>NW_018745080.1:2027891-3412927 GCF_001683475.1 Chenopodium quinoa | reverse complement strand
TTGATGCCAATCCCTCTAAAGTCAAAGCGGCGCTCGACCTTCCTGAGCCAAAAACGAAGCGGGATGTTCAGCGGCTCACCGGAAGAATGGCAGCCCTCTCGAGGTTCATTTCCAGAGCTTCGGATAAGGGGTTACCTTTCTTCAAAGCCCTAAAACTCCCGAAAACAAAAGAGCTCGTTTGGGAGGAAGAGCAAAAAGACGCTTTTAAACAGCTTTGGGAGCATCTGGCTCGACTCCCAACGCTGGCTAGCCCAGCTGAAGGAGAAACTTTATACCTATATGTGGCCGTTAGCCCGGCCACCATCAGCGCAGTATTGCTGAAGGAAGAGAGTAAGAGTCAGCAACCGATCTACTTCGTCAGTCATACACTGACGGATGCCGAGACTCGCTACCCTCTACTCGAGAAAGTTGCTTTCGCGGTAGTAGTAGCTGCTCGGAAGCTGAGGCCCTATTTTGATTGCCATCAGATAGTGGTCTTAACTGATCAGCCGTTGGAAAAAGTTCTCGGCAAGGTTGAAAAATCTGGTAGGCTAGCCAAGTGGGCTTTTGAGCTCACCGAATTCAGCATCAGATACCGTCCGAGGGCTGCCATTAAGGCTCAAGCCCTAGCGGATTTCTTGGCCGAATGCTCATACCAAGAAGCGCTAGACAGTGAAAAGAAAGTCTGGACCGTGTTTACGGATGGGTCTTCCACCGAAAACGGTTCGGGGGCAGGAGTAGTGATAACTTCTCCGAAGGCAAATCCTTTGAGTATGCACTAAAGTTTTCTTTTAAGGCCTCGAACAATGAAGCCGAGTATGAGGCAGCAATCGCCGGCCTAAAATTGTGCATCTCCTTGGAAGCCGATCATGTCTGCTTAAAAACAGACTCTCAGCTAGTTGCATATCAGATCAGTGGCAGCTACGAGGCCAAAGAGCCCTCCATGATAGCTTATCTTGCCAAGATCAAATCAGTCATTGCAGAGCTGAAAACTTTTGAGGTTCAGCTGATCCCAAGGGGTCAGAATACTCAAGCCGATGCACTCTCCAAACTTGCTAGTTCATCTTTTACCGAGCTGAACAGGTCTGTATATGTAGAAGTGCGTCGAGAGAGAAGTGTCGACGAAGCACCTGAAGTGTGCTGCGCTGACCCAGAGCCTAGTTGGATGGACCCCATCCTAGCTTACAAGCTTCGGGGAGAAACTCCCGAAGATAAAGCTTCGGCCTCCAAGATGAAGAGAACCAGTTCTAGGTTCATTGTCTTCAGGGGGGAACTTCTGAAAAAGTCCTTCTCAGACCCATTGCTGAAATGCGTGGGACCAACAGATGCAGATTATATCCTACGGGAGATTCACCTCGGCATCTGTGGGAACCACATTGGGGGAAGAACCTTAGCCCACAAGGCATTGAGGGCTGGATATTACTGGCCCACCATGATCGCAGATGCTAAGGAGCTGGTTCGGAAATGCGAAAAATGTCAAAAATATGCTCCAGTTATCCATCAGCCAGCAAGGGATCTTCAGCCGATCCTTAATCCACTCCCGTTTGCCCAATGGGGACTGGATATACTGGGACCGTTTCCAGAGGCTGTGTACCAGAAAAAATGGCTGATAGTTGGTGTCGACTACTTCAGTAAATGGATCGAGGCCGAAGCAGCCTCGAACATTACAGAGCAAACTGTCAGAAAATTTATCTGGCAGAATATCATCACTCGCTTTGGCATCCCGAGAGTATTTGTCTTCGATCATGGGAGGCAATTTGATAACTTACCGCTGAAGCGGTATACAGATCAGTTCGGCATCAGACTGGCATATTCAGCGGTATGCCACCCGCAAAGTAACGGACAAGCCGAGGCTGCAAATAAACAGATCTTAAATGCCCTCAAGAAGAGGGTGGAAGATCAAAAGTCCAAATGGCTAGAGGAGCTCCCTGGAACCCTTTGGTCCCTTCGGACAACTGAAAAAGAGGCAACGGGCCACTCACCTTTTGAACTGGTGTATGGTGCCGAAGCCGTCCTTCCAGTGGAAATTGGCTCTGAGAGCCTTCGAGTGCACCACTTCTCGGCTGAGAATGAGCGACTGATGAGGGAATCTCTTGATTTCCTCGACGAAGTAAGAGACTCAGCCCGAGATAGAATGGCCGCCTATAAGCAGAGAATCAGCAAATTTTATAACCGAATGGTCCATGCAAGGCCTCTCAAAATTGGAGACCTTGTCCTTCGGAATGCTGCTGCAGTCCAGAAAGGCCGAATCCATGGGAAACTCTCAGCTACATGGGAAGGACCTTATGAAATTTATGATGAGCTTCAGCCAGGGACATACCGCCTTCGGCAGTTGGATGGAACTGAGTTGAAGAATCACTGGAACGCTGATGTACTGAAAAAATACCATGTGTAAACCCTTCGGGGCAGAACAATCTTTGTAAGTACATTTTGAACTAATGAAAGGCCTTGGAGCCGCCATTTATATAAATGTCTACAACTTTTTATCCTTTCAAAATTTTCTTTGTTCTATCTACTCTTTAAGGGTTTTTTATTCAGCCTCGTCTGAAACCTTCGCCTTCGGGTAACTACGTTTCAGATTGCTGACAAAACTCGTCTTTTTAAAGAACACTGGTCTTTCAGCTGAAGTCAAACTTCAGTAAGACTTGTTCTCCAAAGACATGAGTCCATGGACAATTCTGGGATATTGCCTTAACTGAGCCTTGTATCCCAGAGAGCCATTATCCGAAACATTGCCTTAAGTTGGCCCTGTGTTTCGGGTATCCATTTTTCAAAGATAGAAAGAAAATCAAGGATAACAGCAACAGTTGAAAATTTTTAAATCAGCCTCGTCTGAAACCTTCGCCTTCGGGTAACTGGGTTTCAGATTGCTGACAAAACTCGTCTTTTTAAAGAACACTGGTCTTTCAGCTGAAGTCAAACTTCAGTAAGACTTGTTCTCCAAAGACATGAGTCCATGGACAATTCTGGGATATTGCCTTAACTGAGCCTTGTATCCCAGAAAGCTAATATCCGAAGCATTGCCTTCAGTTGGCCCTGTGTTTCGGATATCCAACTTTCAGATGAAGTCAATCTTCAGTAAGACTTGTATCCCAGAAGCATTGCCTTCAGTTGGCCCTGTGTTTCGGATACTCATTTCGAAGAAGTGAAGAAATTGCTTATTCAGCTGAAGTCATACTTCAATTTCTGGGGGGGCAAGAAGCACTATCAGTGCAAGTATGTTCGGCAGAATTGAAGAAACAGAAACAGTAAAGCATTCAAAAATAAAGCAACTGAAGAAAAGAGCATCAGATTAATAATTCATGCTCTAAAATTGAGCTACAAGTTCAATTTAACAGTATCGGCAGCCGCCCACAAGCGGAAAATAACAGCTGCCGAAATACGTACATAAGCAAAAAAAAAAATAAAACTGCTGTACGACAAGGCAAGCTGAAGCAAAAAAACAAGGCAAAAAATTCAGAAAGCGGCAAGTCTAAAGTTAAGCACATGATGAACCGCAAGATTCTGAAGACGACTGCCCGAGTTCCTATGCTTCAGCCTGAGGATCAGACTGATCAGCGTTGAGCCCCATGGTGGCCTCAGCCCCAGCAGCAGAAGAAGCGGGCTTTGCACTCTGCCGAGCCTCCCTTTCCCTCTGTTCAGCTTCCAACTCCATTCTCTCAGCTTCCTCTTCGGCTTCCTCAGCCTTAAGGATTTCAGCTTCGGCTGGAGTTGCATACTTCATATGAGGGTCTTCGGGATTCTGGACCCACTCAGCACATTTAGACCAGTCCAGCTTCGGTTCAGCATGAAGGCAGACTCTTCGGCATACTCGGAACCCGTTTCTGAAACCCATCTCATATTCCTCTTGGGTATAGACACGGACTTTGAGTAAAGCCTCAGCATCAGCCAGCTTCTTCTGGGTCTCCTCCAAGTCTTCCTTGGATTTCTTCAGCTCATCAGCGAGCTTGGAGGAGGAACCTTTCAGCTCATTCAGCTCCTGCTGAACTCGGGAAGCCTTTGTCTGAGCTTGGGCCACTTCGACTTTCTGGGTCATCAGTTGATCCTCAGCCTCATGAAGTTTAGCTCTTTGGGCTTCGGCAGCAGCAGCAGCCTCTGAGAGTTGGACATCTTTGGCCTGGAGCAGCTCTTCAGCAGCCATTCGGCTGGCTTCAACAGCCTCTAGACGTTGCTGCACTTCAGCTTGTGCAGCAGCTCCTTCCTGAATTCGGCTCTCAACAGCAGCCTTGAATTTGGAGACGTCCACTCCCATATGCTCCTGGAGGAATTTTTCCCCTTCCATCAGTGGGGGAAAAACTTCCTTATCCATAGCGTCGCAGAAGGTTTTGAGGGCTTCAGCAGCTCTTTTCTCATACTCCTCACCCTTCTGCTGCTTCTCTTCAGCTGCTGCTTGCTTCAGCTTAGCAAGCTTTAATTCCTCTTCAGCCACCTTCTTGTCGTGCACAGCAGCGTCTACCCTATCTTGTAGGGTATCTATCAGCTCTACAGTGAGAGTCTGATTGTGCACGAACTGAAAACAGGAAGACAAAAAAAAATAATAAATAAATAAAAAATAAAAAAAAATATATAGAGCTGAATTTCAGAGGAAATGAAGACAAGGAAAATTACCTGCATCATCAGCAGTTGGTTAGACCTGGCTGGGTCAGGAACTGATCTGCTGGATTCGCCCATCCCAGCAGTGGCCTTCAGCGACCAGATCCTTGCCCTATCTACTTCGGACATGCCAGCAAAATCGCCGAAGTAGGCTGCAGCTCCTTCTCGGTTCTGACCCCATATGAGGTCCCAGATGTGGTCTGGGATTGGAATTCGGGGGGCCGAGAAACCCATTTCTCCAGATTGCAGAGTCTGGAAAGAAGGGAAGGATGACGATGGAGCTTGATTAGCTTTGGATGGCTCAGCATCATCCTTCTCAGAGGAGTCAATTACTATGACCTCCTCTTCTTCAGGGGTGAGGACGAAAGCCTCAACCTCTCTTGCGATGTCTGCCGTGAAGCCCTCAGCACTGGACATCACGGCATCCTTGTTTTGGTGCTCAGCAGCACTCTCCTTAATTTCTTCTTGGACCCCTCCCTTAGATTCGGGAGTTTTCTGATCCACCTCCATCTCAGGAGGTGGCGGAGGGGTCTTTTGAGGTGATTGGGGTGGTGGCCGGGGAACCCTCGGCGATCCATTGCCTTCATCGGGTTCCCTTATTGCAACGCCGATGGTCATCGGCCTCCTCTGAAAGTCATGAGGGCCGATGATGGCCATCCTTCGGCGCCTTTTCAGAAGGGGCTGCTCGTCCATATCTGAGTCTGAGGAATCTCCTTGTATTTGGTCTTCGGGACGAACAGGAGCTTTGCCTTCTCTGTGTCTGTTACTCTCTTCAGACTGTAACAGACAGGGGGGAGGAAGAATGTGAGTAAAAAAAAAAAAAAAAAAAAAAAAGAAGAAAGAAAAAAGAAAAAGTTAAGTCTGAAAGCTCACCGAGGTATTCAGCAAAGCCTCGTCTTCTTCAGCTGCTCTAGCTGCAGCTTCGGCTTCAGCAGCTCTGGAGGACCCTTCTCCTCCTTCGCAAGCTTCGAGAACCCGTGCAACCTCTTCGGCTGTGCGGGCAGCTTCAGCTTCTTCGTCCAGCAGCTGAAACCAGGGGTCTCTCTTCTTCCACCAAGGCTTCTGCCTCTGATACAGAGCAACAGCCTCAATTTGGAAGTGGGAAGAGTCTAGATGAACTTCCCTATGCCTCGGCTCAGTGATAGACGGGGCCCGTTCAGTTACAACTCGTTCTCGGTTGACACCAAGACGAGCGTAGTTAATGCCAACGTTGGTCTCGTCCCGCTCTGAAAAAAGGAAAGGGGAAAGGTTAGCTCAGATAGGTTGGCACAGCATAAAAAAAGCGAAGCGAGAGAAGAAAAAGAGATAGTTAAAAAGCCTCGGCCCCAGCCGAAGAAGCTTACCATCCTTAAACTTTCGGCTGAGGCCAACAGCTGCTAGCATGTTCTCTTGGAAAACGTAATGCGTATCGGGGAGCCAAGTCTCCGGGATATGCTGCATTCGGCCACTGCCCCCCCGGTTCGGCAGCTTTCCGAAGATATGTTGCTGATCCAGGTTCGGATCCGCCCCGTTATCTGCGGGGGGACCTAGACTTCCCATTTCGGGATCAGGCTCAGCGAGGTACCGGGGAGCGCTGAAGACGCAAGGGTGGCCCGGATCTGTGGGTGCCCTAACCCAAATCCATTGACCTCTCCAGTCCTTGTCTGAAGAGTCGTTTGGCCACATGGTTAGGTATTGGGGCCGGGACTCAATCCGGTACCACCCAGAACCATGGCTTCCGTGCCCACTTTGAATATTTGGCACTAGCCGATGGAGCTTTTTGAAGCAGTGCAGGTTCGGCACGTACTTGAAGAACTTGCAGACCCATAAGTAAGTCATCACCCTTCGGATGCTGGTGGGAGTTAACTGACATAGTGAGATGTTGTAATGGATCAGCAAGTCTCGGATAAATACGTCCAAAGGGAACCTCAGCCCGTACTGAAGCTGTCTCGTGTACACCCCCACATACCCCGGGGGTGGACGATGGATTCTATCGGATGCCGAGGGCATTCGGCACCAGTACCCATCAGCTTCAAAAATGCCGTAATGCAACTCAATTTGCTCGGCAAATCGATATTGATCGGCATTCTCCACCCACCATGAGTAGGGGCGGTTCTTTATCATGGCCGAAGCAACTTCGGCATTCTCCCATTCTGAGAACCCGGGGAGGATATCCCAAAGGACAGCGGGAACTTCATCATCCCGTCCAGAAGCGCTCGGCTCCTCCGTTCTCTGAGGAGGAGCCGAGGAAAGGGGAGTCGCCCTAATCCCTTCAGCAGGATCAGACTCTGGCCTTTGTCCATTCCAGGTCCCAATCCTGTTCCTAGGATCGGGAATCGGCCTTGCTCTTCTTGGAGCACGGGCTCTACCTCTAACTCCTCTTGCCATTGATTATTTCGAAGAAAAAAGTCGAAAGAAAAGGGGAAGGAGTTCAAATTCGAAGAAAAATAAACTGAAATCAAAGGAATTTACCTTAATCTGAAGCGAAAGTTGCCGATTTACGAGTTCGTAGTGGCAAGTCTCAATTTCTAAGCTTAATGCTCGGGGAATTTGCGAAGTTTTGATGCGGGTTCTTGGTTTCTCTCTCGAGAATTCTGGGTTTGTGTTGGTGAATAAGTGAGGAGAGATGACGCGCCTCTGTTTATATCTCCAGGTACGGGATACGAGGAGTCTGCGTTTTAATTTCTCTTAAATACTCCACTAAGTAACCATTAAACACATGATCTTGTGATTAAACTGCCCATTATCCGTCCAACTTCCACAATCATTAACCGTTGTTATCTCATTAATTACGGTTTAAATTCAAATTTTTGGGTTAATTAAATCATTTACTTCCCTCCTTTTCTGAATTAAATCAAACCCGACCCGTCATCCTTCCAAATCGGGTCTGGGGGGCAAGTTGTTTGGGTCCAATTTAGTCCAATTGGGCCTAAGCACTAAATGATCCAATTAAAAGCCCAAGGTCAAGGTTCAACTCTCCAATTGTGCTAAAGTCAAAGGTCAGCCCACAAAGCAAGCCAATTGGGCTGAGGCCCAACCTTTCCATGTATGATGAGGTATAAAAGCCATCATATTGATACATTCAAAAGGGGATTCATATTCTGATTCATTCATAGATTCATATGCTCATTCATATATTCTGAGATATTCCACAAAAGCCTCAAGCAACAAACTCTCTTGCATAGTGTCTTCTTCTTACACATTGTACTGACTTTAGCATCGGAGGGGCCTTCCTCGGCAACACCCCCGAGGCTAGTTTACGTGTGTTTACTGTGCAGGAAATCCTCGGCCCAACATAACTTGGACCGAATCCAGCCTTCTCCATTTCAGCGGACCTTCGGCAAGGTCCCATTGTTTTCACCCGAAACACCAAGTATTGTTCTATTACAAGCGTACATGACAATATAAGAGTATACATATTTGATAATTAAGCTTAAGGTTTCATATGGTCCATTAATTTTGTTTTTGCCACAAGACATAATGGAATTTTCTTATGCATAGCAATGCAGGAATTACATCAGTGTCGATGTCCTCCCTTTCTAAAGCAGCTGGCAATTCCCAATCAAAAGAGTGCAATAAATTGGCAAGTGCAACCTCCATGTTAGCTACACCAAGATGTAAGCCAGGACACGATCTTCTTCCAGCTCCAAAAGGAATTAACTCGAAGTCACACCCAATAAAGTCTATCGAACTTCCAAAAACCTCTCTGGAACAAAATTTTCGGGGTCCTTCCAAGAGTTAGGATCTCTTCCAATAGCACATACACTAATGTTTTTGGGTAGAATGTCATACCCTTCTAATGTACTTCTATGGATTGTTTCGTTGCTATTAGTTTTGGGCTTGCAGGGTGTAGCCTAAAGGTTTCCTTCACCACTGCCTTGAAGTATCGTCGATCTTTAAGGTCATCACTGTGTATGTAACGACTCTTGTTTTGCATTGCATTTCTTAGTTCTTCTTGTACCTTCTTCATTGAATTGGAATGCTTTATTAGCTCGGTCATTGCCCATATTACCATAGCTGCACTAGTATCGGTTGATGCGATAAATATATTATGAAAAAAAGGAATCTAACCTTTTGTCAAGAAGAAATTTATTTTAATTCGGAGTACATAACAATTTTGAGTGAAACTGTCTCAAATCATCTCTAATTAAGTACCGAAAAACTTAATTAATACCTTTGAATCACTTCTCACTTAACATGACCTCAAGTTTATATACGAAGTATTAAAGACTTAACCACTAAACCATGTAACATATTTATTATATTCTTTTCATTAAAGTACATTAAATGATGATATAGTGAGTAAAAAATTAAAAATCAAACCTTTGCTTAATAAAAAATGGCTTCGTTTAGCACTTTTTTTTTTTTAGACCGATCATGTAGTATCTAAATGCTATTGCACATTACTTCCTCAATCCCCTTTTGTTTGGACCATATGCCCACTTTATATGAGAGATTTTTGGGTCAAATGGTATAAACAATAAAAGACAGAGGGACTGTAATATAATCAATCAATAATAAGAGATATTTTTCTCATGCAAAACTGTTGTTGGATTTCTAACAAACACATACAAATTGATCATTAATTGTCATTCATAAAACAATGTGCGGTATGGCCTTTATGGCCTGGCCGGGGTAGCTTGGTATATTCAGTGTTCTCCGGTAGTGGAGGGAAGCATGGGCCAATGTGCTACTCTGCAAGAAGAGTTACACTTAGCTTGGATAATTCTTGTTTGTTATCTTTTTCAGCTTCATAAATACACAGGAGTTAATGAGGTACGTAACTTAGTTTCTTCCAACTAACTTTGCTCCCCCATTTACACTATTACACAAACTCTTATACGTGGCTGGTCACATCGTGTGGCCAACCATCATAAGGGTTACTTCGTTAGTGTTATATGGGTTACTCGGTCGGTGTTACAGGAGTTACTTCGTCAGTGTGTAGAGGTTAATCGGTTAGTGTTATAGGGGTTACTCGGTCAGTATTACAGGGGTTACTTAATCAGTGTTATAGAGTTACTTTATTATTTTACAAGCGGCCACATGGTGTGACTAGCCGCACAAAAGACAAGCTAACTTTTACCTACACTAGGGTAGCTAACGCGCGCGATGTGCACGCCATAGCTAGTCATATTTGGGGAGCTATTCAATCGTTGGTTACATTAATAAGGGAAAATATGTAAACAAATATTTTAGGGGTATAAATGTCCGCACACTATTCTAAACAGTTCAATAAAAAGGTAATTAACATTAATGAAGACAAAATAACAACTTGCACATAGTATATATTAACGAGAGTAAACATGTAAATGCACATTTTAAAGGATATAATTGGCAACACATTATTTATAAGAATAATCTTGTACTTTTTATAACGTAGGGATTTAGTTGCGGGCTCTTCGATCCCTAACGATCGACTTATTTTCATGGTTCAATATTGTAAAAATTGTACTTATTACACGATAATATATAATGAATTAAAACCTAGGTTTTGATCATCACATTAAGGTTTCATTTGGCCTTAATATTTTTTAGCCACCAGGCACAATGGATTTTTCTTATGCATAGCGATACCAGGAAGCACATCAGTGTCAATGTCTTCTTTCTTAACACCACTAGGCAATTCCCAATCGAACGAGTGCAACAAATTGGCAAGTACGAGCTCTACGTTAGCAACACCGAGATGTAAACCAGGACATATTCTTCTTCCAGCCCCGAAAGGAATTAGCTCAAAGTCACATCCTTTGAAACTTATTGTACTTTCTAAAAACCTTTCGGGCATGAATTTTTCGGGATCTATCCAAGACTCGGGATCTCTTCCAATAGCCCACGCGTTCACATGTACTAATGTTCCGGGTAGAATATCATACCCTTCAATCTTGGTTTTTTGAATTGCTTCGCGCGCAACTAACAATGGCGCTGCAGGGTGTAGCCTAAATGTTTCCTTCATTACTGCTTGAAAGTATTTAAGCTCCTTAAAGTTACATTTGTTGATGCAATTCGTGTTTTGAATAGCATTCCTAAGCTCTTCTTGTACTTTGTTCATTGATTCGGGGTGCTTGATCAACTCCGTCATTGCCCAAACAACCATCACTACACTTGTATCTGCTCCCGCAACAAATATATTCTGTGAAAAAAACAATAGTAACCTATGTCAAGAAGAATTATAGTGAATAAGTTTTAGTTACCATGAGACCAGTTATTCTAAAGTTAAAGTTTATCTTTCCTTCAAATATTAAAGTATACTCCACAAAAGAGCTGAATCTTTGACATGATATGGCACGACAATATGATGAAAATCGAAATGAACATGAACATGAAATTATTGAGAAAGGGCACAAAGTCCACGTGTCATGAAAATCTGAACACAACCTATTTAGATAAATTGGTCAAATTACACAACTATCCTACATAATACATTATTTTTGATGGATTTTGTTAATAACACAAAAGAACAAAAGACATGACATGAACATGTCACGACACAACTATTTTCTTAGTCTTTTAAAAGATTGATCTAAATCACAATTCTTTTTTTGGTATGTCCCTTTAAAATTGCTCAATTTCCTATTTAAGTAACGTGGTCCCTACGACTCCTCTTAACTCTTTTGTCCACCGCATCAAGATTATATAACCACTCAATACTCTCAATACAACTTTGGGATAAACAAAATATATTTAAACCATCATATACTTACCATTAAAATTGCTTTGATGTGGTCCAAAGTGAGTTGATAAGAGGGATGGTGTTTTCTAAGGCGGAGTAGAATGTCAATTATATCCTCCCTCTCAGATTTAGGCTTGTTAGGGTCAAGATGGTCATTTATGATCTCTTCATAAAATGCATCCATTTCCTTAAATATCTTCTCAAGTCTAGAAAACTTTCCAGTTACTTTATCAAGCCACCCAATAATAGGAAAATAATCACTAAAAAAGAAGCTTGTGAACATGGCTTCTGCTTCATTTAGCATGCTATGAAATTTGCTCCTTGATAATCCTTCATCATCTTCGTACCTATCCATGCATGTAAGCCTATGTATTAGGACAAAGACGATATCTTTGATTGACATGAATCGATATTAATAGCGAAAGTTGTACAAGTAGAAGTTTTTGACCTAGTTTTAAACTTTTAAAAATCACTTTTGATCATCAGTAAAAATTAGTGACTACATGACAAAAACAATATAGTGAATCTTTCAATTTATTTTGATTCGAAAAGGCAGTGTATTAATCAATAAAAATTGATTTTATGCAACAAAAATCGATTCGATCAGTTGAGTAAAATCAATGGAAGTAGTCATCATATAGGCACTAATGTTCGTTAAAAAGAACTTTGTATATTATGTTATTCTCATAACTACATTCTTAGCTCTATTTTGATTATTTTAAAAGATGCATGAATTAAGATTTCTCTCAACTTGCCCCCCTTCCCATTCCACTTTGAAATCCCATTATTCAAAATTTAAAATTCAACGAGTTTTCATAATCATAATGTACAAGTATTATACACAATTATCTATACATGTATGCATGATTTATTTTTGAGTTACTAGAAAAAGTAATATAGGCGCATAGCACGGTGTAAAAGCTATTCACGGTTGATTTTACTCTAACTCTCTAAGCATCACCTTGATATTAGGAAAAATAAGTATCTCACACAGTATAACCCTAGAATTGCATATAAAAAGCTAAAGTAAACTATTTAGCTAAAATAAACATTAATTACACCAATCATATGCATGATTTTAATTTGTCATGCATTAATCAAGTAAAGATTCAAGCTATATATATAGTATGTCATAACACTAAAATTAAAGATAGCTTTATGGGATAGAGTTGTACCTCTTGCCGAAAGCAATCCTACATATATTTGAAGCTGAAAATCCCATAAGCAATTCACTTAAATTAACAATTTTCGAAGCAGAAGAAAGAGAGGAGATCTTCTTCATAACCCTTGAGACTTCTTCTTGTCGAATCGGAGCAAACGACTCTACTCTCTTAGAGCTAAGGAGATGAACAATACTTATCTTCCTTATTTCTCTTTGATATTCATTATATGGAGCAAAAGCCATGTCTAATCCATTATAACTTAGCCTTTGCATACTAACCAAGGGTGGTCTACTACAAAAGTTGAGGTCTTGTGTTTGAAGGACCTCCTTGGCTAGTTTGGCTGAATGAACCGCAACAACCGGCACATGTCCGAATCTCAAGCTTAAGATTGGACCATATGTCTTAGCAAGCTCAGCAAGGTATACATGAGGTTTCGAGGTGTCCAAATGGTGTAGGTTTCCTATGAAAGGGATTCCTTTAGGTCCAGGAGGATGATTAAATGATGGCTCATTTTTTGTGTTCTTTGGAAGAAGAAACAGATATAGTATGGTGAGGGAGAAGATTGCTAGTAAGGGAAAGAACAGCAACATCTCTTAATCTCTTATGGTAAAGCCGTAAAAGTATTAAGTATGTATAGATAAACAAAATTAAGCTACACCTTATACAGTGGCGGACCCAGGAATTTCCGACTGGTGAGTCACAATCGATAATCAAATATGTAAAAAAAAAATTTTACCAAACAACCAAATAATAGTACTAAAAAATACATCTAAATATTCAAACAGTACAAAATACAACCAAATGTTCATATAATACTACAAAAGATAATTAAATAGTAATGCAAACTTATTACAATAGTTCTCGACGAGTTTTCATGTTTTGATATCGATTTATGATATCTTCCATGCTAACATTCAAAAACAAATCATTCTCCAAATAAGTAATTAAACAATCATTCAACATTTGATTTAAAATAATCACTCAGGCACTCAGCAAGTCAGCACTTCAGCATTATCATTATTATCATTATTACCCCTAAAACAAAAACTTAGAATTCAAACAATATAGATTTAAAATAATAATAATCATAATTGTGAAAACTAAATAATAGCAGAGACAAAGAAAAGCTTAAGTTTGATAAAATCTGGAAAATTATAATCTTACTCGTCCCACTTCGCTAGAAGATCGTCCGTAAACTTATCGAGGTTAGTGCTATCCCATGGATCTGCATCCCGAAACTCAGTTAGAGGAGGAATAGAACAAAAAAGACGAACAGGGATAGAGTCATCCATTTTTCTTTAAAGTTTTTTCTCAATTTCTATTGCTTCTCTTCGATTAGGGTTTTCTGGAAAATTTGAGAGGAAAGAGGTTTGCAATTCAGTAATCTAAACTGCAATTTTATAACCTGCAAGTATTTGGAGTCGGTTTTGGTTTTAATCTTTTTTCTAATATCAGGCCTCCTGTTTTTCTTTCCTTTTTCTTTCGAGCAATAAAAATCTCAGCCCTTCACTACCCTTTTCCTGTTATTGTCCACCGTCCACGACTCCACGGAGACGGAGCAGGCGAAGAGAACGGTGGCTGGGTGGAGAACTGGAGATGAAGCGAAGAGGCGAAGAGAACTAGAGAAGAAGGCTAGGGTTTGAACTTTGAGGAACAGAGGAAGACAGTAACTCGGGAAGCTAAAGAAAGTTTTTTTTTTTTTTTTAAATAACTTAAAAAAAAATTTGGGCCCTGGTGAGTCACTTGACCCACCAGACACAAGCCCAGGTCCGCCACTGACCTTATATTTCTAGACTAGCAAAAATAGATAACGGTTCATTTTAATCTGTTTATCACTAAGTTGTATTATATTGGTAGATCCAAAAAGGACCAAATGTCAATGCATGATCATGGACCAATGTAAAAAAAAAAAAAAAAAAAAAAGGTAAATTTTTTTTCTTCTTATCTAGTCACATACTGTATAGTGTCTAGAAGGAACGTTGTATTGTATCACACGTATCTTTCGAAAATCTATTCTCAATTTCTACAATTTGAACTTCTAAATTAAATAAGTAATCGTCCAAAAATGGCTAACAAACTCTATATTTTTGAATAGGAAAATGTATACAATGCAGTTACAAAATAACACAAATTTTATTTTATATGTGGCTGGCCACACTATGTGGCAGGGTTACTCGTTTGGCCTGGTTAGGGGTTACTTGTAAGGGTTATTTATTCAAGGGTTACTCGTTTGGTCAGAGATTACGCGTTTGGTTAGGGGTAAATGATAGAGGTTACTTATTCAGGGGTTACTTATTCAAGGGTTACTCGGTCGGTTAGGGGATACTCTCACACAAAAAACGCACTAAATGACTGAGTAAGTAACCTCTGAATAAGTAACCCCTGAATAAGTAACGCCTACAAGTAACCCCTAAGTAGGTAAATCCTACATATAACCCCTGAATAAGTAACCTATACAAGTAAGCCTTGAATAAGGTGTTGTTTGGTTTACATAAAAAAAACATAGAAATTTTATAAGTAACCTATACAAGTAACCCCTACAAGTAACCCCTGTCACATGGTGTGGCCAAACAAAAAAGTTGATGTTACAGATTCAATAAATCTAAAGCTAAACACGTACAAATATAGAGTACAACAGAACAAATTTGCCATTTATTAGTCTTTTTACGTAATAGACTAAACAGTAATATCACATATGGACTGTCTAGGACGTCATCTGAAGCCCCAGATCAATCTTCGTCCAGCCAAGCGGAGATAAACTTAATTATTCGTAGTAATCTTATTTTATTTTTTAATATCAGTAAAACCTTTATAATATAATGTGTTAAAGTCAATAAATTGATGCGTTTACTAAACATATGTCTACAAATTCAACATAAGTTAGTTAACAAGTTACCATGTGAAATATAGGCTAATTAGTAATTATAGAGGTTTTGGTGTCGAAATTTTAGATAACTAACATGTCTTAACAACTCTATTCTTTTAGAGTTTAATATTTTCAATATCAACATAATTTGAGTTTTCGTATATTACGGAGTAGCTAATTAGTTTCTCTTTACTAAGAGAAGAGCCTAAAATTCGTCTTCAAACTTTCATTGCGTGCATATAAAACTTTAGTGTAGCCGTACTAATTTAATTAATATATAAGAAGTTTTGATGACAAATAACACGTGATAGAATGTAAGAATGATCACAATATCCCCCACAAATAATTATATTTGGCAACTACTAAGTCGATGGTATCTGCCTTGATGTGCCATCTAAATGATTTATATGTTCCCTACTTAATAGTGAATTGAATTATGCTGGCCCTAGTAAGGATTACACTCAATCAACTCCACAAAAGGACTGTACGATGCTACAACAATCATCTATCTAGTCCACACTAGGACTCTATGCTCCCTCTTTTCTATAATAATCTTTTCGTTATTATTTTTTTAATTTTTATCTTTTCTAACAAATCAGATACATATTATCACGACACGCCTTAATATTGTCCTTTTTAATCAATTGATATACGGTGGCCCGTACGTGATACAATTATATCATACTCACACATAAAATATTATTGTTTCCCCATGATATGGAGTATAAAATTATAAATAATTATTGTTCTAAAATTACATGCATTAACTAATTACCTCTAGGCATTGTTTGGGGCAATGACAAAATATTACAAATCTTATACCGATTAATGGAGAGAAAATGAAATCGTCATAGCTATCTAGGGTTGATCACTTGTTTCAAATCATGTGGATCCGATTGAAAGACTAAATTTATTTTTTCATTTTGGTGGGGTTTTCTTTTTTTCTTTCTTTTTTTTTTTTCAAAAAAATAGCATCATGTATATCACTATATCTTAAATACAATAGAAAAACCACGAGTAATCTACAAAACATGAGAGTGAGGGATAGCTCAAGTGGTTAGAGCTTCCCTCCCGGTGTCAGGTGATTTTGGGATCGATTCTCATCATTCGCCCTTGTGACTCTCCAAACACACACACACAAAAAAAAAAAAAAAAAAAAATCTATAAAACATGTACAAGCAGTGGCGGACCTGGGCTTGTGCCTGGTGGGTCAAGTGACTCACCAGGGCCCAAATTTTTTTTTAAGTTATTTAAAAAAAAAAAAAAACTTTCTTTAGCTTCCCGAGTTACTGTCTTCCTCTGTTCCTCAAAGTTCAAACCCTAGCCTTCTTCTCTAGTTCTCTTCGCCTCTTCGCTTCATCTCCAGTTCTCCACCCAGCCACCGTTCTCTTCGCCTGCTCCGTCTCCGTGGAGTCGTGGACGGTGGACAATAACAGGAAAAGGGTAGTGAAGGGCTGAGATTTTTATTGCTCGAAAGAAAAAGGAAAGAAAAACAGGAGGCCTGATATTAGAAAAAAGATTAAAACCAAAACCGACTCCAAATACTTGCAGGTTATAAAATTGCAGTTTAGATTACTGAATTGCAAACCTCTTTCCTCTCAAATTTTCCAGAAAACCCTAATCGAAGAGAAGCAATAGAAATTGAGAAAAAACTTTAAAGAAAAATGGATGACTCTATCCCTGTTCGTCTTTTTTGTTCTATTCCTCCTCTAACTGAGTTTCGGGATGCAGATCCATGGGATAGCACTAACCTCGATAAGTTTACGGACGATCTTCTAGCGAAGTGGGACGAGTAAGATTATAATTTTCCAGATTTTATCAAACTTAAGCTTTTCTTTGTCTCTGCTATTATTTAGTTTTCACAATTATGATTATTATTATTTTAAATCTATATTGTTTGAATTCTAAGTTTTTGTTTTAGGGGTAATAATGATAATAATGATAATGCTGAAGTGCTGACTTGCTGAGTGCCTGAGTGATTATTTTAAATCAAATGTTGAATGATTGTTTAATTACTTATTTGGAGAATGATTTGTTTTTGAATGTTAGCATGGAAGATATCATAAATCGATATCAAAACATGAAAACTCGTCGAGAACTATTGTAATAAGTTTGCATTACTATTTAATTATCTTTTGTAGTATTATATGAACATTTGGTTGTATTTTGTACTGTTTGAATATTTAGATGTATTTTTTAGTACTATTATTTGGTTGTTTGGTAAAATTTTTTTTTTACATATTTGATTATCGATTGTGACTCACCAGTCGGAAATTCCTGGGTCCGCCACTGTGTACAAGAATCATTTTTGTTAAATTGGGCACCAAATAGGAGCTCAGAGACATTAGGAACCTCGAAAAACACCTCAATGTATGTCAATAATTTAAGCAATATGATGGTGAGGATGGATCTGGGAGTCATAAAATGTTTTTAAAAAATCATATATGTCCACTAATCAGTCATATATATATGCTCATGGTAGCCTTTAAGTCCATGATGGGATTAGAGGTATGTCTGTAACCGATTACGTTGATAGTTAAGGGGCAAAATGGTTTCAACCACCTAAAAGTGACCTCTCGGAATCTCGTGAAGCACCTCGATCTCTTTTAATTTGTATATGAAAAACACTTGATTTTTTCAGTTATTGAGAGTGATTTTGATTTGATGAGCTCCTTTCGAATCAACTTGTTGCATCTTTGCAATGAATGTAGCCCCATTATTTTGTCAAAAACTGAATTTGAAAAGGATGCTCGCTGGGACCGCAGTAGTCTATTGGTGGCTTATTGGGGCTTACGGCTTGATCTAGTTGTCTTGAAATGTAGCTGTGTTTGTCACTTAAGACTTCTCCTAATCGAGACAAAGACATCCAGGTCCTGCGCGAATTTTTATAAAATTGGATCCTTTACTTCATGTAAGTAGTCCAAAATCAATACCGACATGTACATGTTATTTCATATAGTGTATTTGGGCCTAACACTTCGCGCGAGTGCGCGACTGATCCAGAATTTATTTTCCTCATTTTGTTATAAAATTGTTAGATTATTTGACTCATTTTGATTGTTACACTCGTTTTACTTGACATGACTTTTTTTATTTTTTATTTTAGAGCAGTGGCGGAGCCAGGATTTGTAACCCGGGGGGGGGGAATTTTAGATGTTTAATAATCGACAATAATTTTAAGAAAAAAATTGATTACATAAATTGTTTAATATATATTTGAAATCGCGTATGAGATATGACAATTATTCTTATGTGGTGAAAGAGGAGTTGTTAAGAGATTAATTGCATATTAAGAAAATTATTAACCAAAACAAATATTTTTTTTGCTGGTAAACCCCATTTTTAAGGTATGTAATCCTCAATAATCGATATATACGATTTATCAAATGATAAGCATTTAAACAAATTGATAGTAGATGTAAAGGGATTTGGGTTACATAAAAAAAAATGGAATTTAGGCACACATAGTTAAAAATATAAAAAAAATACGGAGACATGTGTTCATTACAAATAGTTTAATAACACATTAGTAATCACTATCAACAAGGCGGTACTTGATTAAACAGTTAAATGAGAGTAGTTAGAGGTTTGAATACTTATAATACTTTGTATATATAAATAATACTTTGTATATATAAATTATATACTATAAAATGAAATTCAAAAACAAGTAAAAAAAAAAAAAAGGGCAAAATCCAAAAACAAAAAAAAGAAGTTAAATGGGAGCACTTTGTATAAACTATATAATGAAATAAAAATAAAGTCCAAAAATAGCAAAAAGAAACGAAAAAATGATTGGGTAATGATTCCATTTTTAAGGTATGTAATCCTCAATAATCGATATATACGATTTATCAAATGATAAGCATTTAAACAAATTGATAGTAGATGTAAAGGGATTTGGGTTACATTAAAAAAAAATGGAATTTAGGCACACATAATTAAAAATATAAAAAAAATACGGAGACATGTGTTCATTACAAATAGTTTAATAACACATTAGTAATCACTATCAACAAGGCGGTACTTGATTAAACAGTTAAATGAGAGTAGTTAGAGGTTTGAATACTTATAATACTTTGTATATATAAATAATACTTTGTATATATAAATTATATACTATAAAATGAAATTCAAAAACAAGTAAAAAAAAAAAAAAGGGCAAAATCCAAAAACAAAAAAAAGAAGTTAAATGGGAGCACTTTGTATAAACTATAAAATGAAATAAAAATAAAGTCCAAAAATAGCAAAAAGAAACGAAAAAATGATTGGGTAATGAATCGAACTTAGGATTAAAGAGAAATACAAGCCTTACTCAAGCCCATCAACCACCAGACCAAATGTTGTCTATATACAAGCTATACATGTAATGTATTTATTCTTATTTTCAACATCTACTTAAGCTAACATAAAACATTATTTTTTTTTTTTGGAAAATGGGGGGACAACTGTCCCCCCATGTTCCTACGTGGCTCCACCACTGTTTTAGAGATCCTTTCTTTTAAAATTTACAAAGTAATGATGACTGTCTTATGTTCTTATATACTCTGTATATTTCTTAAACTTACTGTATACATTCATAAGTCCTTTATTTCTTTAATTATTAATAGAAGTAAATATATTTATATACGACAAGTCAAAAGTTAATCAATGAAAATTATACATACGAAGTAAAAATATTTCTTAAAAAATTAGTATTGAGAATTCGCAATTTGCTGATGAGATCTCATAGGTCCTTTGTTTTTTGTTTGTTCCTGGTTGTTGGGGTCTTTCCCCAAGTTTTGCATCAAAAAAAAAAAAAAAAAAAAAAAAGGATATTTTCTCATGTACTATAAGAAAAAAAAAGATATTTTCTCATGTACTATTATTCATTGGAATTTTTAACATGAGTGGACAAACCTTTGCCCGCTTCTCCAATAATGGACTGACCTTTAAATCTGCCCGTATTAGACACAAGTTTAACATTTTTCTCCCAAAATGAACTCAAATAACTGGTGACCTGTACAACCGGTTATTTTTCTTTAATTATCTTTTTTTTTAATTAAAAATCTTTAATTTTCTTTTTTAAATTAACAAAATAATTTTTTTTTTATTAAAAAAAAAAAACAGCCCCTCACCTCATTGCCAGCCACCCCCTTCTCCACCTCTCCTCCCTTTTCGACCATCCCCTCACTCATTCCTCCATCACCTTCCTCCATCTCATTTGCCATGGATGAACCAACTCAAGCTTCATCTATCCTCTCCAATTTTTTTTTTTAATTTTTTTAATTTCAATTTTTTTAAACTTATTGTTGGGTTTTTTTTCCCTCTCTCCTCCCAAAGTACACCACCATTGCTCCACCTGCACACCATCTCCGGCAGCCCCTAACCCCAGCCCAACCATCGAAGACCTCTTCCTCCCCTTCCCCCGCCACGAAACCACCCCTCCTCCTTCTCACCCCTCAATCTCCCCTGCTTCCTCACTCCAAACCCACGCACGACCGTCCACAACAACCGCAAGCCACAACCACCACACTCACACTATCTTAACCCACCGAAATCACCATACCAACCCACCCCACTACCACCAAGATCCAAAAACCCACCTCCTACCTACCCGAAAACCACCCTCTCACCAACACCAAGATTTGAAACCCACCCCACCCATCTCGCATTCAAACCACGAAGCTACCCCACACCCACCTTGTAACCAACACCACACCTTTCCTCCTATCTTTCACCATTTTTGCTTTAGATATGAGGTTTCAAGCTCAACATCAAAATATCTTGTCTAGGGTTTCAACTTCGAAGAAGTGCCGACATCTCCGATGAGAAGGAGAGCAGGCGACTCTGATTGAGAGGGATGTGAGACTCCGATGGTGGTCGTGGGGTAGTGGTTGTTAGATAAGAGAGAAGAGAAGGAGAGTTAACGACAACAAGAAGGCTGGTGGTGGTGTGGTGGTTGAGAGACTCCGACGAGAAGGCCGACAACTTGATTTGGACCGTGGTGGAGGTGTGGTGGTTGTGAGAGAAGAAAGAAGAGAGAGAAAAGTGGCGGTGGCTGAGAGGGAGGAAAGGGAAAAGGGATCAGGAGGAAAGGGAAATTAAAAAAAAAAAAACCTTGACCAATGATAAAATGACAAGTGGCGTTTTACCTGATATAA
Source organism: Chenopodium quinoa (assembly GCF_001683475.1). Classification (NCBI taxonomy): domain Eukaryota; kingdom Viridiplantae; phylum Streptophyta; class Magnoliopsida; order Caryophyllales; family Amaranthaceae; genus Chenopodium; species Chenopodium quinoa. Next base: position 3,391,537 of record NW_018745080.1, on the reverse strand, counting down.
CAGGTTGGGTGACCTGTTTGGTCCATTTTGGGAGAAAAAATGCAAACTTCTATCCAAAATGGGAAGATTTAAAGGTCAGTCTATTATTGGAGAACCGGGCAAAGGTTTCTCCACTCATGTTAAAAATTCCATTTTCATTTGCATTTGTCTACCACTTGCATGATATTTATTAATTTGTATAGCTAGTTACTAGACCAAGACATGCATGAATTAAACACATTTGATACCATAATAAATCCATAAAAAATAATGCTAATTATTCTCCTCTTCTTCCTAGCAACCCTTTCTCTTATTTTTCTTCTTCTTACAAAGCACCAAAAAAATGAACCATTTCATCCTCCATCCGGACCTAAAGGCCTCCCCTTTATCGGAAACTTACACCAATTCGATTTCTCGAAACCACACTTATCTTTTGCAAAACTCGCTAAGATCCATGGCCCTATATACACACTGCGATTTGGAAGTAAAAATGTTGTTGTTATTCAATCATCGACGATGGCAAAAGAAGTCCTGCAAACGCAGGACTTAAACTTTTGCCATCGACCTATATCAGTTGGCATGCGAAGACTAAGTTATAATGGTTCAGACATAATGTTTGCGAAAGACTTTGAGTACTTCAGAGAAATAAGAAAGATTTCTGCTCTTCATTTGTTTAGTGTAAAAAGAGTGCAGTCTTTTGCTCCAATTCTTCAAGATGAATTTACAAGGCTTATTCATAAGATTTCTTCTCTTGCTTCTGCTTCTAAAGTTGTCGATTTGAGTGAATTGTTGTTTCTTTCTGCGAGCTCCAATATATGCAGGCTTGCCTTTGGTAGGAGGTATGTAATTATTTCTTCGTTCTTTAATACTTGCATCATTGCACTTTTATGTTATTTACATTTTTTTTTCTTTTTTTTCTTTTATAATTTTTACCAAATAGATGACTAAAAATATTCATGATTGAAGTCATGCATTAGTAAACTAAAACTTTAAATGGTGCAAGTGACAATAAACTGCGAAAATAGTCCACTTGTTTCAAAATATTGGTGATGCGAGTGAAAAATAGGATAAAAGTTCAAATAGAAGTAATACACTCCGTGATAATGTGGGCCATAACCATTAATTCAAAATGCAGTAATGAAGAGAGTATACGGTGTCATTTATTCATTTTCTCTATTTTTGAAATTTCTTCTTATATATGTTAATCTAGCTAAATTGACCTGTATTTGATGATTCAATTCGAAATTTAATATTATCTAAAATCATTTGTACTATCTTTGAAATTTCTTCTAAAACAACGAAGTTTTTGTTAATCTAGCAAAATTGACAACATGATTATGATTATTCATGGTTCCAAAATTTTTAATCCTTACAAAATTACTTGACAAATAATTAACCCAACTCAAACTGACTCGCCGATAATATATTTAATAAATATACAATTATTATAATAAATCTATAGGCTATAGAATATATGACTACTCCTCATATTTCAACCCAATCCGAGCCTAAAATGAACTCAAACAAGTATTTGTCAATGCACGATCCGACTTGCATTGTCTCGACTTGGACCGGACCCGAAAGTTCAATTGTTAGCTCCAAATATATGATATTCTCTCTGTCTCAAAATAATTGACCATGTCAATATGCTATTTTGACCTTAAAATATGTATAATTAAACATTGGTTAAAATAAAAATACAAAAAATATTGATATAATGAAGCTTGATATTAATAAATATTTAGCAATATATTTCGTGACAAAATTTGTTTTTAATATGTTATGACAAAAACAATGATCAAAATTAGTATACAAATAGTAAATGTCAAACATGCCAAATATTTCGAGAAATATCATTTAAAATAGAATTAGAATTTAGAAATTCACATATTCGGCCAATTCGGGTAAGATATAATGTGTACTTTTATTTATTTTGGGGGGCTGGCTGGGTGTTGGGTGATGAGGTGGGATGATTAGACGTGTGTCCTTGGATTCTTCGAGCTGCCATCAAGCTTCGGATGAGGGGAGAGTTGAATATCTATCATTACCCATACATTAAGGTTGATAATCGTCATGATGAGCAAGATAAGATAAAGATAAAATGTCATTATTGTCTAATTTTTTTCCCCTAATTTATTTGTCTAGATCATTGTATGTACTCCTTTCATAGCTAAAATTATCACAATTATTTAATCATCCCATCAAATCTAAATAATTAAAACTATTTAATTGCCCCTTCAAATCTAAATTATCGCAACTATTTAATTAATTGTCCCATTAAATTTAAGGCCCTTGTTGTTTGAAGGGATTTGGATAAAAAAGAAAAGAAAGGAAATGGTTTTAATTATGTTCCCATGTTTGATTGAATAAATGACATGAGAATTCAAAGGAAAGGAAGGGAAGTGAGAGGAAAGTCCCTTTACAAATTTTTAGCTTTCCTTTCCTCTTAAAATTGGAGGAATTTGACTGGAAAGAGAAAAATAAAAGTTATGCATTATAAATTTCCTTTCTTTTCCTTTTATTTCCTTACGTTAACCAAATATTGGAAAATAAAATCACCTTCCTTTCCCTTCTCTTCCTTTTGAAAGGAATGGTGTCCTTCCAACAAGTGTATTTTTCCGATAGAGGGTTCAGAATTATTACGGAGCTAATTCTTCAGTAAGGTCAAGTGATCGGGATGCCTAGGTGGAGGCCGCTTCCGATCAGTAATATCGAGGTACAATTGATATTACAACTTAATCTTAACTGAACCCTTCGGGTCGAACCCAATCGAATCACCGATCCGAGACGACGAATTAATCCGAAAGGATTTAATGAGTCGACAGAGTTTTACGAATACAGACGTCGGACATCGAGCCTAAGGCATCGAGACCGAGCGTCGCAAAATCACAATCGACAAGTATGAGCATAGCCATAGCTAGGCTAGGCTAGCTCATCATAGGCATTAGGCGCGCCATAGCAGCCTTAGCATCATGCCTAGGCGCTATCGCAGCCTTAGCGTGATGGCTAGGCACCATGGCTGGCTATCGCTAGCACCAGGCGCGCCAACACAGCCCTGGCATCATGCCTAGGCGCTATCGCAGCCCTAGCATAATGCTGGGCGCCATCGCAACCCATCGCAAGCCAGGCAGCATCACTAGGCGCACCATGCGTGCCCTAGGATGGTTGGGCACCATCGCAGCCCAGGCAGCATCACTAGGCGCACCATGCGTGCCCTAGGATGGCCTGATACCGTAGAGGCCTTAGCACAATGTTGGGCGCATGGCAGGACCACACGCACCAAGCACAACTAGTGCTAGGCACTGGCGCATGCATGGTGCGTGGTGCTTGGGCGAGGCATGTGCGTGCATGGTGCATGGCCGAGGCTGATGCATGTGGCTGTGCGAGTGTATGCGAGGGACTAGCAAGCTAGCAACGTCAAGCCAAGCATGCGTGGCTTGCTAGCAGCACGCATGCTAGGCATTGCGTGCGAGAGGGGCTGATGCGTGGCGCGCATAGTGTGCGAGTGTGATGCGAAGCAAGAGGCCAGCATGCGTGGCTCGCTAGCAGCGCGTATGCTGGGCCATGCAAGCATACGGTGCAACGATGATGCGTGGGATGCTGGCACCAGCGCCAGCACGCACCAGCAAGCACCAGCGCCAGCACGCACCAGCAAGCACCAGCGCCAGCACGAGCAAGCACCAGCGCTGCTGCTGGGCTTGTGCTAGCATGCTGGGCTAGCTGGCACAACCAGCTGGCCAGCAGCCTTAGGTGATGCGGTTTTGTGAGGGTGGGGACCAAGGCTTTGGGAAAGCCTTGGGGAGCAAGGCATTGGTCCCCCCACCTCTCCATGGTCCTCACCTAATGCTCTCTCTCCCTTTGACACTTGTCGAATTGTGATTGCATTTACTTATTAATTTATTTTAGAAATAAATTAATTAGCAAATGAAACATTCTCCCACATTGGTTGGGGAATGAAATACAAGGGTTCATTTCCCTATAAATACCAAGCTTGGGTATTGGGAAATGAACAACCTTGAGTGGAATTAAAAAGGCAACTCTAAGAAAGAGTAAACCTTTGATTCGTAAAACTCATAGTTATTTTGTCCGGGTCTTGACTAACCTTCAACACTTAGGACGCTCGGGTCGGGTCGAGGGTACGATCCGTCGGAGATATCGTCTTTTCGGGATTTTGAAGTAAGAGCTCTTTGGGAGCGAAGCACGCGTCAAAGGTATAATTCTCGTTCTTAATCTTGTTTGATTAAGTTTATTATGCTTGTTTAATTGCTTTAATTAAGGGGCGGGTCTTGGTGGGTTTCCTTCCGCGTAGTGTCGGGTCACTACGAAACCCTACACCTTTCTCTTCTTTTCCTTTACTAATATTGAACAAAATAAAGCCTACTAGCCACAACTATTTAATTGACCCATTTGCTAATGCACAATGTCTATTACGTAATTAACATCGTGTAATTATTACACTCTCTTCAATTTGTCTGATAATCTAGTACTATTTCATTTGCATGGTCCTAAGATGTGTTTTTGACTATCAATATATATACGAAGTAATATTTTCAATTATTTGACCCCAAACCAATTTATTTTTACCTTGTTAATAATTGGTTAAGTAGTACGATCAAATGTATTATGTGTGAGAGTAATATAAAGTTGTAGCTTCCATTATTAATTTGAAACAATCCATCCGACTTTAAATGAAATATAAGAAAAATAAAGGACGAAGGGAATAATCATTAATATCATGAGACAATTGAAAATAACAGATCAAAAAGAAAATAGTGCAAACAAAAGGGGATGTAAAGAGCATCCATCATATTAGCATCACCATTTCACATGATAAATTATTTATTTTATGTGCATTTATGTAAAACTATAGTCAAAGTTGATATATACTTCTGTAGCATAAAATTCAAATGAGTATTTTTGAGATTTTTTTAAAGAAAAACTACGTTAAACATTTTAAATTTTATGAAGAACTAGTTTATACAAAATGTTGTACGAAACTACCTTATAAAAATATTGAATGTTGTAAGGAGCTATCTTATGCCAGATTAAATGATGAAAGGGAAGAAGAATTCGGGGATAAAAAGCTACTATTGGGAAACTGGGCATGAAAAGGGGAAAAGGGTGGGAAAAAGATCATTAAACATCTCTTATGCAAAGCGTAATTTCGTCAGAGGGTAGCTCTAGCTTCTTACTCCCTATGTGTTTTATTACTTTTTTACGTACAACATTTATTGTTTTATATAGTTTCTTACAAGATTTTTTTGTACAGTTTTTCACAAATTCTAAAATGTATAAGGTAGTTTTGTTTTTTAATTTTATTTTATTTATTTTTTATTTACTAAAATTCTATTTTTACAAAATTAATCTTCTTACTCGTATCTACATACAGTTATGAAGAGGAAGAAGAATTTGAAAGAAGGAGATTTCACAGCCTCTTTAATGAATTTCAGGCCATGTCGACGGCCTTCTTCATCGCTGATTATTTCCCCTCCATTGGCTGGCTTGATAAGCTGACCGGAAAATACTCTAGGCTTGACAAGGTGTTCAACGACTTGGATTTATTTTATGAGGAGATTATTGACGAGCATCTTGACCCAAATCGACTCGAATCTGACCAAAAGGATGTCATTGATGTTCTGCTAAACCTTATGAAAGCGCGTAACCTTTCATTTGAGCTAACCTTGGATCACATTAAAGCAATTCTTATGGTAATTTGTTCTCTTAAATCTTATTCATGATACATTATTATTGCTGATAATGACTTGTTTAGTACTGACATTTGATCGTAAGGGATGGAGGAGGAAGATTTTTGTTGATGACTATACGGAATAATTACTTTTGGTTTATGTAGCCGACCTCACTTATGAGACTAAGCCTTCGATTGATTGATTGATAGTACTAACATGGTACGTCTTTCACAGAATATATTCGTAGCAGGAACAGATACGAGTACAATCATGGTCATTTGGGCAATGACTGAGCTAATCAAGAACCCAACAATCATGAGTAAAGTACAAGAAGAGCTTCGGAATAATTTATCCGACAGTAAGGGTTGTATCACAATGGACAATCTTTTAAAGTGTAAATACTTTAAGGCAGTAGTGAAAGAAACATTAAGATTTCACCCTGCAGCTCCAGTAACATTTCGAGAAACACTTAAAAAAAGCAACATAGAAGGGTACGATATTCTACCTAAAACTCACATATACGTGAGCATATGGGCTCTTGGAAGAGATCCCGAACATTGGGAAAACCCGGAAAAATTCATGCCCGAGAGGTTTATGGAGAGTTCAATTGATTATAAAGGGAACGACTTCGAACTTATTCCATTCGGGGCTGGTAGAAAAATATGCCCGGGAATGGTTCTTGGTGTAGCTAGTTATGAGCTTGCACTTGCCAATTTGTTGTATAATTTTCAATGGGAATTGCCTAATAGTATGAGCAAGGACGACATTGACACTGATACGTTGCCTGGTCTTGTGATGAGTAAGAAAGATCCACTTTGTCTTTTGGCTAGGAAATTCACATAGTTTGTTATGGTTTAAGTGGTTTGATCCCGCCACCCAAAGTCGGCCTTCGCCACAAAATGATGAGACAGCCGGAAAGGTGGAGGCCGGGGTGGCTCAGCTTGAGAAGAACTACATACTATTTTTTGTAAAATATATATAAGTCACGAAATGTAGTTGAAGTCGAGTATGTGAATTGTGCATACTATTGATATGTTGTACTTAAAACAAAATTATATATATAAAAAATCTTTTAGCTTATGTTTTCTTTACCTTATTTTTGTTAAATTGAATTTTTTTTATCGATTAACTTATTTTTACAGGTACTCTTTTATATTAGTTCTTTAACGTCATTAATTTTTTAATAATTAAAAATTATTTTTATTAAACTGAATTATTTTTTATTAAATATTTTATTAAGATGATTCTCTGATGAAATAAGCTACCAAGGCTCCATATAATAAACACATATTAAAACCCTAACCTTTGGAAGTGAAATTAAGAGAGCTCCTATATAGATTTGTAACACAGTACATTAATTATCAATAAAATTAATATTTTCGTATATTTTCTTGCCTCTTTATCAGTATATTGTAGGTTTAAAATTTTTATGATTAACACAAACTTGTAACCAATTTTTAAACGCCGCCTTGATATTGATGTCATTAACTAATTCTTGCATGTAATTTTAGGATTTTAACAAAAAAAACTTTTGTGAACTTGAGGTTTGACATTATGTTGAACATAGGGACCCTAATTTAACATAGTGACTTTTTTTTAAAACTTGTGTGGACTTGATTCACGTTAATATTATTGCGAACTTAAGATCCACGTGTATCAACTAACATTATGTTGAATATATAGTCACGCTATTTTTAACATACGGATCTTTATAATTCATATTGTCTAGTATATTAAAAACATTCATTATAAAATATTTTGATCTTATATGATCTTTATTATAACACAATAACTTTTATTTCAACATAATATAACCTCTATTTTGAAATAGTCACCTTTTTATTAATATAACAACCTTTATTTTTTATTAAAAAAATATTTAAACATAGTGACCTTAATACTAATTGTCCACAATAAATTAATGTGATCAGGTCTGTTTGGTATGAAAACAATAGGACCTTCGGCAGGCCCTTTTCAAGGAAGAAGACTGATCTCGGACCAACTGATGAATGGACTGAGGGTTTCTTGCACAACAAACACACGTAAACTAGCCTCGGGGGTGGTTGCCGAGGAAGGCCCATCCGATGCTAAAGTCAGTTAAGTGTGTTGAGAGATAAAAGCTATATAAGTGAATTAATTTCTCGAGGCTATTTCTGAATCCATGATATGTGAGACAATTGATTGCTTTTATACCTTTGCTCAAAATATGAGGACTAGGCCCTGAAGTCATATGGGCTTGCCATGCTGACTGAGCTTGATTGACTTTAGCATGTTTTGGAGAGTTGAACCTTGCTTTAGGCTTTTGTAATTAAATCATTTGGATTGGCCCAATTAGGTTGACTAAATTGGACCCAAACAAGGTCTATTTAAGATTTTACAAGATTTTATTTTAAACTTGATTTTATTAAAAACATCTTAAATACTCGTATAATTATTTGCCACAAGACAAAGTGGATTTTTTTTATACATTGTTAATCCAAGTTGCACATCAGTGTCAATGTCTTCCCTTCTTAAACCACCAGGCAATTCCCAATCAAAAAAGTACAATAAATTGGCAAGCATAATATCCAAGCTAGCAACACCAAGATGTATGCCAGGACATATTCTTCTTCCAGCTCCAAAAGGAATAAGCTCAAAATCTTGTCCAAGAAAATTAATCGAACTTTTCATAAACCTCTCGGGCTTGAATAAATCGGGGTCTTTCCAAATTTTAGGATCCCTACCAGTAGCCCATACGTTGACATATAGTAAAGTCTTGGATGGAATATCAAATCCCTCTATGGTGCAATTTTGCAATGTTTCCCGTGGAACTAATAATGGAGCTGCTGGATGTAATCGGAATGATTCTTTTACTACTGCCTTGAAGTATTCAAGATTTGAGAGATCATTTTCTTCGATATACCCTTTGTTTTGAATCGCATTCCTAAGCTCATTCTGGACTTTCTTCATTACATTTAGTGGCGGACCTGGGCTTGTGCCTGGTGGGTCAAGTGACTCACCAGGGCCCAAATTTTTTTTTAAGTTATTTAAAAAAAAAAAAAAAAACTTTCTTTAGCTTTCCGAGTTACTGTCTTCCTCTGTTCCTCAAAGTTCAAACCCTAGCCTTCTTCTCTAGTTCTCTTCGCCTCTTCGCTTCATCTCCAGTTCTCCACCCAGCCACCGTTCTCTTCGCCTGCTCCGTCTCCGTGGAGTCGTGGACGGTGGACAATAACAGGAAAAGGGTAGTGAAGGGCTGAGATTTTTATTGCTCGAAAGAAAAAGGAAAGAAAAACAGGAGGCCTGATATTAGAAAAAAGATTAAAACCAAAACCGACTCCAAATACTTGCAGGTTATAAAATTGCAGTTTAGATTACTGAATTGCAAACCTCTTTCCTCTCAAATTTTCCAGAAAACCCTAATCGAAGAGAAGCAATAGAAATTGAGAAAAAACTTTAAAGAAAAATGGATGACTCTATCCCTGTTCGTCTTTTTTGTTCTATTCCTCCTCTAACTGAGTTTCGGGATGCAGATCCATGGGATAGCACTAACCTCGATAAGTTTACGGACGATCTTCTAGCGAAGTGGGACGAGTAAGATTATAATTTTCCAGATTTTATCAAACTTAAGCTTTTCTTTGTCTCTGCTATTATTTAGTTTTCACAATTATGATTATTATTATTTTAAATCTATATTGTTTGAATTCTAAGTTTTTGTTTTAGGGGTAATAATGATAATAATGATAATGCTGAAGTGCTGACTTGCTGAGTGCCTGAGTGATTATTTTAAATCAAATGTTGAATGATTGTTTAATTACTTATTTGGAGAATGATTTGTTTTTGAATGTTAGCATGGAAGATATCATAAATCGATATCAAAACATGAAAACTCGTCGAGAACTATTGTAATAAGTTTGCATTACTATTTAATAATCTTTTGTAGTATTATATGAACATTTGGTTGTATTTTGTACTGTTTGAATATTTAGATGTATTTTTTAGTACTATTATTTGGTTGTTTGGTAAAAAAATTTTTTTACATATTTGATTATCGATTGTGACTCACCAGTCGGAAATTCCTGGGTCCGCCACTGATTACATTGGGGTTTTTCATTATCATCGTCATTGCCCAAATTACCATAGTTGTACTAGTATCAGTTCCTGCTACTATGATATCCTGAAAATCAGTTAAAGTTTAGTGTTAAGATAGTATTTTTCCTACAGGTATTGTAGATTTCGTATTAAGGAAATATATCTTTTTATATTTGTAGAATAACATAATTAATAAGGAAGATAAAAAAATAAAAAATAAAAAAAATAGAAAGGAAGATTGGAGGGATTATTGTACTATTTTAAGTAATCACCATTATGACTTAATTACCGAACGATGTAATTGAAGTTGTGAACGTAATCAGTAATCAATATCAATAATTTTTTATATTTGCTGGTTAAAAATTTTGCCTCCATTTTTCATTTCCTTTAAATTTTAATTTTTAAATTTTTTTTTTTGCTAAATATTCATTAATTTTTTAAAATTAAATTATTTTCCTTCCATTTTTTATATAATTTTTTTATATAAATATTATTTTTTAATATTTATATAATTTTTTTTTTTCCAAATACACTCTAATAGAATAATTTGATATATTTTTCATATATTTATATTAGGTGTTTTAAAAATAAATGAACATAGATAAGGTAATATGTTTACAATAGTATCATCATTCAATAATCTTGTATTATTATCATTCGATTTTTTTAATTTCTCCAAATTTATTATTTTAGCATTAAATTTTGTTTCAATTAAAAAAGAAAAATAATTTTGGTACTATACATTATTGTACATTTTTACTTCAATTTTTAGAAGTAATATTAATAATACCATGCATCCGTAAAAACATAATGCTAATTGTACATGGACGGGCAAGTATCATATACTAACCTATTCAACCTGATTTGAAACTGACCCAATCAAAACCTGATTATGATTTCGACTTGTATGGACACAAAAATTAGCATGACTCAAATTTAATATAGCCTCGACCCAACCCATCAAACCTAACCCATTTACCCGAGTTCACACCTGATCAATGTAGTATATGCCAAAATTTGTGCAAAAATTACCCACCATTTATATTTTCAACTAAAGAAAGGCATTCTTAACTATTCTATTAAATATTGGGTCGGTCAAAATGTTTCAACAATGGAGGTTTATATGCTTATATTTAGCACTGTCAAATTTCAAACCGAAACCATTTAACTGCCCGAATCCAACCGACCCTAATGAGAACCGAACCAATTAATAACCGATTTTTTGAAATCGAAAATCGACCCGAACCGTATTTTAGTGAACCCGAAACCAAACCGATCCGAGTAACTTTAAACCGTTTAAGAACCGAACCAAATCTAAACCGAACTGAAAGAAAACTGAACCGAAAATGAATCGAACCGTTTCTAACTCGAAACCGTTTAAACTGGCATAAAAAACCGTTTACACCGAATCGTTAACAAATTGCTACCTGTTTGCACCGAACCGTTTATAACCGAACTGATTATAAACCGAATCACTTATAAACCAAACCATTTATGAACCGAATCACTTATAAATCGAACCGTTTACAAATCGCTTACTATAAAGAAAAGATTAAAACCAAGTTAAAAGGTATTTTAAATGAAATCTATGCACACATGTGTTTTTTTTTTTTTTTGAAACATAATTATTATGCACACATGTTTATTAATTAATTAGATGCATTCAATTAGCCAAAGTGAAAGCAACATTAAACACACCTCAATGAGCACATCCAAATCATTTAGAAATAACTATACACACCACTATACTAGCACTAATCAATCGAAAACAATCACTTTCCCCCTCTACACTACTCATAATCTAAATTACAATCTAGGAAAACAAGATTACAAAACAAAGATTAAAAGTACAAAACTAAGATTATAACTAAATCTAAGCCTAAACTAATCTAGGAAAACTAAGATTACAAAACAAAGATAAAAATACAAAACTAACTAAATCTTCATATATAACTTTATGCAAATATATAATGATAAACGAGTCTTAATTATCAGTCTTGTTGACTAATTAAGTATCGAATACCAAATTGCAAATTTCGATGTCACAACAACTCATCAAAACGTGATTATGACACTATTAATTAAATGATCAAATAAGAAGCAGATAATAATCTGATAGTAAAACAATAATACATTAATGCACTAAACTTTTATAATCTACTTCGTAATAAACTAGTAAGATCGGTATGGCTAAACTTGAAACATAACATGATATGTATTTATAAAATTAATGAGAATTTGTATATAATATGATGTCTAAATATGAAGTGATGAAGTCTCGGCTTGATATAAAACTTGTTAACCAGCAAAAAGTTAGAAAGTACTATCAAATTTCAAACCAAAACTGTTTAATTGCCCGAATCCAAACGACTCGATAAAAAATCAATTTTTTGAAATCAAAAATAGACTCGAACCGTAATTTAGTAAACCTGAAATAAAACCGATCCAAATAATGTTAAATTGTAGAAGAATCGGACCCGTTAACGAATCCAACCAGTTAAAAACCGAACTAAAATAAAACTGAACCAAAAAAGAACCAAACCGTTTCTAACCCGAAACCGTTTACACCGAACCGTTAACAAACCGCAACCCGTCTGCACCGAACCGTTTACTACCCGGACCGTTTACAACCCTAACCGAATTTAAACAGCTCAAGAATAAACCGAAACCGAATCGAACCGATAATTATTTAAACCGAACTGAAACCGACCCGTAAGACACTTGAACCGATTTCAAACCGACCCGATTTCAAAACGACCCGATTTCAAACCGAACCGATTTCAAACCGAACTGAAACCGAACTGTCAAACCGTTTTGACAGTACTACGTATATTGCATGGGAGTTAACTTAAAAATATTCTTTTATTAAATACAAAACCTTAATTTTTCTTAAATTTCTTTCGTTTTTAATAAGGCCTAATGCCTCATTATTTATACCCTTAATGTCTTTGGTAAGGTATTAAAATCAATTTAATTATTTTGTTTCACTTACATAATTAATTGTTGTTTATTGTTAAATTATTGTATAATTAACACCATAATTTATAAGGGTAAGAATAATTACCATTAACACTGCCTTAATGTGATCCAGAGTGAGCTCAAATGAAAAGCAACGCTCTTTCTTGAGTTGGAGCAGAATGTCAACCATGTTTTCTCTTTCAAATTTATGCTTCTTTAGGTCAAGATGCTCACCAATGACCTCTTCATAAAATTCTTCCAATTTCTTGAATGTTTTCTCAAGTTTTGAATATTTTCCAGTTAGCTTATCAAGCCAACCGAAGTAAGGGAAGTAATCTGAAGTGAAGAAGCCGGCGAGCATGGCTTGAGCTTCAGTCAAAATGTCATGGAACTTACTCCTTATCCCTTCATCATCCTCGTACCTGTATATTGAGACATAAGAGAATAATATCAATACTCCCTCTATTTCTAAATAAGCATCACATATCAATTACCAAAGTGCCATTACTAATCTATTCATTTTGGACGGTCAGATCTATTCAAATCTCACGGTCCAGATTAGTTCTTATATATAATGGGTTCTTATATAGAGGAGGGTTCTTATATGAGCCTTCCTCTATATATATATATATATATTATGTGATACTATCTCAAAGATATTATTGAAAATTATAAGATAATTATCTTGCTCTTTTAATCTAGGATTTCATAATGTTATGCTCTAATGAAATAAGTCGACAAAGCCCTAACCTTTAAAAATGAATTAAGAGAACAACTAGATTTGTAACACATAAAGTATCAATAAAAGTATTATTTTCTTGTATTTTTTTTTATGGACATATTGTAGGTTTAAAATTCTTATAATTTACATAAATTCATACAGAGTAACAAATTTTGAATCGCCCTTGATATTGATGTCATTATTGCATGAAATTTAAAGATTTTAAATCAGGTTCTTACTAAATATCTTAAATACTACTATATTTATTTGCTACAAGACAAAGTGGATTTTTTTTATACATTGTTAGTCCAAAGCTGCACATCAGTGTCAATGTCGTCTCTTCTTAAACCGCCAGGCAATTCCCAATCAAAAAAGTATAATAAATTGGCAAGCATAATATCCAAGCTAGCAACACCAAGATGTAAGCCAGGACATATTCTTCTTCCAGCTCCGAAAGGAATTAGCTCAAAATCTTGCCCAAGAAAATTTATCGAGCTTTTCAGAAACCTCTCAGGCTTAAATAAATTGGGGTCTTTCCAAATTTTAGGGTCCCTACCAATAGCCCATAAGTTTTTTTTTTTGATCTGATCTGAACAGTGAACCCCATTGTTTCAATTTTTTTTTTTTTTTTTTCTTTTTTGTTCTACTCACTTTCTATGCATATTAGTCCATCCTCTTTTTTTGAAGAAATTCTTCTTTTTTTTTTTTTTTTTTTTTTTTTTTTTTGTTCTAATCACTTTATTTTACTCTATTTTTGTCTTACTCCTTTTTTTCATCTAATTAACTCTCGGGTTTTTAACTACACATTATTATACCATTTTCACACAATATCTCTTACTACTTATGTTGATTATTTTTTTTTCCTTTCTTTTTTTTTTAATGCAACATTTCGACCTACACAAAGTAATAAGTGGTTGAGTTGCATTTGCATTGTAAAATATTTTGCACGTTATTAGCTTTGTCAGATATTACTCCATCTGTTCCATATTATTAATTTGTCACATTTGTCATCTTTAGCTAGCGCTTCTTTTTGTATGTTATGTTTCAATAATTTCATCAATTAAAATAATCATTTACACATTTTTCCTCATATTTACCTACTCCAATTTAAGAGTAAACTGCTAATTAATGAAGTTAGCGATTTTACCATACCCTTTCTACCCCAAATTATATTGAAAATTCTATGGTAGTCATCCTTAAAATGACTACCATTATACAAAATTTTTTATTTACTGATTTTTGATTTATTTTTTTATGTCAAAATTAATTATAAATGTATTTTCTTATTTATAAAATTTATTTTTTATTTTTTTGTATTTTCATATTTAATTTATGATTTTTTTTAATATAGTAATAATAAAAAGAAAATTTTGAGAATTAATTAGGAAAATTATTAAAAAAATTCCAAAATTATTTCAAAATTAATAAGTGAATTTTAAAATTAGATAAATAATTTATAATTAATTTTGAAATTAAAAAATAAATTAAAATCAGCCAATAAAAAATTAGTATAATGGTAGTCATTATAAATTAAAATAAAAATAAATTATACCCATTTTTCCACCAAATATACTTAAATAAAAAAAATTATATCCGTTATAAAAAATAAAATATATACCTAATATAGCTAATGTACTTAAATTAAAATAGTAACCTAATATATACCTAATAAACTTAATGTATTTAAAATAAGTTATATACCTAATACCTAATATACTCCTTTCAAAAAAAAAAAATACCTAATATACTTAAATAATAAGTTAAAATAAAAAATAAATCTTATCCATTATAATGGTAGTCCTTATAAATGAAAATAAAAATTAAATTAAAATCAATCAATAAAAAATTAGTATAATAGTAGTTGATTAGGGGATTTTTATCCACCAATCACCGTCTGACAAGTGGACCAACCAGGTTCCGCCACGTGTCCTTCACGTAGGCCAATAGGAGCCTGCCACGTGTCAATCACAGATACGTCCTCTACGGACCAATTGAGACACGCCACGTGTCCACCCATGCCAAATGGGAAAACCGGCCAACAAGGCCCAATCCTGTTTAGAGGCCCGGTCAGCCCTAGGTTTACCCTAAACCTAGAGAGTGGAACGCTTCTCAAGACTATAAATACTTAATTAATCCTCATTAAGTAAAAAAAACAGAACAGAAACATTACGGAACACACTAATAACTGGCTGATCTTGCTAACAAAGCAGATTACCAACATTAAACACTCTCACCTAGAGAGATCTTATTACTTTAATTTCCGCATTAATTACTCCTTAATCAGGTACTAACTTGACCGTTGGAGGCGGAGCTCTCAGGAGTCTCCGTTATTTTGCAGGTACAGGCGTCCGGTTCCAGTCTCGGAATTGTAACTCTCCCGCAGGACATCAGAAAACCCCGAAACATTTGGCGCCGTCTGTGGGGAGAGTACTTCAGAGATGGCATCCAAGTCTGTACCGACTCCTGAAGAGAGGCGTCCCCTAAACGACCCTCAAGTTCAGTCGGACCATGACACCGAAAGTGAATTTGAAGTTGAAACTCATACAGCTCCAGACGGGACCCTAAGGGCCCGACGTACCCGTCATACCGAAAGGAGGGAACGGGAGCATCTTCAAACAGGAAGCGAGCCAGCAGGCGCACTGCCTGCTCGGCAACAGCCGACTGATGGGTCTGCTCCCATCACAAGGAACGAACTCATGACCTTCATGAGGGACTTCAAGGGAGAGATTCAAGAGTTGATCAACAAGAAGCCGCCTGCTTCAGTCAAGGAGCAGTCGGCCAAGAAACCCTCCACTTCACTGAAGAGGAAGCCAGTTCAAGGGCGAGAGGCGACTCCTCATCCTAAATCTAGGAAGCGGGAGCCACCTGCCCTTGATTTCACAAAATTCCGTTATCCTACAGGAAATAGGAAACCGGTTCGTCATATTCAGGCGGACGGGTCAAAGCAAACATTCACAGATGCTCGGCTACTGCTAGAGCAGAAGAAGAGTGACCGATTGTCAGAGTCGGCTTCTACTTCAGACTTTCAAGACAGTTTGCGAAATGCCTCAATGAGGCATACTCAGTCGTACCATGAGAGTTAGTCAGGCGGCACCTCCCGTCAGTCCGGCTTTCATAGTGCCCAGGCGGTACCAAACTTACCATTTGTGCCGCAACAGTATTTTATGCAGCCACCTCCATTTGGTGGACCTACAGCAAAAAACGTCCAACCTATGGACTGGCAGCTACGGTTGCTTAGACTTGGTGAACAGCCGTCGGCCTTCTCCAAGGAAATTACTGAAGCCGCTCAGCCGGCCAAAGTGAAAAATGTACTAGTAGGCGCCTATGACGGCACTACTAACCCAGAAGACCATCTGATGGCATTCACCAACCTGATGTACCTTCAAGGGTTGGATGATCCCACTTGGTGCAAGTGTTTCCCAGCGACTCTCAAAGGAATCGCACAGCAATGGTTCGGCAACTTGCCGACTGGTTGTGTAAATAGCTTCAGGACGCTTGCTTACTTATTTGCCTCCAACTTCGCCATGAACATCCCTGCGAAGAAAACGACCTTGATTTGGGAACAATTCAGCAGGGCGAGAAGGAGGGGCTTCGCTCTTACATCAGGCGGTTCAACCTGATGAGAATACAGATTCAAGGGTTACCGGATGAGGTAGCTTATACCGACTTTTTTAGAGGTCTCAAAGACGGGTCTACCTTCAAATTTGATTTGGTTCGAAAAAGGGTGGCGACTCTTCAAGAGGCCTTGATTGAAGCAGAAGCCTATATACAGGCGACTGATCTGTGTACGGTTAAACAGTCGGACGGGAAAAGGTTCGACAAAAGAGAAGGACGACAGAAACAATCGTCAAACAAAGATGAGAAAAGAAAAGAGGTCTGGGCGGCTGATTCCTCTAAACAGCCGGCCTAGAAAAAGAAAAAAGAATTCAAACCATACTCCCCAAAGTATGCGTTTAACAAGGATAACCAGTTTATCCTAAAAGAAATCAAGGGACGGATCTCAATTGAGAAGCCGGTCCCCATGAAGGGTTCTGCAAACAACCGGAACCAAGATAAAATCTGTGCTTATCATGATGACGTTGGTCATCACACCAATGACTGCATTAGTCTCATGCGGTACCTAGACCGCCTGGCTGAGCAAGGTGATCTTGACACTTATGTCAAGAAATCTACGGGGAACACTTCCTCAAAAAAGCTGTCGGCCAAAAAGAATCAACAGGCCGACAGCTCCGATACAGATGATGCAGTCGTCTACTCCATTGCAGGCGGCTTCTCAGGAGGCGGCCCCACTATTAGGGGCAACAAAGATAATATAAGGCGGTTAGATGTAAATTCCGTTCACCAAGAACGGCCGTCCAAATATACATTTCCTGAGATTGTCATCACTGAAGAGGATCTAGGAGGGGTAAGGGGGCCGCATGACGACCCTCTCGTTATTGAATGTAAAGTGGCCAACCAGAGGGTTGGCCGAATCCTCATAGATACCGGGAGTTCCTCAGATCTCATCAGCAGCAAATGTCTGTCGAAACTGAAATATCAGACTGACTGCATACATCCGGCCTCCCACCCTTTAATAGGGTTTGGAGGAGGAGTCGTCCACCCACTGGGACGAGTAGATTTACCCATTCGCTTGGGCGAAAAAGGGGAAGGACGAAACATGGTAGTCCGGTTCCTAGTAGTAGAGGAACTCTCGGCCTACAACATGATTCTGGGTCGACCAACCCTGAATAATTCCAAGGCTGTTATAATCCCGTCTCTTATGTTGCTCAAGTTTGAGAGGGATAATGGAACTGTCGGCTCCCTAAGGGGAGATCAGAGGATGGCCCGAGAGTGCTATCTCTCGGATGTCAAGCCCACTGTTATGGCCACTGGGTCAAGTGGAGAAAAAACAGACCTTGACAATGTCAAGGAGAGTGCGCCTGTTCAAGAAGCAGGCGGCAAAAAGAGAAAGGCGTCCCAGACAGATTCCACAAGAAAAGCAAGGAAATAGCAATCATTGGCAGAGGAGCGGCCGGATGAGTTCCGCCCTCAGCCGGCTGGTGAGCATGCGGACCTGATCTTAGACGACTCACGTCCTGACCGAACAGTCAAAGTTGGGACGACTGCTCTGAGAAACCTTGGTGACGACTTTCACAACCTACTGAAAGAATACAAGGACATCTTTGCATTTGAAGTCCATGAAATGCCAGGCATTAGTCCTGATCTGGCGGTACATAAACTCGCTGTGGATCCGAAAAAGAAGCCGGTACGGCAAAAGAAGCGGAACCATGGCGAAGAAATAAGTCAGGCGGCAGCCGCCGAAGTTAAAAAATTACTTGATGCAGGGTTCATTCGGCAATGTTACTTCCCAGACTGGGTTGCAAATGTGGTGCTTGTTAAAAAGCCGAATGGCACCTGGCGAATGTGTGTAGACTACACAGACTTAAACAAGGCGTGCCCCAAAGACAGTTACCCTCTGCCTAAAATTGATAACCTGGTCGACTCAACAGCCGGCCATGCCTTGATGAGTTTCATGGACGCCTATTCTGGTTTCCATCAAATTCCCTTATGGAAGAAAGATCAGGAGAAGACGGCCTTCGTCACTGATCAGGGGTTATACTGTTACACGGTCATGCCGTTTGGTCTTAAGAATGCCCCGGCTACCTTCCAACGAATGATAAACACAGTGTTCTTTGATCAGATTGGGAGAAACGGCGAGGCATATATTGATGATATGATTGTCAAGACTAAACTTCAGAAAGATCATCTGTCGGACCTCCGAGAAACTTTCGCCACACTCAGGCGGCACCATGTCATGCTCAATCCCAAGAAATGTGTATTTGGAGTTGAGTCTGGGAAATTTCTCGGATTCCTTATCAATCAGAGAGGAATAGAAGCGAACCCTGAGAAGGTGCAGGCGGTCATTGACATGCAGTCGCCTCGTACCATCCGAGAGGTTCAGAAGTTAACAGGTTGTTTGACGGCCTTGGGAAGATTTCTAAGCCGATCAGGCGACAAATGCCTATACTTTTTCCAGGCAATTAAGAAAAAGGCAAGGTTTGAATGGGGGCCGGATGCTGAGGCCGCCTTCCAGAAATTAAAAGTTCACTTGCATTCCTTGCCGAGGCTGGTCAGCCCTTTGCCCAAAGAGGTTCTCTACATGTACCTGGCCGTCTCTGATCATGCGTTAAGCGCTGTTCTCCTTGGTGAAAGGGACGGCTGTCAGCTCCCGGTCTACTTTGTCAGTCACGTACTGAAAAATGCCGAGTTGAGGTATCCCCTAGTGGAGAAATTTGGTCTTGCACTCTTCATGGCTGTTAAAAAAATTGAAGCCCTACTTTTTGGCACATACAGTCGTCGTGTATACAGACCAACCTATCAAGCGGCCGCTGACCATCATGGAGTCGTCAGGCCGAATGATCAAATGGGCCATAGAAATACAGAGCCTCGAAGTTACTTTCGAGCCTAGAAAAGCAGTGAAGGGGCAAGCCTTTGCTGACTTTATTGTAGAGATGACTCGTCCTCCTGACTCTCAAGTTTCAGACCAAGTATGGAAGGTATATGTGGACGGAAGCTCTACTTCAAATGGTTGTGGAGCAGGCGTCATATGTCAGTCGCCAGAGGGCGACCGGTTCGAGTATGCTCTACGCTTCAGTTTTCAGGCTTCAAACAATGAGGCAGAATATGAAGCTTTACTAGCTGGGATCCGCATGTCCAAGGCGGCAGGGGCAAGAAAAATAGACGCCTGTTCCGATTCACAATTGATAGTGAGTCAGTACAATGGCGAATACGAAGCAACCCATCCGGCCATGATCAAGTATTTACAGGCGGTCCGACAAGCAGTCGGCTCCCTTGAGGATTTCCATCTGATCCAAGTGCCGAGATCAGAAAACAACCAGGCGGATGCACTGTCAAAATTAGCATCATCCGCCTCCTCTGATACTCCTCGAACTGTTTTTTGGGAAGTAATGGAGAAGAGAAGCATCGAGGAAGACCCTATTGGAATCCTAGACAGAAGCTCAACCTGGATGGATTCAATCAGGGCATATCTGACAAACGGTACACAGCCGGATGATCCTCAACAGGCGGCAGCACTGAAAAAACGAGCCTCCTGTTTTGAAATGATAAAGGGAGAACTTCACAAGAGGGGGTACCTTCAACCCTTCTTAAAGTGTGTTACTCCAAAAAAGGGACGAGAGATACTAGATGATCTTCACTCTGGTTACTGTGCTTCTCATATAGGTGGTAGGATGCTTGCTCAAAGGGCAAGGCGGCAGGGCTACTTTTGGCCTACTTTGGAAGCAGATGCAATGGAGATGGTGAAAAAATGTGACAAGTGCCAAAGGTTTGGCAAACTAATTCACCGTTCGGCTACTGACCTCACTACCATTCACAGCCCACTACCGTTTGCTAAGTGGGGCATGGACATTCTGGGTCCATATACGCCTGCTACAGGCGGAAGGAGGTACATACTTGTTGCCGTCGACTACTTCACTAAATGGGTAGAGGCGGAGGCTGTAAAGGGAATCAAGACGAAGGATGTAATTTCATTCATTTGGAAAAATGTCATCACTCGGTTCGGGGTTCCCATGTCTATGGTTTTTGATAATGGTCCCCAATTTGAGACGCCTGTTCTCAAAAGCTGGTTGGGAGACCAAGGAATTGCACACTACTTTGCATCTGTCGGCCGTCCACAAGCAAACGGCCAGGTAGAAGCCTTTAATAAAATCATCTCAGAAGGTCTCAAGAAAAAGATTGAACGAGCAGGCGGCCTATGGGCGGATGAACTACCACATGTTCTCTGGGCCATTAGGACGACTGAAAAAGGGGCGACTGGAGAAACTCCATTCCTCCTAACTTACGGTGCGGAAGCTGTTCTTCCAATAGAACACTACGAGCCAACTCTTCGAGTAATGCTATATGACGAAGAGGCAAACTGGGAAGCCATGCGCCTGGCATTAGACTCACTTCCTGAAAAGAGGGGCAATGCTGTCTTGCGCCATGAGATCTATCGCCTGAGAATGACTAGATCATACAACAAAAAAGTACACAGGCGTCCACTCAAAGTAGAGGACTTTATACTTAGAAAAATGGAAGCAGTTGGTAGGGCTAATGAGTCTGGCAAACTAACTCCCAACTGGGAAGGACCCTACCGAATCTATGAGGAAGTCAGGGACGGTACCTACCGTCTGGAAACACCAGATGGACAACCGTTGCCTCGAACTTGGAATGTAGATAATCTTAAAAAATATTTCTATTGAATGATGTAAAGTAAAGAGCTACTTAATAAAAGTTTGCACTTACTATTCAATTTTGTATTACGAGGGGCATGCCGTCTGTACCTTTACAGTCGGCTACTCTCCAATGAGTTTTACACTCTATCTTCAGAGGGGCATGCCGTCTGTACCTTTACAGTCGGCTACTCTACATTGAGTATTTCACTCACAATAGGGGCATGTCGCCTGGGCATATAGTCGGCTACTCTCCATAAGAAGATGGCCGACTGGTTCCAAGCACATAGCCACCCCCTAATACTTAGCTAAAAAGATTAGGGCCTGGCCGACCCTGTGCCTAACAGGCGGCTACCCTCCTTTTACTTAGCACCAACGTTCACCAAGAACTTACCAAGGCCACAGGCCGAATGATCAGACCAGGCGCCAAGCCAACTGATCAAATCTACAAAACTAATACGACCTGTCCCAACATCATAGCAGGCGTCCGACGGCATCCCTCCGGATGAAATTCGTCGCAGAGAGCAGCTCCCTTTTGGGTGGAACATTGTTCTATAAACTAATTACACGGCACCTATACGACTGTCCCCAAGGGCAACCACGTAGCCGTTTTTGAGACAAGGATAACTCTATCACTAACCAAACCAGTGGTAGCAGTTGACATCTGAGTCAGATGACCGCCTGTATTACTTGGGATAAATGCAGGGGGTAGCTATTGAGTTAATAGCCAACAAACATTGGCGAATCAAGGGGTCTAGCCGGCCTAAGCCGCCTGGTACCTCTACTTCTCAAACAAAAGTGACGGCGACTGAGTAACTCCAACGTTAACTCATAGTCACTCCCTCAAATTTGGTATGGAACCTAAAAGGTTTGAGTCGTCCGCCTGTTTTTAACAAACAAGGGCACTCAAACCCCTATTCCTACTAGGTAACCTATTGAGTTAATAGCCAACAAACATTGGCAAATCAAGAGGATCAGCCGGCCTCTGCCGCCTGTACCTCTACTACTCAATCTAGATTGTGACGAAGATAAAGTAACTCCTATGTTCACTTAATAGTCACTCAAACTTAGTATTGAGCCTAAAAGGTATGAGTCGTCCGCCTGTTTTTAACAAACAGGGGATCTCAACCACTACTCTTGCTAGGTTAACAAATTATGAGTTAAAAGCCAACATTGGCATAAAAAGAAACAACTGGTACCCGCCGCTTGCTATCTTTACTAAATTCCTTGGCGACTAGGTAATACTCTATTTACTTGGTCAGACCACTTTCCTACTTGGTTAAAATTACAAAAAGACAGGCACGCCTGCCTAAAAAGGATCCAGACAAAATAGTTCGAATACCGATTGAATAAATGGCCGACTGATCGTCTATCCTGGAAACAAACAACCAGTCGTCCAGGGGCACAGGCGGCGTACTAACTATCCGTTCCTGTCTGCAACGTTCGGCCATGTACAACAGTCGGTCTAGTAAACAATTGGATATTAGATATGGAATACTTGGACAAAGTAGAAGCAAAACAAAAATTCATTAAAAATAAGCCGGTCATTAAAGACCAGCAAAATATTCAAAGCCCCGGCCCCCTGGCCGGGTAAATACAAAGCAAACGGCACGCAGGCTGTGGAAAGAATACATTAAGCTTAAGAAGGGGGCAGTTCAGTATTAGCAGCTGCCGCCTGGTCAGCACTCTTCTTGCTGGACTCGGCTTCAGCTGCATCCTTTTTTGATGCCTCACCCCCAAGTGGCACAAGCGCCACAACCGGCTCCTCCTCCTCCTCCAACGCATCTCCCAACGCCTCTTCTTCAGCAGCCGCCAGGATCTCTTGATTATATGTTTCCGAACACTGGCGGTACGTTCTTTCCCAAGAGGCAAAGTCGGCATTGGGGAACAGGCGGCCCCAGGTCATGCGCTGGATTTGAGCGGAGTCTTCCATCATCTCCCGGACGAGCTCTTTCTTCTCTTGCTCGGCCTTTTCCGAGAGCTCTTGGGTAAGACTCTTCTCTTGGCTCACTAGGCGTTCTTTTACGCTGGCCAAGGATTTCTCCATGGCTTCGTAAGAGTACATTTTTTGGCGAAGAGGTTTCAGCTCGGCCTTAAGATTTGTGATGGTCGCCTCCAGCTCGTCATTCTTCTTCTGGGCCGCCTCTAACTGAGCCCGAACAGCGGCGGTAGCCTGCGCCTGATAATAAAGAATATCAATGGTCAGTACTTCATTTTGGGAAATTTGAAACATTGCCTTGTCACAGTCAGAGGCGGCCATAGCTTTTGCAGCCTTTACCTCTTTGTTCTTCCGATCAAGCGGCTTGCGAAGGCCGTTAACTCGGAGCAGGGCCTAAGTACAAAAAAAAAAAAACAAAAACAACAGGCGTCAGTTTCCAAACAAAAAAGATAACAGGCGTCCTGGAATTCAAATACTCAAAAGAGTATACCTCAGCAAGGACCCCTGCAATCCCATCAAGGTCAAGGGTGCCGACACCCCTGACCGCCTCCCTTTCAGATGGAGGAACTACTTTGATCATTGACTTGGCTACCTCTACCAAGTCAAGCCCCTGAGGGCCGGCTGCATCAAGCGTAAAAAAGCAAGTTAGACCTAGTCAAGAAGGAAGCAAGTGTAAAAGTTTTTACGAGTAATTGTCCATACTTCTAGGCGGCCCCGCCGGGGTTTTAGAAGAAGTGGCCGGCTGCTTCTCAGCCGCCACTGTTTTCCTGGAAGACCCAGGAGAGCTTGCAACAGTCGTCCTCCGGGCCTTGGGGTCCGGCTGTTGCGAGGAAGAAGCTCTTGGAGTGCCCGACTAAAAAAAAAAAAAAAAAAAGTTAGTATATGCATAAGACAACTCCTAAAAGAGGAAGAGTTTCGAAGCCTACCAAGGGTGCCCCCTTGTTGGGGGAGTCGGTACAAGACTGTTTCATGAGAGAGGCCCGCAACATGGCCGCCGCAGTCTTGGATGCTGTTATTTTACTCATGGCGTCAGCTGCAAAAAATAAACAGCAAAGTTAGTAAAGATCCCAAGCAAACAAGGCGTGAAAAAACAGAGTATTTGTCAGGCCGGCTACCTCTAGAGCACCGACTGCTGAGGCCACAGGCGGCCAAAAAGTACTCGTCATAGAGCCACTTGAAGCTCGGGACGCAGTTTAGGGGTACTTGCTCTCGTACCCCTGAAGTAGAGTTCACCCTAGTCTCTACTTTGAAGAGTCCTTTGTCTAGGATCTCTTTTTTAGCCTTTGGGGGAACAGGCGGCATGCTGCGGCCGCCTGCGAGAAGAGGCGGATCCCTATTCCACTTGTTAAAGCGTTTGTTCAGCTCCGTGTCTGAACCCTCGATAATAAGGAAGGTGTTCCGCCAATCCTTCCATTTGTTCGCCTTACCTCTCGTCATGAGGTAGCCCCTATGGCTTGTTAATTGATACTAGCCGGTACCTCCCGACTTAGGGGTCCGGCTGAGATAGTTCATGTGGGCGAAAGCCTCAAAGCTTGGCTCCACCCCGTACATTTCGCACCCGGCCACATAGCCGAGTACGTTTACCCAAGAGTTGGGGGCTAACTGCCATAACCCCAAATCATACCCATCTAAAATCCGCTGAACAGCCGGATGTAATGGGAAGCGCAGTCCAGCTTTGATGGCCGCCACATAGCAGCCAAAGCAGCCGTCATCATAGCTGGTACCAGCCGGCCAGACGACAGTGTCTTCTGGATCCGGCACGAACAGTAAAAATTCGGGGCCCATTCTGTGGTTAGCTATAAAGCTCTCCACTTTGTCTTGCATGGCTGCGATCCGGCCCCGGGGTACCGTGCAGTAGTAGGGGGTGTTTTCCTCTCTGTAAGAGGCGGACGGCTCCGCCCAATTGTCCCCCTTCTCAACTGCATGAGAAAGCCTCGCCTCTTGTAGGCGGCTGTTTCTTTCTTCTGAGCCTGGAGAAGCGTGGCCAGAAGAGCTGGACTCGGACTCATCCTCTGACGAGTCCGAAGAGGACGACTCCTCCCCTCTCCCAGAGGGGCCCGCCTCCTCTCCCTTAGAAGGAGCAGGAGGAAAATTAGACATATCAACGGTGAAATGGGAAGGGACCACCTTGACCCCTCCCTCAGAACTGTCGGCTTGGCAGCCGCCTCGTTTCACTTCTACATCTGGCGCCTGGTCAGATGTTTCACTAATGAGCACCCTTTGGGAGGAGCCGTCCGAGTTTGAGATCATAGCAGTCTTTTTTGTTCTGGCCATCACGTTCTGCATAGACACAGATACAGTCGGACTTTGTATAAAGTGCAAAGATGGGTCCAGAAAAGGGCAGGCGGCACTCCTAGTCCTAGATTCAGCCGTCCCCGGTGACCGGCTGATCACTAACTTAGGTCGTGTCGTGTGCTTCCGTGGTGCCATTTCAAAAAAATAAAAAGAAAATTAAGAGTAAGAGAACTGAGTTACCTGAACGAGTGACGGTTGATGAAGTTCTGAAAATCCTGTGCAGTCGGCTTGTCAGAACAGGCGGTAGGCAGAAAAGGTCCGAAATGTCAGAGCAAGTTCAGGGGTCCGAATGTTCTCGCAAAGTTCTCAAATGTGAAAATGACCGAAGTCAGCACTTCCTTATATAGGCAAAGTGAGAAGGCGAAGGGTTGCTTCCAAATTCAAAATTTGGGCGGGAAAATCTCTCGGCCATTTGCAAGGTGACACCTGTAGCAGGCCGTCGCCTGTCACCGTGCGGCACCTGTCACAGGTGACACGTGACCAGTCACGTGCCACCTGTGAGGGGCAAATGATTAGGGGATTTTTATCCACCAATCACCGTCTGACAAGTGGACCAACCAGGTTCCGCCACGTGTCCTTCACGTAGGCCAATAGGAGCCTGCCACGTGTCAATCACAGATACGTCCTCTACGGACCAATTGAGACACGCCACGTGTCCACCCATGCCAAATGGGAAAACCGGCCAACAAGGCCCAATCCTGTTTAGAGGCCCGGTCAGCCCTAGGTTTACCCTAAACCTAGAGAGTGGCACACTTCTCAAGACTATAAATACTTAATTAATCCTCATTAAGTAAAAAAAACAGAACAGAAACATTACGGAACACACTAATAACTGGCTGATCTCGCTAACAAAGCAGATTACCAACATTAAACACTCTCACCTAGAAAGATCTTATTACTTTAATTTCCGCATTAATTACTCCTTAATCAGGTACTAACTTGACCGTTGGAGGCGGAGCTCTCAAGAGTCTCCGTTATTTTGCAGGTACAGGCGTCCGGTTCCAGTCTCGGAATTGTAACTCTCCCGCAGGACATCAGAAAACCCCGAAACAGTAGTCATTTTAAGGATGACTACCATAAAATCATCCTACATATATCCATCGTTCCACCTGCTAACTTAAAGTGTCTCCTAGCCTCCCGGGCTGATTATTATTGGCAGTGGCGGACCTGGGCTTGTGCCTGGTGGGTCAAGTGACTCACCAGGGCCCAAATTTTTTTTTTAAGTTATTTAAAAAAAAAAAAAAAAACTTTCTTTAGCTTCCCGAGTTACTATCTTCCTCTGTTCCTCAAAGTTCAAACCCTAGCGTTCTTCTCTAGTTCTCTTCGCTCTTCGCTTCATCTCCAGTTCTCCACCCAGCCACCGTTCTCTTCGCCTGCTCCGTCTCCGTGGAGTCGTGGACGGTGGACAATAACAGGAAAAGGGTAGTGAAGGGCTGAGATTTTTATTGCTCGAAAGAAAAAGGAAAGAAAAACAGGAGGCCTGATATTAGAAAAAAGATTAAAACCAAAACCGACTCCAAATACTTGCAGGTTATAAAATTGCAGTTTAGATTACTGAATTGCAAACCTCTTTCCTCTCAAATTTTCCAGAAAACCCTAATCGAAGAGAAGCAATAGAAATTGAGAAAAAACTTTAAAGAAAAATGGATGACTCTATCCCTGTTCGTCTTTTTTGTTCTATTCCTCCTCTAACTGAGTTTCGGGATGCAGATCCATGGGATAACACTAACCTCGATAAGTTTACGGACGATCTTCTAGCGAAGTGGGACGAGTAAGATTATAATTTTCCAGATTTTATCAAACTTAAGCTTTTCTTTGTCTCTGCTATTATTTAGTTTTCACAATTATGATTATTATTATTTTAAATCTATATTGTTTGAATTCTAAGTTTTTGTTTTAGGGGTAATAATGATAATGCTGAAGTGCTGACTTGCTGAGTGCCTAAGTGATTATTTTAAATCAAATGTTGAATGATTGTTTAATTACTTATTTGGAGAATGATTTGTTTTTGAATGTTAGCATGGAAGATATCATAAATCGATATCAAAACATGAAAACTCGTCGAGAACTATTGTAATAAGTTTGCATTACTATTTAATTATCTTTTGTAGTATTATATGAACATTTGATTGTATTTTGTACTGTTTGAATATTTAGATGTATTTTTTAGTACTATTATTTGGTTGTTTGGTAAAAAATTTTTTTTACATATTTGATTATCGATTGTGACTCACCAGTCGGAAATTCCTGGGTCCGCCACTGATTATTGGGGCCACCTCAATAATAACAACTACTCTATATCTTCTTTTACATGTTCTCAATATTTATGCTTGTATTACTTTGAATAAAACTACTAAGTATAAGATTATTAGTATTGAATTTTCTTTGGCGTTCCTTTAAATAATAGTTTAAAGTGTTTCTTACGTTTGATTATAATCGATATAGAGTACATTTGAGTATATGACTATTGTCACTATTTATTATTTTTTTTTAAAGATGTCACGCTATTTATTAATTAACTTTGATTATATATATATATATATATATATATATATATATATATATATATTGCTAACGTAGTAATTTTTTTTTTATCATGAAACATGTTATTATGTACGATAAATTTTAATATGAAGTTTCACAATATCTAAAATTTTTACAATAAGGCAAATTTTTGTTACTCTTTTGTTCGTGAATAATTGTTACAGTCAAATATGATACACATGCTAATGCACTAGTTTGATCTAAAATATATTTACTTAAATATTAGTAAATAATATTAAAAAGTTAATATTATGAAACTCTATATTAATATCTATTCAACAATATATTTGATGATAAAATTTATTTTTCATATGCTCCTAAAAAACAATGATCAAAGTTAATATATAAATAGTGAAAAAAAGTCAAACACGTCAATTATTTAAGAACGAAGGGAGTAATTTTTAATGGAAGACGGTCAATTTGAGAGTAACTTTAACAATTTTACTAATTCATTTAAGGAAAACTCTTAATTTTTGATATGTTTGATTGTAATTTACTATGTATTTTTTAATGGATACATGTGATAAAAGCTAATACGAATAATCTATTACATTATGAATGTTTTTTACGGGGAAAAAGTATGTTAAAAAAAATAGTAACTTTTACATTATTAAAAGATAACATTAAATACATTTAGAGTACCTATAATCTGTCATACAATGAATTAATAAAAGTCTATCTTACTCCAAAAATTGTGAATTTTTTATACTCCATAACATTTATCACTTTTGTCAGGCATCGTGAAGACGTAAAGTACCTATTTTGCATCAATTACCTTAATAAAATCAATAAACCCATTTGGACCAAAATTAATGTGATAAGCCCAAAATCCAAGTAATCGAGTAAAACTTGAGACAAAGTCCAAATTGATGCTTTGTTACGTGATAAGCTCAATTATAATTGGCAGTTTGGCACATTTACAAATCACAATACGAGTACTTATCTTATAGGTCATACTAGCTTTTTTTTGTTTTTGAAGGTGAGCAAAAAGCTTAACCATTAATAGCAAGGAAATCCATGTGTACATAATGGGCAATAACATGAGGGACAAAATTCTCCCAAACTTGTTCTAGGCCATGAGGAAGAAACTTTGCTAATTTATGAGCCACCACATTTCCTTCACACTTGCATCCAGTGGAGACTAGTATAAGAAGGGCCCAGATCAATAGCATCAGTGAGTATAGCATCGAGTTTTGTTAAGTGCGTAGCTCCTTTCGTCAAGCGGTTTATGGCAACCTGGCAGTCTAATTCAATGATGGCTCTATCACAACCATACTTTCGCCCCAGCCTCAACGCCATCACTATGGCTTTTGCCTCCGCAACTTCCATGCGCCACCACACCTAAACCCACCCAGCCCTCATCCACCAGGGACGCATCAGTGTTGATTTTTATTACATCATTGGGTGGGAGTTGCCAGATACCAGGGCTAGAGCGATAAGAGTTCAAAGACGTAGAGTAGATAGCTTTGACATACCTTTCGTTTTCGTCCACCCACCTGAAGACACGATCTAGCAACATAGAAGAAAGTGTTTCCTTCTGTTGAAAAACCTTCAAATTACGCTCCTGCCAGTTCCCCTAAGCAGATACAACCCTCGAATTTTTGTCTTCGGGCTAATCTCTTTCCAGCTATCAATTAACTCACAGGGTGTACCAGAATTTTTTTTTGCACAGATCTCTGAACAGTCAGCATATTCCCGCAAACTACTAGTTCTCTCACATTCGAAAAAAATATGACTCCAAGACTCCACGTTGTTCTCGCACCAGGGGCAACTATCATCATCAGTCAAATGTCGATATTTCAGCAAGCTTCGCACAGGGAAGATTTGGGTGCACAGACGCCACAGGAAATTCCTTGCCTTCAGACAGACATTTGCCTTCCAAATTTCAACCCACGCATTATGAAAATCATCAAATCACACCCCTTGCCTAGCATACATGCCATCTTTACGGAATAGTTCCCGTCTTTTGAAAACGCCCAAGTCAATTCATCACGAGGGAGACGAGAGCTTAAGGGAATAACCATAATGTCATTCCTGACACGTTCGTTGAAGTGCGAATTCACCACATCCCAGTCCCACTCCAATTTTTTAAATTTAATCAAGTCACTAACTTTCTCAACTTCGGTTGAAGGGGGGCTAGTTGCAAAGCGAGAATGATCATCAACCAACCAGGGCTCATTCCAGATTCCGATTTGATCACCATTTCCGACCTTCCATAGCATATTCTCCTTAATTAGAGCCTTCAAACTCCAAATACTACGCCAAGAAAAGCTACCACCATATCTAAATGAGAGTCAAGGAAATCACATCGAGGATAATATTTTGCCTTCATCACCTTACCAAGCAAAGAATCGGTTTTACTAGTAAGTCTCCACGCTTGTCGTCCCAAAAGAGCATCATTAAAAATGGCTAAGTCCCTAAACCCCATACCCCCTAAGCATTTGAGAGTGCATAGGGAGTCCCAACTCTTCCAATCATTGTTATTAAAATCCCGATTTGAATCTTAGATCTTACGATTTTATGATTTACATATGTTATACGATTCGATTTACGATTCTACCTGATTTTACATATTTCTCTTAACTAACGAAATCCTTACAAATTTAAAACATACCTACATAGTTATTTATAAATATATATTGTCAATTATTTGTTTCTTAATGGGTAAATAACTATTTCCTATTAATAGTTTAGGTTTCAAATTCATAATTTAAATATATTTAATTAAATTTAGATATGACCTCTTAATTATGCATGTCGGTTAAATTTTACGATTCTACGATTCGATTTTACGATTTGATTCTGAGAGCCCTTTCCAATTCAAAGTAGAATCCCAATTTTAATAACTTTGTTTCCAATGTATACGTCTTTTATCTCCATTCTCACCCCGTCATCAGAGAATGCAATTTATTAATAACCTCCATTGGAAACTTGTAAACCCCCATAAGATAAGTCGAGATTGCTTGGATAACTGACTTGAGCAAGATCTCCTTTCCCGCCTGAGACAATAGCTAGCTAGCTTTTCCTTCCAACCTTGGAGCTTTTTCCAAATTCTGTCATGTCAAGCGAAGCTTTGAACACAATTCTTTTTAAACAAACAAGAACATTCGGGATCCCGAGATATTTCTCGTGCTTCTCCACCTGTCTTATACTCAAAATCCTCATAAGCTCCTCCTTTTGCTCCACCCTCACTCCTCTACTAAAAGACACCTCTGATTTTTCATAATTATTTTTTTCTCCGAATGCTGCTTCGTACTGGTTGAGAATATCAACAATTACTGAGCATTCTTGTCTAGTGGCCCTAGTAAAGAAAAGGCTATCATCTGCAAAAAGAATGAGCCATTCTTGCTAGCCTTCACACCGTGAATCTCCCCTAAAGACACCTTCTTCCGTAACATGTGAGAGAAAGCATCAATCACAATAATAAAGAGATACAGAGACAGGGTCTCCCTGTCGCAAACCATTAAAAGGAGTCATACTAGCTTAATTGAATCAAATATGGATTCTCTAGGAAAACAATTTTGAATTGCGTGTAAAAAAATCATAAATTATCCGTTTTGTGCATGAGACAACCAAAAAAATAATGTCCTTAATCCTCAGCTAATAGTGGCATCGAGTGAATTTTGATTTCGGGGTAATTTTTTAACCTTAATATGGCAAACAAAGTAGGCAAAAAAGTTGAAAATATGTGGTTATAACATTAAAGTGTGATGAACAAATAATAAAAATCAATTTAAAAAGGCTAGAAGAATTATTTAATCAAATTAATTACTTAATCAGAAAAAATATATTTATGTTTAAAAAATATATAAGTCTTTACTTTTTTTTTTTTTTTTTTTTTTTTTTTTGAGGAAATGTCTTTCCTCCTTATAGTACACATTATTGTAATTTTTAGACGATTTGAATATTAAAAGAGATAGGGGTAATATAGGTATTTATGTGGACCCTCACCCCACACCTTAATAGAGATAGTAATAGAAATAATGGAGATGAGTTGCCATGATACAGAATTTTCTTTAGCCATAAATTTATTTTAGAGGCATATTAATTATCTTGCTTATTTAAGCAAATTTTTCCATAATCAACTAAGCTAATGTGTTTTCCTCCCAAAAAAAAAAAAAATACTTAAGCTAATTTGAGACCAATTAACTGTTGGTGCAGTGGTAATTGTGATTGCACATGGTAGGAAGCACCGCATATTCGATCCCAAAAGGTGAAATTGGTGAAACACAAAAAAATAAAAAAAAATATAAAAAAAAAACTAATTTGACTTTAATTTCCTATTATTTTTCTTGATAAATTTTAAATCTCTATTTTATAGTATACATAGGCGATAGGCTAAGGGAGGAGGTCATGGTGTCCAAGGGTAGAAGGGTAACGTAATTTCATGAGACACCACAACCTCCTCCCTGCCTTATATAATAGAGATATGATAGGATCTTAATTTGTGATGGTACATAGTAAATTCTCACTGATAGAATTGTCATATTTTAGATGAAGATTTAGGCCCTGCTCTCTTCATCTTTATAAAATTCACATGTCAAATTCTTATACTTTCTCTGTTTCTTAATACTTGCAACACTTCTCTTTTCACGCTTGTCAATGCACTATTTCAATCATTAATATCTTTGATTACCAATTTATAAAAATTTGGTATTTTGAAAGTATAAATCGAGACGAGTAAAACAAGGTCCCACATGACTATATTTTTCCCAACCTATAAATCACCAAAGCTAGTCAAAGTGAGATATGTGAATAGTGTAAAAGTCAAACTGTTGCAAGTAAAAAAAAACGAAGGAAGTATGTGGTTGGCCACACGAGGTTACTTCGTTAGTGTTTTAGGGGTTACTCGATCAGTGTTACAGAGGTTACTTCGTGAGTATTATAAGGGTTACTAGGTGAGTGTTATAGGGGTATTTTGGTCAATAATATTACATGGGTTACTCGGTCAGTGTTATAGGGATTACTCGGTCAGCGTTACAGGGGTAACTCGGTCAGTGTTAAGGGATTACTCGATTTTTTTTACAAGTGGCCACATGGTGTGGCCAGCCGCACAGGTGGTTATTGTTTATTGTTTTGCAATTAAGATAGGAGAAAGTGAGAACAATAATAATATTTGATTGTGTGTTTAAGATGAATTAACAAAAGAAAAACAACAAAAGACAACATAGAAAAAGAAATTACTCGTGTTAAATGATTAAGCTCAATCAAGGAACCTTAAACAAATTGTAAGAAAAATGCACTTTAATAATCCCAACTGTTGCCGATTTACTTTTAATAATCCCAACTAAGGTTTATTATCTAATAATCCCAACTACGTGTCATTTTGCCTCTAATAGTTCCAACCGGTCAACAACCTTTTATTACAGATTACCAAGCCGCGTGTCACACGTGATATGATTAATCCAAAAAAAATATAATTAAAAAAAAAATTACAAATTTTTTTTAAAAAAACACCTTTCACCACGCCAGCCACCCCACTGCCACCTATTCCCAGCCTGACAACCTTGCCCCCGGCGCCGGCCAGCGCCCAAAACCCCCCTCCCCCGATCGCCGGCGCCGGCTATACCCCCTGACTTAACCACCGCAACCCTCCACTGCACGTAACCCTCCACTTTCGAAAATTAGAACCCCTTATAACTCTTCCCCAACTGCCGGAAACACCCAGCCAAACTCCCCCCCCCACGAAACCCTGCTAGGGTTTCAGGGTGGAGGAAAGTTTAGCCGGGTGTTTTCGACGGTCGGAGTGGAGTCATAAGGGGTTTTAATTTTCGAGGGGAGGGGAGGAGTTAGGGACCGAGAAGGGGGAAGGGAAGGGTTACAGTGATCTCAAGGGTGGTAGGTCAACCGTTTTCAGGGGTTAAGGGGGAGGCTGGCCGGTTTCTTTCCGGGGAGGTTTGTGGGTGGGCTAGGGTTTCATTGTGGGGTTTGGGGTGGCAGGGATTGATTTTTCTTTTGTTTTTTTTTTTAAAAAAAAATTTGGAGCAATCAGTTGCTGACACGTGGCTTTTTAATTAAAAAAAATTATTACCCTTTCAATTGGTTACCGGTTATTGTGATTACTAGAGGCAAAGTGACCCCATAATTGGAATATTAGATAATAAATCTTAGTTGGGATTATTAGAAGTAAATCGCTAATAGTTGGGATTATGAAGGTGTAATTTTCACAAATTGTATTGATACGTAACAATTTTTTTAACGCCTTGGTATTGATGTCATTACTCCATACATATCTGAAATTTAAACATCTTAATAATATTTATTTGCTAAAAGACAAAGAGGATTTTTCTTATGCATTGTTACTCCAAGCTGCACCTCAGTGTCAATGTCGTCCCTCCTTAAACCACTAGGCAGTTCCCAATCAAAAAAGTATAGTAAATTGGCAAGCATAATATCCAAGCTAGCAACACCAAGATGAAGGCCAGGACATATTCTTCTTCCAGCTCCAAAAGGAATTAGCTCGAAATCTTGCCCTAGGAAATTTATTGAACATTCCAAAAACCTCTCTGGCATAAATACATCAGGGTCTTTCCAAATTTTAGGATCTCTACTAATAGCCCATAAGTTGACATATAATATAGTCTTGGATTGAATATCAAATCCTTCGATGGTGCAATTTTGCAATGTTTTTCGTGGAATCAATAATGGAGCTGCTGGGTGTAGTCGGAATGTTTCCTTCACTACTGCCTTGAAATATTCGAGATTTGAGAGATCACCTTCTTCGATAAAACATTTGTTTTGAATTTTATTCCTAAGCTCGCTTTGAACTTTCTTCATTGCGTTGGGATTTTTTAGTAACATAGTCATTACCCAAATTACCATAGTTGCACTGGTGTCTGTTCCTGCTAATATGATATCCTGAGATTTTATGAGCATTTAACAATTAAATACTCTGCTCCTGCTAATATGAAAATCTGAGAAATTATGAGCATTTAGCACTTAAATTCTCTGTTCTCGCTAACATATGTTTTAAACATTTAATTCATGAGAATGATGAGAAAAGCTAAATTGTTGACTAAGACACATTTATTTTGAAATATGAATAGCTTGATTGTCATTTTATACATATATATTTTTTTAATTCTTGCAACATAAAGCTTAATTATTATTTTTTTTCCTACGATCTCTTGCCATTTATGACCTAACCGGACAATGTAATTGTAGTTGTACTTGTACGTGATCGTCGTACAAGTAAATTACTATGTGTATATGGCCAATATGGGATTACCAAATAAAAATTGGCCTAGTTTTTAGATTTCACTAGGCCCAAGTGGAGAGCCTATTATCATTTCACCCTATTTCCAAAGGTTATTGCATGCTAAGACGGATTAATTTTAACTAATATACTTATTTTTACTTAGCTAAGCTTTACTTATATTTTCCGAACTCAATTTAATTTTGTTTTTTCTTTTTTTTTTTTTTGCTGATTTTTTTTAATAATTTGAGGAGAACTATGCTTTAGTTAGACCATCAAAATAATGACTCCATCGCCTATATTTCCTTCGTTCTTCAAATACTTGTTGCACTTTAAACTCAAAAGTCGCAACACAGCGTTCCAATTTGTCTGGTTGTCTCTAACCTCTATCATCATGGTAGCATCCCTTATTTTTTTTTTTTATTTTTTTAAGTATCTCTTATAGTCATATATAGGCTTCTTAAAACTTGTGAAATTTGAAAGGTTTTACTATAAATCTTCAAACAAAGAAATGTTATTTGAATAAATGTGTATTATATAAATGAGTGAATGTAAGAATATTTACCATTAACATTGCCTTAATGTGATCCATAGTGAGCTCAAATGAAAAGAGACGCTCTTTCTTGAGTTGGAGTAGAATGTCAACCATGTCTTCTCTATCAGATTTAGGTCTCTTTAGGTCAAGATGTTCATCAATGACTTCTTTATAAAACTCTTCGAATTTCTTGAATGTTTTCTCAAGTTTTGAATATTTTCCAGTAATTAGCTTATCAAGCCAGCCGGTGTAAGGGAAGTAATCCGTAAAGAAGAAGCCGGCGAACAAGGCTTGAGCTTCATTCAAAAGGTCATGGAATCTACTCCTTGTCCCTTCATCATCCTCGTAACTGTATATGAAGCAAGGCATAAGAATTTCTCCGTAATAAACTTCCTCTATTTCTAAGTAACAGTACGAGTCACATTTTTTATCTGAACTACTAATAAGCAACTTTTATCATTTTCCTTTAACTTTGCAACAATGATATTTGAAAAAACCCAATAAAAAAAATAGGCCTTGCCGCCTTCGACCTTGTTTTTTTGAACTGTATTGAAGTAGATTAATAATAAATTGAGTTAAGCTGAGCTGAACTAAAAACATTGTCTAAAATGAAAAATATTATCATATTTCATTGATGACTAAAGCAATTTCGAAAAAGTTTATTTATTTATTTATTTATTTTAATTTTTTTTTGGCCGACTTTGGTTATCAAATTAGAAAATGCTTTGTAATCTAAAGAAAAAAAAAAGGGGGGATCTTTAAATGATGATCAACAAAAATTGATAGTTAAAAGTTTACCACCTTATCTATATCGTAGTATTTCTTATACACTCAACTAGACTTATTAATTTGGACAAAAATTCTTTATTTTTTTAACTATTAATTCCATTTTTTTTTGAAGTGTTTGTTTGTATGTATGCATTTAAGCCAATAAGCCATGGATTATGTTTATTAGATGTTTTCTTTTAATATGCATAAAAAAAAAATGCAATTATAATTTCTAAAAATCCACACTATTCGAGATGATATACAATTTAACATCATGCAGTTAATTGCGTTCACCTCCTAATAAATAAAATTTGTTAGCGAGCTTGGGCAAGAGTAGTACGTACCGTTTTCCAAAAGCAATCTTGCATATGGTAGAACATGCACAATTAAACAACAATTCACTCAAATTGACAACTTTGTTTTCAGACGAAAGAGATGAGATCTTTTGAATGATCCTTGAGACTTCTTCGTGTCGAATTGGAGCAAAAGACTGCACTCTCTTGGAACTTAGTAGATGAACCACAAAAATCTTCTTAATTTCTCTGTAATACTCACCATATGGAGCAAAAACAACGTCTAAACCATTGTAAGTTAGCCTTTTTCCACCAACCAACACTTGTCTGTTACAAAAGTTTTTATCTTGTACTTGTAACACCTCTTTGGCCATCTTAGCTGATTGAATCACAACCATCAATCGATTTCCGATTCGAAAACTAAAGATAGGGCCATAGATTTTTCCTTGCTTGGTAAAGTAGAGATGAGGGTTTATGGGATCAAATTGGTGAAGGTTTCCAATAATAGGAAGGCCTTTAGGTCCGGGTGGTAGATTAAATTGTTCATTTTTTTTGCGTTTTAGATGAAGATAAATAAGAGAAATTGATGCAATGAATAAGAGGAAGAGTAACATATTTTCTTTTTCTTGCTATTCTTCAACTATATATTCATGAATGTGTGTAATTAATTAGTATTTTGCAACAAAGTAGGGAGATTTATAGTTATTAATGTAGTCGGTGAAGTCTTAAGAGTGATGCTATCTTATCAGCGATTTTATCACATGCATTTAAGCAGTGTATGGCTCTCCACAAACACTTGATATGTCGCTAGCGTATAAGGCCTAACTTGCGATTAGGATCACATATTTATATTGTTATTAATTTTGATACTTTTTCTTTCTTTTTTTTTCTTTTTTTTTTTAACTACGGAATTTATTGTTGTGATAAAGTTGATATGATTTATTATTATTATTATTATTATTATTATTATTATTATTATTATTATTATTATTATTATTATTATTATTATTATTATAAGAAAATAGATGTTAATTTAAGTACAATTTCAATAAAGAACATACAAGTATGAAATATATCAACTACTATATTGTAATAATATTACAACAATCTTCTTTTAACATGCTCACAATATATATACTCGTAACATGTAAATAACAAACCAAAATTCATATGAAAAGTTGTATATGATACTGTAATGAAAATTTGTATATGATACTTAAAAAAAAACAAAAATACAATTTATACGTAAAGAGTATTTCAAGAAGATTTAACAACTACTATGTATTAATACTGAATTACTTTTTTTTTTAATTATTGGATGACATTTCATGTTTTAGAATTTTTTTTTTTTTTTCAAATAATATAAAGGTTAGGGAGTTAAACCTTTTTTATTGTTAAAAAATTTATGAAAATAAAACCATATCACTTCAGAGATGATGACAGTAATATAAGAAAGTCTAGGCTAAATAATTTAATTTAAAATCATTTTAAGTAACAGGGATTAGAGGAGTATATCAAAAGATTTTGGAATATTTAAAATTTACCCAATAAGTATAATAAGAGGTTAGTCTATTAGTATAAGGGTTACTCTGTTAGTGTTATAGGGTCATACGTTATAGCCCTTAAAACTAAGAATTAACAATTTAATATTAGCGTAATTAATGTTATATATATATATATATATATATATATATATATATATATATATATATATATATATATATATATATATATAGCTTTAATGGCTGTAAATAGCTTTTTTTCTTTACAAAATATTGAAATAAATAATTGTACTTCGTATCATTTATGTGGGTCAATTAATTAAAATCTTCTCAACCACAACAATTCAGCACATGCATTACAAATATGAGGAGAGTAATCCGTTATTAACAATCGTTTGTACAAACAACAATCAATAATTGTTTTTGTTTTCTTATGGCGTAGCTAGGGGAGCATGTCTTATTCCAAATTTGGGTTTGGTGATCTTTTGATTTGATCTGACAATTTGTCTCAACTCTCAAATTGTGTTATCTCTATGTGTGTCAAACCAATAATTGCAATATTGGTCTAAGCTTGGAAAACGACTTATTTGGATGAGAGGATCCACAGATATTTCCTATCCTTAGTGCTCGTTTGGTTTATATGGAAATTAACTTTTCATGGAAATTTATATTTTATGGAAAAAAATTTCCTTTATGATTTTTTTAGGAATTAAGCTAAATTGTTTGGTTGACAGTATATGAAATTGCATTTTTTAGGAAATTCAACTCACTAAGGGGGGAGTTGGTGAGTAATTTCCCATGGGTTGTGGGAATTTGTATTTCCCTTGAAATTGCTATTTCCCGTGTTTAGCTTATTTCCCTCCAACCAAACACACCCTCATTTTAATACTTCCTAGGAAATTCCATTTCCAAGAAAATTATCTTCCAATCAAACCACCTTATACTACCTCTATACAGAGTAATCTTTAAAAATACAATACTTATATTTTTTTGGCACGGTTTTATAAGAGTTGATTAAAGTAGGTAAATGAGTAACTTTATTAAAATAATTTGAATATTAAGATTAGAGAAAGGTTAAATATATACTATATGCATGTATAAATTATTTTGATTAATTTATCGGTTTACAATTGCTTAATGTCACAAAATGGATATCAAGAAAGTGTGTTGCATTTAAAATAAAATGAAAGAAATATTAAACTTGTTCTACATACACAGATGCATGCGTAAATATATATACAAGAAAATAAAATTAAATAAAAAAGATTAGGGCTTTTTTTAAGAAAAAAATTCCTAATAAAAGTACTCGTGATATAATCTTTCTCTTGTCACCCATTTTATTTTTTTGTACTAATATGCGAGTGGACTAAAATGGCTATACATATGCAATAATGTCATATGTATGTTTGCTTAACTTTATTTGCTTCTTAGTTGAAACATGAATATTGTATATGATATGTCTTTTTGATTATCTTTTGGTATTTTTAAAAAATATACTTGTATATATATTTGAGGATTATCATAAAAAAGAAAAACATCTCCATCTCCCTCCCTTCCAATATGATTTATTATTTATTTCTATTTTGCACGATGTTCTAAATGTATCTTTGACCATCAATATATTTAATTATGTATTAACAAAAAAAAAAAAAAATTGATATTATATAAGTTGACAAAAATGAATCCATCAATATCTCACATAACTATATATTTATTAAATGTATTAATGGAAATATTTAGTCACAATTATTAGAGTTTGACCATAAGAAATTGAGCATATCATTTTGGTGAGATTGAATGTGATTTGACTTGCATGGTAAATAATTTATGTGAGTTAATTAGGCCATAACATGAAGTAATTAAGACTCTGTAGACACCTGATTGTGTCTCCCCAAAAACCAAACCCAGTGATGAGTATCTTTCACATATTTGATTATTGAATAAGGTGAAATGTTGAAGAGTCTCGTAAATTTCTCCTTTTCTAATCTCTTTTCTAAAATGTTTTGATTCATTTCGTATTTCTAAAATCATTCTAAACGTCCAATCCAGTTTATTTTGACCCATAATCTGGATCCAATAATTGTGTAATTGGATGGGGTTTGAAAAGAGCTTTCCAACGATATATTATAAGCCCAAATCCAAGTTATAACCGCAAGTTATGGCCATAATACTAAATTATGGTCCAAACCGAGCTTTATATGCGGACCCAATGATCATGTGGAGGGTCCATTATATTTCTAAAACCATTAGGATTTATCTTAATCTTCTAGAATCTTCTAGAAGGTTGTTTTAGATTCTAATTATCCTGTTTTGGAAAGATAATGATTAAGAATTTTATTTCGAATAAAACGAGTGTTTTTTTATAGATTTCATCTGATAATAAGGATAAGTACGAATATTCGACTAACCCAATTTTATTGGAAGTCGGATTCTGTACGAGTCTTTATCTTCTGAATAGCATCGCACAGCGATGAAAATATCGCGACGCGATATCCCCATCGCGACGCGATGGATCCATCGCCACGCGATGAAACCTGTTTTATTCCGGATGGAATTCGGATCGTTTTCTGATCTTTTCAGTCGTTTTTTCTCTATAACTAGAGGTCGTTTCACCCCGTTTTCAATCATCAACAAGCTTGATCACCAACAATCATCATCCTTCTCTCTCTCGAAGCTAAAGCTTATTCATTTTCTCTCTCTCTTGATTTTCTTAACCTCAGCCTAAACACATATACCTAGCCAAGCTCGAAGTTGCCTTCGCCTTCGACGTGAAAGCTAAGGTTGATAATTCTGAGGGTTTGGTCCCTAATCTATATTTCGATTCTTATTTGATTTATGTGGTTTGTTTGATTTAATCTTTCTTGAAGTTACTAACAAGTGTATTGTTTTGATAGGAAGAGATACGAGGCATCAAAGTGAGTAGATCTACTATCTTTATTCCTCGCTTTTGATATAAGAATCATGCTTAGAATATTATTTTAATTCCTATTACCATGTTTAGATGCTTTTATACTTTCTAGTATCATGTTAGGATGCCTTTATAATTCCTAGTATCATGTTAGGATGTTGATTTTGATTCCTAGTATCATGTTTAGGTTAAATCTTTGATTTTTATTGTTTAGTGACATGCTAGGGTTTGTTATTAATCCATTTAGTATCATGCCTAGGATCTTGCTAATATTATTTTGGAGGTATTGTTTTATTATTATGATAATGATTTGTTGTGGCAATTATTAATTATTATGTTGCTTGATTATTCAATATTTATTGTTATTGCTTGATCACGCCCTTTCTTGCAAGTTTAAAAGGAATTTGTACTTGAAATCACGCCTAATAAGATAATTAATAATTTGTTTTAGGCTTAATATGATTTTAATTCAAGTGATCGCCAATAATAGATTTATTTGTGCATTAATAATCAACCAACGTAGATTAAACAAGTTTAGGGCTAATTTGTTGTATGTATGTTGATTGGAAAGCGCACATGTATATCATAAGAAATAATTAGAGGTCAATTTAAGGCGAGTTCAATCTCTTTTAGATTGGATTCGTACCATCATCACCGAATATTAAATCATGGTTACGGCCCGCTATAGAGTTAGCGATCTCCGTGATCGTGAATGGGGTGTAACCTTCACACCCGTGAACGGATTACAAGTTCCTAAAACTTGTTGGCGACTCTTTTGTTCTAGCTTCTTTCCCTTTGGACGTCACTATGCTTAAGTGCATGATCACAGTGAGGCTCAAAGTTAGTGTTGATCGAAATATTCCCTACAGACTCCAAAATTGACTTATAAATTCAAGAATTGATGTAAAGCTAACCTTATGATTCATAGTTCAATTATTAAAGTCCTACGTATTAATTCTATCTAGTCAAATAATAATGATCCACTAAACTCTGCTAAAACAGTCCCTATAGCCAAAATTGACATTAGGGAAAAAAAAAAGCAACAAATAAAACAACAAAATAGTTTGATTAAAATCCAACTTTGCTAGCTAGCCCTCTTTTAGTAAGATAAGTGAAATTATATATTTCCTTCGTTTTTAATTAGTGGACACATTTTTCATATCACGTTTACCAATATGCAAATTTGACAATTAATATTTCTATTATCAATCAGTAAAATTATAAAATTGATATTTTGAAAATATATAGAGATATAATTATAACAAGTTTCTACATAACTATATTTTATCATTTCTTTTTTGGTGAAGAACTATATTTTATCATAAATAACTATATATGAATCACTAAACATAATCAAAGTATATTTGTAAATATATTATAGTGTTAAAAGTTAAATGTGTCAACAAAATACCCAACGAAATACAAGTAGAATATATGTTTTTAAAACATAATTATGGGCTTGGGCATGCAGACCATGGCTTAGCCCGCCCCTAGTTCCGCCCATTCTCTAGTGGATCTACCCACCTGATAACTTCGCCCCACCCCAATTGAAGAGTACTTAAACAGTTCTACTATTACAGAGTATTTTACAATAGTGTTAATCACTTAAATCTCTTTAAGAATTTTCACAAATACAATAACATATATCTCCTCTTACACTGTAAATGTCCAATTAATATACCCTTAATTTTTAAAACTCATTACTTTAAATTTTCCAATCAAAAGGAGTTTGTAAATTTTCCATTTTATCTCTTTCTTATTTCACTAGTTAAAATCTTGTGCACATCCCCATGTCACAATATTAATGGAATGGTGAAAAGTAAAACGAAGATGAAAAACCATATTTTATGGAATACGGAGCATGTTGTAACTTGTAAGTAAAGCCAGCTTTAGTTTCTTATATCAAAATATTATATAGGTGTCTGTTAAATTAGATAGAATAGCAGGGTAATTAATAATACAAGTATATTTTTTTTTTTATACGTACTATTATCATTAATTTTTTGTATGTGTTGGCGGTATTCTAGCTACTAGTTAAAGTTCAAGGTGTTGACTGCACCTAAACTATAATTATTTAGGGTGTTGACTGTTATGACCAAATTTGCCTTTAGAATTTAGAGAAGTTGTCCCGCATGTATGTATGGATACGAGAATAGTCCGAATAGACCTTCATTTGATATTTGATTGGTTTACATAAGACATACACTATCCGTTCCTAATTTTTTTGTTCCATTTGACTTTTTACGGGTTATAAAACGTGTCTTAGAACGTATATATCTCCATTTCCATACAAGTAAAGATTATAAAAATTTAAATCATTGATAAAATACATAATAAGATGAATGTAACAAAATCCCACATGATTACATTATTTCTTATATATTTAGTAGAATTTAATTTTCATGATAACTTGTATTTAAATTTTATAAAAAAAATTTTGCCAAAAGGCATAATGGATTTTTCTTATGCATGGTGATGCCTGGGAATGTATCATTGTCGATGTCTTCCTTCTTAAAACCACTAGGCAATTCCCAATCAAAATAGCACAACAAATTTGCAAGTGCTAATTCCATGTTAGCTATACCAAGATGAATTCCAGGGCATATTCTTCTTCCTGCACCAAATGGGATTAGTTCAAAGTCACATCCTTTGAACTCTATTGAACTACCCAAAAACCTTTCTGGCATGAATTTTTCCGGGTTTGACCAAATTTCGGGATCTCTTCCAATAGCCCATGCATTCACATATACTAAAGTTTTAGGTAATATAT
Organism: Chenopodium quinoa; assembly: GCF_001683475.1. NCBI lineage: Eukaryota > Viridiplantae > Streptophyta > Magnoliopsida > Caryophyllales > Amaranthaceae > Chenopodium > Chenopodium quinoa. The sequence goes on along the minus strand of NW_018745080.1, from coordinate 3,347,165 downwards.
CATATCCTTCAATGGTGCTTTTTCGGATTGTTTCATGTACAATTAGCAATGGTGTTGCTGGTTGTAGCCTAAATGTTTCTTTCACCACTGCCTTGAAGTATTCAAGTCGTATGAGGTCATTATTGTTGATGCATCCTTTGTGTTGCATGACATTACGGAGCTCTTCTTGTACTTTTTTCATAGAAATAGGGCTCTTCATTAGCTCTGTCATTGCCCAAATTACCATGGCTGCACTTGTATCCGTTCCTGCTATTAATATGACCTGTAGAAAGGTTTAGCGAGTTGGCACCATTAGAGTGATTTCATAAGAATGCATATAACAATAAATAAATAAATAAATAAATAAATAAATAAATAAAAGATACTCCGTTGTGCTTCATAATGATAGTCTCATACTAGAAACTATAGTAATGGATCTCCTTTTTCTATTATGTGTTTTTTTTTTTTTTCTTATATGTTTTTATTACCAACTTTAAAGCTGTAAATGTTAATGAAACTTGTAAAGCAAAAACATCATTTGAGGGTGGATATTCATGCCAATATACGTACAATAAGTATAAGATGAAACTACCATTAACACTGCTTTGATGTGGTCTAACGTGAGCTCAAATGAGCGTTCATTCATGAGTTGGAGTAGAACATCAACGATATCTTCTCGCTCGGTTTTAGGCTTGTTTGGGTCAAGATGATCATTAATGATTTCTTCAAAGAATGCATCTAAATCCTTAAATGTCTTCTCAAGTCTAGAGAACTTTCCGGTTAGCTTATCAAGCCACCCAATAATAGAAGGAAAATAATCACTAAAGAAGAAGGTGGTAAACATGGCTTCTGCTTCTCTTATTAGCTTGTGAAATCTGCTACTTGACCTTTTATCATCCTCGTACCTGAATTGAAATATACAAATTTAAACTAAGGCTATGTTTACTTGATTACTGATATAATTTTTACCACTAGAGTACTAGACCAACTACTACTTGATTTAGCTTTGACACAAATTAAAGTTCCTAAACTAGTTTATGAGTCATGTAGCGTTGTAGGCTTGTAGCATTCTCTCTTTTGTATCAAGCCTTAATTTATATGTGTTTAAATTTTATATTAGAGACATAACTATTGATCCATATCATATTACATAATTTTTAAGAAAAAAATTAATAAATTAAAGGAGAATATGGATTTTATGTATAATAATAGAAATTTAAATTTTTTTTTTCTAATATAATAACTTGACTCAGGATGTCACACAGGCCCATAAATATACGAAGTAGTTGACTTTTATGCAGATTAAAATGTATAATGGAAATTTTAGTGAGTACTTATAAAGGTGCATATAAAGTTGATTGGCCTAGTTCAGTCTGACTCCTTGACCATAAATGGATCACTGTTTTTGCCAAGCCTAAATTCTGCCTTTTAGTTCCCGCCATTTTCTTTTACTATCTTTCATTCTTTTTGTGTGGATAAAAATAGGATAAGGCTTATCTCTAGACAAGTTCAATCCTACATTTTTCTAATCTTACACCGTTACCCCTTACACTTACTTACACGTAACAAGTTAGATAGTGTTGTGCGACAGCGGAAGCAAAGGTCGAAAACAAACAAGAAAACAATAAAGAAATTCAATGCAAACAATAAGAACAACACCAAGAATTTACGTGGTTCACTATCGATGTGATAGCTACGTCCACGGGCACCGAGATCGAATGAATTTCACTATAAACTGCAAAGATTACAAAGATGATTCTTGTATTTCTCAAGAACGGCTCTCACTCTGTCTCTCTTCACCCTAATACTGATATTAGGGAGGTTTTATATTAATCCCTAATTAAAAGATACTTGGGCAAAAAGATAATAAAATAAGATAACCTAAAACCGCAAAATCCGCGTTCCGTATTTTTCCTTCTCCGCCCGGTCAGACCGGGCAAGGTCTGCCCGATCGGGCGCGAGAAGAAAACTCCATACGAATGCTTCAACGTATCCAACCCCCACCGCCCGGTCAGACCGGGCAAGGTCTGCCCGATCGGGCGAAGGCTCGCCCGGTCGGGCGAAGGCTCGCCCGGTCGGGCGCGAGAGCAGCTTCTTCAACGAATTTGCCAGGCACCTCTTCTTCTTCCGCCCGGTCAGACCGGGCAATGTCCGCCCGATCGGGCGGACAAAGCTACGAAGTACGAGTCACCTAATATACTTATCAACAATCTCCACCTTGACGAGAACTCGTAGTCAGCAAACGACCCCATCAAGACATAGTGAAAAAACATCTCAAGCCAAACCCGATGCAGGACTCATGCATAAGCCATACATCCCGATAAGTCTTCAACCAAGACCCATCACATACTCGTCTCCAAGTATAACAAATCATAATGCTCCACCTGCATCACAAGCCCCGGGCAAGCTCCACCTTAATGCCAACACACCTACACCAGGAGCTCCCCAACTTCGCCCCTCAGGGCCTACTACATCACGTAGTAATCAATATTTAGCAAGTCTAAGCAATGTTTAAACTTGCTAAACGGAACAGGCTTAGTGAAGAAATCAGCCGGGTTGTCAGCAGTCCCAATCTTCTTCACCTTAATCCTCTTGTCAGTACGTAAGAAATGATACCTGACATCAATGTGCTTCGTCCGATCATGGTGTACTTGATCTTTAGCTAAGCAAATCGCACTTAGACTATCACAATACACTGTAGCAAAATCCTGTGCAATACCCAGTTCACCTACTAGGCCTTTGAGCCAAATAGACTCCTTAGCTGCAGAAGTTAAAGCCATATACTCAGCTTCAGTAGTTGACAACGTAACTGATGACTGCAATGTAGACTTCCAACTAACCACAGAACCACCCAAAGTGAACACATAACCAGTCACAGACCTCCTGGTATCCACATCAGCTGCATAATCAGAATCACTGTACCCAGTGACCAAGCATTCCTTATCATTCCCGTACACAAGACCAATATCAGCTGTCCCTCTCAGGTAGCGAAAAATCCTTTTCACCCCTTGCCAGTGTTCCCTCCCAGGTCGAGCCATAAACCTGCTTACAACACTAACAGCATGCGCAATATCCGGCCTAGTACAGACCATAGCATACATCAAACAACCAACCGCGTTTGCATATGGAACTCTAGACATATAAGACAACTCCTCCTCTGATTGAGGTGACATAGACAAAGACAACTTACAACTAACAGTAGTTGGCGTACTTATAGGCTTCGATTTTTCCATCCCAAAACGAGACAAAATCTTTTCAATGTAGCTTTTCTGAGTCAAGAAAAGCTTACCTCTAGCCCGATCCCTGTAGATCTCCATACCCAAAATCTTCCTAGCTGCACCCAAGTCTTTCATGTCAAACTCCGAGTTAAGCATCTCCTTTAATCTAGCAATATCAGATTTATTCTTTGTGGCAACCAACATGTCATCAACATATAACAAAAGATAAATCATGGAACCATTATCCAGCTTACTATGATACACACAGCAATCATATGAATTCCTGTCAAAACCTTGTGAAACCATAAAAGAATCAAACCTTTTGTACCACTGTCGGGGGGATTGCTTAAGTCCATACAATGACTTTAGCAATCTGCAGGCATAGTGTTCCTTTCCAGGAGCTTCGAATCCTTCGGGCTGCTTCATCAGAATCTCCTCCTCCAAATCGCCATGAAGGAAAGCCGTTTTAACATCCAACTGCTCCAGCTCAAGATCAAAATGTGCTACAATTGACAATAACACACGGATAGAAGTATGTCGAACCACAGGTGAGAATATCTCAACAAAATCAACCCCTTCTACCTGACTGAACCCCTTAGCAACTAGCCTAGCCTTAAAACGTATTTGCTCAGTTTCCGACAACCCTTCTTTCTTCTTGTAAATCCATTTACAACCCACAAGCTTCCTCCCTTCCGGTACCTTTACCAGTTCCCACACTCTGTTCTTGTAAAGAGACTGCATCTCTTCACCCATTGCGGCAAGCCATTGCGCAGACTCACTACAACTAATTGCTTGTTTATATGTGGCAGGTTCAAATGACTCTACATCATCAGCTACACTCAATGCATAACCTGTCATCGCATCAACACAGCAATTTCTTCCCTCCATCTCTTCAATCAATCTAACAGGCTTCTTGATAACTCGTTTAGGCATCTCAAGAATGGTGTCAGGTTGACTAGATGACCCCTGATTAGATTGCTCCACCTCATCCCCAGAGTTAGAATGAGTAGGAGTAATCTCAGGTTCAGGAGTACCCGGCACTGGAACATCAGCATCATCATCAATATATTGTACCCGAGGTAAATCAGCAATGGTAGACTGATGTACCTCAAGTACCCCATCTGTCTGTAATAAATTGTCTCCTTCCCTTCTCAAATCTGAAATCTCTGCATTTTTAATTGAATACATGGTGTTTTCATCGAAAGTAACATCCCTACTAAGAATGACCCGACCCTCCGAAGGTGAAAAAATTCTAAACCCCTTCACACCATCCCCGTACCCAACAAAACACCCCTTCTTGGCTCGTGGATCCAGCTTACCCTCAATAACATGATAATAAGCAACACAACCAAAAATCTTCAAATTCGAAAAATTAGGCAACTTACCACTCCAGATCTCAAACGGAATCTTGGAATCAATTCCAGAATGAGGACCCCTATTAATGACATAACAAGCTGTTAACACAGCTTCACTCCAGTACCTCCTCCCAAGCCCTGCATTAGAGAGCATGCATCGAACTCTCTCTAGCAGTGTCTGATTAACCCGTTCTGCTACACCGTTCTGCTGTGGTGTCTTCCTGACAGTATGATGCCGACCTATACCCTCATCTGCACAGAACTGATTAAACTCGTCTTTGCAAAACTCTAGCCCATTGTCCGTTCGTAGCTTCTTGATCTTCCTTCCTTGTCGATTTTCCACCAAAGCTTTCCATTGCTTGAAAACTTTGAAGGCCTCATCCTTTGACTTAAGCAACCTAAGCCATGTGTATCGGGACTTGTCATCAACAAATGACACAAAATAGTGGTAACCTCCCATACCTTCAACTCTAGATGGACCCCAGCAATCTGAATGGATGTAATCGAGCACTGCATCAGTAATGTGAGCACCCTTGCTGAACTTTGACCTGTGTTTCTTACCAAACACACAATGCTCACAAAATTCAAGGTTGGCAACCTTGACCCCGGATAGAAGACCCCTCTTGGACAATAGCTGCATCCCCTTCTCCCCCATATGACCAAGCCTCATGTGCCAAATCTTAGTCATCTCCTGGTGAGATACAGATGCGCAAACCGCAGAACTAGGCAGTGTAACACCCTCAAAAACATAGAGGGTGTTCCTTTTGATACCCTTAAGTACCAACTCATAACCTCTGAAAATACACAACTCCCCATCTGAAAACACACCATTGTACCCCAAGTCATCCAGGGTACCCAATGAAATCAGATTCTTTCCTAAAGCAGGAACATGCCGTACATTAGTCAAAGTTAACCTCCGCCCATCAACAGTCCTCAACCTCATGGAACCAATACCTGTGACCTTACATGGAGCATTGTTACCGACTATAACCATACCCCCATTGCGAGGTTCATATGTATCAAACCAATCTCGACGTGGACACATATGGAACGAACACCCCGAATCTAGAACCCAGTTATCAGATAAATCATCAGACCTAGCAGAACTGACTAATGCTAAATCTTCCTCTGAATTATAGCTCTCATTCGGTTTCTCTTCAACTACAGCAGCCTGGGACTTGTTTTTCCTCACCGGACAATTATTCCTAAAGTGACCCGGTTCTTTACAGTAATAACATGTTTTAGTAGTAGTTTTACTAGATCCATCCTTGCCGTTTCCAGCACCCGACCCAGCATTGTTCCCCTTGTTAAACCCCTTATTCTTTTTAGACTTTCCGGACTTAACAAATAACCCACTACCATTATCCCCATTATCACTCGTAGCTTTCATTCTGAGTTCCCTAGTATGAAGTGCTGCCTTCACTTCTTCTAAGGTTATAGAATCCTTACCAACAACAAAAGACTCTACAAAATTCTCAAAGCTAGACGGTAGAGATACAAGTAAAATCAACGCAGCATCCTCATCATCAATTTTAACATCTAAATTACGTAAATCAAGCAAAATAGAGTTAAGTTTTTCTAGATGTTCCCGTAAGGAAGTACCTGACTGCATCCGGAGGCTAAACAACCGCTGTTTCAGTAATAATTTGTTGGTCAACGACTTAGTCATATACAATGACTCCAGCTTCAGCCACAATCCAGCCGCCGTTTCCTGATCAGCAACCTCCGTGATGATTTGATCATCAAGACTAAGTAATATGGTAGAGTGTGCCTTCTCTTCCATAACTTCTAACTGCGAGTCAGTCGGTCCGTCTCCTGACTCCGAAGTAGTACTCTTTGGAGCCAACGGACGCCATATCTGCTGTTGTTTTAACAGAGCCTTCATCTTAATTTGCCATAGCCCGAAACTATTTTTCTCGGTAAACTTCTCAATTCTTATTGTTGAATCTCCTGCCATTGTTATCTTCAAGAAACTCTCCAAGGATTGAACCTGAGCTCTTGATACCAATTGTTGTGCGACAGCGGAAGCAAAGGTCGAAAACAAACAAGAAAACAATAAAGAAATTCAATGCAAACAATAAGAACAACACCAAGAATTTACGTGGTTCACTATCGATGTGATAGCTACGTCCACGGGCACCGAGATCGAATGAATTTCACTATAAACTGCAAAGATTACAAAGATGATTCTTGTATTTCTCAAGAACGGCTCTCACTCTGTCTCTCTTCACCCTAATACTGATATTAGGGAGGTTTTATATTAATCCCTAATTAAAAGATACTTGGGCAAAAAGATAATAAAATAAGATAACCTAAAACCGCAAAATCCGCGTTCCGTATTTTTCCTTCTCCGCCCGGTCAGACCGGGCAAGGTCTGCCCGATCGGGCGCGAGAAGAAAACTCCATACGAATGCTTCAACGTATCCAACCCCCACCGCCCGGTCAGACCGGGCAAGGTCTGCCCGATCGGGCGAAGGCTCGCCCGGTCGGGCGAAGGCTCGCCCGGTCGGGCGAAGGCTCGCCCGGTCGGGCGCGAGAGCAGCTTCTTCAACGAATTTGCCAGGCACCTCTTCTTCTTCCGCCCGGTCAGACCGGGCAATGTCCGCCCGATCGGGCGGACAAAGCTACGAAGTACGAGTCACCTAATATACTTATCAACAGATAGACAATAGAAATCAATCAAACATTCAAATCATACTCTCAAAACTCCACCTTTAGAAATTAGTGGTAAAAAGTAAATTTTTAAACGTGGATAGTTACAATGTGTGGTCAGTTATTTACTCGGTTAGTGTTTATGGGGTTAATTAGTTAGTATTATAGGAATTACTAAGTTACGGAGTAGTAATATGAATATTACTGTGTCAGTGTTGTAGGGGTTATTTTGTTATTTAAGGGTTATTCAATAAGTATAATAAGAGATTACTCTGTTAGTATAATAGGAGCTACTCTGTTAGTGTTATAGAGGTTAGCCGGGATACTCTGTTACAAGCGGTCACACGATGTGACCAACTGCACAGAAAGCGCGCTAGCACATCTAACAAGTCTATAGTTTTTAACACAAAATATTACGAGTAACAATTTTCCATAAAATAATTGCACAAGATTTCCAAGGTTTGGTCACAAAAAGGCTTAATTATGAGGGAGTTTAATGTAATACCTCTTGCCAAATGCAGTCCTGCATACGTTCAACCTTGCGAAGTTCGCTAACAAATCTGTCAAATTTACGATTTCTGAAGCTTCGGAGAGGGATGAAATTTTTTCGATCATCCTCGATACTTCTTCTTGACGAATTGGAGCAAAAGATTCAACTCTTTTAGAGCTAAGAAGATGAACTATACTAATCTTTTTAATTTTTATTTGATACTCACTATAAGGGGCAAAAGCAATGTCTAATCCATTATAACTTAGCTTTTGAATTCCAACCATAGACGGTCTACTACAAAAGTTAAGGTCTTGTGTGTGTAAGACCTCCCTTGCTAACTTGGCTGATTGCACCACAACAACAGGTACACGTCCAAATCGTAAGCTCAAGATCGGGCCGTAGGTCTTGGCTAGCTCGGCAAAGTAGACGTGTGGTTTCGAGGTGTCGAATTGGAGTAAGTTTCCGATGAAGGGGATCCCTTTAGGCCCCGGGGGAGGATGAAATGGCTCATTTTTTTTGCGATTTGGAAGAAGGAAAAGTACTACTAGGGATAAAATTGCTAGAAAATATATAATTATCAACATGACTTTATTGTTGTGGGGTTAGTTTCATATGCGTATATTTGTGTTAGCTGTTGTAACACCATACTAATTATATATAGACAATAGACTGAAGTTTATGATCGATATTGAGTATAAAATTTTCTCTTCTGCAATCTCCATATCACAATATTTTTTTTACGAGTTGCGTTACATGAAAAGTGAGTGGCCATTTTTTTTATCCACGTGATACCTTGATGTACGACCTTATCAAAACTAATCTTGTACTCCGTGTGGGTATATATGATCGTGAACACGGAGTATTATTTCACCTTAAAAATATAGTATTCAATAAAAATAAGTTCACTTCACTAAAATCAATTTCATTTCAATAAAAATAAGTTCACTTCACTAAAATCAATTTCATTTCAATAAAAATAATTTTGGTTCAGTAAAAATTACGAAGTAGTAAGTTAAAGAGGAAATATAATAGAGAATCTGTAAAAATAATTTCAGTTCAGTAAAAACAATTTCAGCTTAGTAAAAATAATTTCAATTAAGCTAATATAAGGTGTAGTGAACAGGGCCTTACCTATCTAATGCAAAAACTAATGAAGTTTTCAAAGTGTTGCTAATTAAGTATGCAACAATTTTGTATCCCTTGTCTTTCAAAAAAAAAAAAAAAAATCACGTGTAGATCCTAGATTTCTTTTAGGTTAAAATAAAAGGTAATGATGTAGACGCAATTCAACTCTAGATTTCTTTTATTAGCAAGTTAAGCTATTCAAATCCTTAATAACTAAAAGGGTATCGCTATAAGTAGCCCATCCTACATATAAGCATTAGATACGCTTTCTAACATGGTATTGATTTAGGAAATTTTGACAAAAAAAAAAAAAAAAATCACGTGTAGATCCGTGTATGTAATTAATGTCTAGTTATTCCTATTTCTTGTATTTTCTTTTTTAGCTTCTTATATGTATCCCTTATTAGGGTTATGTGTTTATCATTTTCCTAACTAAAATAGCTAACATTCACATAATTCAATATATAATTTTTTGTATGCAGCATGTTATATCGTGCGGCAGGGGTTACTCGAGTTGCCGGGGTTACTCGAGTTTCTCGATCAGGGGTTACCTGAGTTACTCGGTCAGGGGTTACCTGAGTTACTCTTGACTGAGTAACTCCTCAAGTAACTCTAACCGAGTAACCCCTCGAGTAATCCATGACCGAACCCCTCGAGTAACCCCTGACCAAAAAACCCCTCAAGTAACTCTGACCGAGTAACCCCTCGAGTTATCCATGACCGAACCCCTCGAGTAACCCCTGACCGAATAACCCCTCAAACCTTGACCGACTAACCCCTCAACTAACCCCTGACTGAGTAACCCCTCAAGTAACCCCTAACTGAACCCTCAAGTAACCCCCGACCGAGTAACCCCTGACTGAACTCCTTAAATAACATGTGACCGAATTACTCGAGTAACCACTGACCAATTTCCTTAAATAACTCCTAACCAAGTAACTCGAGTACCCCTGACCGAGAAACTCGAGTAACCCATGACCGAGTAACTCGAGTAACCCATGACCAAGTAAACCCTTGACCCCTGACCGAGTAACTCGAGTAACCCCTCAACCTTGGCCGAGTGAACCCCTCGAGTAATTCCTATCCGAACCCCTCAAGTAATCCCTGACCGAGTAACTCGAGTAACCCCTGGCTGAATAACTCGGGTAACCCTTAACAAAATAACTTGGGTAACCCCTGCTACACGGTGTGGGCTGCTGCACCAAAAAGTTTTGTCACCCGGCATACTCTCTAACCAAATGTGAGGCGGATTATTTACCTAAATCTCTATTTTGGACTTGATTTTAGCATAACAAAAATTGTAAAGGGTATTATTAACTCACCAAGTAAATTGTGTTGAGCTAAAAAATTCGGAGTATAAAGGAGAGAAGAGGAAGAGAATAGAAATCATTAAACATTGATTCATGATCATCGTATCATGCGTAACTCATAATCTAAGACTCCACAAACCCAAACTAATCAGACATCAAACTCGGAATATTATTAATAAGTTATGACACACGAACATATGTATAAATGAAATTATTGATAAGGCACACGTACCCCACATTCTTATTCATTCTCTAAATCTCAAAAGACAAACGTAAATCATTAAGATAGAAAAATTAGTTACTAGTATATTTCCTTGCCACAAGGCAAAGTGGATTTTTCTTATTCATAGTTAAACCAGGAAGTGTATCAGTGTCAATATCTTGAATTTTCATACCCGCTGGCAATTCCCAGTCAAAAGAGAATAATAAGTTGGCTAGTGCTAGCTCAAAGTTTGCAACAGCAAGAAGCATTCCAGGGCACATTTTTCTCCCAGCACCAAAAGGAATAAACTCGAAATTTTGCCCTTTATAATCAATTGAACTTCCCATAAACCTCTCCGGCATAAATATCTCTGGGTTCTTCCAATATTCAGGATCTCTTCCGATAGTCCATACATTAACAAACACGAGGGTTTTTGGTAGTATGTCGTACCCTTCTATAGTGCATTTTTTTAGTGTTTTCCTGACTATTAGCATTGGAACTGGAGGACGGAGCCTTAATGTTTCTTTGACCACAGCTTTAAAATACTCGAGCTTTGGCAGATCATCTGCTGAAATATAATCCTTGTTTTTTGCTGAATTCCGAATTTCTTTTTGTACTTTCTTCATCGCAGTTGGGCTCTTAATTAGTTCTGTCATCGCCCAAACTACCATTGCTGAGTTTGTATCTGAGCCTCCTACGAACATATTCTGTGTAACACATCTTCAGAAACAGTCAGTTTACAAATTGTACAACAACAAAAAAATATTGTAAGACAAGAACATAATTACCATAAGAACTCCTTTGATGTGGTCTAAAGTCAGATCAAAGGTAAAAGCACGCTCTTTTCTAAGGTGTAATAAAACATCAATTAAGTCCTCTGCCTCAGATTCAGGTCGATTTGGGTCAAGATGGTCACTAATGATTTCATCATAAAACACATCCAAACCTTTGAACGTCTTCTCAAGCCTCGATGATTGTCCGGTTAGCTTATCAAGCCAGCCGATGAAAGGAAAATAATCTGTAAAGAAGAAGGTTGCGAACATGGCCTGAACATCCTTTAGAAGGTCTTGAAATCTGCTCCTGTTGGACCCTTCATTTTCATCGTACCTGAGATAAATTTGATATAAGTTACTTTGTTCAACATTATTACTTATATGACACAATGAAGCAAGCAGGGCTACTTAATTTGATGAGAATATGATTTAAATTCTAATAGATTTTGACAAATTCAAATCAAGAGGTTGTTAATATTAGTATTACAGTAATACATACCTCTTGCCAAAAGCAATTCTGCATATATTGGAGCATGCAAAACTCATTAGCAACTCACTCAAGTTAACTGTTTCTAAACCAGAAGAAATTTGAGTAGAAATCTTGTTTACCATCCTCAAGACTTCCTCTTGTCGAATCGGAGTAAAAGACTCCACTCTTTTAGAACTAAGAAGATGTACAGCACATATTTTCTTTATTTCTCTAAAGTATCCATAACTTTGGGCAAAAGCTAAGTCTAACCCTTTATAACTTAGTCTTTCTGTTGCGATCATTGATGGCCGGTAACAAAAGTTAAGATCCTGTGTATGAAGGACCTCTTTCGCCGTCTTGGCTGATTGAACCACCACAGCTTGTGCACTTCCGAATCGTGTAGCCAAGATTGGACCGTAAATCTTTGCTAACTTAGCAAAGTAGATGTGAGGTTTTGAAGGGTCAAACTGGTGTAAGTTTCCGATAATAGGAAGCCTTTTAGGTCCAGGAGGAGGATTAAATGGTTCATTCTTCCTTCGTTTTTGAAGAAGAAAGATAAGAGAGATTGTTGCAAGGAAGATGAGTAATAGTATCATGCTAAATGGTTTTGTTTTATGGTGTGCTTTGTATATGACTATATGTACTCTATATATACTAGTAGATGAGTAATAGGATTATATATTTATATTAGATGTACATCATAATTGTTTATCTTTGTTTTCTTTAAAAGTAAAGGTACACAAATTTTAGAATAGTCTTCTTCTAATTTTGTATTTTAACTTCTTTAAAGAATCAAAGTAAGAAACGTAATCATATTGATTAGAAAGAAGTATATATATGCAAATTGGAGAGTTGATGATTAACCAGCATAGGCATGGCATAGCGCCGCCATGTAGTATACTTCCTCCGTTCTTTTATTATTGCATCATATAAAGTTGGGCATATTTTTTTTGGTAGTGGAAAAAAGAAGAGATAGAAGGGTAAAAGTACAAAATTATCCATGTGATGTAAACATAAACTAAATAATCAAGTGTTAAAAGCAAGGGTATATTGGGTATTTACAGTGTAAACACATATATTTTGTTTCCTAAAATAAATATGGTGCAATATTTGTGAAATTTCCTTTAAAGACAAGTGGTGCAATAATTAAAAAACAGAGGAAGTATGACTTTTAGTACTACTCCCTCCGTCCCATATTATATATAGTTCCTGTTTTCTTATTTTGGAGATCCAAAATGTTGTTCCTGTTTCTATTTTTGGATAGTATGTAAAGACTATTATACCCTCATTTTTTTAACTTTATTCATTGAAATTCCTAATTTATCCTTAAATTATCCATTTTGTCTTGTACTTTTTTCCATTTCTCTCTCTAACTTTTGTCTATAATTGTACTTTCACTTTTTTCCCCTTAAAATTAAAATATCCACTTGTCTTGTACTTTTATCTAACTTTTGTCTATTTTTTTTTTCCACTTTTAATGTACTTCATCCACTTTCTCCTCCCATTTCTTAAATATCGTGAAAAAACACAAACAGGAACTATATATTGGGACGGATGGAGTACTAGTTTTGTGTCCTAATGATGCCTCAGATTGTTAATTGATTTTTATGTTAAAAAAATTTACCAAATTATGTTTTGAATAATAAATTTAGCTTATTCCAAATATAAAAATGTGAAAAAAATAAAATATAATAATAATAATAATAATAATAATAATAAATAAGATATTTAACTTTTTGTAAACGTTTCTACATATATGTGTTGACTAAGATTTTTTTATTTTTTATTATGTAATCAATTAAAATATATGTAGTATGATATATGAATCTTATAATAGATTGATGTAAAATATTGTGATGTAAAAATAATAGATTGATAAGATATTTATATTTGAGATTTCAAATTTATAAAATATAAAAAATAAACTCGGACGAATGAAGGCTGACACACGCCAAAACACTCTCAAAATAAATATTCTCATTTTACATAACGTCATAACCACAAGGCCTTTTTTTTAACACCCATGTAAAAAAACAAATATAACCGTATAAAAGTGGAGGAGGAAATACGAATTATTGAGTCATCAACTCTCAAGTCATATTTAGATATCAAGTCTTTCGTACAAAGTTAGTCTTATCTTTAAACTCGAGGCCGGGACCTCTTTTTTCTAGCATGGAGTTGATTAGTCAACAGTATACTCTTATAATGTTGCCTCTACATCAGCCATTTCACTTAGTAAATAAGACAGCTCATCTAAGCACTTGATACAGTAATATTTTCTGAAAATGAAATTCAGGCCTTGTTCATTTTCTGTGTATAAGTCTTTATTTTTGTATAACTACATTTTTGGCTCACGTTTATTTTTGAAAAGCTACATTTTTGGCTCGGAGTTGGGAGTTCTGAATTCTACACCAACAACTCACTTATTACTGTATCAGTATTTTGGATATGTACTGCTATGTTATATGCTTTATGGCAAAGCTTTCGGAGTAGGATATATCGTTTCTTATTGTCACATAAAATGCTCAAAACTCTGCATAAATAATTATTATGATGTCCTCTGTCTCAGATACAGGTCGATTTGGGTCAAGATGGTCGTTAATGATTTCATCATAAAACACATCCAACTCTGTGAACGTCTTCTCAAGCCTCGACGATTGTCCTGTTAGCTTATCGAGCCACCCGATGGAAGGGAAATAATCCGTAAAGAAGAAGGCCGTGAACATGGCCTGAGCATCGTTCAGAAGGTTGTGAAATCTGCTCCTGTTTGACCCTTCATCTTCATCATACCTGTGATACATTTGAATCAAACAATAAGGTACTTAGTTCAACTTTTTCCTTTTTGTGTTCATGCTTTGCAATTTTTTTGTGTGTGCTCCACGTATTATTTTGCGTAGCCAAATTTTAATCTAAGCTCCTAGGGATATTGAATCAGATAAAAGCATTTCTAAGCTTAATACTTGAGCAACTAAGCAACTAACCAAGTATATATATATATATATATATAATATATATATATATATATATATATATATATATATATATATATATTATATATATATTATATATATATATATATATATATATATATATATATATATATATATATATATTTAATTCACTTTAATTACCCTGATCTAAACTTTATTTGTCTAAAATTTAGTTTATAATGCATGTCTTAAAATAAGTCTAGAGTCTAGACAGTCTACTATTTTAAATATTACTTATGTTTTTTTGTATATCTATTACAAGTACTCTCTCCGTCCGTAATTATCTGTAACATTTACTTAAAATGGATGCTCTCTATTATCTGTAACAAATTTTTTTCTTTTCTTTTTTAGTAATATTTAACTATTAATTACCCACTATTACCCACTTTTTTGGTTAGTGGACCCCTCTACCACTGATTACCCATTAACTAAAATCCACTCAAAACAAAATTAAGTGGAACCACTCCTTTTCCCTCCATTTTCAACCTTAATTAAACCCACCAAAACTCAATTAAAACTCCCCGAAAAGTTTTGCCTCAGAGTCCGTGAAAGTATCCTTTGGTGCAGATAGTCCCGGGCGGAGGGAGTATAATCTTTAGTTGTATCTTCTATGAAGTGTGTTCTTTTGTTTTAGAAAATATAATGGAAATTAAACATTTAACATTTCACCAGTCTTCCCTAAAAAAATACAACTTTTTGATAATCCCATAAAAATTCAACTTTTACCCCCTATCTTCATCTAAGATCCATTATTTATTAGTAACCAGTTTTTATAAGTTATATGCAAATGTGGCGCAATTTCATAGGTCTATTTCATTTTTTAAAAAATTGAAAAATAAAAAAAAATAAAAAAAAAAAAAGAAGAAAGAAACATAACCCCAGCCCCGCCCCCTATAAAGCCTAAATGACCGGCCAACCACCCTAATCCCACCCCTGCGCCACCAAGGGCTGAATGGCCACCCTCTTTTCTGCACAACCCCTTCCGCCAGATCAACCTTCCAAAAAAAACCCCACCGCCAACAACCCAACCAACAACACCAACTCTAGCCACCCCACCAACAATAGCAGCAGCGCCTTCACACCAAGTAGCAGCCAAACAGGCCACTCAAAGTCGACGACAAATAGCATCAATGTTGACGACGATGATGATCTGAAAACCAGACGACGATGATGAACTGAAAACCCTAGTTTTCAGAGGAGAGAAATTGTTTCAAGTTGCGAAATTGAGGGGATATGTCAATCAAAGGTGAAATCAAATGTTTTTGGGGATGGGGTTTCACCTTAGATATTGGGGTTTTTTGAGTTGGGTGGAATTTTTGGGGCGGCAAGGGGTGGTGCAGGGGTTTTTGTGAAGGGGGTTTTCGTGGTTGGAGTGGCTCAGGCGACAGGGGTGGTGGTGGTGGCAAGATGTGGTAAGGGGTGGCCATGGAAGGGTTGTAGTTCACGGGGCAAGTGGGTTTTTGGGGTGGTGCTATGGTGTTGGATTGGTGGATAACTGGCTATGGTGTGAGGAAAGAAATTTAGGGAAAAAAAAAAAAAAAAAAAAAAAAAAAAAAGAGGGAGAGAGAAATTTTAACCTGGTTACAGATCAAATGGATAATTAAATAAAGATAGGGGTAAAGGTAATTAAATTTAAATCAAAAGGTCACAATTAAATTACAAACCGTACTCAATTTGTAGTTATGTTAAACATGGAGGAAATACTGTAGCCCACTTACTCGCTAGGTCAAGTTTGTTTGACTCTATGAAGCACGTATGTTTTGATCCGTTTCTGAAAAGTATCACAAGACTTGAATTGCGGAAATAGACTTACTTTAATGCAAAGCTCAGCCGGTTTTCAAAAAAAAATATTACAAGCAGTAATACATACCTCTTGCCAAAGGCAATTCTGCAAATATTGGAGCTTGCAAAACTCATTAACAACTCGCTCAAGTTAACAGTTTCTAAACCAGAAGAAATTTGAGTAGAAATCTTGTTTACCATCCTCAAGACTTCCTCTTGTCGAATCGGAGTAAAAGACTCCACTCTTTTAGAACTAAGAAGATGTACAACACATATTTTCTTTATTTCTCTGAAGTATCCATAACTTTGGGCAAAAGCTAAGTCTAACCCTTTATAACTTAGTCTTTGTGTTGCAATCATTGATGGGCGGTAACAAAAGTTAAGATCCTGTGTATGAAGAACCTCTTTCGCTGTCTTGGCTGATTGAACCACCACAGCTGGTGTAGTTCCAAATCGTGTAGTCAAGATAGGACCGTAAATCTTTGCTAGCTTAGCAAAGTAGATGTGAGGTTTTGAAGGGTCGAACTGGTGTAAGTTTCCGATAATAGGAAGCCCTTTAGGTCCAGGAGGAGGATTAAATGATTCATTCTTCCTTCGTTTTTGAAGAAGAAAGATAAGAGAGATTGTTGCAAGGAAGATGAGGAGTAGTATCATGCTATTGGAATAAAATGATTACCTTGGTTTTGGCTTAGGATGTATTATGTAAAGTACTCTGTAGTAGCAGAAAAGTAAAGGTACGCCAAATTAAGAAAAGTCTTCTTCTAACATTGTGTTTTAACTTATTAATTTTTATTTTTTTTGAAGGAAACTTATTAATTAAAATAACTTAAAAAGATAATATATTATATTAGAGGTAATACTCCTTCCGTCTCATAATATATGAGATGTTAGACTTTTTTTCACTAATTTGCATTAGGTTTGCCCATAATTTTGTACTGATATAATAAAAATATATTTTATCGTAAAATATGTTTTTAGATAGGTTTTAATATAGAGTTTCATAATATAATTTTTAAAATAAATTTTCATTAATATTTAATTTTATAAAAGGTCAAACTAGTGCAATGGCATGTGTGCAATGTTTGACTGTGTCATGTATTATGGGATAGATAGAGTATTTTAGACATAATCAATCATAGGTGGCATAACACCACACCCGACCCGATCCGACCCAAAAAATATTTGATTCAGATTTTGGCTCGCCTGGACAAAATATTTTAATATGACTCAATTTTAAAATTTGACCCGATTCTATCTGACCTCACCAAAACCAATCCGGACACTCAAATTGAAAACGCCTATGCATGCCATGACATAGCACCATGTAGCATATGACTTTTCATTATTGTTATCGTTATTTATTCATATACATTTAGATTTTTAACGCTTTGATTTTTAGTCAACAAATTTAAAAATAATCATAAGAGGACAAAGATGGGTTCTATTTGTTAATTTAATTTATAAACATACATGATTAGCCGTTTAATATTTTTTAATAATAGAGATGTATGTCGCACATAGAGGTGTAAGTTTATGATGCAAATCTTTAAATCCGACTGTTTTGAATCGATCTAAAATGGAACTAAATCGTTAAAACCCGTTTTTGTAAATCGATCTGATCTAATTCTTTCTAACCCGAAATTGAAGTGAATCGAATTTGTACGAATCGTTACTAACCCGACCCGTTATCAAGCAAAACTGTTACAACCCAAAACTGAAAACAACCCGAACCGATTACATCTAAACTCGATAGTAACCCGACC
Source organism: Chenopodium quinoa (assembly GCF_001683475.1). Taxonomy (NCBI): domain Eukaryota; kingdom Viridiplantae; phylum Streptophyta; class Magnoliopsida; order Caryophyllales; family Amaranthaceae; genus Chenopodium; species Chenopodium quinoa. Next base: position 3,329,057 of record NW_018745080.1, on the reverse strand, counting down.
CATTTAAAACCGAAAACCATTTAAACCCGGCAAATCCGATAAACCTGAACCGGTCCAACCCGTAACTCGTTGGGACCGAATCATTTATAACTCGTAACCCGTTATGACTAAACCATTTCCAACCCGTAACCCGTTGAGACCGAACTGTTTACGACCCGTAACCCATTGAGACCAAACTGTTTACGATTGGTAACCCGTTATGACTGAGTCGTTTACAACCCGTAGCCCAATATGTTTATGATCTAATCCTTTTCAACCCACTACTCGATAAACCCAACTTATTTATGACTTAACTTGATTATAACATGACCCGTTCCTACCCATCTGACTAACTCGACTCGATAATGATCTGACTCGATTTTAACCCAATATGATTTGGACTGAAATTCGCTTCAAATTGGGTAAACCCATTTTCAAACTGACCAAGTTCAATACAAACCGACTATGACCTGAACCGATAATGACCGAACCCCCGATTTCATCCGATCGATCTATTTGAACCGAAACTCATTTTCAAACCGACCCGATTTAACCCAAACTGATTATGATCCTTACCGATTACAACCCGACCCGATTAGAACCTGAATTGTTTTGAATCGAAATCCATTTTAAACTTGTTTTTAAACCAATCCGATTTAACCCAAATTGATTATGACCGCGAACCAACTTCAATCTGACTCGATTAGGACCCGACACGAAAAAAAAAAATCAAATTGAACTGACGATGATTTTCAAAACCAACCCAAACTGAACCGCTAATCATTTCAATCCATTATAAACCGATCCGTTATAATTCGAAACTGATAAACTCAACCCAAACCCGAACTATTTACCCGAATTGACACTCCTAATCCCACATAATAATTATATAAAAGTAAATATATATAGTGTAATAATCATTGTTTAGCTGTATTTTATTGAATTATTTCAGCTTATAGAGAGTGTAATTGAAATTTTGTTCAACAATAACGACCGACGACCGAGCAAAAACCAATAACATTAGTACATCACATGTGCGATATGAGAGGCCAAAGGCCACATATCTTATATTTCACTCTCTTTATAGTATTAGTTTACTATTAAGCTAGTTTACAATAGTAATTAAAGATTAATTTTTATTTCTTAAAAATCTTCTCATCTACATTTATAATTGTATCACTCGGAAGTCGGAACCAAATCCAACATAATAAATTTTATTGATTAGTAAGGACGTAAGGTCATTTATTATACATATAATCATCCAATTCTTTCAACACTCAAAAAACCCATCATAAATTGAAATTACCAAGCTTCATATTATTTTTTGGGGTGCAACTATGAATATGTTTTTGCCACAAGGCAAAGTGGATTTTTCTTATGCATAGTAATACCAGGCAGTGTATCAGTGTCAATATCTTCACTTTTCATATCATCAGGCAACCCCCAGTCAAAAGAGTATAACAAATTGGCTAGTGCAAGCTCAAAGTTTGCAACACCAAGAAGTATTCCAGGACACATTCTTCTACCAGCACCAAATGGAATGAGCATGAAATCATTCCCTTTGTAATCAATTGAACTTCCTAAAAACCTCTCCGGCATAAATATTTCTGGGTCCTTCCAGTATTCGGGATCTCTTCCAATGGCCCATACGTTTACAAACACTAGGGTTTTAGGTATAATATCGTACCCTTCTATGGTGCATTTTTGGAGAGACTCTCGGAGTACTAGTAACGGAGCTGCAGGTTGGATCCTAAATGTTTCTTTGACAACGGCTTTGAGATATTCGAGTTCTGGTAGATCTTCCACTGATACATAACCCTTATGTCGTGCTGGTGAGTCTCGAATTTCTTTTTGTACTTTCTTCATCGCGGTTGGGTTCTTAATTAGTTCTGTCATCGCCCAAACTACCATGGCTGCACTTGTATCTGTTCCCGCTACAAACATATCCTGTGAAATATAAAATTTAGTACCACAAAATTTATATATGAACATTACTTAGTAAAGTAAGGTAATAAGCAACTTGTTACCATAAGTACAGCTTTGATGTTGTCCATAGATAGATCATACGTAAAGGTTTTCTCTTTTTTGATCTGAAGTAGAACATCAATGATATCCTCTTGCTCAGGTTTAACTCTATTTGGATCTAGATGATCGTTTATGATTTCTTCGAAAAATGCATCTAAGTCTTTGAATGCCTTCTCGAGCCTAGAGGATTGTCCGGTTAGCTTATCGAGCCAGGCTATGGAAGGGAAGTAATCAGCAAAGAAGAAGGCGGTTAACATAGTCTGAGCGTCACTTAGAAGCTTGTGACAATTGTAACCTTCATCATCACTATACCTGTAAAACATCATTAAAATGTTAAAGACTTGTTATGTTGTTTATTTTATTTTATTTTTTTACTTCTTGTCATTTAAAAGCCTCGATCTGTAAATAAAAAACCCAAGTGAAATTTCATGGGAATTAATTGATTTGGGATATTACATGATTTTTGCAAAGATTAGAAAGTACATTTATTAGACTTGTTTGTGTTTGTATATTTATTAGACTTGTTTGTGTTTGTATATTTATTAGAAAGTACACAATTCAATGTTGAAAGGAGATAAAACAAACATTGTCGTATTCTTCTTGAATTAAAGAAGCAAAAAATCATATTCTCATGTCTTTTATATGGAGTATTTAATGTAGGCACAATTTCTAGAAAAATGTCAACAAAATGATCTGATAAAATTAATAAACAATTTTTTGCATAATCATTTAATGAATTTCCTACTCCGTATATTTAATGGTATTGGGGAATTTATGGAACATGTGTAGATTAGTGTACATAAATATGATCGCCTAAAATGAAAATGAAAAATATATTAATTATGGAATAAGGAGTATTATTCTATTCATCCAAAATTAAAAAAATTATTGATAAAATATTAGTACTCCCTCCGTCCCTTTATTAGATGTCTATTTCTAGCATTTATTACTCACATAATAAAGAGAAGTAGACATCTAATTAAAGGATGGAGGGAGTATGAAAAATCATGAAAGTTAAATGTTTGTAATCTAATATGGGATAAAGTAATTAAGAGAGCAGATTATAAGCCGCTTTAAGGTGATCCCTAAAAAATTGATATTTCCGTACCAGTTTTAAAATACTCAGTCAGTAATCATGTATTTCTTTCTTAGCAAAATTCCATGCATCAACGCGCTCTTACTACCACATCTACGCAAGCTAGCTAGCTAAGTAGCAATGCCTAAGCTTATCAACATTTATTACCATCTATCAAACTGGCGTTTAGCTTGCTAATATTTTATAATAATGAGACAAACTTATAGAAGTCATGCTATACATCATCAAATACATTATTAGTAGTAGACATATATAATAATAGTTATAATGTAATATTTTATGACAATTATTTCCAAATCATAAGGTCATGAGAAGTACCTCTTGCCAAAAGCAATTTTGCATATATTGGAGCTTGAAAAGGTCATTAACAACTCGCTCAAGTTAACGACTTCTGAAGCAGAACACTTGGTAGATATCTTATTAATCATCCTCATAATTTCTTCGTGTCGAACCGAAGCAAAAGACTCCACTTTTTTCAGGCTAAAGAGATGAACAACACAAATCTTTTTAATTTCTCTAAAGTAATCAAGGCTATGAGCAAACGTTATGTCCAACCCATTATAACTTAATTTTCGAGTTCCTAATGTTGGTGGTCTATAACAAAAGTTTAGATCTTGTGTTTGTAGGACCTCTTTCGCCGTCTTGGCAGATTGAACCACCAATGTGTGTGCGGTTCCAAATCTTAAAGACAAGATCGGACCATAGATCTTGGCTAGCTTAGCAAAGTAGATGTGAGGTTTTGAAGGGTCAAATTGGTGTAAGTTTCCAATAACAGGGAGCCCTTTAGGTCCGGGCGGAGGGTGAAATGGTTCCCTTTTTTTGTGTTTTAGAAAAAAGAAAATAAGAGAAGAGGTTGCTAGGAAGAGGAGTAGTAGTATCATGTTTTATGGTTTCACAAATTTTTGTTTATGGTTCTTGGCATTTATAATCATGAAATCATGCAAGTACTATAGATAGAAAGTAATACGTTGACTTTTATATAATATGTTGCCTCTCTTTTTTTCTGTTTTTGGTAATGGAGCTAACATGTTGACATGATACGTGAATGATTCGGATCAGTTTTTATTTTCGAACTACAAAGGATGATGTGTTACTTGTCAAGGAGAATAAATAATTAGCTGATGATCATATAATTATTCTACTAAATGTCCATATCTTAAAGATTGTCAAATTTTAAAGCAACCCATGGAAGACACTAAGGGACGACCAGTAATAATAATAATAATAAAATTTAATATTTGGAGAGATGATAATAAATTAATGGCTTAACTACTCTCTGTATTTCATAATAATTAATTAAGACACTTCAACATACATAAAATTGAAATAAAAATTAATGAATTGTTTATCATACTCTGAAACGGCTAGTAAAACGTTTATCATACTCTGAAACGGCTAGTAAAACATGATACTACTGCTCGTCTGCTCTTGTGTAATGTATGGAGTATGTATTATTGTACCACATAATTATATATAGGCTTATAGGCTACACCACATGTCTTTTATTGTTTTCTTTTTTTTTTTTTTTTTTAAAAAAAAGATATACATACACGTCTTTTACTTTTTTTTTTTGAAGAACACGTCTCTTACTTTTTTTTTTTTTTTTTTTTTTTATTTTAAGAACACGTCTCTTACTTCTTTCTCTTTATATGTTTATTTTATTATTACTCCGTAGAATTGATAAATACCCCCTTAGTTTTTTTTTTTTTTTTAATGCATCACTTGGTGATGTGCGGAGTTTTAGGAGAGTAATATAATATTGTGAGTGGGTGAATAATTTATTATACAACATAGTAAAATTAAGATGAGGACCGTAAAAGAGAATATGTGAGAGGGTATAGTTAAATTAAGACAGTGTTATTAGCCCGTGTGATACGCAAATTATTTAAAGTAAAATCAAGTTAAATTACTGAATATTCAATAATTATATAATTCCTTATGAGAAAAAAAAAAGAGTTAAGTGAGGAAAGTTGAACATCACAATACAATTAGATATTCATTAACAAATTATAAAAAATAAAATAAAATAAAAATGAAAGAAACAACATTCTTTACCTAAATTAAATTGCTTATTGATAATTATTTTCTTACCTTTATAAAAAAATTGAATCAACTATAAAACCATATTTAAAAAAATAGTAAAGAAGGGATGTTAGATGACACCTGGATAATAATAAAATATATTGATTATACTTATTAAGTTATAGAGAATGTAATGAAAAATCATTCAATAGTTAAATTGAATTAACAATAAAATCATTTAAAAAAAAAATAAAAAAAAAAGACAAACAAATTCAAGAAGGGATGACCTTGGCATTAATGGTTTAAGTTTTTATAGATTAGGTAGCAACATTTCCATAAGATGGAGCTTTATTTGTTTTAAGTTTTAACTAATAATAGTATTAATTTTTTTATTTTTTTTTTGAATAATACAATTAATCCATTAATAAAAAGTCATACGACATCTACAACGATAATCGAATTTAACAAATACATAATTTGAATCAAATAAAAATTTCCTTCATAAAAACTACGATCATCAAGCGGATCTTGCAATGTAAAACATTTCCCACTTATATCGCTGGAAAATACAGTCTTGTTGGAGAGACAATCTAACGATTTCTTGTAGAGAGGATGATTTCCATCGGATTTATCTGACCGCATTCGAAAAATTGAAAACCTTTGCGACCCCGCATAATTTTCACCAACGAAACAATTCCACGGCAATCCATCAGATCTATTATATCGGATTTTAAGCTAAAGAAATTCCCCCTCAAAAAGAGGAGAAAAACCTTGTCTTTCGAAGGAGATCGAAAAAACCTTGTCTTTCGAGGAAGATCGAAAACCCTTTCTTTCGAGGAAGAAATCATTATTATAAACCAAAAAAAGTGTAAAGAAAAAAAGGTTGGGGCTTTCTATCGATAAAAACCGATAGAAGCCCCTTCAAAAATCAAGAATGGGGGCTAGGGTTTTTTTAGAGAGAATAGAGGAGAGGGGAGAGATACTATTTTATTTTTACTACTAATCAAATTAGTTACGTTATAATAGTATTAATCTTAGTATATAATAGACATACAAATAAATATTTTTGAGCAGCTTGTAATTCACAATTCATATTATTCATACTAAAATTTAAATCAACTGAATTATCGAAAAAATTTGCAAAAACCAAAGAATTGTGGTATGCATATAAAACTTTGTAAACCGAGTTATCGAGTAAAATGAAACTAGAAAATAGTGCGCCAAAAAGATGAATGGACGATATATCGAGATAGCTCAACTGCTAGATCAGAGGACTGAAAATCCTCGTGTTACCGGTTTAAATCTGGTTCCTGAGTGACACATCACATAGGGTTTTTTATGAATTGAGATACATATTCCTAGCCGAGATCACCACAATTGAATTCAAAAAACAAAAAAAATACAAAAAAATATACATATTCATTCCTCTAGCCGATATCACCACAATTGATTTAAAATAAAATAATACAAAAAATAGTTTGATTTTATTAGAAATTAGATTATTTCTGTTTGGGTCCAATTTAGTCCAATTGGGCCTAGATATTAAATGATCCAATTAAAAGCCCAAGGTCAAGGTTCAACTCTCCAATTGTGCTAAAGTCAAAGGTCAGCCCACAAAGCAAGCCAATTGGGCTAAGGCCCAACCTCTCCATGTATGATGAGGTATAAAAGCCATCAATATTCATAAGTTCATTGATATGTTCATTCATATGTTCGTTCATAAATTCATTGATATATTCTGATATATTCCATTAAAGCCTCAAGCAACAAACTCTCTTGCATAGTGTCCTCTTCTTACACATTGTACTGACTTTAGCATCGGAGGGGCCTTCCTCGGCAACACCCCCGAGGCTAGTTTACGTGTGTTTACTATGCAGGAAACCTTCGGCCCAACATAACTTGGACCGAATCCAGTCTTCTCCGTTTCAGCGGACCTTCGGCAAGGTCCCATTGTTTTCACCCGAAACAATTTGGCGCCGTCTGTGGGGAAGACTTTCAAAAATCTTTAAGCCAAATTCCAATCCCAGACCACATCATCTTGCAATTATCTTAGCAGCAATGGCTAAGAACCGCAAGAGCAAAAGCCTCCGTCAAGGAGCGGGCGAAAAGCCTAAAACCCCTACACCATCACCCTCGCCGGACCGGAGCTCTCCCAAGGGTGCCGGCTCGGGGGGAGGATCATACAAGGAGGATTCCCTATCTCCCGTAATTCATGACTCTCATTATAGGCCGAGTCACTCTCGGTCTAGCAGGGGTGAGTCCGATCATAGGACACATTCAGTGTCCCAAAGCCAACCATCGGCTGCCGCCCTCATTCCCACACTCGGCCGAGGACCCCTTTGACGGGGCCCAGCTCGGAAGAGGTGGCAAGAGCGCTGGCAGTACTCATGGAGGCGATGAGGGCACAAAATATGCCACCACCTCGTGATCGAACTCCTCCGCATACCTGGCATCAGCGGAGGAAGTTAGACCGTGATGGTGGGAAGCTTCCTTCCTTCCGGGAACTGGAAGAGTGGGAGGAGGATTCCTGAAAAAATGAAAAACAGAGGAAAAAGAACCCTCAATTTTTAAAAGGATCCTCATCCTCAAGACTAGAAGCGCATAAGAGCAGCAGCTCAGCTTCTCGGCCAGAATCTACTCACCGAGAACCTGAGACTGTTCGCAGAAGTGTCCTTGACCGACTCGGCGGCAAGGAACCGAGCGTGCACAGTCGCCTCTCGTTCCCTGCAGCCGAGGCCCAGACTTCCCAGCCAGGGACGAAAACCACTCCTACCTCTCTAAGAGGGCGGAGCGCGGTCCCTTCGGCCAGGAACAAGGGCAAGGCCGTTATGCTACCCGCCAGTTCACCATTCGAGCAATGGATACTGGAAGAGCGCGTACCCACGGTTAAAATACCGTCGCACATCACATATGACGGGACCACGGATCCGAAGGATCACGTGGCCTCGTATGAGACTCATATGCATCTTTGCCCCAGATCCGAGGCGACTTGGTGCAAATATTTCCCAACCACTCTCAAGGGGGTCGCGCAAGCGTGGATCTCCAAGGGAGTAAGGCAAGGCTCCATAACAGGGTGGGATGATCTATCCTCCAAATTCAGGAGCAAGTTTTCCACGGCAAACCGCCGAGAGAAGACTACCGCAGAGCTCATGAGTCTGCAACAGGGGGAAACCGAAAGCCTCCGAGACTACCTGACCCGTTTCAGTAACGAGTCATCAAGCGTCTCCCAGCTGGACCAGGGGCTAGCCGTTTTCGCAATGCAGAATGGCCTTCAGCCCGGAAAGTTCCTAGACTTCATGGTCATGCATACCCCGCAGACCTTGGAGGAAGCTCTTAATGCTTCGGATAAGTTCATCCGAGCCGAAGAATGGAACAAAGCGAAAACCCAACCTCAATTCGGGGGAGAGAAACAGAGACAAATACCCTTGTCTGAAGGCCAAGGCCATAAGGCAAAGGGAAAGTCAAAGGCCCCGGAGCAATCTTTGGCCAACGACCCAAAGAAGGAAAGATATGCCTCATACACAGGCAGATACGAGTCCTACACTCCGCTCTCTCTTCCACGCGCCAAAATTTACAGCGTGACGAAGGAGGAGCAGAGTTACCGAAAGCCGAGACCACTCCCAGAGTGGTATCAGCGAAAAAATAAAAATCAGTGGTGCGAGTTCCACGAGTCTTCGGGACACAACACTGAGGAGTGTATCCAACTGAAGGACCAGATAGAGGACATGGTCCGGAAGGGATACTTGAAAAAATACATCGCGGATCACCGCGAGAAAAAAGAGTCCGAGAGGTCAGCAAAGGACCCTCGGCAGGACCTCGACTTCCCCCGGAAAAACAGTAAAAAGCCGGAGGGGAAATTCCCTCCGATCAATGTTATCTCGGGAGGAATATACTCTCGGAGGGAGCACAAGCGCCACCTTAGAGCTTTGACTCACCAGGTGAACAACGCTGACATTCAATCTCCCCAGTCGCCGGTGCCGAACATGACGTTCACAGCCGCCGACTGCCGGGGGATTACGTTCCCTCACGAGGATCCGTTGGTGATCATCGCCACGGTGGCCAACCACGACGTCAGTAAGGTCCTTGTTGACGGTGGCAGTGGAGCAAACATTCTGTTCCGAAAGGCCTACAATCAAATTAAGCTGAAGCCCAAGCACCTTACGCCGGTACCCTACCCGGTATCCGGGTTCAATGGGGCTTCAACTTATCCAGATGGGAAGGTGACACTTCCTGTCACCATCGGTTGCGATGAGGCAGCCCGGAACGTCATGATTGAATTTTTGGTCATCGACGCTCCTTCAGTGTACAACGTGATTTTGGGGAGACCCATAATTCACGAGATCCAAGGGGTCGTCTCAACTTATCATCAGCTGATGATTTACGTCTCAGACGCCGGCTTCCCCGAAAGGATACAGGGCAACCAAAAGGACGCCCGAAGGTGCAACTACCTCAAGCCATCCAGTAGTCGCCCAGATGACGACAAGGATGAGGAGGAGAAAGAAAAAGAAAGAGAGCCAAGCACAAAAAAGCCAAAAGGCCTAAGTGCTTCGGCCCAAGGATCTGTGCCCAGAGAAAAAGGGGCCCGAAAGGGAAAAGGCTAGCTCTTCAGCTGAGCCGCAAGACTCAGAGAGCCAGCCGAAGAACAAAAAGACTGGGACACCTGCTGACATTGGCAGCAGGCCAGATTCTGAAGAGTCCAGTCCATCGGCAATGGACATGGACCAACAGACTGAAACAGTTGAGTTGGCCGAAGGAGACGGTGAGAAATGTGTAACAATCGGGATGGACCTTGATCCGAACACCCGTTGTGAACTTATTCAGCTCCTTCGGGACAACAGAGATGTGTTTGCTTTCTCGGCAGCTGATATGCCCGGGATAAGTTCAGACCTCATCTCCCATAAGCTTAATGTTGACCCGACGTGTCGACCAGTTAAGCAAAAGAAGCGGAATTACTCTGCCAATAAGAACCGATACATCGCAGCCGAGGTCAAAAAATTATTGGAGGCAGGATTCATCGAACCTTGCCAATATCCAGAATGGCTGGCAAATGTGGTGATGGTTCAGAAGCCCAATGGTACCTGGAGGATGTGCGTTGACTTCACGGACCTAAATAAGGCTTGTCCAAAGGATTTCTATCCCTTGCCGAGGATCGATCAGCTAGTCGATTCGACAAGTGGCCATGCCTTGCTTAGTTTCATGGACGCATTCTCGGGGTATCATCAGATCTTTATGCACCCCGACGATCGAGCAAAGACAGCATTCGTCACGAACGCTGGGGTGTACAATTACAAAATGATGCCCTTCGGATTGAAAAATGCGGGGGCAACCTATCAAAGGCTGGTGGATCAAGTTTTCGCCAATCAAAAGGGCCGAAACATGGAAGTCTATGTTGACGATTCGATCGTCAAAAGCAAAAAACTAGAGGACCATGTAAAGGACCTGGCTGAAACTTTCGCCACCTTGAGAAAGCATCAAATGAAGCTGAATCCGAAGAAGTGTGTCTTCGGCGTGAAGTCAGGGAAATTCCTTGGGTTCATGGTCAGCAAAAGGGGGATTGATGCCAATCCCTCTAAAGTCAAAGCGGCACTCGACCTTCCTGAGCCGAAAACGAAGCGGGATGTTCAGCGGCTCACCGGAAGAATGGCAGCCCTCTCGAGGTTCATTTCCAGAGCTTCGGATAAGGGGTTACCTTTCTTCAAAGCCCTGAAACTCCCGAAAACAAAAGAGCTCGTTTGGGAGGAAGAGCAAAAAGACGCCTTTAAACAGCTTCGGGAGCATCTGGCTGAACTCCCAACGCTGGCTAGCCCAGCTGAATGAGAAACTTTATACCTATATGTGGCCGTTAGCCCTGCCACTATCAGCGCAGTATTGCTGAAGGAAGAGAGTAAAAGTCTGCAACCGATCTACTTCGTCAGTCATACACTGACGGATGCTGAGACTCGCTATCCACTACTCGAGAAAGTTGCTTTCGCAGTAGTAGTAGCTGCTCGGAAGCTGAGGCCCTATTTTGATTGCCATCAGATAGTGGTCTTAACTGATCAGCCGTTGGAAAAAGTTCTCAGCAAGGTTGAAAAATCTGGTAGCCTAGCCAAGTGGGCTTTTGAGCTCACCGAATTCAGCATCAGCTACCGTCCGAGGGCTGCCATTAAGGCTCAAACTCTAGCGGATTTCCTGGCCGACTGCTCATACCAAGAAGCGCTAGACAGTGAAAAGAAAGTTTGGACCGTGTTTACGGATGGATCTTCCACCGAAAACGGTTCAGGGGCAGGAGTAGTGATAACTTCTCCCGAAGGCAAATCCTTTGAGTATGCACTAAAGTTTTCTTTTAAGGCCTCGAACAATGAAGCCGAGTATGAGGCAGCAATCGTCGGCCTAGAATTGTGCATCTCCCTGGAAGCCGATCATGTCTGCTTAAAAACAGACTCTCAGCTAGTTGCATATCAGATCAGTGGCAGCTACGAGGCCAAAGAGCCCTCCATGATAGCTTATCTTGCCAAGATCAAATCAGTCATTGCAGAGCTGAAAACTTTTGAGGTTCAGCTGATCCCAAGGGGTCAGAATACTCAAGTCGATGCACTCTCCAAACTTGCTAGTTCATCTTTTACCGAGCTGAACAGATCTGTATATGTAGAAGTGCGTCGAGAGAGAAGTGTCGACGAAGCACCTGAAGTGTGCTGCGCTGACCCAGAGCCTAGTTGGATGGACCCCATCCTAGCTTTCAAGCTTCGGGGAGAAACTCCTGAAGATAAAGCTTTGGCCTCCAAGATGAAGAGAACCAGCTCTAGGTTCATTGTCTTCAGGGGGGAACTTCTGAAAAAGTCCTTCTCAGCCCCATTGCTGAAATGCGTGGGACCAACAGATGCAGATTATATCCTACGGGAGATTCACCTCGGCATCTGTGGGAACCACATTGGGGGAAGAACCTTAGCCCATAAGGCATTGAGGGCTGGATATTACTGGCCCACCATGATCGCAGATGCTAAGGAGCTGGTTCGGAAATGCGAAAAATGTCAAAAATACGCTCCAGTTATCCATCAGCCAGCAAGGGATCTTCAGCCGATCCTTAATCCACTCCCGTTTGCCCAATGGGGACTGGATATACTGGGACCATTTCCAGAGGCTGTGTACCAGAAAAATGGCTGATAGTTGGTGTCGACTACTTCAGTAAATGGATCGAGGCCGAAGCAGCCTCGAACATTACAGAGCAAACTGTCAGAAAATTTATCTGGCAGAATATCATCACTCGATTTGGCATCCCGAGAGTATTTGTCTTCGATCATGGGAGGCAATTCGATAACTTGCCGCTGAAGCGGTATACAGATCAGTTCGGCATCAAACTGGCATATTCAGCGGTATGCCACCCGCAAAGTAACGGACAAGCCGAAGCTGCAAATAAACAGATCCTAAATGCCCTCAAGAAGAGGGTGGAAGATCAAAAGTCCAAGTGGCTGGAGGAGCTCCCTGGAACCCTTTGGTCCCTTCGGACAACTGAAAAAGAGGCAACGGGCCACTCACCTTTTGAACTGGTGTATGGTGCCGAAGCAGTCCTTCCAGTGGAAATTGGCTCTGAGAGCCTTCGAGTGCACCACTTCTCGACTGAGAATGAGCGACTGATGAGGGAATCTCTCGATTTCCTCGACGAAGTAAGAGACTCAGCCCGAGACAGAATGGCCGCCTATAGGCAGAGAATCAGCAAGTTTTATAACCGAAGGGTCCATGCAAGGCCTCTCAAAATTGGAGACCTTGTCCTTCGGAATGCTGCTGCAGTTCAGAAAGGCCGAATCCATGGGAAACTCTCAGCTGCATGGGAAGGACCTTATGAAATTTATGATGAGCTTCAGCCAGGGACATACCGACTTCGGCAGTTGGATGGAACTGAGTTGAAAAATCACTGGAACGCTGATGTACTGAAGAAATACCATGTGTAAACCCTTCGGGGCAGAACAATCTTTGTAAGTACATTTTGAATTAATGAAAGGCCTTGGAGCCGCCATTTATATAAATGTTTACAACTTTTTATCCTTTCAAAATTTTCTTTGTTCTATCTACTCTTTAAGGGTTTTTTATTCAGCCTCGTCTGAAACCTTCGCCTTCGGGTAACTGGGTTTCAGATTGCTGACAAAACTCGTCTTTTTAAAGAACACTGGTCTTTCAGCTGAAGTCAAACTTCAGTAAGACTTGTTCTCCAAAGACATGAGTCCATGGACAATTCTGGGATATTGCCTTAACTGAGCCTTGTATCCCAGAGAGCCATTATCCGAAACATTGCCTTAAGTTGGCCCTGTGTTTCGGGTATCCATTTTTCAAAGATAGACAGAAAATCAAGGATAACAGCAACAGTTGAAAATTTTTAAATCAGCCTCGTCTGAAACCTTCGCCTTCGGGTAACTGGGTTTCAGATGGCTGACAAAACTCGTCTTTTTAAAGAACACTGGTCTTTCAGCTGAAGTCAAACTTCAGTAAGACTTGTTCTCCAAAGACATTAGTCCATGGACAATTATGGGATATTGCCTTAACTGAGCCTTGTATCCCAGAAAGCCATTATTCGAAACATTGCCTTCAGTTGGCCCTGTGTTTCGGATATGCGTCTTTTTAAAGAACACTGGTCTTTCAGCTGAAGTCAAACTTCAGTAAGACTTGTTCTCCAAAGACATGAGTCCATGGACAATTCTGGGATATTGCCTTAACTGAGCCTTGTATCCCAGAAAGCAAAAATCCGAAGCATTGCCTTCAGTTGGCCCTGTGTTTCCGATATCCAACTTTCAGATGAAGTCAATCTTCAGTAAGACTTGTATCCTAGAAGCATTGCCTTCAGTTGGCCCTGTGTTTCGGATACCCATTTTGAAGAAGTGAAGAAATTGCTTATTCAGCTGAAGTCATACTTCAATTTCTGGGGGGGGGCAAGAAGCACTCTCAGTGCAAGTATGTTCGGCAGAATTGAAGTATGTTCGGCAGAATTGAAGAAACAGAAACAGTAAAGCATTCAAAAACAAAGCAACTGAAGAAAAGAGCATCAGATTAATAATTCATGCTCAGAAATTGAGCTACAAGTTCAATTAAACTGTATCGGCAGCCGCCCACAAGCGGAAAATAACAGCTGCCGAAATACGTACATAAGCAAAAAAATAAACTGTTGTACGACAAGGCAAGCTGAAGCAAAAAACAAGGCAAAAAATTCAGAAAGCGGCAAGTCTAAAGTTAAGCGCATGATGAACCGCAAGATTCTGAAGACGACTGCCCGAGTTCCTATGCTTCAGCCTGAGGATCAGACTGATCAGCGTTGAGCCCCATGGTGGCCTCAGCCCCAGAAGAAGCGGGCTTTGCACTCTGCCGAGCCTCCCTTTCCCTCTGTTCAGCTTCCAACTCCATTCTCTCAGCTTCCTCTTCGGCTTCCTCAGCCTTAAGAATTTCAGCTTCGACCCATTCAGCACATTTAGACCAGTCCAGCTTCGGTTCAGCATGAAGGCAGACTCTTCGGCATACTCTGAACCCGTTTCTGAAACCCATCTCATATTCCTCTTGGGTATAGACACGGACTTTGAGTAGAGCCTCAGCATCAGCCAGCTTCTTCTGGGTCTCCTCCAAGTCTTCCTTGGATTTCTTCAGCTCATCAGCGAGCTTGGAGGAGGAACCTTTCAGCTCATTCAGCTCCTGCTGAACTTGGGAAGCCTTTGTCTGAGCCTGGGCCACTTCAACTTTTTTGGTCATCAGTTGATCCTCAGCCTCATGGAGTTTAGCTCTCTGAGCTTCGGCAGCAGCAGCAGCCTCTGAGAGTTGGACATCTTTGGCCTGGAGCAGCTCTTCAGCAGCCATTCGGCTGGCTTCAAGAGCTTCTAGACGTTGCTGCACTTCAGCTTGTGCAGCAGCTCCTTCCTGAATACGGCTCTCAACAGCAGCCTTGAATTTGGAGACGTCCACTCCCATATGCTCCTGAAGGAATTTTTCCCCTTCCATCAGTGGGGGAAAAACTTCCTTCTCCATAGCGTCGCAGAAGGTTTTGAGGGCTTCAGCAGCTCTTTTCTCGTACTCCTCACCCTTCTGCTGCTTCTCTTCAGCTGCTGCTTGCTTCAGCTTAGCAAGCTTTAATTCCTCTTCAGCTACCTTCTTGTCGTGCACAGCAGCGTCTACCCTATCTTGTAGGGTATCTATCAGCTCTACAGTGAGAGTCTGATTGTGCACGAACTGAAAACAAGAAGACAAAAAAAAAATATATTTATAATAATAAAAATAGAGCTGAATTTCAGAGGAAATGAAGACAAGGAAAATTACCTGCATCATCAGCAGTTGGTTAGACCTGGCTGGGTCAGGAACTGATCTGCTGGATTCGCCCATCCCAGCAGTGGCCTTCAGCGACCAGATCCTTGCCCTATCTACTTCGGACATGCCAGCAAAATCGCCGAAGTAGGCTGCAGCTCCTTCTCGGTTCTGACCCCATATGAGGTCCCAGATGTGGTCTGGGATTGGAATTCGGGGGGCCGAGAAACCCATTTCTCCAGATTGCAGAGTCTGGAAGGAAGGGAAGGATGACGATGGAGCTTGATTAGCTTTGGATGGCTCAGCATCATCCTTCTCAGAGGAGTCAATTACTATGACCTCCTCTTCTTCAGGGGTGAGGACGAAAGCCTCAACCTCTCTTGCGATGTCTGCCGTGAAGCCCTCAGCACTGGACATCACGACATCCTTGTTTTCGTGCTCAGCAGCACTCTCCTTAATTTCTTCTTGGACCGCTCCCTTAGATTCGGGAGTTCTCTGATCCACCTTCATCTCAGGAGGTGGCGGAGGGGTCTTTTGAGGTGATTGGGGTGGTGGCCGGGGAACCCTCGGCGATCCATTGCCTTCCTCGGGTTCCCTTATTGCAACGCCGATGGTCATCGGCCTCCGCTGAAAGTCATGAGGGCCGATGATGGCCATCCTTCGGCGCCTTTTCTGAAGGGGCTGCTCGTCCATATCTGAGTCTGAAGACTCTCCTTGTATTTGGTCTTCGGGACGAACAGGAGCTTTCCCTTCTCTATGTCTGTTACTCTCTTCAGACTGTAACAGACAGGGGGGAGGAAGAATGTGAGTAAAAAAAAAAAAAAAAGAAAAGAAAAAAAAGAAAGACAAAGTTAAGTCTGAAAGCTCACCGAGGTCTTCAGCAAAGCCTCGTCTTCTTCAGCTGCTCTAGCTGCAGCTTCTGCTTCAGCAGCTCTGGAGGACCCTTCTCCTCCTTCGCAAGCTTCGAGAACCCGTGCAACCTCTTCGGCTGTACGGGCAGCTTCAGCTTCTTCGTCCAGCAGCCGAAACCAGGGGTCTCTCTTCTTCCACCAAGGCTTCTGCCTCTGATACAGAGCAACAGCCTCAATTTGGAAGTGGGAAGAGTCTAGATGAACTTCCCTATGCCTCGGCTCATTGATAGACGGGGCCCGTTCAGTTACAACTCGTTCTCGGTTGACACCAAGACGAGCGTAGTTAATGCCAACGTTGGTCTCGTCCCGCTCTGAAAAAGGAAAGGGGAAAGGTTAGTTCAGATAGGTTGGCACAGCATAAAAAAGCGAAGCGAGAGAAGAAAAAGAGATAGTTAAAAAGCCTCGGCCCCAGCCGAAGAAGCTTACCATCCTTAAACTTTCGGCTGAGGCCAACAGCTGCTAGCATGTTCTCTTAGAAAACGTAATGCGTATCGGGGAGCCAAGTCTCCGGGATATGCTGCATTCGGCCACTGCCCCCCCGGTTCGGCAGCTTGCCGAAGATATGTTGCTGATCAAGGTTCGGATCCGCCCCGTTATCTGCGGGGGGACCTAGACTTCCCATTTCGGGATCAGGCTCAGCGAGGTACCGGGGAGCGCTGAAGACGTAAGGGTGGCCCGGATCTGTGGGTGCCCTAACCCAAATCCATTGACCTCTCCAGTCCTTGTCTGAAGAGTCGTTTGGCCACATGGTTAGGTATTGGGGCCGGGACTCAATCCGGTACCACCCAGAACCATGGCTTCCGTGCCCACTTTGAATATTTGGCACTAGCCGATGGAGCTTTTTGAAGCAGTGCAGGTTCGGCACGTACTTGAAGAACTTGCAGACCCATAAGTATGTCATCACCCTTCGGATGCTGGTGGGAGTTAACTGACATAGAGAGATGTTGTAATGGATCAGCAAGTCTCGGACGAATACGTCCAAAGGGAACCTCAGCCCGTACTGAAGCTGTCTTGTGTACACCCCCACATACCCCGGGGGTGGACGATGGATTCTATCGGATGCCGAGGGCATTCGGCACCAATACCCATCAGCTTCAAAAATGTCGTAATGCAACTCAATTTGCTCGGCAAATCGATATTGATCGGCATTCTCCACCCACCATGGGTAGGGGCGGTTCTTTATCATGGCCGAAGCAACTTCGGCATTCTCCCATTCTGAAAACCCGGGGAGGATATCCCAAAGGACAGCGGGAACTTCATCATCCCGTCCAGAAGCGCTCGGCTCCTCCGTTCTCTGAGGAGGAGCCGAGGAAAGGGGAGTCGCCCTAATCCCTTCAGCAGGGTCAGACTCTGGCCTTTGTCCATTCCAGGTCCCAATCCTGTTCCTAGGATCGGGAATCGGCCTTGCTCTTCTTGGAGCACGGGCTCTACCTCTAACTCCTCTTGCCATTGATTATTTCAAAGAAAAAAGTCGAAAGAAAAGGGGAAGGAGTTCGAATTCGAAGAAAAATAAACTGAAATCAAAGGAATTTACCTTAATCTGAAGCGAAAGTTGCCGATTTACGAGTTCGTAGTGGCAAGTCTCAGTTTCTAAGCTTAATGCTCGGGGAATTTGCGAAGTTTTGATGCGGGTTCTTGGTTTCTCTCTCGAGAATTCTGGGTTTGTGTTGGTGAATAAGTGAGGAGAGATGACGCGCCTCTGTTTATATCTCCAGGAATGGGATACGAGGAGTCTGCGTTTTAATTTCTCTTAAATACTCCACTAAGTAACCGTTAAACACATGATCTTGTGATTAAACTGCCCATTATCCGTCCAACTTCCACAATCATCCGCCTTAACCGTTGTTATCTCATTAATTACGGTTTAAATTCAAATTTTTGGATTAATTAAATCATTTACTTCCCTCCTTTTCTGAATTAAATCAAACCCGACCCATCATCCTTCCAAATCGGGTCTGGGGGGCAAGTTGTTTGGGTCCAATTTAGTCCAATTGGGCCTAGATATTAAATGATCCAATTAAAAGCCCAAGGTCAAGGTTCAACTCTCCAATTGTGCTAAAGTCAAAGGTCGGCCCACAAAGCAAGCCAATTGGGCTAAGGCCCAACCTCTCCATGTATGATGAGGTATAAAAGCCATCAATATTCATAAGTTCATTGATATGTTCATTCATATGTTCGTTCATATGTTCATTGATATATTCTGATATATTCCATTAAAGCCTCAAGCAACAAACTCTCTTGCATAGTGTCCT
Source organism: Chenopodium quinoa (assembly GCF_001683475.1). Classification (NCBI taxonomy): domain Eukaryota; kingdom Viridiplantae; phylum Streptophyta; class Magnoliopsida; order Caryophyllales; family Amaranthaceae; genus Chenopodium; species Chenopodium quinoa. The sequence continues at coordinate 3,310,518 of NW_018745080.1, read as the reverse complement.
CTTCTTACACATTGTACTGACTTTAGCATCGGAGGGGCCTTCCTCGGCAACACCCCCGAGGCTAGTTTACGTGTGTTTACTGTGCAGGAAACCTTCGGCCCAACATAACTTGGACCGAATCCAGTCTTCTCCGTTTCAGCGGACCTTCGGCAAGGTCCCATTGTTTTCACCCGAAACAATTTCTAACCATTATAAAATTACAATAGAAATGCTGCTAATAATTACAATAGAAATGCTGCTAATAATTACAATAGAAATGTTGCTAATAATTGCAATAGAAATGCTGCTAATTTGCATTTTGACGTAATCACTAATAAAATACGTAATATATAAAATATTTTTTATGGATAATAAGTGACATGATCAAAAACCCATATTTTTGATAGAATATACAATAGATATTTTCATTTATTCTCGTCCTCCACTAGACATATGATTTTGATAGAATATACGATAGATATTCTAGATATTCTATAATAGAAGGATATAGTTTGCATATATTGTGTAAATATCTTTTGTAATCTCCTGACGTGATTAAGACTCTCTATTATAACTCTATATATATGAATCAATGGTAAACACTCCAGATTGAGGAGTTTTTACAAAATTTAACATGGTATCAGATCACAGGTTTTGATCCTACCTTGTTTCCGCAATTTATTAATTTTTTTTATTTTCGCCCTAACTCTAGCCTGCTTTCGGGTGAATAACATCAAAAACGTCATCCCACTTATTCTTGACCGTGAGAAAGTACAGTATTCGAATTGGGTTGAATTGTTCGAGTGTCATGCTCACGCATTCAACGTTCTTGATCATATAGATTTTAAAACAAAGAGACTGGCGGATTTATCTGATGCAGTAGTGAAAAATTGGATCTATGGCACTATCTCTACCTTTTTGCTTGAAACCCTTCTTTGCAAAGGGGATACAGCTCAACAAATCTGGAACAAACTCAAGGAAAATTTTCAGGATAACAAATCTACTAGAGCGGTGTATCTTGAAAATCAGTTCAATTCCTTGCATTTTTCTAACTTTTTAGATATTTCTTCTTATTGTCGACAATTGAAGAATTTAAAAGATCAATTAGCCAATGTTGATCAACCGGTGTAGGAACAAAAATTGGTAATTCGATTGGTCTCAAGACTTGTCAATGGCGATTTTGATACAGTGGCCAATGTTGATCAATCGGTGTCGGAACAAATTTAATCATATCATCAAAATATTAGAAATGATGAATATTGTTTTACCATTATTTATCATCTAAAGTTTTTTTTTTTTTTTTTTTTTTAACTTAGGAAAATGGTATTTGAAAAGTTTACTATCTAAAGTTAGTGTTGAGATAGTTTTTCTATTTATAATCAATTACTCATACGCAATGTTTAGAATTTGGTTTGTGAAATGGCTTTCTATGCCACTGGTATTTATGCTCTTGATTGGATGCGATTAATTACATATCAACCTTAATATTTAAACTTATAATTATGGAACAACACATTGGAAATTTGTGAGATGTGTCTCAATATAATAACATATGTCTTTCAAAATATCTAGTGTTTGGGTCCAAAATAGCCTCTTTTGAGCCGGTCATTAAATGGCCCATGGCCAAAGGTTCAAAAGTCCAAATGCCAAGAATCCAATGCAAGCAAGTCAAGCCCAAGCACATGTGCCAGCCCACATGCGCCAAAGGATATATTTGTCATCCAAAACAAGGCACAAATACCCCAAATTCACCTAGCAAAAGTATCCCATTAAAGCCTACAACATTTATTACTCTTGCATAGCTTCTAATACACTCTAGTATTACGCATAATAACTTAAGTATTGGAAGGGTTTTCCTCGGTAAAACCCCTGAGGCCAGTTAACATGCTCTGTTGTGTAGGAAATCTTCAGCTCAACCATCATCTAGTTCGGAATTTGTCTCCAAACCACATACAAAAGGTCAAAGTCTTAACCACATTGTTTTTACTCGAAACATCTACCTTTTCTAATTTTTACTTTCCGATGGTTTGGTATAATGGTTAAAACAAATAATTCATAAAATAAAATTACTCTAGTCTGTATTAAGCATATACACTGACAGGATCTAGTCGTATCACCTAATCAAAAGTAATTCCTAAGTCCTCTAACTAAAGTAGATAGGGAAGTAGGGTCGAATCCATAGGGAAACAATGTTCTTTTACTCCTAATTAACTATTATAATCTAAATTATCAGGTAACCAATTTGTATTTGTATGGATTAAACTAATAATAAAACTAAGCAAATAAATCAAAGGAATAATCAATAATAAAGAGCTCTAGGGTATAGGTTCACCAATAAATAATACTCCAGGGTAAAACATAACAATCAATTATCAATGCATAAATTAACCAAATTATAAAGGGCTGTTGCTACGTATTATAATCACATAATCAATCTACCGGTATTAAATCTCATCTCTCGAATCTCGACCTAACCATTTATAGATTAACATGCCTGTTGAAACTAAGCCTAAACATCAATTCTCATCTCTCGAATCTCGAATCAATATTGCATAACTCATACAATTAAACCTGGCCAAATCTAATTGCATAGCATTAAATCAATCAATAGGAAATCAATCAAGCATTATTAATCAATAATAATAATTTACCCCTTCATATTATTTATGTATCCCCAAGAACCCTAGAAATAAACTACTCATACATAATAAAAACTAAATTAATCAAAGCAATTAAAACAAGCATGATAAAAACAATAATAATAATAAAAAAAGAATGAAAACTAAACTAAGGAAAAAGTTCCGTCAAACTAACAAACTAAAATCAAAGAAATAAAAATAAAACTAATTCCTAAAAGTCTAACCTCCCCCCCTACCTACGGTACTACTACACCCTATTTATAAGAAAAGTCCAAATCCCCAAATTCCACTAAAACAAGGAAACTAATCAATTAGAAGCCCAAATACGAAAAGTCTTGCGCCCAGATCAGGAATCGGCCTGCTCGATTGGGCCCGTTACTTCTCGCCCAGCAGCTCCACGAGATTGGATCTTTTAACTTGCAAGTGGGCTAATTCAAACCCTGAGCCCAATCTCTTCTTTTGGACTTGACCTGATTATTACTTGGTCCGTGATACTAATTTGTAAAAGTTGGACTTCTTCATCAATCGAGCCCTTAATCACCGAATTAAAATCCTTTAACTCGGTTTTGGGCTTTAAATATACGGTCATGAAATATGATCCGACTCTAATGCTTCGTAGTGGTTTAAATAGCTCGGTAATTGTCATAATTCTGCAAATTCCTACAAAATAATACCAACTCTACAAAAAAACACTAAAAAACATATATTAGTAATAAAAATAGCTCCGTAAAGTTCAAATAAGCATAAATATGACCATGGGACGGGGAATAAAAATATATATAAAATAGACTTATAATACACACAACACTATGTCATTATCATTATGTTATGGTAATTATATCTGTCATATCAAATATTCTCCACACTTCATATTGATTCCCTTAATTAGATAAAACATTGGCTTCAAATTATGCCCTGATCACCTCATATAGATTCCAATAACTGGATATCCTGCCTCATCTAGAACACAAGTATGGCTTGGGAAAAAGGCGAAATTTGAAGGGACGATATAGAGCACATATGGAGCACTAACAGGTGGAGTGAACGAAAGAGATATTCGTAGACTTATAGGCTATGTCTCTAGATTCCGAGGGTGGGAACAACTCAAACCATCTGTCAACTGATAGCTCTTGTCCGGCATTTACAGCATCTACTAAGGAGATTGTTGTACTGCCAATAAATTTTTCTGAATTTCTGCCTTTTGTAGTGCTTGAACTAGCCATCAGCTCAACAAGTAGCGGCACAGTTGGTTCAGATTGAAAACTAACCACCTGTTTCTTTGCAGATCCTGAAGAAGAAATGCTCAGCATTTTCTTGTTTGCATTGCGAAGATTGCCTTGGTATTTCTGGCTGATGAAAATGGAGAATTCATCTTCATGCCCTTGAGGTAAACCTCTTACTCCCGCTATCTCCAGTAGAACCTTAAAGAGTTACAAGGGAAAATATAAGCTCCTTGGATATGTTTAACATCATCATTATGTAAAACGGAATAAGCTGATGAGTGATATATTCTCTAATTAATTAAGTTGTTTATAATTAACTTAAAATGTATTGCACGATCAACTTTCAATCGCTTAAATGACCAAAATCAAAATTTCTATGCTTGAGGTGAAAATGGACAGTGCTTTTTTGTATTTTTTGTACTTAATACTTACATGGACAGTCAGAAACTCAGAACTTACCTCAATTAGCATTTTCTTTGGAAGTTGAATCATATTTTGTAAAAATTACATCTATGTAAGCTTCCTGTAGGGGCTGAGGATCGACGGTAAGAGGTGAAGGTGCATTGCCTCTGTACATTGCTCCTGCCTTCCAGTACCTGAGGCCATAGACTTCTTCCCGCTGATTTGTTGTCTCCATAAACCCAACATTGAGTTTCATACCTTCTGTTCTATCAGAGTCTGTATCATCGTGCTCAAGTACGTCACCACAAATTGCAGCTGTGTCTTTGCAGTAAAAAGATGGGTGCAGTTGGTGAGCATGCCATATGAGGTCAATATCATACGTTGGAACACAAAAGCGCCTTAAAAATTTCTCCTTGTTCTTCTTGATCAAATGAAGAAAACCCTTGTATCTGGCTATTGCTTCCCTTAGAAATGTCATTGCTCATAAATGGCCTAAATACCTGTGACAATAACATGATCATGTGTGAATGTTACGCCTTGGAAACTTGAAATTAACGATTATCCTACTAATGCAAGAAATTTCAGTGTCAAGATTGTTATGTAATTCGAGGAACGATTACCTGGTAAAATAAAGTGATCTGCCTATTAACAGCAGATACAAGATCATAGTCTGTGGTCTTTTGGGAATCAACGTAGCTAATGCCACTACTTTCCTTCAAGGGATTGCTTAAATCAAGCTCAAACGGTTCATCAGGAAACATTTTTGTCCAAATTTCTTTGGTTTGGTTAGAGCAAGTCTTTTGGATGGTTGACACAACGTTGAATTTATCAAGAATTCTCCCATATAGTTCCTCACAATCTGTTTTATAACGCGTCTGAAGAAATATGTAAAAATTAGTCCTCCATTTCAGGTGCAGCAACAAGTAGTCTAGTAACGTATAAATGTGGCTTTTACATCAAAGGGATACTAACCGGATTAAGGCAATGAACATGCTGGATCCATTCACAGTCAAGTGGTACAACCAAAGGGCATTCTAGGACTGCAAACTCAGCTTGTTTGGCTAGCAGAGGTAGCCAACAATCTTTGTACCTTAAGATATAGAAGGTCTCAATTTAATACAAAAATTCATGAATCTATATACTAGTAAAGGATGTACATGTATGCTGCAACACACCTATAAATGGCACGGTCCAAGGCAGGACCATCATATAGACCGCGATTTCTGTCAATCTCTTCAAGAAATTTCAGTAGCTGCCTTGCTGAAGTTGCAAGGTCTACACTCAGCTTGATCTTTTGTGATTCGGACCATTCGATCTTCTGCTCCTCCTCCATCATCAAGTAACTGTTGAATTAAACATCATGTGATGTGAGCTTTTGATATTTAAATATCTAATGTACTCCATACAAAAAACAAGGTTATTCATGTTGTGTATATGATCCCGGAAAATTGGGGAAAAAAACATGCTCATGCTTTTGGAGAGTTTTTTGAACACATTTACCATTTTAATACGTATTTTGTCTTCGCAAAAAAATGTTCACAGTAATCTATAGTGTGTGAAACGTCTAGGTCTATAGCACTTAAAATCTAAAATTAGCTCCAATACAGATCATGTTTTCTTAGAGATTTGTCCTCAATTCGGCTGAAAAAAAGGAATAGCTTTATTGTCACAAATTTGAGGTATCACCACTTTATTTAGTAGCCTTACCTAAACATTCCTCACTATTTTCCCAAATAATGGACCTCTTCATGCACCATGTTATATTATCGTAAATACCGTGTTTACAAACTCCTTTGTCCATGATGAACCTAGTCCATGTTACTTCCTCTTTTCTATTTATCACCTTTCCTTTGACCGTCTTTTGTGAATAATATGTAAAGAAAAACATATTCATGTGGGATCTTTTTGAATTCGTCTCAATAAATACAATCATAATATATAATTTTTACTTATGAAAAAGAAAAGTTATTGATCGTTAAAGTTTTGTATTGACAATCGTAATAAAAGAAATAGGTCAAATAAAAAAAATAGAGGAAGTATGATATTATGAGATAACATTATATGTGATATTATTGTGATATAAGGTGTCTAGAATTATCAGGACTTAGGAGATAGGATTCAGTATAGAGATATTATTAACAAATATTTACAAAAGAATTTGGAAACAATTGATTACTGTTTTTTTGGTGTTCTACCCGGTTCACCCTTTGGGTTAGTCCGGATTCGATGATCAGTTTTGGGTGGTTAGGTTCCAGTCCCCTCCCAATTGTTGTTGCGGGGGATCGAACATGTGATCTTCCCTACCAAGTGTAGCCCCAATCACCACTACACCAACAACTAATTGGTGACAATCGATTATTGTGAATATGTGATATTGTATAAATATGTAAATGATTAATAAGAAAATGCGACCAATATTGAGACTTGATACTTGTATATGTTGATGCGTATATAGCTAGCCTACTTTAACCATATGTGCATATGTATGGCAACGTCGACACACACGATTTGGTGTCTCTATAATACTATAAACACGTCACATTATAATGGAGTATAGTTTTAGATACATTTAATCATTTATGCTATATATTCTAGTCTCTATTATTATTTTTAATCTTCAAAAGATAACTGTGCCATTTTTGTCCTTCTTTATCCCTCTATTGTAGTTATATTTACAAATGTTAGTCTAATCCCTACTTATATCAAAATTGCCCTTACTCCCCAATGGTAACATGAGATCTATTCAAAGATGAATCCAATATCAAATTAACAAACCGTGTACACGATACACCCACATAACTATAATACCAATAAATAACTTCTTACAGTACAATGATATTATTTAAAATTGCATGATCATCCAATAATATTTAGAAACCTTCACTAATAATACGAAGTATAACATGGAGTGAAAATAATTGTAAAATGTTAAATAACTCATTTGTGTCAGCCTAACACCACTCGGCCACTTGCAACACACTTGCAACTTTTAGTGCAAGGTATTGGTGAATCACCGAACAATGTACTTTAGAAAATGTTTGCAATTGTTTGTCTCTATCACAATTTAAATTACATTTTTACTACACGTACAAGCTACAACTTGTGACGTCTTCAAAATTAGTATTTTTATTGGTTTGTTTGTCCCAATTACAAATTAAAAAAGTATAAGCGTTCTAATCCTTTTACTAGAACTGTCCTAGTGCTTCAATCTCACTCTCAAATCTTTCTCATTCAACGGACAAATACGGAGTAATAAAAACTTTAACTAATCTTACGTTCCTACGCATCATATACGTGATAGAGTTTATTTAAATTTTTTGTTAAATTAGTCTTCTGATATAATATCAAAGTTGACGTGATGGGTTCATATCTAATATATCTTTGCTTTATATATGGACTTGTATCTTTTTTTTCTTAACACTCAACATAAAATTTGAGAAAACATTTTATATTTAAAATTTTTTGGATCCATTGATGTTATTAAGCCACTATGAACTATTACCTTGAATTTAAGACCACTACAATCATACACAACTTTGACATTATAACGAGGAAAATCCTACTAGAAGAAAGGGACCTCTTTAGTCACTTTAGATGAAGGGATGATCTGGAAATTTTTTTGTGAAATGTAATGGTACCATTGTTCATCGATGTATCTGATTCATTAAGAAACTAAACATGGTAAGCGAATCAACCACACATTATGACATAAGCTTAATTGGATTAATTGCTATTTGTTAATCACTTAGTAGTCAAATCAACCACATATCCATGACATGATGACATGTTAGTTGGTCAAAAGCTAAACCAATAATAATTTGATTCCTTATCCCCAATAAAATCTAAAGATGGTCCGTTATTATTACGAACGTTTTAAATTATTTGCAATGATTTTTTTACACATGTTAAATCGTTGTAAATAATTTAAAATTGAAATAGTAGCTACATTTTTCTTTTACGTTATTTTATTGATTTATAGAATTATTTTTCTTAATAATATTATATCTCTACTTTCTTTTTATATTGAATGCAAATTCATCTAATTATTTCTTCTCTCATTTTAGTAAAATTTATGTCATACTTCCTCTATTTTTTAAGTGTCATACATTGATTTTTTTTTTTTCACTATTTACTTATTATTAGTTTAGACATAGTTTTTACTTTTACATAATAAATAATGTTATTGTATAATATATTGTTAGATTAGTCTTTTTTTAGACAGTGTTGGATTAATCTTAATGTATAATACATGACGAAATACAAGTATGTAAATGGTCAATCATACTAGTATGTTTTTTTAGCTTAAAGTTTCCGAATGAAGAGTGATCAGTGATGAGATGCTGATTGAGGACACAGGTAGAGTATTTATTAAAGCTATAGCAACCTACAAAACATATTCTTCCTCTTGGGGTTATGCTGTCAACGATTCCCACATCTTTATTTTATCTTAGTTGTTAACTTTTTTTTTCTTTTTTTAATAGAGTTAACTTTATTTAATTAATCAACAAATTTACGTAGTAATTATCTTCACAAAAATAAAAAAAAAATAAAAAAAAAATTTGAAGCAAATTTAGAGCATTTATATGATTATAGCTACCAAAATCCAACCTAACATATAGACCTACAAAAACAACATGCTTTCCCTCAACCTATAAAACCCCAAACCCAATTTTCATGTTTAATGTTTATATTCTATGCTTTTTCGGCACAAAAATCTCATTAAAAGTTCCATACTTTATTTTCCCACCAATTGCAATTTGGCAATTAAACAAGAAAACAAAATCCCAATTTTTCAGGACTCTATTTATTTTTTGCAGGACTTTTTAAAGTTGTTAGCTTTTTGATTTTTTTAAATCTTTTTAAATTATTATAGAAATTGGGTATCAATCAAATTTCTAAATGTGGATTTTTTTTGGAGATTAGTGGGAAAAGAGGAAAATCTTCATCTTTACTCTTTGAATTGATGCTGTTTGTGAAGAAAAAAGAAGAGAATTTTGTTTATGCCCTGCCAAATTGAACAATTGAATTTCTAGAGTAAGAAATTAAAGAGAGGAAGAGATGGTGGTGAGAAAAGTAGGAAAGTATGAGATAGGAAGAACAATTGGAGAAGGAACTTTTGCTAAGGTGAAATTTGCTCAGAACACAGAAACTGGTGAAAGTGTTGCCATGAAAGTTCTTGATCGAAGTGCCATCCTTAAGCATAAGATGGTTGAGCAGGTGATTTTCTCTCTCGTCTTTATTTGACTGAGTATAAAAAAAATAGAATTGGGAGATCCATTATGATAAATTTGTGGGGGTTATAATTAAGTTGGGAATTGGTTGATTTTTGACTTGTTATGTGTTTTTCTTGTGATTTTAGTTGAATAGGCCATGATCGAGCTTATAATATACATGTATTGATGTTGCATAGTAGATGATTTGTGTATGTTGGATGGAGACTTGCATTGATATCTGATAGGCCGTCGTCGAGCCTAGTCAAAGATAAATTACCACCTACTAACTAATGTTAGAAGGTTAGTCCAAGACTATGTTGTAATTGGCTCTTGAAAGTACAATCAAATCCTAGAAATCACAATTTAAAGGAATATTACAGTATAAAGGATTAAAGGATTGTTTTTCTGGAGGAAATTGCATTTCAATTTTGTGAATTTCCTTGTGAATTCAAAATTTCAAGATTTTCTTATATTTCCTAATTACTTGAGTTGGTGGTTGTTGTCCCTCAAGTAGGTTAACAATGAGAAGCAATTTTGATTAGTTGACAGAATTTGTAATTTGGCTAATCTAAGTCTCTACTCACCTGCCATGAGCAGTGATCAAGGTGTAAGGATCCAGCCTTGAATATATAACCATAGGGTCAGTCGCCCTTAGTTAGCTTCATGACTCTTGTAACCTTTTAGTCATTCTATGTTAGACCAATCTCAACATTGCTACCTTTTCTTAGCTAGCCTTGCACCATGATTTGAAGGGGCAAACCTAGTTTATGTCTGTCCTTTATCAGGCTCAATCTTAGTAAAGCAGTATCACCTCACAGGCTCACGCCCATAATTTGCTGCCCTGTTAGGTGTAGTGCATATTTTGTGGATATGATTTTTCAGAAGTATACACTGGATGATATTGAACACCTTTTGATTATTCTTAAGAGTTCCACTCTGCAACTATGCCCAATTGTTACTTGTTCGCCATAGAAGATGAAGTTTGCTTACGCTCTCCATTTGTTGTCCTATTTATGTTCGAGCTTTGTGGCACTATTATACTGTAACATAATATAATTTATTGGGATGTGTAATTGAAGATTATATTTGCATGAATTGGCTTCAATCAGACGCTTAATTTCTATTGCTTAATATGTCTGCTGCTGGTTCTTTGCTCAAATGTAATTATATGGCTTGGTCCAAATTTGTTTGCTTAGGATTTTGTATGAAATTGAATTTGTTTGCATCAAAGTACTTGTATATGATTTGGAAGTTACACCATTTTGCTAATTGTACTTCCCTGCACCTCACCTCTCTTTTTAGTTTTCGCTATACTTTTTTGTACCATTACACACTGAGCATATTTGCCTTCCTGCAGATAAAAAGGGAGATATCCATAATGAAACTTGTTAGGCATCCACATGTTGTTCGTTTACACGAGGTAAGGATGCTTTGGTCAGAGTATTTTTTCGTAAGTGAAGCATAGTTTGTTTTCCATGACTGGTGTGCTATAATTTATATAGGCTGTGTGTTGTGAATACATTTTGCAGTAATAATTTGAAGAATATATTACTAGTGTTAATGGAAGAATTTGCCTACAGAATTAGAAGAATTAGCCTAAATAATTGGGCCCATGAAAAAATTATTGTAGATAGGATATGCTTTGTGTTTTGTGAGGATGCATAAATGTCCTTGAAATAAGCTGGTGCTGTCAACTGTGCAGGTACTGGCAAGTCGTACCAAGATCTATATCATATTAGAATACATTACGGGTGGCGAATTGTTTGATAAAATTGTAAGTTTTTTGTGCTGAGTTTTTGTTTTTGAGATATGACCTTGTTTTGTGCTGAGTTTTTATTTTTGAGGTATGACCTTGTCATGATTATGTACCCCCTGATCCATGGCTCATAAGAGTATGGACAGGCTTGAAAGAACTACATTAATCCCTCCTAATTTTGCAGGCTCACCGTGGACGACTCAGCGAGGTGGAAGCTCGCACATATTTCCAGCAATTGATTGATGGTGTAGAGTTTTGCCATAGCAAAGGGGTTTACCATAGGGATTTGAAGGTGAATTACTATTGTTCTCAAAATGACCATTTTGCTGATATTGCCGTATGAGCATCCTAAAATCCGTTTCTATGTTTTTCCAGCCTGAAAATCTTCTCCTAGATTCCCAGGGAAATTTAAAAATTTCTGATTTTGGACTTAGTGCACAACCTCCAGAGGTATATATTTCATAATATTTTTGTCCAGTTGAAGAAATGTTATTTAGATGATTTTCACTAGGCTCTATTTTTTTTAGGGAGTTAGTCTCCTGAAGACTACTTGTGGGACTCCTAACTATGTGGCGCCAGAGGTAATGGCACTTCAGCAAACTACTTTAGATATATGTTTTTTTTTTTTTTTTTTGTCTTTTGACTCCTAAATCATAATTTCTCTCCAAATCTCCTACTAGGTTCTCAATCACAAGGGCTACGATGGTGCTCTGGCAGATATTTGGTCTTGTGGGATTATCCTTTATGTCTTGATGGCAGGTTATCTCCCATTTGACGAACTTGAACTCACGACACTATACAGTAAGGCATGAACATTTTGATTGGAGTTAATATGACTTCCTTGTTAACATTGATCCTTTGTTAAAGCTATCAGGCTTTTGGGTAACATTGACCTTCTGTATACTTGATCCTTTTCTTCTAATCCTGCTGGATGTTTTTGTTTCTTTTATAAAAATGTTTTTCACTGATGAATTCTCCCATGTAATACGGGCAAGTATCAAAGCATCAAATTTATTTTGGAATTGTTCCCTTAATCTTAATTTATCTTCACACTTGACTTCTGATCTGCAGATTGCAAATGCCGATTTTTCATTTCCTTCTTGGTTCTCCATGGGAGCAAAATCTTTAATCAAGCGAATATTGGACCCAAATCCTCAAAGCGTAAGATTTTTCTGTCAAACTTAAGTTGTGTGTACTCAAGTTTATACAAGCATATGAAAACCTGATTACTTTAATGAAGCTTTTAGTACCTTTTCACAATTTGTTTTATGTTTTTCCTTGTCAGACTATTTCAGTTACTTTATGTATTTAATTCTGAGTTGTATGTTCTTTTCTTCTTCTTCTTCTTCTTCTTCTTCTTCTTCTTCTTCTTCTTCTTCTTCTTCTTCTTCTTCTTCTTCTTCTCTGTAGCGCATTAGGATGGAAGATATTAAAGATGATGAATGGTTCAAAAAAGATTATACTCCTGTTAGTTATATTGAATATGAAGATGTCAACTTGGATGACATAAATGCTGTTTTTGATGAGACTGAGGTCAGTGAGAACTTGAAATTTGGTTCCCTAGTTTAGTTCATCTGAGATAGGAGAGGCTAATTCAAATCACATTCCCTGAATTTAAATATAATTTTATCTTAGATTATCTTTGCTGCATACGGGGTATGATATCACTTTTATTGCAGAATCAGCAAGAGTATCAGCAGCATGGAGATGATGATGCTGGGCCATTGATTCTCAATGCATTTGACCTTATCATTCTATCACAGGGATTAAATCTCCAATCCTTGTTTGATAAAGGCAAGGTATGAAGCTGTATCTCCTGGCTCCTTTATACTTTTGCGACCTTGAACCTATCATGCCTCTGTGTGTGGTATTTCACTAGATTTTCCTATTAATGTTAAAAAGTTTAATGTTATATATCTAGACTGCGAGAATTCTCTTAATCTCTTTTTTACTGCTTAAATTTAAATATCCCTTCACTCTTTAACAGGATTCAGTGAAACATCAAACACGCTTTGTTTCCCAAAAGCCAGAAAAAGTTGTCTTATCAAGTATGGAAGTAGTTGCCCAATCAATGGGTTTCAAGACGCATATACGGAACTATAAGGTAGGAAGTCCTAGGAGCTTTTAACAATCTTTCTCAACCTTGATCTTAGATCTGTTATTTGGTGGTGACATTTTTTTATGCTTGCTGTTTATGTTTGCTAGCAATAATATTTGTTTCTTTCTCTTTTTCTGCCAGATGAGGATTGAAGGTCTATCAGCTAATAAGACTGGAAATATCACTGTGATTTTAGAAGTAAGTCTTCCTCTTCATTGTGGTTGGTTACTCTGATGTTCTGAATTCTTTTCATTGGTGGGAAGTTGGAACTGATTTAGATTCATTTTTCCAGGTATTTGAAGTTGCGCCTACATTTTTGTTGGTTGATATTCAAAGAGTTGCTGGTGATCCTAACGAGTACCTCAATGTTAGTTTTTTTTACTTGCTTTTCTTATGATTCAATTAGCAGTTAACTTGTCGAGTGATTGGTTAGAGAGTTTGTATCTTTGGTTGCCCAATTATTATCATCAATTGCTCTACATTTTCTGGACTGCTGTTTATGCCATGTCATTTATAACTCAGAGGAATACTTTTAGCTCAGCAGTGCTACTTCTCAAAATCATGCAACTGATTGATGCTTTTTCATGTTGTAGTTTTACAAAAACTTCTGCGAAAATCTGGATGATATAATTTGGAAGCCTCCTAATGATTCGGGGATATCAAGAATTGGCAAGAACAAGATTGGTAGAAAGCGTCCATAGCTTTTATCTTACTTCAGATTAATTAGGAGGCTTTTGGATTGTGATGAGCTTACTTCACAATCCCACACCAGCATCAGTTGGATCCACGAAAGAAAACTAAGAGACAGCAGTGTAGCTAACTCGGGATTGAAGAGCAGAACTCATCTCCAAATGATGTTTGTATATCTTTTCTTAGGAAGTGAAGGCTATAGAACTTTCTGTACTATATTACATAGATGTGAGGAAATTAAGTATGACCTTAATTAATACGCTGTTTTTGTAAATCTCTTGGGTTTTCTTTGATTTTTGAAAGGCAGACGAATTTTGCTTGATATGAAGACATGCTGAATCTTGGACTTGTTTGCTTCTATGCTTGTTACACATATAATAGTGAGCTAATTGTCTTAGATAAGTTAATGTTACAGTGTTTTCTATTGAGTAATTATTAGTTTAATGTAGGGAAAGTCCCTGATGATTGAACGTGTAGTGCAGTAATTTCAGTCTTTCAGATTCTTCTGTTAAGAAAATAATGATTCTTTGCTTCTTTATTTGATACCAAAAAGAGTGATCAACTAATAAAAAAAATCTGCTAATATTGGCGACATTTAATTTGTTGCTGTTTTGATACATGCCTGATACAAATTCATGCTGAATAATATCAAACTGCCGTATACTTGGATTCTCTCTTTTCATATAGTTGTTATTTTGCCGTGATACTTCACTATATCTTGTTCAATTTTCCACTAGAGAGGCTGACCAATTATCTGAGCAACATTCTCGATCTTTCGTTGACTGCAATGTCTAGTCTTTGTATTTCATCGTCTCTTTCTCAAAACCAATTGTCGGAAATTGTTTAGCAAAGTCCTCAACATCTTGGCGCAGCTTCATGATCTCAGACTGGAAGTTGTCATTTGATTGCATGGTAGCTACAAAATCCTTCAGCTTTGTCCCTTTGAAAAGAGGTTTCAGATGGACAGCATTAGATCATTCATTATTCACTTTCAATGTGGATGACTAAAGAAGAGCATGGAATAATTACAGCACAAATTGACATATGAACCTTTTGTGTCAGCCTTTATCTTTAACGCCAATTTAACAGCAGCATCAAAGAAGTCAGCCACTTTGGCAAAATCCTCTTCCACAAATCCCCTGGATGTTAGCGCAGGGGTTCCTATGACAACAAAATAGACCATTTATATGATGACAGTGGGGATGTAAAATTCACAGGGGTATGATATATTGATAGGTGATGATGGCCTACCCATACGGATGCCTCCAGGAATCATGGCTGACACATCACCAGGAACTGTATTTTTATTAGCAGCAATATGAACTGCTTCCATGACCTTTTCAACTCGTGATCCATCGATACCCTTTCCATGGGAAAATAAAGAAAAGAGGACAAAGGTTACATTCTAATAATTTGAAGACAGCCCACTTGGTTTTACCACACTTTTCCAATCCATAAATCCCACCATGGGTTGGCAGAGGAATGCAAAATCAATTATTAGATACTTTCCAAGAAACACCATTAATGATAGCATGTTATTTGCAACAATACATTAGGGGCATGCAAATTTTCCTACTTAATACTAAAAATGGCCTCCAAGCAGTTCCATAACTCAAACAAGAGATAGTGACATTATTCTCTAATTTGGAACTTGAGGGACAAATCCCTAATAGCAGTTTAAATCTGAAGGAGATCAGCCATGTCAATATCAATATAAATTAATAATTGAGAAAATACAAAACCATGAGCCATTATCTAGGACCAAATAACCTGCAGACTCAAACATTCATGAAAATACAAAAATTAGATCGTTCACCTTGTCTCTCAGATTCACCAAGACTAGATGGTTATCGGTCCCGCCAGAAACCAGATGATACCCATTGTCTGCCAGCTTCTGCAAAATCAATAGTGTTGGACCAAGCCTTGTCAGGGAATTGCCTACCACAATAGCAATGAACTGATAATGAAGAAAAATACTCAGGGATTTTGAACAATTTGTTTTGATTGATGTACCTGGGCAAATGCAGCACAGTTACTTAGCACCTGCTCTTGATAGGCTTTGTACTCTGGAGTCCTAGCCTAAACATTACAAAGCATATATATGGAGTATAAAATAGTTAGATTAACATACATTACAAGCTGGAAATTGTATCTTTGATCTGAAAATTCATATACAAAATTCAAGATAGACCTGTTTCAATGCAACAGCTAAGCCAGCAATAGTGTGATTGTGTGGTCCACCCTGAAGTCCTGGGAAGACAGCCTGATTGATTTTGTCTTCAAAATCATACATTACCTGCAACAACAACTCAACTACTTAGAATTCATTTACTTGATGTAAATGATCTACTCACCCGTTTTCTCATTACTGAACTGGTCAATAATTATTAATTAGTCCCCAGCCCGAAATAACAATTTGGATTCTGAATGAACAAAGGTTACAAATAAGCCTCAATGGATGGATGATCTCAGCATTTAACCATTACAGAGAAAATGTTACTGTAATTAGAGTTTAAATATTTGTCCAACCAAATAATTGGGACAGAAATGAATGGATTGATGCAGATTATTCTTGTCAAAGAAACAAAAACTCACTTCCTGCCCTTTCTTGTTCATCTCTTTCAGACCCTTCCTAAAAAATATCATTGCTCCTCGTGGCCCTCGGAGAGATTTATGTGTTGTAGTTGTCACTATGTCTGCATACTCAAAAGGAGATGGAATGACACCTGCAGCAACCAACCCACTGATATGTGCCATATCTGCTAGCATGATAGCTTTTTGCTTGTCACAAACCTATTGGACCAATCAAAAAAAAAATCATCATACCTTTCATTTCAAGACAGAGAGATGAATGAGGAAATAATGAGACTACAGAAACAAAAGTATAAGCTAAGGGAGTGCACCTTTCTGATCCGTGCATAATCATATAGGCGTGCATAAGCACTTGCACCAGCAACTATTAATTTTGGCCTAAACAAAGTGGCACTCTTCTCCATCTGCAAAGATTTATATTGACAAGAATTAGTACACTCTTTAATGACACAAAATATATTTTTCAATAAAGAAGTTAGTCACAAACTTATCCGTACTAAACTTTAAGATCTATGAAGAGTATTAGATTATTAGATAACACTATAGAGAAATACGAAGCATGGTTTATGCACATGGTAATTCATTCTTCAATAGAAACAAATGACATTATATATAAATTCACTGACAGATAAACTTTTATAAAACATCCAATAAGTACATGTACATCCATATTTTCCTGGCTAACACATGACATCTAACAAGACCAGAGGAATGCAATCCATTTTTCATTAATCCAAAAGAAGGAAGAGCATGGAACACCACAGCAAATTGGCCAAAAACCAAATTTTTTTTCCTTTAAAAACATGGAGCATACAAGTCTCAAAACGAGAGTACCTGATCATAGTCTATGTAACCTGTGCTCTCATCCAATCTATATGGCATGGTCTCAAAGAATATGGACACAGCTGATATCTTCTTGGTGTCAGTCTGCAAGTAAAAAGAAAAATGATTGAGCCTGCATTTCAGCATGAGCATAAGAAAACTCGTAAGCCAGTCCTACAACAATTCCTCATTTCAGAGAGTAAAGCCAAATTAATGAAGGATAACTTTAAAAATTCTCCATGGTAGATAGTTAGCCAACTTAACTCAAAACCAATCAACTAAGTTTACAGCTGCTTTGGAAAGCTCAATCACCGATCCGGAGAGGGACGAAAGTAGTTTCAAATATATGAACATATATAGAAAGGCCTATGCCATTTTTATTAAGGTTGATAGTCTCTAATGGGCAATTTTATTAACGTGTGTTCTAGAAACTTATATTTCACTTACTAAGGAAGCTGGGAAAAGTGGAGGAATATAACTTAGTTTAAGTAATGCAAGTAATGAGTTCTTCCAGCAAACTGGAGGCCACAACATACAAAATGAAAGCAATGCCTAGGTCTTCTTTGAGTTGAGAGTAATTTCTCTATTATAAATAAAATGCATATAAACCAGCATGAATGATAGTTGATGATTTTTTAATTGATAAATCCTAACAAAACCCCAAAATTTTGCACACATGCACGCACACACACACCCAAAATCTAAACAAATGTTTCATTGAACAAAGTTAGAGCACCTGATAACCGTGCGAAAGATGTCCACCATGAGGTAAATCAAGTGCCATGATTCTTTCATGGGGTTTCAGAAGTGCAGTATAAGCTTGGAAGTTGGCTGGTGATCCAGATAGAGACTGCACATTGACTGCAATAATAATGAGAAAAAATAGATTGTTCTTCATGATGCTAGATGCAAGAACTAAGGAGTACTATTGATTGTTAATTATGAAAGCCCTCATAATATGGAATACAAAACAGAGACTGTTTTGATGAATCCTTTCCATGACTTTTATCAAAAATATCATCCATAAAATTGGAAGTACACTGTTCAATTAAAAATCCTAATTGTACAATTTTCGTGCAAAAATGTTGTGGTTGTGGAAGGTATAGCTTGCAACTATTATACAACTTCTGGACATGTGCTCGCAATTTTGGCTCACCTCCCCATTTTGCAGGATCCAGTTGAAAAGCTTCCAATGCCCGCTTCTGACACAATGACTCAGCCATATCAATGTACCTGATATCCATTTTACTTAAGATGAGACAAGGAACTACAATATATCACACCTACATTTGAAAAAAAAAAAAAAAAAAAAAGGATGGAGCTTTATCATACTCATTTCCTCCATAGTATCTAGCCCCTGGATATCCTTCACTGTATTTGTTAGTCATGACAGAACCAACAGCTTGCATTACTGAAACAGATGTGAAATTCTCCGACGGTATAAGCTCAAGCCCCTATAGGCACCCATAAATTTTCAATGTGAGACCAAATAATTCCTCAGTCAACCTGATTAATAGGTAATACGAATAAATGAATGAATAGTGATACTGAGATTCGTGTGATTTTGAAAAGAAGTCAAAGTCCATGGTAAAACAATCCTCTCCCAAAGTCCCAAGTACGTATTTTTCTATGTACTCCGTACAAAGGAAACTAATTGAGAGTGGAGCTGCATTAACAATACCAAACAGGCCGTAAATGTACAAATATATGGTATATTCGATCAACATCAAATGAAGTTTTGACTTCCATTTATCAGATTAAGGCGGCTTACAAGTTGCATCTTCCATGGTGATACATAAACACGAATTTACGCCAAGATACCAACAATGGTGTAAACATTAAAATGAAATGGCAACACATTTCGCATTTACGCATTGAAATCAAATAAACATCATTAACAAAACAGAACTGAGCAAAATCTTCTTAAACATAATGCGGAGTACCATATTAAATAAAATAATTATTCAGTAATTAATTTACCTTCCATTGCCGAGCTTTTTCCAGCTCAATAATGTCTGCAATCTCAGGATCAATAACCTCAAGCGGTTCATTCAGCTGCTTTATCCACTAAATCCAAAAATTAAAAAATAAATAAATAAATAAATAAATAAAATAAAATAAAATTAGTACGATCACCATTGATACAAATCACCAAACCCTAAATCAATAGATTGCAACATTAAAACAACAAATAATAAATATTTCTAATTCCAACAAATAACTAAATAACTTACATTAACACGAGATCGATTGCTATCAAGAGAAGCTTGATTTGACAAAGAAGACTGCCAAAAATAATGCAGGAAATATGAAAATGTACATACATTCAATTAAAAATGATAATGCGTAAGTTTATAATATGAAAAAAAGAATATCAACCATGTAGAAATTAGAACCGCCATTGAAGATAGGACGAAAGGAAGATGATGAAGAAGAAGAGGAGAGTCTGCGAAGCGCCATTGACATCGCCATTGCCGCGCTTTCTCTCTCTAGAAGTAGCTGATTTTCTCTCTCTTCTGAATTTTTTTGTGGCGGTTGATTGGGAATGGAGTGGAGAATGGAGATGCAGTGGTTGTTGATGTCAGCAATCGGGCACTTTGCTACTTTCAGACTTCAGTGGGTTGGTAGATTGGTGCGGTTGTTGTTGGTGGGACCTCCACCTACTATGTTGGATTTGATAACTTAATTGGTGTTTTCATTTTCCATTTTTAGATGGTCGTATATACGTCCTTTTCAAGGGTTGTTTGGTTATTTCAGGTTTAATAATTTAGATAGATTCATTTAAGTTTAACAAATTCAAATAGGTTTAGTTAAGTTTAAATAAGTTCAGTTTAGGAAAAATAAGTTTTAATAAAGGTTGTTTAAGTTATAATAATAACTAAAATAAATTTTAATAAAGTCTAATAAGTTCTAAAAAGTTAAGGTAAGTTCATATAAGATCTAAAAAGTTCAGATAAGTAAAAATCAAACTAACAGAACATACCCTTAATTTTTACTCGTCCGAACTTAAATTTTTTGATGGCTATATAATTTTTACTCAATTAGGGACCTAATTGGGTCAACTTGAGCCTTATAGATATCATTAAACATTTTTTACTAGAACCAATGTTACTAATTCAAAGATGATATGAATATATTTGAGGATCACCAATCCAAAACTCAATCGATGCATTTGATAGGAGTCATAGAACTACCTAGGCTTGTACGTGTTTTCTTTTGGGTTCAATGGTAAGGGAGGTTGGACACAGACAACGAATGGCGCTGACTTATGACAAATATGGCCTCAAAGGAACTAACTAGCCTAGATCTGCTGTTTTAGATGAGAGAAATCTGAAAATTCTCTATTGTGTTTTAAAATAAGGCTGTATTAACATATTAAAGGCAAACACTCGAGTCATACATATGCCTATCTGATACCATGATTGCATAAGACATTAATTGTCAAACCTTCTTAATAAAAGTCAACATGTGTTTGTCAAAAATCCTTGAATTTCCCTATGACTTCTACATAACCACACATATGACATATGTTATTATACACCTATCTTGCACTCTTGCACAAGAAATTACAAAGTATGTATTGGGATTTTAATTCTCCCTAATATAACATACTCTGTATAAAATCTTTCCTTATATGGAACAATATTAGCAAGCTTGATTTATGGGGCAACAAGACCAACAACTATGTTTGAAAAGGTGATTAGCTAGTGCAAATATGATGGTGGAGGCATATGCACACGTTGAACATCAAGCCTAACTTCAATCAAAAACACAAAGACTAGTTAATTCCAATAAACATAAGAGTTATAACTAATTTAAGATGATGTTATGTTCATTGGTGTTTATGTTCATTAGAGTATATATATGTTCATCATTGTCTTCATTTTTTTAAGATAAATTCGTTTGATGTTCAACGTATGCACAATGAGCACCATGTATACATCTCCATTAGATATATATATATATGAACAATAAAAAGGATGTATATAAAATTCTGGTGGTTGTCGGTGGTGGTTATAGGTTTTGGTGGTGATATGCTTTTGTTTAAATGTTTGTTTGTTTTTTTTTTTTTAAAGTTGGATTAATACTTAACCAAGTGCCCTTATTTTTTAATAATCATGCCTTAAAAGTTTTTCCTAGGCATGCGTGAAAAGTACGTTTGTTGC
Organism: Chenopodium quinoa; assembly: GCF_001683475.1. Lineage (NCBI taxonomy): Eukaryota > Viridiplantae > Streptophyta > Magnoliopsida > Caryophyllales > Amaranthaceae > Chenopodium > Chenopodium quinoa. The sequence goes on along the minus strand of NW_018745080.1, from coordinate 3,288,938 downwards.
AAATAACAAAAAACGGAGGTAGTATACAAAATTAATCATAACTTTTAATAAATATCTTATAATTCGGTACTATTTCCATCATAAAATTCGTTTTAAAAAGTTCTTTAAAATAAGATCCATTTATAGTATATTTAATTTATTTACAAAAATAATAGAGAACTAGATGGAAGCCCGTGCGTTGCACGGTTTTTTATACATAAATCTCATGAAAAGATTATTTTCTTAATTTAACCCTATAATTTTTTTTTTATTATTTTGCTTGTTAGAAAATGGATAATTTGTTTTATTTTTATGCAATTTATAATGCGACCTTAATTTACTAATATTAGTTATATGAAAATTATAAGTATAATAGATATTAGAATAAAATCATAATCCTGTTCGTATTTTTTTAACCTATGATTCGTTTGTATAACGAAAACACGTTGTTCCACTATACATATATAGGTATAGAATCCCTATTTTTCTTTCACAAACAATAACTTAGACCACCATTATTCTTTTACTCCGTATCAACTTTATACAATGAAAAATTAATAAAAATAAACCCAAAACTACAGGGTTAAAATAAAGACGGTGGGAGTAATAGTAAAAGATATGACTTTATAAATTTTAAAATAGTTAAATGAAATATATATATACTACCAAGAGTGTTGCATTACTGAAATTAATCTAATTAAATAAAATTAAATCTTTATAATGAAATTTCATTATCATATGTCCTTAATAATAGAGTTTTATGTATACACTACTACAATGATTTTTACAATAATAATATAGATATCTACCAAAAACTATAATACACAAAATTTAATACGATAAGTAACATAATTAGATTAGGTAAAATAAAACAAAACATACATCTTATAAAATAATGAATAACAACCAATTTATTTTTCTTACCATCAGAAAGTCTTGATATACTTGCATTATTTCCAATATTTTTTTGTTAATCAGCGAATTAGACCTGAAAAAAATTCACACCATGAAAAAGTGTAGATAAATAATATTCACATGTTTGTGTTTTTTTGTATATATATATATATATATATATATATATATATATATATATATATATATATATATATATATATATATATATTGTCTATTTACAATTGAAAAAAAAAATCATAATTATATTTTTGAGAGGATGAATACAAATCATTAATATCATCCTATAACATAAAAAATTGAACATTATTGTTTTTTTTTTTTTTGAAGAATATTGATAAAGATTGAACGTTATTGTCATATTTATTTATTTATTTGAAGAATATTGATTTTTTTTAAAAAAAATTGAAGAATATTAGTTAATTATTAATAATTTATATTTCTATTAAAATGTTTTTTTAAAAAAAAAAATCGATTGAACGTCTTTTAAAAAACAAAATGAACATTTCCTTTTTCAAATATTTAATTTTAAAGTGTTTGTATAATTTATAGTTTTTTTTAATATAAATCCTAATATCAAAAGATCATCTTTTAAAAAAAGATAATTTTTAGTTTTAAAACAATTTAAATCTTAATAAATCATTATTCGTCGTTTTTATCTACGTGGCAAAAAATTTAAATTTCATTCGTCACTTTTGCTTATGTGGCGAGTGAATTTTTTAATTCTAAAATAAAAAAAAAATGCCTGCTTTATATATATATATATTAGATTAGATTAGTGAAAATAAGTTTTAATATGATCGTAATTAACATTCAATCCAAAAAGTTTATCCTAAACTTTTATCAACCATCTAGGCATTGCCCGGGCTAAAAAGTAGTATATATAAAGGGGAGTATTTTCCCGAGTTTTTAAAGAGCCACGTAGGATGTAATTTTCTTAGCACGCCATATAAGATTATAAATTTTAGTTGTAGCCAATTAAATAAAAGATTATTAATTTCTTTTAGAATTAAATAAATCAACTGCCACGTAAGCAAAATTGGCAAATGAGATTTTTAATTTAAATTAATTAAGTATAAAATATTATCTTTTGATATTAGGAATTTTATCAAAAAATATATAAAACGAATGAGAGGTAATTCACAATTTATTTTAAAATAAAAATATTAAATGATATATAACGCACAACAAATAAAATAATAAATTTTATCATATAAATGCAAAAAATATTTGTTTTAAAAATAAAAATAAACTGTGCATCTCACAGGCTTCATTTAGTGATATACTATGTAGAACTAATGAAATAACAAATTTTATCACATAAATACAAATAATATTTGTTTTAAAAAATAAAAACAAACCGTGCATCGCACGAGCTTCATCTAGTAAATATATAATAATACTAGTATGTACCCCGGGCGATGCCCCGGGTTCCCTCTGCAATATACTTGTATATTCTTATGTTTAAAAAAACCTTAATTGGCTAAATCTATCCGCGTTTGGAATATTTGTTGTTTTAAATGTTTATAATCGGATGAGTAATTTAATTTTACGGTTTCATTGACATTTAACAGTTTGAGTACTATTAGACTTTATTCAAAACTCTCAGTTCAAAAGTAAGTCTTCGACTCCTAGAGTTTTAAGATTGTTTTTTGAAAGACGATTGTCTGTTTGGAATTTTAATTCTATTGGCAATGCCCGGTTTGTTTATTGAATTTTAAAATAAAATTTTTATCTATATGCCAAATTTTAAAATATCATTATACAAATATTGTTATGTAAGAGGTGTATATCCCTTTTACTTTACGATATTTTGATGTAGGATACTATTGATTTTTGTAAAAGCGCAATATATATTATTAAAATATACATAAAAAAAATATTTATGTTTTTCAAGATTTCTATTAATAATCACTTGACAATCATACTTGTAAAATAAAAAATATAGTACTACCGCTAATAAAGTTGTGGGTTATAATTTATATAGTATACATAAATGAATCTATTTTGAAGGACTTTATCACGAATATTATGATATAAAAATAATAAATTATTAAAATAATACTATTGAAAGTTATAATTTATTTTTTTAATAGGGTTATAATTTAATTTGTACATATTAAATATTGGTATATTATCTAAAATAAAACTCTAAACGGCGATATTATGCTAAAAATCTATCCAAATTTTATTGAAAATGAAACTCTAAACTAACTGTTTTTATCTTATACATCTTTATCCTATGTGTCAAACTAATAATTAATTGTTGCCTACTTGGCAAAAAAATGGAATCCAAGTGTCACTATCTTGTAACCTCGCTAAATTTTTAGCTTTATATATTAGTTATATATATAATACCGTAGGATAACAGTAAATATCATCTGTGGACTGTGGGAGATGAATATATGATCAATTTTTGCAAGCTGTTTCCCATTAAACAGTCAACTCCTAATCATTTTTATTAGTTGTTTTTGGCTTAAAATGGATAAAATCTTAAAAAATAATAATAAAAAAGATTCTATGGATCTAGTCTATTTGTTTGGTTAAAGATAGAATCATAGAACCTTTTTTATTATTTATTTTATTTTTTTAAGATTTTATCCATTTTTAGAACGTTATAACTACGTGATCCTCCTTGTGAATATTATCAACAATTCCCTGTTTTTCCTTAAAAAGAATAAAATAAACAAAGAATTCCATTTCCTCCTACTCTCAAAAAGTCAAAACTACGGAGTACATTATTATATAATTTCACCCAAACACAAAAGTTCTGAAACCCTAGCAAAAATATATATTTCAAACCAACGCTACCAAAAAAAGCAGAAGAAAATAAAATAAAATTTAAAAAAAAAAAAAAAACTGTACAACAATGGTGGAAACCGAAAATGTAGAAGGTAAAGAAGAAGAAAATTCACCAATAGAAGAAGTTCGTTTAACAGTATCAAACACCGACGATCCCACCTGAATAGTTATCATAGTGATCACAAATGGTTTCTAGGGATAATTTCATGTGTGTTACTATCATTCTTGAATACATATTTCAGTTACCAAGACCAACCATTTGTGATCACTATGATAACTATTCAGGTTGCTACGCTCCCTACAGGAAGGTTAATGGAGCGTACGATTACGACTCGAAAGTTTAAGTTGGGAGGATGGGAATATTCATTTAACCCTTGACCTTTTAATATGAAGGAGCATGTTTTGATTTCTATGTTTGCTAATGCTGGTTCTGCTTTTGGGAGTGGTACTGCTTATGCTGTTGGTATTGTTGATATTATTAAGGTGTTTTATATGAGGAAGATTACGTTTTTGGCTAGTTGGATCCTTATTATCACCACTCAGGTTAGGTTTACTTTTTTTTTATTTACCTTATTATGATCTTGATTTCTTTTCTTTCTTGCAAATGACTAATTTAATTAATTGTTAGTTCTTATTGTGGTTTATTATTAAATTGTTGAAATTTTAGAGAAGCAATTTACATGTCTATGTTCATTTATTCTATTAAGAAAAGTCTATGATTGAATCTTTTTTATTTATTGATTGTGTTTGTTCATGATTTTACATTTTTACTCATTGAAAGTCATTTTTAATGATTAAAACCTATCAATAAGATTGTAAATATTTGGGTCATTATTTGGGTGTATCAAAAGTCTTTTGAGAACATATAAACTACATTATTGATGTTTTTATTTTTATTTTTTGTTTATGAAACAACACTATTGATACCTTAGCTTTTTTTGTAGATTTAAATTTTACTATGGAGTAATTTCATGAAATTAGTAACTATGATATTATAATATAATGAAATCCCCCACACCATGTATCTCTTGGCCCTCTTCAATTCCTCTTTAAAAGTCATAAGTGTTGTTTACCTTTAAGTTCCATAGAGGATTTCTTTCAAAAAAAGTTCCATAGAAGATTTATAATCATATGGTGAAAGCCTAAAATGATAATTCTTAACAAAAACTTTGATACCATGCATTATACGATTTATATCTAAGTATTTATTTAATAATTTCATTTAGCTCAGTTAAAGAACCAAATAAAAAATCTTTGTACAGGTAATTAACAAAACTTGTAGTGATCATATTTCTGAAAATATAATAATGTAATTTATGTATGTATCAATGCAGGTACTTGGTTATGGTTGGGCTGGAATACTAAGAAAGTATGTGGTTGATCCAGCTGAAATGTGGTGGCCCGGTAGTCTTGTTCAGGTTTCACTTTTCCGGTAAGCATTACTTAGATCTAGTACTCCGTGTTGAATACTCGACACTTGACTAAACATGCATTTTGGAATTTTGGAAGTTGACAAATGACAATTATATCTCTGGACTCACATATGATTTGGTATTTTGCAGGGCACTACACGAAAAGCAAGACAGTAAATCAGATAAAAGCTTAACAAGAAGCCAATTCTTTGCAATAGCACTAATATGCGCCTTTTGCTGGCAATTAGTCCCTGGTTACCTCTTCCCAACAATATCAAATCTTGCAATTATATGCTTGGCCTTTCCAAAATCTGTCTTAGCTCACCAGATTGGTTCAGGAAATAAAGGACTTGGAATTGGGGCGTTCGCTTTTGACTGGAACGTCGTAGCTGCCTTCAATGGCAGCCCTCTAGTCACTCCATTTTTCGCTATAGTTAACATAGCCGCGGGCTATGCTTTGATCATGTACTTGATTATACCAATTGCATACTGGGGGTTCAATTTGTATAATGCTAAGACTTTTCCCTTCTTTTCTTCACATTTGTTTACTGCTGCTGGGACGAGGTATAATGTTAGAGCCATTGTGAATAACAAGTTTGAGCTTGATTTGGCTGCGTACGCTAAGTATGGACGAGTTAACTTGAGTATGTTCTTTGCGCTTACTTACGGCCTTGGGTTTGCTGCTGTTGTGGCTACTCTAACTCATGTTGCCTTGTTCAATGGCAAGTAAGTATTCTTTAAAAATCTACCTTAGTCATTTGAAAATAATCTCATTTTATAGAAGTTTGATAAGCTAGGATTATTTGCTATAGGAAAAATGAGTGTAAAGTGTATTATGCTTTGGTGCACTTTGCATGACCAAAACTGATTAAAAGTTCGACTCAAAACTAGTTTCGATTATTTTATGCAGGGACATATATAAGCAATTCAGAGCATCATCAAGTCGTAAGGAAGATATACACACCAAGTTGATGAAGAGATACAAGGACATTCCTAACTGGTGGTTTTACATTCTACTAGTAGCATCATTTGCTCTTTCTTTGGTGCTTTGCATTTTCATGAAAGATCAAATCCAAATGCCATGGTGGGCACTCATTTTTGCTGCAGGCATTGCCTTTTTGTTCACCCTTCCTGTTAGTGTTATTACCGCGACCACTAATCAGGTGAGCACCTCCTTCTAAACCTCTATACTGATCTAGTAGTATTTGAAGTACTGACACTAGCACCCCTCCTTATCTTTCAATGTGACCGTCTGATATTGAGGTTACGAGTTATATTATTGAATTGTGGGCAATTGGTGGCACGTCTCAACCATATGAACAACAAGGTTCTAATAACAACTAATACTGATTGGAATTTTTTGTTCCCACATGCAGACACCAGGGATTAATATCATCACAGAGTATTTAATGGGTTTGATTCTACCAGGAAGACCTATAGCTAATGTCTGCTTCAAAACATATGGCTATATGAGTATGGCACAAGCTGTATCCTTTCTTAATGATTTCAAGCTCGGCCATTACATGAAGGTCCCTCCGCGATCAATGTTCTTGGTTCAGGTACGTATTGATGATTATACTATAATGTGTCCTATAAGTTATTTTTTCTGGCTAAAAGCACATTATCTGATCAAAAATCTTATTTGTTCTGAGACATGCTTCTTTTACCCTATGACTAGTCTAATTGGTCTGTTTTGTACACCATAGTTCATTGGAACTATTATTGCAGGAACAGTCAATTTATTAGCAGCATGGTATTTCTTAAACACAGTCCCCCACATATGCCAAGACCAGCTCCTACCTCCAGGTAGCACTTGGACATGTCCAAATGACAATGTATTCTTCGATGCATCTGTCATTTGGGGCTTACTCGGACCACGAAGAATGTTTGGATCCTTGGGGACTTACTCATCCATAAATTGGTTCTTCCTAGTGGGAATTGTAGGTCCTCTTCTAATATGGTTGTTACACAAAGCATTCCCTCAGCATAAGTGGATCACGCTCATCAACTTGCCTATTCTCCTTGGTTCAACAGGCAACATGCCCCCCGCCTCAGCCATCAACTTCACCACTTGGATATTTATCGGGTTTATCTTCAACTACGTTGTGTTGCGTTACAGGAAGAAGTGGTGGCAGAAGTACAACTATATTCTCTCCGCGGCCTTGGATGCAGGGGTGGCCTTCATGACTGTACTCCTTTACTTTGCCCTTGGAAAGATTGGAGGCATTTCATGGTGGGGTTCTGGGTCTGAATATTGTGACCTTGCTAGTTGCCCTACTGCTAAAGGTGTAATTTCTGATGGGTGCCCTGTATTTTGATGTTTTAGTGTTGTAGAATTCATGTTAGGACTGTTATTTGTCCCACGTTGTTATCTTGTGTAGGTACTTAAATTAACAAGATTAATTCTATATGAAGATTTCTTTATGATTCTTTCACCTATCATTCATCATTTAAGCTGTATACATAATCACTTATTAGCAAGCTATAAAATATTACAAGCATCAACTGACATTAATATTCTGTTAGAAAGTTCTGCTATAATTCTGTTATGCTTGCAGAGTACCCAAAAAAATCTTGTGCACCCGTTGCAAATTTGATGCAGTGTAATCAGTTCACACTAAACGTCTAAACCTGTCGAAATTTTTAATGTCATTTCTCTTTTCATTATTCCTCAAAAATTCTCCTCCTATTTCAAGGGTTGTGAGGGTTACACCAATATATGATGCTAATGGCATACTATAAGCTTGTTAGGAGCTCGTTTGCAAGGTACTCATTATTCGCAATAATTTAGTTTCAATTTTCCTTATCTCAATAGTCAATAGTGCTTGTTAGGAGCTATAAACATTAATTCTTGAAGTTCACCAAACATATCTATTCCTTTAATCAATTAGATATAGCACATAGCAAGACGACAGTAGTCACTCGTGCATAAAAAGTACTGCACATTGACATAATCACATCTTCAATAAACGCCCTGTATAATTAACACTCGTATATTGTATAGTTTCTACACAATCATAAATGACAATAATAACAATAATCATAAATTATTTAGTGCCCCAGTTTGTTTATAACCTGAGGATACAGCATATCTAGAAGAAAACCCATGATCATAATCATCTTGATTATCACATTCAACTACACCCTCATTAAAGTTTTGGGCATAGCTTAATGCATCATACCTGAATTCATCATGAAATGTGGCCTTCTTTGGTTGAGGAATACAAACATTGGTTGCTGCTACTGCATTACTGCAGCTTTTACTAGTCTGCTTTATGTAATTCTTACTTTTCTTCCAAATATTTCTGATTGGAACATTTGGAAGCTTCATCTTCAAGCAGCCCCCACATCCAACTCTTTTCCCTCCCCCTTCAACGTCTTCTCTGATAGGATATGTTGATGAATCCCCCTCCATTTTTGCGTTATCTGTTTCGTGTAATTTATCAATTTGTGACAGGAATGAGTAAAAACAATATATATTTGCTGAATTTATGAAGAAAAAGAGAAAAGAAAAACACAAAGAGGGAATGTGTTATTATTATATGTCATGAAAATAAATTGTGGGGACTGAAGATCAGTATCACTCTTTCAAGATTTTGATTGTGTGGTAGAGGAAATGATTAGTTGTTGTCATGCGTTGATCATACGTAGTATTATAATAAGTATTATTGTAGATTTTTATTTATGTTTGTTGAAAAATAATTAAGGGAATACAACATTTGAAGGATGGAAGTTGGTGTTTCTGATATTTTGTTGCCAAAGATACTTTTTTGGATGGAATTGTTTGTGTTTATATGGATTGTAGAGAACCATTACCCTTGCTCAAGTGGTGAGGCTGACAGTTCATTTGTACTATACAATCAGTAGTACATTGTACTCGTACGTGGTTACTATACAATCAGTAGTACATTGTAATCATACGTGGTTACTATACAATCAATAGTAAATTGTACTCATACGTGGTTACCGGAAAAAAAAAATACGAGTAGCAAAACGAACATGTATCAGTTGCCAGACCTGCACCAGGGTAAAAGAACATGGAATGGGGCACAGCGCACAGCAAAATTCAATCATGTCAAAATTAACGCTGAGAACGCGCCAAGTAGGGATCGAACCTACGACTTTCTGCTTAGGAAACAGACGCTCTATCCGCTGAGCTACAGGCGCCAGAATTTAACAACATTTTGTAAGTAGTGTAAATAAATATATATATATCTCAAATTACGCATCATACTCGTTTTTATCAGCTCAGGTCTATTATTTTTAACTGTTTGCAAGTATTTTCCACATATATAATCATATATACAGTATATATAAATCATTTGTTGTTGTTCATAATACATAATTATAGATATTAATTGTCATAACTTTGTTGTCAGTATTTATCTCACATTACTAACTTAATTACGATAACAACATGACTAGTTAATTATATAGAGAATTCCGGAAGCAAACAGACTAGGTACTGATTTAGTGCTTTGGTCTATATCAATGCGTTACAACTTACAGACTACCCTAATCATGTAAAAACTAAAAAGTGGTGTGTGGGTTCAAAAATATTTGAGCCTATCATAACTAAGTCCTGATGCAAGTCTTATTCTTACATATGTTAAGAGTTTGAAGGAGGGACAAGCAATTTGATACTCTGCTATAAGCTACTCCGTACAACTCTACAAGACTACCATTATGAAGAATACGTTCCATTTGACGTTGCTGGAAGCATAATTTCAACTTCTAAAATGTTACTGTACTTGTACTACATGCCTATAATAAGAACATCAAATGGCTTCTTAAAGCTAACCTAATCAGATTACAATGTCCCTTGATACATAATCAATAGAACAGAAAGTTCGCTGTTTCTTTTATCCCTTTTGAAGTTCTCTCTTATAAGCAATAAAATGAATAAATTTGCAATATACAGTATGAATCTTCATTGAGTCCCCATGTTAAGGGTAGCTCTTCAACAATATACTTAAAGAACTAATCACGAGTTTTTACAAGAAAGAGGGAGATAAAGAAATCAGCTCAAAAACTATTTGGATTATACAAGTGCAAGGAAGTGATGTATCCTGGTGAAATAAACTATATAAGCAAAGCTTACATGAGACATGATATTGAACTATGCAGGACTCAAGAACACAAACAAAATTGAATCCTGACATCACTAACTACAGAAAGGCAGGGTAAGCAATAATAGAACTACGATAGTTTGTGAGCAAAAAGCAGGAACATTAACTCGCTAGCCTCTGTTGATCTACATCTTTACAGCTACCTGTTCAGCTGAACTTTTCTTCACAAACCCTCTAGCACACAACTCATTCAGTAACTCCAAAGCCTCCTCAGTTAGACCTTCATATGCAATACCTTCAACGAGAATGGTGTATGTAGCTTCAGTAGGTTTGCAACCTTTTGATATCATATAAGACAAGAAGTCAATAGCACGAGCAGTATCTCGAGCTTTGCAGAGTCCCAACATGATAGAGTTATAGGTTATTGCATTAGGTTGAATTCCTATCCTTTCTATCTCATGGAAGAATCTAATTGCTTCTTCAATCTTTCCCTCTCTACTAAGCCCTGAAACAAGTGAAGAATAAGTTATTATATCAGGTCGCAACCCCTTCTTCTGCATCTCATCCAAAAGCTTTATTGCGTGTTCTGTCTTTCCTGACTTAGAGAGCCCGTCAATTACTGTGTTGTAGGTAATCAAAACTGGTGAGCAACCCTTGCTACTTAATTGATTCAGTAATTCCAAAGCAACCTCAACATTCCCATCCTTGCATAAAGCTGTAAGGAGAGTGTTGTAGGTAACAATATCAGGATAACACCCTCGAGAGACCATTATACCAAGATATTCAAGCGCCCTATCCATTTTCTTTTCTTTGCAAAATGCATGGAGTAAAGGGTTGTAACTCAAGGAGTTAGGGGTGCATCCGTGTTTTGGCATTTTATTTAACATATCAATTGCCCGGCCCAATAGCCCCTTCCTACACAAGAAATTGATGAGTATATTAAAGGTGACAACACTAGGAGAACAGCCCTTCTGAAGCATGTCAGACAACAACTTCTCGGCATCCATCCACCTTCCAGTGCTACACATGCTTCTTAAGATAATATTGTGAGTTATTACATTTGGTTGGCAGCCAAGTGATCGCATGCTATTTAAAAAATCAATCGCCTCATCCAATCTCCCTTCCTTGCAAATTCCATTTATAAGAACATTATAGGTGACCACATCAGGCTTACAACCTTTGCTCCTCATTTCATCAAGAAGCTTCATTGCTTGGCCAACCCCACTTTCCTTACAAGTTGCTTCAATCAATATAGTATATGTGATCACATCTGGGTAACATTCCCTTTCCATTTGTCGATCAAGAACCTTCATAGCCTGTTTTAATTTCCCACTATCACACAAACTACGCAAGATGGTGTTATAGGTCACAACATCCGGAGCAACACTCATACGGTCAAGAAGCCTCAGTGCATTATCCATCTCCCCAGCTCTACAATACCCACTAATCAAAACATTATAAGTAATCACATCAGGTACAGCTCCAGATTCCTCAAGAATCTCCAAAACCCTAGTGGCCTTCCTAGTTTTACCAACCCTACAAAACCCACGAATCAAACTAGTACATGGTATAATATCAGGGATATCACCCCTATAAACCATACTTTCAAGATACTTAAAGGCTTCCTCAAGCTCCCCGTTCCTAACCAAACGGCGAAGATGATTATTGCTCTCGTATTCATCATAAGTCGGACCAGCAGAACCCAAAGATGAATTATCATCCTCAAACCGCCCACGAGAGTTCCTCTCGCTGTGGAAAACCTTACCATTGATAGCCATAGGTTCATTCTTAGAAACAGCACAACACAACTTTCTCTTCTGTTTTCTATACACCCTATTATCCTTTTTCAACTCAGGGAAATCAACTGATAATTCAACATACCTTATCTTATACGCTAAAAATACCTTTTCACAGACCCGCCCCTGAGCCAGGGCAGCAGGCGGGGCGGTCGCCCTGGACCCAGATAGAGATATTCCATTTTCATAGTTCCGTCCTAACATTCAAGGGTTCTGCAACACAATAACAACCAAATTTGACTCAATTTTCAAATTAAATTCTTCTCGCTAAAGAACTACTAATAGCAAAATCTAGCAACAAAATTTCTCATTACAAATTTTCAGTAATTACAAGTTTACAACTAATAGTTCAATAGTTCACCTAAGAAGAACCTTACAAGTTACAATGATAATTTATCGATGAAATATCTGGTCATTATCTTTCAGTAATTATAACCAATAGTTCAATAATTCACCTAAGAAGAGCCTTAAAATGACTATAATCTATCAGCAAAATTTCTGGTTTTAATCAGTAATTATAACCAATAATTCAATAATAAACCTTAGAAGAACCCTAAATTGACAATGAAATTAACGATTAACAGTAGCTTGTGAAAGTAAAATTCTATGAATGTATAAACATATCTTACTTCAGAAGCTGCTTCAATGGAGGAGAGAGAACTCACAAGCCGCTTCGACGGAGTTCAGAGTAAGCTTCAATGGAGGAGAGAGGGAAGGAAGAGTACACGTGTATAAGCTCCAATATCCGTCTAATTCATTGGCAACGTATACTCCATCTTTAAACAATTAGGGCTGCTCGTTACTGGGTACCCACTTTTGTTTGGGCTTTCTAGTCTACGAAGTATGTTTTAAACTTTGCAACCCATTTTCTTGTATCTTAACATTGGGTTAGAAATTTGAAAATTACTAATACTTCCTCTGTTCAGGACCGATCAATAACTTTAATCTTTCATAAGTAAAAATTATAAAGTTATATATTATGATAATATTTATTGAGACGAATTCAAAAAGATCCCACATGAATATGTTTTTCTTACATATTATTCACAAAAAACGGTCAAAGGAGGAGTGATGAATAGTGTAAAAGTCAAAGCGGGTCAAGTAAAAAAGAACGGATGAAGTATAATTTAAACTATTCACTTGAAATAACTTCTCCAATGGTGAGATTATTTGGAGTTTTTTAGAGAGAGAGAGTATTTTTTTTAATAAAGTATATCAATAAGTTGGTGTTTAAACTTGGATACTCAAATAGAAAGTTGCTAAATTTAGATAACTTTTGTCAAAAAAAAAATGTTTAGATACTCAATTTTGAATCTTAATTGACAAATATGTGAAACCTGACCCTTATTAATTTTATAATTACTATTTTTTATTTATTTAATTTCTAATCACAACAATCTCTCACAAAAAAAGGGGGTTGTTAAATATCGCCCTCGATTCTCCAACTAATGCTCGCAAAATAAAATATATTTTACAAATTTACCCTTATATTTAAATTTTTTTTTACCCCCCCAAACCCTCACCCCCTCTTCTCTCTCTTAAAAACAATTCTCTCTCTAAACCACCACCACCTCCATTTACCACCCACCACAACCACCTCCTCCTCTTTTAACCACCCACCACCACCTCCTTTTACCTCCAGTTTCTCGATCTACGCAGTTAGCCGTGGAAATGACGAGGAAGGACAAGGAAAAGGCGGTCGCCGGAGACAACTAATAATAATAACAACTAATAACAATAATAATTCTAACAACTCACAACTAATAATAATAACAACTAATAATGATAATAATAATAATTCTAACAATACACAACTAATTATAATAGCAAACACAAGTAATTATAATAACAAACACAACTAATATAATCAAAATAATAATAATAACAAATACGTGAAATTCAAAACCAAAAAGAAAATAATAATTCGAAATTCCCAGGCAAACGCCCAGAAATTTCGAAAAACCTAGGCAAAAACGCCTAGTTTTTTCGAAACTGCCTAGGGTGTTCGAAAAAACTAGGCGTTTCTGCCTAGCTTTTTCGAAATTTCTGGATATTTTCCCGGGTATTTCGAAAACAAAACGATTAAATAATCGTACCGATTCCGTACGGTCTGACGAGTCTCCGGCGAGCAACGTAAGTGGTGTTCCGGTCTTTCGTCGTCTTCCATGGGATCCAACGAATTAGGTTTTGCAAAATTTAAATTATTTGTTTGATTTTGAAAATTACGGTGGTTGGTGGTTAAACATGATCGTTGGTGGCCGGTGAACACTAGAGAGAACGATTAAAATTTTTGTGTAGGGTATAAAAGTGTTAAGTTTAGGTAAAAATAATTATTTTTATAATAAGGCTACGTACGTCATTTTAGGTTATTTTGCGGGCGTTAGTTAGAGATTCGAGGGCGACCTTTAGCTTTTATGAAGGAATTAATATGGTGGGCCATAAAGGAAAGTAACATTAGTATATTTAATAGTCTTACCATTGGAAAATTATGAAGTACGAAGTATATCACATGAGTTGCTAAAGAAGTGAGTTGGTTATCACCATTAGGTGTGAAAAACAAATCATTTTGTATTTCAATATTCAACATTAAGTCGCACCATTGGAGATGGTATGCACATTGCACTTAATAGTATTTTTGCTCATTTTAAGATCAAATAAACAATAATTGTCAATTGAGCAAATAATACGTCAATAAGATGCATGGTGCACCCAAGTATATATATAAGAATCTAAATTTGGTAGGATATCATCACTATTTGATCCAATTTGGCATAGAGTGTTTCTAATGTGATTTGTTATGATATACGAAGTAATCTACAAATTTGAATCATACTATGAAATCCAATAATACTTGTTTTAACATGCATCAATATGAACATTATAAGGATTTACAACTATGAAAGTTTCATACTCTTTATCAAACAACAATCAAAGATTTTTTTTTACATTAAGTAATCCAATGTTAAAAGTTTTGGTTGTTGAATATTTCTTAATTAAAAGTAAGGTCCCGTTCACTTCACCTTATTTTTGCTGAACTGAAATTACTTTTACTGAATTTAAATTATCTTTACTGAACTTAAATTAATTTTGCTGAACTCAAATTATTTTTACAAATTTTCTATTATATTTCTTTTTTAAAGTTACTGATTTTTACTGAAGTGAAATTATTTTTACTGAACTTAATTTATTTTGTCTAAACTGAAATTATTTTTACTGAAATGAAATTATTTTTACTGAATATTATTATTTTAAGGTGAAGTCAACAGGGCCTAAATCTAAAGTCCACTAAGTAATATAGTTAAAGAACGCATGTCTCATGGACTCATGGTCGTATCCATAAGGAGATAATTTTCCCATCATTTTGACTTTATGCGAAATAATGATTATAATCAAATATGAGATAAATCAATTGATTAAAAATCTAAGCTAAAATAATTATCATTGTTTATATCGTTGGTTGGCTTCACTAGGCTAAATTGCAGTCATAGTCAAAACTCAAAAGTAAATCTAATGTTCACCATTATAGTTTGAGATCTCGTGATAGTATACTTAAGGAGAAAATTTTCTTATCGTTGATTATGCGGTATATACTTTTTTCGTTTCTTTTTAGGTGATACGTTATTTTAGTCATGTTTGCCAATGCACAAATCTAACCATTAATATCCTTAATTATTGATGTTGACACTGAAATTTTGTTAATTTTTAGGTGTCAGATATATGTAAATAAGGAGATAATATAAAAAAATATATATAATATATTTATCTTCAAGACCTCGTAGAATATTTGATACTTCTCTTATTTACTAAATAATCTACGACTCTCTATATAAAGAGGGTTGTTCTTAGGGTTTTCACAGGCTCAGATGGAATAAGTCATAAAGACCCATCTCCTTCATAAGGGGCTCGGATAGAATAAGTCACAAAGACCCCATCTCCTCCCTACTACCAAATATTGTAGGTCCATAAAATGGATTAAGCCAACAAGGCCCCGTACTATAAACATGTCAAAAACCTAGCCCTTCAGAGAGAGGAATCAAGAAATCTATGAGAGTTGTAACCCATAAGTTATCAATAAAATCATTGTTTCCATATATGTTTATGCCTCTTTATTTGTAGATTGTATGTTCGAATTTTTATGGTTATACAATCAATAAGTAAAAATTATGAAAAATTTGATATTTTGAATATATATCGTGGCGAATCTAACAAGATCCCACACGACTATATTTTTCATTACGTATAAAGCACGAAACACGGTCAAAAGGGAGTGTGTGAATAGTAGGGATGGCAATATTATATGGATATCCACTAACCCGCTCCGCTCACTTTAAATAAATGGACAAAAATCCGAAATAAATGGATGAGAAGCGAATGACAGATGGAACGGATGATGGATCGAATCAGGTTTGGTCTGAAATGGTCACAAGCTCACAACTTTCTCCAATAGGGAGGTGATTGGTATCATATCAAAGGGCTGCGACTAAGGGAGAAGATAAACATCGAAGTAAGTGAGAGGTGAGATGTGAAGACTTTAAGGTGATTTTTTAAAAATATGGTAATCACTCTTAAAATTGGAATTAATTAAAATTATTTACTTCAATCTAATCAAGTTCGCAGTCATGTTATTTTATATATATATACGGGGATGTTCCGCTGAAAACAGAGTTTATGGTGAAAACTAAAAACAAGTAATCTTAGCCATTGAATGTTCTCTGGAATCTGATGCTCTGAAACAACCCAGAGGTCACTATATACAAAAATAAGGTAATTATATCAAGTTATATTAATTTTAATGACATTTACACCGAGGTCACTATATCAATTTTTACAATATTTACTTAGAGGTAACTATATACAAAAATAGGGTAATTATATCAATTTTGACCACATTTACATAAAGGTCACTATATACAAAATAAGGTAACTATATCAATTTCGACCACATTTACATAAATGTTACTATATACAAAAATAAGGTAACTATATCAATTTTGATAACCCCATTTGGAGGAGGAATCCAACGCCTTGGCCTGGTACGGGGGCAGTACCTATATGTTGGGGAGGGTTCTTCATTTTTTCTCACTCCTCTGTCCACCGTAGCACTCGAGCCTTTAAGACAACAACTGGAGTTTCTTTCTCCTAGAAATTTTCACATTTCTATCTTGCCAAATCCTCCATATTAAAATCTAAAAAGAACTTACACTAACATATTTTTGCTAATAGCAGTGGACTTATAGCAATGGAACAGCTACACTACAACAAAATAAGATCAATTTCCTTCCAAAATTGCAAAGTTTCATCATATATCTCAAATCAGTACTACTGTAATACAATTTGGATATAGTGTACACCAATACTGGACAAATATGGGTTGTGACCCCTAAACTGAAGTTGGCGTTTCCTTATCTTGCTCAGTACCCTTGTCCTCATCGCTTTGGCTTCCAGCATAACCATTCCGTGACATCTTGAGCTCAGATGGAAGATTTTTCCTGGCTTTGCGGCTACCCACGATCTTCCATTGATCCCACACCTTTGTTTTTGGAGGTGGGGCAGTACCTCCAATGGGTGCAACCAAACCTGGTGTTGGAAATCTCGCTCAATCGGTGAAGGCGATTCAACCCAATCCCACTCTCCGACGACCAATTACGGAAGTCAATCACAGCTCTTCACCGATCTCATCTTCTTCGTTCACCCCTACCCCCGAACCAAACTTCGGTGATAAACCCACCCTCACAAACACCGATTGTAACCCCCACCATCCTAAATAAAAAAATTAGCAAAATCGCAAATTAATCAAACAAAAAAAAGCAAAAACCCTAAATTGAACGGGAAATCGAACAAAATTGAACAAAATCGAACAAAATGGAACAGAAAATCGCAAAATCAAACAAAATCGAACAAAATTGATGAAAAAAAGTCGAAAAAATTGATGAGCAAAAGTCGCAAAATCGCACTGGAAATCGAACAAAATTGATGAACAAAACACGCAAAATCGCACAAAATTGATGAACAATTTTAGAGAGAGAAGTTGCGTGAAGGAGAAAGAAGTGAGGGAGTGTATGTCTAATACACGAATTACTAAATCCCAAAAAAATCAAATCGAAAAATCAATTTGGTATTTCCAAAAACACGTATATAATACCAAATTAAACAAATATCATAAACGAAAACTCACTTTTTTGAAGCTATTGACGAAGATTGAACCAAATTCCTCTATAATTTGATGATGTTTAACATTGATATTGAATTGGGAAGCAGAGAGAATGAAGAAGATGGTGAACGTAAGATGGAAGAGAAAGAAAAATAGAGTAAAAAGTAGAGGAGTGGATGGATTTTCAGAAATCAAGGAACAAATCCCACGGTCAAGAATAACTATCACACGGATATAATCTCCTCTGTCAGATTAGGTCTAGATTACTTGTTTTTAGTTTTCAGCCTTAGACTTGTTTTCACATGATCCACTCCCTATATATATATATGTATATATATATTTTTCCTTTTTTTGGTCCGAATTTCAAGTTCATCTATAATCGTGAAAGCTCGTGCTTATACCCATATAACTCATGGGTCTGTCTTATGCCTATTTAACAACATTTTAATATAATTTCAACAAATATGCTACCTCTATTTTTAAAATAATTATACCATTTTTGACCTTAATTTTACGTTTGTTGTGCACAATTTTAAATATTGATATATATCTGATTATGAATTAGCAAATATTTTAACATTAGTATTAACAAAATAAAATGGGTAAGAGAGGAAATAAGTCACTTAAAAAACAAATGTACGGATTTTAAAAATGAGATATCATTACAAGGGGAGCCTGTTTTGTACACCCGGATGTACCTTCCTCTAGGTACACCCAAGGGCATATTCGAAATTTTCCAATTAGTTTGCCTGACTGAACTTTCTTCCTTTTTTGTCCTCGTTCCAATCAAACTTCCTCATAACACTCACTCGCCAAATCAAACTTCCTCATCTCATGCCAAATCAAACCAGTCTTTGCGAGAATCAAACCAAATCAAATTATTCCTGATCTCATACCAAATCAATTTTCCGATTAGTGATGGAACTCCTGCAACATCACCGATGATTGCGAGAATGTCGGCGGGGGCTTGCCAGAGCTCCACGTGTCCTTTTATGTCGGCCAGTTCCAGAGACGGCAGTTGAGCTTCCATAGCTGAAGCTTGACCAATTTGGAGAAGGAAGAAGGACTAAGTTGACTAAGTTGAGTGGCTTGAGTTAGACATTGTCGAAGCTGAGGAGATAGAGAGGAAGGTAAGGGAGAAGTTTTAGGGGAGAGAAGTAAATTTGATGATAATGATGTTGAATCAAATTACAAAGAAAAGGAAGACAATGATGGGTTTTTCAAGTTTCGTAGAGCTATTCGCAATACTATTGATAATGACGACGACGATTCAAATAATGTTTTGTTCATTTAATCAATAAATGAGCAAATAATTATTGCTCATTTATAATAACCCTGGGTGTACGGTACACTCAGGTACATAACACAATTTAGTTATTACAAGAATACAACTATTCCCTTCATCTATATTACTTCGTATGTAGTTTAATCTTTTTGAGTCATCTTTTTATGAGATAATTAGTTAATTACCATTCGAATATGTTTTTAGAGACAAATAAAGTACACTCTATTTTTTGTTTTGAAAATTTTACGGTCATGGAATTTTTTAAAATTTTAAAATTTCTTTTTTTTTTTTTTTTTTATAGGGAAAACAATTCTAACACGACTACTTGAAATACCATACGCGGAAGCAGAAACAGTGTACTCGTAGAACACTTTTTCAAAAAAAAATGTAGAACACTACCTGTCTACCTGGAAAACGATTCTCAATGAAAAAGAGAATAAAAAGATTAGCAATCCACTTGACAAGCTTAAATATTCCACCACACGTCGGCAGTAGAGTTAATTGGCTAAACTAATTGTTGAATCTTGGGTTAACCAATATCTAATTAGTCAATCATAGGTTTCTTCCCCCACTTTTTTCTTCTGCTCCATTCCATAATTATTAGTGTCACACACTTGACAAACGACCTCCCAAAAAGAAGCATCTTGATTACCCTATTATAAAAATCTATATTGAACCAAAAATATCTTCGCAAGGACTCTTATAAATATCTACTACTATAGATTAGAGATTATATTTGTATAGTCGTCGTACTTAATTCACTAAACGAGAACACGTGCCGCTTTAGACGTCGGCAAGTGTACAAATTGCAATGTATGCTATTATTAAAATAAAGAACTTAGTACGGAGTATTAAGAATGGTTTTTAATAAAGTTTTCTCCGTTTCTTAAAACTCGTCTTATTATTCTTAGATCGTTATAATTGATTTGTCCCATTTCCATTTTAATTAGCATGATCCTATAATTTATCTCCACTTTATCTATTTCGTGCTATACTTATTAAAGCGGAAATCGAAGACAAATAATCTTTATGAGACGGAGGGAATAATAAAGTTTATATACTTTAAGTAGTGATTAGGTATTAATCATAGGGTGATAGATCTAATTACGTGTTCAATCCTGGTTAGTTAATTTGCTTTGGATTTTTAATATGGTTTATTAAGTCAAAAAGCAAATGGCCAAATTAAATCATAGTTAGAGCCTTAGAGGGGAAATCATTAACGTTGGCTAGCTGATCTGGCTGTACGGTTCAAGAAGGTGTTTGGTTTGCTTGACATATGATTTATTTTAGAGCTGCCACTTGTAACCAGCTATATTCATCATTGTTTGCTTATCAAAGTGGATCATGCAGTTTTTTAACACTCATAAATTTTTGAGTCCCAAAAGAGCATAGAAGTATAACTACGAGTATGGAATACCGAGTACCAGTTTAAATCTTTGCATTATACTCATGAATATTACCAATACATCGGATTGGATCGGATCGAGATGGAGATATTTCAGATCCAAATAATCAAATAAGTCAAAATATTTTTGATATAAATTAAAGATTATCGTAAGTTTATATATGGCAAGTTATACCGTGTGGCCAACTATTATAAGGGGTTATTGTTAATGTTATAGGGGTTACTAGGTTAATGTTATAGGAATTATTTCGTCAGTGTTATAGGAGTTACTCGGTTAAATGTAATATGAGTTACTTTATATTTTATAAGCGACCACATGTGCCACCCACATACAAAATGTGCTGCAATAAAGTTTGGAGGAAGAGTATCAAAATAATATTTAAACAATTATACCATTTAAAATGTTTTTAACTTATTTTCCTCATTATTGTTTTTTTATTCAAAAATTCTTATATATGGCTGACCACATCGTGTAGCCAACCATAATGGAGTTACTTCGTTAGTGTTATGAGGGTTACTCGGTTAGTGTTATAGGGGTTACTTCGTCGGTGGTATAAGGGTTACTCAGTAAATGTTACAGGGATTACTCGGTCAATGTTATAGGGGTTACACGGTCAACGTTACAGGGATTACACAGTCAGTGTTTTAGAGGTTACTTTGTTTTTTTTTTTTTACAACCGGCTACATGGTGTGGCTAGCCACACTCTAGACCTGCTATTTTTTATTTGACAAACCTTATTAATATTTATTGCTCTTTTTTGAACTCTTATATGAAATTAAGAATAGGGTGTAGACATTTATAACTTAAAAATATTTGTTTACATATTTTTCATGATACCAACAACTAATATCGAAAGAGCTCCATAGACATAGCTAATAAAGTGGACTTCATAACTAACATTAAAGGACGAACGGAGTACGAAATGTGGTAGTCGCTAGTCGGTAATCATAGACGGAGTACCAAATCACGTAATTAAGCGATAATCAAATCGCCACTCTACGTAAGCAATTGAAGTATAAACGGGTCCCCTACTCCCCATATAAAAAGTTAGTCACACTATGCCAGATATTTTTTCTCGCTCCTTCTTTCGCTTTCTCGAACCCAAGGTACGTTTCTCTCTCTATGCAGACTATGCCTCACTCAAGGAGACACATTGTTCTTTCTCTCTCCTCGTTTCAATTTTGATTCCTGCAATTTCAGTTCCATGATCGCATTTCATAGCTGTAATCTACTATGCATTTGATCAAACATTGCTTGAATTTCACTCAAAATTCGATTCATTCTCAAAGAATTTTTATAATTCTTATTGTTTCAATTTTACTCGCGATTTAATCGTCAAATTAGGGCAACGATTTCGATGATCAAAGTTTTATGGTGAGATGTTAACCTAATTTTTGTAATTTCTTCAATCGCTGTTTTATCGTTGCCGAGATTTTGCATTGTTCATACTCTTTTCGTTTATTGCAATTTGCATGCGCTCTTTTGGATTTGATTCTAGATGTTACGGAGTACTTCTTCTGTTAAGCTATTTTTAGCTTTTTTAATCGCTTTTTTTCACAAATTTTTCAGCAAATTGTGCTAGATTTTGCATTTGGGTGTTATTTTACCTCATAATTTAAGTAACAAGAGTTGAATGTGCGAGAATAATGAATTATGGATGTATTGTTGTGAAAACAGGATTTATGCAGATGGATTCTATCATTTTAATTTGTCTCCGAGCTTGAACAATCGAATTCTTAATTGTAAGTAATGCAGCACATTGAGATTTTGTTTGTCTTTTATGTTTATGATTTTAATTATTTCTTGTCATTGTTGATTCTATTTTGTGAAATTTGTGATTGAAGGTGAATGAGAAGAATTACGAGGAATGCAATTTGAAACACACGTTGCTGTTTATTTGATGGCTACAAGTAAGTATTATTTATTGCTAAACTGTCCTTCGCTTTTTGTTCAGTACGTATATAATATGAATTACTGTAGTTCAACTTGTATATAGCTTTATCGTAAAATGAAAGTATTGGCATATTAAACTCTATTAATATCTTTAATGGTTTAGATTCCATGTACTATGTGCAGAAGTTGAAATTGCTAATTGTATGTTTCCGGTGGCTACCTAGTTAGGAATTTGATGAAAACTACATAAATTATTGATTATAACAAATTACTTTTTAGATTTTAGTATCGACGCTATTCACTGGGTGTAGATGTGGTATGGTTTTAGCCTTGTTGTTTTACTGCCTTAACTGTGTTTATTGAAAATTTGATCAATTACACTTTTATTCTCCTCCAAAGTCCAGACCAAAGATTTTTATGTCTATGCTTCCTAATTTTCTGGTTCCGTCTCTAAAGATCCCTGCGATGCTTAGCATACAGAACATTAGAGCTTGTTTGTGATAAGTGTTATACTGGATTGAATAAATTTATCATATGGTTTTTTAACGAGTTACTTCTCCGTTTTGGTTGAGAGCATGTGGTGAGATATGGAGAAGAACGGAAAAAGTAAAGGAGCCTTTGTTACTAAGAGGACGATGTTTATCATTGACTAAGAGAGTTGGGATTTCTTGGTTTTTTATATAGCAATGTGACAATGAGTTCAAAGGGATGGAGCTCAAAATAATGCTTCTTTCTCTGTCTATATTGGATTGTCTTACTTTTCATCATAGGATGCTTTACATTAATTGTCCTATATTTTTATAATTTTCAAATTTCTTATGCTAAATTAGTCACTTAAACCCTCCTTAGGTTTTTATCACGGTGAAATGGAGGGAGTACTTCATAGATAATTCTATTTAAGTATTTATATAGAATGAATTTGATATTATGTTTGCATTATCAGTTGAACTTTATCTCAAAATAGGGATTTGAGCATCCACATTTAGGCACACAAGTGTTACTACAATCAGTGATACATGTTTACCAGTTTCCTTTAGTTTAAGAGGCCTTTCTATGAATTATTTTTTTACTGTTCTAAGTATTACTTGTCTAGCTAGGTTTTGGTCACTGTCAATCCTGTTATTCATACCATCTTTAGATAACTTTCTCTTCACCTATAACACCATGGGTGTGTAACATAAGTAGCAGCCTTTCTTTTTATATGAGTATATGACTCCCCCGTTTCCAACTTATAGTCCTATGTAGAATCATTTTTGATTCTTGTGAAATATAATCTAATACTAACAGAAATTTGTAAGAAGAAACATAATCATGTGTGATCTTATCTGCGTTGTCTTGCGTGTATTTCTATGATATATATATCTTTTTATAATTATAATACACGTTTGAAGATAATTATGCTTAAATATTTCACAAAACTGTGCAAATAAATAAACAAGATTAGTTTTTAGATACAGATTGAGTAATAATAGGCTATGAATTTAACTTGAAGGATAAAACTTTGTGCTTTAATTGGCTTAAAAATACCCTACATATTTTATTATCATTTCAATCTTCTAGAAACTAGTTTATTTAGATAAATGTTAAAATGGGGATGCCTAATGTTGTCCCAAAGGTTATCCAATTATTGTACTCATAAGCCCTTAAAAAATCCTAGACACCTCTATGAGTGATAGATTTGTAGATTCCTATGATATTCCGTGGAAACTAGGCATTGGGAGACTTGGTGAAGTGATGAGCCTTTGTGTTTTTTCCTAAATAAGAATGTGTGAAGTTTTGAAGTTATGTGTAGTTGAACTATAATGCCCTAAAGAACCTAGAGAGCATGACCTTAAAATTGCTAAAATAACCTGTGGAAGTTGTGAAAGAGGATAGTGTTATTATGATAACCTTAACTAAGGCTGTATTTAATTCATTCTAGTTAGTCTTCCTCTTTTGAATGCCTAGTGTTATAAAGAGTGTCATAAATGGGGTTTTTAAAGTTTAGGCAGATGGTGTTAAGAGGCATTGTGAACTTGTGACAATAGATTAAGTGACTCATTTGCTACATGGCACCCCACCTCTTTTTGACACCTCTTTACTTCTGATGAATACGTTATGTGATACATTTTTCTTATAACTTAGAAAATAGGGTGAAGTGTGTTAATGCTAGATGTTAATACCTCTTGGAATATAAGTTTGAGTTATTACAATCAACTACTACCTCTGTTTTTCTAAGTCTTACTCACTTTCCGTTTTCATCCATTTTTCTAAGTTCTACTCACTTTTACTTTATTCCTTTTATGATAATTTTTATTCATTTTTAATCATCTACAACCCCACTCTGGGGGGACCAATTTTATTTAATAAACCTCTTACTCCCTCTCTCCTCTTTAATACAAAAGTACCCACTTATATGGTCTCCATATATATGGTCCCCATTTTTACTTTTCCTTGATTTACGTAGCAGACTCAGCAAAACGAAGGTGGTAGTATTTAATTTTTGTAAAAATATAGAAGTATACACTTTGATTTTCTTTAAATCTCTATATCTAAAATGATTATTAAGCTTTATGACAATATTTTTTAAGTAAATCACTAGGTTTTTTTTATTTATTTATTTTTTTTTCTTAATTTATTACTATTTTTTTTTTATATTTTTCAATTAATTTGAAAAATATTTTAAAAACGTATATGATGCAAATCCGACAGATATTAATTTGAAGGGTTAAAGGAATAGTACAAAAAATGGATTAGTACATTTTAATGAAAGAAATGTATATGAATTTGTTAAAATTGAAATAATGGAAAGACACAATGGTTTAAAAATAAATCAAGAGTGGAAAAATGTTTGTTAGTTATTTAAATCTATACTAATATTTTAAAGCCGGAAGTTGAAAGGACACGTGTCCACTTCTTGTTTTTCCTGATTTTCTTATATATATATATATATTTTTTTTTGGGTTTATTTTAAATTTTTTCCAACAACACTTCTTTGTTTCAATTTATCCCCTTTTGTTTCTTTGTTCAAGAATTCCCAAACGACGCTATTCCCTTTTCAGTTTCTCCATTCAATATTTATAAATAATCTGATTCCCAATTCTTCACTGGTATCTAATCAACCCTTTTTCTCTCTCCCCCAAACAATCTCTCTGATTTTGAAGGTTAGTTGTAATTCCTCTTTCCCTCAAATTCTCATATTTTTACATTGTTTTTTAAAAATTCGTTTTTTTTTTTTTTTTTTTTATGATTTTGAATTTAATCTCTTATAAAGCAAATTGTTTTTTGGAGTTTCATTTATTTTCTTTTTCAATGTTTAAAGTCAGTTTTATATATTAATTTTTTTACTTTAGTGTTTCGTTTTATTTTTCATTATCATTTTTAAACAATTCTTTTCTATTTTAAATTTGATCTGGTTTTTTTTTTTACGGTATATTTTTTTTCCCAAATTTATTTGTGAAAATTCGTTTTTGACTCTTTTCTTTTTTTGTGAAATTGTTTTTATTTATTTTTAAATGAAACGTGCTGAAGAATTCATCTACCGTTTTTCAAAGATATTCAAAATTTTTTAATTTTTATTGGTTACAAATTTGCTTTTTTATTTTTTTATTTTTTATTTTGTTTTAAAATTTATTTATAATTTTGTTTCATCCTACAAAAAACTAGGATATTATTTTAATTTTTATAAGGTTTTTTTTTTTTTTTTTTTTTTTTATTTATTTATTTATTTTTATTTCGACTTTGCTTGTGGTTTTCATTTAGGATTTTTTTAATATTATTTTTGTTAAATTTTGAATTAGATCCACTAAAGTATTTTTTTTTATTTGGATAAATTTTCGATTTACGTTTTAAATTTGACTTTGGTTTTTGTTTGTAGTTATTTTTAATGTTAATTTGATTTTTTCAAAAAAAATTAGATCTTATCCTAACGTTTGTTTATGAGTTGATAAAATTTGTATTTCGCTTTTCATTATTTTTCGATTTTGTATTATCTTTTCCGTTTTGAATTCATTGGTTTGATTTTTTTTTTTTTTTTTTTTTATCTATTTCTAAATTTTACATTCTACTCTACAAGATATTGTATTGTACTCTACAAGATACTATTTGTCTTTGATATAACCAATTTAAATTATTTTTCAATTTCTATTTTTTCGTTTTTGTCTTTCTTCTAAGTATTGTTGATTTCTTTATTTATTAATTGTATATTTTGTGTGTGTTTAAGAATAATGCACTAAATTATAAGCCGTATTTCTACAATGCAATTTATTTTTACATATAATTTGATTCAAATTAAACATAAAGCAATCCAAATATACAATAAAAATTCTTTAATCAAAATATGAAAAACATATTTTACCAACAAGTTTAACAGTGCATCGCACGAGTTAAATACTAGTTGTTTTTTAAAAATAAAATATGGAAATATAAAAGGTTTGAGGGACACCTATCATCTTTTAGGATTTTTTTTTAAATATTAGATTAGATACAGGTATGAGGTTAAACTTTAAAAAGAAATAATTTATAAACAAGACACATGATAAAGTAATATCCACTTTCTACCTTTTTTTTTTTTTTACAAGTTAGTCTTTAAGTATTTTTGGCCCATATTTATTCAATGCTAGTTCCATTCCACTTTTGTTTGCACATTATCCTTCTTACCCCTTCATTTCTTTTTTATTCTTCCCACCTTTTTGTTTTAGCGTATTTTTTTTTTCTTCTATTCACTTGTACAATTTTTATGCTCATTTAAATGTTTGGTAAACATATTTACCATCTTACCCAACAGTTTATCCATCTTCTGTTCCTTTTTCCCTTACATTTTACACCTTTTGCTCCCTTTTTTTTTTTTATTTTTTTTTATTTTTTTATATTTTTAAATTTTATTTTTATATATTCACACACCCCCATTTTGTTTTAGGTTATTTATACAGCTCATTATTACATCTACCCGCTTTTATCTTACTTTCTTGGTTTTTAAATCTACACGAGTGAGGTAAATTAATAATGGAAGTAGTTGAATCTTTGATTTACTTAAATTATGTGTTACATCAAATCCTGTATTCAATTTGTATGTCTTATAATACTTCTAGGGACAAATATTATTTAAATTGTCAAATCATCTCCAATCACTATTTCATCATTCTTAGGACCAAGAGTCGGATTAGTACTCTTATTGTCTCAGGAAGGAATAATTTTGGTAATGGAGTAAATTAATTTTTTTGTCAGTGATCATGCTTCATAATTTTTATCTTTAAACAAAGTACAAATAACTTCTAATCAATAAATCATTATTATATGTATAAAATGTGCTTTGTGTTTCACTAAAATGGTCTGTACATCCACTTGTATAATTTCTAGTGATAAATGTTCTGAAGAAATTCTGAAGTGTAACAAATAACAAACTTAAGAAAATCAGTCCATTTCAAAATTATACACTGTATATCTTAGCGGATAAGTAGTAGAGTTTTGTGAACTTAGTCAACAAAACCTTGTAAATAAAGCATAACTAGAATAATTTCAAAGAATAACAATGTTGGATTTTTTTTTTTGGTTGTAAAGATAATTATGGTAGTCACTTTATGTGAAGAATTAGGGGGTTTATCCAAAAAATTTTTTATTACAGCGGAAGTTATGTGAAAAATTAGGGGTTAAAAAAATAACAGAGTGCATAGAATTTTAGTATTGGAATTTTGAAGCCTTGTAATTGAAAGTTGGCCAAAAAAAACTGTACAATTATATAATAGACTAGAATATACCCATGCTAATGCATGGGATATAGGTATGTTTAGGAAAAAAAAAAATAGTATAAGTGGAAGTTATAGATATTTTTTTTTAATAGGAAAAATAACTTCCAAATAACTCCCACAACTCCAAATAAGTAAATTTAATAGGGTTTTGGAGTGGTGTGGTTAAGTGTTGCAAAATTGACTCTACAATTATATAATAGATGAGGCGTCCAATGGCGTGTCCTTTTCTCTTTATCAGCTTTAATTTTTTATAAACCTCATTCATTGGTGCCTTAAGTGTGTTTGGCCACACCCAAACCAATATGTCTGTTTTGGCTATGAGTGTAATGGAATACTGGCGCCTTAAACCTGAAATTCTATAGACAAACATTTAAGAAACAATTGAACATTATTTAGAACACGAAACATAATCCATAAACAAATGAAAAATTTATCAAATAAGCCTTTTCGTTTTCCGTATAAGCTACCATTACAAGCTTTTAGATTCAAATTGGATATTTAACATAAGAGTTTTTACTTTTGAATCTACCAAAGATTTTTAAAGAGAAATGAAATACAAGAAAGGACAATGCCTAAGATACACTCACTAAATTTTTATTGTAGTGAAGCATAATTTTTTATTATATGGCAACCTCCTTTTAATGTTTTGGATGCTTTCCTCTAAGTCTTCTAGGACTTACATTCCATTATTATGTTTGTGTCAACCCAATAAAGAATGGAAAAATGTAATTTTAAAACTAAGCTCGTTGGGGAGCAAACCTAAATTTGTCAAACATTATTATTTATGTTGTAGGCCTTGCCTATACAATACTCGTAATAACACCCCCCCCCCAAATAGATAATCTTTGTTGTCATACCTGCTTGTGCTCCCTTCATTTGCTTAGCCATCTCTCTCAGACACTTGTCCCTTAATAGACAAAAGGGAAAATATTGCACATTGACATTTGCTTGTGCTGTTTTTGCTCGTTAACAAGCCTAGCGTGCTGCTCGGATTTGGTGTAAGGGGCTAAGGGCCCTTTGTGTGCTTTGGTAAGAAATATTGAAATGCCTTGATGGAACAATTGACACAACTTGAGTATGTTATAACCTTGCTAGCAACAAATACCAATCAACCGGACTTACAGGTTGTGATCGATGAATTATTGAACGAAAGAGAAGCGCTTTATGAGGTGGCAAGTTGATGAGGCGCTAGACAAACCTTTAATTACAAAAAAAAATAAGTAAACATTATTCTTGTTGTGACAACCGCAACATGGTTCTCCTCGATGCATCATTTGAGTAATACCATGACCGTCATTGTGACTAGCGGTGTTAACGAGTCATCGTGACTAAGTAGGATCCGCTTGAGCTAGCTTAGGCTTGTGCTCGAAGCTCCACGAGCCTTTGGGAAATTGAGCTCGAGACTCTTAATTGAGCTCGAGCTTGTCAAGCCTAAAATCAACGAGGCCTAAATGGTGCCCATAGACATTGTTTCAAAGGCAATCAAATTTGGCTTTTATAATTCTTATATTCTATCCTTTGCTCCCATCTTTCCATGTGGGATTATTTCATTCCTCTTTCTAATGTTAGTTCTTCTTCATAAACAACAACAAATGCCATGAACAAAATCTCTAACACTCAGCGAGAACGCAAACTAGAGCTTTGAAGATTAGTTCTTGATTCTTAGTCCTAATTATGAAACAAAGTTTATGTCAATGATTAATTTATTAAAAAAATTGATATTATACAAAACTCAAACATGTTCAGGAGCTTTCGAGCCGAGCTCATGCTTGGCTCGTCAAGGTATCGAGCTGAACCCGAGTTTGTGTTAGCCCACTTGAGTCGAGCCTATACCGAGCTTTGATGGAGCTGTGTCTCGAGTAGTTCACGAGTAGGCTCGGCTTGTTAACACCCGTAATTGTGACTAAAATGCATTTCTGTACCATGCTCCTTAGTAGCATTTAACTATATTTAAAGCTCAAGTTTCTCATTAACATCATTATATCCCATCAAAAATTCAGCTTGAGTTTGGTCACTTTGGTGACCCTTTTATTTTTGACCGTTTCACAAAATTCTAAAATTCATTATAAGTATCTGTTGGCTCTATAGATGGCTTTGGGTCGGGCCATGGGCTTAGCCCACGGGCTTTAGGGTTGTCTAGGCACAACCCATTCAATTTTAGAAAAAAGGCCGTGGGGTCAATGGAAAGAAGATAGTTAAGAACAGTAGAAAGTTTTGGATAAGGGAAAGTGTAAGTATAATAGGCAAGGATTGGGTTTTAGTGGTTTTGAGCTCATGGGTTGGGTTTGATTTGCTCGTCCACGGGCCAAAGCCGGTCTCTAGTGGGCTTAGGGTTAGGTGATCTACATCACAAAAAACCAACATCCATCACTATGGCTTTTCAAAAATATATGATTCGTTTGACCCAATCTAATATTTTGTGATCCGATTCAGAATTTCGTGTATACAATTTTTTTTTTTTTTTTTTTTTCCGAATATTTAGGATTAGATGTTTGTTAAAATTTTTGGCTTTCGAATCCAATTTGTAATTTGGATCCAATGCTAAACAACCCTTGGTGGTCAGCACCCAGGTCGTACGAGAACGAGCACGGTCACAAAGCGAATACAAGAAAATGTCAATCCTAAAAAAAGAGAATTTGACCATTAATAAACTAGATAAATCATTAAATAAATTTAGATATCGAATATCATGTTAGTATTTTCTTAAATAAGAATAAAATGATAAATAAGACCTATTGTTAGAATTATAAATCTAAAAATTTTAAAATTTATAAACTACATTTACATAAACATAAACTACTTGCACAATTTATCACTTTTGCCTTATTAAATTCTATATTATCATTTTGTTCTTCATTGGACCACACACTATTACATTAACAATATCTCAATACGGAGTACTTTTTAGTTCACACTTAAAAATGAGCTATGAAGGTGCCTATATTATTAATTGTTACCTTCTTTCTCTTACTTCACTTTAATTTTATAAGGCTTCGTTTGTTTTAACGAAAAACTTTTTGGGAAAATGGTTCTTCATGGAAAATAATTTTCAATATAGTTTTCCTTTGTTTGTTCCCTTACAAGAAATTTTTTTATAGGTTTGGGGAAAATAGGAGTAGAAAGTAGGGGTGTTCATAACCAGGTACCCGATTTTTTTTCTTTGGACTCGGAATCGGAACCGGTTACACCGGGTCCCAAAAAAGGGAACTGGTTACACCGGAACCCAAAAATCTGGATCCGGTCTTGGACCCAGTAGGAACCGGTTCCAAAATCGGGTGCACGATGTTTTATTTTAAATTTTTTAATGGTATTTTACTCTTTCACAAACTTGTTTGTTGCTGTTAGCCTGCACTAAACCTGTACAATACCTAATTTATTGCCGAATGCTAATTATAAATATCATACACAAATTAATATAGTAGTTCGCATAAGAAGTTCCAAAAATTACAAATTAAAAGTTCCCATTAAAAGTTCCATAAATTACAAATTAACATAGCCAAAAAAAAAAAAAAATAATACAAATTAACCGTATAGAAATAGCAAGCCAACATAATAAAAGTGACCTTTACATCAATTGTTTCCAAGAATATCATCAACTTGTGTAATCTCAGTATCCCACTATCATTAACCTCGGAAAAAAAAAGTTGTAAACAAGATTAGTAAGAGACTTAATAATTTAATAGTGATTCCTAAAAAAAAAAAATAAGTTAAGAGAGAAAACGACCCAAGCTGACAATCAAATTAGTCCTTACCCATCTTGCCATACACATATTCACAACAAGTTCACTAACATTAGACCTAAACATGCTAACAGTTAGTCACATTACTCTAGGTTGGTCAATTTATCCTAAAATAAAATTCATCAAACGAGTGATAGATTTAATAACTCAATGCATAAATCAAAAGAGAAATTAAACTAGAAAATATTTCAACAATTTATCAACCTCACATGAACATTTTCGCAAAAAAAAAACAAAAGAACAAATTTCCACAAAAATAATGTGATAAAATTAAAAACGAACAAATTTAAATTGAAACGTACAAAATTAATCAAACATTATCTTGAATTGGATAATCAGGCAACTAGATGAACATGGATGAGCGGGAGGGAGAGACTAAGAAATGAAGTGGAGGTTGTAGGCTAACAAATGAGAAATGAACTAGGGTTTTCCCCATATTGGACTTATTATTAAATGGGCCTAATTTATATTATAAAATCCAGCTAAAATATATATAAAAAAAACAAATAGTACCAATAACCGGGTACCCGGTTTAGTCGGGTCCAAATTCGGGTACCCGGAACCGGAATCGGTTTAACCTAGTGTGTACCCGGTCTAAATTTTTAGGACTTGGAATTGGAACCGGTTGGCACCGGTTCCAAAATTTTGAAACCGGAACCGGGTCCACGTCCAAGTTTGGACCCGTCGGGTCCAAACCGGTTCTGGTTCCAAGATCGGGTAGCCTAAATTCATGCTCATCCCTAGGGATAATGTCTATTCTTACGAGAACTATTTTCCACCTTTGGGAATTTTTTTTGCATTCCTTTACTGTCGAAACAATGGAAAATGAGAAAATCATTTCAAAACAAACATAGCCTTGATCAAAAATTGAAAAGATGAGATGTGTCAAAAAGCGAAATGGGTTGTATCTTAGTAGGATATGGTTTGAGTTGAAGCGTTTGAATACATAAAAAAAGCCATGTATCATCGTGTGTCCATCGCGTGGTACTTTTTACGTGGATATGATTTTAGGTGAAGTGTCCATGCATTGTATTGTGGCATATATTATGTGAGCTTAACAATGATCCTTTTCTTTGACTTGTTATAGGCATGTAATTGAAACTAGGTCATTGTGTAACGTATTTATTTCCCCCGTGCGTTACGTAACAGCGACTTGTCATATTAGAACATTTGTTTATTGTCTTTTTTTTAATTTAATTTAACAAAAATATATTATCAATTACTCTTTCTGTTTCTTATATTTAGTTATGTTTGGAGTTATTTTATGATTTTGAAGTTGAAAATAAAGTTGATAATTGATTTTATTTATTTTTTTAAAAAAGAAAAGAAGGCCATGTCATGGAGCATGTGGTTTTCAAAAAAAAAAAAAAAAGAGTACACCCTTTTTGGTACCTGTGTGATTGTGCCTATGTGATTGGTAGCGAAGAAGTAAAATTGTTAAAGAACATTTGTATAATTTTTTGTGTGAAAAAGTGGGAGTATAAATTGTAAATAAGGGCAAAAGGGTCAAAGAAGTACAAACACAAATAATAAAATTCTAAATGTAACTAATAAATGGGAACACCCGATGTAGAAAACGTAACTAATAAAAAGGAGTGGAGGGTCTAGTTACTTAGTTTATAAACATGATAACTAAGTACTTCCTTAAATTCACTAAGTATGTCACCCCAAACCATATTATGATTAATTTGGTTATATTATGGCTAAAAAATATTTTGTATTTCCCTCTTTACTTCTCCCATTTCCATTTTTGTTGTCCCACAATGTGCTTCCTATTTCTTTTTATAGCCGTATATTATTCTTATTATGCTCTCATTTGAAAATTTTAAGACACAAATATCCGTAAATTTTCCTTCAAAATGTGCCCACCATGGGGGTCATTAATATCCAATAAGTTCCAAATTAACTTAATCAATCTCTCATTTTTTTGTTATAGATTTAAAAAGGAAAAAAATAAATAAATATTAACATCTACTTTCCAATCATATCATGCCTCAATTTTTTTAATTTGCGTGAAAAAACCCAATCGAGAAAAGTAATGTGGGATGGAATGAGTATCTCTAAACTTTAAATAATGTCAAACAAGTCTTAAACCCATTAATGTGAATAATTTGAAAAAAATTAAACTATGTTAGCCATGTTCCGTTTTATATGTTCATTACAAGTCATTTTGTCAAGTAATGCAACCATTATCACAATCGCAAGTGTACTATTTTTTTTTTTCATCCCAATGTTTCTAGACATGGCTTACCTAATAATTTACATAAAAAGGGGAGAGGTTGGAGTAATTTACATAATTGCCCATGTGCTTACCTTTAACCATAACATGTAAGGTGAAAGTGGAGTTGGTACCCTCAAAAATAAGGGAAATGTAGCATTCTTGCATGTAAAACTTTACTAAAAAGACAAGGGATGCATGTATTGTTAAACATCCTATGAAGGAAAGAGGTGCATCAATTTAGAAACAAAGAAAGTACTTCCTTCGTTTCATATGAGATGACATATCTCATTTAGGAACGTTTGCCAATGCATATTTCCTAATGCAAATATCCTTGATTACATATTAGCAAAAATTATAAAAATATAATAGTTATAAAATAGATGTTCAGACGAATCTAACAAAACCCCACATGGCTATAACACGAAATCACAAAACGAAGTCAAAGCAAGTAATCGCAGAACAAAGTCTAAGCATGTTATGTGAATAGTGCATAAAGTCAAACTGTGTCATCTAATTTGGAACTGAGGATGTGTAACCTATTAGCTAGGTTAAAAATTTATTTTATATTTTTTTTTAAAAATATATGAATTTATATGGTAAGAGGTTTATTCGATTCTCGACCCCTTTAATGCCTTTATTGTTAGTTAAGATCCATATAAATTCTATATATACCAACAATAAAGGTAAAGATCCATATCTTTAAAGTCGACACTACCATCACCAAAAAATGTTTACATCAGAATTTGTTTTGTAAACTCCTACAAAAGGAGCTTGGAACGGTAAAGCCCTAACCCTATTACCATTCATGCAACCTTTTGAGCTTTCTCTCCTACCATACCAATTGCTTTATGAATAATCTCTTCTTTCCTTCAAAAACCCAAGCGCTAAGCCTGAAGCACACCCTTTTAACAAACTCCAAATAAGTCCCACCATTGTGGTCCTTTCATTTTCTTTTTCAAGTCCACGCACCATTGGCTGAAAGTCAAAGGTTTCAATCTCCAGTCGCAGGAGAATGATACCAAAGCAAGCTTGTAACATGACAATTTACCAGCATACGGTCCCCCATCCCCACACCAAAGGGCACTTTCGGTCCACGCTCCTCCCTTGTCATCAAATTAGCTTTGGTTGGAAGGCTGTCTCTAACTATTTGCTACAAATTAGGTTTAATTTTTGGAGGCATCTTCTCTTTCCAAACTACATTCCAATCAAAAGAACTAGGGGTGAGCAAAAATATTCGGTACTCGGTCTCGGAACTGCTGACGTGGAACCGATTAAGACCCGCTGGGTCCAGAACCGGTATCCCGGCTCTAAAAATCAGGTTTCGGTTCCAATTCTTGATTTTTAGGACCCGGTACCCGATGGGTATCCGAAACCAATTGTATTTCCATATAAATGTACATTTCATAGCACATTTCATAGCCCATTATAAACGGAAGGAATATATTATTCCATTGGGCCCTTATAATACTTGGCGCACTCTCTGTTTTAAACTCCATCAACCACATATATAAGGAGTACTCTTTTTACTTAACCCTAATACCCTTTTCATTTTGTTAGCCACCTAACATCAATTCACCATATCTACTTTCATCCGCCCCCTTCAACTCCATTTTGATGATTTTTTTTAGAAATTTCACCCACACAGTGGTAAATAAATCACTCTAATCTTACCCATTTACAAATTTTTAGATCTTACCTTACTCTTTTCCATCATTAGTTTTTATTTTTGCAATGAAAAGAGGTAAAAGACAAGATGACGAAGAAGATATAAAAAATAATGCTGATGAAGATGAATTTTTATTTTTTTTTTCTGTAATCCAAGCTCCATAATCTGAGTTTTTGGGTTTGATTTTGATTTTTTTTAATCATTTTTGTTAGAGGGACGTCGTTGATTTTCTTACTTTGTATAAGCCAACCGGGTACCTGGTTCTGGAGCTGGTTCCTACCACTTCCGGATCTGAAAATTATGGACCCAATATTAACTGGTTCCGGATCCGGTTCCAAAATCTTGTTCCCGATACTAACCAGTTCCGGGGCGAGTCTTTAGTTTTACTACCCGGTAATGCTCACCCCTAAACAGAACTAAAGTTTGATTTAGTTGTCTTTGCATAATCTGATAGAAGCATATTATAGACACTCTTTGATGGTGTAATTTTCTTCCTTTGAAAGTTGCCAAAACTTGGAAGAGGGATACAACTAATATTTGCTACTTGTATTGGCGTAAACAACTCCATTAAGGTACTGCACTTCCACCTCCTTCCTTCCCACAACTCATTGACAAAGTCGGAAAATCCTTCCCACCTCCGTTTGTAGAGAAACCCCGAAAATTAGGGAGTTTAGACACCCTTTGATCATCCCAAATATTTATATTCATACCATTCCCTATATGCTTCGTTGCACCCTTCTTGATTACATCCCGGCTATTCAAGAGTGATCTCCAAGTGTAGCTCGCTCATATTTGGGACATTTATTTGCTTCCAACAACGTAGAAGAGTTGAAATATGTCCCTTTGAGAACCCTCGTCGTTAAAAACCGCTCTTATGTTAATATTCTCCACCCTTGTTTTGGCCAACAAGGCCTTATTAAAGACTAAGCTTATCCCATGCAACCCAACAAATCTTCCATTCATCCTTTGTGGACCCCCAAAAATTGTTTTCGTCTTTCAACCTCATTAAGAATACTCAGTGGAATGGAGTTGCATAACATAAGTGGGATGGCTTAAGCCAACGGTTTAATGAGAATTTCACATCCTGACTTGAGAAAGAAAATTTTCTTTCCACCCCTTAGTGTTTTCTGAATAGATTGGAAAACCTATTTCTCGGTGCTGCTAATGTAGGTTGTAGATATTTATCATGTCCATCAACAACTTTAAAAGATAATTTCATCTGCAGCATATTTCCCTTTTCCTGAAATATGTTTGGTTAAAAGATACTTCTGATTTATCCATACCGAAGCGACTTCATAGGTTGAAAAATACTCTCAGTTTCCTCATTAGCACGCACAGAAAAAGGACTGTCATCCAAAAAAAAAAAAAGACTAGCAGTCCTAATTTTTAACCCCATGATGATTTTTCTCCTCTTGGCGCTGTTAGTAGATAACCCTTCTGCACACATGATTGATGAATAAAAAATGAGACAAAGGATCCCCTTGCTGGAGCTGTCTACTTGGTTTGAAAGTTTTTGAGGCTTGCCCATTCACCTAACACATCAAAAGAAGTAGAGCTAACACACCTCATTTGTTTAAAAAAATCTCATTCCACTCTATCGTAAGCTTTACTCACGTCAAGTATCAAGCCTAGGACACATTTCTTCCCTCTTTTCTTCATTCTGATATGATGAAAATATCTATAAGTAACTAGAATATTATCAGTTATTCGTCGGGCAATAATGGAGAGTATTTTAACTCTGAGATTCTCTTAACTTGTTTGCCAAGACTTTTGACACAATTTATACAAAACATTTCGCAATTTAATTGGTCTAAAATTAAAAGAGACACGCAATTTCTTTTTTGGAATTGAATTAATATGATTTTGATTTAAATGACCTTTATCCTCATTATCTAAGATGTTTATAACTTTGTCAATCACATCTTTACCTATAACTCCTCAAAATTTTTGGAAGAAAATGCCAGACATAACGTTTGAGCTTTTGTCGAACACATTTGGAACAACGCTTTTTTCACCTCTTCTCCATTGAAAGGGGCAACCATCTTATTGAATTGCTCGATTGATATTGCCGCGGTTATCTTCTCCACCTCCGTCTGCTCGTTGCAAAAAGATCCTCAAATTTTTTTTTAACAAAAACCTTCGTAATTTGCTCTTCCTCCATATAACTATTCCCAGCCCCTTGTTCGAAAATTGGTCGTTTTCATTGCGAATCAGTTCAGACGTAGCAGATTTGCAAGTTGCCGTTTTGATATATACGGTTCAACACACTGCTTTATAATACCCCGCGATTTTGATCGGTACGACTGTTTTGAACTGAAACTTGGTCGCATCAAACATTACCAGCAAATATCCTTAGTAAAAACACCAAGGTTTAAGCTCTCTGTACACTTTTCCGGTGAGGGGTTGCGAATTCTCCATAAAAGTCTAGCAGATTCTCTAGCCGAATAAAAAAAAAGCTTTTTTTTGTTTTAAAAATTAAAATAGGATAGAGTTGGGTACTGGTTATTAGACATCCCTTTTTATTCTCTTTTGAAAATTTTACTTGCCACCCCTTCTCTTTCCCTTTACTTTTTTTCCCTTCTCACATCCCACGTAACCCCATGCCCCACCCTTCTCTTTCCCTTATTCATAAAGGAGTACTAATTTACTACCCTAGGCCTCCCACACACTTTAAGGATTTTAATTCTAAAATATAAAGAGAGGTATAGGAATACACAATATACTTGTATAAGAATATAAGATTTCCAATATTTATGATAAAAATCATCGTAAAACATATAGTTTAAAACTTAAATATAATTTAAATTCATGTGCGACAAATTGCGACACAATCCATGATCAATGCATTTATTCCGTAACTGAATCATAGCAACCATTTCCGCAATCTTGATCGAAACCTCATTTTTGTACCATGTCTCATCATCTTTAATAGGTTTAATGTGATTTCGAGCCCTCCTTTGGTTTGCCTTTACATGGAAAAATGAAATATCTTTGTCACCATTTTTAGTTTTGTCTATTTTGTTGTCTCTAATACATCTCCTCCTCCCGAGTCTTAAGTTCGTTCACCCTATCATCAAGAGGTATCATTTGAGCAACAAATGGAAAAATGAAGTACTTAATGTTTAGCCTCCTTTAAATTCTAAAATAGTAAAATGACACTTCATGTATTACTATCCTAAATTAGCCTAAATTATATGAATTTTTTCTTCATTGTTGTTGAGCATTAATTTGGCGCTATTTTTGTCAACCAAACACAATTTTCCGGGCATGTCACAAATACTCTCTTTATTGTTTTTATGTGTTTTGTTCAAGTGTTTCACTTTATTGTTTGCATTTTCTTTTATAATATACATAATATTTCAATTTTATGTGTTTTTTTTTTCTACGTGTCTATCACTAATCTTATATCTATTGAAATCTTGGTTTTGTTCAAATTTTTTTAGTCATTTAATAACTTTGTTGCATTTTCCGAGGCTCTTATATAATTGAAGTAATTGTAAAGTAGGACCTATCAATAAAAAATTACTATATTACTTATTCATTAATTATTGTGCATTAAGTGGGGGTTGTAGATCCTCGACGAAGTTAAAGTATTTTCGAAAAGAAAAAATTATTCTAGCAATTCAACATTTTTTCTTTGGGAATATGTTCTGAATATTCTCTAACAAAGGGGGTAATTTGCTTACGCCTCAACGGTTGGTAATCGGTTTGATGGGTTAAGCATGTCACATGTCGCTCTTTAATTAGTCTAAATTTTTTTTTATGTTAATTAATTATTTTGAAAAGAATTCTTTCTCTTTCCTCCCTTACCCTTCTCTCTCTCCTCCTTCCCTTTTCATGGCACCTATTAGGCTACCATCCCCTATTCTTCCCTTCCCATCATTCCCTTTGTACCTTCTCACATCGATTTCTATCTTCTCCTCCCTAACTCTTGTCTTCACCTAAACCTCTCAAAAAAAAAAAAACAAAACCAAAATTACCTTTTTTTTTTTTTTTTTTTTTTGTTACCAATCACATGGGATCAATAAAAGTGAATTACCTTTAAAGGTTGGATTATTAAAATAGATCAAAAGCTTCGATTATTATTAGTGAATTACCATGCCTATGTTTCCTCCATTTGATCAATAGGCATGGTGTATGATTG
Source organism: Chenopodium quinoa (assembly GCF_001683475.1). Taxonomy (NCBI): domain Eukaryota; kingdom Viridiplantae; phylum Streptophyta; class Magnoliopsida; order Caryophyllales; family Amaranthaceae; genus Chenopodium; species Chenopodium quinoa. The sequence continues at coordinate 3,248,736 of NW_018745080.1, read as the reverse complement.
CACGTAAATTGGTATTTTTTTCAACTATGCGAAATATGTTATCGTAAATGTAGCTTAGAGTGTTCAAAGAATGGAAAATAAAGCTCTTAAAAGTAGCTTAAATGTGGCTATTTTTGGGACTTGGATGTGCTTTGTAAGGGTTTCAAATTCCTAAAGTAACTTATGTTTGTAGTCTTTGTTATTTATGTAAATTCACCATAAATTAACATAAAACAATCTTTGGTAAAATAATGGGAAATTTTAATTGGTAACCATGTGAAATTGCAATTTCTATTTATTTCTATTTAGTAAACGAAAGAAATACTTCGTATTTAAGGTAACCTTTTATTCTTGATTAATACCCCTCATGACATTATGGAAGTATAAAACCTTAAAATACTACCTTCGTTTCTTATTATTTGCTACAAAGGAATATCTTTGTCTTACAAATTAATAACCTTTTGTTACAAATAGTAAGAAACAAAATTAGTTTTTTTATTTTCTCATGATGGTTAATAGCACAATCATAGAATCGCTTAAATTTCCTTATGACACCCCCTTACTCCCTCCTCTCTTTTATCTCCATATCCTCCACTAAAAGTTGGACACCTTCGCCTGGCTATGCTCACAATTCGGCCACCATCGTCTTTTTTAGCTCCATATGCCTCCTCTATCTCCTTCCTTTCTCTTTTGCCTTCTTATTTTATTTCCTTTCCTCTTCTGCCTTGCAAATCAACGATTGATTGCCCAACCTCCATTTCTTTTTTTTAGCCATCACTCTAGTAGGTATACATAAATCTTGCCAAAAAAAAACTACCACCAAGAAAACCATTATCAATCTAGAATTCTTGCTCACTAACTACTAAATTAAATAAGAGAGTAAAACAAATTAAACCGTATGAACAATCACAATCTCAAAAAAATTCGTTATCGTTTTAAAAAGATCCTTGTTATTTGAAGCAACACTACATTAACAAGCACAACAAGGTAAGAGCACGTTGGCAACAACTCTTTGAACTAGAGGCAATAACTTAGAAACATCCTTGACAACGTCAAAACAGTGAGTGTTGATGCAATGACAAATTGTGCATAACTAAACCCTAGAGAATTTTGAAGGAGAAGATCAGGTGTTAGGGTGAATTTAAATGGGGTTTGGGGAGGGAAGTTGGAGATGGAGAATGAAGAGAGGAGAGAACATGTGGGAACTATTAGAAATGGGTGAATGACTGTAAATGGTTGAGTTTGAGGAAGGAAGATGGAGACGTGTTATGCGTCAAAGAGATGTAGTTGAAAAGGAAGCGGTTGACATAGGGGTGGTGGATGAGGAGAGAGAAGGAAGATAGGGAAGGAGAGGGTTTAACCATAGAAATGCTAATTGTGGTCGACAAATAAAGATATATTTAGGTATTAAACCTTAAGAATTATATTAATCAACAAATGAGTTACCATGGATAGAAGTTTTTTTTTTTTTTTTTTTTTTTTTTTTTTGTTTTTTTTGTTTCATTTACCAAAACTAAAGTACCGTTTTAAGGTTACTTATGAGATTATTTTAAAACAAACAAAACATGCATGATACTAAATGAAAGAATAACAATGGACGGAGGGAGTACCAAATTATCTAATCAATGGACCTCTTTAACTCCTAAAACTAGTACAAAGAGGAAAAGACTTAGAGTAGAATGACACAATCCAATCCAGTTATAATGTTGGAATCCTCTATGCTCCACCATACCTCATGTCTCGACATTTGTTGTTTTCATTTGGTATACCCCTTTTTACCGTTTTTTCTTAAAGTACATACACTTTCTCTAAATTAGTAACAATTGTGCAATTTTTTTTTTTTTTTCTTCTCTTTGTAATAGTTCATTATTTGTCCCATAAGGTGATTAAATTCTATGGTTTAACGTCTAGACAATCACCGAATAAAGTACACCTCTATCATCTATATTCATGCAATGGTCAAATTTTGAAGTTTACAATGGTGGTATGGGGCTTGTAGTTCTTTGATTTTAAAGTCACTACACTTTTATCTATAGTGTACTAAAATTTTATTTGATAAATTATGTTATGAATGTATTCATTGTTTTTCATCTTTGAGTGCTACGTTGGGTTTTATAAATTGCTATTAAAGATTATACTTGTAGCAGGTCATAAATTTTAACAATTGCAATTTTGGTAGCTTTTTAGATAGTTGATATTGCAATTTAGGCTTTTAAATGGAAGTTCTTTTTAAATATTGTTAAACTATAAAATATGAAAAATATCATTAATAATAAGCCATGAGACATGTGCAACAACAATCATCTCTACATATTAATAATTTCGTAACATCAATAACTATCTTTTTCTAATCCACTAACAACAAACCATAAACATAATTTGATGTTTAAGCATCATAAGTCTCAGGGGTCCTTACATTTGGTATTGGGAATATGAAATCGAACTTTATCTTGATATTCCAAATCTTCAACCCTGCAACACAAAATGCTCTCACATGTGGAGTGATAGTTTTCTACCAAATTATCTCTCGCCATCGGAGAGACTAACTTGTACATTCCACTTAAACAAGAGAGATTAACAACACAACATAGAAAGATTAATTTTAGGTTTGGGATGTGCATAAAATGTTCATGACCAACGCATAAGACTTTTAGAGATGGAGTATTAACCTTTGTGAGAAACAATGAGAAAAGAAGAGGTCTTACATATTAGATATTTTATGATGAAAACATGTTTTATGACTACTTTTTGTCACTTTTAAATATAGTGATGTAGGGATGAGTACCAAATTTCTTTTTTAAACATTGGTTTGCATTAATAAACATTAATGATTGATTTAGAATCTGGACCCTATTCCTTGTCTTCGTTTCATTATGTTTTTACATTCACTATTCTTGTGGTCAAAGTATGAAACCCCTAAATGATGACTTAAATGTAAGAGGAAACATTATTATGTAGGATCTTGTTGGATTTGTTTCAAAATTAAAACTCATAACATCAAATTTTCATAGTTTTCTTGTTCAAAGTTGAAGATATTAACAATTAAAAGATGTGCATTTGAGACTATGTATAAAGAAATGTAAAGAACATTATGAAAGGATGGTAGTATGTAAATGTTTTTTGGTGGTGAGACTATGGTTTGCGTATTTGTGTTCTTGTTGCTGAAGTATGTATTTTGTGGAAGGATAAGGTTAAAAAGGTGGTTTTTGGATGAATGTTATACAATTAGTTAGTAGATATTCACGAGTAACTTGAATAAGTAAGATTTGTGAGAGTTTAAGTGGGGCACGAATTAATCAATAGTAGTTTAGTGTATCAAGTCTAAAGGAATCCTAGTTACATTAACTTAATTCATATGGAAGCCCATTTCTAATTCATTTTTAATTTTGAATTGATTTATAAGAGCCTCCGATGGGCACTATCCAAACGAAGGAGCACTTACAAGCATTTAGTTGAGAAGTTTTAAGCATGGTAACCTTTCAAGACTATGTCAGCTATTATCTCTTGTTGTAGTGCCGATGTATTGGTTGTGTATATAGTAGGTAATTTATTTCTGATGGATTTCCATATTTCAAGTTGAGTTTTTCTCATTAAATATCCTACTTCCTTTGTTTCATTAAAATTGCAACATTTTTGACGTATGCACTAATCACATACTCTAATATGATTAACATTTATGATTTAGGAAAACTATAGTCGCATGGGTTCTTATAAGGTTCGCTTCAATTTATACTTTAATAGTATCTAATTTGTATAACTTTTACTTTTTGATAATTAAATATAATAGTGATTGAATAATTCATTAATAGTTGCAGACATGGGCTCCTAGAACCTATGTTTTTTATTCTAGAATTCTAAACTGTTATCATACTCGTTACAGATTGCATGTGATGTTGTATTGGCATAGGGAGGGAATATATCTCTACTTTGCCTGTAACATTTTTTTTTAAAATTCTTTTTCCTGCTCGGTAAATATCTTACAATCAAGCTCAAATGAGCTAGTCGCAGACCTGGGTATCTAATCTTATAATTTACTAATAATACAATTTCAGATTATTTATCATGTTCATTAATTCAATATAGTTGTACATTTGTTTAAATTTTCAGTTTCTTTATTTTATCTATGACAGGTGGTTGGTAGTTCGATGGTTAACAGATTATTGAGAATTATCTAAGAATCAAAGATTGAGGTATACTATGCTGCTACTAAGTCTTGCTATACATACTATGTGCGATATATCTATATGGAATAAAAGTTTATGATATGCTTGGCAAAAATGACAGTGGATGTGTCAAAGATGCCTCATTACATGGATCTTTTTTAGAATGACACTCTCTTTGGTGCTATCTTCTTTTGTGTGCTACCAAATCTTTAGTATTATGTGCGCTGCTATGGTCATTTGACGGCGTATATTGGGTTGGGAAGAAGATTTTCTTTTGGGAGGATGATACGTTGAACAAATATCTTCTTTTGTTATATTCCCTGTCTTTATTATTCTACTCATATGATAATTTTTATTCTTGCCCTCCTTTAGTTGATGTGTGACATACCCATGGTTTCTTCTATGTTGCTTTTGGTACGTGTCCAATTTTCCGACTCCACTTTTTTTGTGAAAATTATTCATGATTTTTGTCCAAAATAGAAGGTTCGAATATTCTTACCCTTGTACGGAGGAACACGGGTTGTTTAGGTAAGATGAAGAGTCTCACCCATTTTTTTTGGATATTTTTGTCTTTCCAGCTATTTAAATTAACTACTTTTCAAGACAATTTGTTGAAGTAAATTACATTTTAGTGGGGTTATTTAGTTTCAGGCATTTGGAATGACTCACAATTGGGGGTCAATTATCATAGATCCAAGGATATAAAAGAGACAGACTGGTTTTTGTTGGCCATACTTACTGGTTGGAGCTCATGATAACCGTCCTCTGGTTGTGTTTATTTATCACATTTTCTTAAGAGGTAGCTATTTTATTGCCCTATAGGGTCTTCGTTTGTTGAAAGTGGTTCATTATAGGTTTTTCATGGTTATTTTGTCTGAGGTATATTTATATAATTTGTCCCAATAGAAAAAAAATCACCTTACACTTTTTAGGATGTCCCATATTTACATATATGCCTGGATTGCTTCAGGCTTCTTGTCATTTTGATTCATATTTCTACCTAAGCATTGCTCTAAAGCGTTTCCTCAACATGGAGGAATGGAGGGAATTTGATGTGCATAGTCTTAGCCCTAATGATATGAATTTGTTTTTGTAGATCAATACTTGGTCCTATATGCATCGTGCATAACTATGAACTTTTGGCCTAATTTATGAAGTTGAGAGATGCCATCTTTTAGATTTTTTGGAATGAAAAATATGAACAGCATAATCTTCAGGGTCTTTTCCATTTTTTTTTTTTTTTTAATTTTATTTATTTAAATATAAGTAGCTCTTTTAGATGTCACTCTTTTTATTGATTAATATTTCTGTATTATTTGGAGTTTTTGGACCTCTAAGGTTTCAAAGAAGGATAATGCTTCTGCATTTATGGGAGGGCTCTATAATTGTGACAATCTATGCATGTGCTGAGTAACCCTAACATATTCTTTTGCCTTCACATGTTCTCAGTGCTTAAGAAGAGGTCTGAATGAAATATTTTTGAACTTTGGGTAAAAGGAAGGATAGTAGAGCATATAGAAAAAGAGATTACTAACAAAATTTTTGGTTGGATGTGGCCTAATTCATGGAATAGACTTAAACCATGTACCTTTCAAGCTGATAATTTTTTCTTATAATTGGCAATAGGTTTGAGTGACTCTTTATACTTTTTCGTTTTGTTTTGTATTTTCTTTTTTTTTTCCTTTTGATAAATTTCTAAAGATGTTTATTAGAACGACACTAAAGGGAATATGGAAAAGCCAATTGCTGCCCAAAGCCTACTTGACTCCAGCTACATAAGTATATAAAAAAAAATTAACCAGAGACCTTGACGTGGGGAGCTACACAATCGTTATTTTGTGAAACTGGCAATGTGATGTGCATTATGTTCCTTGTTCATGGTTTTTGAGCATATTTTCAATTTTTTTTTAAAGGGATGATTAATTGAAAATTGGAATTTTTGTGATAGACTGGAAATTAGTTGAATATAGACAATTTTTACTTGAATGTTATAGTCTGTTTAGTGCACATTTGAGCCGATAATAAAAAGTGAGCTAATTCTAGTCTGTTTAGTGCACATTTGAGTTGAGAACTCATATAAATGGTTGATAATAAAAAGTGAGTTAATTCTAGAAAACGGAGGTAGGCAGTTGGACGCCACTTTCTAAGAATTTATAATAGTGGATAAATCACATAAATGTCAATAGAAATGTACTTGGTTATTCTTTTTATGCACATGTAAGTTCAATTTTTTTCCTACCCTGAAGTATAGTCCTATGAAAACTGCATATTTTGTACTTTGCGTGACACACTAGCTTCCTTGTGGAGTATTAAAGATTGTGAGAAAGTTGATAGTGGGTTTAATAGTTTATTACTACCTCCGTCCCAAATTATTGTGCATGTATTCTTATTTGGGTGTCCCTTAATTTTGTACCTGTCTCTAATATCACTGTTTCTATTTTATACATTTTACCATAACACGTCATTTTTTCTTACCTTTCCCCATATAAAATACCCAACATTTCTCCAAATATTTGTGCCATTATTTACTTTTTAACTTTTCCCTCATAAAGTTTTCCTATATCCAAACTTTCATCGAATGCATGTTTTTTTTTTTTTTTTTTTTTTTTTTTTTTTTTTTTCCATTCTTTTTTAACGGGGATGATGGTACATTTGACTAGAATTTTATTCTATTAAATATCATTTTAAGAATATTTCCGTGAAAATATAAATATGGGCTTTTATTATGGGATGTAGGGATTAAAATAAAGGTTTTGAGAGGGGAGAAATAATAAAGAATGTAATAGTGGGGACAATTGATATATGTACAAAGTTTCCAAATTTGGGATGTTTGGGACTTCAAATAAACGGCTGTTTTTGGAAAGTTTGACACTTTAAAAAAAATTAAATCGATGGAGGGAGTATTTGTTAGCCACACATAAGTGTTTATGGTCTTTTCAAGGAGTGACTTTGTGTACATTTTAGATTTCATCTTAGACTGAATTTCTAGTGGGTGGTGGTGGTTGCTGAACTTATGTATTGTAAAGATTCTTATTATTGGAAACCAACTAAAAGTAATAACAAAACATATTTGAAACAAAAAGAGAAGAGAAGGTTGAATACAACTTCAGTGAGATTATCTTGCTTGGTTCATATCTTAGGAAAGTTTGTACAATCATTACTTGACATAGACAGTATTGAAAATGTAGACTATTAATATTAGTTCTCTTCCTGACAACTTATCAACATTCTAGATACAAATCTCAGTATTGCCACACTGTCTTACCTCTTATGCAACAATGAATTTCTTCTTGCAGTTTCTTATTTAATTTCAGGACCAGTTTGTGTCTATCTTCATCCATAGTCTGTTTAGTTCACGTTTGAGCCGATAGAACTTGTACCTGTAAATTTGACATTTACGTTAGTGTTTTATATAAGTCTCTTGAAACAAATAGACAATATCTATTAGTATGAAAGTTGTGGATCTTTCTTTCTGATCTAGTTACCCCATACTGCCTAGTTGCAGTGAAGCATTGACTGTTCGGAGAGCCTTCAATTTGCCCATTTTATTTCTGCATTGTAGTTGTCTCATTTTGTATTCACATAAAAGTAGTAGAATCCATTGTTTTTGTTTCTACTGTTTTGGTTCCTCATGAATTTTGTTGTAGTATATCTAATTTTCATTGTGCTAACAATGAATTACATTTTGCTCATTTGTGGCATTCCTGTTCTTGTATGACTGCTTAACCTATCCATCTTACATGAAATATTGAAATCATAGATACAGGGATCATCTTGGGAATATGATTATGCTTGAGCCTGTGTCCTTTGCATTCATTTCTGCATGTTTTCAGAGTTTTAACTCCAGCTATTTTTTTTTTAATTTTTTTATTTTGTACTTATAATTATCGTGCTGTCATCTATACCGTGTCTATGGATGAACCTATTCAATGCATGTATATTATAATGTTTGGCTCTATGATGATGGGGAATCTGATTTCTTTTATGTGTAGTGTATGCTATTTTATTTGCCGCACTCTCACTGATGCTAATATAATTATATAATGAAACATGGCTTTAGGGAGTATTGGAACACTGTGCAATCCCATAAAGCTATATTTTCTTTGTGTTGAATTTCTTGCACAAGAGATCTAAAGATATTAACAGAACACTAAAATATAAAACACATTGTCTTATTTGTTCTCTCTTTCTACATGACATGATGAAACAATAGGTTTTTTCAATGCTTTTTTTGTTGGTTTCTTTTTGTCTAGAATTTCATTCCAACAGATGCAAACTTCTCTTTCTTCATGACCATTCAATTGTGTTATTGATTGTCTGTGGTTCTATGCCACTATCTAGTAATAAGAGCAGAACATTAAGACCTTGGGAATTGTGACCAGGATAAATGTATTTCCAACTAAGCCATCTTGTCTAGTACAGTTGTAGTCTGCTGCAGCAAAACAAAAAGAACAAAAGAATTATGGATCAAACTTTCTGTTAGAGGAATAAGCACTTTAGGTTAGTAGTTTCTAGTAGGTCATATACCCCAACTTTATAGCCCCTGGTGATGCATGGGTTTGCTGCTGTGGTTGACTAAGCTGTAGATGGACAGGTCCGTTTGAATCCTCTTCCATGTCTTCACCATCAATAAGCATGGCACCATTGGCTCCACTTGTATCTCCATTTCCATATACCTGAAAAAGAATCTCATAGCGTCATTATTTCATCTGTTGACACAATTACATTAATTTGATTCAAAAATCTGTGCATTTTGCTGATCAAATAATTACCTTTCTGTACAGCTCTATATTTTCTTGACGAATAGTATTTGCTTTTTTGTATAGCTCCACATTTTCTTGGCGAATGAGCTCCCTCTGTAACAATGCTAATGAGCTTTAGCTGTTTGTCATTTATGATGTGCATTCATTGAAACAAATCATTAAAACAAGAAATTTGCATAGTAAATGTTAGAAGTTTGACCTTTTGATTTAGTTCTTGTATGTCGTTTATCAACAGTTGATCCTGCAAAAGATAGACTATGAGTCAGCTCCTGCTTCACAGGAACAGTTTATAATAAGGTATTGAACTTGTATTAGTACCTTTTTGTTACGGACTCCTCGTAAACTCATTTCGAGTTGGTTTTCAAGATTCTGTAGATCTTTGATTGTCAGACCAGAGAGCTCTTCCCCCATAATTTGCCTACATCAACAAATGGTTAATGTGTGTCATGCTTCCTTATATTTCTGGTAATAGTGTTTGTTCCTTTAATTTGAAGAGTATGAAGGTACACACTTACTTGGCTGACCTTGCTTCACTTTTCTAAATTATTTTAAGAGGGTTGGAGCACTTTTCATTTCACCTCAAGCTTAAATTTATTCAAAGTTGTGTCTTGTCATTTTGAACGAATGTATTCAGGTGTATGCTTAGAGGCATACTTTGTAGTAAGCAGCGTGTCCAGAGGTCATGATTGGAAAGATCTGTCCATCAAACTTCTCTACATCCTTTCCTCTTTATTGGAACAAAAAAGCCCAACTTTTTCTAAACTTCTTGGCTCATTTTATCATATTTTTTCCTAAACCCTGGATCTGACATTTGGGCAAGGACAAAGACAGCAAAGAGCATCCCTTTGAGGCGCTATTCAGAAGACTTTAACCTATTATATTTGATATTTTTCTAAGAACTGAGGGGTTGGGATTCTTTATCTTAGCATTTTGGGGTACCTTTGCTGTTTATGTTTCTTTTGTGGGAGAAAGTGGGTGAGCTAGGTTACTGCATTTCTGCAGTACCTCTTATGTTATTGCTTATCGGTGAATTATGGTTACAAAGTTTTTTGGGCTTTCTCTATTTTGACTGTTTTGTGGTTCAAAGTTCAGATTATCTCGATGACAATTTCTTAATTGCTTTAATTGGTCAAGTGAGAGTCGATGTGCTTAGTTGAGAGTATGATATTATGATCCGTCGAGTAGCCTGGCTCCCTAAGGATTTTGAACAGAATCAAATATTCTTGATTTTGCCTTATTAAATTTGCATATCCGCATATTCATGATAACGTGTTTTTAACAACAAATGTCAGGTTTGTTTTTACTTTAAATATTCTTGTTATTTGTGCTTGTGATCATATGTGTCTTTAAAGTGTGTCCATCAAATTGGGCAAGTTAGGGTAGAAAGTGATTTAATTTGCCAAATAAGGAGGTTGAGTTGGAAGAATTTCATGAATTAGAGGGAGTTAATGTTACACCTCTTTTTTTCTTTTTTTTTTTTTTTAATTTTTTTATTGAACAATTAGTTCAATTGAAAATCGATTCTTGTAAGTTTTGACTATATACAAGAAAAATCTTAAAATTTGGATGCAAGTATATTGGATACAGAATAAAAAGTTTAGACGACAAGAGCACTCGTATGTTGAAATAAGTTGAGCTGAACTATGAAAGCATGATTATGTTATAGATGTGGATTTTTTTTTTGTTCAAATAGTCAAGATGTCATGTTGGGAGAGAAATCATACCGGTGGCTTTCTTGTAAGATCTGCAGTTGCTGCCTTAGCATTGCCACTTCCTTTTGCCAGAACTACCAAATACAGTTATGCATAAGATTATGGTAAGAAATGTTGATGTAATTGGCATATACAGGATAATAATTACTCCTATGTAGTACACCCTTTTCAATAATATTATAAGAGCATTTCTCCTGTTACTTTTAGGATTTGTATTACAATGGATCAAACACAAAGCTTCCTCCATCCCAAAATGTTTACCCACTTTATAATCTGTAACTTACAAAACAGAGTAATTACCGAAAGAGTAGGAAATGTAGCAGAAGATTTAGCAGATGGGGAATTTATATATAAATTAGAAATGGTCTAAAGCATTTGAGAGGCATGATTCTATAAAAAAAAAAAAAAAAAAAAAAAAAAAATGCATCACATAATATTTATGATCTCCCCTTTATCCTTCTCCGCCCTTTTTATTACCTATCCAAGTTTCCCAGTCATTTTTAACAAACTTCTCGTGATCCAATACTCCTCCTCACAGCATTATTGCGACTTTTCTGCATTATAGTGACTTGCTTGAATTATGGTGACTTGCCTACTTTACCCTTGTTCCTATGTCTTCCATACGTCAGCAATAGGAGTCCTTGATGGAGTCATTGCGCAGGTCCCTTGTTATATTAATCATAGCTATTTCCAATTATCTCCACAGTGAAGTACTCTCTCTCAAGATTTCTGAATCTAAGATTAATAATTAGTAATGAAAACACAAGCTTTTTTGTTTTGGTGATGATTCTTGGTATATTACTGATACAAGCTGGCATGCTCTGTCCTTGTGTTCAAGGTTTTTGTGCTCGTTTTCTGTACAACCTAAGTATCTTATTAAAAAGAGTTTTATGTTTTACAGGTTGTTTATTTCTGAGGGATTGAAATAAACGTTGATGTTTGCTATTTCTTGGAGCTGTTGTCTTAGATAGGTATGTATGCCCCTGCAATCATTTTTCACTGATAGATATGATGTGAGATCCACTTTTTGTTTTGAAGGGATGATTACATCTCTGGTCTGCTATTTTAAGATGTCTGTAATACAACTAATACCATCTTCATGTCTGTAATTACAAAAAGGAGATTTTGTCAACCAGTTCATTCGAAATGTGTCGTCTTTCACACAACTTTTATCGTGGGGCTCTGCCTTTATTGATATGAAGCCAGAAGGTGAACAAAATCACAGTGGTAAGATCTATATTTTTTATTTATTAGCTCCAAGAAATAATGTTGGATCAATTAGAGGTTTTTTTTTCTTTCCGTATAGCTAGTATTTATACTTCCTCCGTTCTAATAATATTGCAACAAGGATGAAATTACGCATTCCAAACACATTTTATATATTAAATATCTATAATTGTATTAGAGTATAAATTATAAAAAGTTAATATTGTGAAAGTATTTTATGAGACGAATCGAACAAGATCCCACATTACTATATTTTGCATAATGTATAAATCATATTATATGGTCAAACAAGAGTAATGAATAGTGCAAAAGTCTCATTGTAGCAATATTATTAGAACGGAGGAAGTATACATTATTTGGTGCCTGATTGTCTTGACCAACCAAAGTACAAGAACAATGTTTTTCTCATACACTTGAATACGTTGCACCCATTTGTTTTTTTCTCAATTTTCCCACGTGTTTTGTGATGGTGATTACCTCCTAAGCACAGGCACTAATTGTAATACCTCTAAATTTCAAGTATTTTCTAAGAAACAATTTCTATACATTGATTTGATTTTAATATTAAATTAAATGATTATTTAATGTTTTTTATAAAAAAAAAGATAACAAACTGATTTTCATTAAAGATATCAAAGTGATTTTCATATTTATATAAATTATTAATTTGAAATTTAAAATAGGTTTAAATACCTCCATCTGCCCCAATTATATGACCCTTTTTTATTCCAATCATTTGGTCTTCATTTTCTCTTCAATGTTATACTCGTAGTTTTGTTTTGCTTCCATCATTAACTTTTCGAGGTACTCTAATGTAAGGATCTATTCCCATTGTAAGAGTTCAATCTGGTCTTGGTTTCCCATTGATGAATATATCACTGTATTTTTTTTAAGTTATGAGAATAGTTCTCTCTTCCCAATGTATAAGAGTATGTGTTCGTCAAAACTTAAGAAACTTAAGTTTTGTTGAACAAATACTCTTATACACTCTTGGGAAGAGAGAACTATTCTCAAATGTCAAAACTGTAAAAAAAAGTACAATGATGTATTAATCAATGGGAAACCAAATACGCAAAGTACTCCTGCAAGGGGACTTGATCCCTTACTTTAGACTACATTGAAATGCTGATGATGGAAGCAAAACAAAATTACAATTGTAACATGGAAGTTAAGAAGACCAATAGAAATGAATAATAGGGGATTGTATAATTAAGGCATAAAGAGGTATTTACACCTTAAAGTCAATAATAGGGTTTGATAATCTAGAAATTTTAGAGAGCCAATAATAGGGTTGATCATCTAGAAATTTTAGATTTATTTCAACCTAATAATTATTATTATACAAATCAGTTTTTTTTTTTTTATTATTTTTTTTTTATTTTTTTATTTTTATTTTTTATTTTTTTATCTTTTATGAAAATTATTTGTTTTTTAATCTCCTTTTAAAAATATGAATAATCTTTTATGTAATATCGAAGAAAATTAAAATCAAATAAGTGTATTACACTAATAATGGTGGTGTCTTTGATTGAAGAGTAGGGTTGATGAAGTTAATTAGGCTGTATTTAGGTTGGTACAGGTAAGCCACTAGATATAATTATTGTTTGTCAGGTAAAATTAAATGATAAGTTTATGAAAGGCATTTATTGATGATATGTTTCATAAACAAGATTGGGGTTGGCTATATGTCATTATTTGTTTGGTATGTGAATTCAATTCAAATCATGATGTCTTGCCTTTCTCTGTTGTTACCTGACATGTCATTAAGCTTAAGAGGAATAAGTTTGTGATGTATGGGGAGTCTAATGTTTGTTACGTTTTTGGAGTGGCGTTTATGATGTGCTTTGTAGGTTTTTGGGGGGCCAATGAGTTATTCCTATGGCACAATGCTTTTATGGTAATTTTATGGTGCATATCTTCTCAAACTCCTTTTTCCCCCACCATCTTATATGGTTTGTTAGGCATTTAGAAGTAGAAGCTCATGAAAAAATGTGTATTATATGTGTGGAAACATGGTGAGGGAGTAAAGTATGTAGGTATTCGAAGTAATGTTAAAGATATGATAAGGGAGAGTCGATTACAATGGTTTGGGCATTTGAGATGCTGACCGGAAGATGCAGTGGTAATGAAGGTGAAGGGTTGGAATAAAAGAGATCTTAAGTTTGGTTGAGGAAAACCAAAGATGTGTTTGAATGTTTGTTGGATGGGATTTAAAATGCGCATGGAGAAAGTGGGCTTATTAGATGATGTAGCAGTAGAAAGCAGAGATTGGAAAAGGATGATGTTTGGGTTGATCATATGAGAGAGACTCTTGGTTCATGTAGCTAACCCCATATCTTTGGGAATAAGTCTATTTGTGGGCTAGAATAACTTACGCAACTTCCTATTGTGCAAGGACGACAAAGGCTTATAAGAGCTATATGATTTTGGAGATCTATTAAATTTTTTCCCCAGTTAAAATTTGTTTGATCTTGGGAGTACTAGTTCTTTTGTTGCATTTTGATTATATACATATATGCTTTATATGCCTCTCTAAATAGAAAGAGAAGTGAAATTTGTATTTGAGAATTTTCAAGAGTCCTCTAGAACAACCAATATGATATAGTTGTAAGTTGTGTTTCTAATTACATCCCTTGATGGGATCAGAGAAGCACGGCATCCAATTTTCAGCATCATATATCAGGATTAAGTAGTACTATGTGTCAAACAATTCACGGCGTCCAATTTTCAGCATAAGACGTGGAAAATTATCTGGATAGTTGGGTCATTAGACTGCTGTGGTAATATAACTATAGAGTAATAGGGAGATGGTGATGAATGAAATGAGGGCCCATACAATGATGACAGGAGAGGGATGCAGGTTGTTACTTTATTGCATCCATTGCTGGCTGGGTAGCAGTGCAGAATGGAAACACACTTTGTTGCATTTTTGGTGCTGTTACTGCAATAGTTTTAAATTGTTTTTAGCTGATAACCTGAAGTAGTTTGTAAATAACCCTGTCTGATTGTTAGAGGTGAGATTGTGTATATCTTAAATCCTGACCTTTCAAAATTTCATGTTTCAGTAGTTGCTACTGTAATCTTCTGGTAGTTGTTATTGTCTTATGTTTTTGTTGCTTCTGCTTTTCTACTTTATAGAGAATTCTTATTGCTTTCCATTGAGAGTAGTAATGGTTTTTATTTGCATTTTGTTATGATAAATTATTATATTATATGATTTCTTAGTTAACCTAGCTTGAAACTTTTATTTATAGTCTTGAAATATAATATTGCACTCGGACTAGCGGCTTGCAAATTTCTGATACTTAAGTAAGTTTTAACCATTCCTCAATAAATAAATAAATAAATAATTAAATAAATAAAATAAAATACTGTAAAATACTGTAAAATTAAGAGCAAATATTTGCCTGTGAATATGAAGAAGTGATTTTCTGTTAACTTCCAAACAAAAAGAAGATTTTCCTGTTTTCATTTATATTTGTCTTGGAAGGATCCATTAATATGCTGCCATTCTGGTAACAATTATAGTATTATACATTCAAAATAAGAAGTCAATCTTACCTTTAGCTCACAATTTGGATTCACCAGTTGATTTTCTTCCTCTTTTGCCTTATTATAGCGGTCAATTATGGATGTCATGCTGGCAAAGTAAATATCAACCATCAGCAATATTTATTTTTGAATTCAAAATCCAATACTGAAAATACTGCCCTGTTAATAAAGTAACTATTTTAATTTTTGATAAGATCTTTTTCTTAAACTGCACAAGCTATTCTAATTTAAAGTACATTAAGAGAACAAATGGTCCTTGGAATGAGACAGGAAATAACTGCAAGTTAGCCCAATTTCTTTGTATATCCCGATGTAATTTGGGAACGTCCCGGCTGCTTTATTCCATAGAGGGATAGGAGTCGAGAGATAAGGATAAAAGAGGAGGGACTTGACTAGTCTTTTGTTTGTTTAGAGGGATGGGGATATAGAGGGGGGTTTGGGATGGGGATAAAAAAAAGGGAGTTATTCCTCTAAAATAATAACTAAGAGGGGGTGGTATAGGGGATGGGGATTAAATTGAATGGTAAAAAGATGTTTTTACCCTTAATGAAAGAGAAAGGAGAAGATAGTGAAGAAAGGATAGTAAGGGTAGTTATGTATTTTTATTAGTTATACTAATCTAATCTCAACCTATACCAAACAATGGATTATACTATTTCTATCCATATCCCACTTATTTATTCCACCTTCTTATTCTAGTTAATCCCATCCCTTATACCAATCGCCCCATAAAGGTATTAAATTTTTTTTCGAAATCCAGCCATTCTGTTCCAACTATACATAGCAGAATTACAAGTATTGCATTTTGTCGGAGTAACTTATTCTCATTCCCTATACCAAATCTTGCAATGAGAATTTGTGAGCACTCTTGTATGCTCCTAGTTATCAAGGTAGCAAACCTATTTCCTTTATCCGCATATAATCTTTTTAAATTCCTATTTAGGATGTCCATAAAAAATTGGAAACTTTTCTCTCTCATCCGTGTGATATAGACTCTCTTTTCCTCACCTTCTCACCCGCCCCTACTAAATAATGAAAAATATGTGCAAATTTAACAAGTATTGTCCAGTGGCAGAGGAAGTATTGTATAATATAGGAATTCATACTAGCAAGACTTGCTATTAACTAATAAGCCAGAAATTGTGAGTGATATAGGATTATAGCCATCATCGGTAGCTTTTGGAGTATAATGTTTGCACTAAGCCTTCCCTTATCTAAAGTCCACACCAAAGCTCTCACCCTTTTTATGAATATTGAAAACGGAATGGAAAGAAAACAAATAAGAGGGGGAAATAGGATTATCGAACTCTTATATTTTTATTTGTTATCTATGGAAAAAAATCCATTTTTTTAAATTCATTTTTTTAAGGAGGGTAAAGGTAATTCGTAATTGTTAAGAAAATCTTCTAACCAAACATTTGGTAACGGTAGTAGTTTAATTGAATCCGTTTCCAATAAAAAAAAAAAAAAAAAAAAAAAAAAAAAAAAAAAAAAAAAAAAAACCTTTACTTAATATGCTCTAAAAGTAATAAGATGAAGATTTTCATGAAAAAACTCTATATAACTTCTTATCCACATTCTTGGATCCTTAAAATAAAGAATAGTAAATGGTGTCAAAGTGCAAACTTGCAACCTGCGAGGAACTAGATTTTTGGAATATTATTATAAATTTTACTTGGGTATACCCCACATTTTCTTGTCATTTTCTACTTGGAGGCTCTCTATAATTCCTATAAATGGAGATAACTAATTTTAGTAGAAGGTGGTGAAGAACCTTTTATCTCCTTGTTATTTGCAGATACACTGTGTTTGGATCAAAGGACATGGAAGAAAAAGAAGAGAAGAAAATTGAGAGATGAAGTATTCTTCATTTGGATAACAAATGAGGAAGGAAAGGAATTAGAGGGGAGAGAAATAGAGGGATTAAATAATAAGAAATTGACCTCTCCAACAATGGAGAGATTTGGAAGGAAAAATCATCTTCCTTCCCTCCCCTCCCTTTCCCTTCCCTTCCTCCCCTTCTTTTCCTTCCCCTTTCTCTATCCAAACACAATGCAAAGCACCGTAAAAATGAGAACATTAATGTGTGTTTGGATAGAGAAAGGGGAGGGAGTGGAAAGGTTGGAAAGGGAAGGAAGGGGAGGGAAGAATGATGAGTTTTTTCTCCAAATCTCTCCATTGTTGGAGAAATCAATTTCTTCAATTTAATTTCTTTATATCTCTCCCCCTCTAACTTTCTTCTTCCCACATTTGTTATCCAAATGAAAAGTAATTCATCCCTCCATTTCCTTTACCTTCTTTTCCCTCCATTTTGTTCGATCCAAACAAAGTATTAGAGGGTTGTTAATATTAGTAAATTTTTCATAATATTTACCCTTAACATTGATCATTCCTTAGAAGTCGTAAAAACACTTTTATAGTGCAACTTGATAATGGACTTTTTAACTTTATGAAGTTAATAGCTCTTATATAGGTAAAGCAAAGTACTAGTGTATCTTCTTATGAACTTATAACGATAATATGTGAGATTTACACTATGTTTGGATAACAATAGTGAAGGGAAAAAGAGGGGAAGGGAAAGGGAGGTGAAGGGAGGGAAAAGGTGACCTTTCATTTTCCTTCCAAATCTCTTCAACAATGGAGATATTTGGTTTATTAAAAGGGGAAGGAAAATGGATTCTTCCAATTTCATTTCCTTCCCTTCCTTGCATTTGCTATCCAAATAAAGGATGATGCATTTTTCTTTTTCTCTTCTTTTTCCTTCCCTCTATTTCTCTATATCCAAACATAGTGTTAATGCGAGAAATATGAATTATATTTTTTAAAAAAAATAAAATAAAAACCAAATTCCTTAATGGCCTGTTTGGAAATGATCATTACGTTTCATATGTTGGATTCTTGTTGGGGATGCAAATAATTTGGAAATGAATTTGGCTCAAGTCCACACAAGTAATTAACAATGTATAAAAAGCTATAGTGCGTTGAAGCGATGAAGGTCTATTTCGGCTAGGCCTACGAAGCGCGCCTCTTTGAAGTGAGGAGCACAGCAAAAAAGCAACTAGAAAAATTTGCTTGTGTGCGCCTTGGCGTGCCTTGTGTGCCTCATGCTTCTTAGGGGCATCTCTACCTTTCCATAGAGCAAGAAGCACTCTACCCAAATTGCCTAGCGCCTTAATGTGCCTTTTTATATAGCCTAAACTAGAATTTGGATATTCATCTTAAGTTAACGTCATTCCCAAATTCCATCTTCTAACATTGTTAATAAGTGACTAATGTATTAATCGAGACCTGTCGATGAAGGCAATATCACTATTTATTGCATTTCTTAAACTATAATCATTTTTAGTGTAAGTTAGGCATATATATATATATATATATATATATATATATATATATATATATATATATATATATATATATATATATATATATATATTTAACATCAAGCATAGGTCCAAGGGTTTGCTAGGCTCATAGGATTTCAGGGTTTTGATTCAAATGTTTTGGTCTTGAATGTATTGATGAGCGAAAGGTGTTGACAAGGAGATTGACTTGGAGTTGCAATATTCATAGTTATGCATTGGGAGTTCAAGTTAATAGATGAGGGAGGTGGTGTTGTAGTGGTCTAAGTATAGGCAAAGTGTTAGAATGAAGAATGGGTTTCTTATGTTCTTGGTCTTCTATTTTTAACATAAGAATTGATGATTTTTCTTGCCCAATTTTCTTCTTATTTATTTGACCAAGGGTGAACGCAATGACATAAACTGTATCTCAGATGGCAATGTGCTAGTCTGTGCACCTTAAGTATAATTGGTGTTGTTATAGAAAAATTTTCCATTGATTTAAATATCTTTTAAATATGAATTGTTGTGAATGATTATTTTGTTTTTTAGCAATTCAATAATAAACTTTGTTAATCTAGATTTTTTAGAGACAACGAAAATGGGTGGATTAGTTGCATTTCATCAACTAGTGGCTAATCTGTCGTTGATAAATTATGAATCTTTTAATTCGTCTTTGTGAGATTTTCCCCTATAGATTGGTATATATATCACCTCGTACGTTTCTTAACGTTTGTCCCAGTTTTCTTTTTTCATTGTTGCACATTTTTTTATTTACAATATCTATATTTTTGTATGTTTAAATCAAGAAAATTAATGTTTTGAAAGTACACATAAAGATGAATGTATAAGGTAGGTTAAAATAAAATACGATTCTACACCAGACACAAAACAAGTCTAAACTCTCAAGAATGCTCGAGTTGGTTATGGTTTTGGTTGGGCAAAATTTTGGATCAATTTAGATGGCGTAGACCATGGAAGGGATTTCAAGTATGTGCTTACATATGTAAGTATGTAACATCACTCTTAGTCAGCCCCTTGTAATGGGAGGCACAACATGAGACGTGGGCTGTACGTGGCCAGTTTGTCAAAATGTAATAAACATAGTATGTCTCATAGCTATGTATGTTGGTATGGATTAGGCCCTTGAAGTGGGAGACATGATACGAGTTTCATGACCTATTCATGGTGAACTCTGGTACTAAAATAGGTCACAACATGGCTCATTGCCTTATTGCCTTGTCTAACTAGGTAAACTCTTAAACAAACTTACTCTAAGAATACATATTAACATGTATTAATTACTCCCTTTGTCGAACAACAGATTTTCCATTTCCATTAGGGACAAAATTGGAGTGTTGGTTTTATGAATGTTGGGAGAGGTGGGAAGCGTACTGTTGGGGTGGGACAAATATTAAGATGCACTAGCATAGTTGGGATGTACTATGTAAACCAAAGGCGATGGGTGGCATGGGTTTTAGGGATCTCAAGGTCTTTAATCATGCACTTTTGGCTAAGCAAATTTTGCGCCTAAACACGAACCAAGACTCACTGCTACATGTTATGAATGCTCGTTACTTCAAAAATGGTTTGGTGTTTGATGCACCTTGAGGATACGTTACGAGCTACTCTTGGAGGAGTTTATGGGGCTCGAAATCTTTTCTCTTGGAGGGGCTAAAATGGAGTATGGGTAATGGCAAGGATATTAAGGTTTGGACTTATGTGTATCTCCTTAGTGTTCTAAATCATGTGACTCTCGTTTACAACATTCACTTTTTGAGTCGGAGCTTCTGAATGGGACATGTTGAAACTAAATGTTTATAGTGGAGATGAGCTCTTTGATTTTGCAAGTACCTCTAGCTATTGCACATCGAAAGATATGTGCTTCTGGTGGCCCTTTACAAGTGGTGAGTTCAATGTCAAGTCAGCTTACTGGTTTGGGAAGATGCAGAGGGAGTATATGGGTAATGCTTGCGAAAATGGTGATGATATGATTATGTTGAAGCTAGTTTGGGGAGTAAGCTAACCCCAAAGCTCTCTAACTTTGTGTGGAGAGCATGTAAAGGAACCTCAATGTGCTAGGAGTTGTTCTTCGGACGTCACATTGTGCCTTTGGTAATGTGCAGCTCGTGTGGAGTGGAAATTTAGTCATTATCTCATGTACTCTTCTATTGTGCCAATGTAAATCTTGTATAGGATGCTAGTGGCTTTGCTCTTATGGTGTACAAGAACCCCTCCCCCCTAAACAAATGCCATTATTTGAGAAGTTGTGGCTCGCAAGCAGAGTGGATAGGAATGACCGAATGAGTTACAAACCATATTGGCCTTGGCTTGGTCTATATGGTTTTGCATGAACAAATGACTACACCTATTCAAAGGTTTATCCTTCGAGTTGAGAGCCATAGCTTCTAGCTTTGAAAATCTTGTTCATGATCATTACCTATATACTACTAAAGTTGCTTCTCCTAAGCCCGCTACGAGGTAACAAACAGCGATGTCGTGGGTTTGCCCTCTTGTGGGAACCGTGAAGATTAATGTCGACGCCCACATTGACGACAATGCTCTGGGGGCTGTGGCGAGGGACGATAGGGGCAATGTTTTGTGGGCTGCGGTGAAGTGGATACCTGGTTGGAAGGGTCAACTAGTCGAAGTACAGTTCTAAGGTTTGGCTTGTCATGTCGTTTATTGTAGACTTGGGTGTGCATGGGTTTGGCTAAAATACGCTAAATGCTATCAACAAATTGTGTGCTGAATCCCATGGTTGGTCTTTGATATGGTTGGTTTTGATGATATTAGATTACTAGCTAAGTTGTTTATTGATTGTAAGTTTTGTCATGTGAAAAGAGCAAGGAATACCATAGCCCTCTTGGTGGCAAGGTGGGATACAGGAAATTGTAATGAACGAATTTGTATGGACTTCTTCCCTTAAGGTTAAGACCTTAGCGAAGCTTGATTTGAATAGATCTACTGCGCTCTTTTCCTATGAAAAAGGTAATCTAATGATTCCCACCTATTTCACCCGCAACAGAAATTTATCTTTTCCCCCTCAAATTTCATCTCTCCCTCTCCCCATTTCCTCCAACCACCACCTTCCACCACTAATCTCCAATTTCTCCCTTCATCAACTCATAAATTACATCTCTCTCTTTCTCTCTCTCTCTATCTCTCTCTCTCTCTCTCTAAATTTCAATTTCCACCGTTAATGGCAACCATCGCATTCTTTGTTAGAAGCCGTCGTTGTCCCTTTTTCCCTCTCCCCTTTCTTTTTGTTTCAGTACCACCACTTTGAGGTTTTATGGTCGATTTGACTATGAAACTCTAAATCTAGAGTTTTCATGGTCTTGACTATATAAAGCCCTAATTGATTTGGTATTGGGTGGTTGGGATGGTGTTTACAAGGTAATATATATGGTTTCGCGGTGAGTGGGGAAAAGATGTAGGTGTTTTGGTGAAAAAGTACTTGTAATTTAATTAGTTATGTATCCACCGACAAGAGTTTTGGCAGAGGAGATTTTCTCCCTTCTCTATAGATTTCCGCCAAAGGAATGGTATAATAAATGACGTTTCGAGTGGGTAAAAGGTGGGTTTTTGGATCTTGGTCGTGGTGGGGATGGGGTGGGTTGAGTTGGTAAGGTGGTTTTGGTGGGGTATGAATGGGTGTGTTGTGGCTGCTGCTTATTGTTGTGGCTAGGTGTGCGTGTTAGTGGCTACTTCCGATTGGCTTGGATGGAGAGGGTGTTGGTGGTGGTGGGGTGGAGCCACTTAATTGATTAATCATCCCTACTTTCTCTCCTCAACTTGATCACATACGAAGTACCCTTTAATTTACTGGTCATACCTTAATATTTTTTGTCTTGTAGTTTGTTTCAAGGCATTTGTTACACATATTATGAAGCAAATGTAGTATATTTTTATCGGTTACATAAATTTGGTTTTAGGTTTGATGTAGAGGTGATCAACAATGACCCTACCCGATCTAGCCCAAAAAGCGTAGGCTTGGGCAAACTTAAAAATACATTTATAGTTAAAAACCCGACCCTAAAACCTGTAAAGCCCGTTTTGGCGTGACAAGCTCAACGCTTTCTACGGGTTAGGGCATGAGATTTTATACTATGACCCGCCCGAATTTTGGTCACCTCTATCATTATCATCCTTAATTCTTATGAATAAATGCTATGTATGATAATTAAAAGCGAGTATTTTTGGGCACCTAATAAAATTGTTAGGATCCAAAATGAGAATAAAGAGTTGAATGTATTAAATTATTATAGAAGTGGTATATGTTTGAGGTTTAAAAAAATTGGAAAAAGCATTATTAGGTTATTGTGGAGAGGAGAGAGTGAAGACTATTAAAAATGAAATTGGGGGGTTGGAGGGACTAGTGAGAGGTTAGTATTACCATATTGTCACAACTTTACAAAAATTGGAATAAAGCACACATATTAAATAAAGAGGAAATATTCCATTTGTGAGTATTTTACTTTTAGAGATCAATTTATTTTTACTATAAATTTTATAATATTTATGAGTTCTTTCTACTCATTTTTCATCCTTACCCGTTCTAATATATACTTTTTCGGTTTCTTTATAATGGAAACACACACTTTATCACGGTATTTAAGAAAAGTGGACATCACATGATATAATACACTTAAAATGGAGTTAAGAGGTTAGGAGTATAATCAAGTGGGCACGAGTTTTAAATAAAGGTAATAGTACAATTTTCACCATAAAACTTTTCTTTTATAGTGTTGTAACTATTGAGACATCTCCATTTTAAGAAAGTGTTGCAACTATAAAGAAACGGAGGAAGTATACATATGAAAGTTTATTGTAGGTATATTAACTTACTATATTATTCCTTTTACTTTGAAGGGCTTACGCTACTCTTTGTTTATTCACCATATTTTTAACACTCACCTATCTTTTTACACTTTTTTTTTTCTTTAGAAGTGTTTATAGAGCTTGTAGCTTATTGATGCATATTGGAGATCTGAACATTATGAGAAAGCAAATTTGAGAGTTTGATAAACAACTTATCAACAAAAGCTCTTTTTGAATAAGTTCATAATAAGAGCTATTTAAAATTAGTTTATTGAACATTTAAAACAGTTAACAATAAATTGCTAGTTACCCAACACTATTACATAAGTAGTTCATTTCAACCAATTAGACAAACTAGTTAATATCACCTGCTAGTCAAACTAATTGATACAACTAACTAGTTTATATATTATTGAACAAGGCCTCTATCCTACTCGTACTATGTATTAGATTAGCAAGATTATCTAAATTACAAAATTAGTAATTGAATCAAAAAAAATTATCAAAAGCGAAACGAATGGTTCCCTTTTTCTTTTTTTTTTTTTTTTTTTTTTTTCGTGTAAAATCTGAATAACAAAATCAAAAGTTATAAATATGACAACACATTAGCTAATTAAAATGGAAGAGCTAGCAAAGGTAATAGCATCAGCAACAACTTTCTTAGTCAACTGATGAGCTTGTTGGAAAACAAGCCTTTTGTTACTCTCTCCGTCCCATAATATAATTCCTACTTTCCTATTTTGGAGATCCAAAATGTCGTTCTTATTTTTATTTTAGGATAGTATATAAAGACCATTATATCCTCACTTTTTTTTAACTTTATTCATTGTACTTTTTAAATTATCCTTGAATTTTGCACATGCCTTGTACTTTTTTCCACTTTTTCTCTCTAATTTTTTTCTATAACTGTACTTTTCACTTTTATTAATGTACTTTATCCACTTTTTCCTCCTATTTTTTAAATACCGTGAAAAAACACAAACAAAAACTATATTATGAGACGGAGGTAGTATTATTTAAAGGCAATTTGACCAAAACTACACTTTCCAAATAAAGAACTTAGTGCTCAATACTCACGTCTGAAGCCTAGTATTTTTCCTCTAGAACTAATCTGAGGAAGAATCTTACTAATTTTAGCCCTTATAATGACTACCTGAAGAATTAGTATAGCATCTTTTCCTAGATGTGACAGTGTCTGGGCCCTATAAAATCAAATCGAAAGCTAAATAAAAGAGATATATGAACCGCTTATCTTTTATCTATTTTTGGGTAGAGCATGTGGCAATGTAATTAACCTAGATAAGGTAACCAATTGCCAGAGATATACCAGTGATATCCATCATCTATGGTACTAATTCCTATTTAGTGGTACTAATCTAGTTTATCTCTTCGTAATTATCAATTGATTGTCTGTTGAATGCTGGAATATCGTACTAATCCCACATTAAGCACAATTAGTAGTATTATATTACGTGTCTTTTACTTTGAGGTTATTTGTATTGATCTTTCTTCTTTTGCTTTATTCTTTATGTGACCAAAAAATAAATAAAGAAAAAAAAAAACACATCCATTTTAGTTATTCTCTTGAAAGCTCTCCTATTTTCTTGCTACATCCTTAATAGTATCACATTATCAAATCTTGTCTATATTCCATTTTCAATGCTAAACTTTGAGTTTATTTTTTAAAGGAGAGAAATTTAATTTTTTATGTAAAAAAAATGTGAACAGCTCGTGTTTCTGTTAACTCAAATTAACTTAATTAGTGACGTTTTTTGGGGATAGTAAGGTGTTTTATTCTTTTCGAACTCATCGATCTATGCATAAAATCGATAGATTAACTTAAAATCATCATAAATGTTTTTAAATTGATCTAAATTCAAGACAACTTATTTTTAATCAAGCATATGAGATGAATATCACTAGAATTCATTGTTATATAGAATTCATTGTTATAAAAAGAGCTGTTCAATAGAATCTAGAAAAGGAAATATTTCAAGACCCAATAATACGGAAATACTCAAATTCCACTAACCTGTTGCTAGCATATTCATAGAGCTTCCCTGTACTCGAAAAAATTATGACCCCAACTTCAGCATCACAAAGAACGCCCAATTCCTCTGACTTCTTCAACAATCCTTTCCTTCGCTTCGAAAATGTTACTTGCCTGCTTGTTGTGTTGTCGATCCTTCTAATTACAATCTTCCCTCTTCCCATATTGTTGACCAATTGCTCGAAAATCCACCTAATGTCAAAAATCACAAGAAATTCGAGTTGGGGAATGTTTCGATCAAATTGGGGAAAGAAAACATTGCAAAAAAGTGAAACATAGAAAGAAGAATTCACTCAATTCAGTATGTAATCTTACCACAAAAAGGAAGAAAAATGATTGGAATTTTTGGAACAGTTGAAGAAGTTTTGGGGGGCTAAAGAAAAAAGGGGGCAAAAAAAAAAAGAAATACAAGGCTTACTTGTAAAAAGGCAGCCAAAAGAAGAAAGAAGAAATACAAGTTGGTTGTGGTATATAGTACTTGCTGAGGTTTGCAATAATCTGGAAATTGATTTCCCTTTCCTTTGTGCTTGATTTTGATTTCAAATCGTGGTTAGTAACCATAAAAGGAAAGTATTTAGTTTTTATACGTAAATGGAAATTAAAAGGGGGACAAAAAACACTTATTTTTGGGGGTTTGTGCTCAATCACCTATAAGAATCAATTTCTATTTCATGTCATTGGCTACTAGAAGTAAAAGGGTTGTCTAGCTAATAGATCACCGACGTGTGGCATTTCCTAGGTTGCTATTTTTAGATATCTAATTATTTTGGAATTCAGACCAACTAATGACGTACGACTGCTTTCTTATTTTAATACAAACAACGACGACTGCCCCTTCTTGGTGTCTTGTTAATATGCCTTAGATGGGGTGTTTTTCATTTTATTTTTTATTTGATGGGGGGCTGCTCTACTTTTCTTGTACACGGAGTTTACACTCTACAATTATACTCTCACAAATGGAAATGTGGAAGTAGACCTGCTATGTTGCTCAGACTCGGATTGGGTATCGACGTATCGTGTTCCAACACCGCGTTATATCATCAACACTTAAAATAAAATTTCATACTCTCTTCGTTTTCTTGAGTTCTACTCAATTGTTATACCAATAGAAACCAATGAAAAGTGAATATGGAGACCATGTACATGGCTACTTTTGGTTTAAAGAATAAATTGATAGAATATGAGCTTTATCTAATATACTTGGGTCGCAAAGTGGTCAGTGGGTTTGTAGATATAAAATGAATAAAAAGTTATTGTAAATTTATAAAGTAAAGGTGAGTAAAACTAAAAAAACGAATACAAACGAAAGTGAAGTGTCAAAGGATTTGGGTGTTGTGTTGTTTTGAAGTGTCAGATTACAATAGCGTGTTGAGGTAACATAGAAGACGTTTTTGAGGATGCTCATTTGATAATTCATGGCCTATGCATTTTAGTCTTACAAGTTACATCAAGCTTCAATTGGTCATTTGGTCAAAAAGATCTTCCAACACAAATTACTTCACCAAACACAAAATTTAGGGAAGGTGAATCAACTCCCTTACCCGTTATAATACTCGGAAATCTACTTTCCCTATACTACTCAGAAGTCTATTGCTAGTAGAATTTTCATTTATGCCATTTTCTTTCATTAATTGATTAATTGAATAATTGAATACTCCATTCGTTCTTGAATAATTGACACAGTTATAGGCGCACGTGTCAATGCATTTGTCTGAACTTAAATACATATGATGAATTTTTAGTAATATAAATATGTTGTAATATCAATCAATCGATCAATCAAAGTCTTAATTTTATAAGCGGGGTTGGTTACATAGACCAAAAGTAATTATTCCATATAATCATCCACAAAAATGTTCCTCTTCCATCCCTTAAGATCAAATACTTCATTCTCATGCAAATATATTGATAATATGAAATTTATACTAATATCTATTTAACAATATGTTTTATAAAAAACGATGGTAAAAGTTAGTGTATAAATAGTAAAAATAATTCAAACGTGTCAATTATGAAGGAATGGAGAAAATATTGAAATGAAGATAATAGGATTTGGTAATGAAAATATTTTTTTTAAAAAAAAATGATGATAGTCTTAGATCGATTAAGAATGAATAAAAAAAATAGATAAGTGAGAAATGAGGATCAAAGACTAAAAGGTTAATGAAATGAGATTTTAATTTGGGAACTAGAGATGTCAATAGGGCGGGTGGTGGGGCGAGGATCCCCATACTTGTCCTGCCCCACCCTCACCCCCACCCCATACCCACATCTCTATATTTAAAAAAATAAAATTTTAAACTTTTTTACTATTTTATATTGAAAAAAAATATATATTTATAATAAAGTAGTGTATATAATACATTGTTTTATATACACTAATGTTTAAAAATTTTAAAAGTGTAACATTAACAATTTTTTTTTTAATTATAATCTATATTATGCAGTATTGTATTTGAGAGGCGGGTTTTGGATGGGGATTTGGTAGGGGTGGATATCCAATTTGGGGGGGGGGGTAGGACGGGGATGGGTTTGGAATTGTACCTGCCGGGGCGGAATGGGGATGAGAATGTGGATGAAAATGTTAGATTGTAGGGGTGAATGTTCGGTTTGTGGTATGGTTTATAGCCCAACTGAAATCAAATCACATTGATTCGGTTTTGGGATTTTCCGAACCACACCGCACTATATTACTATTTAAACCGAACCAAACCACACCGTTTTAAATTCGGTTTTTCAAAAGAAAACCGAACCACACCGAAATTTTTCATCCTCTTCCGTTTTGCTCCATCTAACTGGTCATTCACTTCAACATCGCCCACATTGGTTGACATTCTAGGTCATAAAAAAAAAAACACAAATTTTGTTATTCTTTGGCTATATATATGTAGGATAGAAATTAGTATCGGACTAGGCTATAATTTGGATATAGGCCATAAATCGGTTTGGTTTTGGTTTTTGGTTTTTCATACCAAACCATATTAATTTGGTTTTGGGATTCCTCAAACCGCACCGAACCATATTAGAAAAAAAACCGCACCACATTTCTTATTCGGTTTGGTTTGCGGTTTGGTCCGGATTTAAACCGCATTAGTTTCACCCCTTTTAGCAGTATCTTAAACCATTAAACTATGTCCCCCAAGATCGACATCTCAGCTTGATAGTAATCGCCATCAAAACTGGTTTCTTTTTTCCATAAATTGTTTTTCGTCGAAACAAATGGAGGCTTAGTCTCTTGGACAAAATTTAGAAATCTACCCTATATTCGTATCTCTCACGAGTCTTGATCTCATGTGCCCCTCCTTCCTTGGCTTTGAAAACACTTGTAAATGACTTTCATTTGAAAATTTATCCTGCACAAAGTTACTTTAGTTTACTACTCCCCCTTCTGTAGTATTTTTTTTAATGTTAGCAATAGAAAACAGCTTATAGGTCTGTGTGGTGGTGTGGTCTGAAGAGAAGTTTAACAGAACCGAAATATTATGCAAAAGGTTATTTTGATGCAAAGGCCAAGGCCTATTTATTTGCGCCACTGTTGCTATTGCTAATATGTTAGTTATTCTGTTGCTTGATCTTGGAAACAGAGTCGTCCCCTGGCTGTCCCTTCACATTATACATAAATATTTCCATGCGAGCAGTACGTAGTAAGAAGATTATCTGTTGTGGTGTATTACTACTATCTGTAGCTGTATTAAATTTGGTACATTTTCAACCAAAAAAAATGGCTAGAATTTAGCAGCTGTTACATAGTAGTTGATTTGATTTAGAAGGCAGCAACCCTTCTTCTGCAACCCTGTAACCCTGCACTATATAAAGGGGCAAGAAAGGAAGCCTCCAAAGTATCGTTAGTTCCCTAAATGATGAGGGAATTCAGAACTGCTTAGTTTTGGGTTACGTTTAGGGAAGAATTCAGTGAGACTACAGGGCATATGTGTCGATGCTTTTGGGATCAAGAGGTCTGAATTTCGGAAAACCCAATACGTGTTTTCTCTTCCAGAGGTGCCACCATACAGAGATGGTGAAGGTGATATTGCAGATTTGCAGGGGAGGGGGAATTGAATTCTGACCTGCATGCTGGTGATGCGGATTGAAGTTAGAAGAGGGGGGTTAAACTAATTCTAATCTTCCTTGGCTCTTGAACAATCTAAGGATATGTAAGGATATTACTAGGGAGTATATCACTTATTAGTCCACTAATAGCATGCCTATAGTCGTCTTGCTTCCAATATTTAGAATCATTCCCAAGGGAAAAAAAAAAAGTTACTAGCGTTATAAGTAGTGTCGCTTATTTTACAAAACTACATGTAGTTTTATTATCATCATCATTATTTGCCACACAAATTGTGATGGTCTTATTATAGTTGTTTACTAGCTTCTTCTTCTTCTTCTTCTTCTTTATTTTTTTTTTTTTTTTTTTTTTTTTTTTTAGTTTTCTAGCTCTTTCACTTCTTTATCGCTCTTAATATATTGCCAATATGGATTCATAATTAGATGTGGCTAAAGATATCTCTTCGTTGTGTCATGTTGTGTCTTGTGTCAAGCCCATGTGTCTTAACTTATTTATAGGCAACCTAGCACTTTTCAAGTCCCGTATTTCACTTATCCTATCGCGATTTTATTTTTTTAACACAATGTGCCCTAATATACACTCGGTTTCCACATATTTTATTGTTCTGCCTGTACTCTCATTTTTTATAAAGAAGATTGTTTAAAACACAATCAACTTTGAATTGTACCTGTAATTTTATTATAAGCTGATCAAATAATACTAGTACTATTTGGCAGTTGGACTTGTTATTGGTAGTCGAGAAACCTTCCTCTTTTAGTCTATAAGGAACAGATGGTCTTCATGGAAATTGTAGCCAGGGCCCTAATTCTTATGCTAAATATGGGAACTTCCCTTTGTGTTAGTATCTTTTTCAAGAAAAAAAAGGTCCAACTTGCATGTTGCAAGTGGGTAGAATTAGCTGCTTAGGCCCAATTATTCAACACTTATTATAATGTAGATTAGGACTCCACTAATTATGGGTTATCCAACATTGAAATTGTTATTAATAATGTCTTTCCAACTGAAACCGGCATTAAATAGCCAAGTTGCAATATAGTACAAGTTTCCTGATTTTGAAAAAGATCTAGATTCCTTGACATCATGGTAGGTTACTTTAACTTTCTTAATTTTTTTTACCAATAATTTGATGTTTAGGATTAGCAATTCTACTTGAGAATACAAGTAATATCATTTGACAAATCAAAGAAGTATTAATCAACAAATTATAATGGGCTGATCCTGGTCCAATTCTTCACCATTCAACCCGTTGAGACGTTCCCTATAGAGCATCTGGTATGTTGCTCATTGGGTGTCTCAACACTCTCAATAGAGATGCAAAGACGAATGTTGTTGTGAATTGTGTTTATGTTTTTGGTGGAGCACAAAATCTGTATGCAAATAGAATGTGTGAAAATTTGTGGTTACCTCTTCAGTTTTACAAAATTTCTGTATAATCCTCATTTTATTTGCAAAAATACGTCAAATGATATTAATGTGATAGAAAAAGTTAATACGTAGTAGTTATTTGATACATTTACCCTTAATTGTAAAGTTTAGTTTTTTTAATTTTATTTTATTTTTATTTTTTATTTTTTTTTTTTTATTTTATTATTAATAATTTTTTTGGGATTGTAATCAAGCTCATCATTATTATTCTAAATTCTAAGTTCGCTCAATCAATGTATCTAAAGGCTGAATGGCAAAGACATGATCACACGAGAAAGTAAATGTACTTGCGAATAGCCTAACATACAACTTGCGAATAAAACATGCTCATTAGTAAAATTTGTAATAGAAGTACAAAGGATGTAGTTGTGACTCAATTATAATTATTCCTTTTGTGTCAAAAAGGAGTACTCAAATGTTATTATTGCATATTTATCCAAGAGCAAAGAAGTGCAAAAGAGACTATAACTAAAAAGTAAAAAGGTGAAAACATTTACTTATTGGTTTGGTCCATACCTTTATACTTTGGGTAAGAGTGTAAAACTATTAACTAAGTCCAATATGAACATGTAGACATGTAGTTGTAACTTATAAGTTGTAACAAAGAAAACATGATATAGAAAAACAATATCACGTCCTTAGTCCTTACTAATTAATACGGAATACTCCGTAAATGCCATATTCTGTACCAACATATGTTGTATTATTCTTGATGCACTACACTTGTGTTTGTGTCTTAATGATACTTTATACTTAATTCCCCATTTAATACTCTTACGATTTAATTTTAATACACCATTGTAGGAAAAAAAAAAAAAACACCATTGTGTCTTCACGTTTGAAGCAAAATCTCCCTGGTGCATGCAATGAGTAGACACGGCGATTGCCCTCCAAGGGTTATATAACAAAACTTTTAATTGTGCAATCGAATAAGGAGAGATTGGGACTCACACTTGCAAGTAAAGAAAAAGTTTTCTTTTGAGAAGAGAATTGAAACAAATTTGTACCAAAATTAAATCTATAAATCACTACCAAGTATGAGATTGAGAAGGAGAACTACCTGGCTGTTGTGGAGCAAAATAGGAATAGTTTGCAACTTAAAAATTAGTTGGCCTTCTGATAAATCGATAATTGAGATGATATATAAACTAGACTCTAAGTTACATCTTGAGCCAAAAAAATAAAAGAAAGACGTATCAGTGTATCAACTTGCAATTTAATGGCACAAAATATAAAATCCACATATATAAATCTAGCAAAACTCCAATGCTTCACCAATGTGGATATGATAAAAGGGTTTTGAGAATGAAAACGTGTTATACTCCAACAATTTTTTTTTGTTCATAATTAATTTAAGACAAGTGTTATGTAAGATGAATAACATACTAAGTATTATGCTCAATATTCAATACTGCATTTTTTTTAATCCACATGTTTAATTTTATTAAGATACATGTTTATTTTATTATATGCATGTATATTAAATTTCAATATTTCATATACCATACTATCTTTGAAAATCGTACCTTTATATAAAAATAAAAAAAATAAAAAATTATTCTTCCACACCTAATTTTCTTATTGAAACACATGCATGTTCTTTTATCAAAGTTACATGTTGAACCAATTAAATCACGTTGGACTAAATATTGGGTCGAAAATGGTGAATCTATAAAAAATGATATAGGTCGGCAAAAGCTATAGCAATTGGCAATTCTACATTGTTTCCTAGCCAAAGCCTTCAGCTTTCTGGTCTTGACCAAAATTATAAACTGTACTTTTTGTTAATTATTTTAATGTGTAATTAGGTTTAAATAAATAAGGCCTTAACAATGTGTCATCTGTAAGAACTTTATTTGCTTATTAGATTGCCAGAAAAATCCTTAAGCTCACTGCTTCTTGAAGCCTCGGCGTGTCATCCTTTTGAAATGACACGTGGTTGCTTTGTGGTGCATGGTATGAATCAAGTTTAAAATAATCTAAGTGTTTGTTTGGTTCAACATGGGAAATAAATTCCCACTTGTAATCATATATTATGGAAAGTTATTTTCCTTGATAATTGCATAAAAATTGTACAAAAGTGTTTGGTTGACATCATGGAAATTAGTATTTCTTAGGAAATAACTTCCTATGCATTGTAGGAATTCACTCACCTGGGGGATTTGGAGAGTTATTTCCCATGTTACGTGGGAATTTACGTACATTCCCCTTGAAAATTTTATTTCCTACGAAATTTCTAACCAAACACAACATATTTTAGCTATTGCCTAGGAATTTCCATTTCCAAGGAAAATACCTTCCAACTAAACAAGCACTAATTGTCTATTTGCCTTCGAGTAAGTAGAGTCTAGAGATGTCTCAAAATAAAATAAAAAATATAAAAAACATTCTAATTTTTAATTTAAAAAGGGTAAGGAGTACCCTAACCAAATCAATTTCTCAACCCTTATGGGTTTTTTAGTCCAGTATTTCTGAGTCAGGTGCTTAAGAGTAAAGAAGAGAGTCAGGTAATCTTTAGTAGGATTCGAGCTCCAAACCTCTAGAATCTGATGTATGAACCTACCAAGTGAGCCAACACTTTGTTGGTAAGCTTGCTTATCTACAATGTAATAAGTTAGGATATGTTTTTTTTTAAAAAAAAATATATATTATACTACCTCCGTTCCTGAAAGTTCGACTCACTTACTATTCATGTAGTCAAAATAAAATAACTTTGACCACATTTTATGATTTATACAATCAAAATAATTTAACAAGTTTGATCATATTTGATTCCCCTTATGATAAATTTTTCAAATATCAACTTTTTAAAAATTTTACTTATACATAGTCGAAGTTATTAATGGTCAAATATGTGCATTGGAGACTGTGCAAATGCAAAGTGAGTCGAACTTTCATGAATGGAGGGAGTACATACATTCTCCGTCGTTATTTATTTGCTCCATTTTTTTTTAAGTATATAAGAAGAAAAAAAATTAATGGTGAAACATTTTTAAAAAATAAAAAATAATTAATAAGAAACAAGGGAGTACATAAATATTTTATCCGCAATATTATACGGACTTTTACCGAAGAAGTATGATGTTTAATCTTATTAGTTATAAATTAATTAACAATAGATTTGAAAACTACTTAAAAGTTAGTTGAAGAAAGAGAATTTTCGTAGTCCCTAGGTTAGGGTTTCGTAGTCCTTGTCCTAGAGTTTGGTTCTGTGTTTTCTTTTCGATTTTTCCCTGTGATTTCAATTTTGTGTTCGATTTTGCATAATCGATTGTAGTATGGAGTCTGATTTGATCAAGGATTGGGAGAAGTTCAAGTTAACTGATGAGGAGAGTGCGGTGGTCGGGAACAATAATGAGGAATCTGATGTTGGTAGTGGTTCGAAAGGCCAGATTAATTTGGTGCTTGTCGGCAAATTGTGGACAGTGAAAACGTTCAGCGCCGAGGCGATGAAAAGGACACTTGCTACGATTTGGAGACTCAATGATAATATCGCAATAAAATCGGTGGATACAAATCTTTTTGTTTTCCAATCCTTCAAGGTGGAGGACAACGAGAGGATCATGGAAGGGAGGCCATGGTTTTTTGATGGAAATTTACTTATGTTGAAGGAAATACAAGGTGAGGAACAGCCATCCGAAGTTGAATTTCACAATTCCCCAATGTGGATTCTTCTATTCGATATCCTTTTTCAATAAGCGATGCTCGTCGTTTATGTATGACATTGGTGAGTCCCTAGGAGGTTTTGTGGAATTAGATGATTCTAATCCACTTGGCTGGAGTGAATATATGCGCGTGAAAATTATGGTGGATGTTCGAAGGCCTTTGCGACGTGGTATTTTCATTGCAGGAGAAGCGAGCAAACCTAAATGGGTTAATATAAAATACGAAAGACTCGGGGATTTTCGCTTTTTTTTTTTGTGGCAGACTAAATCATATAGATAAAGAATGCCAAGCTAAGGAGGAGGATGGTGATGAAATTGGTGAGATTGTTTACTATTACGGGACATGGCTAAGAGCATCCCCATAAAAACCCTCAATGAAAACATATGCTGTTAGGGAGAAGGAACGAGTTTGGTTTGAGAAATTGGGTGCAATTCGAGGAGTGGAAGGTTTGAGTTCAAGCAATGCTAAGCATATTAAGCTTGCACCAGTGGAGTTGCTAGAAAATTGTATTTTGAGGCTACAAAGGCTGTTGATGATGAACCAATGAAGGTGGCTAGAGAGGTCACTTTGACAAGGGTTTTTGTCGCTCAACACAATAAGAATGTCTTGCGACTCAAGAGCGTTTCTGATGCGGAGAAAGAGAATGAAGTTGCTGCAAAGGAGGGGGATATAAGAAGCGTGCAGGATGGGGTGGAAAAGGGGGGTCTCCAGTAGAATGAAGGGAGGGGAAATTAATGTAAGGGGTTGGCTTGAAAATGAGAGTGGGAAAAATGGAGATGCAGGTGAAGTGACGTCGGTGGGTTGTATTTTAAATCAAGGAGGTAATGTTGGGATTAGGGAGTTAGTGGGGCAAGATGCAAATGTGGGTGGAGGTAGTAGTGGGGCTAGGAAGTGGAAAAGAATTTGTCGAATGGAGGAGGGCTATGTGGGTGCTGGGGATATGTCTGGGGTAGGGGATGATTGGTAAGAGGGGAGGGGCCTGTTAAAAAAGAAAAGAAGTGCGAAGGAGATTGAATTGGGGCCGGGGTTGGAGAAGCGAAGGAAGTTAGTTGGTGACAATATCACTGGTGACAGTATTAACCAAGTAGGGGGTGATGGTGATGACCATGCCCCGAACACCAATGAAACTTTTAAGTGGGAACGTTCGGGGGATTGGCAACCCTTGGACCGAGAGAACCCTCCGGGACTTGTGTTGGAGGGAGAGGCCGAATGTAGTTTTTTTGATGGAGATGAAAATAAATGAGGGTGTTTTAGAAAAAATAAAAAGGAGGAGTGGCTTTGATAATGGTTTGTGTATGAGTAGTAATGGGAGATCGGGTGGGATGGGTTTTTGGTGGCATGATGTGAATGTGAATGTCAATCTTATTCGACACACCACTTTGCTATAGATGTGTGCAATAGGGAGGGTGTTCCTTGTTGGCGAGCTTTTGGTATTTATGGGTGGTCGAAGAGTACTAACAAATATAAGACTTGGGAATTGATGAAAAATTTTAAAAATTCTTGTGATATCCCATGTCTTATGTTTAGCGATTTTAACGAGATAGTGAGCATGTCGGAGAAGGAAGGTGGTGCGGTGAGAAGGGAGTCTTGTATGGATGCGTTTAGGGATGCCATTGATTGCTGTGGGTGATAAGTGGTTTATTTGACCACTTATTGTGTAAATTTAAACCCGATTTTGCGATCATTTCCCCTCTTTCTAACCCAATTTTGAATGAAAATGTTTTTTCTCGGCTTTCCCCCCCTCTTGGTTTGTGTTTGTCCATGTTTTGCAGGTCTATGAGCTCAATTAGGCAGGCTTTCGGTGCATGAATCGTGTTTAAGACAAGAGGATTGAAGATTGGAGAGGGCGCTCCAGGGGAGCGGGCGTGCCCCTCTCATGGAGCGGGCGCTCCTCGACTCTAGCTACATTCTGCCCAAGTTCAGGTGCTGTTAGGAGCGGGCGTGCACCTCTCATGGAGCGGGCGCTCCTCCCTTTGAAGATTGAATCTGCCCATGCTGCTGGAACAGGGGAGCGGGCGTGCATCATGTGAGGAGCGGGCGCTCCTCCCTGACACTTTCAAATCTGATCCTTCATTGAAGCATTCTGGAGAGGGCGTGCAGCCGAAAGGAGCGGGCGCTCCCAGCTTAGGAGCGGGCGCTCCTCATTGTGGAGCGGGCGCTCCTCGCTGGGAATCCGTTTTCTTTTGACGGATTTCCCTATGTGTTTCGGGGAGTATAAATACTTCCCCTTTAGCTCATTTAGAAAAGGGGGACAGTAGCCTAGTTTTCAGAAACCTCTCTTAGTTTGAAACATTCCTTAGGATTAATTTAGCTTAGTTTTCATCAAATCAAATCATTGTATTAGTGAAATTCAAGAATTATTCTCAAAGTTTGGCAATTTGTATTCAACATTTGAAGCTTCAATTAGTAATTTCTCCAACCTTCTTCCTTTTAATTTCAGATTTTATTTGGTATTTGCATGTTATTTAAATCTTCCTAGTTCTTGGTAATTTGTTATTGGATGATAGTTATTTCAATTGTTAACCACTTTTCCCCAATTATTGAAGTATTTAGAACCCTAATTCTTGATTGCATGTTGATAAACATGAGTTGTGAGTAGTCTTCTTGCTAGGGGTTGGGTGAAGCTCGACCTTTTGGGTTAACTATGCAAATGTGGGAGAAGCATTGATGTTTGAATTGCAATTAAATTGATTATATGAGATTGCTTGTTAGTTCCTCATGATAGGTTTAGCTACCCTTGACTAAGGAGCTTGATAGTATGATATGCCTAATTTGACATGGAAGTGTAAATTGAGTACGTCATTACTTATTGTAATTTGATTATGTATCATCTATTGCTAAACTAATGAGGAATCTAAGTTTAGTAGTGTGAGTTGTTTTCTAATTGCATGAGGTTGATTTTACATATAGTCCTTGCTATATCTTGTCTATTTTACTCCCCGTTTGCCTATTTGCCTTGGTTGAGTGGATCTCATTCCCTAGTATCTTTAATTCATTGATTTAGAACCATAGTTTGTTTGTCTTCTTGACGAACCCCAATTCACCAATTGACTTCGAGTTAGCTTAAGTGTAAAGATCTTTGGCAATCATATCCCGTTCCTTGTGGACCGAACTCTTACTTGTCATTATGCTTGGTTTGTAAGGTGTTTGTTAATAAATGTGTTTGATTGAGTGTGGAATGTACGACCGTTCCAACGCCCATCAAAATGGCGCCGTCGCCGGGGAACGGTGTTGTTGATAGCTAATTGATTACTTGAGTCTAGTTCACCATAAAAAAATTTCAAAAAGATTGTTTCTTTTTGGCTACACTTGTAGCCTTGGTACTAATTGCGTTTGTTGAGAGTGTATGCGCAGAACTCATAACAGGATCTTGGTACCTTACGATCCCGAGATTGAGCAAACTTATAGAAGGAGAAAAAGAGCCGGTTCTAGGCCGTTTACTACTCCCCCAGCTAGAGAGACCAATTTCGAGGAGGATCGAGATCAAATGGGTGACGCGGAACCACCACCTCAAAGACCTTTAAAGGAGTTGGGAACTCCGGGAGCTTATAGAGCTTCAAGCGGCATTGCTCCACCCGTTACTCAAGCCAATGACTTCGAGATTCGGCCCGCAATGATTAATTTGATTGAAAGGAGGCAATATAGTGGAGCAAAACATGAGAGCCCTCTTGCACACTTGAACGAGTTCGAAAAATATTGCAAAACGATCAAGGTAAATGGGGTAACTCAAGAGTTTGTGAGACTAAAGTTGTTTCCTTTTTCTTTGATAGGAAGGGCTCTTGAATGGCTTGAGAAGGAGGTGAGGCCTAACTCCTTGAGAACTTGGGACGAGGTCACCACGGCTTTGTTAGGAAGATTCTATTCCCAAAAGAAGACGGCCGAGGCAAGAGCTTTGATCCAAGGTTTCCGTCAAAAAGCTAGTGAAACCATTTATGAAGCATGGGAACGATACAAGGAATATCAAAGGGAGTGCCCTCATCATGGCATTCCGTCATATCAAGTGCTTCAAATTTTCTATGGGGGCTTGAGCCCACAAGGAAAGACTAGCTTGGATGCAGGAGCGGGTGGCCCGATTATGAACAAGACGGAGGAGCAAGTCATAGAGATAATTGAGGATGTGGTGAGGCACCACATGGATTGGCAAGAAGGAGAGAGAGATTCTCTAAACAAGGGAGGAAATGCGGTTTACTCCGTTGATCACCTTAATGCCATCAACAATTTGACCTCCCAAATCGCCAACCTTGGAAAGGAGATGACGTCCATTAAGGCAAAACTAGAGACCTCTAGTTCAACACAAGAGCATCCCTCCCAATCTAAGGGGAGAGGTATGAATTCTAACTCTTCTCCCTCTACTTCTAATAACATGCCTCATGGATGTTTGTTTTGTGAAAATTGTGGGTCTTATGACCATGATACCTCTTCTTGTAATTATGATTTCCAACCCCAACCCCAATACGAAGATGGTAATGAAAATGAAAATGAACAAGTCAATGCCTTGTCTTATGATAATAGACATAGGAATGATAATCAAAGATACTTACCACCAAATAGAAGAGAACAAGAGGGGAATTCCTATAACCAAAGAGGAAATGATTACGATTACCATAATCAAAATCAATGTGGAAATAGGAACCAAAGGGACCAAAATCCCCAAGGTAACTACAACCAACAAGGTGGTTATGGTAACCATAATCATAATAATCAAGGAAACTATGGGAATCAAGGGCAATTTCACCAAGGAGGAAACTCTAATAATCGGAACAATTGGAACAACAATAATAATAGAGGTTCTTCAAATCAAAATGCGTCCAATTCGAATGTTAGAGGTAATAGGGCTTCCCAAGACAACCACTATGCACAAGCACCACATAGTAGGTCTAGCTTGGAGGAAATGATGGAAAATCAAACTAAAATGTTCAATTCTTTCATGGCCTCAAGTGAAAAGAAATTTAGTGAAGTGATGACCCATAATAAAATGCTAGAGACACAAATTTCACAATTGGCCAATGCTTTGAAGGAAGGGACTAGCACTTCTAAACTACCACCCCAAGGACTAGATCCTAAGAGGCCTGTAAATGTTATATCAACAAGGAGTGGTAAAGTTTTGGAAGAAAGTGTTCCTAAAAAAAGCAATGAGAGAATG
This sequence comes from Chenopodium quinoa, assembly GCF_001683475.1. Classification (NCBI taxonomy): domain Eukaryota; kingdom Viridiplantae; phylum Streptophyta; class Magnoliopsida; order Caryophyllales; family Amaranthaceae; genus Chenopodium; species Chenopodium quinoa. Next base: position 3,208,822 of record NW_018745080.1, on the reverse strand, counting down.
AACATGAGTGAGCCTCCCTTTAAAAGTGATTCTAAACAAGAGAGAGAGCAAAACCATGAGAATGAAAAGGAGAAAGAATGTGAGAAAGAAAAAGAATTTGAGAAAGAGAAAGATTTTGAAAAAGAGAGTGAAGAGAGAAGAGAAAAAGAGAGAGAAACAAAACAATTGCAAAAACTACCATATCCTCACAAATTTGTTAGAAACAAATTAGATGTGCAATTTGGAAAATTTCTTGAAACATTGAAACAAATTCACCTTTCAATTCCTTTTACCGATGCTATTAAGCAAATGCCTAACTATGCTAGGTTTTTGAAAGATATTTTGAGTGGAAGGAGAAAGTGTGAATTGGTTGAAACGGTGAGTCTCACCGAGAATTGTAGTGCAATTATCATGAACAAGATGCCACCCAAATTAAAAGACCCCGGTAACTTTTCTATCCCATGTGCAATATACAAGATGCAAATTGATAATGCTTTGTGTGACCTAGGGGCTAGTGTTAGCCTAATGCCATACTCGGTATACCAAAGACTTGGTATAGGGGAACTTCTACCCACCAACATCACCCTACAATTGGCCGATCGCTCTATTAAATTCCCAAAGGGTAAGGTAGAGGATGTTCCTCTAAGAGTGGGGAAGTTTGTAATCCCGGTGGATTTTGTTGTGTTAGAGATGGATGAAGATGTTAACATTCCAATAATTCTAGGAAGACCTTTTCTTGCTACTTCGGGTGCTTTAATAGATGTTCAAAGTGCTAAAATTTCACTAAAAGTAGGAGATGAGGTGATAGAATTTGATTTGAATGAGAGCATGAAATATCCAAGCTCTAGTCTTGATAATTGCATGATGATTGATACTATTGATTCTATTGTAACTTCTATGCATGAGCACTTGCTCACTACTAACGATGCCCTTGAGAATGTCCTTTTGAACAAGGAAAAGATAGGTGACCAAAGCAAAGAGATGGCATTGTATGAAGAGATGCTTGAAGGAAGTACGGAACCAAGCAATGAGCAAGTGTGCATGGGAATCACAACACATGATGCATTAGAAGTAGCTACCTCAAGAGAAGGTAAGGGTGTTCCAATGGTAGAGTTGAAACCTCTACCATCACACCTAAGGTATGAGTTTTTTGGGCCCCAATTCAACTTTTCCGGTTATTGTGAATTCTTCTTTGAACGAGTGCCAAACTCAAATGTTATGTGGTGTTTTGAGAGATCACCAAGGTGCTTTAGGTAATCTTTAGTAGGATTCGAGCTCCAAACCTCTAGAATCTGATGTATGAACCTACCAAGTGAGCCAACACTTTGTTGGTAAGCTTGCTTATCTACAATGTAATAAGTTAGGATATGTTTTTTTTTTAAAAAAAAATATATATTATACTACCTCCGTTCCTGAAAGTTCGACTCACTTACTATTCATGTAGTCAAAATAAAATAACTTTGACCACATTTTATGATTTATACAATCAAAATAATTTAACAAGTTTGATCATATTTGATTCCCCTTATGATAAATTTTTCAAATATCAACTTTTTAAAAATTTTACTTATACATAGTCGAAGTTATTAATGGTCAAATATGTGCATTGGAGACTGTGCAAATGCAAAGTGAGTCGAACTTTCATGAATGGAGGGAGTACATACATTCTCCGTCGTTATTTATTTGCTCCATTTTTTTTTAAGTATATAAGAAGAAAAAAAATTAATGGTGAAACATTTTTAAAAAATAAAAAATAATTAATAAGAAACAAGGGAGTACATAAATATTTTATCCGCAATATTATACGGACTTTTACCGAAGAAGTATGATGTTTAATCTTATTAGTTATAAATTAATTAACAATAGATTTGAAAACTACTTAAAAGTTAGTTGAAGAAAGAGAATTTTCGTAGTCCCTAGGTTAGGGTTTCGTAGTCCTTGTCCTAGAGTTTGGTTCTGTGTTTTCTTTTCGATTTTTCCCTGTGATTTCAATTTTGTGTTCGATTTTGCATAATCGATTGTAGTATGGAGTCTGATTTGATCAAGGATTGGGAGAAGTTCAAGTTAACTGATGAGGAGAGTGCGGTGGTCGGGAACAATAATGAGGAATCTGATGTTGGTAGTGGTTCGAAAGGCCAGATTAATTTGGTGCTTGTCGGCAAATTGTGGACAGTGAAAACGTTCAGCGCCGAGGCGATGAAAAGGACACTTGCTACGATTTGGAGACTCAATGATAATATCGCAATAAAATCGGTGGATACAAATCTTTTTGTTTTCCAATCCTTCAAGGTGGAGGACAACGAGAGGATCATGGAAGGGAGGCCATGGTTTTTTGATGGAAATTTACTTATGTTGAAGGAAATACAAGGTGAGGAACAGCCATCCGAAGTTGAATTTCACAATTCCCCAATGTGGATTCTTCTATTCGATATCCTTTTTCAATAAGCGATGCTCGTCGTTTATGTATGACATTGGTGAGTCCCTAGGAGGTTTTGTGGAATTAGATGATTCTAATCCACTTGGCTGGAGTGAATATATGCGCGTGAAAATTATGGTGGATGTTCGAAGGCCTTTGCGACGTGGTATTTTCATTGCAGGAGAAGCGAGCAAACCTAAATGGGTTAATATAAAATACGAAAGACTCGGGGATTTTCGCTTTTTTTTTTTGTGGCAGACTAAATCATATAGATAAAGAATGCCAAGCTAAGGAGGAGGATGGTGATGAAATTGGTGAGATTGTTTACTATTACGGGACATGGCTAAGAGCATCCCCATAAAAACCCTCAATGAAAACATATGCTGTTAGGGAGAAGGAACGAGTTTGGTTTGAGAAATTGGGTGCAATTCGAGGAGTGGAAGGTTTGAGTTCAAGCAATGCTAAGCATATTAAGCTTGCACCAGTGGAGTTGCTAGAAAATTGTATTTTGAGGCTACAAAGGCTGTTGATGATGAACCAATGAAGGTGGCTAGAGAGGTCACTTTGACAAGGGTTTTTGTCGCTCAACACAATAAGAATGTCTTGCGACTCAAGAGCGTTTCTGATGCGGAGAAAGAGAATGAAGTTGCTGCAAAGGAGGGGGATATAAGAAGCGTGCAGGATGGGGTGGAAAAGGGGGGTCTCCAGTAGAATGAAGGGAGGGGAAATTAATGTAAGGGGTTGGCTTGAAAATGAGAGTGGGAAAAATGGAGATGCAGGTGAAGTGACGTCGGTGGGTTGTATTTTAAATCAAGGAGGTAATGTTGGGATTAGGGAGTTAGTGGGGCAAGATGCAAATGTGGGTGGAGGTAGTAGTGGGGCTAGGAAGTGGAAAAGAATTTGTCGAATGGAGGAGGGCTATGTGGGTGCTGGGGATATGTCTGGGGTAGGGGATGATTGGTAAGAGGGGAGGGGCCTGTTAAAAAAGAAAAGAAGTGCGAAGGAGATTGAATTGGGGCCGGGGTTGGAGAAGCGAAGGAAGTTAGTTGGTGACAATATCACTGGTGACAGTATTAACCAAGTAGGGGGTGATGGTGATGACCATGCCCCCGAACACCAATGAAACTTTTAAGTGGGAACGTTCGGGGGATTGGCAACCCTTGGACCGAGAGAACCCTCCGGGACTTGTGTTGGAGGGAGAGGCCGAATGTAGTTTTTTTGATGGAGATGAAAATAAATGAGGGTGTTTTAGAAAAAATAAAAAGGAGGAGTGGCTTTGATAATGGTTTGTGTATGAGTAGTAATGGGAGATCGGGTGGGATGGGTTTTTTGGTGGCATGATGTGAATGTGAATGTCAATCTTATTCGACACACCACTTTGCTATAGATGTGTGCAATAGGGAGGGTGTTCCTTGTTGGCGAGCTTTTGGTATTTATGGGTGGTCGAAGAGTACTAACAAATATAAGACTTGGGAATTGATGAAAAATTTTAAAAATTCTTGTGATATCCCATGTCTTATGTTTAGCGATTTTAACGAGATAGTGAGCATGTCGGAGAAGGAAGGTGGTGCGGTGAGAAGGGAGTCTTGTATGGATGCGTTTAGGGATGCCATTGATTGCTGTGGGTGATAAGTGGTTTATTTGACCACTTATTGTGTAAATTTAAACCCGATTTTGCGATCATTTCCCCTCTTTCTAACCCAATTTTGAATGAAAATGTTTTTTCTCGGCTTTCCCCCCCTCTTGGTTTGTGTTTGTCCATGTTTTGCAGGTCTATGAGCTCAATTAGGCAGGCTTTCGGTGCATGAATCGTGTTTAAGACAAGAGGATTGAAGATTGGAGAGGGCGCTCCAGGGGAGCGGGCGTGCCCCTCTCATGGAGCGGGCGCTCCTCGACTCTAGCTACATTCTGCCCAAGTTCAGGTGCTGTTAGGAGCGGGCGTGCACCTCTCATGGAGCGGGCGCTCCTCCCTTTGAAGATTGAATCTGCCCATGCTGCTGGAACAGGGGAGCGGGCGTGCATCATGTGAGGAGCGGGCGCTCCTCCCTGACACTTTCAAATCTGATCCTTCATTGAAGCATTCTGGAGAGGGCGTGCAGCCGAAAGGAGCGGGCGCTCCCAGCTTAGGAGCGGGCGCTCCTCATTGTGGAGCGGGCGCTCCTCGCTGGGAATCCGTTTTCTTTTGACGGATTTCCCTATGTGTTTCGGGGAGTATAAATACTTCCCCTTTAGCTCATTTAGAAAAGGGGGACAGTAGCCTAGTTTTCAGAAACCTCTCTTAGTTTGAAACATTCCTTAGGATTAATTTAGCTTAGTTTTCATCAAATCAAATCATTGTATTAGTGAAATTCAAGAATTATTCTCAAAGTTTGGCAATTTGTATTCAACATTTGAAGCTTCAATTAGTAATTTCTCCAACCTTCTTCCTTTTAATTTCAGATTTTATTTGGTATTTGCATGTTATTTAAATCTTCCTAGTTCTTGGTAATTTGTTATTGGATGATAGTTATTTCAATTGTTAACCACTTTTCCCCAATTATTGAAGTATTTAGAACCCTAATTCTTGATTGCATGTTGATAAACATGAGTTGTGAGTAGTCTTCTTGCTAGGGGTTGGGTGAAGCTCGACCTTTTGGGTTAACTATGCAAATGTGGGAGAAGCATTGATGTTTGAATTGCAATTAAATTGATTATATGAGATTGCTTGTTAGTTCCTCATGATAGGTTTAGCTACCCTTGACTAAGGAGCTTGATAGTATGATATGCCTAATTTGACATGGAAGTGTAAATTGAGTACGTCATTACTTATTGTAATTTGATTATGTATCATCTATTGCTAAACTAATGAGGAATCTAAGTTTAGTAGTGTGAGTTGTTTTCTAATTGCATGAGGTTGATTTTACATATAGTCCTTGCTATATCTTGTCTATTTTACTCCCCGTTTGCCTATTTGCCTTGGTTGAGTGGATCTCATTCCCTAGTATCTTTAATTCATTGATTTAGAACCATAGTTTGTTTGTCTTCTTGACGAACCCCAATTCACCAATTGACTTCGAGTTAGCTTAAGTGTAAAGATCTTTGGCAATCATATCCCGTTCCTTGTGGACCGAACTCTTACTTGTCATTATGCTTGGTTTGTAAGGTGTTTGTTAATAAATGTGTTTGATTGAGTGTGGAATGTACGACCGTTCCAACGCCCATCAAAATGGCGCCGTCGCCGGGGAACGGTGTTGTTGATAGCTAATTGATTACTTGAGTCTAGTTCACCATAAAAAAATTTCAAAAAGATTGTTTCTTTTTGGCTACACTTGTAGCCTTGGTACTAATTGCGTTTGTTGAGAGTGTATGCGCAGAACTCATAACAGGATCTTGGTACCTTACGATCCCGAGATTGAGCAAACTTATAGAAGGAGAAAAAGAGCCGGTTCTAGGCCGTTTACTACTCCCCCAGCTAGAGAGACCAATTTCGAGGAGGATCGAGATCAAATGGGTGACGCGGAACCACCACCTCAAAGACCTTTAAAGGAGTTGGGAACTCCGGGAGCTTATAGAGCTTCAAGCGGCATTGCTCCACCCGTTACTCAAGCCAATGACTTCGAGATTCGGCCCGCAATGATTAATTTGATTGAAAGGAGGCAATATAGTGGAGCAAAACATGAGAGCCCTCTTGCACACTTGAACGAGTTCGAAAAATATTGCAAAACGATCAAGGTAAATGGGGTAACTCAAGAGTTTGTGAGACTAAAGTTGTTTCCTTTTTCTTTGATAGGAAGGGCTCTTGAATGGCTTGAGAAGGAGGTGAGGCCTAACTCCTTGAGAACTTGGGACGAGGTCACCACGGCTTTGTTAGGAAGATTCTATTCCCAAAAGAAGACGGCCGAGGCAAGAGCTTTGATCCAAGGTTTCCGTCAAAAAGCTAGTGAAACCATTTATGAAGCATGGGAACGATACAAGGAATATCAAAGGGAGTGCCCTCATCATGGCATTCCGTCATATCAAGTGCTTCAAATTTTCTATGGGGGCTTGAGCCCACAAGGAAAGACTAGCTTGGATGCAGGAGCGGGTGGCCCGATTATGAACAAGACGGAGGAGCAAGTCATAGAGATAATTGAGGATGTGGTGAGGCACCACATGGATTGGCAAGAAGGAGAGAGAGATTCTCTAAACAAGGGAGGAAATGCGGTTTACTCCGTTGATCACCTTAATGCCATCAACAATTTGACCTCCCAAATCGCCAACCTTGGAAAGGAGATGACGTCCATTAAGGCAAAACTAGAGACCTCTAGTTCAACACAAGAGCATCCCTCCCAATCTAAGGGGAGAGGTATGAATTCTAACTCTTCTCCCTCTACTTCTAATAACATGCCTCATGGATGTTTGTTTTGTGAAAATTGTGGGTCTTATGACCATGATACCTCTTCTTGTAATTATGATTTCCAACCCCAACCCCAATACGAAGATGGTAATGAAAATGAAAATGAACAAGTCAATGCCTTGTCTTATGATAATAGACATAGGAATGATAATCAAAGATACTTACCACCAAATAGAAGAGAACAAGAGGGGAATTCCTATAACCAAAGAGGAAATGATTACGATTACCATAATCAAAATCAATGTGGAAATAGGAACCAAAGGGACCAAAATCCCCAAGGTAACTACAACCAACAAGGTGGTTATGGTAACCATAATCATAATAATCAAGGAAACTATGGGAATCAAGGGCAATTTCACCAAGGAGGAAACTCTAATAATCGGAACAATTGGAACAACAATAATAATAGAGGTTCTTCAAATCAAAATGCGTCCAATTCGAATGTTAGAGGTAATAGGGCTTCCCAAGACAACCACTATGCACAAGCACCACATAGTAGGTCTAGCTTGGAGGAAATGATGGAAAATCAAACTAAAATGTTCAATTCTTTCATGGCCTCAAGTGAAAAGAAATTTAGTGAAGTGATGACCCATAATAAAATGCTAGAGACACAAATTTCACAATTGGCCAATGCTTTGAAGGAAGGGACTAGCACTTCTAAACTACCACCCCAAGGACTAGATCCTAAGAGGCCTGTAAATGTTATATCAACAAGGAGTGGTAAAGTTTTGGAAGAAAGTGTTCCTAAAAAAAAGCAATGAGAGAATGAACATGAGTGAGCCTCCCTTTAAAAGTGATTCTAAACAAGAGAGAGAGCAAAACCATGAGAATGAAAAGGAGAAAGAATGTGAGAAAGAAAAAGAATTTGAGAAAGAGAAAGATTTTGAAAAAGAGAGTGAAGAGAGAAGAGAAAAAGAGAGAGAAACAAAACAATTGCAAAAACTACCATATCCTCACAAATTTGTTAGAAACAAATTAGATGTGCAATTTGGAAAATTTCTTGAAACATTGAAACAAATTCACCTTTCAATTCCTTTTACCGATGCTATTAAGCAAATGCCTAACTATGCTAGGTTTTTGAAAGATATTTTGAGTGGAAGGAGAAAGTGTGAATTGGTTGAAACGGTGAGTCTCACCGAGAATTGTAGTGCAATTATCATGAACAAGATGCCACCCAAATTAAAAGACCCCGGTAACTTTTCTATCCCATGTGCAATATACAAGATGCAAATTGATAATGCTTTGTGTGACCTAGGGGCTAGTGTTAGCCTAATGCCATACTCGGTATACCAAAGACTTGGTATAGGGGAACTTCTACCCACCAACATCACCCTACAATTGGCCGATCGCTCTATTAAATTCCCAAAGGGTAAGGTAGAGGATGTTCCTCTAAGAGTGGGGAAGTTTGTAATCCCGGTGGATTTTGTTGTGTTAGAGATGGATGAAGATGTTAACATTCCAATAATTCTAGGAAGACCTTTTCTTGCTACTTCGGGTGCTTTAATAGATGTTCAAAGTGCTAAAATTTCACTAAAAGTAGGAGATGAGGTGATAGAATTTGATTTGAATGAGAGCATGAAATATCCAAGCTCTAGTCTTGATAATTGCATGATGATTGATACTATTGATTCTATTGTAACTTCTATGCATGAGCACTTGCTCACTACTAACGATGCCCTTGAGAATGTCCTTTTGAACAAGGAAAAGATAGGTGACCAAAGCAAAGAGATGGCATTGTATGAAGAGATGCTTGAAGGAAGTACGGAACCAAGCAATGAGCAAGTGTGCATGGGAATCACAACACATGATGCATTAGAAGTAGCTACCTCAAGAGAAGGTAAGGGTGTTCCAATGGTAGAGTTGAAACCTCTACCATCACACCTAAGGTATGAGTTTTTGGGCCCCAATTCAACTTTTCCGGTTATTGTGAATTCTTCTTTGAACGAGTGCCAAACTCAAATGTTATGTGGTGTTTTGAGAGATCACCAAGGTGCTTTAGGCTATACCATAGATAACCTCAAAGGTATTAGCCCCGCTTTATGTATGCACCACATAACACTTGAGGAGGGTGCTAAGCCTTCCATTGAGAGGCAAAGGAAACTCAATCCTCAAATGGGGGAGGTGGTGAAGAAAGAAATCACCAAACTCCTTGATGCCGGCATCATCTTCCCCATTTCGAGTTCTAGATGGGTTTCCCCCGTTCATGTGGTCCCTAAAAAGGGAGGAATGACCGTAGTTGAAAATGAGAATGGTAATCTCATTTCAACTAGAACGATGACCGGTTGGAGGATGTGCATAGACTATAGACGTCTAAATGCATCCACCAACAAGGATCATTTTCCTCTCCCTTTTATCGACCAAATGCTTGAAAGACTAACCAAGCACAAGTATTATTGCTTTCTTGATGGTTATTCGGGTTTCTTTCAAATCCCTATAAACCCGGATGACCAAGAGAAAACAACTTTTACTTGTCCCTATGGAACTTTTGCATATAGGAGGATGCCCTTCGGGCTTTGCAACGCACCGGCAACCTTCCAAAGATGCATGATGAGTATTTTTGGGGACATGCTTGAAGCCGAAATGGAAGTTTTCATGGATGATTTCTCGGTAGGGGGCCTTTCGTTCGAGGATTGTTTGTCCAACTTGGGCAAGTGCTTGACAAGATGTGAGAAGGTCAATTTGGTTTTGAATTGGGAGAAATGCCACTTTATGGTGGAAGAGGGAATTGTCCTTGGTCATAAGATTTCAAGCAAAGGGATTGAGGTTGACAAGGCCAAGGTTGAAGTGATAGAAAAGCTTCCGCCACCAATCAATGTGAGAGGAGTAAGGTCATTTTTGGGGCATGCCGGGTTCTATAGGAGATTCATCAAGGATTTCTCACAAATTGCTAGACCCCTAAATGCTCTTCTTCAAAAAGATGCCATCTTTATTTTTGATGAAGAGTGTCTCCAAGCTTTCAACAAATTAAAGGAGGCTTTAATCTCAACTCCAATTGTGCAAGGGCCAAGATGGGATTTGCCATTTGAACTTATGTGCGATGCAAGTGATGTTGCGATTGGAGGAGTATTGGGGCAAAGGATAGAGAAGAGGCTTCACGTGATTTACTACATGTCTAAGACTTTGAATGAAGCTCAACGGAACTACACCACAACGAAGAAAGAGTTTCTTGCCGTGGTTCATGCTTTTGAGAAGTTTTGGAACTACCTCATTGGTTCCAAAACTATTGTTTATACCGATCACGCAGCCATTAGGTACCTTATTGCAAAGAAAGAATCCAAGCCACGTCTTCTTCGGTGGGTCCTATCTCTCCAACAATTTGATGTTGAAATCCGTGATAAAAAGGGGGTCGAGAATGTGGTTGCGGACCATCTTTCCCGACTAGAGAATGTGCAAGCTAGTGATGATGAAATCCCTATATGTGATGAATTGAGAGATGATATGCTTTACATCTTGAATGAAAAGGAGCTTCCTTGGTTCGCCGACTTGGTAAACTACTTGGCTTGTGGAGAATGCCCACCCAATTTCTCCAAGAATCAAAGGAAGAAGCTAAAAAGGGAAGCAAGACATTATGTATGGGATGATCCCATTCTCTACAAACGAGGAGTAGACGGTTTGCTCCGTAGGTGTGTCCCGGATGAACAAGTGCAAGGAGTGCTCAAGATGTGCCATTCCGATCCATGTGGAGGGCATATGGGAGCCAACAAAACTGCATTGAAAATCTTGCATAGCGGTTTGTGGTGGCCTCACATCTTCAAGAACGCTTGGGGATTTTTGAAGACTTGTGACCGCTGTCAACGAACCGGCAACATATCCAAGCGCAATGAGATGCCCCAACAACCGATTCTTGAGCTTGAGGTATTTGATGTATGGGGTATGGATTTCATGGGGCCATTCCCAAATTCTCATGGGAATCAATACATCCTTGTGGCGGTCGACTATGTATCAAAATGGGTGGAAGCCATTGCCTCCCCAACTAATGACCACAAGGTTGTCATGAAGATGTTCAAAAAAGTCATATTTCCAAGATTCGGTATTCCAAGGGCGGTGGTGAGTGACAATGGTTCACATTTTGTTCATAGTGCTTTTCAAAAGATGCTAAGAAAGCACGGGGTCCACCAAAGATTCGGCCTTACCTATCATCCACAAACAAGTGGACAAGCGGAAGTGTCTAACCGTCAAATAAAGCTAATCCTCGAGAAGACGGTTGCTAAGAACAGGAAGGATTGGTCAGAAAAGCTTGATGACGCTCTATGGGCATATAGAACTACGTACAAGACCCCAATAGGCACAACTCCATATCGTCTAGTGTATGGAAAATCTTGTCATCTACCGGTGGAGCTTGAGCACCGGACCCAATGGGCGATCAAGAAGATTAATTTCGACTTGGCTAGCGCGGGAGAGCAAAGATGGCTTGATTTGCATGAGCTTGAAGAGCTAAGGTTGGAAGCCTATGAGTGTGCTAGCAACTATAAGAATCGCACTAAGGATTGCCACGACCGGAACATTGAAAAGAAAGCATTTCTAAAAGGCGATAAGGTACTCCTCTACAATTCTAGGATGAAATTGTTTCCCGGGAAACTTTTATCAAGGTGGAGTGGACCTTTTGTTGTCAAGGAAGTGTTTCCTCATGGAGCCGTGGAAGTTTGGGATATGGACGGCAAGAGATCTTTCAAGGTGAATGGGCATCGCCTCAAGCTTTACTACGAGGGTGCTCATGTGGGTGTTTTAGAATCAACTCAATGTAATCTTACCTCCTGAGTGTGGAGGTCGTCAAGCTATTGACGTTAAAGAAGCGCTTCCGGGAGGCAACCCGAGTAAAAAAAAAGAAAAAAAAGAGAGGGAAGAGAGAGTCAAGAAAATAAAAGGAGTGAAAAATAAAACAATGAATGAGAGAAGAAAAGAATATGAGTGTTGGGAATATCTGATTTTGGCCAATATTGTTGAATTTTGTTCTTGTGGTTTTGATATAGGTACTTGAAGCAAAAAGAGCCGAAGAAAACAAAACAGGAAGCTGTCAACAGCTAGGAGCGGGCGCTCCAACACAACTGCAAGCCCGCTCCAAGCTCAATGTACGAAACAGTAGGCTTCAAGACTGGTAGGAGCGGGCGCTCCAACTCAACTGCACGCCCGCTCCTGTCTGGGTTAGCAAACAGGTTTCAATCATAGCATTAGAGCGGGCGCTCCAACATCATTGCACGCCCGCTCCTGTCAAATGCCGTAGCCAAAATTGATTTAAGGAGCGGGCGCTCCAACTCAACTGCACGCCCGCTCCTTGCTGGGTCAGAAATTCAGATCCTCAACTTCGGCTTGGAGCGGGCGCTCCAACATCTCTGCACGCCCGCTCCAAAACGGTTTTAAAACAGGCAGAAACTCTTTCTCAGTTAGGAGCGGGCGCTCCTACCCAACTGCACGCCCGCTCCTACCTGTCCGGGTAAAAAAAAAGAGGAACTTATCTCTCTTTTTATCACTTTACCCATCATTTCTCACCACTCATTCAAACATTCATACTCTCTCTCCTCCTTCCCATCTACTTCCCTCTCTAAAAACCTCATATTCTCCAACTTCTCTCTTCATTTTCATTATCAAATCTCAACTTTCTTCAACCGAAATTCACAAATTCTTAATCTACATCAAATTCTCTCTCCAAAAACCATAATTTTACAAAAAATTTGGGCAAAAATTTCGAAGACCCACAAGTGGGAATTGAAGAAAATCAATAAGGAAAGGGGCAAGCTTGCTAGTAAAGGAGGAATTTGAGGAAATTGGAGGATTTTAGAGTATTTTCATACTCAAAGTGGTATAATTTTCTTCCTTACTTCACTTTCCCTCTTAAACCTAAGGGTTTTTCTTCAATATTTCTCTCAATTTGTTTATTTCATGATTGTTGTGTAATTAGTTGCATGATTAGGTGATTTAAACAAATTTTCTTGCCTTTGATAATTAAATTGTTGGTTTTTGTGGATAATTGTGGAGTAAGGGAATGGCTTGTGCATGAAAACTTAATTATAATTTGTGAATTTGTGAATTTTTGTGTGAGAATTGTTGTGTTAAGATTGTTGGTTGGTTGTGTGGAATTATTATTGAATTGTGAGCAGGTACCTTGGTTTAATTTGGGGGATTTGAAGTTAAGGAGGTTGTGTTTGTTGAATTTTGGTGCTTGTGTGAGGAGTTTTGAGTGAACCCTTTTTACTTTTTTTTTCCAAATTTTGTCAAGATGGTGCTAAGATTATTTGGAGGTGCGGGAGGAAAGTAAAGAAAGACTTCCAGCATCCAAATATCCGAAAACCAAAACCAAAACCAAACTCAAAACCAAGACAATGCTCCTCCTCCCATTAGAATCCCCGAAAAATTTAAAAAGTATCACTCCGAGCTTTCAAAACGAAAAATCCTTCCAACAAGATTTTACGACCAATCAACTTGCCATCTTTTAGGGATAGATGAAGGAATTCGGCGAGTGGCCGATAATTTCGGATGGTTAAACTACCTCAAGAAGAGGGAGCTAACCTACGAATCGATCACTCTCGAGTTCCTTTCAACCTTAACCATGCGCCGAATCAATGGTGAGGGAGAGCCTCTTGAGTGCGAAATTAAGTTTAGACTTTTCAATCAAGAAAAGACTCTAACCTTAACTCGCCTCAATGAAATATTTGAGTGGCCCGTGTATAATCAAATAGACAACCCCGATAGTTTCTACCTTTCTAGCTACGAAGAGCGAAATTGGTGGAATACTATCGCGGAGTATCCTAATTTCACCACCCGGTCTAGCCACGCTAGCCACATTGTCCACCCCGTACTCCGTATATTCATGAGAATTATGGGGTACGCTTGTTTCTCGAAACAAGATCTCGGGAAGCTAACAAAAGAGGAGATCAAATGCCTCTTTATAGCTTCCCGATTTGAGGGGGACCTTGAGGGTAATGTGAACATGGGATACTTGTTTATCCAAAGGTGCCTTGAGATTAAGAGGAGTTCGGAGTTTAGAGGGGAGATAAAATGTGGTGGCATGATCACAATAATTGCCAAGGCTTTGGGTTTCACTAATTGGGTTGAGCAATTAACCCCGGTGAACGGGTCCAATGTCCTTGACCTTGCCGGACTTGCCTCAATGCAAATGCTTGTGGAGGTCCGTGGCAATGTCACCACATACTCTTGGTTGGTCAAGGGTAAGCACCGTTGCTTTCTCCCTAATGCGGCGGTAATGAACACCGTGGGGAACACTTGGCAAGTGCCATTTGAGCCACTCCCCGCGAATGTTCCCATCCCTGACCAACCATCTCAACCTCGTCGCCATAGTATTTCTACCGCTCCTAGGTTTTTCGGCGGCTCCTCTTCTTCTCCTTCTTCCTCCTTCGACCTTGAATCGGCTTTTCACCGCCTAAATCTTTCCAACCAAAGAATCCTCCAAGAAAATGAATATCAAAGTTATGTGTCTCAAATGACATATCAAAGCCAAGTTGAGAGGGGAGACTTTCTCCCCTATGTCAACTATCCTAACCGCCCCGTTCAAGAGGGGCCGGTTGCGGGTTGGAACAACAACCAACCCACCTACTCTTATTGGCAAGGACCTCGTAGCTCCGTTTCGGAGCTACGATCCTTTCCTCCCTACGATTATTCACAACCCGGGGGTTGTGATTTTAGGGGGACCCATCTTATTACCACGTCCCCGAGACATGTGGTAATATGACTCCCGAGGAAATCGATAATCACCCCTTAAGGGGATACTTCGGGTTTCCACCCGGGTATGATGGTGGGTGGGGCACTAGTAATGCACCGGACTACGGTCACTATCGTAGTAGCCCCAACTATGATCTTCCTCCATACGTGGATCAACCTTCCTTTTCCGGCGATGTAGACCTCAACTATAACTACATGCCATCACCGCCTAGGGAGGATGATCGGGAGTAGCCTTTAGACATTTGTTTTTACCGTTCCCTTCTCTTCTTTTCCCATCATGTGTAACACCGAGGCCGGTGTCGAGTTCAAGCTTGGGGGGAGATGTTTCTCATTGTGTCCATCTATCGTGGGAACGGTAATCAAATGTCTAGCTTGGGGGAAGTCTTGGGGTCTTTGTGTCTAGGGTAGTTTTCGGTTTTGGTAGGAAATGTGCTTTCTTGTGATGCCTTTTGTGCTATGTATGGAGAAATTTGAGATTGTATGTGGAATGTTTGGCATGAAAGGCTTAGTCTAGCCTTTGGGACTTGTGGTAGGATTCATAAGGTATTATGTTCTAGTTTGCATGCCTATATTAGGTTGTTGTTACCCCTTTTCACGTTTTTATGGCATGCCTAGGCTAGAACAATTGCATATTGATGTTTTTGTCTCACTTCTCTTTATGTGTGTGCTATTTGGAGCATCTTATCTATGGCTTTGATATGATCATGCTTTGGTTGGTTTGATTGTTGGTTGGTATCATGGTTGATTGGCATTGTTCTTGGTCTTGCTTGATGGTGAATTTTGATGATGATTTCCCTTAATATCCAAATTTCTTTTTCTTATCCTCTAACCCCTCTAACATCCAAATTCCCTAATATCCAAATCCCTAATATCCAAATTCTTTAATTAGTCTCTCTTTCCCCCGTTTTCAACCTTTTTCCAATCCCTAATATCCAAATTCTTTAATTAGTCTCTCTTTCCCCCGTTTTCAACCTTTTTCCAAAAAAAAAAAAAAAAAAAAAAAAAATTAAAAAAGGATTTTGTTTGCCTTTGATCGGTTTGCAATGATGATATTGAATTGTATGTGGTGGATGTTTGTTTTCTTTTCGTAATAAAATTTCGAGCATGGTTTAGATGCCCTTGGTGGAACATAGAATTGGTTAGTTTAGGCTAGTGTGAGAATAACTTTCCCGAATGTGCGAAACTTAAAGTCTAGGTTTGTGGTAAGATGGAGTCGCCCATATCAAAGGAATTTGAACCCTGAAAGGTAGTAATTGATCCCACATTGTTCCCAAAAGTGAGGTTGTAATATTATTTTTTCAAGCCTACTACATTTTGAATGAGTGGCAAGGATCCTCTTTGATTTAGTACCTAGATCGAGAACTTGAGTCCTGACTCCCAAGATCGCGGCCTAAACTACTCTTAGTAATATGAAGTTGATATGTATTGTTCATTCGCACAAAGTTAAGGCATGTCATTCTTGTTTCCTTAGTTCAATCTTTAAGTTGTTATAAATAATAGTTTGTGATGTAAATACCCAAGTTTGAAAAAAAAAATAAAAAAAAAAATAAAAAAAAAATAAAAAAAAAAATGGAAAGAAGTAATGAATAGCCACCACCCTAGCGATGAAACAAGTTTGGGGGTGCGTTTTTGTTTCAAGTTTATTCATAGTTTGTATTTTGGGTCAAAGTTAGAAACCTCTTTAGGTTTGCTCTTAGTGCTATATATCTTAGCTTGACTTTAATTGCAAAGCACTTCTAGTTTTCTCTATGCCTTAACTTTGTGTCGTATTCCTTGAGTCTTGTAATGTTAGTAGAATAGTTGAAGCCATAGACGGTGGAGGGAGTTGGTTCACAAGCATATGGAGAGGGTATTTATCATTGAGATGTCGAGTGCTCTAAACCTTCTTGGGTCTATTTTTCTTTCGGCTCCTTCGAGGAGTCATGAGACATTACCATTAGGGGGAATTTGAACTTTGTGTTGGGGACGCGGTAAGATTGGTTGAATGGACCAAAGTTGAGTACATTCGGGAATGTTAGCTAGGCCTCGGCTAGTCATGACCGTGGTTGATCTTAGGCATATACCTCATGCTCGAGTTTTATTGCTTAAGGATTCTCATATCTATGCATGTGCTTTTCTTTGAGCAAATTGATCTTTGGGTTTGTTTTTGGGCAATGTGAATTGCTTGAGGACAAGCATTTGGCTAGCTTGGGGGGATTTGATAAGTGGTTTATTTGACCACTTATTGTGTAAATTTAAACCCGATTTTGCGATCATTTCCCCTCTTTCTAACCCAATTTTGAATGAAAATGTTTTTTCTCGGCTTTCCCCCCCTCTTGGTTTGTGTTTGTCCATGTTTTGCAGGTCTATGAGCTCAATTAGGCAGGCTTTCGGTGCATGAATCGTGTTTAAGACAAGAGGATTGAAGATTGGAGAGGGCGCTCCAGGGGAGCGGGCGTGCCCCTCTCATGGAGCGGGCGCTCCTCGACTCTAGCTACATTCTGCCCAAGTTCAGGTGCTGTTAGGAGCGGGCGTGCACCTCTCATGGAGCGGGCGCTCCTCCCTTTGAAGATTGAATCTGCCCATGCTGCTGGAACAGGGGAGCGGGCGTGCATCATGTGAGGAGCGGGCGCTCCTCCCTGACACTTTCAAATCTGATCCTTCATTGAAGCATTCTGGAGAGGGCGTGCAGCCGAAAGGAGCGGGCGCTCCCAGCTTAGGAGCGGGCGCTCCTCATTGTGGAGCGGGCGCTCCTCGCTGGGAATCCGTTTTCTTTTGACGGATTTCCCTATGTGTTTCGGGGAGTATAAATACTTCCCCTTTAGCTCATTTAGAAAAGGGGGACAGTAGCCTAGTTTTCAGAAACCTCTCTTAGTTTGAAACATTCCTTAGGATTAATTTAGCTTAGTTTTCATCAAATCAAATCATTGTATTAGTGAAATTCAAGAATTATTCTCAAAGTTTGGCAATTTGTATTCAACATTTGAAGCTTCAATTAGTAATTTCTCCAACCTTCTTCCTTTTAATTTCAGATTTTATTTGGTATTTGCATGTTATTTAAATCTTCCTAGTTCTTGGTAATTTGTTATTGGATGATAGTTATTTCAATTGTTAACCACTTTTCCCCAATTATTGAAGTATTTAGAACCCTAATTCTTGATTGCATGTTGATAAACATGAGTTGTGAGTAGTCTTCTTGCTAGGGGTTGGGTGAAGCTCGACCTTTTGGGTTAACTATGCAAATGTGGGAGAAGCATTGATGTTTGAATTGCAATTAAATTGATTATATGAGATTGCTTGTTAGTTCCTCATGATAGGTTTAGCTACCCTTGACTAAGGAGCTTGATAGTATGATATGCCTAATTTGACATGGAAGTGTAAATTGAGTACGTCATTACTTATTGTAATTTGATTATGTATCATCTATTGCTAAACTAATGAGGAATCTAAGTTTAGTAGTGTGAGTTGTTTTCTAATTGCATGAGGTTGATTTTACATATAGTCCTTGCTATATCTTGTCTATTTTACTCCCCGTTTGCCTATTTGCCTTGGTTGAGTGGATCTCATTCCCTAGTATCTTTAATTCATTGATTTAGAACCATAGTTTGTTTGTCTTCTTGACGAACCCCAATTCACCAATTGACTTCGAGTTAGCTTAAGTGTAAAGATCTTTGGCAATCATATCCCGTTCCTTGTGGACTGAACTCTTACTTGTCATTATGCTTGGTTTGTAAGGTGTTTGTTAATAAATGTGTTTGATTGAGTGTGGAATGTACGACCGTTCCAACGCCCATCAGTGGGTTGCGGGATTTGGGGTACAAGGGCTATAAATTCACTTGGCAGTGGGGTAATTCCGTTGATAATGTGATCCGTGAGAGACTTGATAGGTTTATGGGGGATGATGCATGGTGTGAACTACATCCGAATTTCTCAGTGCAGCACTTGGTAAGAAAGGAGTCCGATCATTCGCCATTTTCCTTGATACTTTGAACTATTTTGATAGAGGGAAGAAGGGCAAGCTTTTCAGATTTGAAGCCATGTGGCTTACGAAGGATAAATGTGTAAGTGTAGTTGCGAAGGCTTGGAGTGAGGGGGCGGGTTTTCCGACTCATAAACGCATCGATTTGTGTGCTCGGGAATTAAAAAAGTGGGATGCCACTTCATTTGGAGACACAAAGAAAAAATCAGAAAGCTTGAACAGGATTTAAGGGAAGCACAGGGTGGGCATGTTGATGCTCGAATGATGGCTACATGTGAGAGATTGGATGATGACTTGGGTGAGCTTCGAAGGTTAGAGGAATCCTACTGGTACGCTAGAGCCCGGGCAAATGAGATGAGGGATGGTGATAAAAATACGGCGTACTTTCATAGGAAGGCTAGCCAAAGGAAGAAGAAGAATCGCATTGGTGGTTTGTTTGATTCGTCGGGTGAGTGGAGAACAGATGAAAAACAGATTTGTAACGTTGTGGCAACTTATTTCTCGACCCTCTTCACGTCCGATTTGCCCAAGAACTTTGAGGCAACCTTGGCGGGTCTAAGTGAGGTTGTTACCGACTCAATGAATTCTGTTCTTGATGCTGAACCTAGTGCCAAAGAAATCAAACAAGATCTCTTCCAGATGCATCCTAATAAAGCTCCGGGAGCTGACAGTATGCATGCCCTATTTTTTCAAAAATTATGGCATATTTTGGGTTCTTATATTGTGATACTGGTGAAAAATTGGTGGAAGGGTTTGATTGATATTTCTGACATCAATAATACATGTATTGTGCTTATTATGAAGTGTAAGGAGCCGAAATATAAGTTGTTGTAATGTGATTTATAAAATAATATCAAAGACGATGGCTAATAAACTGAAACCATTTCTTAACGATATTATTTCTATAAATCAGAGTGTTTTTATTCTGGGTCGTCTGATAACTGATAATGCCTTGATTGCTTTTGAGATTTTTCATTATATGAAAAGAGGAGGGGAAGGGCGACATGGTACGGTAGCACTCAAGCTAGATATGAGTAAGGCCTATGACAGGGTGGAATGGAGCTTCCTGGAAAAGGTGATGATCAGAATGGGTTTTTGTGATAGCTGGATTCGGAGGGTAATGAGTTGTATCTCGAGTGTCTCTTTCTCTTTTAAGGTGAATGGGGAGATTTATGGCTATGTTGTTCCTTCCCGTGGCTTACGTCAGGGTGACTCAATTAGCCCGTATTTATTCTTGTTATGTGTCGATGATTTCTCTGCTTTAATATCTATGGCTGCTAATGAGAAGAAATTAAATGGGGCTAAGATTTGTCGTTCTGCTCCAAGAGTGTCTCATTTATTTTTTGCCGATGACAGCATTCTATTTGCTAAAGCTACTCTACAGGAATGTTCGAAAATTGCTGAAATTGTCAGTCGGTATGAAAGAGCATCTGGTCAGAAAGTCAATTTGAGTAAGACAAAGGTTGCTTTTAGTACATGTGTCGCTGTTGAACGAAGAGATGCCATTATCAATACTCTTGGTGTACGAGAAGTAGAGAGGCATGAGAAATATTTGGGGTTGCCAACGATGACCGGGAGGTCAAAAAAAGCCATCTTTTCTTGCTTGAAGGAGAGGATTTGGAAAAAAGTTGAATGATTGGAAGGAGAGATTATTGTCAAGACCGGGGAAAGAGGTCCTAATTAAGGCCGTGGCCCAAGCTATTCCATCGTACATAATGAGCATTTTCAGAATTCCCGATGGTCTCATTGATGAAATTCACACTCTTTTGTGCCTATTTTGGTGGGGATCTAGGGAAAATGCAAAAAAGCTTCACTGGCAAAGTTGGGATAAATTGTGTCTTCCTAAAGCAATAGGGGGTTAGGTTTTCGTGATCTCAAATGTTTTAATCAAGCTCTTCTTGCAAAACAAATTTGGCGATTGCATACCAATGAGGGTACTTTGTTGCATACAATTCTCAAGGCTAGGTATTTTAATCGCTCGAAAGTTTTGGATGCTTCTAGGGGGCATGACCCAAGCTTTGCGTGGAGAAGCTTGTGGGGCGCAAAAGGGTTGTTGAAGGATGGCCTATTGAGAAGAGTGGATGATAGAAGAGATATCAAGGTGTGGAAGGATCCGTGGATTTGTTTGGATGGTCGTGTCTTTGTTCCTACAATGCCAGTCGGTTGTGATGAAAATATGGTTGTGAGGGACTTGTTATGTGATGGTGTGATGGCATGGAATGCTGAGAAAGTTGGGGATCTTTTTCCATCATAGGTACGTGATTGTATTTTGTCCATTCCTCTCTCTAATAGGCCTATAATGGATGCTTGGTTTTGGCGCTTTTTAAAGAAAGGGGTGTACACTGTGAGATCTGGTTATTGGCTTGCAAAATTGGGGGGTTCTGACCAACAACACCAAGCTGATAATGATGTTATTTGGCGCTCAATATGGAGACTTAATGGCCCACCCAAATTACAACACTTTATATGGAGTGCTATCAAGGGAAATCTGGTAGTAAGCGAGAGATTAATGCAGCGCCATATAATTCAAGATGCCTCTTGTCAGCTATGTGATGTTAATTGTGAGTCTATTTTGCATTCTCTATTTAGTTGCAAGGCTGTCACTCGAATTTGGGGCATTAGTGGCTATGTGAGTGACTTCGATGGTGCCCCAAATAACTCTTTTGCTGCATTTTGGGAATGGCTGTGTAGTAAATATAATGACGAGACGGTGTGTTAAGTAGCCACGTTGATGTGGGCTGCTTGGAGATGACAAAACTTAATGCTCTTTGCTAATGAGAACCTAGATCCCGTGATGCTTGCTGCGGGCTTTCTCAAGTACGTGGAGGAGTACAAACAGTATGCTGGTAAGGTTTTCAAATCTGCTGTTTTGCCCATCAACCCAAGGGGCTCAGACTCGTGGAAGTGCCCTCTAGTTGGCTGGGTTAAGATCAACACAAATGTCCATTTTCCTGGTGGGTGTACAATAGGTTTAGGTGTGGTTATAAGGGATGAGAATGATTCCCTCCTTGTCGTGGCTGCCAAAAGATCTCACGCAAATTCCCCAAAGTGTGCTAAAGCGTTGGCTATGCGTTATGCCCTCCTACTTGCTCAAAGATTAGGTTTTCCTCGTGTGTGGTTGGAGTCGGATGCTATTAATGTTATTCATGCTGTTCGTATGAATGATGGTGGAAGAGCTCCTATTAATATTATTTTTGATGATATTATTAAAGATAGTCTGTCTTTTGTTGCCTGTAATTTTACCCATATCAAGCGCAAATGTAATATCGTTGCCCATCTTGCCGCAAGATAGGACATCGGTAGTAATGTAGAACATGTAATTTTGGGTTCCTTTCCCCAAAGCTTCACAACTTTGGTGGAATTGGATTTGATTTAATAATACAGGCTACTATCTTTTCTTATATATATATATATATATATATATATATATATATATATAATATATATAATATATATATATATATATATATATATAAACAAAAAAAAAAAAAAAACCCTACTTAAATCAAGTTGATTCAACTTGTCTATAAATACTCATGACAAGAATACAATTTTGTTATTTTTTTTTATTTTTTTTTTGAAATATTCTTTTATTTGTTCTTATTACTTCTTAACTTTGAAGAAATCAAATCAAATCAAATTAGACTGGACTATAAATTTTTAGATCAAACTAGATAAAATCTTATTTTTAGTTTCAAACCTATATTGAAAAAACCAACTCCCGCCCCTAATTTTGGCTATGTTCTTTTGGATTGAAATTTACTGAATTAAACTAAAACAATATGCACCAAATTGAAATAAAAACAACTTGAACTGATGTAGAGAAGTCCGAAAGAGGTCGGGCCTTATGTTGCACAAGAACGGGTACTGATACAAATACGAGTACGAAACGGATACGGGAAAACGTCTATCTCAAAATAAGGGACACGGGTACGGGATGTTAAAATTCATACTTCCTCCGTTCTAGTAATATTGCAACAATTGGATTTTTGCACTATTCACCATGCTTGTTTGTCCACTAATTATGATTTATATGTAAAGTAAAATATAGTCATGTGGGGTCTTGTTAAATTCGTCTCGTAAAATACTTTCATAATATCAACTTTTAATACTTTTTACTCTTATATAATTATAGATATTTAACATATAAAGTGTGCTTTGAAATGCGTAATTTCATCTTTGTTGCATTATTTGTGAAACAGATGAAATATATTATATTTTTAAAAAATTTGACCATATATTTATCATTCCGTCCTTTCATTAGGTCATATTGTATCATATTAACAATGAGTTTATATATGAAAGCACCCATATTATTTAACAATTACCTTATTTATCTTACTATACTTAAATTTTCTCATTAAAAAAGTTGAACAGTCCATATTATGATAGGATACGGCCAAGACGTATCGTCGTGTGTCCCACAAATATCGGTGTCTGACACGGTATTTGACACGGACACGACAGTTGGATGTCCGTATCCTATACATCACCCACTCCGAGACCACCGAATCACGTAAATTTAAAGATATTTCTCACCTCACACACACTATATAAAGCCATGACCAGATATTGTCTCATTTCTCCTCTCTCTTTCTCTCTCTGAAGTCGGCAGGATATTCAATGTCTCCTAGCTGGAGGCAAATCCGCCATTTTTCTCAATTCATCAACCTTCTCATTTCTTCTACTCTCCTTTTTCTCTCTCCTCTTTTGCCGTGTTCAAATTCTCCACTACCACTCGTTTTTCCAAGCATCTTCATCTCTCACATCCATGGTATTGTGAATTTATGATATACTATATATATATAAGTTTCATTTTCATATTCTTACTCTTTCAATTTACTTGTATAATTTGCTTTAGCCTATATTTTTCTTAATTATTTTTGCGTAGAATTGTTATTTATCTAACTACAATCATGACCTTTGTATATTTTCCGTTTTTTTTTGTTTAAAGCTCTTATTATATGTTTGATTTCTTAAATTTTGATTTTATCGGCGCTCGAATTGTTCAATTATGTTGTTATTAACAATGTAATCTGTGAAAAATTATGATTTAGGTGGTTTTATTTTCATAAAATTTACTACGGATTATGATTTTTTGAGACGACATTTTGTTTTTTATATATTTTTTTTCTCAGCTAAATTTGGTGTTTTCAGCTAAGTTTCTCAATCAAATGTTTAATGAAACGGTTTTTATGAACGAAAATGATTCTTATTTCCTAATGATCGTGTAATCATATGATTATGTTTGTATGATAGGAATAATTTTGTTGAATAAAGAACTATATATATTTTGCCCTAATTTTTTCAATTTCATTTGATGTGAAATTTGATCCAATTTATGCAGGAAACAGTTGAAAAATCCTTATTGTAATTTAAATCAAGATTGTTAACAGAATGTCAAAGGCACTTTTGAGGTACAAGAATCTTTGTATTTTCATAATATGATTTTGCTTTCAGTCATAAAAATTGCAATGATCAAATATTATTTTATTTGAGATCAGCAAGAAATTTGCTTGATTTTATTTTCTAATTTAATTATGTTGTTAATACAGTGAACTACTGCGAAATTCTGATCAATAACACGCTAGTTTTCTGTGACAAAATTCCTTTTGCAAGTTGGCACTGAGGTAAATGCAGCATTTGCTAAGAGTAATTTATTTGTGTACAGTTTTCACTTGTACTTGATGGTTTATTTGCCATAAAAATATTGCAACTTGCTACTTTTGCTTTGTTCTATGAAGTGTTAGTCCAATAGTGTTTCTGGAATTATTTCTAGATTGTGCTTGCTTGTGTTGTTTTTGGCTTTCATTTCATGTTTTGAAAGGGTGTATTGATATTCTGCCTCGATCATATGTAAAGTTTCATTATCTCTATGTGATGGTATCATTAAGCTATTGTCAGTGATAATGAAATGGTGCTTTTTTTTTGAAAAAAATTGCATTGAAGTACACATAAAATAATTTCATTTCTTATAGTCAGTAACTTTTTGGATAAATTTTAAATAATCAGTGTACTATACCTTCTGATATACTTGTAGAGCAGTTGATTTGATTTGATTTTCTGTGTGTTATTAATTTCTTGTTATGCTTAAAAGAACAAATATAGATAGTTTTAGAAGTTGGTAATATTATATTTCCAATATTGCGGAATTTTGCAACTTTCCTTGTATGATGTTTAGTTTTTATTTAAAAGGAAGTGGCCTTTTGCTTTCATTCTTTATTGATTTTAGTATGGGTGAACCTTTTTTTGTTTTTGAGTCTAGCTACTAGTTTCTTAGGTTTAATGTTTGGTTTGGTTAGAACATTAGCCCATTATATTGAACAATTTTAAGCTATCATAAGGAAATTAAAGATGTTTCACGTAATTGTACTATTAGGATAATTCATTTGCTATAAAAGGTGGTGGTGTTTACATATCTAAAGTAAAAAGGTTTAACGAGGTAACAAAGGTAGGAGACACTCATACAGTCAAAATCATACCAAATTGTCAAACAAGAACTCGTTCATCAAACATTTTCGTGAGATGAAATGTACAAATATCAAACAAGATCTTCGTGAGGATAATTGGACTCGACATGTTTTTGAGATGAAATGTACAAATATCAAACAAGATCTTTGTGAGGATGTTTCTTTTAGCGGTTTAGTAATTTTGTTTCTAGAAGGAATGCTGAATGTATAAATTTTAAGTTTGCCTTGTAGTTTACAAATAAAATGCCAAAAAGGAGACTTGTGGTGTGTGTGCGCGCGCGCGTATTGAGAAGAAATGTCTTGATATATGACTAATTCTTCCAAATAGCTTAGGATTGTAGTTCTCAAGTATAATGTTTGTAACGAGTTAGCCTCAAGTATTATTCCTTATAAGGAGTATGGTTCTCATTATATCATGAATAGAAGGTAAAGGCTTTCCATTTACCAAATGTGGGGTTTCTATATTTCCTCTAGCTTGATTTCTTTTAATCACATTGAGGATGGAGCTAAAAGATTGAGTTACCTTCGATTTTTGGAATTCAATTAAAGGTTCAAGCGAATTGGTGATTGTCTGATAGATCAACCAAGTTTTATGGAAAAAAGAAATTGGATGAAAGTTAAAAAAAAGAAGAGAGATGGTAAGACAAACCTAAGTTCACCCTGGGTCGTATTATTATATATATTTATGAATTTTAAAGATTGTGTTGCAAAATTAGTTGTGTTGTTGTAAATTGTCAAATGTTCTTTTGTGGTAACTAGTAATCATTAGCCGTTTGAGTAATGGTTTAGCAGTTTAATTTTAGTATTAAATGGGTACGGAATGGATGTGTGTCCGAATTACAAAAATGATAGGTATTACAATGAATCGTTATTTACAAAGTAGGAGTTAGAACCTGTAAGATGCAAGAGGCCTAATTACTCAATATAGCAAGTAATAATGTATGAACTTATTGGACATTGAAAGCTTAGAAAATGCTTTTTTCGATGCAATAGTAGTGGTAATACTTATCAGTTCTAGAAAAGTCTCCTTCCATTGTGCCAGTAGACATGTCTTCCATGAGTCCTTGGTAGGCTGGTGATGAAACTTCTATTTCCTATCATGTGTAATTCATAAACTTTCATTACCACTCATTATAATGCTTATACTTTGCAAAATTACTTGCAGACTAATTACTATCATTCTTGTTAAATACCTAATAATAAAGCCATAATCCTTGTCATCACTCCCAACTTAGAGTATTTTTTGCACTGAATTAGATAGGAAATTAAGGATCATATCCACGAGAGATGGTTATCTTGCAACTATGATAAAATAAACTATGAATTATGAAAAAAAAATCTTGAATGTCTATAAAACTACTGTGAAATAATAATGAAGGTTTAAATTGATGTATAAAAGCCTAGGGGAGCTCTCGCTTTCACTGGATTTACTGTACCTATTGTTGTGATATTGGTTTACTAGACAATTTAATTAAAATCAGCCATAATTCTTTCAAAAGAGCAATTAAAATCAACAATAAGAGAAATCAAAACTAAACAATTTATTAGTTTAATCAATAATTTCCATCACAGATCATTAGAAGATCCCTAAACCCTAGTATGAAAATACTCTCTCATATTTGAAGTCTCGCCAACAATAACAGATATTGAAGACATAATTGTAAAAGTTGATGATAGCAATAAGGAATGGAGAAGAACAATAAGAAACATACTTATGAAATTATGTTGAAATCCCACTCGAGAGTGCTAATGGAAAACTAAGAATTAACTAAGAATTTTTAAGAGAAAACCTAGGTAAAGTATGTTGGAGAATTATAACAAATAGCATAAGCCAAATTCGGGCTTTACATCAAGTATTTATAGCTGAAAGATAGAAATTTCCTATGTAGACTACAAATCATCTTCGTGAGAATCTGCCCATGTGGACCGGGCACTTGATTTGGCCCACATAGAAAGTCTTCAAATTCTTTAAATAGCTCTGATGAGTTAGTCTCAAATAATGCCAAGGGGCAGGGGTTAAAACCATACATAAATTGCACACATCAGTACCATTACTTAAAAAACTTTAAACCATTATCAGTCTTTTGAACACTTTTTTTTTTAATGGACCTTTTCTGTAAAAACTTCAATTGGCCACAATTACTGAAGTCAGAATTTTTTCAGAATTTGTATATGTTGTGGTAATTGTGTTGAGTATTGTGCATTACAACATTTGTTTAACGCATATGCAACTTTTGTACATTATTTTGTGCATGGTTGAAGCATCCATCCTTAAGCAAGGCTATTTTTATTTTTTTGGTCTTTGACGATAATTTTTAAAGTGGACATCTGTTAGTTGGTCTGTCAGAAGCTATACAGTTTTTGAATCAGTCATCCTTATGGTACTAGACTACTATGCCTAGTTTTTAATTTTCTATTGGGCTTAGTGATCAAACATTGGAATTCCCATGCTGTTTTGGTAACCACTCATGGGTTAGTATTGTGTAATATGATAATATAGAACCTGATACACAGCTAACAACTTTCATATTTCATTTGCATTATTTACTCGATTTTTAGAAGTGCACCCCATTGATTTTTTTAATCTTAACATGATTATGCAAGTCCTACTCAAGTATAAACATAATGTTCCTTTGGATTTTAAGTGTGGAGAAGCATGGCGTAAGCTCAGTGTTGATTATTATGTATTCTACATCTTTCAATAGCCAAGTATTCAAACACATCTGTACAATTATATAAGCACCGACTTTTAGCACTAGAACCTGGATGCTGTAAAGGATAGACTCTTTCAACTGAAAATATATGGAAATCCAATTATCCTATACTAATTTCCTCACTCTCTACATACCTTTTGTTAGTGTTTAAGATTTTCTGTCGTATACTAGTTACAATTACTATTACAGTCCTAAAACCATGGGACATGTTTAGTCAGACATCAGTTTTTGCAAAGTGGCAGTCCCTAACTTTTCCCAAAATTTCGACAATGGTGCTGAACGAGGACAAATTTTCAAATTAAAATGTGAAAGATAATGGATAGGTGCTAATACACTTTGCCCTTAAACAGGACATTTGCATCTTTATTACATTTCATCCAGGTTTGGCATTGCTAGCTAATTTCTTAATCACTGTGAACAATGTTAAAGGTTGTTCTATTGATTATCTTGAACTTGTTTCTTGATTAATCTTTGATTTGCATTCGACTTTTGAAACAAACTGCATGGACTTGGGAAACTATGTTGACAAAGTGTGTCAACCTGGCAGACTGGTCTTCTTTGCTAGGCAAGTTCTAGTCTGCTGCAGTAAAAAAAAAAAAAAAAAAAAAAAAAATTAGGGATGATGTTATGTTATTTTTCCTGATAGTTTGCGTGAAAAAGAGGCTTAGCTGCAAGGTTCTTGCCTAAATTTTGATGCTCTTGCTGCTCTTTCACCATCTTGTTGCTGTGGTTGGCAAAGCTGTAGGCAAATAGGCTCATTTGAATCTTCTTCCATGTTCAGACTATTTCCATTTGTGCGAAAAGAACTTTTGTTTGTACCATTTACTTCCCTTGATCCGTAGAGCTGAGATAAGAAACATGTTTTTGCTGCTAAGATACTTTTAATTTTGGCTCAAAGACCCCAAAAATAAAGCATTGATCCTAGAAATATATGTTAAACCAATTGATTACCCAATTACCTTCTTTTGAAGCTCCAAGTTTTCTTGACGAATCAGATCTACCTTCTTGTGTAGTTCTAGATTTTCTTGTTGAATGAGATTACCCTGTGATGGTATATTGATCAGCTAATTGGCAAGAAAGCTAGTGACATGAAAATGAGGAGAAGAAAGCTAGGAAGTGCATGAACCTACCGTTCGATTTAGCTCTTGTATTTCACCAAGTAGAAGTTCATCCTACAAAAGTTATGTTTGTGTCAGCAAAACAAGCCAATGTGGATCAGAATTAGTTTTTGCACTAGAGCATTATTTCTTACCTTTTTGGTACGGACCCCTCGAAGACTCATCTCCAATTGGCTCTCCAAATTCTGCAAGTCCTTAACACTTAAACCAGAGAGTTCTTCACCCATCATTTTTCTGCAAATTCAAACAAAACTAGATAATGTAAAACAATGTTTGTTTCTTAGGTTTACTTGGTATAATCAAGTTTTTTTTTTATTTTTTTTTTTAATTTTTTTTTTATTTTTTTTTATAAAATATTATTTATCCCTATAAAAAAGCCCCGTTCTTTTGGGCACGAGTTTTTAGTAGTAATGTTTAAAATTTGTTGATGAAAGTTGCATACTAAAAATAGTGTACATAGCTTATTATTTTTAGAAGAAGTGAGAGTATTACAGTGGAGTTTGCTGATGGATCCTACGCTAGAGTGAAGAATTTTGGGAGAATGGGCTTTTATATAGGAATGGAGAGAGTAAAAAAAAAAACTTCGATTTTCGCTTTTATTTGACTTTTCAGTCATGTCATGTTATGGCTAAAGCTAGTCATGCTATGAGCCTATGGTAAGTTGAGTTGCTTGCGTCAGGAACTCCTATATTCTCTTTTTAATTCGCTGTGATTGTACTAGATGACAAATTGATACATAGTGTTACAACCAACAATAATTTCATACATAAATGTTTTGTATTGATTCTGCAGAATAATTTTGAACATTTAGGATAGTACCTTTCATAACATAGTCATCTGATTGTCTGACTTATTTTTGGAGAAAGTTACCTGCTATCTGAGAATATATGCTATAATGCTACATTTTCTATGACAAATTCAGTTTATATGTAAAATTATAGTGGAAATTGCAACCAGGTGAAGGATGTGGCTGCCTACTATATTAATTCAACAATTATTCACCTACACCTGATATGCACAAGTGGAAAGGAAGTCTTGAAAAAAAAAAAAAAATCCTTCGATTGTGTGCTTAGGTCATATTGCTCAGTAACTTTAATGAGGCTGTGTGGATTATTAGATATATAAAAAATATTGGGGAATAGTTGATGCCAGCCTTTGTAGTACTTGTGTGTGTGTGTGTGTTTTTACAGGTTGGAAATTATGTGTTAGAACTAATTGTTACTTGGATCAATATGTTGCATCTTAAGGATTTCGGAATTGAATTGACAATGCTTAGACATATCGTGATGGAAATACTTTTATTGCATTATTTGACTGCAAGACCTTGTTTCGTCTACAATCATAGAGTTGGAAAAAAGTTGCTTTATTGAGCTATGGCATTGTTGTCACCAATTTTTCCCTTCTGTTTTATCCTCAAATTAAAATGGTGTTAAGTTGCTGAAATGTCTGTGTTTGCTTCTTGCAGACTAACTGTTATGTCTTATATAGCACTTTGTGCATTCCTGCCCTTTCCAACTGACCTTTATCATTGATGTGTCAGGGCAAGCATGCATTTGAAGGTATAAAGAGACCCCTCCGTCTGTTTTTGATGGTATAAAAATACGAGATTCTAAAGCTTTTTAATTTAGATACATTTTTCTATGAAGGAAAAGCTCTATAAGTATGAGGTATTTGAATTACAGCTGTCTATTCATGCTGGAGATCTTTAAGATAGACTCCGTGAACAGTATCAAATGCAGGTCTTAGCATAGTCAATAGAGACATCCCTCCTCCAAAGAAAATTAATTATTACCTGGTCCTTGAAAAGCATGGCACTATAATAATCCATTACTTGCATGATGTTTCTTAAACCTTGATATTTTACTAAAAGCTTTTTAAACATGGACAAAAGCCAATATACATAGTAGAAGAGATTAGCACTAGAAGAGAGAACCTTCTAGGTTCTTAAGCACAAAATAAAAATATACCACACCTTAGCAATGAAATTACTAGAATGTATTAAGACCTACATGTACACTGAAATAACTAACAATAAGTTTTTGCAAAAAAATGATGCTTCCAAACCATGTTTGTACGATTGTGAGTTCTTATTACTTGTAGTCTTAGATTAGTTTTGAAAAGCAAGATTGTCCATGTTTGGTGGACAACTTGTCCTCTTTGTTGGTAATTCTTTTTTTTCAAATGTCAATATAATCCTTTATAAAAAATAAAAACAAGATTTATTTATTTATTTATTTATTTTATTTTTACAAAAATTGAAGCTGCCAAGGATGGCAAATGAAATTATTGGTTAGTTTTCATAAAGGCAATTAACTCCTTTTTTTTTTGGAGGCAATTATCCAATCCTACTGTTTTATGTAGGGTAAGTAATTGGTGGGATTCTTAACCAACATGATGTTCTTCGATTCCCAATTAGTGTAACCAGATTAATAATTGAAATTTAATTTTCAAAGTGGTAATTAAAAACATACTTCGATTCCCAATTACTGTAACCAGATTGATAATTGAAATTTAATTTTCAAAGTGGTAATTAAAAACGTAATTTTGTTTGGAATTTAGAAGCCTTCTATAATGACAATCTTTGGTATAAGAATGATGCCACTTTATGTCAATGTATCACAACATATTTGATATCCTACGATTTAATATTTGGTACCTTGGATGTGAAAGATAATTCCACATACTCTATATGTCCAACAATTGGATCGCGTACATTTGATGATACCTTCTTATAAGGTAGCTTGTATTCATGCTAGCATATCCGTTCACTCTTGTTTATTCATGCCCATAAAAGTCTCTTTTGAAAGCTTTCTCGATATGAGGAATTTCTTTGGTTAAATAAGATCATCTAACTCTTCCAAACACTATTCTTGACTTAGTCTTTCAACCCTATAGCTGGTTTATTCTTCATCTTTTAAGGATTGGTAAAATGGATCTTCTCAGTAGTTTTTCCAGCTCCTTAACATGTTATCAAAGCTCCTTATTATTCAAGATGGACATTTTTATTTCTTGTTTTTCATTTACACCAAATTTGATACCCATTAAACCCTTTGTGTTGTCTTTTGCCTACCTAGTCTCTTGAAATAATGTTATATTGGATATTGCCCTTTTTATGTTCCACCAACACTAAGGACATGCCTTTAGTAGTCCAATATTCCAAGAGTGCACCCAACATTTACTTTTAGACTTGAAGTTTTCATTATTGTTTGAAAAATGCCACTCTAAAGCCATCACACAATCATATGGGTAAAAAATGGTGGTTGTACATACTTATTAGTGGCCAATTTTACCTTTATATATGCATGAAATCATATGTTTTTTTTATTTTTTTATTATTTTTTTTTTAATAACTATTTTTCCTTCTCTCTCTTTAATCTGTATTGGGAATTTTAAACTTAGCAGGATTAA
Organism: Chenopodium quinoa; assembly: GCF_001683475.1. Classification (NCBI taxonomy): domain Eukaryota; kingdom Viridiplantae; phylum Streptophyta; class Magnoliopsida; order Caryophyllales; family Amaranthaceae; genus Chenopodium; species Chenopodium quinoa. The sequence goes on along the minus strand of NW_018745080.1, from coordinate 3,176,710 downwards.
CTCTGGATATTGTTTCATTGCCAACGTTGTTAGCATTCAAATTTTGACATGTCATTTCAGTTTTAGAATAATCTAAACACATAAGGGCAAGGTATAATTTTTGTCTAACTTTGTTAATGTCAAATTTTGTTTGAATTTGTGCTGGTCATTCTCAAAGAGATATATAATAAATCATCTATGGCTATATATGAGAAAATTTTTTTGCTAAGAGTTGACATATACGTAGATTGGTATAGAAGTTGAAGATAGTACCGATGATTTTCTTGCAAACTCTCTAATTGTTGTCGTAGCATAGCTGCTTCTCTTTGCCAAAACTACAATGTAATGGTAGATGTTAGAATAATACACGTGCACGTTGAGGGTAAAAGCGGTAATGTATAACACAACAAAACCTTGCGCCACGACTAACAACTTGTATAATCAATAGTAAAGTTGATTGATGACCTTAACCTAGAGTAATATAAGTTAGTGGTGATTGTTTGTGATGGTGAATAGCATATACATTGAATTAATGGAGATTTGGGAGGTAATTATTGTGATAATAAAAGGAAAATTATTCTAATGGTGTTTAAAGCGTCGACATATGTATTTATTGCACTTTTGATATGTCTTTTACAAAATATATTATTGGGATTAAGAAGGTATATTGTATTAAGGAACTAGGCCTTGTATTTTTGTTTGCCAAAAGCATATGATCTTCTTGGGACTAAGGCTTTGTTATTGTTTTAGAAGCTTATGATCTTCTAGTTCAAGCTACATACTTGTGAAGAATGTTAATAGCTTAGGTATCTATGGTAGCACATCTATATTTGACATGATATGTTGTTTATATCACTCATATAGTTGCTTGTAAATGTGTCCTTACAATTAAAGATTTACCTCTTATACGATGACTTATCTATGATTGGCTTTAATCGTTTGATGTCTACCCAATTTAGTTAACCTTTTGGATTCAACATTTTGGTGTTATGGATTTTCCCTCTAGCCTCACAAAAAAAAGTCATTATTTATCATGGATGTTTTACTCTAGAAACAAATTAACATTTTGGCTCGATGGACATTTAACTCTTGAGTTGTTGCTTGTTTTTATTTAAGATAGGGAAGGAGGAAACTAAAATTGCCTTCATTTGCCACTCTCTTTCTCTCTTTATTATTTTATCCTTGATAGATAGTTCCTTAGTCAAGCTCTTCCTATTTTATATTGCCAATGATAACAAGAGGTAGCCCCTAAGATCTTAGGTTAAAAGATATATATACCACTTCATAAGGAGGTATGATGATGGAGAATAAGAGAGAATAGGATCATAAGCGGTCGTCGTTAAATGTATATGAACTTAAGCTTCAAAGGGTTAAGGAATGAGGCTGAGAGTGTAGGAGTTAAGGTTAAGGAAGAGGAGGACTTGGTAGATAGCCAATAAGCAATCATCGTCAAATGTATATGAAATCAAGCTTCCAAGGTAGTAGGGAATAAGGCTTAGAGTGTAGGGATTAAGGATTTAAGGGTAGGGAAGAGGAGAAGGACTTGGTTGGTTGTTGAGGAAGAAGAGGACTCCTTTGCTAAGCTTTGTTGGAGGTGGTTAGATGAAAAAGTCATGAATGTCTAAATTGGCGAGGAGGTGGGGATGTTAAAGGTGGTGTGATTGCGAGGAGGTATATGATCCCTAAAGAAAGCATGTTCGACATTGAATGGAATCATGTGACCATTGATGTACATTTTCTGGATTCGTGGAAAGAAATTATTTTCATGATGGCATACAAGGGGAGAGATGGAGATTCTACTTACCTAGAAGATTTTCTCTTAAATGACTACTTTGCCACTCCTGTTTTCTTTCTACAGAACTTGAACAAATACATATCTATATTATACTTGTCCTAACAAGGCATAAGAGGGAGAAGAGTGATTTGGTTCACCATTAGGGTTTGGAATCAAGAATAGGAAATTAGCGTTAAGAAATTAAAACCCTGTAATTGCCTATTTTGATTTATTTAAAGGGGAAATGCTTTTATTTTATCCCATTAGTGTTTTATGAACTGTAATGATTTCCTTTTTTAAAGTTTTCTCAAATCTTTATGTTTTTCACTCTTAACGTTTTAACCGCCTCTTTAAAACTTTCTTGAATTTTATTTTTGTTCTCTTTTAAAACTCCCTTTATTTTTCTTGAATGCTCTTTTTTCTCATTTTACTCACCTTTTTTCAAACTCTTTCAACTAATTATCTTGTTGTGTCCCTTTTTATATTGTACGGTTCCTTAAGATGATTCATGTTAGCCGACCCCAAAGCATTTTGTGACTAAGGTTCATTGGATATCAAAACCCACATTCTTTCTCCTTGCTTATGGAAGTGGGTTGCATTTTAGTTTTCATGGACATATGTCCAACCTCAAAATTCTCCCCACCTCCTAGCAATACCTTGAATGATTTTTAAAGGGAAAGGAAGCACTGCACAATTCTACAGGAGCAATTCAGACGCCAGTTGCCATCTGAAATTGCAGCTCTGAGGAACTTGCAAGTGCAGAGGCATGGGTTGTTATGTGTCTCCAGTGATAAACTGATACCCAAGATAGTTGGCATGATTTACAAGTGTATATGTTTGATCGTTTATTCCTCTGGGTTATTTTAGTGGTTCTTTTAGTGGTTCTTTCAGTGTAGAGAGGAACCGTTATTCTCTAACTGGGGTTCATCCATTCATAACAATGAAAGAAACATAATTTTCTGAAGGTTTGCGAATCGATGGTGGAATGGGTGTATTGGATAAGATTTTGGTATTTGCGTATAGAATTGGATTTGTCTCTCCTTGTGCAATTGTCCTATACTTACCTTGTCTGAGGTTTTTGTAAAAGTTTGCTGTATTTGACCTGAGCGGTGGTGCTGATGTTTTAAAAAAATTCTCCATCATTTGATACTATTTGTTGTTTTTTCCAATCAACACAGACTAGCAGTAGATCGGGAGACTCTAAATTCTACTCCTCTGATGAGTTTTTAATATTGATGTTTAACATTCATTGAAGCTCATAGCATACCTGTACTCTAGGTTTGTGTTCTCATGAACTTCCACACCTCCTTTTGCATTGCAAAACTTGGTTGTGCTGTTTGCTTCTTGAATATTGTGTTGATGATTTCTGGATATAAGCTATCCTCACCATGTTTTGCAAACATGAATGTCCATGAAGACTAAACCAAAACACTTCATCCTTATGCTCCCACTTGACATTAGACAAAATCAATGAGGTTCTATGTTTTTCCTGCATACGTATAAGTTTCTCTGGTCTTGTGCCTGAACTTCAACAGTCTTCTTTTTGTACCTATCAAGAGAAACGAACTAACTTTTAATGGAATTTCTTTGATGCATGCATTATCCAGGTCAGAAGATTTGCTCTCAGTACTTTTGAGAAGCCTTGATCACCTTTCACATCTGCAATTTTGATGAGATGAGTTAAAGGCCATCCTTATTGAAGAATATCAAACCTAATGATATGCATGTGATATTTTGATGTTGGATACCTGTCCATCTTTGGAGTTATTTTCTTATTTAATCAGAGGACCTCACTTCATGAGAGCCATTGCGAGAACTAGAAACTCTTTAGTTTCTCCTTTTTCCCATTGCATTGATAGGGAATCGAAACTTTACTGCACTCTCTTTATAAGAGAATTCAGGAGATCATATAGAGGTAAATAGATGCATTAGACTTTTAGATACGTGGCATTAGTCATTATATTCAGCACCTTCCATAAGTCCAATTTTCCATTTCAACTGGGATAAGTGGTTCATTATATTGATTCTTTTTTGTATTCAGGACTTTGGAATACTGATACAAATTGTGTTTTTCTTTTCTGTCCAATTCAATACCATATGTCATCAAATTCTTTGCTATTCAATTCCATCTTCCCTTCCCAGAATCACGTAGACACAATCAAATGCATAGCATTTGAGTTCTTAGTTTTGTATTGATGACTTTAAAGGATGGCTGATGAGGAAGGACATTCTATCAGGATGGACGGCTTGTGAAGGCTCATAATTACAAAGGAGTGATTTTGGTGTAAATTACTCAGTCCCTTAATATGATGTGGCAGCTCGGTGTGATAAATGTTTGCTATACAAGGGTAGCATCCCCACTAACTTGGATATGCCTGAGTTACAAATTGTCCAAAACGTTGAAACCGATGAATGAACTGAGGCACAACAGCCCATTCATCCTTGCACCAAAAACCAACTCTACTGTCCTTTTATTGAGTTTGATTCTGTTGTCAGTTGAAAGTTGCAATTGAAGAAAGTTCCATGAAATATATGGAAGCTCTAAAGCACTTGGTGTTTCCTATCCTCTGGTTTTGGTGACTGGTTATATCCATTAACCACACCTGAGACAAATTAGTTCCAACCTGATTTGTTTTCCAGACAGTTGACATTGGAGCAATTTGAGATCTTTAATCTTCAACAGGTCCAATATTACCAGAATATGCATCTTTTATACCTTTGCTTGTTTTATTTCTTCAAATGTGTATTTGATGGATGCTTATACCTCTTCTTGGTACAAGTTCCTAACAGATTTTGCTTCTAACTCATGTGCTTCATCTTTGTTCGCAGTATGTGATGAATACTGCCTCAATTTGCCCTTCATCTTACGGGCTGATAGCTCTGTTCAAGGATCATAGATCTTGTGATTTAGGTATGTTATTTCTACATTAGACCCAAAAGGTTGATTATCCAGATATTTATGTGTTATTTCCTTTTACCTTATGATTAGGCTGCGAGTAATTAGCAGAGTAACATGTTAAACGCATGCTTGTTTTCAACATGAGTTAGGCTCTAAGGCAGGGACTAAACCCTCATAATGATGTATGAAGAGGGTAGCAGGAGAAAGATTTGACACTTTGCAAGAACATTTGGTGTTATTTTAAGCAGAATGTTTAATTTTATTTTTTTTTATTTTTTTTTTTTATGCTTACTCTTTAAAATTTTTGTTTTCCTGTTGAAAGAAGATAGGCCTAGCTTGTATTTTGCATTTTTAGCATCATGATCAACATCAATCTGCCACTAATGCATATTAAAAGGCCCATTCCCATCATGATTCTGTTGATATTTGATAACTTTAGTATGCTTTGTGGATTCTGTTCAACAGAACCATGTTAGAAGCTTGAGTATAGGTTTTAGCAGACAATAAATTATGTGATTTTACCATTCTGATAACACTTGTGTATACTGTTATTTACTTAGAAATCTACTTTTGGTCTAACTAATGTTTCTGATCATATTAGTGTGTGTAACAGATTCTGCACCTCAGTAAATATGAAATATTGCGGAAGAAATATATTATGAATCAAACAAAACCAGTAACTTTCTGCTTCTTTTTGGCGTCACAAAGTTGCCTTCCCTAAAAGGAGATGACATCAATGAGCATATTGTAGATCTATTATGCTTAGGTTCTGAATCATACCTTGACCTCTGAGTTGGGGTTTGCTAGCTGTTGATGCTCCTCTTTTGTCTTTTTGTATCGTTCAATCACTGATTTCATACTGTAAAAATAGGAAGTAATGTGATTTTAAATATCAGTACTGAAAAGCTAACGGTAGACATTGAAACTATGCAGAATGGTGATATAAGAAAACATTTTATGTCAATTCTGGTTAGAAGCTTAGTTCATAGATGTTTGTATCTACTAACTTTTAACACTTATTTTTGGTGTAGGGACTTGTTTTATTGATGCAACAGCAGCAAACTACAATATGCATATTTTCTGCATGATTGAATCATCTAGGAACCTTATTCATCAAATTGAAGCAGATAAAAAATCTTTCTTCACACTGACATTCAACAATATTTTTAAAGTACAGACAAACTGCAGAGTTTCGACGATTTTATTGGCATGATCCTTGGACCATGGACATGCTAACAACATTTCTTGTTCATAGCTGCATCTAAAACTTACATATGGTAACCTAGAGAAGGGTGAGTCATTGAGTTCCTTTTTCATTGTAAAGCTGACTACAAAGATTACTTGAGCATTAATGAGGATAGTTGGAATTAAATCAGGGATTCAGGATATTGTAAAGGTAATTAAAAGCTATATATGGTGGGTCTCAAAACCATTTACCAGTGATCATATGTGTATGATGGCAAGCCTTTCCAAATTAAAATCTCAATGCACTAATCAGATATGGCTGCTAACTTTTCAGGTGTGCTTAGATGCCTTTTTGGACACGCCTAAGTTGTGAAATGGCTCAAGGCCTGTTTGGTAAGGAGTTATAATTTTGTAAGGAAAATTACATGTCAATGATTATTATGGTGATCGAACTTTGTCTCCGAGCATGTGTTTTTCTTCATAAAATTTCATTGTCACTTTCCTAAGTGGTGATGGAAATATGTGATGAAACGATGTGGGGATGGACAAACCTAACCATTTGGCATAATGCCATAATGGCATGAGACTCTCTTAACAAGATTAATCCCCTATAATACAGACCGTTTAAGCCAAATGTGATGTTTTGCTAACTATTTAGGAGGAAATGTCAAATGTGGCATTTGAATTTGTTGGGGATTATAAATTGATTGAACATGCCTTATTAGTAATGTCCAGTCTTACTAGTAGAGGGTTTCTAAACAGTCAAGTTCAAGTTTAGGAAAAAGCTCTAAATTGTTGGCTAGAGTAGTTAGGAATTATTTATCTTTTAAGAGGTATATATTGTGTGTAAACTTCTAAAGGATGATTGTGATACACAAAGAAACTGTAATGAATTGTTGTCTTTGTGTTTCCAATCTACCATACACAATAAAAACTAATGGTCGAACAACTAAGAGAATCTTCAATAACAAACTAATTGTCTAATAATTAGATTGTCATGTCAAGTAAGAATTCAAGCTACTCTATTTTAGCTAGTTTGTACCCAAATTATAGTAATTAGCTAGTGTCTATTAACATTTTTGTCAAGCAATTTAGTTTAGCCAAGTCCAATTTCAATTCCTAACTACCACCATTGTAGTACCAAAGAAGGCCAAAAAGGGATTGGCTCATGCAAAATGGTCATAATCCATTGTTGAATGAGCGAACTTCAAATGTATTTACTCCTTTTGGCCCACTAAGATTGTTTCATACTCCTAAATAACTCGTGTGCTACCACATAAAGACAAAACCAGAAATGTCACAAGTTTGGATGCAAATCAACTTATAAAAAATAAACTAAGGGGTATGGGACAATCTTAAGTAGAATGGAGGGATAGTTAATGGATCTAAGAGGACATGAGTCACTATCGAACCAATATTTAGTTAGACTAAGTTTTACTTCTTTCTCTCTTTCTTTGTAAATTCTAGCCTTATGTGAAGGTTTTCTAGGCTTGTAGGGTCTTTACAAAAATATGTGTATACATATAACTGTTTATTCCTCTAAGCAAGTCCTAGATTATCTTCATGATAAACAAGTATTGTAAAAAAGTGACAAGTTTGTAAATAAATCAACAAAAATACTCCATCAATTATATGATATGTGTACATGTCATAACAGTGTAATTTTGTTGACTTATGTATAAAATTTCCACTTGATTTGCAATTTGGGTTTTCTCACATCTCTCCCCGATGAAGATTATGTTGTGTGGCAAGGTTAAATGTTTATAAGAAGCAAAGAGTAGAAATGGAAAGGTGAATTTGTAAGCATGCATGTAATAGTTAATATAAGATGTTTATATTCATATACTTCTCTCCCTTTCCTTTTAATCGGTTTAAAATTCATCTTGATTTTTAGTTTTCAAATATACGAGTATTATTTTTGTATATTGTTATTGTTATACATAATTTGCGATATTTTAATTATAATATTGCATTAAAAATTGTGTGAAAAGCAAATCTGATAAACAAAAGATGGAGTATAAAGAATACAAATCTTGGGTTTGAAATATTCTAAGGAGATTATCTCATTTAATAGGATCCACTGAATGGACAAGTTTATAAGGTAATTTTGCAAGTCAATTTATTTTGAGTATTGTTTTTATACCACCCTCTATTCCTTAACATTATTTCTAGTTTTTATTCTAGTACTCACTCTGTCAGAATAACTGAGATGCTGGACTTTTTTATTATTCATAGGTTCATTTTGACTATAGCTTTTTACAAACTAAATAAAAACATATTTTGCCATGAAATAAATTGTTGAATAAATATTAAAATAAAATTTCATAATATAATTTTTCTTCTAATTTGTACTAGTGTTTACTATATATAAGTAAGGTGAAACTTATGCATTGATATGTGAGCAAAGTTTGACTGTGTTAATTAATTTGGGACAAGGGAGAAATTTGCTCCCCCCTCCTACTCTTTTCTTTATTAATCTATTAATGACTCTCTCCTTTTCTCTCTTGTGTGTGGCCATGTGAGTAAACGGTAAAGACAAGGATTCATTAAAGTCAACAAAATTATGTCCCCCCCCCCTCCCCCCTCCCCTTTTTTACCCTCTTTTGACCCACTTGTTAGACTTATCTAATTTTGAACTCTCACAGTTATAATGTTATATTTCCTTTTTATAAGCAAAAAAAGGATGAATTTTTAAATTTTAAGAAACAAAGAGAGCAAATTGTTTCAATGGTGTATATCTCTTTTTCCACAGAAGTTTTTTTTTACTCATGGTCATTTACATTAGAAATTAAATTTTAAAAAAATGGGCTTCAATGTAAGGGAATAAAATAGACTATAACTGAATTGCTTGATACATAAAAACATCTTAGTATCACTGATTTCCATACATAACCTGAGTCCTGGGTTCATAACTTCTTTATCCCCTTCCCCCTCCTTTCTCTGGAGAAAGGAAGGTGTTGTTTGATTGATCCTAACAAAACAAAGATTTTTGAATAAAATAATAGTATCAAGAGGCATAAGTAGGCATTATAAGGTCACATACATTCTCAAACCACATGAAATTATGAAATTGAAATTGGGGGCATGGTGATCAAACAAATCTTCCCCAACTAGATTCTTCTCCATTCTAAGATAGGTTACATTTCAGTTTTATTGAAGTGTTTTTTCGACAAAATTAGTTGCGATAGCTTAACTTAACTAAGATGCACAAATTAGCCGGTGCACGCAATGACATATTTACTATGTAGTCCTAGATTGACATGAATAATATCAAAGGGAGTTGACCATATATGTCACAAAATGTAGTATGTTATTGTGTGCACTCTTGGTCATAATTTATTAGTTTGTGATGATGTGTGTAACCACAATAGGTTGTATTATTTTGTGCACCTCAACTATAGTTGATGCTATTATAACCAAGTTCTTTTTTTGGTGAAGGCATATTGTTATCTAAGTGTGTAATTAGCTAAATAGCGTCGGGAGCATTTTATCTTTTTGATAGGTGCAAATGTGTGTCTATAATTGTATAGTTGAGTTACCCTAGGTTATATGTCGATCATATCTTCTTCTTTTTTCTTTTCTTTTTTTTTTTTTTTTTTCAATTGAACCTTACTATAAATCCTCATATCAATAGATAAAATAGTGCCTTTAGGTGTAATTTAAATAGGTGTAACTAAGTCATGCCTAGTCAATGCATAGAAGGTTGTTTAGTTCATGAATTAAATGTATATAGGTATGGTTTAGAATGGTCTAAAATAATTCTAAACCCATATCATGTCTTTGGTTGATGATTTATGAATTTTAAACTCATACCTCAAACTGCCTAGAGAGAGTTGGGTTTGACTCATGCCAATACTTCCAAGTATCAATTTAAAGATCACAACATCATTCTAGATTTCTAGATATTAATCTAAACAAATGGCATTGAGAATCTAGTTCAAAATCTAAACCATCATGTTTTCATTTTTTATTTCAACCCTATACCACTCTACAAATTAAACACTTCATAAGTGTTTTGAATAGGGAAAATACAAATTAGCACCAAATTACTATCTCAAGAAAAATTTCATACAAATTTATACTCCTTTTGTTTCCGAAAGAAGGTTATTGTTGGTGGTTTTTCACACTTAATAAGAAAAATAAGTGGAAAGTAATGATTAGATGTCACATACTACCTCCGTTACATATTAGTTGCAACTTTTGCCAAAACGAGGTGCTACACATTAGTTGCAACTTTCCATTTTTTTTCTTATTTTAGTAAGTTTTTTTAAATGAAAGTAAAAAAATACCCTTACTAAAGAACTCATAAACACAATTAAATACCTAAATCAGATTTTATTAAACTCTTAATTCAACTTATTAACATAATATTTTTCACCTAATTTAACTCATCTAAAACATAAATTAAATCAACAATTCAATTCCAAAAATCATTCAATTGAATCAACTCCCACGAACACCACCTTCTCAATGTCGTCGCCGCATCTAACCACCACCGTCAACGACGCCGCTGCATCTACCACCACCATCAACATCGTTGTTGCTCATCACCATATTCAAAGTCGCCGCCGCATCTAACCTCCTCCACTGTTCCTTTCTCACTCTCTTCTCTCTTTTTTTTGGTTAAATCTTTTAGATCTGATGGTTTAAGTGGTGAGTGGGCTAATGGGGTGGTTTAAGGATGGTTCGGGTGGTTTTGGTGTGGTTCAAGGTGAGTAAGGGTAGTTTTGGGGCTGAGTGAGGGTGGTTTTAGGGCTGAGTGAGGGTGGTTTTTGGGCTGAGTAAGGGTGGTTGTTTTGGGGTGGTTTATGGCGAGTGTTGGTGGTTTTGGGATGGTTCGGCTTAGACGGGTTGGTTTCGGTGTGGTTCGAGTTGAGATGAGGAGGTTTCAGTGTCGTTTGGGTTGAGAGGGGGTGATTTTGGGGTTGTTCGGGCTGTGGGGAGTGGTTTTAGGGTTGTTCGGAGTACTTATGGGTGGTTTCTAGGTGGTCAGCATGAGAAGGAGATGGTTTCGAGCTGAGATGTGGTGATTTTGGGGTTGTTCGGGCTAAGATCTGGTGGTTTTAGGGTTGTTCGGGCTGCGTGTGGGTGGTACCTAGGTGGTTTGGGCTGCGTGTGGGTGGTTTCAGGCTGTGAAGTGGGTGGTTTCGTGGTGGCTACTGTTAGGCGATGGTTGCGGTGTGGTTGTTGTTGGTGGTGGTGATCAATTTATTAATTATCTTTACTTTCTCTCTCCTACCCTTAATTTACTATTCTTTACTTCATTAATCAATCATTATGAAATTTTGTCTTAAAATCCGTGTCGAGCCCTGAGTTGCAACTAACTTGAAACGGAGGTAGTATATCAAGTATTAAGACATTAAATTAATTTTGAAAATACGAATATTTGCATTGGGAGTAGGTAAATATTATTGTAAATAGGAATAGTTGCATTGGCAGTATGCAAATATTTTGATAAAAGGGATAGCTGCATGGAAAGGACTTTATCTGTTTCAAAATTATCTTCTTATTTGGAATCCTCTGCATAAATTAAGGTAAGGGAAGAATATTGAAATAAAGTACATTTAGACCATTCAAATACAATGGGACCATCCTTTTTTTGGAATAAAGTACATTCAGATTACTTATTATTTTGGAATAAAGTACATTGGGATCATACCGATCATTTGACCATTAACATGAGGGTAATATGGGAAATAGTGAAGATGAGTGAGGAATTAAAATAGAAAGTGGAAAGATCATTTTGAAACACACAAAATAGAAAATGAGAAGATCATTTTAAAGTGAAGGGAGTATGTATGTATGAGAAAAATGTGTAAAAAATATATTAAGAAAATAATTGAAATGTAACTTTAAACGAGAGCATCTAAAATGACAAATGTAACCCTCTTACAGGAAAGCAGGAAGTAGTAGATCATGAATTAAAAGTGGCTATTGAATAAGTGGTAGGACAACTTTAAGGATCAAATTGTGCTCACTTAGTGATGGTCAACAAAACTCATACTTCCTCCGTTTTAAATAAATTACAACACTTTGACTAAAAATATGAGATCTTTTTGGAAAAAATGTTGCACTTTTTCTTAAAACAGAGGATGTATATACTTAGATCATGTTCTCATCTATACTTAAAATTAAGCGTTCTATTGTCTTAATCTTTTAAAGTTTAATTTATCATGATTTGAATTTTTCTATTCATGTTTATTCTAATTTTATCTCATGGCTTGACTGAACTTGTTCGTATGTATATGCTAATATATAAGAAAAGACATTGTCAATTAGGGTTTCATTTTTCAAACAAAAATTAGGGTGTTGTTAGATTAAGGCTTTGTTTTCCTTACCTTATTCTTCTTACTTACTTTCTCTGTAATTAATTGAAACATTTTGACATTTGATACTATTTATAAACTTTACATTGACTAACATTTGTGTATTATAGATATGAAAAAATATCGTCATGTGAAATCTTGTTAGATCCGTTTTAATGTGTACTTAATTAAAATTCATATTTAATTTAGCATGTTTTACAAAAATACGATTAAAGATATTTTTCGATTGAATTCATGCATTGGCAAACATGAAGAACATGTCAACTAATTTGAAACAAAAGGATTATTATATTCTTGTTAGAATCAGATGAAATCAGAAGATCGCTTGGATTTATCCCTACCTATAATTATAATCAAAGCAAAATAATGAGCTTGACCAGGAATGTCAATGAACCCAATTATTATAATTGCTTATGATACCCTTTTTAGGTCAGAAATTTTCAGACCAGTTCTGATCTTCTTTATTTCATTTGCTTATTGTCATATATCTTTAATTCGTATATGTAAAAGTAATGAAATTTATATTTGAAAAATACGTGTTGAGATGAATCTAAACGGGATCCTACTTGATAATGTTTTTTCTTATACATTTTAATGTTCAATTAAGGTCGATATTTAGTCAAATCGGACAATCAGATCAAAAAAAATCAAACGACACCGAAACAGAATAGCTTAAACAAGGAGAAGAGAACATATCTAAGTTTAATGTGTAATTTTAAATGTTTAATTTTCATAATCATGAAATTCTATTTATTTAGCGATAGGCAAACACACTTCAAAATACATGATGTGGTTCGAACTTTTCTACTTTGATTTGATCTAGTCTCATCCTAATAAGCATATGCATTAAAATTCTTAAGTAAGGTGAAGAAAACATAAAGTACGTGTACATGTGTTGATGCTTAGGACGTACCCTCTTATTTTTTTATCGATAATAAGATTTTTATTCTCATTTTGCACAAAGTTCAGGTGATAAAAATAATTTGATTATCAATTGTCATTTTATCAAAAAAAAAAATTTTGTTTTTTTTTTTCAGAAAGAATGCAAGGATCAGACACATTAATCGTAGGAAGAAAGAGATATTGTAGATTAATGCTGGAGCCTTTATTATGTATGGAAGTGCAAATAGTATATATCCTAGATTTCTAGGTCATTCAAAAAGAAAGATGTAAAGATTATTTGAGGACAAATTGAGTATTATATTTTGGTGTTCGATGACAAATAGAGTATTGTAGTTTCCCTAGAGGAGAAAATGAGATTTGGTATTGCATCTATATAATAATTATTGTAGCTTATTGTTTACCAAGATCTATATATGTCATTCTAATTGATTTCGTTAAAGGTGTTTATCTTTTATTACCGACTACATTTTATTCATTGTGCACCTGGTGCACAAATTGGTAACTAAACAAACGTAACTTTCATTGACAAGCAAAGCGAAGAACACTACTTCGACAACCCTATTGTGGATGACTCAACCATGCCCAGTGCCATAAAAAAGATTGAGAACTAGATTGGATTAAACTTTGGCTAAATCCCCTCAACTTTGCCCTTTAAGAGTGCATTAGTCATCAAGTTATGGATACAAAGATAATGAGTCAATTTAACTAGGTTACAGTATTCCTTCTCGAAATTCTGTTTATTTCATTATTATAGGAGATTTATAACAAAGAAAAAATGATGAATTAATATTAATTACGAAAAGTACTAGAAAGAAAATATCACAAATGACAATGCATGCTTTAGTAAGAAGGCGCATTATAAGAATCCAAACGCAAAATTTGTTAAATAAAGGAATTTTTTTCCCTTAAGTAATTTAAACATCTATTCAATACAAAAGACAGGGAGCTAAAGCTTGTCATATGTGCTCAATTGAACCCAATGTATCACAAGTTGATCCGCCTCGTCTAAGTGGAGTAGCTAGGAGTATCATGCTCTTCTCCATGTGTGTAGGTAAATTTGTCATATATACAAGTGAAGTTGGCAATAAGTTCATTATTACTCTATTTAAAGAAAACTATTTATTTAGGCTTTTTAAGCTTAGAATACATAAAATTAAGACTTATAAAATTAAGATAGAAGGTTATCAATCAAAATCTTAAGTACATCATCAAACAAAATAGCACAAATGCACAATTATCATACATATACATAAGTGGAGTCAAATTCATTACAAAATGGAGGAGTACGTTCATCAATGGAAATAATTAATCCATATTCTCCTAAAAAATTTCTTCAATTTTAGAGGTTTGATTTTTCAAAAGCAAGACCATTAACTCACCATAGGTATATATCACGTGTGGGGTGTGTGCTAAATAGAGGCATATGAGACACATACTATGAGATTCAATTTTTATGTCTATGCATTATATATTTTTTTTTTCTTCTTAAAATTTAGTAGATTTTTTTTATGATTTGTTTCACATTTATTAATACTTGTCAAAGTTAAGTACAACAAAAAATATGTCATGGAGGACAATAAGAAAATATTCATTAATTTTTTTTAAAAGAAAATATCACATATAATTATTCAATTTTTTCAATTTAGATTTAAACATTCAAATGTGATCATCATATATCATCACTTTCGTTTGTTTCCTTGGAGTTTTCGTTCTCTCTTTCATTAAGAACCTAAAACAATCTCTACTAACTATTGCGTGATTGTTTATGTTTAGGTTTGTGTGTGTGCGTGCTCGTGTGTTTTGTGGGGGGTGGAGAGGGCTAAAAAAAAACCCTTTAAGCCTCTCTATCATCTAGTATTAGACCTCCATGTTCTTAATAAAGAAAGAGAATCACATCATATTTATAGTTGTGGTTTTATCTTCCCAATTGTTCTCAATCTCTCTTTTAATTTACAGATTTCCTCCTTTTACTTTCCTTTTATATGTCTAATTAGAAGTTATATCCTGTAAAACATTACTAAAGAATTCAAAGGTGAATGAACAACTATTGAAGGGGGTAAGGAGATAAAATTCTTACAGCTTATTAAGGGCATGTTGTGTAAAATCAGGTAAATAGATAATGTTATATCCTGTAAATAAATAAGTTTAAATAAGTGAAAATTTGGTGAATAGAACGCACCCTAAATTAGTTTCACATCCATTACCAACCCTAAAATATGAATAAAAGGCTGTTTAAAATACATCTATAATTGCTAATGAAAATTCAAAAGTAATAAGTTATGCCAATTTATGTGAACACTATTCTTTATGCCAATCTAAAAATAATAAGTTATGATTTTATGCCAAATAAAGTGACATGTTTTAAAAAGAAATTGGTTTGTCAATTTTGTTTTTATATGATTTATGTTGAAACTAATGATTGTACTTTGATTATATTATTACTGTTAATAATTTATACATTAAGAACACAATAAGTTATTCACAATGAAAGCATTTTGAGAATAGATGTAGGACTGTAAGGAATCAAATATACTTAAAATCAGATTGTTAAAATATAAAAGTAGATGAAAGAAGTGATATGCGACTATATATTTAATTTGGAGAAAAAAAAAACAATGCATGTCCTTGGAGAGAGAGAGAAAGCTATTTTCTATCTTCGCTTGTGATCATGTTGGGCAAAAGGTAGTTTGAGAGAAAGAGAGACTTGCACTAGGGTGTTGTTTTTTTAATATGGAAATTTACTTTTTAAGGAAATTTGTATTTTATGGGAATTAAATACCTACATCTAATTTCTAGAAATTGTCTAAACTTGTTTGGTTGGGATGAAGGAAGTTGCAAATCATGGGAACTTTTACTTACCTAGGGGGTTAGGTAATTAACTTCCCATATTTTGTGGGAAGTCACAATTTCCATGAATTTGCAATTCCCACATTTACACTATTTATTGTCAACCAAACAACTCATCCAATTTCCAATTCCCATGATTTTTCGCTTTCCCCATTTTCTTTGTGCAACCAAATAAGCCCTAAGAGAGAGTGAAGAAGAAAGAAAGAGAATTTTCCTTGCAAGTTGTGAAATTAAACATTCCTCTATTTTCATCTTCTATTGCTGATCATGGTTAAATTTACTTTCACTAGAAAATATTGTTTGTTATTTTTTTTATCATAAATTAACCAAAAATCATGTGTATTTAATTAAGATGTATAATTGTTGAAAATTTATCACATAGTATTGATCAAAATCGACGATATTTTAACATTAGTTATAACTTGTATGTAGTATATATCATTATGATAACGAAAGAAATAATATACTTAGAATTTTAACATGCTAGTGGAATTAGTAGTGGACTCTGTCAAACTGATTTGCTTGTCTAAGGTAATATCAGAACACATCTGCTGACTGTTGTGCTGTATGATTTTGATAGCTAAATTCAGTAATAATTTATGATTAAGTATTTTTTATTATTTTATTTTTATAAGATTGACTGACATAATTCAGTGGATCAGCATGACACCCCATGCTAAATTTTGAATCTCTGCAATGGCCAACTATATATCCATGATAATCATGTGGCTTACGTACGATAATTGTACGAATTAATGTGAGCTTAATTCTATAATTTAGATTATTGTTTTAAAATCTTATCATTTACGTCACTCCCATCACCAACATTATATCATGTACAACAAAAATGTCTGCTCGTCTGTAAGTGTGTACTCCCTTCGTGTCAATATATAGTTCTTGTTTGTGTTTTTTCAAGGTATTTAAGATAAGAAATAAGAGGTGAAAGTAAATGAAGTACATAAAAAAAAAGGTGAAAAGTACAATTATAGGCAAAAGTTAGAGAGAAGAAAGTAAATGAAGTACATAAAAAAGGTGAAAAGTACAATTATAGACAAAAGTTGGAGAGAGAAAGTGGAAAAAAAGTACAAAGCAAGTGGAAATTTTAAAGGTAATTTAGGAAGTAAAATGAATAAAGTTAAAAAAAAATATTAGGGTATGATGGTCTTTACCTACTATCCAAAAATGGAAACAGGAGGAATATTTTCGGTCTTAAAAATAGGAAAACAAGAACTATAATATAGAACGGATGGAGTAGTATGTTCTCTCATTATCAAGATATTATTATTCAGATACATAATTGATTGAAGAATTATCAAATTAATTATCCGAGGATGTTGAATACTGTTTTAGTGAAGGATTGTTATTATATAGCTTTAGTAAACTTTGATTTAAAAATTAGAATCATAGCTAAACTATCGAGGCTTAGAGAATTTAAAAACTAATAAGAATCGATCGGACTTTTAACATCTATCTCAATAGAATGATACTTATCCTAAATCTTAAAGACTCATTTACCATCTACACGTGCAAAACAAAAATAACGTAAGATAAGGTAATTTTCGTTGTAGCTATATTAAATTCATTTCCACTTAATTTCGATCTCACCTCAATATATGTTTTTGATAAAATGTACAATTTTACTATCACCGTGTATTACGAAAATAAACTTTGAAAAAGTGAGTGATTGTAAAAAAAAAAAAAAATGAAGTAATTATTGTTGGTCATAAATATAATTTTGGTTGAAAATCTTCATGGGATAGGAAAAAAAGACATAGATACAGAAAGACTAACTGCCAAGTAGTGTAGATAAGATTCGAACTCAACCAAAAACTTAAAATGATGGTTGAGGCCTAGGATTATGTTTTATACTCTATCATACTCTTCAACATTATGTACATGTATAAATATTATTTTGATAGAGTTATCAGACTCAATGTATCTATACCTTAATAAAGATTTCATCTACTATAGATTTTACAACTAACTCCTTTAAAGATTTCAAACAAAAGTAATTTGATTTAATTCAATGTTTACCATATATTTCGTATATAAATATTCAGATAGAGAATATAACATATTCTTAAGGTTCAACCATGCTTTTGGTTTAAATGGTTCTCTAACATGATATCACAGTTTAGTTTTTGATCCAACTTTTGCTTTTCGCAAATTCATATTCATCTCTATATAGTCATACTCCAACAACAACCATTTGCATGTAAACATTTTTATGAAATTTGAAATTTACAAAAAAGAAAAAAGACACAATATTTCAATTGTTTATGTCTGTATCACATTGTCCTAAAAATATTCAAGGTATAATATACTTCGTATAGATTTTTTTTTTCGTTATATTTTCAATGATGTGTTTTTTAGATGCATGATTTTTTTTAATCAATTTAGTACAACTTTTCATCTTCATTTATAATTTACTGATCGACTTTTATGAAGGAAAACTACCAATCAATATGAATATCAAACTATATGCATCATGCATTCATGCATGGCATTAATCTATGCATAAATTATTGTTGTAGGAATAATAAGTTTTGAATTGCATTGAAGTGGATGATGTTAAGAGTATTTTGAAGTATTTGTACGTAGAAGTGTTTAATTCGGTGAGTTAAGTGTAAACATATATTAGATGAGAAACCAAAGGCTGCATTGTTGTTACAGCCTGTGTTTCAAAGATTGATGCAGATAACCGAAGAAGATGTCTTCTTTCTTACACGTCCTCCCAACCCATCCAAGTACTCGCAAAACTCAAAAAAAAAATTCTTAAATACGGATCGAAGATCAAACATATATAGATTTTTCTACTTAATTGTTCTTCATGACTTGCTCCCTATGAATGTTGTGAAAAAAGAATTTGTCCTCGACTTTTTCCTGAGTTCTCTGCTAATCTTCCATACCTTTCCCTATTATCAAGCAAGTTGTCCATTGTAGCTCACATAATTAATTAATGCGTATTAAGTAATTTAATACATACTTCGTATGTACTTTGGATATTATTATAATGCATGCAACATATTAGCCTAATCAAGCTGTTCAATTCCAAGCTTAGATCACGATAAAAATTAGTCGGAAAGAGTTTGGCACTTCTAAAGTTCTTTACTAGTTACGATTTTATTTTGATTATTTGATATACTTTTTTAACATTTGATACACATTTTCTCTTTGATTCATTTCACAAATTTAAAATATATAACCTAATTATTCATAACAAGTTTAGATTGATATAAAGTTTGATAAGTTTAACTTATCGTCTTTGTTTTAAATCTATTTTACCATCTACTTTACCAAAATTTTACCAAAACTACTTATTTGTATGTTTTAGTCTTTAGATCTGACATTTGATCGGTCTCATCCCCAAATATATTGAAATGGATAGAATCGGACTAAAATTTGATCGAAATTGATTCGAATTTAGAAGGATATCTATGGTAGCTAGCTTAACCAAAGATTCATTTCTCAAACCCTAGTAGCTCAAAAAGAGGTGAGAATGTTGTGATTTTATGGTAAAATAAAAAATTAGGCAAAAAAACAATGGATAATGTTTTTTTTTTTTTTCTTTTGTAGACTTTTTTTGGTGAATTAATTTCCTAGTGATTACTAATGCAATTATTTTCTAATGTAAGGATAATGTAGATGATTAATTAGGTGACCAAATAAGGGACCCAAAAATCATGTAAGCAATTTATTCACAAATTTCTTGCACAAAATCCACTAAATCAATCCTAATATACATAAGTTGCATTTTTAAAGCACTCTAAAAGCTAAAATATCTATTAAATGCAGAAAATTTAAATTAAAAAATAAAGAAAGAAGATGAACCTGGAGTTAGAGAAATCAGATAGTTTTCCAGTGCTAGAGAAGATCATAACTCCGACTTCGGCGTCACAAAGAATAGCCAACTCCTTAGCTTTCTTCAACAATCCATTCCTTCGCTTCGAAAACGTAACTTGTCTGCTCGTTACATTATCGATCCTTCGAATCACGATCTTACCTCTTCCCATCTTTTTCAATCTTTAATCAATCTCTCAATTTTGATTTGATCGAAGGTGAATTACTTAGCTTCCGAAGCTCAAGAACAATTGACCTAAAAAATAATTAAGTCGGAAAAATCAAGATCAAAATCGATATTTTAAAAAAACAGCTAGCTCGTGTTTGAACTAGCTGGTGAAGAAAAAGGTGAATTAAGTAAGAGCGAGACAATTAAAAAAAAAACCCGAAAACGAAGACGAAAACGAAGAAGGATTTAAGGGGGAGGAGGAGAGAGAGGGAGGCGCTTACTGAGAATAGAAAGGGGAAGAGGAGAAGATGGGTAAGGTAGCAAATTCGGGTTTAATTTGGAGTCGTAGCACATGCCCATTTGTGGAAAGTTTTCTATTTTTTTATTTTTTTTTTAAATAAAAATAGAAATAGAGAGAGAAAGAGAAAAGAGTTGATAATGATACGAATCGTATTTTATTTTTCTCTCACTTTCTCTCTCCTGTTTGGAAAACCTGAGGCAAAAGAACGGAGTAGTATTGTTGGTTTGTTGATTTTGGAGGTGTGAGAATATGGATGTGATTGGTGGATACATTTTCGTATTTGCACCGTCTACCTTATAGGTTGCTGACGCGTGGGAAGATTCGTACTTCTTATACGTGTATATTGTACCGTATTTGTGTTTTTTTTATTGTTCGGCAAATTTTTGTATGAGACGATTTTAAGATTGTATTGTATGAGTAGGGAATTTTTTTAATACAGAGTATTGAATTTTAAAAGATAGACTAGGTCCTCTGTTAGATAATTAACATTTATGTTTTACTTGTTTAAGGAAAAGGAAAACCTGTGACTTTTTTTTAACTTCTTTTATTCTTAATTTATTACTCCGTATTTACTTGCAATATGGCCATTTGTATGAAATTTTATACAAGTGAAAAAGTAGTGAAAAGAATATGAGTGGATTGGTATAGGACTACGATAGAGTATAAAACCTAGTTCCGAGCCTTGATCATCAACTTAAAATTTTAGTTGAGTTAATCTGCTAACATGGTACTAAGAATCAACGTAACAACAAGATTATAAGTTCGTATTTTATCCACCTCTCATGTCTATATGTGAAATAATAATATAAGGGCCCAATTTTAAAACTTTGCACATGCCATTGTTGACATATTAGCCCTTATTCCATTTATGTTAAGCTAAGATGGTTTTGTATGAATTGAGAAATTTTTAATACTGAATTTTAAAAAAACACGGACTATTGGGTGCGGCACTTTGCACCCAATAGTTCGTGCGGCGAACCTCTCCTTCAATCTCCTTAACCCATCCGCTTCAAGCAATCGAAGCACCCGATATTGCGGCTTCTCAGTTCGAATCGAAACTATTACAATCGAAACTACTGCTTGGGTGCTGATTCGTTTCGACTGCTTCACCATCGCACCACCAAATCGACTTCTCATTCCAAATCGAAACTACTGCAATCAGCTGAATTTGTGCGATTTGCGGGTGGTTGGCTGCGTGGTGTGAATTTGGACGTGGTTGGTTGCGGTGGTGTGAGTTTGGAGGTGGTTGGCTGCAGTGGTGTGAGTTGTTCGAGTTGGTGTGAGTTTGGAGGTGGTTCGGTGGTTGCTGGTTGGTGGGTGCGGTGGGTTCGGTGGACGGTAGGATCGGTGGGTTGGTGGTTGGTTGTGGTGGTGTGAGTTTGGAGGTGGTTCGGTGGTTGGTGGTTGGTTGTTGGTGGCGTGGGATTTGAGGCTTATTTGAGAAAGAAAGAGAGGAAGAGGGGGAAAGAGGAAAGAGAAGGAAATGCAATGAATCCATTCTCAATTGGAACAAGAGAAAGAAAGAGAGGAAGAGGGGGAAAGAGGAGAAAAAAAAAGGAGTAAATTATTTACTCGCAATATAGCCATTTGTATGAAAGAGTCAAGGGTTTTTACTCGCATTTTTAATTAAAAAAAAAAAAGAGTCAAGGGTTTACTCCATCCTTTTGTTCTTAATTTCTTATTTACTTGCAATATAGCCATTTGTATGAAATGTTATACAAGTAAAAAAAGTAGTAAAAACAATAGTGGATTGGTATAGAACTATGATAGAGTATAAAACCTATTTTTGAGCCTTAATCATCAACTTAAGTTGATCCTCTAACATGGTATCAAGAATCAGCGTGATAATAACAATGTTACAAGTTCGTATCTTATTTATCCCTCATATCTATATGCGAAATAATAATATAAAGGTCCAATTTTAAAACATTGCACATGTCATTGTTGACATATTTGCCCCAATTCTATTTATGTTAAGTTTTTATTTATAATCTATCATCTTGCACCCCCAAATTAGGGGACTTATTATATTTAATAATTTTCTTATGCTTAATCTCCTCCTAAAAGCAAAATTACCACATATGAGTGATCCCATATGTACGAAACGCGGGATTCCTTCTTGGCCTTTAAATCTCTGCACATCTTTCGTGAAGGAAATATAGCAGCAGATTGTGTTGCGTCTCTGTGTTACTTTACTTCGATCCATCAGGATATTGATCTCTAGTAAGTTTTCATATTTTTTTACTACAAGATAGGTTACGGCACGGTCTTGTGAGAAGATGTTCCTAATCATTTCCCCTGTATCTTACTTTTTTAAATAAAAAAAAACTATACGAAATACTAGATGAAAAAATGTCAAATAAGCTAATTTTGCCCCCAAAAACACTTTACCAGCAAATTAAACACCTCCGTTGTTATTGGTTAAAGAGTTGATTCCACCAAATTAGCTTATTTTCAATAAGCTAATGCTTGGAGGAATTTTTTCATCGGCTCATTCAAGTAATTTAAGATGATGAAGTGACAATTGTAACCCTCTTATAACCCAATACGCTACTACAATAAAAATATGTCAATGTCCTGATTGATCATACATTTTGTGTACTCAAACAATTTTATTAAGAAATCAACTATTTACCAAGCATTTTTATATAATCAGTTTATAAAATCAATTAATACAATCAGTTTGTCAAAACCAGCTAACACGATCAAATTTAGCTTTTGATTAGTTTTTCACCAAACATGCCCTATATATGTCAAATTGATTCTTAAATGATATCTTATTTTGCTTTCTCAATGCTATGAATCATGTTCAAAAAATGTATGTTTTATCAAGTTATTTAAAAAACTTCCTCAACTCTATACATATGCTTTCATTATCATATACTCTACAATATCTAATATTTCCTAAACTCTATATCTAGCCATTCCCTAAAGTCTACTTTAGAAAAATTAATTGTAACATGACAATTTATTATATGACACTTTTAAAGGGCTGTAATTGAAAAACTTTTCAAATTTATAGGTTAATGATAAATGAATCTGATTTAAAAATCTATTCCAAACTCTTTTCTATGGGAAGATTATGCCTCAAATTATGTTGAAAAGGTTGATTATGATTAATTTACATATTTTAATCTCCTTAATATCATCTATTGAAAATAAAAGTTTCTAAATTCTACAAATACATATAAATAAATAAAGCTCTACAATATATTATTTCATCAAATGAGAGTATTTCCCTTTTAAACAATTTACAGGATAACCAGGGAAAGGAGATATCAATAACTTGGTTGCTGAAGGAGTTAAGGGAAGTCGGAGCATCGTTTCAAAGATGCACGATTTTGAAAGTTCCCAGAGATCAGGTTCAAAGGGCAAATGATATTGCTAGGAAATGTCGGATCGATTTTTCTAATTGGCTGTAGGTTTATTTAGTTTCATTTGCTATTGTCAAAAAAAAAATAAAAAAAAAATGAGAGTATTGTATATGTGGTTAAAAGGAGAAAACATTGCCAAAATAGGAAGAAATTATAAGTGTATAAAACAAAAAGAAGCAAACATAAATAAAAAGTGTATACTAGATTGTACTGTTAATTTGTGTTTTTCTTATTTTACACTATATATTTAATAAGCATGTGTGGGGTCCATCCCACCTGCCTCAACAGACCAGATGCCTCCTCCACTCTCCTTCTTCGGTCCCTTCTCATGTCCCCATCTCGAGACCTTAAGATTGAGAGATGACAGCTAGCATTACTAGTTTACTACCAATTCAACGACACCTGATTGGTTGCCCTTTTTATTTTTTATATTATCATTTCTCCTTGTCGTTGACTCTAAATTGATTCATAGAACATAATTAGATAGCCGACATTTCGTTTGCGTTTGAAGTCATCTTCCTTTATTTTTTTCCCGAAATACTAACCAATACTAGAATAAGATCCATCCTTTTTATGCATTTCATTAGATAAATACTCTATGTAGTCTCCAATGAAAATAAAAATAAAATACCAAAAATGGAAATTTTTAGTACAAAATACCAAACAAAAGTACTCAAAGTTGGAAACTCAAAAAATTGAATGACATCAAAGCATAACTTGTTCTTTGCCATTCACTAAGCCCCAAGTTCCTAGTACTGTTATATACTATATAATATATCATTCAAAAATAATAAACTATATAATATTTATTTTTCAAAATATACTTGACTCTTGAAAACTCTATAAATCTAATTTATTCTATAATTGTGGAGGAAACAAGAAATTATCTGGCCATCACATAACCGTTGGCCGACACTTTATTCAGGTAAAAGATAGTGAACGTGTCACTGTGTCAGTACTTAAAAAGACCAAATTCAAGAGCAATTTCTAGGAAAGATTTCCTTTTTCAGGTAATTAAGGTTTCCAAAATTAGAAAAAATATAAACAAATTAGGATGTACCTTAAAAAAAAATCCAAAAATTGATGGCCAATTGGCAAATTTTGTATGGTTTTAATTATCACTTTCCTCTTCCATCATTAACTTAAAGTGGGTACTGTCCAATGCCTATTAATATGACTCTTCTCACATGCATGGTTACAAATAATTAAAGAAGCATGCACTCTACTTAGTGCTAATGTTGTCATCTAAAACAGATATTAAGCTTTTAATATTAGCAAGTTGCAATTAATTTATCCCAAAGAAATACTAATTAAAGATTAAGTTGCAATCTACTCAATTAAAGATGCAAGTTGTCGTGATAATAATGACTTTATTTTAGCATATTACAGACTATAATTAGCAAAAATGACGGACAAGGTATACATTATTCACACCATCTAAAGGTATATAATATTTTGGAAATGTTATCTCTTTTCGTAACCTCGTGATGTGACATGTATCAAATAGAATTATCTTAACATGGGTGTTGAAATTACAGAATTATCCTTCACTCGGTAATTGACAACAATGAAACAACATATATAATATTTTTTTAAAAATAGATTTATAGTCTTACACGTTGCCTCCTGACACACGTTGTTGTGAAAGTGGTTACTCGAATTATTAAAAGTAAAAATCACCTTTCTCTCGTCTATCAAACCAACAAAATAAACTTACATAGGTTTTAGGCTAACAGTTATGTGATTTGTATCAACTAATCAAGGCCCTATATTTAATTTGCTCCTAATATTTTTGTTACACCCATATTATGTATTGTTCACAGGTTTGGTCTACAATCATATATACGGAGTAGATAAATTTCTATGTATCCTTAACTTAGTTTGGCTCCCATATATCACTGATTTAGGGTTATAAACAGAGTTTTGTGCTGAATTAGCAATTGCTATAAGTAAATTTTGATATACTAATTACTTTCTATGTCTCAATTGATTGTTACTACATTAATAGAACAGTCTAATGAGCAATAAGATGGTATGGTTACATACAAGTTGTTACAACAACTAAACCAAGCTATTGAAAAGTTAGTGTTATCTTTATCCACAATGATTTGAGAGAAGTAATGACTAAAGTATATAACACTAAAATACTAAATGATTCAAAGTGATTTGCATATCAGTTCCAATGATCTGATGTATAGTTGTGTGCCATGATAATTAGGAGTATGTCATGCCGATTTGGATGAACCACGATCTCAAAGGTTATCTCTAGAGGGCACATTGAGATATTCATGTGGTTGGAAACCCTCATAGCCTAGACATTACATATCAAGATTGTAAAAATGGCAATCCTTTTTTATCTGATGATCACCAAATAGCAATTGGTCTAGTAGTATTGATAAACGGGTCTGGGCCACATCCGTCACAAGTGTCCACTTTATATGACCAAGAAGGTTCTACCTCAAATCATATGGCAATGAGTGGAGTAACTCCTTAACCTTATAAAGTGGATACAACTTTCTTGTTCTTCAATATGAGATACACTTCTCAACACTTGTACACTCTTTTAATGTAGGATAACACTTTCACTCACATGTGGGTTTGTTTATGGGCTCACACACTCCCCCTCACATGTAAGTTGTCCATAATAATGTCATCAAACCTAAACCTAACTTGGGCTCTGATGCCATGAAAAAGGACTATCTCAACCATAAGTTTTGGCATCGTTTTTTGTTTTCAGTTTTCTGTTTTTTTTAAAACAAAAAATCAAAAACAGGAAACAAGAAATAGGTGTTTGTTGTCAGTTTTCAAAATTATCATGATTCTAATAAGTATGACTAAATTTTTATTCATTATATGATATATATCATATGATTTTGAAAATTAAAAAACCAAAAAACAGAAAACCACACCAATGTCAAACGAACCCTAAGCTACTGATTGAGGCTCAGAAATCTATTAACTATTACTAAAACAAAACATGCTGATGTCATTAAGGGACACATGTCAACTTCTCATGAAAAAATTTCCCGCCTAAACTATTTTTGACATCTATTTTTTTTTTTCCTCTATTTATTTCTTTCTAAATTTCAAGACTAAAAAAAAATACAATACTTCTTTCAAAATTAATTAATGAGATTATGATTATACTTTTTTCTAATAAAGAATATTGACAATCATTTTAAACAAATAATAGCAATTTAATTTGTGCAATGCACGGGACTAAACTAGTATGCTTAATACTTTATCACGTCCCTTCACACGAGATCGAAAGCTCGTTGGACTTAAAGCGTGTATTTGTCACTCGAGAAACGATATGACATTATCTTTGTACCTATGAGGGAAAAAAACGACTCTTCATCTTAGAGATGGCCATTCACGTGTGAGAGACAAATATGTGTTCAGCAGACGGCACAATATCCAACCCATCCCTTAATATCTTCCGATTTGACTGATTGGCTCATTTGTTCTTACGGCCTAACTTCCATTGTTCCATTTCCATTACATAAATTTACTTGTATTACCTTCCAAATTTTAGTAAATCTTTCAATGTCCAATAATATTAGTACCTTACTCCATATTACTAAAAACTAATTCGTGGTTAATGCATTGTTAGGAACATATAATGAATTATAAATTGGCGAATTATAAATTAGCTTATTATATTGTCATTGTGATAACATTTACGATAGTTGCAAATGCTAAAGCAAGATCATTGATAAAGTAAGGAAATCTAATATAATACTCCATGATAAGGTTAATTAATGTTATATGTAAGCAAGTTGCTTCGGTATCAAATAAATGGAAACAAGATGCTTTCTCTTTCAATCCTATTTGACTAGGTTCATGCTTGATTTTCCTACAACAATATTGTGCACGATTATTATATTTAATAAGGAATATACAATGACTTAAGGGTGGCGTAAAATAAAATTAATAAAACAATTTTCAAATCTTTGTAAGTTACTCACTAACAGTTGGCATTGTGATTATTATATGTGTAACCAATCATTCTGACTATTATATGTGTAACCAATCATTCTGACTATTATATGTGTAACCAATCATTCTGACAGGTGGATACTTTTAAATACATTACAGGTGTCTGAATCTGAATATACATTTCAAATCTTAAAACTCATTGAAGACTCAAATGCCTACATACATATATAATTACGTTGTGTTCTTACCTATATAGTAAACAAATCACTATTATGTTGTTCCCAATTAATTAACTATCTTGTAATTCCCAATCAACAATTTTTATAATACTAGAAAACATTAGCAGCTAATTAGATCATATCAATAATTATATAACATAATTCACCTAAACTTGAGGTACAAATCGACTGGACGCTCTATTTTAATTAATTAAAAACAATACCTTATTAAGAAATTTTCGCATCGAAATTCATTCAACCCTAATATATGTACTTCACTACTTCTCGGTCGATGGAGCTCACTATTAATCATGAATTAATAAATAGGTATATGCATAACAATATGTCAATGTCATACCATACTTCTTTGTTAGCAATATGACTTCCAAGACTCTTGATAACTTAGAATGTATCTAAGAACCTTCTATATAATAAAACTATTAGTTTATTAACTGCAATAAAGTAAACTTAGTACTCCATTTGCAAAAATACTCCTATCAAATGGTCCGAGATTCCTAATTCCAAAGTTTAGTTCATACATAAAAGATGGATCAAGGCACAAACCCCAAAAAAGCACTTACTAAATTAAAAAATTAACAAAATTTCTAGTGTTTAGGAGCTGTTTTGCAAGGAAGTTCCCTATTGGTTAAGGCCATGTGAGCTTTTTTCATTAACCAATAGATTCCATTTAAAATTGTACGAATAATGTTATTTTTAAAGCATTATTTTTGGTAGGTTTACTTGTTAGACAAACATGACCGTAGCTTAAGGAGAATAAATTAATTAATTAAGGTCATATTAGTCTTAATAATTTGGGTAAAATATGTACTTTGTATGAAAAAGCAAGGACAAGTGTCAATGATCAAGCTAATGATATAAAGAGTCGTTTTCCAAGAAAAATTACATTATTTAATTATCTTAACAATATGGAATTAGCAATTCTTTAATTATTTTTCTGATGGGATAGTATTTTGTTTACTAGGTTACTAGTACTATATAATCTTTTTGAAAAAGGTTTCTTGTTTGGAGGTATTTGGTTTTGTGGTATATGACATTATAATGTTTGGATGAGGATTAGCAAATCAACTTTATCCAAACATTATAATGTAAGCACAGGAAAGAATTTTATTTTTTATTTGAACTTTTGTTAGGTAAGAGACATTTAATATAATTATACAATATTAAGTTATAATGATAAAAAGGGTCGAATTTCATCTACAATTTATGATTTCATTTATATCAAATATATAAAATAAAAGTGTAGATTGAGGATTGAAGATCTAATTTATTGTTTAAATATTTTATACGCTCTGTCTTGCTAATGTTTATCCAACTTAATGTGTGGATAATGTTGAGAAGTTTTACTTTTTTGTAAGCAATTGATCTTAGAATATAACTCAAAACCTCTTAATTCTTACTTCGTATTGTATTAGGGATTACAATCATTTTTAACAGGTATAGAGTAACGAAAATGGTATCCAAAACCTTGGATAGAATATCCCCACATTAATGTCAATGTGCTTCTTTATACAATTATATGTACATAAAAGGTTGCATTTGAATATATGATATTAGACATTCACAAATATGTAAGCGTGAATTTCACAAAAATGTCATACACCCAAAAAATAATCGAGCCAAAATGTTAATAGCAAGGACAACTAGCCCTATATTTAAAATTTAATTACATAGTATGATTAGAGCAAGATAAGCCCTATCTTGTCTTAAGATTTTTATCTTAGGGATGCCCCCAACCTAAGTTACATGATCCAAACATAAACTATGTTCAAGTTGGCATAGCACTTGAAAGTTATACCTATATAAGTTCATAGTATGCAATATTCAATCAAATTTTGGCACGATCCCCACGAAGTGAGTGTTCATAAGAAGAGTTGGTACAATCTTATGGAAAGTTAACCAATGAATACAATATAATCTTTAAGAAACGTTAGCATAGCAAGTTCAATTAGCTAGGGATAAAGTTCGTACAACCTTTAGAAAGCATGATCTAATTCAAGCCAAGTTTATGTATCTAAATTATGATTGCAACTGTGAGGAATTGCCCATTCTGTCTTGTTCACTTTCACAGTTCAGATCGCGTTTTCGATAAATAGTTTTTGTAGGCTAAGGAAGCATTGGCTAATCAAGCTTTCGACATCCCATTTTCAACAGTTTTCGTAGGCTAAGCAAGCATTGGCTAAGGGAGCTTTCGACGAAGTATATTTATACTAATGACTTGGGAAGTGTTGATAACTAAACCTTTTTTTTTTTATTTTTTTTTTGACACAGTTGATAAATAAACTTGAATAGGATGGAGGTTTGCACTGATGTTCAATGCTCATCTAATGCTTTCTCGGTTATTTGTACTACGTGTTCGTAAACAGAAGTAGGTATCAAGTAGCAATGAAAATATGAAATCAAAGAAAACTAATTTCTCATACGAATGTTTATTGTTGTTAGGGATTACAGAGATAACAGTTCAACATAAAACTATAACAATTAAGGTATTAGCCTAATTGCAAACACTGAGCGACTACATACTATCCCTGACCATTTGTAGAGAGCAATGTTCTTGTGGCTTATTCGAACCAATAAAAATAATAGCTCAAAGTAATCGGCCAATACTAATTTGTGTCAGAATGGATTATACTAACTCGACATATAATATAAATACAAGTATACAATTTTTATTATTTACTTAATTTTTTTTTACTATCTAAAATTGAATTTTGTTAATACTGGTGTTATCCTGCTATTCTCACAGGCAAAATACCGATTTTCACAGACTACTAGAATTTTGGCTAACAAAAACTATTTTAATTGAAGAACAGTATTAAGGCCTAAAGCTGACAAATCCTTGCAAAAATAAAAATTCTTTTTCCCAAAAAAATAAAAAAATAAAAAAAAGAAAAGAAGCAAACCTATTTCAAGCTCTTTTTTTTTCACAGAAAAATCAAAGAGTGACAAGGAGTCAAGGACTCTATAAAGAATCTTTTAGCCTTTCAGAACTTCTCATCATAAATTACCAGAGAACTTACAAGTAACATTCTTCACAAGATACAGAAATACGAAACCCTATTACTCTATTAGCATCAATTGTTGCAAACCAACCATCCCCTTCCCCGCTCCCCCCCCCCCCCCTCTCTCTCTCTCTCTCTCTCTCTCTCTTAATTTCGTCATCACCCACTTTTCTGACAAAGCTATCACTATCAATATTGAGATAAAAAATTATTTCATGTAATTAGTACCCCCTCTGTGTTGCATGGAGGTGAGGACAAAACAGATGCACGGAAGAAAGTAACTAACCTAACCTCAACAGCGTAGGCAAAACAGCTTCACATTTCACACAAGATGGTCCAGGCCGAGATCAAGTAATCTCAGACTTCACCAAGGATGAATTTCTATGAACTTGTGATCTATACTTGCTTGTAGAAAAGTACGTAGGCCTGGTCATGTAAAACCTTGCTAGTTGGTACTGGAGTGACAGATGCATCGTCAAATCGTATCCATTGCCCATCAGGATAACAAGCATCAGCTGTATAATGCCCCTTCGAAGGGTCCCTCCCATGATGAGTAATTGTAGCCACAAGTTTATATTTCCTACCCTGTACAATGAAATGCCACAAAAATAAATTCAGATTCAAGCTGGCTTACTCAAATAATGATAATTCATTATCACCAAAATAATGATTCACAAACTCCATTTTGAAGAGATAAGAAAGTGTGCTAACTAGAGAAAGAACGCGGATTATTTTTCTGCAAGCTCTAAAATCTCGAGGGAAAAGATACACAAGGAAAATTTGAATTCCACAAATAGCATTATTTTAACACGAGGAAATCTTAGCATTTCTATAATTCTATCGACTTATAGGAATACATATATTGTTGGATATCTATAAGTATATGATGAATTATCAAATAATGATAATTCATTATCACCAAAATAATGATTCACAAACTCCATTTTGAAGAGATAAGAAAGTGTGCTAACTAGAGAACGAACGCGGATTATTTTTCTGCAAGCTCTAAAATCTCGAGGGAAAAGATACACAAGGAGAATTTGAATTCCACGAATAGCATTATTTTAAAACGAGGAAATCTTAGCATTTCTAAAATTCTATCGACTTATAGGAATACATATATAGTTGGATATCTATAAGTATATGATGTATATACTTGTAGACATTCAACAAAAACTGCATGCTTTCATCCAGTACTAATTAAAAAAAGGATGTTTAACAATGGAAACCTCATAAAATCTACTTATTGGAACTTGAATTGTAGGTTAAATATTGAATTCAAAACTGTGCCGGCAACCCTTGTATATACAGTCAACGTTTATGAATCAGTCTAATGTCAGTTTAGTCAAGGGGTAAGAACTATAGAGCTTCATTATAAACTACTGGCAACAAGCCAACAATATAGTGGTAATTAAGTCCAAGTACTGATAACATTGTTACAATCAATCAAGTGTTTAGGCTATTAACCATTGAAAATTCAAAACTACGTGTTAGTTAGTGTTCAGAATGGTAGATCTCACCAAAGGTGATCATTTTTCAGCCACATTAGGAGTAAATAGGGGAGGGGATCATGTAGGCTAGATAGGTGAGTGGATTAGGGAATTCAAATTAAAGGATAAATTGAGCTTACCTCAGTTGTAGGTGACACAAGGAGTTGTGAGCTTAAAACCAACTCAAGGGGAAAATGAACAGGCTTGTGCAATTTCGTACTCCCTTGACTCCCATAGCTGAAGCGCATCAGGTGCAATATCATAATCTTAGACAGGGTTTGTATTTTGACAGATTTGCTAGCTGTCACCAATCCAGCCTAAACATTACATTGTACATGTAAGCATTTAACCAGTATTTTGCAATATAGATGAAATTACAAAAACAATCTTAAACATGCAATCATATTTCTACCAAAGTTAAATTCCTCAACAAGCCAAATCTTTGCAAACAGCATGCTCAAGCTCAGTATAATCAGGGAATTAGTATCAGTAACTCGTCATAAATAAAATAAAGGGCTGCACAGAGAAAAGTTCACTGGAGCTACTAGTGCTCAAAATAAAGCACCTGCTGCTTCATCCTGACATGAATAATGAAAGCCTCAAAGTTTTAGATCTTATTTCAGTGAATTACATCTTTGAATTTCAAGTCTACGGTTTACTCCATGAAGCTTATAAGGTTCATGCTAGACTTGCCAGAAACTGTCATGTCCATTTTCATATTGCCAGGTCCATTAGGTTGTGTCAATACAGAGCATCAGAGGGATATAGCTATCACACCTTTACACTATTGTCACTCAAAGTCAAAACTCATCCAGACACATTTGATGGCACAGGAAAATTTATTAGAGGCGCTCAATATTTTATAGAGGAATAACAGAGCAAAAAATTGATTGAAAAAGCAAGGTGAAGATGTAAGGGAAAAGATATGATCATTCCCAATTCCACAACAAAACAAAATCTTTGATCTACAAGAGTCTCCTAGGCCCCTAGGGAATTATGATGGTAGTCATACATCTACAAACAATTTGAGGGCATGCGAATTCCAATATTAAATTGCAAAATTTGCCCAAATCTCCCCTTGACTGGCAATAATAAGAATTTTCTGCAGACATGAAATTGGATTTGGCATATTGTATGAACTATAATCATTTATTATAATAAAAGCGAGCTAAGTAAAAAAGTTCCTACAATATGGTCAATCGCACTCTGTACTTCTTTATGCAAGACTTGCTAAAGATACAGAAAATCAGACATCATTAATAATAGAATTATCATTACTAAAACACTGGAGGGTGGCTTATAGGCTATAGCATGTGAATTGCACTAATTGTCAAGATATTTGATTAGAGTGGCATTGCATCAATGGCCTTCAAATATGTTAGGATATAAGAGAGAAACAGAATACCACATTTCAGTAAAATGAAAACACAAGGGATAAAGATCCATACAAAAATCAACAGAACAGAATGAGCATCGAAAACATCATCTGGACAACCCAAATTAAGATCATTAACTTGGTATAAGAAGACAGTTTATGTACCTTCCCAGTGTTTGAAGCTCGGTAACCTTCGAGTGCTTCTTGTGCACAAAACTGGCGAAGTGCATCCTCTATCGTGTGGACAGCCTCAGGAAAAATATCAAGATGAAGCAAGAGATATGGCTGAATTGTAGCAGAGGCTTTGTTTCCTGCTTAGCAGAAACATAGAAATCCATAGTCATTTTTTTTTTCACGACTTAGCCTGCTAAACTCTTCCATGCATCTCAGAGTTGATCCATCAATGCAAAGACAAGATACAATATTCAGAACCTTAACATAAACAATTGCAAGAGAAACCTTTGCAGATGCAGGGTCTACATAAATTATAAAGCTACAAAATCTTTACAGCAGCAATTGCAGCACACTCAATCAATTGGCTACAGCATACAAAAACTGTTAAAAAACACAATTAAAAAGAAAACTATTCCATCAAAAGAGCACTGGTGGCCAAATTTGTATGGACAAGGAAAAATCAAATCAGTGTCAAGGTGAGGAAATTCCCATGCACTAAAAATTGCAAAGGGATCTAGCAACTACAAAATGGTAATCAGTGGTAATCTAGTCTTTGTTCGTTTTACTTCTCCAAATAACCTAATTTCAGATTAACCCAGCAGACCCCAAACACAAGGAACTAATGAAGGACCCAAAGTATAAAAAAAATTACGGAGCAAAAAAAAAGATGGCTACTAAAATTCATCTTCAAACAATCTTTGAAGTAACTGCTTAACCAAATAACCCACTCCATTAAGGCTCAACCTTCTACTCCTTTAAGCAATCAACACAGAGGAAAAAACTCCACAATTGTCCAACCCCAGAATCATGAAAAACAAATACTTCCAAGTAGAAGACCACTTTGACTTTCCAAGAATAGGTATCAGACATAAAATTCCAAATTTCCAATCCTTAAGTTCTAATTAAGTTCGAAGTGACTTTTTTTTCCTTTTTTTTCCCCAAGTTCCAACTAACATCTGCGATTCCAAATTTATTTCAAATATATTCATCACTAATTCTATTCTTTAAGGTGTCCCCACAAACACATCTCTGTACATACAGCTTCAAAATATAATTCTTCCTAAATGTCCAGCAATTTGACATATACATCAGTGCTAATCTGTCTTGCGGAGTTTACCCTTTAACTTTACGCAATACACATGCTCTCCATTTAAGCCACTCGGACTTAATTCCGTTAGCCACATCTCCAACATCTCCACTCCTTTTAAAGATTGATTGACCCAAGATACTTTTACTCTTGACAGCTCATTACCATCTAACGTAATTACATCCTCATTGGACTCCCTAGTACTACAATCAACACTTCATGTAATAGGCTTGGCTCCTAGTTAGTCTAAACCCTCGAGATATTAGCTTCTATCTCCATCACACTAATCTAGCATAACCTCAGCTCATGTCTTGTCCACCACTCCAATATCATCGCAAACATGGTGTCTTGTCCTATATAGACTATGTTAGTTCATCTAACATCATTGTGAACAATGTATGAAAATGGCTCAAGGAGCAGGCACACAAAATAAGACAGCTAGAGAAATTTGCTTACATGTGCCTAATGCACCTCAGGTTCGCCTCTTTGAATGCTAGATGAATTAACATAGTCTATACAGAACAAGAACCTAATTGCCTAGCGCCTTAGGCGCACCTTTTTATACATTGATTGTGAATATAAAAGGTCAAAGTGATGTAGTCCAATTGTGACAGAAAAATCATTTGATACTCACAAGTACTCACATCTTCATAAATATACCCAATTAAGCCAATATTAAATAGGATACCATTTTTGTCATTGCCATCAAAGCACATCTCTTGACACGATGATATTAAATCTCAACAACGCATCGTGACCGCATTGTAAAACCATAACTGTTTTAAGAGCAACAAAAAACAATCTGCATTTCCCAAGAAAGTGATTCCACATCGTGATCACTAGCAAGAAATAAAATCATGCACAACACCTTGTCCACCTAGCCATAAGTGTTCTATAGATCAATGAAATTCATGTTCAAATCCTTTATCCTTGACTCCACGCCCTATAATATTGCATCATTAGCTGAGCAACGCATCTTTGTTCTTCTTGTAAATTGGGATCAAGGTGCTCTTTCAGTCTCTCTCAACATTTGGCCACATACTTTCTATAAATTCGTTCTATTCGAAGCCTTCTCTACCTCAAATTCTGTATTCTCCACACATCAACCCAATCGACTAATTTCATGATCCACAATACAGATGTTTAACATCACTTGACTTCCTTTAAACAGATTGTCATCTATAATTGATCTCCTTTGGATTAGAATCCTAAGATTTATACCCATCATAAACTTTACCAGATGAAGATCCTTTATTAAACATTTGTCTTTTCAAAGATATCGTATAGATATGTTTTCTCCTTCCCTTTAGCCCATTTTATTATAAACCTCTTGATGTAGACCCTTGTCTTTGTCTCTCAAACAACTTATTTGCCTTAACATTACTTTCTTTATAATTGACAAGGTTCTCATCATTTCTACAATATCCTAACCCCATATAGGATTTCAATTTCTTCTTAATTACTAGATTTAGATCCTCACTCCGCTAACGCTTTCCCAATTGACTCTCCCGAAACCTAATTTGCTACTACAATGAAAACATTGGCATACCTTCTTTTACACTCCAACATCTTATTCTTGCCTTCCCTTGACTTCTCGTTCTTTTTAAACTTGCTTTCAAATGAACATATAAAATAGGAGCCTATAATGGCAGCTACCCTCTCCTTGAATGATCTATAAGCAAAGACATCTATGTCTATCCATGCTCTTTGCAGAAAGCAAATATATTTGGGTATTAAAAAAAAAAAGACACATAAATAAATAGGGGGGAGCAACAAAAAATAATTAAATATATACGCCAACGACCCCATGCAAAACACTAAAGAAGAAAAGCTAAGATCTTAATGCATGAATGTGACCAAGTCATATCATACCCTTTGCCTTCACAACACTCTTCAATTGTCCGCCAAAAATTGCACTTAGTTCTGATGGAACAAAGCTTTGAGTTCTTGTCACTGCAGACTTATTTTTAGGACCAACAGTTTCCCATTCATCATCTTCTGATGATGATACCAGTAAAGACTTCCGTGCAGCCATGCCAGAATTTTGCCCACCAAGCTTAAGTAGTTCATCATGCATTTGGTCCATGACAAAGCTCAAAAACTCTTGAGCATCTTCTTGCCTGTATGAAAAGAGCTCATTAATACGGTGCTTCCAACTAATTGAAATCACAATCATGGCTACAAACTATTCTCAACAAGAAACAAAAGGTAAACAAAGACTCATTGCCAAGCCCAAAAGGAGGAAAAATGATCTCTAATAGCTTCACTATCAGAGCCTACAATCCTTGAATCTAATCAACAAGAAAACAGGAAAACCAAATACTTCCTCCATATTTTTAATATTGCACCATAAGAGTTGGACACAAATTTTTTGGTAGTGGGAAAAAGAAAGAGAGAGAGAGGTAAAAATACAAAATTGTCCATGTGATTGAAACATAAACTAAATAATCAAGGGTTTAAAGGTAAGGGTATATAGGGTAAAAATACAAATTTGTCCATCTGAACACAAATTTTTTTTTTTCCCCTAAAATGGATATGGTGCAATATTTGTGAAACTTCCGTAAAAGGCAAGTGGTGCAATATTTTAAAAAACAGATGAAGTAGATAAAACCTATTTCTATTGTATCTCTTTTTTCAACACAGAAGTTGCCTTCTAGACAAAAGAAAAGCAACATGCAGCTATAGCAATTAGCAATAATAAAATTAAAGAAAGAATGAATTTAAATTTCCTTGAGGCATAAGCACTTTTGATTTATGTAGCCGACCTCACTTATGGGATTAAGGCGTTAATTGATTGATTGATTGATAAATAGAGGCATAAGCAAGAAAAAAAAAAAAAACTAGTTTTGAGCCACACGCATGCACATTAAGAAAGCTAGTAGAGGATGGGCCAAAGGGTGGTTAAATATGAGTAAACAAATTGAAAGCAGAGAGTGAAAGGGTAATAATATTCCGTTTAGGAATTTTGAGACAATAATGATTAATGAGATGGATTGAGAAAAGGTAGTCACAAAAAGTTAGATACACTTCAGATGCAAGGGGTGCAGCCATGTTTACTTATCATAAATAAATGGAAGGTAAATTAAGAATGTGGCAAAATAGCACAGGGGAAACAGGAAAGTATACTGCATCGATATCATAATCTGGACAACCAAAATTATGTCCATGACTTCATATATATCCGAGTTATCAATTTTGAAGCAAAACATAAAGTATTCAAGAGAGGTTGAAAAAGAAGAAAACACACCTTGTCCTGCCAGAGAAACCACTTGGCACGTCTGGAGTAAAATTTTTCACCACATCTTCAAACATCGCAGGGCTAAAAGGCCTGCCAGTATCAACAATATTTGGATCTCTTGTCTTTGAACTTGAGCCATGAGGTATGTCAAACTCCGATACAAAATCCACGAATGCGATCAATGTTGGATAATCAACCTAAAATAACACACACAATGTAAACTTTTCAAAATAATATCTAACTTTACAGTTTACATACAAGCAGTTAAAATAATACCTTCGGGATATCACGAGTTCGAAGTTCCTGCAAAAGCTTCAGAAAAGGGGAGCAGGATAAAAGTGCTTGCAAAGTCGCATTAAGGAAACATAAATTCCCAGCATTGATCAAGCCCCTGGGAAGCAAGTCACAAGTGGTAGCTATGCTACCATTAGCAGCTTTTTTCAGGTCATCTTTCAAAGGGACAGACTTTAGTGATGCATCATGAACACCATTAGAATATCTCTCCTTCAACCTAATATCCTGACAACCTTGAGATGAACTTAAGAATTGTTGTGAAGAAACAGTTGCATCATTATTTGTGAGGCATGCAGAAGCTAGATCATGACTTCCACCTTTGATTTGTTTTAGGCCATTAGCCAGTGGGTGAGAATGTTCAGAAC
This sequence comes from Chenopodium quinoa, assembly GCF_001683475.1. Taxonomy (NCBI): domain Eukaryota; kingdom Viridiplantae; phylum Streptophyta; class Magnoliopsida; order Caryophyllales; family Amaranthaceae; genus Chenopodium; species Chenopodium quinoa. The sequence continues at coordinate 3,137,913 of NW_018745080.1, read as the reverse complement.
TATGGATGCTTCCATTTTCTTTTAAGACGGCTCTAGATACTGGAACAACGTCATTTAAATGCACGGGACCATCAACTTTCTTGACAGAATCAGATGATTTCACAGAAGAAGGTAGCTTAGTTCCAGTTTCACCATTTTCACTGCTCAAGAATGCTCCTGTCACCAAAGACAATGAACCAAACTGGAGTTCTTCTTTGCGTGGAGGTATTTTAGAATTCTCAGATGGTTTATTGTTTATCGACCTTAACTCTTCTTCAGTAAAAGATCCAAACAAAATCATCTGCAGAGCAAATAATAACCATATAAGCAGAATGTTTAAAAATATAACCCAACTCTGCTAGCCCAGAGCAAAATGTGTACTCAAAAGGGAATATCGCTATTCTTATGAAATTAAAAACGTAACAAGAGAGAAAGGCAACATTTATAGCCAAATAAGCATATATTATTTTTACTTAAGATACCGAAAACACTATACACCATTGCTCCCTCAATTGAAGAGAGTAAGTAATGCATAAATACTCCTTCCATCCCAATATGATGTTCTCATTTTTATTTTGCACGATTTCAAGAAGTGCCTTTGACATTAATATCTTAAATTTATTTATTAAAAAATGATTTAAATTTGGAGTTATAAAACTACACATTAACTCGAATCTAACAATATCTCATATGACTATATTTTTTATTTTTTATAAATATTAATGAGAAGTTTGTCAAAGTTTTTAAAGTTTGATCATGAAAAGTCAAAACAGGAGCACCATTTTGGGTCGGAGGGAATAGGTAAAGAAGGTACCAATGGGGGGTATCAGTCATACGCATGTATCACCAAAGGGGAGTTGAGGATAAAACAAAGCTCAAGCCCATAAACTGTATGAAAAAATAAAATGACAAGTATCACTCACATGTGACCAGAAGCTATACCCTCAAGGTTTTTTTCCCACCACATTCGCCCACGAAACCATCTTCCACACTCAGCAACCCTACCTTTCTTTTTTTTTTTTTGGTTGAAATCCTACCTTTCTACATTATCCTTTTCAAAGCTTGAAGAACACCTTTCAGACTTTCACTATACAAGGCTAAACCCACATCATTCCAAACACACCTAACAATAAGTGCCAACCGAAAAGGACTACAGATGACTAACCGACTCAAGATATCGATCAAACATCATTCTAGCATATATACCAAATTAAACAAACAAAACCCTAACAAGTTCATTTACAATCCCACCTTGAGTATCACAATTGTCACCCAATTCCGATTCACAAATTAAAAAAACAAAAACCTTTCAACTTCATTTGAGTTAATAAAGCAATGAGTGGTGAATTTCACTAATACTAAATCAAATAGCAATAAACAATAAAATTATAATAAAAAGTGACAATAAAAAAAAGGCATAAAATAGAAATACCTCAGAATTGTTCATGATGCACAGAAAAAACTGGACTGAATGTACTATGAGTAAGAGAATGGGTAATTAGAATACTATAATAAAGGGTTATAAAAGAAGACATGAAAAAAAGCAGGGAATTTAAGAGAGAGCAAAGAAAAGGGCTTTTAATGGCAGAAATTGGCAACTCGGATTCAACTGATCTTCCAAAAAGTATACGTTGATCATCGACTGCAATTAAAATTTGACGGGTAAAATCAACAAATCAGAAATTTTGAACAAAACCCAGAAAAAAATGCAAAATTTCGAACTCAAATTCAAGGGTATTGTTTAGTGAAGGATGATAAAGCTTACCAAAGTTCCGGTATTTGCGACGGCTCAGCCGCAGTTCGACTGCGGCGGCGACGGCGGAAGGAGGAGAGGGAAAGTGGGGAGGAGAGAGAGTGAGAGAAAGAGGTGAAAGATCGAAGTGTAAAGGTTGAAGAAGGCTGGAAAAATGAGGAGCCAATGTCGATGTGTTTGCGTGAGAAGGGAGAGTTTATTAGAGGCTTAGGTTTTTTTTTTGAGGGGTTTGGGGGTGAGGGAGGACATGGGGTGAAAGTGTGACCTTTTTTGGTTACCGGTTGTTAAGCCTGTGCGTCGGATAGAATACACAGAAATGTAGTTCGCGATGAGGCTACCGCGGTTGGGTAATTATTGTTACTAAAAACTATCCGGGTATGAGATTAAGGGAAAAAAATAAAAATAAAAATAAAAAAATTGTAGTTCGCAATGAGTAGTAAGAACATGTGAGGAAAAAGAATAAAAATAAAAAAAATTGGAGTTCGCAATGAGTAGTACGAACATGTGATTTAGACTTCCAATATGGTAGTTGATATAGTAAAGAAATCTTGATAATTGTAATTTTGTTGTAAATTGTACTCCGTTTTTGTTATGTAACTCATACTTATCTTGTATTCATATTAGGTATAAGGATTTAATAAATTTCACTTTGTGTATCAAAAGCTATATTTTCTTATCCTAAAATGATAAAAATCTATCCTAATTCCTGATTTATCTAAAATTCTATCCATATTTAATTTAAAATAATATTTTTAAAATATAATAGGTTTATGCAGCGCTCTTCATTTATAAAAACAACTAAAATATCATTGAATATCCATGTTTATTTAAGTTTTGGTGCACTCAATGATAACATTTTTGCTACACAATTTACCTCTCCTCTTACCCCTCCCTTGTCCCTTCCCATGTCTCCCTTAGTAACCCAAATTATTCATCTCTTGCCCTCATTTAACACATTTGAAGTAACTTGCTAGGATATGTCTTGAATCGGTTATCCCCTTTAAACATCTATTACGAATGATATGTTTTGTGAACTACAACTTTCTATTATTGTGTCTATACTGTTTTATGTTTTGGAAGTACTATATAAACTCCTTCAGGATTTAACCTAACCGCCATTTTGTATTGTTTACAACTTAGCTAATATTCTGTAATCTGTACTTTCATCGAGATCAATAATTTTGTTTTTGACTTTCCTTGAACATAACTAGTTAATCGTTAGTGAATCACTTATTATATGTATTTTTGTTTGTTAGTTTCTATAATCTTTCTTGCATTTGTTATGACATAGCTTGTATTTCGGGGTTTTTGTCCCTTGGGAGAGTTACGTCACCAAGACTGGATTCCGGGCGCCTATACCTGCAAAACAGCGGAGACTCCGGTTGGGTGGAGTTCGCCTCCGACGATCAAGTTAGAACGTGTACGAAGAAAGTGAAAAGGTGCGAAAACTAAAGTGAGATCTTCTCGGATTCCGAGGTCAGGGGATTTCTCTGATGTGAGAGAATTGCTAATTAATGAATGTATCTCTCCCCAAAGTGGGGTGAATATCCCTATTTATAGGGTCATTGGTAAGTGTGCCCCTATCTAGGTCATTCTGACCTAGATTTGGGGGCTATGCGTTTTGCGTGTTTTTCTCGGGAATTGGGCTCTGAAGGCCGTCTTTTTCTCCACTAATTGGGAGTGCCACATGTTAGCTAAGGATTGGTTCATTTTGAACCTCTCCTAAGGTGACACGTGTCACTCTTTGATTGGACCACGTATCCTGGGTATTTTTACCCAAAACAGCTTGTAATTAAGTTTTGACTTCCCTTTATAATACTTTTGATAAAATCTTAATATTATTTACAAAGGTCTCCAACTCTTATCACAAAAGAGCTTGATTTCGATCCTCAACCCAAACTTTCGAATCCACTTGTTTATGTTAATTACTAGAGAAGCAACGATGAGATGAGCTAAGTACTAGAAAAGATCCAATACGAATGTTTAATTTGTGTGATTTGAACATATACATTAGTGTTGTCAATTGTAACCCAAGAATGATGAGTCATTTAAGGAGATGCAAAAATTGTAATTAGCAAGTTTTGTGAGATTAATTAATTTATAGTTAACTCTCACTACACCCTTTTCATTTATGTAGTGTAATGCAAAAATGTCGAGGGTTGTAATTGTAATACCCCATATTTTTATACGTATTTTAATTTAAATAAGTATTTCTTAAAGTATTTAAATAATTCGAAATGAATAATTTATGATTTTTATTAATTTAAAAAGAATTATTTTAATTAAAAGTATATTTTTAATTATTTAATAATCTTAAAAATATTTTATTTTATGATTTAAAAATATTGGGGCATATTATTTTATAAAAAGATAATTTTTAAAGGCAATGGTATTTAAGGAAAGTCAAAATACTAGTTTGACTAGGAAAATGATCATTAAAAGTAGTAAAGGAATTTTAAGTAAGAGAGATATTGAGAGGGAGTATAAATACCCATCATATGCCTAAGGTGGAGTGCACCCAAAGGTAACTCTCTCTCTCCTCTTATTTTCTTTTCCTCTTAATTTTTCCCCTTCCCCTTTATTTATTTTATTTTATGTTAATCACCACCACCACACACCACCGCACGGTGGCTGGCTGCCGCCACCACCACAGCCGGCAGTAGCAGCAGCCGTGGGTGGTGGCGCCAGCTACCCCCTTTTCTCCCCTTGTGCGTGTGTGTTATAAAAAAAAACAACTTTCTTTTTGATTTTTAATTTAAATCCACCTTAATTTAATTATTTTTTTGGGTTTTGTGATGATATTAGGATGTTTAATAATAAGTATTTTGTATATTAATTTTCAGATTTTGGTTTTGAATTAAAAAGCCCCAAATTGAAAACCCTAGGTTTCTAAATTAATGTTTATTGATGGAATTTGAGTGTGGGTGATTTAAATTATTAAAATCGGTGTTTTAAAACATAACTACAACAATTTTATAAGTTTTAAATAATACTGGAATTTTTATATATAAGCTATAATTATGTTTCTTGAAAGGATTTTTAATAACCCATTAATTGGGAATAAAAGTAAGGGTTTTAAATAAAATTTCATCTTATTTTAGAGGGTTTATGAGTGATTTAAAGAGAGTATATATTGCTGGAAATTTGTGTGGAAGAGGTATTAATACTTCTTTGTAATTTTGGTTTGTAGGAGACTTTCAAGTCAGTGATTTTATTTAGTCGTGACGATTTTGAGATCATATTCAAGGTACGTTCGTGTACTTAGTAATTATTTGAATATGTAGAAGCATGCTAGCCTTTGTTTAATTAATTCCAAATAGTATCATGATAGGTGATGGTTGGAATTTGTTGATTGGATTGGTGTTGGTGAATGATTTGTGATGTATGAATTATTTGTGGTGAATTGGTGATTGGAATTAATTATGTTGGCATGTTGGATATGAACCACACTTTTATTAATTAAACTAAGTGTTTAATTTGGTTTGGAATATTAAAAAGGAATTTTATTATGGTTCATATAATTTTTATTGATGTTGTAAGCATGGGAATTGAGCTATCAAGTGTCTTAGTACACATGAATGAATTTTATTGCGGTGCTTATATGCACTTAAGGTGTTTTAAACATCGAGGGATAGGATTTGTGGCGATATTATGCGTTTAAGGTGTCTTTGACACTGAGGTAGATTAAAAAAGGGTTCAACTATTAAATTTATATAGTCACTAATTATTCAAGAATTAAATTGGTATATTTGATTGCTTGAATGAAGTGTAATGTTTGATTGTGTAATGGTTTGAGAGTCATCACCAAGTATAATAATATGTAAAATAATGTAAAGTGAAAGAGATTACACACCAAAACTCTTATAACGTATATACCTTGAGTATGAACATATGGGGGGAGTTATGCGACTATATATTTAACCATAACTTCTACTGGGAGTACAGGACGCTATATTTTCCTTTTTATTATTATTATGCGCAGGACGTCTAGTCACTTTATATGACATTTGCCTACCCGATTAGCTCCCGGTGTAGTTTACCTCAATTTATTTGAGGCAGGGTTTTGGTTGGAAACCTGTTCGATGTGTAATCAAAATTAAATGAACATTGGTATTGGTCTGGTTAAGTGTTGAATGTCCTGTATGCTTGTTTACAGGTGCAACTCGGTAAGTTGTGTGTTGATAGGATGAAAACATATTAGTGTGTTTTATTACGCTTATGTACTCAGCATTGCTGATTGTGTGTTTGTATGGTTGTTTGGCCTTGTCTTTACTTTGGCCCTACAACGACCCATTTCTAATGGCGAGTAGTGGGGACAAGTAGAGAGAAGCTTTTCAGGTGATGAAGTATTTTCATGAAGGGCATGAGTGAAGAGCGAATCGTGCTTAGTTCTCATAGGTATATAATGTGTTTTATTTGCTTTGGATATTAATTATATTATTATGCTCCTGAGACTAACAAAAAGGTTTAAATATTGTTTGGTTTTTAAGGGCCTACAATGGTTCCAAGTTGTAGGTTGACTTTGTTTGACTTAGTATGACTTTTACTTTCGTTTGGTTTGACTTTTTATGTTGACTTGTTTTAAAATGATTTTAAAAATAGTCTTCCGCCGTGTGTGTCTTTGATATTTGCCTTAGCCGTTTTCACGGTGGCGGTAATGTCTTAGATTTTCCTATTTCGTATTTTAAAAGGGCAAAATAGGTATTTTAACGAAAAGGAATTTCTAGGATGTTACAGTAATTCTCATTTCCCTAATAAAAGTATAGCAATTGAATTTAACATAATGTTGAGTTATGTAGGGGTGAATGTACACATACCTATAGAGAAAAAAAAAAAAAACCTCAATGTGAATTAACCAAAGGTTAACATGTAAAAAATTCCGTATAGTAAATGATTAATATTTCAAGCCAAGAGGAATAATATCAAGGAAGATTTAATGCAACTTGGCGATGCCTGTAAACTGTTTATTTTACATCCAGGTATATCATGTACATGTGATTTCCACAATATTTAGTTGCTTAATTGAAATTTTCTAAATTAGCAAATTTTTTAAATAAAATAGTCTTTAATATAAGACACTCAAAAGATTTGCATTATTAAGATTAATAAAGATAGGTTAGAGGTGTCAAAACCTGACCCGACTTGAAAAATATTCGATCTAGATTTCGCCTCGCATGGACATGTTAATTTAACATAACTCAAGCTTAACATTAGACCCGATCCGACCTCACTGAACTCAATTTGAATATCTGAATTAACACCTCTAGATAGACTATGACCCTCTCTAGATAGGCTATGAGTGACCATAATTTTAAGATTTGAGGTTACATCCTTATGGACTTATGGTAATGTAATGGCTTAACTTAGCCCAAAACTATAACAAGAGAGAGAGAGTGAGAATCTCACAATTGCACTAAGCGCGTGAAAGAATAGCAACAAAATGAAGGAAAGAAGTAGGAAATATTTGCAACAACAACTAAGGTTAGGCGGAAATTTAAGGTGGACTCGCCCTTTACAACAACTCAACACAACTTTCTCTCTCCTTAACTTTTTCACTTCATTCGCAGGTATGTTTGATCAACAAACCTAATTAGATTGTCCATTTTCATGCCTAAATATTAACATTCGATCACTTTTATTTCTGGGGTTTGATTTTATGCTCTTGATTTTCATCTTTCTTTCCTTTGATTTTTCTGTCGGCAGGTATATAATTGCATTGATCAAGGGATTTTGATTTCATTTTTTTTGATCTTTGATTGAGAAAATATGGCTACGGTTTCTGAAGAAACTACTACCATTTGTACCCACTGGTAATTTTCTATTTCTTTTTTCTTTTATATGGTTTTAGGGTAATCTTGAGTGAATTTGATCATTTGGGGAAAAAAATTTCTTGTTATTTTTGGGAATTTTTTGTATTTTTAATCTGGGTGTTATACTGTTTCGTGTTAGCTGGGTTATTAGATTATTGCGTATTGAAAGTTGGGAAATATTTAAAATCTGTTGTTATGCATGATTCTAGTGGGAAAGGCATGATCTTGTGTTAAAATGATGAAATGTAATGTGTTAGGAGTCTTTGAGTTAAAATATGTTGTTGAAGAAATTTGCTTGTTTGTATGGATTGATTTTTGAATTCTGCTTTGTAATGCGGAGATGGGTGTTTCATTGAGTCTGAGATTCGATGTTATGTTTTTTCAGTGATAGACCTATCCCTTCCGGGAATATCGATTTGCATACGGTTCATTGCGGTCGGAATCTTGAGAAATGTAAAGTTTGTGGTGATATGGTCCCAAAGAAGCATGCTGAGGAACATTATTTTAATACCCATGCTCCTGTAAGTGACTTATGTCAAAGTTTTGTGTTGAAGAGTTGTCGTTTTTGTTTCTAATGCTGTCGTCATCGTCTACTTTCTGAATGCTCTACTTTAGTATTGGTTATGGCTATGGACATTATAAGTTTCATAGTTTTGAGTTGTTTGGCATGCGTCTCTGCTGGATAAATAAGCTTCTTTGAACAAGGGCGCTAGCTTTTCCTGAATCATGCATAAGTGTTCCTCGTTATAAGATGCTTGTTTGAATTCCCAGATGAACCAATTCAGTGATGTTTCATTTCAATTTTTAAGGTGTCAGTAGGGGGCCTGTTTATCATTTCTTCATGACTTTCCCTCTTCTGAAATGATAGAAAACTTACTTAAGACATTGAGGTTTAAAATTTTATGCTTTCGTGGTCATGAAATCGAGTAGTTAGTGTTAACTACTTAGCCCTATCTATCTGATGGAAAAGTCAAAGGAATAGTTCTTATTGATGTGTTTGAAGATTGGAGTATATTAAATTGAAGGAAGCGCTTCTGTCTGTAGTTAGCTTTTAGTCTGCTTGGTGTGAGACTTTGAGTTAGGATTGAGGAGTATATCCAACTCTGTCTAAGGACAGCACAATGTCAGCAAATACAACTACTAGCTAATCGGAGTTATAGTGTATATACTAGAAAGGCTTAAGTAGAGGATTCTAGACAAATACATGCTGTTTGAGATGGAAGGAGGTTTATGATTTTTCTATAGTTATCTCTTGGATCTAATAGCAATTGTTTATGGAGCACTTCTTAGGAGATTTTACGAAAATTTTGAGGGTGATCTTTAAAAAATCATTGTGTTTTTTGCTATTTATGCCCATGGGTAACTGTCAAAGATGAAGCATTATAGTTTGATTTTGTTGCCTACATAATAGTCGTAAGGTTCTGACTAATAGGTGGATTGAAGCCGTTACGCCATGGCTAATAGGTAACTTTATTGGTGTTTCGTAGATGAGGTATTAAACATGAGAGCTACTAAGTCTTTGGAGGTAGATATGCAGTTTCTGGTATCTTCTTCTATGTCGTATCTGGTCAATACTGCATTATGGGGCTGTAGGAGCACTAATATGCTACCATGGAGGATCTTGGGTGCTCAAGGAGTTCCACGTCTTGGTTGAATTATGAACTTTTTATACTTGTCAATCATAAGATTAGGCCATGAAGAGAAGGATTAATTTGTGATCGTACCAGTGTCCTAAATTCCTAATGATCAACTTTAAGGATTTTATTACAGCTGAATGCCAAAATGTAGATAAATTGCAATATTCACATGTCTAGGCGCATCCTTGGCGAATAACAAGAATCATTCACGGCCTCCGAGAATCAGAATATATGTCGGTAATATAGTATTGTTTTCATCTTACTTTCTCATTTCGAAATATTGGCCATCTATTGATGCCTTTAGGTCCAGTTAGTGTGTAAAAAATTACCTTCATTTATAGTTTTTTCTTTCCAACTGTGGTGATAAGAAATTTAGTGAGAGCTGTAATAAGTTATTGGCTTATTGCACCTGGAAGCATTCGTGTTCATGGCCTACCTTGAGATGTTTGTTCAGAAAGCGTATCTTGTTTTGCTTAAAGTTGGGTTCTGCCATCAAATTTTCATTAGTCACACCCTTAAAAGTATACTTCCTCCGATCTTTTATTATTGCAACATGTAAGGGATGCACAATATTTTAGGAGACCATGTGATGATAAGAAATATAGAGAGAAATAAGGAAACTTTGACGAGGAGAGGTACAAAAATGAATCATGTGTGAATAAGTCAACTTTGCAATATATATGAACTTCCATTAATCGAAACTTCGCAATATTGAAAGAACTGAGGAAGTATTATTTAGAAGATACTTGACTAATGACTTCTCTAACCTTGGTCAGCTTGATAGATAATTTATTTTTATTTTTATTTTTTTATCCTTTTTTGTCTGTCAGTTTATGTTTCAATTACTTACGGCTGCTCTTACAGGTAGAGTGGTAAAAGTGATCTGTTATATAGTAGGATCTCATGAAAAAAAAAGTCTCTAAAAGATTGGATTGTTAGACGACCCTTGAAAAGTTGTTATCCTTATCTAGTGTGTTCTATCATTGATTCATTAATGCAAGTTTTATGGATGAAGTTGCCCTTATTTTGCCCATGGGCCTTGGCAATACCAGTAAGAGTGTAAATTATTAGACAACAAGCTTCTAAATGTGCATCCTTTAGCTGATTACTATGTTTTTGTGCTACATATTCTTCAATCACCCTATTTCGCCCTTCCTCTTGGCCCTCCATTCTTGAACTGCAGATTGCAGATATGTCTGGTGTTTGATTAATAAGAGGTTTTGAAGGAGTAATCAGATTGGGAGTTGAATCTTTTGGCAAGAAAGCCTGATTAATTTTGTAAAATATGATTATTGTCAATATTTTACATGTCTTTTATACCATCTCTATGATTATTATCAATATTATCTTTGCTAGTGTAGTGAAATTGAATAAGATTTTTTTAAAGTGAACAAGAAATTGATTGGATCCTTCTATAGTTTAAGTAGAAAGAATTATGTTGCCTAAAGTAGGAGTGCAGTCTCAAAATTCAGCCCTTTATAATGAAGTGGTTAACATAAAGTGGCTTTTGAGGCTCTTTGATGAAAAAAACGCGGTTACGTAAAAGAATGTAATCGAAGTGAAATTTTGGCGTTGAGAGGTTGGTTGGTGAAGTAAAATGATTAACCTTTCTCAAGAAGTAGGCATTTGGAATTTAACCAAGTAGGGTCATAAATGTCCAGAAACACTTACTGTGGGGTGAAGAAAATCATCAAAGGGAACATGATTCAGCATATTGTAGACCCAAAAGCTGAGAGGACTTGTTAAAAATTTGAGCATGTTGTTTTTTCTCGCGTGCTGGCCTGTCATCCTGGGAAGTTGTTTGTTGGTAGTCTATCATAAGGTATGATGTTTGCTTGACTTCTGTTTGTAATAAGTGAAAGGTAGTGATCTGTAACATTTGGAAATCTGGGTGTTAATTGGCCCCTTTTTTTCACAGAAACTTTTTTACTATATGGCTTTTCTTGCACATCGTTGCATCAGATTTTTTTTTTGTACGTCAGAGTTCTATTACAATGATTGAGAGTAGTACTAGGATGGGTGACCTCTTGGGAAGTCCTCGTGTTGGTTCATGTTGCCGACCCTACTTATGGGATTAAGGCGTTCAAGCAAGCAAGTGTTCTATTACAAAGTATAAGATGCGATGGTTGCTTGTAGGAGGTTGGCTAGATTTTGTTGGTAATAAGTGAAAGCTAGTGTTCAGTAGCATGTGGAATCAGGGTGTTAAGAGATCCTTATTTTCAGAAGAAAAAATAACATTTTTATAACTCAAACTTGCTCACCTTTGCATCAGATTATTTTGTTAAGATTAACTGACACAGGCACACAGCTGCTTCAAACCAGGCTCTTTTCCAGGTGTTGCTCTTTTGACTGTGAATGCCACCTACTTTGAAGATGATGTGTTTATGTCTGATAGCAAAATGAAATGTTTTTGAGTTTGTGAATTAAGAATTCTGTTTGGTTTCATCTCTCTTCAGTTATCTACAATTATTATTTTTTTTTTTTTTTTTTTTGTATAAATCTAGTGTGATCTGTTATGTGTACTTTTTATTTATAGCGGACTACTTTTAATGGAACAGGTAGCTTGTTCACTATGCAGTGAAACAATGGACCGAGAAATTTTGGATGTGCATAAGGGTGAAGATTGTCCACAAAGGATAGTAACATGTGAATACTGCGAATTTCCTTTGCCCGCCATTGATCTATCTGAACATCAGGCATGCTAATCTTTAGAATCAATATTATGATTAAAATAATTCATTTGGTGCAATACATTATGTGTTAACTTCTCAATTTTCAGGATATATGTGGCAATCGAACAGAACATTGCTATCGCTGTGCCAGGTATATCAGATTACGTGATCGATATGTCCATGAAACAACCTGCAATGGTGTTTCTGAAGCTCCTTTGGGTACTTCTAGGTAAAGAGCTAACTTTTCTTATCAGCACTTAGCAAGCATCTTATGTGGGTACCACTATGAGGCCAGAGACCAATGATTAAGTGCTCAGTCTTTTGTTTACGAGGTGTATATTTCACTATTTCAGCTCTTCATTCCACACCCCCAGTCCCATAAAATTTTAGCTAGAACTTTATCTGCAAAATTATGTCTGTTTTTTTTGGTTTGGGCTACTCTGACTTAGTTACATTTGCATGCATATGGGATATGGCACGTAAAAGTATATACATAGTTGTGGAGGTTGCTGGATAGGTTAGGATGACAGACAATGACTGATTGGATGACTACGTTAAAATATTACAAATACGAAAAAGAGACATTTGTGTATACTTGACCTCGTCTATTTGGAGTCATGTTCTCACTGTGGTAATTGTTGCCTGTTGCTAAATAGTCTAACTTCAAAAGGATGGAAGTTGAGCAAATAGGAAGGAGGAAGTAAGTTTTGGAATTTATTATTAACATATGCGGGTGAATAGATGCAAGTTTTGAGTGAAAAGAAGGGAGGACATATTGGAATTGATTATAGTTAAAGCTTTAGGTTTTTGTATGCCATCTGGAGCTTTAATTAAACTTTTTCAGAAATTCTCATATCAACTGTCATGCTGATTATGCCTTCAATGGAGCGCCTTTAATGACCTTTTTTTAGGTCCCGGTCTGGTTTTGTTCATTTTTCCAATTCAACATGCACTCACAATGCTTGATTGCTCCTTTTTTTTTTTTTTTTTTTTTGGTAGCTTTTTACTTGATGCATGAGATTTTTGCATCTCAGTATCATTCTTTTTGGGAGTTGAGGGTTATGAGCTCACTCCCCCTTTATTTTTCAAAGGAGGCACTTGATATGGGATACCAAAAAGGCCCCAAGATTGTCACATTTGAAGTAAACCTTCCTAACGGCCCAACCAATGTTATCCTTACAGTCATAACTCCAAAACAAGGAGAGATCTGGATGCACAAAATTATAACTCAAAGAAACAATCCGACTTAAACATAGGGTTAGAAAGGAAGTAGTTCTGAGATTTCCCAACATAACCAACCTTCTGATATTGCCATGCTTAAGAATGGTTAAAATGTTTCCAAACCCAACGATGTCATGGGCATTTCTTGAAAGTTGCTTGCAGTCAGCAGTTTTTTCTTTCTACAGTCTTGGGGTCCAAGTAGAGCCACCGACTTGAATTTGTCTCAGTGTCTCTTACCTACAGAACTATAGATTTCCGTCAGGATTCCATCCTACTTCTAATTCTTTCTTACCGTGTGGCTCTTATAAATGACCATCTGGGGTTTTCCGCTTTTTCAGAAGTATATTTTTGACCCGTATTCTTAGTGGCTTACTGATGTCTTTTATCTTGTAATCTGCTAGGGATTTCAGGCCTGCTGCTGAGAGAGAACCACGACCTCGCAGAAGAGATACACCAGCACCAGCATTCCCCAAAAGACATCTGCTAATCACAATCGCAATCACAGGAATTGCATTTATTCTAGGGTCCTTTTTCTACCAGAAGAAATCAGAAAACTCTACTGGGCACTAGTGGCAGTCACACACACACAAGTAGCTCTTTCTGCATTTTAAGGCTCTGTGTATAACCCAAAGTAACAACTGAGATCAGCTATTACTGAAAATTCGAGGCGTTGAGTCTAGTTGAGCAATGAGGTTTAATTGTTTGGTAGCAGTAAATATATGGGACGGGTTCACATGATAAACTTCAGTTTTTTAAGAGACAAAATCTCGTCTACATTGTTTGTCATCTATGTCACATGCATTCTTGGTGCATAATATGTAATGCATGCTGAGGTTATCCTTTGTTAATTAAATCACGATTCTTCTTAAGTTTCCATTCTCACAAAAGCTAAATGTGTGCTTTGATATACTATTATAACGATATGCTAAACCAAAACTATCTATAAACAAGGCAGTTAAGTAATAGCTAAAAAAATTTGGACGAAAAGGTATAACTCAAGACTATTAATTTATTTATTTTTGTAAAAAAAAAATCTTGTTATCAATAATTAATATTATTTTGTGTAAAAATAAAAAAGAGTACCTTGTTTTCTTCTTAGTTACTGCACTCAACCTAGGCTATATTTTAGTGGGTCAAGTAGTTAGGTCATGACTGTGATTGGTGAAGTTATATTTAAATTTAATCCCTTTTGAATCATATTTAGCTCATGTGAAATGTGATTTTGATTCTCTTAGTCAATTGCTGATGCACCCTGTTATAGACTTGTAGTCTTCATACTTATTTACTTTTAGGAGTATATGGAGTATCTTTAAAGTGTTTTGTTAAAAGTCCCACGTTGAAAGATTAGAGAAACTTGAAATGGTTTATATACGCGTCTAGACCACATTTGTAGGTTGGATATTTTGAGGGGACTGTAGAAGTGTAAAGTAATCTCTCCGTCAAAAGATAATGGAGAAATGAAAAGTTTCTAATAGAACACACTATACAAGGATAATGAAATTTTTTTGAGGATGAGGGATACATAAAAGAAATAAGGGTTTTTCTATATAGTAACCCTGTTAATTTCACTTTTCTACGTTGTGTCCCAACTTATATCACTTTCTATACTGTAACCCTAATATACATTTTGTTTCTATATGGTAACCTTGCTGTTATCCCGCCGTTAAAAAAATTCCGTTAATGGGGCCCACTCTCTATTTATTAATATTTTTTTTTATCAATTTGCGCGTTGAAAAACCTTCCGTTAATGGTTTTGGGGGCTATTTTAGGCCTTAAGGAACCAAATTGAGCTCAAATTTCACAAAAAAGTAACGTAAATGCCTCGTGTTGCTTATTAAAAAATGTCTCGATTTACGTGTTCACGTTTTAATAAGCAAAACGAGGCATTTACAGTAATAATTCAGATTTATAATTGTGAGCTACCTAACCAACGTGGATGCTCCAATATTCCGTAGTCCTTAATAATTTATGGTGACGACTAATAGTATTACTTTAAAGATAGAGATTCATCCCACATTCAAAGGTGACTTGTAATTATAGGTAGTATGACTTATTAGAACAAAAGACCATGAGGTTAGGCCATTAAGGTAACAATATAATTTATTGGCAGTATGACTTGTGAAAATCTTACGTTGCGTATACTCATAGCCTTATATTATGAACTAACTTCATGATCTAGGGATTACAAGACATCACTTATTTGTTGTTTGTATTCATTATATCATTTAGGACCAATAAAAGATGCCTTGCTGATTTTTTTTGATAATTCTATTCTAACTAAAATGATTAATTAGGGTCACATTGTGGAAAAGTTGCAAGTTGCATGTTTTTTCATGCCATGTTCATTTAGAGGTAAAATGTGGGAAATGAGAACCTTAAATTTATATTACGTAAATACGTACCTGCTACTTATTTGTATAAGAGATTTATTAAACAATAAATAAATTTAAAAGATACATAGTAAATCAAAGTATTTTGAAAGATTTGATTATTATGAAAATGTATAGAAGAACCCAGAACACTAACTCATGAATGGAGTGAGAATTCATCTCTTCTTTTTGTCAACAATTATATTAGTTGATGTTAGTTATGAACATGTTTAAATAAGCTACTTGTACAGTTGTACATTTGATCAAGAATAGGAAATAACTTAGCCTTCCAACAATACACCATATCCCATAACATGTGACAAACAAAGACTACACCTAGATTAAGTTCGGACATGTTAAAACCTTATAAGTTCGAGGAGACACTATTATTTTCATCTGATTATAAAATTAAAACTCTCTTGTGAAATTGTAAGTTATAAGTGATCCAAATAAACTCACCTTCTCATTCTAATTAATTAATTAAATAAATCATGTTTGCCTAATGCTAGAGTATACATTGAGTTTGTCAAACACAGAATCACTCTAAAAATTTTGATACCTTAATTTATATACGTAACATTAAACTTTCATTATTATATACATTACAATCATATATAGTATATAAAGTGGTCACACAAATTATACGTAAATGCATCACTAATCATTGTTGCTCTACCTTTAAAACATGGCAATCTTCTCTCTCTTCATATTATCCATTATCACCAAAATAAATGGTTGCGCCTAAGTAAAGAGATAAGCCAAAAAAAGGTTAAAAAAACCAAACCCTTTTGCTTTAATTTGATTCCAACAATATTTCATGTCTTATGTATATATAAAGAGCATATTTGCTCTACTTTTTATGCCATGTTAACTAATTCAAAGTGAGGTAAACAGTGAACAAAAAAGCTTCAGATTATCAACAATCAATGTGATTAATACAATATACTATTTAAATAAAGTAACTAATTTCATTTATTTTGCTTTCTTTTGTGATAATTTAATTTTTGCTATAGGTACAAAATTTAATCAGCTATGTCATTCCAGGCAGTCCAACTTACTGTCCAAGATCATTATGTAAGTATGCATTACAAATTATGAGCATGTTTGATATTAAAGTTGTGTCTCAATGTGTAATATGTAACTCCTATTGATGATAATGTAATATAATTATCCTACATTGTGATCTTAACTTGCAGGTTATTATTGGTAATGGGATAATCGAAATCACGTTATCGAAACCAGATGGGATCATTACAAAGATAAAGTACAATGGTATAGAGAATTTGCTTGAAGAAACTAATGAAGAAGACGATAGAGGGTATGCCAATAGAAATAATAATGTTAAACATTTTTTTTATTTAGTCTCTAAAACACAAATTTGACCATTAACTAATTAATTAACATTATCAAAAGTTAATACTGAGATTTTTTTTTCTTAAAAAAAATCTGATCATGTGACAATGTTTTTTTTTTTTTTTTTTTTTTTTTTTTTTTTTTTTTCCTTGTACATTAGAGTAAGTTATGGTCAAACTCAGATTAATTTTGATCTTGAAAAGAAAGTGTAATTTTTGAGACGGAAATATTTTATGTAGGTATTGGGACCTTAATTGGAGTGAGGCTGGATCTTCAGGCACAACAGGCTACTATGATAGGTGATACACTTTTTACTCTTAGTGTTTCACTTTTCGCGGACTGTTCCTTATGATGATTCATGTCAGACTAAGACTTCGTTGTTGTTGTAATATTTTTTTGCAGAATCAAGGGAACAGATTTTCAAATTGTAGTAGAGGACGACGAAATGGTGGAAGTGTCTTTCACAAGAACATGGAACTCCTCATCTAAAGGCAAACTTGTGCCATTGAACATTGATAGAAGGTACTAGCTCCTTCCTCCTCATAATAAAAGACATGTTATTTTATTGTACTACATTAAGTTCATTATATTATGTCTAATATTTTTATAAACTTTTAGGGTCATAATGCTTCAGGGTTCATCAGGCTTTTACTGTTATGGTATTTATGAGAAATTAAAGGAATGGCCTGGATTCAATCTTCCTCAAACAAGGATTGTTTTCAAGCTTAACAAAAAGTGGTAAGAATAATCTTTTCTACTCCGGAATGACTTAGCTTGTACTCTCTTCGTTAGCAAATAATAGTCGCATATACAATGTGACAAAAATTTTTGGATGGATAGAGTAAATGTTGTAATGCTGAATTAAACGAGCCGTTTTTGACAGTTAAGTTGATATACAGGTTTCAGTATATGGCTGTAGCAGATAACAGGCAAAGAAAAATGCCACTTCCAGATGATAGGTTACCAGGAAAGTGCCAAGTCCTTGAACCTCCTGAAGCAGTGCTTCTTACAAATCCTATTGAAGAAGAATTTAAAGGAGAGGTATAAATCTTTCATCCCTTTAATTTTTGGATTTGTATGTAAATGAATTATAAACATTCAAAAATTAGGCATTTAGACTTTGAACACTTTTGATAGTATTATAAAAGTTGGTATATTAAAAATATCTATATTGTAGCCACAAGACAAGATATGAAAATCGACACCAATTATATGTTTGGTCTTACATCAGTAAAAGTTGTCACATTCTCTAAAATAGTATTTAATCAGGTTGGAATCTGTATGCATTGTGCTCATTATAAAAATTAATTTTGAGGGGAAGAGGGTGGGAGCAGATGCATTGTGCTCATTACAAAAAATAATTTTGACGAGCTGAGATCATGTTACATTCTTAATTATTATATGAGTAAGCCCGACTTAACAAAAATAATTCGTATGATATTATCCTAGAGCAATTAAAGACCTCCATTTGTAATGGCTATGTGATATTGGAGTATGTGGCTTAATCCCTTAATGTGAGAGATCTCAACTAGTTCTTATGGACTAAATCTTAGCTAGTTAGAATTTATTAAATAACAATAATTTTTTGGAGGTGATATATATTATGATCAAATGTTTAGATTGTTTACCTATATATGATCAAATGTTTACCGATATATTGGACTAGGTGGATGATAAATACCAGTACTCGTGTGAGGACAAGGATCTCCAAGTTCATGGGTGGATATGCACTGATCCGCCTACCGGAGTCTGGCAAATAACCCCTAGCGACGAGTTCAGAACCGGTGGACCCTTCAAGCAAAATCTTACCTCTCATGTTGCCCCTTTAAACCTTGCTGTAAGTAAACTACGGACCAACAAATTATTAGGTGCACGTGAAAACATTCACATTCTATACATATGATTGTTTCAATTCATCTTGAAAATAGGCAGTAAAAATGAAAATTTGAAATTCAGATGTTCATGAGTGCACATTATGCTGGGGAGGACATGGTTGCTAAATTTGCACAAGGCGAGGCATGGAAAAGGGTATTTGGTCCGGTTTTTACGTATGTTAACTGCGTGCCTAAAGAAGATGACTGGCATTGGTTGTGGGATGATGCTAAAGAACAGGTTAACAGCTAATATTGTACCTATAATTTTTGGTATAAATATTTTCCAAATTAGATTAATCTCAGTCATATAGTACTGCTACATGAATATATGCAGGCCGTGATCGAAACAGATAGTTGGCCGTACACATTTCCAACCTCTGAAGACTATCCAACATCTGACCAAAGGGGTAATCTCTCTGGTAGATTATTAGTTCATGACAGGTCAGTTATTTTTTTTACTCTGTATAATTTAGTCTACTCGGCTAACGGTTTGGTGTCACATAGTATATGTATGTGAAGTTGTGTCGTGTCATACTTATATTATGATATTTCGTCTTTGAGCATGTCAAGATTTCCACTCGTAACCTCTGTCCTCTAGGATATAGATCGTTGTTATCTATACCAACAATCCAATGATGAATTAATGTAATGTCTCTTTAACCAAAATTTACATGTCAGGTATTTTGATGATGATTACATCCCAGCAAATGGAGCATATGTAGGTTTAGCATCTCCTAATGAACCAAAATCTTGGCAGCTGGAAGGCAAGGTGATTGATTTACGACTGCTTAAAACTTAGCAAAAATTAACATATTTGAGTGTCCTTAGTAATGAGGCGGCTTGTAATTTAGTCTTAACCATGAACTAATATCAGCATTATTGGCTTAATGTTTTAATGAAGCAAATTTCATATTAATAGGGTTACCAGTTTTGGACAACAACAGATGAAGATGGTTATTTTTTCATAGATGATATAAGGGCTGGTGACTATAATCTGTATGCTTCGGTCCCTGGCTTCATAGGAGACTATGTATGCGACAACAATGTTTCCGTAACTCCAGGTCTTCAAACTTACTCCCATTTACACGAAATCATACAAAAGGTGTTTAAGCATCTTACATTAGTACATAAAACTTGAAAAGATAATTTACTGAGCAAAAATGTACAGGTTGTGATATTTATATGGGTGAACTTGTGTATGAACCACCAAGTGATGGACCTACATTGTGGGAAATCGGTGTTCCTGATCGAACAGCTAGGGAGTTTTACATACCTGATCCGAACCCTAAGTATGTCAACAAACTCTTTGTCAATCACCCTGACAGGTTAGCTCTCATTATCAGAGTTTCTGAACTGTCAAGTTTTAGCATAATGTATAGCATTGAAGTATGTTTAGTAATATTTTTAATTTTTTCGGGCCACTTTCTGAAACAGATTTAGGCAGTATGGTTTATGAGAAAGATATGCCGAATTATATCCTAATGAAGATCTGGTCTATACAATTGGTGAAAGTGATTACGAAAAGGATTGGTTCTTTGCTCACGTTACCAGGTAAAGTAACTAAGGCATCATACTTTGGTTAAAAGTCATTAAAACATTGAACAAAATATTGTATGTTTACATCTTCCTTAAGTAATGTCTTTTGTAAGTGACTCAGTGGTCATTTTTGACAATGGCTGAAAGGGATACAAGTCAAATAGATAATTAAGCTTTGATTAATAGAAATCAGTTTCGATCAGTAACAATCAGCTTTAAGCAGTTTCTATCAGTAGACACTTTTGATATGATCAGTCACGATCTGTTCTTAAATACTCTGCAGTGAAAACCAGTTCAAATGAGTTTGATAAATAAAATACTACTAAAAATCATTATGCTGTCAGCAAAAAAAAAAAAAAAAAACAGTTTAAATCAATACTCGTAATTATCAGTTCAGTTTAGTGAAAATCAGTTGAACAGAACATGTAATCTAAGTTAACATGATTCAACAAGGCAAATGATAAGATGATAGGTTACATCAAATTAGACCGTGATGCAAAACATATGTGCTCGTGTAAAGCAGTAATGGAGTACAAATGTACAATAAATGGATAATCGCTAACAATAACTGTTTTTCATGATCTTGCAGGAAGAAAGGGAATACATACCAAGGAACTACGTGGAAAATCAAGTTCAGCCTTGAAGAAGTTGATCAACATGGAGTCTACAAACTAAGATTGGCACTTGCAACCGCGAACATGGCAGAATTACAGGTAATTTAGTCACAAAAATTGATACAGTTTTGATTTTCTATCTACCACATACAACAATTCTCAACATGTATTTGGAAATCAATGTTTAGGTTCGAGTAAATGATCCAAAAGCAGATCCTCCGGTATTTACAACAGGACTAATAGGGAAAGATAACGCGATTGCAAGACATGGGATTCATGGGCTATATAGGCTTTATACTGCAGATATACAAGGAAATAAGCTTGTACAAGGTGATAATACCATCTATTTGACTCAGGCAAAGGGTGGTAGCCCTTTTGTAGGAATCATGTATGACTATATTCGCCTCGAAGGGCCTCCAGATTCAGATCAAAGTTAAAGCTCCAAGGGTTACTTTATTTGATGTACATAAACAAGATGAATATGTATATGTTGTTTATACCACGAAGATCTTCATTATGAAATGCTACTATGTTATGTATGTCAGTCTTGTCATGTTAAATAGAAAGCAAATTCTTGCTTATGTACTAGTATGAATTTTTCTGAAGTGTAAAACAATTTCAAACAATAATACAAGGAAAATCTGTAACAAACACTTTTCTAAAAGAGGATCAGGGTCTATTTTTATGCACCAGTTTTGACCAGTAATAACTCATGACAAAATACTACGGAGCAGTAAATTAAATTACGGATTTTTCACTATGTACCCCTAACGTTTTATGATCATCTTCTTATATTTAATTTTAGGAATACTCTTGACTAATTACTACTTTTGCAAATTTGGACGAAAAAGAATTAGTCACACATTTTGGGTCATCACTATGGTGGCTAATGCGCGCAATGCGCACGTCATAGCTAACAATTTTATGGGAGCTCTTTCAGTTGTTAGCAACATAAAGAAGGAAAATATGTAAGCAAATACTTTTAGGGGTATAATTGTCCAAACATTATTCAAAAGAGTTACATCATTAAATCATATAAAGAAAAAGCTTAGCGGCAATTAACATTTTATCAATAGGGGCATATAAGTAAACAAACGTTTTAAAGTTATAATTGTCTTCACACTATTCATAAGTGTTTTCTCATACTTTTTAAACGCTAGGGATGAATTTAATTAGGAGAACAAAGGTGACTTGTGATTATTGGTAGTATGACTAATTAGAACAAATGGCCATGAGGTTAGGTCATAGAGTAGGTACTATGAAAATCTTACGTTGAAGTAACTTCATGATATAGGGACTACAAGACAGTAAGACACCACTTATTTGTTGTATTCATTATATCGTTTGGCCGTTTAGGACCAATAAAAGATGCCTTGCTGAATTTTTTGATAAAGCTTTTCAAACAAATTATGTGATTTATAAGGGTCACATTATGGAAAATTGCGTGTTTCTTCATGTTTGGAGAAAATTAATTTGTACTACACACCTATTTATATTTGAGATTTATTTAAAGCTTTTAATAAACATGAATGATAAATTAAATTAACCTATTTTGAAATTTTGATTATTGATGAAAATGTAGAGAAGCTAGGAAATTTTGAAATTTTATTAAAGCTTTTCAAACAAATTATGTGATTTATAAGGGTCACATTATGGAAAATTGCATGTTTCTTCATGTTTGGAGAAAATTAATTTGTACTACACACCTATTTATATTTGAGATTTATTTAAAGCTTTTAATAAACATGAAAGATAAATTAAATTAACCTATTTTGAAATTTTGATTATTGATGAAAATGTAGAGAAGCTAGGATATATATGTTGAGTGATAATTCGTCTCTTCTTTTGCCAACAATTAGTTGATGTTGGTTATGAGCACGTTTAAACAAGTTACCGTACAAGCTAAGTGATCAAGGATTGGAAATAAACTTAAGATCAAGGTCGATCTTGTTAAGATCATATTGTAAGCTTAATTGAATAGATACTATTATTTCCATTTGATTTTGAAAGTAAAAAAACTTTTAAACTTGTAAGTGGTCTAAACTCTCTTCCTTATTTTAAGGTACCGTCACATCTTCTCTAAAATTGAAAGTTTGGTCTAATGTTATGTAAAGTGGCCCGTCTAAGTTGAGCGATTGGTTCTAGATGGATCAGAAGGATTATAATGATTACTTGTGACTATCTTGCACTAATAATAGTCATTATTTTAGGAAATTTGTGAAAAACCGTCAATACTTTTGAATTAATAATGATTTAATTAAATTTTTTTTTTAACATGTTACTACTTTGATTAAGTGATGAGAAGAAATTAAAGATGGTCTAGACACATCTAACCAGGCCATTACATAAGATATACTATAACTATGAGAAAAATGAGATATAATGAGAAATAAGACAGTGTGATAATTGACAGCCATTTATAGACAGACAAAAGGTGTATACATGAGGTGCTGGGTTAGTCAACACAATGGGTATGGTGCACAATTTTGGTTATTTCTTATGTGAAACACACACAATCACCTAAAGTTTTTATGTAGATGATTAAATTACTCAAATTTCTCATACCTTAATTCATGTACTTAGCATTATATAAACTTTCATTATGTACATTACTATCATACAAGTAGTATCTAAAGTGGTCACACAAATTATACGTGAATAAATCACTAACTACTGTTGCTCTACCTTCAATACATGGCAATCTTTTATCTCTTCATTTTATCCATTATCACCAAAAAAATGGTTGCGCCTAAGTAAAGAGATAAACCAAAAAAGGTTAAAATTCCAAACCCTTTTGCTTTAATTTGATTCTAAGAAAATTTCATGTCTTTTATATATATATATATATATATATATATATATATATATATATATATATATATATTATATATATATATATATATAATATATATATATATATATATATATATATTGATACAATATTTGCTCTTTTTAACAATTAATATGATCGATTATTAAAATTAAATATTGTATTTAATTTTCTTTTGCTATCTTTTGTGCTTTATTTTATTTCAGCTATGTCATTCAAGGCAGTCCAACTTACTATCCAAGATCATTATGTAAGTATTACAAACAATAATGAACATATTTAGTTTATTTTGCATCCAAAAAAAAAAAAAAAAAGATAAAGGTTCATTAACCATGAAGTATTTATTTTACATGCATTGAATTTATGATCGAGTAAATTTAAGAAAATAGTCTCTATATGTAATATTTTGTATGCAGTTTCTATATGATAATGTACTATAATTATCCTACACTATATTTTGTACGTGATCTAAACTTTCAGGTTGTTATCGATAATGGGATACTCGAAATCACAATATCGAGACCAGATGGGATCATCACAAAGATAATATACAATGGCATAGAGAATTTGCTTGAGGACACAGTTGTAGAAGAACATAGAGGGTATGCTAGCTATATATGCAGAAATAATATTGTCAGAGCAAGATTAGCTTAGCGTTGTCATTATTAAGACTTTTCTTAACTAATTTATTTAAGACTTCTCAAAACATATACAACTATAGAAAGCCAACATCAGCTATCTAGAGCAAGATTAGCCCTAAGTCTTAAGATTCTAGGTGATCGACATCATTAATTTCTGATTTTGTGGTCTTAAGACAAGACTTTATTTTTATTTTTTATGCATTTATGTGGCTTGGTCTTAACAAAATCTCAAGTGAAGTCTTGAAAAATCAAGACTCAATTTAACATTTCTACACTGTGTTTTTACCTATATACATATCAAAACATGGTGTTTTGATTATAAAAAATTTATTAACTTTTTTATTTTTTAAAAACATTAATTATTTGATTTATTATGCTAATCGTGAACAATTCTTTGAGAACCACCGAAGACTTTCGAAATCGAAGAAGACATCATCAATTGCAACATGATTTGGTTGAACATTTATGGAGTCGTTTTGGGAAAGTGATATTTGAATTCAGATCAATTTTACATTAGTCAATTTTATTTTACATTACAACTATTTTAATGCAATATGTGTGTGTGTTTTTTTATTTATCTTATTTTTCATGTATATTAAAATCTTTTAATTTCATGTAATTCCATTATAATTTATTTTTATGCATGCATCATCTTTATTGCATAATGTGAATTTTTATATTAAAATATATAGTATGTTAAAAGAAAAAAATAATAATAAATTTGTTAAAGAAATTTAAAATGAGTCTTAGAGATGAAGAGATAAATAATCTGGTTGAGTTTAAGGAGTCTTAAACATAATTTTAAAATAAAAAATAATTAAATTTAAGTTAATAGCTGATGTGGCAATAAATTTAAGTCTTAAGACAAGACTATGCTAATCTTGCTCTTAGACATCACCCATGAACAATTCAAGTCTTAACGTGGGTCTTAAGAAATCAAAACTCCCATTCAAACTTTTCTAAAACAAAACATCAATGCAAAAATTTGTGAAGTTTCATCTTAAAACAAGTGGGAACCACTTTACGATGATATCATAGCAAGTCTTAAGAGTTTAACACTATTTTTTTTAACCATCACCAAACATAAAACTTAGCTCTATTTGCAACTCCAAATTAGACACTCCCATTTCTTACATAAGAGCGAGCTAATTCTTAAAATTTCTCTCCTTAAGAAAACCTTATTATTGATGCTCAAAATTGATCTTTGAAAGACAATGTTATTGTGATTCGTGATGGAGATACTGTATACAGGTATTGGGACCTTAATTGGAGTGATCCTGGAACTTCAGGCACAAGAGGCTACGGCGAAAGGTAATAATATAATATTGTGTGTGTGTGTGTTTTTTTTTTCCGTACTTATCATTTTCCCTCAAATTTAAGAACTTGGCATTTACAAAGTCTTCAATGTGCATTTGATAATTCTAAAAAGTTTAATTGAAAATATTCATTTATTAGATAAATCTAACAAGATTCCCTTCATTTCTAATTTATTGATTACGTTGTACAAGTACAAGATTATGTTGGATTATTATACTCCACTTTCACTTTCTCGCTATTTTTGTTTAATTTCTTTAATTGTTGTTATAAAATTATGCAGAGTCAAAGGAACGGATTTTCAAGTTGTAGTAGAGAACGATGAAATGGTGGAAGTGTCTTTCACAAGAACATGGATACCTTCATCTAAAGGCAAATTTGTGCCATTGAACATTGATAGAAGGTACTCTTTCCTCCTCATAATCTGAGACATGATATTTTTACTTGCACTAATTACTATTTTATGGCTAATATTTTTATGAATTTTTATTAGGGTCATAATGCTTCAGGGTTCAGCAGGCTTCTACTGTTATGGTATTTATGAGAAATTAAAGGAATGGCCTGGATTCAATCTTCCTCAAACAAGGATTGTTTTCAAGCTTAACAAAAAGTGGTAAAAATAATCTTTTCTACTCCGGAATGACTTAGCTTGTACTCTCTTCGTTAGCAAATAATAGTCGCATATACAATGTGACAAATAATTTTGGATGGATAGAGTAAATGCTGTAATGCTGAATTAAACGAGCTGTTTTTGACAGTTAAGTTGATAAACAGGTTTCAGTATATGGCAGTAGCAGATAACAGACAAAGAAAAATGCCACTTCCAGATGACAGGTTACCAGGAAGGTGCCAAGTCCTTGAACCTCCTGAAGCAGTGCTTCTTACAAATCCTATTGAAGAAGAATTTAAAGGAGAGGTATATATTGATAATCCAACTCACTATTATACAGATTTACAATATTTTTTTTTTGTATGATAAAATGCTTACCTATATATATATATGTTGGACTAGGTGGATGACAAATACCAGTATTCGTGTGAGGACAGAGATCTCCAAGTCCATGGATGGATATGCACCGATCCCCCTACCGGAATGTGGCAAATAACACCTAGTGATGAGTTCAGAACCGGTGGACCATTCAAGCAAAATCTTACCTCTCATGTTGGCCCTTACAACCTTGCTGTAAGTAAATTACGGATCAAGAAATTATTAGGTGCACGTGAAAGTATTTACTCTCTGTACAAGTGATATAACTTCATCTCAGAGCTAGGCCTTTAATTTGAAATTTTAAATACAGATGTTCATAAGTGCACATTATGCTGGGGAGGACATGGTAGCAAAATTTGCACAAGGTGAGGCATGGAAAAGGGTGTTTGGTCCGGTTTTTACGTATGTTAACTGTGTGCCTAAAGAAGATGACTGGCATTGGCTGTGGGATGATGCTAAAGAACAGGTTAACAGCTAATATTGTACCTATAAATTTTTGATATGAATATTTTCCAAATTAGATTTATCTGAACCATATAGTACTGCTACATGAATATATGCAGGCTGTGATCGAAACAGATAGGTGGCCGTACTCATTTCCAGCTTCAGAAGACTATCCAACATCTGATCAAAGGGGTAATCTCTCTGGTAGATTATTAGTCCATGACAGGTTAGTTATTTTAATTTACTTGGCTAACGATTTATTGGCGCTACATTATATATGTACATGACTTTATGTGGTGTCATACTTTTATTATGATACCTCGGATGAGCATGTTAAGATTTCAACTCGTAACCTCTGTCCTCTAGGATATAGAATGTTGTTATCTATGTCAACAATCCAATGATGAATAAGTATAATGTCTCTTTAACTAATTAAAATTTAAATGAATCGTCAGGTATTTTAATGATGATTATATCCCAGCAAATGGAGCATATATAGGTTTAGCATCTCCTAATGAACCAAAATCTTGGCAGCTGGAAGGCAAGGTGATTGATTTACGACTACTTTTAACTTAGCGAAAATTAGCTTAACATATTTGAGTATCCTTAGTAATGAGGCTTCTAATAATTTGCTTAATGTTTTAATGAAGTTAATTGTTTATTAACAGGGTTATCAATTTTGGACAACAACAGATGAGGATGGTTATTTCTTCATAGATGATATAAGAGCTGGTGACTATAATCTGTATGCTTCGGTCCCTGGCTTCATAGGAGACTATGTATGCGACAACAATGTTTCTGTAACTCAAGGTCTTCAAACATACTCCCACTTACGCGAAATAAATACAGTACAAAATTTCCTGTGCTTAAGCATCTTACATTACTACATAAATCTTGTAAAGATGACTTACAGAAAGCAAGCTTATACAGGTTTTGCTATTGATATGGGTGAACTTGTGTATGAACCACCAAGTGATGGACCGACATTGTGGGAAGTCGGTGTTCCTGATCGAACAGCGAGGAAATTTTACATACCTGAGCCCAACCCTAAGTATGTCAACAAACTCTTTGTCAATCACCCTGAAAGGTTAGCTCTCATTAACAGAGTTTCTGAACTGTGAAGTTTTAGCATAATGTATAACATTGAACGATTGAAGTATGTTTAGTTATTTTTTTAATTTTTTCGGGTCACTTTCTGAAACAGATTTAGGCAGTATGGTTTATGGGAAAGATATGCCGAATTATATCCTAATGAAGATCTGGTGTATACAATTGGTGAAAGTGATTATGAAAAGGATTGGTTCTTTGCTCAAGTTACCAGGTAAAGTAACTAAGGCATCATACTTTGGTTAAAAGTGATGAAAACTTGAAAAAAAACATTGATCAAAATGTTATGTTTACATCTTTCTTAAGTAATGTCTTTTGTCAGTGGTCATTTTTTACTGTGGCTGAAAGGGATACAAGTCTAATAAATAATTAAGCTTTGATTAATAGAAACCAGTTTCTATCAGTGGACAATTTCAATCAGTAACAATCAACTTAAGCAGTTTCTATCAGTAGACACTTTTGATATGATCAGTCACGATCTGTTCTTATTTACTCCGTAGGAAAAATCAGTTCAGTTAAGTGAAAATCAGCTGAACAGAACACCTTAGCTAAGTTTTCATAATTCAAGCCAAATGATAAGATGAAAGGTTACATTAAATTAAGCCGTGATGCTAAACATATGTGCTCGTGTAAAGCAGTAACGAAGTACAATAATAAATATATAATCACTAACAATAACTGTTTTTCATAATCTTGCAGGAAGAAAGGAAATACATACCAAGGAACAACATGGAAAATCAAGTTCAACCTTGAAGAAGTTGATCAACATGGAGTCTATAAACTAAGATTGGCACTTGCAACTGCGAACATGGCAGAATTACAGGTAATTTTAGTCACAAAAATCTATATCAAGTTTGTTTTTCTATCTACCACCTACAATGATTATCAACTAAAGAGTATGGGAAAAACAATGTTTAGGTTCGAGTAAACGATCCAAAAGCAGAACCTCCGGTATTTACAACAGGACTAATAGGGAAAGATAACGCGATTGCAAGACATGGGATTCATGGGCTATATAGGCTTTATACTGCAGATATACAAGGAAATAAGCTTGTACAAGGTGATAATACAATCTATTTGACTCAGGCAAAGGGTGGTAGCCCTTTTGTAGGAATCATGTATGACTATATTCGCCTCGAAGGGCCTCCTGATTCTGATCAAAGTTGAGCTCCAAGGGTTACTTTCTTTGATGTACACAAACAAGATGAATATGTATATGTTGTTCGTTTATACCACGACAATCTTAGCTTCATTATGAAATGCTACTATGTTAAATAGGAGGCAAATTCTTGCTTATGTATGAATTTTTCTGAAGTATATAACAATTTCAAACAATAGTACAAGGGAAATTTGTAACAAACACTTTTCTTAATGAAGATCAGGGTCAATCTCTATGCACTTCAACTTATATAATTCAATTTTAACAAGTTTAAAAAATAAAAGGCCTGATAATGAAAATGTCAATATTACTCAGTAGAAATCAGATCTGATCATTCAAAAACAATCAGTTTTGATCTGTAATCGCTCATGACAAAATACTGCTCCCTCCGTCTCCAAATGATTTTACCATTTGACTTTTCATGGTCTCCAAATTGTGTCTTATAACATCTATGTCTTCATTACCATACGAGAAAAAATTATAAGAACTTGATAATATAGTGTACACTATGACGAGTCTAACAAGATCCCACATGAATATATAATCTCTAATAGATTAAAGGGAATTTATGGTCAAAGTTTTCAAAGTTTGATCTAAATAATAGAAATGAGAAAATCATTTGGAAACGGAGGGAGTATGAAACAGTAAATTACAGATTGTTCACTATGTTCCCCTAGGTTTTTAAGATCAAGGTCAAGCTTGTTAGATCCTATTGTAACTTTGGAAGCTTAATTGAATAACACTACTACTATTATTGTTTCAATTTGATTTTAAAGTTAAAACTTGTAACGTAAATGGTCCAAACTCTCTTCCGCATTTAAAGGTACCATCACATATTCTCTAAATTAAAAGCTTGGTCTAATGCTAGAGTTATGTAAAGTGGTCCATCTGAGTTGAGCGATTGGTTCTAGCTAGATGGATCACAAGGATTATTATAATGATTATTGATTACATGTGACTATCTTGCACTAAATAAATTAGTCATTATTTTAGGAAATTTGTGATAAACTGTCATAATAAATTTTTGAAATAAATAACGATTTAATTGAACTTTTTAACATGTACTATTTAGAGTAAGTGATGGGATTTAAAAATGGCTTAGATACATCAGGAATTATACTCTTCAACTATTAGAAGAATGAGACATTATGAGAAAAGAGACAATAATGTAACAATTGACCTTCATTTATAGATAAACGAAAGGTGTATACATGAGACGTTCTATTTCTCAACACAATGTGATAATAATGCACAATTTTGATTATTCATTACGTGAGAATAAGTTATTTGTCAAACACACGTACTATCACCTTAAATTTTTGTGTAGATGATATTAAATTACACATTTCTCATACCTTAATTCATATACTTAGCATCATATAAACGTAGCATTATATAAACTTATCGTTATATACATTACTATCATACAAGTAGTATCTAAAGTGGTCACACAAATTATACGTGAATAAATCTCTAACTACTGTTGCTCTTTGGCAATCTTCTCTCTCTTCATTTTATCCATTGTCACCAAAAAATGGTTGCGCCTAAGTCAAGAGAAAAACCAAAAGAGGTTAAAATTCCCAACTCTTTTGCTTTAATTTGATTCCAAGATTATTTCATGTCTTGTATATTGAGACAATTTTTGCTCTTATTCTATGTTTTGCTAACTAACTAATTCAAAGTAAGGTACTCCAGTGAACAAAAAAGCTTCATTTTCTATAATATACTCAACAATGAATATGATTATAATAAAATTAAATGTTGTAATCAATAATTTTCTATTGCTATCTTTTGTGCTTTTTATTTAAGCTAGGCACCAAATTATTTCAGCTATGTCATTCAAGGTAGTCCAACTTACTATTCAAGATTATTATGTAAGTATCCATTACATGTAAGAAATACTTAAGAAATTTAATGCGGAAATAAACCTTAAGCCTAGAATCAATTGATACATTACATACCGTTTGATGAGCTTGAAGCCATGATTGTACCTTTGGTTGGATGAACCTTGATGGGGAAGAAGAACAATACCAAACCCTTCTCTTCTCTCTCTAACTTTAATACTGGATTTTGTTTATTAGCTCTTAGTGATGGAAAATGTAAAAAACCGTCTTCTATTTGAAAACATAACCTATATATTCTTTTATATGTAGTCCAGTTGTCCTTAATAGAGGAGAGTAGATGGCCCGGTTTTAGTCAGATAAAACCAACTATCTTTTATATCAATAACTGTTATCTTTTATTAATTATTTATAAATAAATAAGTAATTGGCTAAGTAATCCAATCCATCAAAGGACACTTATCTTTTATACAATATTGATTTAATATGAGCATTTTTGTATTGGATATATGTATTAACTTAAATAGTGGGATTTAATTAATTTAAACAATAGATTAGCGGGTCACCCACTTGACACGTAATGTGGAAATTACATTATCCCACTTGGCCCGGTAAATCGATTATGAAAAGCTTACATTATATATAAATATGAAATATATGTAATATATAAAGACATATTTCAAAAATATTTTTAACACGTGATCACGAGTACAATAATACATATCCAACATGCTCAAAAAATAATATAATTACTATAATATTGAAGTTAGCACAAACGATTAGCACAAGTCATGGCGGTTACGCAGCAACAAAAAACGCCATGCTTCTTTCCATGTACTACATACTAATAATCCATACTAATTCAACCTTTAATATTATAATGGCCCCTGTAATTTGTCTTGTCAGGACCATTCTTGTTTTTTACAAAACATAATGTATACAATAACAAGAATAAGCAAAAATAAACTTTAATTGCGTAAAATGTCAATTAGTACCACTATCAATATACATTTATGGATTTTCCAAAGAGCCCATCCTTATAACATGTTCTAAGTATGCCTTTGGTGATAATCCTTTAGTGAGTGGAGCGGCATCATAAATGTGTTACTTATATTTTCAATTGACACTTGTTGTTTTTGGACTCTTTCTCTAACGACTAAGTACTTTAAATCCATGGCCTTCGACCCACTCTAAAATTTACCATTCTTCGAGAAGAATACAGCTGTGGTGTTATCACAAAATATTTTCAGCGGCTTGGCAATAGAGTCGACAACACCAAGCCCTGAAATAAAATTCCGCAACCATAATGCATTATTTGAGGCTTCAAAACAAGCAATAAATTTGGCTTCTGGCTTCCATCGTGGAAGAAGCAATAATGGACTGCTTCTTACTTTGCCATGAGATTGCCCCATTTGCTAGCATAAAAACAAACCCTAATGTTGATTTCATGCTATCGGAATCCGAATAACCAACAACCTCTAATGCTTGTGACCTTTTATATGTGAGCATGTAATCCTTAGCTCCTTGAAGGTACCTCATAACTTTCTTTGTAGCTTTCCAGTGTTCAAATCCTAGATCACTTTGGTATCTTCCTAACATCCCAACAACAAAACTAATGTCAGGTCTGGTGCATGTTTGAGCATACATCAAACTCCCAACTGCCGATGCGTAAGGAATTTTCCTCATTTGTTCATTCCATTTCATTCTTTGGGCACATCAATTTACTTAATTTGTCACCTTTAATAATAGGTGCAATACCTTTTGAACAAGACTACATGTCATATCTTTCTAAAACTCGGTCAATATATCCTTTCTGAGACAAACCTAGCAATCCTCAGATCGATCCTTAAATATCTCGATGCCAATAACATACTTTGCCTCACCCATTTCAACAATCGAAAAGTTTTTAGAAAGATATTCCTTGGTTTCACGTAACAAACCAAGATCACTATTAACTAGCAAAATATCATCCACGTATCAAAAATATAAACTTTCTCCCACTAATCTTAAGGTATATACATTGGTCAACAATGTTATCCTTAGATCCAAAAGATGTAATGGTATCGTTAAACTTAATATACCATTGTCGGGAAGCTTGTTTAAGACCATAAATGGATTTCTTTAATTTGCAAACTAGATGTGCATTGTCCTTACTTGTGAACCCTTCAGGTTGTATCATATAGATATCCTCATCCAAATTCCCATTTAAAAAAGCAGTTTTCACATCCATTTGATGTAGCTCCAAATCAAAATGAGCGACAAGTGCCATGATGATTCTAAGTGAATCCTTCTTAGAAACAGGGGAAAAAGTATCGCTGTAATCGATACCTTCCTTTTGAGTGAAACCTTTGGCCACAAGCCTAGCCTTAAATCGTTCGATATTGCCTTTAGCGTCGCGTTTGGTCTTACAGACCCACTTATAACCGACGAGTTTAGATTTACAAGGCAATTCAACAAGATCTCAAACATCATTATGTGCCATAGATTTCAATTCATCTTTCATAGCTTCCAACCATTTATCAGAATCAGTACTTTCCATGGCTTGTGAAAACGAAACCGGATCCTTTCTTATCCCAATATCAAAGTCAGATTCTTGTAGATACACCACATAATCATCTGAAATGACAGATTTTCTTTCCCTTTGAGATCTCCTCAAAGCTGCCGGTTGTGGTGGTTCTACATCATTTTCAATGGCAACATTTTCTGGTAGTAATGAACTATCTCCATCATGTTGCTCATGATCCTCAACATGAAAAGAAGGTTGAGGGGCAACAATTTCAGTAGGTAGAAAAGGTGGTGGGATATCCACTCTTATCTCCTCAATTTCAACTTTTCTCAGTTCATTACTCACACTATTCTCTATTAATCTAGCATTTCCGGTTTCAACAATTCTCGTACTGTGGTTAGGACAATAAAATCTGTAACCTTTCGATTTATCTGGATAACCAATGAAATATCCAGATACCGTTCTCGAATCAAGTTTCTTTTCATGAGGGTTATATATTCTAGCCTCCGCTGGACAACCCCATATATGCATATGTCTTAAACTCGGTTTCCTACCAGTCCATAACTCAAAAGGAGTCTTTGGAACAGCTTTACTAGGAACTCGATTTAAGATATACATTGCGGTCTTTAAGGCTTCACCCCATAAAGAAACAGGTACAGTAGAGTAACTCATCATACTCCTAACCATTTCCATTAATGTACGATTACGCCTTTCAGCAACACCATTCATCTGCTCCTAGCATTGTATACTGTGCACAAATGCCATGCTTTTCAAGGAATTTGGCAAAAGGTCCGGGATTTTGTCCCAACTCATCATATCTACCATAGTATTCACCACCTCGACCTGATCTCACAATATAAATCTTTTTATCTAATTGTCTTTCGACCTCCGTAATGAACATCTTAAAGATGTCAATTGCCTGAGACTTTTCATGTATTAGATAAACATAACCATAACGAGATAGATCATCTATAAAGGTGATAAAATACTTTTCTCCCGTATAACATGATACAGAGAGCGGTCCACAATTATCAGCGTGAATTATCTCAAGAAGCTCAGTACTTCTTGTGGCACCCTTCTTTGTATATTTAGTTTGCTTTCCTTTAATGCAATCTACACATATAAGAAAGTCACTAAAATTGAGGTTTTGTAAAATTTCATCCTTTACTAATCTCTCAATTCTTTCCCTAGAGATATGCCCTAGTCTTTTACGCCACAAAAAAAGAAGATTTTTCATCAATCGTACTACGCTTAGAACCAACAACAGAATGCATGGAATTTAAAGCTTGTGCAAATTCTTGGTCCAGAGTCATTTTATACAAACCATCATATAAAATTGCAGAACCAACCATAACAGTATTTAACAACAAGTCCATACGTCTAGAACCGATTACAATATTATAACCAGCATAATCTAATCTAGACAACGAAACTAAATTCCTGGAAATCGAAGGTACATAAAAAGTGTTTAAAAGATCCATCACATAACCATTCTCTAGCAATAATCGATAAGTGCCAACAACATGCACTTCAACTTTGAGACGGTTTACCATAAGGAGGAACTTTTCACTTTCCTTCAATTTCCGAGTGGAAAGGAATCCCTGCATCAAGTTAGTTACATGAGTAGTAGCTCCAGAATCAATCCACCAAGTATTTAAAGGAACATCAGTAAGATTTGTTCATGACATACAAAAGAAAGATTTATACCTTTTTTTTCAAACCAAGCCTTACACTTGCTACATTTCTTCTTCACATGTCCATTCCTGCCACAAAAGTAGCATTTGACAGTGAATTTTCTCTCATGATTCTGGTTACTTTCCCCAGGTCTATCTTTCTTTGGTGAGATTTTTTTATCATTCCGAAACTTTCTTTTCCTTTTCATGCTTACTTGAGATACATTAAGAGCAAGACATTTTCCTTCTTGCCTAACCTCACTTCCTCCTGAACACATTTACTTGACAACTCATTCAAATTCCACTTTTCACTGTTAGCATTATAGTGAATTTTGAATGGTTCAAATTGCGATGGAAGTGAGTTAAGAATAAAATGTACTAAGAAGGACTCATCTATGCCTATGCCCAATTCTTTAAGTTTTGCAGCCTTTTTAGACATGTTCAAAATATGTTGCTGAACACCTTTCTGACCATCATATTTCATGGTGGTCAATTCAGCCATTGATGTGCCTGCAAGGGACTTATCAGCGCTTTTAAAACACTCCTCGACATTCTTTAGAAATTTTGAGGCAGACTCAGTAGCCGGAAGAGAGATCTTAATATTGCTGGCTATAGTCATTCTCATAAACATCATACTGAGTCTATTAGACCTTGTCCATGCTTTATAATTTTCAACATGTGCCGGAGTACTATAATTTATCCGTTATTTTCGCAGGTTTTTCCTGTAATTAAAGCCATATCAAGATCTAATACTCCCAGCGAGAATTGAAGCCTTTCTTTCCATTCCGCAAAATTAGACCCGTAAAACACAATCATTCTAGATGCCACGTTATGCAATGAAGAAGGAACTGTTCAAATAAAACATAATGCTCACAATTAAACCTCATATCAAAATATTAGGATGAACCATTGATATCACAAAAATTTTCCTTTGGGTAAATTTAAGCATATTTATTGTTCACTCCATGAAAGCTTAACTATTCAATTACTTGTGCTATTTACATGTAACCTTTGGGTTTCCATTATACCTACATAAATAACACAAATAATTAACTTTCATGTTAGAAAATCAATACTCTCCTTTGGGCTAGTATCAATCCCTAATCACAAACACACTTTATCCTTAATAAGTTTTCCTTAATCTTTTATTTAAATTAATAAGTGCATACTTCACTTCTTTAGGCCAATTTGGTGACAATCTAAATTAGTGATTTATACACCCATTAATTTTACATACGACATACTCTTAGAAGAGTAATTAATTTACCATAATATGAATTTTAAGCTTAAATTCAAATTAGTGGACAATCCAACATTTAAGCATTCCATAATGTCCAAATAAAATTGTCATAAATTCATAATAATTAAATAATACACAAATATGATAAAAGCCCCAACTTTATTTCATTTTATTATGGTTATTTATTTAATTAACCATTACCGAAAATAAGAACTAAATTAGCCCAAAAAATCTAGTTCATGAAAATGTGATTTGAAGGTACATGTAGATACATAATCATGTAACAATCAAAAGCCCCAAAACAATTTGTAAAAACCACACACAAATTTCACCCAATTTGAGAGATCTTCAACCGAAAAATTAGGGTTCTTCATGCAAAATCAATTCATAATTCATCAAGAAAGCATGTTAAAATGCAACAAAAATCATTTATATTACCTATAATATGAGTCTATCATTTCCCCTCAATCAATTTTGCAATATACCATCAATTTCATGTCCGAAAAAATCCAATTTGGGCTTGATACGAAAATGGTATTTTCGAACCCTAGAATTCGAAAATCTCTTTGTGAATGCAACCAAAATGCAATTAAATTTCACCATATATCAATAACAACATGACAAACATAATCCATGCATCAATTTGGCCAAAAAATCGATTTTAAGAACGACCCAATTGATTATTTTGGGCGAAAATTTTGAAAAAGAAGCATGCAAAATACATATCATGTAGTTGATGAAAAAATAATTAATTCATACCATACATTTACATCAACATGGTGGACAAAAGCCCTAAGTTAATTAAGCATAATATTAACTTTAAGAAACTGAAAATGAGGGCATGCATGAACGATTTTAGCACACTTTATGAACAAACTCAATTCAACGAATTTGATAATATATGTATCAAAACAGGCTCTGATACTAAATCTAAGAAATACTTAAGAAATTTAATACGGAAATAAACCTTAAGCCTAGAATCAATTGATACATTACACAGCGTTTGATGAGCTTGAAGCCATGATTGTACCTTTGGTTGGATATGTGTGTTTTTTTTTATGCAATATGTGTGTTTTTTTTTTCATGTATTATAAAATCTTTTAATTTTAATGTAATTCCATTATAATTTATTTTTATGCATGCATCATTTTTATTTCAGCTATGTCATTCAAGGCAGTCCAACTTACTGTCCAAGATCATTATGTAAGTATTACAAACAATAATGAACATATTTAGTTTATTTTGCATCAAAAAAATAAAAAATAAATTAAATAGATAAAGGTTTATTAACCATGAAGTACTTATTAAACGCATTGAATTTATGATCGAGGCTATTGTCAAAAAAAAAAAAAAAAGAATTTATGATCGAGTAAATTTAAGAAAATAGTCTCAATATGTAATATTTTGTATGCAGTTTCTATATGATAATGTACTATAACTAATTATCCTACACTATTGTACGTGATCTAAACTTTCAGGTTGTTATCGATAATGGGATACTCGAAATTACAATATCAAACCTGACGGGATCATCACAAAGATAAAGTACAATGCTATAGAGAATTTGTTTGAGGACATAGTTGTAGAAGAACATAGAGGGTATGCTAGCTATGTAGAAATAATATTGTCAGAGCAAGACTTTTCTCAACTAAATTGTTTAAGACTTCTCAAAACAATCTTACAATAATCGAATAATGATCAGCGATCTTGATCCATACTAATTAACTATTAACACTCTAATTCTCTTATAACATCCATACTAAGAACTTAACATCAATATACAAACAACTACATTAAAACTATTCGACATAATCGAAGACTTACTCCACTCTCTACTACGTACTGTCTGATTTTGATCAATCTTGATCATGTTGTGGTGGTTTTGATCGTAGCAGTTTGTTTTTTGCCATTAGTAAAGCTTTGGGTATGATAGACTCATTTGAAAAATGTTGTTTAAGTTTGTTTAAGAAGTCTGATTTGCTTTGGGCGCCAACTTCATCTTGAATTGTTGTTGTCAGTTTATTTTTATCTTTTCTTGGAACTTCTCCATCTTCTTGAGTGTTGGATCCCAAACCGAATGCCTCCTTTATTGCAGTTCACAACATGCCAAAAATTACCGTCTTACTAATGTCTCTCGAATTCTCCCATAAAAAGTTAACTGCGAGTTTTCGGAGATTGGTACTGTTTGGAGGCTTTGTTTTTGTTGGAGATCTACCTTGCATTTCAATCTTCTCGAGCAATCGTGTTTGTTTTTCTAGTTGAATGAGCATTTTCCGAAGGAGATAACGATTCGAACTTCGATGTTTAAGAACATCATCTTCATCATCACGATCCTCTCGTGGGGGATTAACCATAAACATTTACGTAATTTGTTAATTCATAAATAATTTTATGTAATTTGTTAATTACTTCATTCATTATTTTAATTGCATTATTTACACTTTTCCACTATTCACTCAACTCTTTTGAATTTCTTTTGTGAGATCTACCTTGCATTTCAATCTTTTCGAGCAATCGGGTTTGTTTTTCTTGTTGATTTAGTATCTGCTGAAGGAGATAAAGAATCAAACTTCCATGATTAAGCGGGAATGGGTTTGCATTTGATGCAGGTTGAGTACAAGAAGATGAAAGTGGGACATGCTTTTTATCATCATCATGTGAAAGTGGGACATTCAGAACATCATCTTCATCATCACGATCATCATGCTTGTTGTTTGTCTTCTGTTGTTGTTGTTGAACATGAGGGCTAACCTCAACAGCAACATTAAGAGGAACAGATTGTTGAAAAGAAGGGAAAGCATCGACCACATGATCATCATCATCATCATTTGAAAGTGGAACATTAGGAACATAATCTTGATCATCATCATCATAAGAAGTAGAAGATTGATGAGAGGAAGAGGGAGCATGAACCACATGAACATCATCTTCATCATGATGATCAGAACTCAAAGAATGATGTTTCTTCTTCTGTTGTTGTTGATCATCATGAGAGGGAGTAACCATCTTCTTTTGATTAGGGTTTCCATACTCCATAATTGAATTGGTTGATTTATAAAACCAAGAAAATGATGAAACTAATTGAATGAGTGATTAGGTTTTTGTTAGATTGGTTACTCTCTCAAAACTAACTAAGAAATTGAAGGTTGTTAATGATTGAATAGAAGGTCTTGGATTTTCTTGAAGAACGATTATACTAAGTTGTTGTAAGTAGAATAAATGAAGAAGGCCCATTAACATCTCCTATATATATTGGGATATTTAAATATATCCATTACCTAAGCTAGCCAATGTCGGTTGTTACATGTTAATTATCCAATACTACTTTTTTTTTTCTTCCTTTTTAAATTAAAATAAATGTTATCCTAAGACTTGTCTACTTTTTTTTCTTGATTGGATTGGAAGTGCAACAATCAATATTACC
Organism: Chenopodium quinoa; assembly: GCF_001683475.1. Lineage (NCBI taxonomy): Eukaryota > Viridiplantae > Streptophyta > Magnoliopsida > Caryophyllales > Amaranthaceae > Chenopodium > Chenopodium quinoa. The sequence goes on along the minus strand of NW_018745080.1, from coordinate 3,097,928 downwards.
ATACCAAAGCAAATCTTGTACTACCTCGTTAACAGTTATTTGCAATAAAGGGGGTATGCGCGGACTCCTAGGCAAAAGTTTACAGCATGATTATTGAAAATTAAGGGCATGTGGTTAATTATTAATCCAACCCAAAAAAAAAAAAGAACAAAATTCAACTAAAATTAAACTAATTGAATCAATTGAAAGCCAATTACATTCAAACAAAGCTAATTAAATCAATTCAAAGGTAATTGCATTCAAACAAAGTTAATTGAATCAATTGAAAGCTAATTGCATTCAAACAAAGTTAATTGAATCAATTGAAAGCTAATTGCATTCAAACAAAGCTAATTAAATCAATTGAAAGCCAATTGTATTCAAACAAAGCTAATTGAATCAATTCAAAGCTAATTGCATTCAAATAAAGCTAATTGAATCAATTGAAAGCTAATTGCATTCAAACAAAACTGATTAAATAAATAAAAAAAAAGGCTTATTGAATCAACTGAAAGCCAATTGCATTCAAACAAAGTTGATTGAATCAAATCCAATTGCATTCAAACAAAGCGAATTGAATCAGTTGAAAACTAATTGCATTCAAACAAAGCCAATTGCATTCAATTAAAGCTGATTTAATCCATTGAAAGCTAATTGCATTCAAACAAAGCTAATTGAATCAATTGAAAGCGAATTGCATTCAAACAGAACTAATTGAATCAATTAAAGGCCAATAGCATACAAACAAAGCTAATTGAACAATTCAAAGCTAATTGCATTCAAACAAAGCTAATTAAATAAAATAAAGCTAATTGAGTTAATTCAAAGCTTATTGCATTCAAACAAAGCTAATTGAATCAAACAAAGCTAATTGCATTCAAACAAAGCTAATTGAATCAATTGAAAGCCAGCTACATTCAAATAAAGCTAATTGAATCAATTCAAGCCAATTGCATTCAAACAAAGCTAATTAAATCAATTGAAAGCTAATTGCATTCAAACAAAGCTAATTGAATAATTTCAAAACTAATTGCATTTAAAACAAAGCTAATTGAATCAATTAAAGGCATTCAAACAAAGCTAATTGAATCAATTAAAGGTCAATAGCATTCAAACAAAGCTAGTTGCAATCAAACAACTTGAATCAATTCAAAACTTATTGATTCAAACAAAGCTAATTGAATTCAATTCAAAGCTAATTGCATTCAAACAAAGCTAATTGAATCAATTGAAAGCTAATTGCATTCAAACAAAGTTAATTGAATCAAACAAAGTTAATTGAATCAAACAAAGCTAATTGAATCAATTGAAAGCCGATTGCATTCAAACAAAGTTGATTGAATCAATTGAAAGGCAATTGCATTCAAACAAAGTTGATTGAACCAATTGAAAGCCAATTGCATTCAAACAATGTGAATTGAATCAGTTGAAAGCTAATTGCATTCAAACAAAGCTGATTGAATCAGTTGAAAGCCAATGCATTCAAACAAAGCTAATTGAATCAATTTAAGCTAATTGAATCAATTGAAAGAGAATTGCATTCAAACAAAGCTAATTGAATCAATTAAAGGTCAATAGCATTCAAACAAAGCTAATTGAATCAATTCAAAGCTAATTGCATTCAAACAAAGTTAATTGCATTCAAACAAAGCTAATTGAATCAATTCAAAGCTAATTGCATTCAAACAAAGTTAATTGAATCAATTAAAGCTAATTGCATTCAAACAAAGCTAATTGAAAGCCAATTGCATTCAAACAAAGCTTTTATATTGAATCAATTCAAGCCAATTGCATTCAAACAATGCTAATTGAATCAATTGAAAGTTAATTGCATTAAAACAATGCTAATTCAATCAATTCAAAGCTAATTGCATTCAAAAAAAGCTAATTGAATCAATTAAAGGCCAATAGCATTCAAACAAAGCTAATTGCATTCAAACAAAGTTAATTGAATCAATTCAAAGCTAATTGATTCAAACAAAGCTAATGGAATTCAATTTAAAGCTAATTGTATCAATTGAAAGCCAATTGCATTCAAACAAAGCTAATTGTATCAATTGAAAGCTAATTGGATCAAACAAAGCTAATTGAATCAATTCAAAGCTAATTGCATTCAAACAAAGTTAATTGAATCAATTCAAAGCTAATTAATTCAAACAAAGCTATGGAATTCAATTCGAAGCTAATTGCATTCAAACAAAGCTAATTAGATCAATTGAAAGCCAATTGCATTCAAACAAAGCTAATTGGATCAAACAAAGCTAATTGAATCAATTGAAAGCTAATTGCATTCAAACAAAACTAATTTAATCAATTGAAAATCAATTGCATTCAAACAAAGCTAATTGAATCAATTGAAAATCAATTGCATTCAAACAAAGCTAATTGAATCAAATGAAAGCCAATTGCATTCAAACAAAGCTAATTGGATCAATTGAAAGCCAATTGCATTCAAACAAAGCTAATTGGATCAATTGAAAGCCAATTGCATTCAAACAAAGCTAATTGAATCAATTGAAAGCTAATTGCATTCAAACAAAGCTAATTGATCAAACAAAGCTAATTGAATCAATTGAAAGCTAATTGCATTGCTTTGTTGAAAGCAATTAGCTTTTAACTGATTTCTAACGAAAATAGAGAATTTTGAAATTTCAACTCACAACCTCTGTCCTCTAGGATGTACCTAATTAATTTTATCTATACCATCAATCTAATGATGAATTAGTATCTGAAGTTCTGAACCAACCAAAATTTACATGGATTGTTAGATATTTTGATGATGATCATATCCTTGCCAATAAGGGTGCATATATAGGTTTAGCTTCTCCTAATGAATCAAAATCTTTGGCAACTGGAAAGCAACGTGATTGACTTACAACTATTTAAACCAAATGAAAATGAGCTCAAAATGTTAGAGTATTATTTGTATATTGTTTTAATGAATTAAAGGTGCATATTAACAAGGTTACCTATTTTGGACAACAACAAATGAATTGAAGATGGTTATTTCTTCATAGATAATATAAGAGCTGGTGACAAACAATCTATATGCCTCGGTCCCTGGCTTCATAGGAGACTCTGTATGCGACAATTTTGTTTCTATAACTCAAGGTCTTCAAACTTACTCCCATTTACACGAAATTTTTACCAAATTTCCGGTGTTAAAGCATCTTACATTACTACATAGAATCTGTAAGGATAATATACCTAAAGCAAACTTATACAGGTTGTGTTATTGATATGGGTGAGCTTGTGTATGAACCACCAAGTGATGGACCGACATTGTGGGAAATCTGACCGAACAGCTAGAGAGTTTTACATACCTGATCCCAACCCTAAGTATGTCAACAAACTCTTTCTCAATCACCCTGACAGGTTAGCTCTCATTATCAAAGTTTCTGAGTTGTGAAGCTTTTATTTGCATATTGTTTAGCAATGTTTTAGGCTAACTATCGATTAGTAACTTTTTTTGGTGTCAACTTTTGAAACAGATTTAGACAGTATGTTTATGGGAAAGATATACCAAATTATATCCTAATGAAGATCTAGTCTATACGATTGGTGAAAGTGATTACGAAAAAGATTGGTTCTTTGCTCAAGTTACCAGGTAAACTAAGGCATCATACTTTGGTTAAAAGTCATTAAGACATCGATCAAAATGTTGTATGCTTGCATCTTCCTGAAGTAATGTCTTTTGTCAGCGGTCATTTTTGACAATGGCTGAAAGGGAAATAACTAATCAAGACTTTAATTACTTCAAAAATGAAAGTAATAATCAGTTTCTATCAGTAGACACGTTCGATCAGTCACGATCTGCTTTTAATTACTCTGTAGTAAAATTAGCTCAAACGGAAGCACTAGAGAAGTAGCAAAAAATTAGCTTTGGTAAGTGAAATCATCCATTAAAATTAATTTACAATCAGCAAAAATTATCAGTTTTAGGCAATTATAATTAGTTAAGTTTATTCAAAATCAGAGGAATGGAACATGCAAGTATTCATATTTCAACAAACCAAATGAAAAAACAATAGGTTATATCAATTTGAGCCATATTCAAAACATATGTGCTCGCATAAAGCAGTGAACATGTACAACAAATGAATAATCACTAACAAAAAATGTTTTTCAAAATCTTGCAGGAAGAATGGGAATACATACCAAGGAACAACATGGAAAATCAAGTTCAACCTTGAAGAAGTTGATCAACATGGAGTCTATTAGCACTTGCAACTGCGAACATGGCAGAATTACAGGTAATTTATTCACAAAAACATGTATCAAATTTATTTTTCTATCTATCAAATACAATGATTTTCAACTGAAGAAAAACTATTTTGTACATATGTATGTGGTAAACCATGTTAAGGTTCGAGTAAACGATCCAAAAGCAGATCCTCCGGTATTTACAACAGGACTAATAGGGAAAGATAACGCGATTGCAAGACATGGGATTCATGGGATTTACAGGCTTTATACTGCAGATATACAAGGAACTAAGCTTGTACAAAGTGACAATATAATCTATTTGACTCAGGCCCTTTTGTAGGAATCATGTATGACTACATTCGCCTCGAAGGGCCTCCCGACTCAGATCAAAGTTAAAGTTCCAAGGATTAATTTCTCTCATGTATATAAAGAAGATGATTATGTATATGCTGTCAATGCCACGGCAATCTTCGTTAAATGTTATTATGTTATGATTGTCTAATGTATAAATAGGAAGCAAATTATTGCTTATGTAGTATGAATTTTCTGAAGTATAAAACAATTTCAAACAATACAAGGAAATTCTGTAAAAATACTTTTTATTTAAGCATTCTTAAATATATGTTTGAAAATATTATTAGGATCCTGTTTTAATAAGAAGTAGAAAGTTTGACAAAATGATAAGGAAGCTCCTCAACGTACTAATTCTTTTGAAGCATTCTTAATTATATGTTACCTAGAGTTCATACAAAGCATTTTGGAGCCAGTATTTTATAATGACACCAAATACAAGTGGTTTGATAAAGTTGGTACTTAATTGCATGGTGGTAAATTCGCAAAGGTTTGGTCTCATGACTTTAAGGTAATGAGATCAAACTCTCCAAGGACTGTTTAGAGTGAGGATTCTCTTATCCTTTTCCCTCACTTCCAAAGTCCCAAAAACATCCATGTCAATCATATTTAAAATGTACATATGAGAAATAAGCAGTATTTTAGAAAGACACTAAATTTCTCAAGAATTGACTTATATAATAGAAATTTGGCTAAATTTCTTCTTGTTTATGAAATTCCTTCGGAATAAGAAGTCATGTCCAAGGTAAGAAAGTAAAAAAGACAACTCCCCAATTCAATTAAGGCCATGTGAGTGCAATTTATTTCAGGCTCTCTAACGAATTCAAGAATAGTTTCCACAAACACGAAATGATGCAATGTTTATAACAATGTGATTCATATCGATTCATATCAATGTGTTACATGTCGTCCCATGCCCGCCCCTTGAAATATCATAGTACATGTGTTGTGTAGTGATGTAGTCATTATATACTGTATTCATATTTGATACACGAATATGATGACCCAACGGACAACAAACTACAAGGAAGAGTAAATCAATAGTTCATTTCATGCTTCACACAATACCTAATAGTAAAAACAAAGAATCTTTTTCCTCGCCATTGATCTCAAACCACCTCCAAAAATAGGTCCAGTTAGTTTAAGTCGAAACCAAAATTATGTATCCACATCAAACGCCAATTTTTCACCAAGCTAAACTTGGTCTAGTGGGCAAGTTTGTATCTCACAACTAAGAGGTTGTGGGATTAAATCTCACTAGAGGCACTTTGGAGGTGGGGGGATTCCCTTTCCCCTCATTCCCAAAGTGTCTAACCTGTTATCGCGGGTCGGAATAACCTGTTAGAGGATCTGGCTCAATAAAGCCCTTCTCCTTACCAACCTACAAATTAAAACAAAATCAAAATTCATTAAATTATCCAAATTCTTGGATTGCACGTCCTTTTATAAGAACATCCATCCACCAAGCGAGTAACGACCAAGTCAAGAGTAGGAAAAAGAACCCCCCCAAAAAAGGAGGTCCAAAGATCGAGAATATTTATGCTTTAATCCTTTTATTTTCAGGGAAATTGATGCTTTAATTCTAGTTTATATCCATAATTATAATTTATTATATGCAACTTGCTGTTTAATTAGAGGCAGACCATACATATAGTTGTACATATAAACTCATACAGTTATACTATATTGCTATATATATTCGATATTTACCAAGTTAGATTACACTTATCTATCATATTTCATATAGTTCAAATTTGATTGAGCATAGAAATTTGTTTGGTTGATCTGGGGACGAAGAATGTCGTCGTTGTCGTTGTCGTCGTCGTTGAAAAGCGAAATCGTGGATGTGTGGGTGTTGTGGCAATGGTGGAGGAGTGGAACCAGGCCCAGATGCACCTACTGATCAAGCTGTTCAACTTCAGATTCTTGATCGTTATGTAAGTGTCGGTGTTTTTGTTTTTTTTCGAAAGTTTCTATTTTTATTAAGTGGTTTGGAATGTTTTTTTTTTTTTTTTTTTTTTTGAAAGAGGAATGTTCTTTATGTTGGTTATGTTTGGTTATTTGTTTGAGCCTAGGGAATATATTTAATGTACTTTCATTTATTTATTGGATTGTTGGGTTTTAAAGCGCATACTCTCAAGTGCATCTATCAATTTACCTTATCAACTTATCATTGTTACTTTTATTAGTTTTGGATGGTCACCTTAGGATAGTAGTAAGACTAGTAACCTATGGTTCTTATTCAAATTGCAACCTTAACATCCTGTTTAACAGTATTGTCTTTCAGTTATCATCTACTCCCTCCGTTTTAATTGTCACGATAATAGTGTAAATTGAACTAGTAATATAGCAACTAAGTTCGAATTGATCGAGATAATACTCAATTTGTTAACTTGATCAAGTATCAGGAGTTGTATGAGTCAAAATCTGAGCAATATGTTATCCAGTTAGAAAACTATCCCTGCAAAAATAAAGAAAAGGAAGTTTTGGAGACTTAATTTTTCTTTAAAGTAAGCTTACTTGATAGTCAATGACATGGAGTATTATATCTTCAACTTTTGTTCTCTAGGAGTTTATATTTCTGCATGGATTTAAGCTGGAGTATGTGCTTGCAGGTAGTGTTAGACAATGGCATTGCTCGAGTGACAATATCGAAACCAGGAGGAATTGTCACTGGAATAGCTTATAATGGCATTGATAATTTGCTTGAATCTCGAAATCCTGAGGACAATAGAGGGTAAGCATTGCATATAATCAGCTTTGTACAATCATTTTGCTTAATGAATTCAATATTTAAATCAGTCTCTATGTAGAATCTAGAAAAAATTTCAAGATAATGAAAGAAAAGCTGATCTTAGCATGTGAAAATTTTCATTATTTGTACTTGTTTTATGATATATTTACTGTGTTATGTATGCAGGTATTGGGATCTTGTTTGGAATGATGCTACTACACCAGGGACATTTGACACGTTTGTTCCTCTCGCCTTCATCTTTCTTAGTTTGCCAAAATTTAATGGATAAACTTGTAAATTTTAGGCTTTGTTTTACAAATTTGACTAAGGCTATTTGCTAATTATATGCAGGATTAAAGCAACAACTTTTCAGGTGATTATGTCAAATGATGATCAGGTGGAAGTTTCCTTTAGTAGACAGTGGGATCCTTCACTCAAGGGCAAGTTAGTCCCATTGAACATCGATAAAAGGTAGTTGCTTTAATCTTCTACGTAGTATTTCAAAATACTTCTTTTTATAGAACACACTTCCCCCTTCATATGTTAGTACCCCTCTGTCTGGAATTAATTGTCATGTTAATAATGTAATTTAAACCAATACTGTAAAATCCAATTTTAGATGGAGATAGGGATATGGTAAAACTGATGTTTCTCAATTGATTTTGATTATGTTGTACTTTTAGATTTATAATGTTGCGTGGCTCATCCGGGTTCTATACCTATGCAATCTATGAGCATATGAATGATTGGCCTGGCTTCAGCATGGGTGAAACTAGGATCACATTCAAGCTCAATAAACAGTGGTACGAGGAAACTGATTTTTTTTGGACAGGTTTCATGGCAAACCAATTGATTAGAAGAGGTTTTAAGTAACAAAGCACAATATGTTTTGTGTATTAGGTTTCACTACATGGCTATTGCAGATGACAGGCAAAGGTTCATGCCTTTGCCTGATGATAGGATGCCCGGAAGATGCCAAAAACTTGCCTATCCTGAAGTTGTTCTATTGACAAACCCTGTAGAACCAAGCCTTAAAGGAGAGGTATCATTTCCTCTTGTCTCATGTAGATAAATGATGATTATGCATTAATTTTAAGTATTTTGAGATTTGTTTAATGATGTTTAGTGAGTTAATGAATTGTTATATTATATAGGTTGATGACAAATACCAGTATTCATGTGACAACAAAGACATCCTAGTCCATGGTTGGATTTGCACTGACCAGCCTACAGGATTTTGGCAAATCACACCTAGCTACGAGTATCGGTCTGTTGGGCCCGTCAAACAAAATCTGACATCCCACGTGGGGCCTACGTCCTTATCAGTAAGTGAACATTGTGCTAGTTGTACCAAGGACTTAAAAACATAGAATATAAGTGTGGATTTTTCTTTCTGGTGTTGTTTCTGGATGAACTTAGCTGATGAAAAACTATGTTGATTGCAGGTGTTTTATAGTGGTCATTATGCAGGGGATGCTCTGGTGCCGAAATTTGATGATAATGAGCCGTGGAAAAGGGTATTTGGGCCTGTTTTCATCTACTGCAATTCTTGTCCAAAGGATGCTGATTTTCATTTGCTTTGGGAAGATGCTAAAAAGCAGGTTAACCTCTAAAACACTACTAAAGCACTTATAACATGCTTTTGTTTGGTAATTTTTTGTAATCCTCATTGATCTGAAAATTGATTTCTGACAATATGTTTGTGTTTCAATTTCATCCATGTACAGTTGGTTGTAGAAACTCAGAACTGGCCCTATAGTTTCCCGGCTTCAGAAGATTTCCCAAAACCTAATCAAAGGGGTAAAGTCAGTGGCAGATTACTAGTCCGAGACAGGTTGTTTATAAAGACATTAAGCTTTTAGAAATTGATTATTTCATTTATATTTTGATTTTTAACACTTGTGCTTTTAAATTGGCAATGATTCTATGCTTTATATCATTTTGTTTAGGTATGTTAGTGATGGTCATATTCCAGCAAGTGGAGCTTATGTGGGACTAGCCCCACCTGGACCGCCTGGATCGTGGCAAAGTGAAATCAAGGTAATATTTAGTACCATTTACAAGCATATAACTGATAACTCTTTGATCTGACCATGTATGACTCACCATTTTACCACCGGTACCTCAATTTCTGCTCCAATTTTGTGCTAAAAACTGCTGTCATTCGTTCAAATTTCCAGGGTTATCAGTTCTGGACAACAACAGATGAGAATGGTTCTTTCTCTATCGAGAGCATAAGAGAAGGAGATTATAATCTCTACTCTTATGTTCCTGGTGTCATAGGAGACTATAGATGTGATGCTGTCATTACTATAACCGCAGGTTTGAACAATCTTTCTTTACATGTAGTATCATGAACGGAATGTTGCTTATGCTATATCAGCTAAGAACAACTCTTTACTATTTTTTTTAACTTGTGAGTATTGAATTAATGTCAGGATGTGATGCCCAAATGGGTGACTTGGTGTATGAGCCTCCTCGAGATGGACCAACCTTGTGGGAAATAGGATTTCCTGATCGTACTGCAGCAGAATTCTTTGCTCCTGATCCTAATCCTAACTATGTCAATCAACTCTACGTTAATCATCCTGATAGGTTAGCGAATTTCTTATAAACTTAAAACACAATCTCTTAGACAAAATCTGTTGAAGAAACACAATCAACATGATGTAGTTGCTCATGTTTGACAACTGTTTGCATAATCTTTGGCAGGTTTAGGCAATATGGATTGTGGGAGAGATACACAGAATTGTACCCGAACGATGATCTAGTTTTTACTATTGGTGTAAGTGATTACCGAAAGGATTGGTTCTTTGCTCAAGTTCCTAGGTACGTAGTCTCAGTTTTCCTACAGAACTTGTACCACTTTTACTTGCTTGATACATATATGATCGTAAAGCTGTGAAAAGAATATGTTGTATACATTTTTCGCTGCCAAGTAACAACATCGTCACAAAGTGTAAGATCCACTAAGAGAGCCTAGCTTATTTTGTCACACAGGAAGACAGAAAACGGGTTTGTAGGAACAACTTGGCAAGTCAAATTCAAATTGGATGAGGTAGAATCAGAAGGGGATCTACAAATTGAGGCTGGCAATTGCTTCTGCAACCCTTGCTGAAGTTCAGGTAACATCTCATTTTCAAGTCCTTTTATGTTCCCTTCATTTAATAAATGTTCCGTTTTCACTTTTTGTATATATAGCCATAATGGTGTAGCCTTTGATATCTGTATATGTGTTTGTTTATTGAGCTACAAATAATAATTTTACCTATTATATTTATAGGTACGGATGAACGATCGAAATGCAAATCGACCCATATTTACAACCGGACTTATAGGGAGGGATAACTCAATTGCAAGACATGGATGTCATGGCTTATATTGGCTTTATAACGTGGACATACAGGGTTCAAAGCTTGTAAAAGGCGATAATATTATGTTTCTGACTCAACCAAGGAACCAAAGCCCATTCCAAGGAATATTGTATGATTATTTACGTCTTGAAGGACCTCCTACCACGGAAGCAATTTAATGCCAAGTAAGAAGTAAGGATTGACTCACTTGGTAAGATGGACTAGTCTAACCGGGGTTTGAACTTTATCAAGTGAGGGTGCCTTGCCTGCACATACAGAACAAATAATCCTGCATCTCTTTACCTTTATTTAAAAATAAAAATAAAGCAATCTAATAACCGCTTGTATTTGCTATTATATTTTAGATATTATTTTATGTTTTTCTGAAGTATAAACTGATGTATCATAATCTTGTAATTAAATAAATGAATAAATTCTTTGAAAAAAAAAATGAATAAATAAAGTGGCTGGTTTGTTTATGTTTAGGTCCATTTCCTTTTGTTGTTATTTCAGCATTAATGTTTTTTGATACATTCTAGATCATATTTATTTATTTATTTATTAAAAAGAAGATTAGTTTTTTAGAATTAAATTTTATAAAATTAATTTCAGCATATATATATATATATATATATATATATATATATATATAATTTGAAAAAGGTTTACTTCAAATAAAAACCTCAAATAATGGGTTTTAAAAGTCTAAATTAAAGAATTTATCATGCTAATTTTTTTTTTTCATTAGCTTAATATTTAGCAATTCTAAAATATCAAAGAGGTTGATTAATCTGGGCCTCAAACAGTCAACTCTCAAGCTTTTCAAATACTGTCATAAGCCCAAGAAATTACTTAAGGCCCAACATCTAAACCAGGGAAGGTGTTCCAATATTCACCTGTAGGCCCAACCTTCAAAATTCACCCTTCCTCAGATTAGATATATATTGCACCTTAAATAAATTGAAAATTAACGCCACATAATTTTAAGACACTCAAAAAAGAATAATATGTCACTTATTTTTTGGTAGAAAGAACATAATTTTACATCGATTAATACTTTGACCTTCGTTGTATGCTTGTGTATATATTCATTAATGGATGAAATGCAACGCAAAAAAGTTAAATACACTTAGTTGAATTCAATAATGCGTTGACATTTCAATCCCATTGAATCTTTAACCTTTGACAAAATTCTACCAAGTTAGTTGAAACTAGTAACTGTTTCATTGACAAATTATCATGATTTATGGTATATTGGCATGACATAATGTAGCACAAAAGTTCTTATTGGCTTGCCATAATAAAACTAATGGTAGTTAATGGTCACCAAATTAAACTAATGCTCCATTATTATTTAATCAAAGACTAATTCAACTAATTACATTTTACAGTAGTGACACTTTACCAATTGAACTAGATATGTAGACGAAACTTTACCAAACCACATACATTTTCCTGTTTATTAGTGCTCTGCCTTTTGCTTCACCCTTCACTTATTAATTAGTTCATGAAGAAGCTTTAGAAAATAATTTTAGACAACAAACGGTTGTTTGAGATTAATTTGTGATAGGTAAATATAAGCTAGTTAGTTTAGTCGATAAAGTATTGAGTGTGAAACTCAAGATTTAAGTTTTGCATACAAAACTACATAGCACATGTTATAGCTAACATGTTTTTTTCACGGTTAATTATTTGAATTGTGATACAGTAAGAAAGTTTCTTCCTCTGACTTTTTATCTTCTTACTTCCTCCGTTCTAATAATATTGCAACATGTGGACTTTTGCACTATTCACCACTCTTGTTTGACCACATAATATGATTCATACGTTAAATAAATATAGTCATGTGGGATCTTGTTAAATTCATCTTGTAAAATACTTTCAAAATATCAACTTGTTATACTTTTTACTCTTATATAATTATAGATATTTAACATATAAATTGTGCTTTGGGATGCGTAATTTTATCCTTATTGTAATATTATTGGAACATAGGAAGTATTAAGTTATTTTGTTTTGGTTTTATTTGTTTTGATGAAAAATATTTTCTAGGTAAAGCGATTTAAGAGAAAAATGAAGAAGAGAGGGGATGCATTGAAACTAGTATTTGATTTAAGTAACCACAACTATATAATACGAAGTAAGTTGTAAGGTGATCAAGACACTCAATGAGTGCAACAAAGTTGATATTATATGTGCTATACAAGGCACTAAATTTATTCTATGGACCTTTCTTCTCTTATGATTTTTGCTACTTCAATTCATGTTTTTTATTTAATATCATTAAATAAATAGATGATAAATGATTTTCTTACTATATACACTAAAATTTGGGATCAATCATATCGCTTTTGAACATAATCCTGATTAAAATTTTGAGTTAGATTATGATTCTTTTTGTTAATTTGGTATAAATCAAAATGTCACATGTTAATCGTCAAAATAAGGAGTAAATGATAGATCGAAAATGGACGAAAACAATAAAAATGTAATTTTTATGAGAATAATTAAACAAGTGGCCAAAATTCAAAGGGCTTAGTATTCTGGTAATTGACTAATTGTGCTCGGATCGTGATAACTCTACACTCTCTCAAATTTCATTGAAGAAACATGGTAAACCAATTCACGGGTCAGAAAATTCCATAACACCTTTTCATTTTGTCCTAAACAATCTTAACTCCTAAAGTCCAAACCAACTTTGAAACAAAAAAATATTTCAACTTTGTCTTTGAGCAAGTTTATCTACCACAAAATATTAAGGGCCCCAAAACTATAGACAAACAAAAATGTCACATGCTTAGATTCACACTTGAACACTATTTCGTGCTATGCTTCAAGTAATCATAAATTCATAACATACTTTAAATTGTAAATAAAATGATAAGTTTGAGATTTTAAGGTAGTGATGAAGTTACTTTATAATTAGGCAATGTTTTTTTGAAGAATAGAATAAGGGAATGTTAATATGCATACTTATAATTGATTAGCTATCGGAATTGGCATGGTGCTTCATGAACACTATAATGCATCTAAAATACTACGGAAAAGAGAACTGTACGGTGGTCTTACATAACCGTTTTTTTTTTCTTTTGCATACAAAACGCCTTTTTGATCCGTTTTTTTTTTAATTTTATACATTGCTTAGTTGAAGAACGAACCTAAGTCATTCTATAAGGCCTATTTCGATCGTTCTCTATTTCCTTTTTTGCTAGGCATTTTATCTCATTAATTACTGATTTGTATGAGAAATTTATCAAGATCGAATTACATAAGGATATATCATATATGGAAAATCACTTGTTGATTAAAATCTTACAAGTGACAGACTGAAAAAGGTATGAATTTTAGCAATCATATGCAAAAACGATCTGTAAAAACACGAATTCTTGTCATGAAAATTATATCAAATCTCGCCCACATCATCACGCTCTATAACTCCTTGTTAGTTATTATACTCGGCCAAAAAGTAAATGTATAAAAAACTAACAACGGTGCACAGTTAGATCCTTCTTATAATGTGACTTTCATTGGCCAAGAAAGTCATGGACCAACTAAACCTACACACCTAAAGTTAGTTCGTATAACGTGTACATGAGTACATCTCTCTCTCTCTCTCTTGCTTAGCTTTCCATTTCACAACAGCAGCATGTTGAGTTTAGGAAAGAAACTAAGCTAAGATGGTGACTCTTATTTCTCCAATATTCAATAATATTATTATTTTACCAACAGAATCTAAACAAGAAAAGTAGGCTCAATTTGAAAGAGTAAACTACAAGAAAGATGAAATAAAATACAAGTAAAAAACACTAGTTTTAGTATGTATAGTAAGAATGCTTTAATTCAATGTGAAGGCTTCTCCCAAACTAGATAAATTTTTTTATTGATTATTTGGTTTGCCAAACATTCTTTTATCTATACCCATTACATACCCACCTTATACTATAAAATCCCATTTTCTTCCTACCCCTCCATTTTTCTCCTCCATGCATACTACTACAACCCTCAGGTATGTAATTTAATTTACGAGTTTTAGAGAGAGAAAGTGAGGAATATTAATTATATATGTACTTCGTGTATATTATTTTGTAAAATATTGGTATTGTATTATTATATGGTGTGTATATATATGTGTGTAATTTACATGTATAGTATATGAATTTGGAAGCAGAAAGAGAAAAAGGAGGGTCCAATTTCAAGTTGAAGGCTATTGGAATATGTTGTATGATTTGCCTACGCCATTACAAGGAGTACATCTTCATCTTCTTCATGTAAGTTTTATTTCTCATTATCTAAGTTTCCTCTCTAATTAATTAATTAACTTAGTCGAATTAAGGATGTTAATATGTTATATGTATCTCGTTGTTACGTTGGGTCTATCAATTGCATAAGTAGGTGACATGGGCTTTGTCTTAACCACAAGTGCATTTGTAACTATTGATGATAACCTCGATCACACCAATTTTGGATGTTACTCGGTACTTTTTTGTAACACGGTATAAAAATTATCGTACTTAATTGTCTATACTAGTAAGGATGTATAAAGTCAGTGGCCTTGTCATCCTCAACTACTGGTTATCTTTTTCAGAAAAAAAAAAGAGATTAAAATAAAAAATGTACCAATGTTTTGTTTTTGATCAAAATTATCTTTTAGACATACGTATAATAGCTAACTATATAATAATAAAAAATAAAAAATAAAAAAAAGCAATTGTTTTAAAATAAAAGCGCCACAATAATTGTCCATAAAGTTCTATTATGTGGACTTGGACAATTAGAATGCCAGTTTTTGGCTTTCTAGCTGTTGAACATCAATTTAGTACAATTAGATTTTGTGTGCACTAGTGAACTAGTCCGTGGTATGATTATGTACAACTAGGTCTATTACGGGTATTAGTTGTCAAGTTTCCATCAGTAATGTTACTTAACAACTGCAATATGGTAAATTCTTGGGATAATTGTTGTATGTCGGTACCCGCTATTCCGCTAACATAATATGATTACATTAATTCTCGTTTATATTATTGTCCATTTGTCTTTATATATCTTTTTTATACACTGAAGGTACATAATGAAAAACTTTTAAAGAGAAAAATATGATAAGTAGATTATCAATGTTTTCTATAAAATATCTCAAATTACGGCTGTATTTTTATGATTTTGTTTTAGCATGTGTTTTTTTTTATATAATTATTAATTATACCTCGGGATTATTTTAATTTAGTAAATTATAAGAATTTTGCCTTCCAATGGCTTCCCCTAATGTTTCTCAAAAAGAAAATTGCTAACAAAGTAAACATGATGATAATTAAACAATTTATTTTTATTTTTTTTTTTTTTTTTTTTTTGCATATAAGAACAAATGTACATCCCATACCCTTTTATCCATTTTGTTTTAATGTTTGTCACCTTTACTTTGTATGTTTCTTTCCCTTTATTCCGTGTTCCCAATTGAGTAGTAACATTTGTAACTTGTAAGTTTCACAACAATCCCAAAGTATATATAGTTCTTCAAGTTTATTATTGTTTTCCTACCTCAAAAAATAATTAAGCAATTCAGATTCGTAAGTTCTCAAGAAGTCAAGAAATTTGGTTTGATCATTAATGTGTGTGTTGATTAGAATCTTTTACATTAATCTCACTATTTAAGGTCAAAGATATGAGCTTTAAATGTAATATCGATTTGATTTTATTACTTGATTGGTAGAAAAGGAATTAGAATAAATTATATATGAGCTAATAACTTAGCTTGTTCACTTCATCTTACCTTTGCTAAATTGAAATTATTTTCATTCGACTGAAATTATTGTTGCTGAATTGAAATTATTTTACTAAACTGAAATTAATTTTACTGACGATGAAATGAAATTATTTTTTCTGAACTGAAATCATTTTACTAATTCTCTATTATATTTCTTTTTTAAACATACTAAAATTTACTGAACTGAATTTTTTTTTTTTATTGAAATGAACTTATTTTACTGAATTGAAATTATTTTTTATTGAATATTTTTTTTAGGTGAAGACGTGAAGTGAACATGACCTAAATTGAATGTAATTTAAACAAGAATTTCATGTAGAAAGAATAACAAATATTCACCCGTTTATTATTGTGTCAATAGCCAAAAGATAATAGTTGTCCATGTTGCTTGTGAGTTGCTCGAGCTCAGCTTGGTCAACATTTTATCTGGCAAAATTTCTCCTATTTTAAACACTCATGATGCATACAAAGCGAGTCATAACATCGGTTTTTTTCTTTTTTTCTTTTTTTTTTTTTTTACACAACAGGTTTATAAATTTTTACCACAGTACATACAATGCTTTCTAAATCATGATTATGATCAAAGCAATATGAATCAAGTGACAAATTAATCATCAAAATTAGTTAAAGAATGATTACGTGCTGATTTGGTTTTGCCTTGCTAATCCATCAAATTATTAAAGTTACCAAAGAATAATCAAATATCAAATTTTATTAAAGTTACCAAAGAATAATCAAATCAAATATTATTAAAGTTACCAAAATTACAAAATTGCTACTTTCAATTCATTGGTGCATCTACCCTCATATCCTATGTTGGTAGCTTACTAGTCTATGATAGGTTAGTGAACACTTCAATGGGCAAATATACTCTTTATTTTGGTGTTTTGTGTCATGAATTTTGTTCCTATATATAACTTCTGTACTCCAATTCAGTCAATTTAAACTGATGTACTTTTATACTCCATATTACTAGGTATCTCAAAACGAATACTTCAGCAAACAAAGCATATGTAGGGCTTGCAGCTCCAGGAGAAGTTGGATCCTGGCAAAGAGAGAGCAAGGTAACTTAAGTTCTTTTACATAAAGATTCCAACTTCATGATATGTTCACAGTAACAAAACTCACTAATTTCTTAGCTGCATTAATTTGAGTTTTTTACCAATTATTTAAGATGATCTCTTTCTAGGGATATCAATTCTGGACAACAACAGATGACAAAGGTCATTTCACCATAGAAAATATACGGCCTGGAAGCTACAATCTCTATGGTTGGGTTCCCGGCTTCATAGGAGATTACAAATACAACGACTCAGTTGATATAACAGCAGGTCTTATACTCTTATCTGTATCATAGGAGTGTGTATAAAGACGAGCAAAAAGTTCATGGTTTTAAAGCTTATGCAAGTAATATTTTCTTGGAAAACAGGACATGCTATTGATCTGGGTGATCTTGTGTATGATCATCCAAGAGACGGACCTATATTGTGGGAGATTGGCATACCAGATCGTTCTGCTGCAGAATTCTTTATTCCTGATCCTGATCCGAGACTTGTCAATAAACTCTATCTGACGCGTGACAGGTTAGTTTTACATGGACTATAGGAACGATTTCACTTTATAATCTTGATATTTTCCTGTAAATACTTGTTCTTGTTCGCTGTTCAATACTTAAAAACAGAATGCACATCCATTGTTACAAAGATTAAGTGTAATATAAGATGATCTTATCTTGTTCTTAACACAGGTATCGACAGTATGGTTTATGGCAAAGGTATACAGATTTGTATCCTGACGAAGATTTAATTTATACTGTTAATGTTAGCAACTATCAGAAAGATTGGTTCTTTGCTCAAGTTACTAGGTAAAGTTTCCTACTCGCTTTCTCCTCTCATCTGTTATTTACTAAGTACTCTTCTTTGGTTAGTTGTCTAAAGTACACTTCTAATGATCATATGCACAACATGTTGGGACTAGACTAGATGAGTTCTTTGTTTGAAGGCGGACTAGCTGGGTTGATACCTGATCGCCTAACCACATAGCTTTGATCCAACTCTTTCAGGAACGTAAGCAACATGTATCAAGGAACGACATGGCAGATCAAATTCCAACTCGATAAACTCATCTCCTCTGGAACCTATTACTTGAGACTATCACTCGCATCAGCAACTGATTCAGAGTTACAGGTATCTAGCAAATGCTATTCTTTGTAATACCCCATCCTCTGATACAATTCTGCAATCCTAATGCACTGACTAATTCATATGTGCATCCTACGTTACAGGTTAGGATTAATGATCAACATGAAAATCCTCTGTTATTCACATCAGGACTAATAGGGCACGACAACACGATTGCTAGGCACGGCATCCATGGACTATATTGGCTTTACAGTGTGACCATACCAGGCAGCAAATTAGTGCAGGGAAATAATACCATTTTCCTGACACAAGTTTGGGGTCTTAGCCCTTGGAGAGGCATTTTGTATGACTACATTCGTTTCGAAGCTCCAGTTGCTGATGCCTACTAATTCTTTAGTTAGTTTCAAATTCATTGCTTATGCATGTAAATATACAATTTAAACACATTTTTTTTTGGGAAATAGGTGATTGGATTAGCTCTGTTGCGCTCAAAGGGATATATAGAAGAGAGATTTACATTAGTCTCTTATTTTTTGGCTCTTGTCAGCTAATTTTTCAGATGTTTGTAGGAAAAGAAGGGAGGAAAATTTATATTGCTATGATAAATAAATAAATTACTTTTAGATCATAAAGTGGCTTTATATTTCTTGAAGCAATTTATTGTTGAACTTGGCTTATTTTTGTAAGATTATTAGACAAGAATCATGCAATAAAATTTTTATTAGAGTGTGGAGCCTTGAATATGTTGTCCCACATAGGAGAAGAGAAGAAAAAACAGTCATATTATAACATTGGAGTGATGGATCATAGACCCCTCTACACCTTTGGTAGCTATAAAGTACTTTTGTTTACGTTTAGGTTAATGTTCTTTATTTATTATATCTATGATCCACACGCAAGAAACTATATATGGCTTGTTAGCCATGACTTGTGATTTGTCCCTAAGGACAAAGAACTCGACAAAATATACACCTATTGAAAATCATATTTATAACTTAAACCGTGTTCCTAACCCCTTTTGTAAATCATATTTGTGACTTAAATCGAATTCCTAAAATGTACTCCCTCTGTCCCTTTATTTTTGCCCCATTTGACTGTGCGCGGTCTCTAAGACACGTGTTAAAACGTTTATATCTCCATTTTTATACGCGTAAAAATTATAAAAAGTTGATATTAATTAAATTTACAATGAGACGAACCAAACAAGATCACACATGACTATACTTCATTTAGTAAAACGACGGAAATATATAGTCAAAGTTTTCTAAGTTTGACCCATATTGTGGCAATGGAGCAAAAAAATAGGGACGGAGGGAGTATTACGTATTATATTATCTCAATCTAAAATCTGCCTTTTTACAAGGTAAAGCCATTTAATTGTTGGATCATAAAAAATAAAAAATAAAAAATAAACATATAATTAATTGTTGGATCATAAAAAATAATCACCTTAACATTGGAGAGATACCAATAGATGTCATTTAGCAATTTTAATTTATTTTTTTTCTTTTTGAAAGAAGGCAATTTTATTTATGATTAGGTTAATTTTGTTTATTTATTACTTCTACAATAATTTTATTAGTCATGGACTCATGAGAGTATGGGACATATGATTTGTCTTTAAGGACAAAGAAATGGACAAAATATACACCCCTTGGCTTAGCCCTTGAAAATTATATTTACGACTTAAACTAGGTTCGTAATCCTCTTTATAAATCAAATTTATAACTTAAACTGAGGTCCTGTTTGGTAGTAACGTTTGAGGTAGCGGTTAGTGTTTTGACCTAAAAAAAATAAGAGTGTTTGTCAAGGTAACGGTGTGAGTAGCGATTAGCGTTTAGGTAGCTTTTCTCAAACGTTAAAAATAGAAGTGTTTAAGAGTAGCGGGTAGCGTTTGTTAATTTTTGAAAACTTTTTTTAAACAATTTATATTATTATTAATATATTTTAGTAATGCAACCGTTACTTTTGCCAAACACCCATACTATCAACCGCTACTTTCACAGCTAATCTCTACCCACTACTAATTGACAGCTAGTCGCTACCTCAACAGCTACCCGCTACCGCTAGTTTTTCCAAATAGAGCCTGACTCTTAAAATGTATTATCGTTGCAACATAAAACATTCTCATCCTATATCCATGTTTTACAGAGTACAAGATAAAGTCATTTAATTGTTGGATCATAAAAAATAATTACAATTTCCTTTAATTATGTCTATGACAATAACACCTCAATGTAATGATAATTATTATTACACTCATTAGGCTTGCCTAAATTGCCAATATGAAAACCTTAATTTGATTTTTTTTTTTATAACACACAAATTGATACACTTTGGATTTATTCCCTGATTCAAAAACATTTGAATAAAACGACAGCGCACCATCAATATATTCCGCCAATCTCGTTGTCACTCTCTCCAATTCTCTTCTCTTTCTCTCTCCTCTCACTCTCTCTCTTCTCTGTTCTTCATTTTGCAGGGCATCTTCCTTACTCTAAAGGTATATTCTTTTTACTAATTTCGGATTTTTTTTTTTATTATTTTTATGATATCATTTCAATTTGTTTTTTAAATCTTGTTTAACATTTTTCATGTTTCTGTTGATTTAAATTTTGAATTTGTTGTGTTTATAATTTTGTAAAAATGAATTTGTTTAATCGATTTTCGTGCATGAGCTTGAAATAATGTATAAATTTGTAGAAATTTTGTTGGTCTGATCTATTGTTATGTTTTGCTTGAATTAATATAATTATAAAAACATAGCTTATTAAAATCTAACCAAAAATATTAGTACAGTATAAAAAAGAGTTGTTCTTTGTTTGTTTTAAGGGTTTTAGGTTAAACAGTATGTTGGAATTTGTTGTAGTTTTCTGAGTGATTTATGGAGGTGTAAATCAGAATACTCCGTAGTAGTTTGCATGTAAACTCCCAAAAAGATAACTAGAGAATCTTGTCTATGGTGGGGTTTGGGGAGGTCTAAATGTGTAAGGTACACCGCCGCCTTTAGTTCTATATAATCGTAAGCCGTAACCGGTAGCTTTTGGCTTAAATGTTAGTTCTATATAATCGCAAGTCATAACTGGTAGCTTTCTGCTTGATTGTTAGTTCTATATAATCGTAAGTTGTAACCGGTAGCTTTTGGATTGATTGTTAGCTGTATATAATCGTAAGTCATAACCGGTAGCTTTCGGCTTGTTGGTTGGTAGGTTGGATTTTTGTGTTAAACGCTGTCCTTTTCGTAATATGAGGTGCCCTTGGAATTATGAAATATAACTTTGACTGGTAATTTTTACAATTATACATTTTATCTAAAATTTTAAAATTATATTGCGTGGTTAATTTTTGTGAAATAAAATTGAGAGAATAATGGATGAAGTTTCTTCTTTTACGACGTCATATGTTTTGAATCTAAGGGATTGATTGTTTAATCTTTTGGCTCTAGTCCTATGTGTATTAATTGAGTTGGTTCAATAGCTCCTTTTGATGCAGTAGAACATGTGAAGTGATGTATGGTATGTGGTGTACTGCTTGACTTTTGATAACAGAGTGAGGGGAGAATTAGATGCACTTCCCAGTACAGAGTACTATTGGAATGTGTTGTGCTCCAATCAACGTTATCTCGGACCCTTAGATGTGAAATTAGTCTACAAATTTAACATTTTGTGGAAATTCTGTTTGCTTCTAATCCAAAATGAGGTGTCAAGTATCTCGAGTCACTTGATCCATATAGGTCTTGCGTAACTAGTTTTAATTTCCCATGGGCAAACAAGCAGGAGCTAACAACAGGTGAACCTGTAAAAATTTGCAGAAAGTCGTTGTTCATGCTAGCTTTATTCTTGTCTTATCTCCCTTTTTTGTTTTAATAACCGGTGTTCCTGGAATCCTAGCCCATTTGGATCTTGGTAATGAGATAAGTGGCCCAAGTCTGGAAACTAAACAAAAGACCCAAAGAGGCCACCTTCCCTAACCATGGATATTAAGTTGAGGAGAAATGGACTTTAAGCTCATGAGTGGCTAGGTGGGGAGGTGCGATTTGTAGCCACTCTACCAACAACCTTATGTAAGTGTTAGGCACTTGTCAGGGTTACTATTCAGGGATACGGATGTTGATGTTGCAGTTATATTAGAGGCTCTTGATTTTGCTAGTGTGTAGTTTGGTTTCTCTTTGATTGGATCAAAGTTAATGTTGTTTTGACTGTTGAAAGTTGTAGTATCATTATTTTGTTGCATTTCATTATAGATCATTAAAAGGCGAGTAATTTTCATTAGGATGATGGTGGTTTTGGGTTATAATGTTTAATGTGAAATATTAACAAGGAAGAGAAAATGTTAATCATTATAGATTTATAGATGATGCAAATGTCGAAGAAGCATTTGTGTTACTTGAATTTGAAAGTCTACATATTGTTGCCCTTGCATAAGAATTAAACTATCTACAATATGCTCTTTACTTTGAGCTCCATTGGGAATTCTCTTGTATGTTCAAATATAAGTTAGTTGCAGGTTGATTTTTTCACCATATGAGATCAAAAAGTACGTATTTCTCCTAAGTTTTCTGAATTTTAAGTCTCTATCAGATTAAGTAAACTGTTGAAAATATATTAACATTGTGTTTCCATCACATTTTGCTTGTCTAACATTACTTCGTGATAGATATACTATTTTATTTCAACTAAGGTGTTAATTTTGAAATTTCAACAAACTAGAAATTAGATCCAGTCTATGAGCCATTTATGATTTCTTAAAGTTGGATATTTTGTATATCTGAAGTTTCTTTCAAAAGACAAGTGGTTAATTTTTTCCGAAAAGGCATTTTACTCATTACATTTGAAGCAATCTAAACAGATCATTCAAGTTTTTGGGATTAGTTTAAAAGAAGTGTAGGGTACGGTAAGGGATTAGTTTTTGGGATTGATGTTTTCTTAACCTTTTGATTTACACTATTTTTGTGTAGTATAAAGAAGGATGGCTGACGGAGAGGATATTCAACCCCTTGTCTGTGATAATGGAACCGGAATGGTTAAGGTGACATTTTATTTTGTATTTTTTCCCTTTATATAGCTTACTTATAATGTTTTTTGAGAAATTTGAAGAGTTTTGAATTAATGTGATGTACTTTCCTTGGCAGGCTGGGTTTGCTGGAGACGATGCACCAAGGGCAGTCTTCCCAAGTATTGTTGGTCGTCCCAGGCACACTGGTGTCATGGTTGGTATGGGCCAAAAGGATGCATATGTTGGAGATGAAGCTCAGTCTAAAAGAGGTATTTTGACATTGAAATACCCAATTGAGCATGGTATTGTTAGCAACTGGGATGACATGGAGAAGATCTGGCACCACACGTTCTACAATGAACTTCGTGTTGCTCCTGAAGAGCATCCCGTCTTGCTGACTGAGGCCCCACTGAACCCCAAGGCTAACAGGGAGAAGATGACTCAGATTATGTTTGAGACATTCAATGTTCCTGCTATGTATGTTGCCATTCAAGCCGTTCTTTCACTCTATGCTAGTGGTCGTACTACAGGTTGGTAGTGATTTAATCACAAATCATTGATCTTTGTATCGTACCATTTATTTGGTGATTCCGCATTTCTACTACGTTAAAATTTTCATTGCACAGAACCTTCATGAAGGTTTCATGTCCCATTTTCAATACGTTCTGTGTCAAAACTCTTGCCAGCCTGATTATGTTCCTATTTTTTCTGCTTGTTCCTCTATGCTGACAAACTTCATTGCATGGAAATTACATAAATCTGATAAAAGGGCATATCACTGCATTTCAGAACCTTCTCAATCTCATTTAGAATCACCTGGTGAACAAAGTGATGAACCTGATTTTTATAACCTTTCTTACTTCTAGCCTTCTAGCTTCTCACCTCACTTAGACCATATTGTCTTAAAAAGCCCCACCTATGTATTCTAATGATCTCTTTTAAAATTATACTTCGGATGTTGTAGGTCTTGTAGCCATCTGCTGTTCTGCTGTCATTGTTCTCTTTCTTTCAGATGTTTAAATGTTTCTACTTTCTGACTATATAAATTTTTGCTTTTGCTCTGTTTTTTCCTTCTCATTTTTGTTTTCTTCTTGTTTCCTGAATTTTTTTGTCGTCTTAACAGGTATTGTACTCGATTCTGGTGATGGTGTGAGCCACACTGTGCCAATCTACGAGGGTTATGCTCTTCCTCATGCTATCCTCCGTCTGGATCTTGCTGGTCGTGATCTTACTGATTATCTCATGAAAATTCTCACCGAGAGAGGTTACATGTTCACAACATCTGCTGAACGGGAAATTGTCCGTGATATTAAAGAGAAACTAGCCTACGTTGCTCTTGATTATGAACAGGAATCAGAGACAGCCAAGAGCAGCTCTGTGATAGAGAAGAACTACGAGCTACCTGATGGTCAGGTGATCACGATTGGAGCTGAGAGATTCCGTTGTCCAGAGGTCCTCTTCCAGCCTTCACTAGTCGGTATGGAGTCTTCTGGTATCCATGAAACAACCTACAACTCCATCATGAAATGTGATGTCGACATCAGGAAGGACCTTTACGGTAACATCGTGCTCAGTGGTGGTTCAACTATGTTCCCTGGTATCGCTGATCGTATGAGCAAAGAGATTACTGCTCTTGCCCCTAATAGCATGAAAATCAAGGTTGTTGCTCCACCTGAGAGAAAGTACAGTGTGTGGATAGGAGGATCTATCCTTGCATCGCTTAGCACATTCCAACAGGTACTGCCCCTTCTCCCTTTTCTGCTTGTACAACATTCCAATGCCTTCATGATTCTATCGAGGGAAATTAGTAGAGTTATTCAGGGTAGTACATTAATATATATTCTCTATATTTTGCAGATGTGGATCTCCAAGGGTGAGTATGATGAGTCTGGCCCATCAATCGTTCATCGTAAGTGCTTCTAAGTTGTGTTTCTGAAATTGTTGGCCTAAATCCCCCCCCTCCCCCTTCTCTCTCCTCTAGGAACATACCAGTTTGGTGGAACTTTTAAAGTCTTGTATAATTTTAGTTTGGTTGAGATGAAGTTAAGCTTAGTTACTACGGATATTGTAGGATATTAAGGAACAGAATTGTTACTGTTGTTGGGTGCTTGTAACTGCAATTTAATGATATTTCGTTTGTAACTTCGTTTGGTGGTTTGTTAACTATGATAGGAGTTTGGTCCTTCATACATCAAGCTCGAATTAAGGGTTTTGTTAGCCTCCTTATTGAATTTGTCTTGAATGGGAGTTTTCCATTGTACATTGTATTGATTACCTACAAAGGCGATTTTCAGACAAAAGAAAACACATTTTCTGATTTGAGATTTTGTTTTACATTTTAATGTTTTTATTTCAACTGTTAAGTGTAGTTCTTTATATTATGTGTTATAGTATACATTAGTGTTGTTTTTTAAATACTCCGTAATTTATTGTAGGGTTTATTTTTTCAGTCTTTTTTTAACTACTCATCATGCCCCAGTTGATTTAACATTTGAATTTTGGACTTTTGAATAGTATTTTTGTACCCATTATATAGTGTGTTTTCTAATTTCACTGATGTTGTATAATTGAATAAGTTGCTGTCTTCAAAAAAAAAGAATGAAGTTTCTATTACTTGCTATTTTTAATAGGTCCCTTTTGGTTTGGTCAAGTCTTAATTTTGGGTTTGAAGTGTATTTTTGAATCACACTATTCATGAGCTTTCAAGTTTTGGTAGTGCTTTGGTATTAGGGTTTTGGGTTGTGTCAATTTGAACAAAACTGTCCCTTGTATTTCTAGAGACTTGCCTGAATGATCTCCTACAATTGTCTTGAGTTATACTCTTTCTATCCCTTCGAGTTTGTCCCATGACTCACATCCACATCTTTCATCTTATAAGAGTTGTGTTGACTGTTGAGTTTTTTTACTGTGGGGTAGACGGATAGTAAATAGAGATTGTGGGAATTATGTTAACTAATTTAAATGACGCAATCTTTTAAAGATGGACTTAAAATGAAATTGGGCAATCTTTTAAAGATGGACTTAAAATGAAAATTGGGCAATCTTTCTAAGGGACGAAATACTGGTAATTTTTTTTTACTAAAAAAGACAGATCTACCCTTCATCCATGTTTAATGGTCCTCCATGCCTACCCCCATCACCATCCTCTCTTCCAAGTCTGCCCATTTTACTTTTATGCTTTATCCCTTTTGAGTTAGTCCCATACAATAAATTATCTGAGTCCTTTTGATTCTTACGTTCACTGCATTTGATCCCCTAATTTTCTCTCTTACCAACTCTACCCAACCAAAATTTTTAAAAGTAATTATCGTTGTGGAGCAAACCAAAGGAGATAAAGGGTGTAATGAACGACGGAGTACTCCATACTCGAGTACTCAAATTTAGTGAGGTAATGATCTACGGAGTACTCCATACTCAAATTAGTGAGGTAGTTACGTGTGAGCGCTGTCTTAGGCTACAAGTATGATGCTTTGAACTACAACTTGAGCTAGAAAATCTTGGACCCGAGCACCGGAGTCTTGAAATAGAGGAAGAAAAGAAAATGCAAGGCCAATAAAATTTACTTGGTCATAAATTGTCCCATCCAAACACTAGAGAGCTCGCAGGAAAGTGTTATAACACTTGAAACCAAGAAGAAAAATTTTATTGAAACTTTTTTGTACATGAACATAAGGTCATTATTCAGGTGGTGTTTGAGCACGAAATCATTGAAATGACCAATTATACACCGAAACAAAGCAACAAAATGGATTGTGTTTCGATTTAAGGGAGAATATTTTGAACTAGTAGATTATTTGGAAATACATTGAAGCTGACAAATAGAGATGGCATCTTTGTTGTTTCATGTCTCATTGTCCTTGGAATCATGTTCTGCTAATATGAGGGTGTATTTTGGATATTTGTTATGAGACAATTTAGTTCATTGGATATGAGACCAATATACATGTGGCTGACTTAGGTCAAGATTTTCGATAGCGGTGTGCATGGGGTGGCGCGGGCATAAAATCACTAAATTCGTGTTGTATCGAGCTAAGATGGTAATTTTGGAACCGAAACCCATGGTTTAATTCAGACGATACACTACGTAGGCAAACCTCGTTTGTGTTAAGTCAAGCTGTCAGACTAACAAAGGGCTTGTCATCCTCAATGGCTCAATATGATGTTCATTACAAGAAGGTCGTCGCCCTCAATTTGTATCTTCTTGATTCCAACCCTTGTTGAAGCCTTGCTTTGACCAAACCATCAAAAGTTGAGCTTAGTGTAGCCTGTTTGAGGTTCCCATGCAACAAGTTAATAAATTATGTTGGCTTTAGGAAAAGTAGAATTATTTGGATGTGGATTTTGGATAGGAGTTTCATAAACATGAAAACTTTGTTGATATTCATTATAAGGTTTCTTCATTAAAATAGAGGCATTTCTATCTTTCCATATACTCCATAGTCCATAGAACTATGATTAGCTAGCGACATTTTGATTTAAAATGGTTGGAAACTTTGAGGCAAAAAATACTTAGTCACCTCACTTCAACCAACTGTACAATAAGTTGACCTCCAAACTTTGACAGTTTAATTTTCATTCACTCTTAATGGCAACTTTTGATAGTTTGAGAAAATGTAGGGCCAATTTTAACATGCTACATGCCATGAAAGTTGAAGGCCATTTTAACATAAGATAGCTAGGGTGACAATAACTTTCTTGGTATTTTACTCTCGACTACTTACTAGTCTCAGTCTATTAGCCTAAGAAAAACATGAGCATCACTTTAGCGTAATGATAAGAGTTCGATCTCATAACTTGAAAATCATAATATCTAAACTCAATATAAGCTCTTTAGGGATTAGAGATTCTCTTATCCTTTCCTTTTACTCTCATTAAGCGTAGCCTGCAAAGCTAGACTTGACAAGTGAAAATCAAATGGAACATAAATATAAACTACTCCCTCCGTTTTTTTTTTTTTAAATTCATCAGTTTGACTTTTACACTATTCACATACCATGTTTGACTTAATTTTTTTGCTATTATAAAATAAATAAATGTTATTATATAATATATCATTAGAATCGTCACAATGTCTACTTTCACAATATAATTTTGTTATAATTTTTACTAATAAAGAATTAAAAATATTAATGATCAAAGTTATATCTTGACAAATGTATCGGTCAAACTGATGCATTTAAAAATTAAAAAATAAAAATAAAATAAAAATAAAAAGGGAGTAATATTCAACAACACTTATTTTAAAAAGAAATGCAAGATAAAAAGAAGATTAAAAAAAATAGTAAAAAAAAAAAATATATATTGAAAGTAAAGTTTACGTATCTATAGGTAGTAACTTTAACAATACGTAACTAAATCAAGGTTTTGGTCACTCCTACAGTAGTAGAGCACTTCAATTCCTAGTAGTATGAGACTATGAGTAAAATGGGTTTAACTTTAAAAACATGAGTGGTACTTCCCTTAGGAGACAAGTCATAAAAAATTGTCCAAGTTTAGAAAATAATGGAATTGAGATTGCTTACCTTTCAAAAAATCTCAGCCACTATTTAAACCTTACCGGTATTCCCCAATTAGCTTAACTTCCAAATAATCCCAGCCACTACCATCCTACCTCTTACCACTAGTACTCCTCTCCTACTGTATGCTTTGACAATGCGTGTTGCTCAACTCCTATTTATTAAATTGACACCCTTTTATTTATTTTTTATAAGGTAAGGTGAATGAGACTGGTTTTTGCTCGTATCAACCGACCTTGTTGTCGACTTTTTTATTTTAAAGTACAATAGATTCATTCAAGCCATAAACATTTACAACACAAATTAAGATATAACAAATATATTAGAGATGAGCTTAGGTCGAACTGGCATGAAGGCTTGTCAGACACGGCACGAAAAATGGCCCAACCTATCTCAAATCCGATATGGCACTAGATACACATATGTGGGCCATAGGTTGTGCATGAACATGTATCTTTAAAATTTGGCACGAGCCCGTATGACAGGCCGGTCCACTTATTATTATTTTTTTCAATTTTGAGAAAAATAGGGGTTTGCAGGGCAGAACGACCCCGGTACCACAAGACTAATTTTGTCCCGTTTTATTAGTTTTAGGCATAACGCACTTGAACACAAGACACGCTGACACAGCACGTTAGCCTACAAGGCATAGGTCGCTTTTACTGGCGATATAATCATAATGGATCACATAGAACTTCCCGTGGGGATAACTAAGATGATTTCATCCTTAGACAATTTGTTGAAGATGTCATCAAAGCATATAGGGAAGTATTCAATGAAAACTCAGGAATTCGTTGAAATTAACTCCAAGTAAGCAAGCTAAGAAAGGAATAAGAGAAAAAGGCTATAAACCAAACTCAAGGCCGGTGCCGCCTTATTGCCAATCAATCTAATTCAGCCTAATTAGGCCCTACATAGTTAGTCCATTGTACAATTAGGAGATTCTTTTTTTTTATGTTTATATTTTTTTCTAGTAGAATCTTTATGACAATCCAAGCTTTTCTAACAGCCAAAAACAATGATAAAAAATAAACAATAAAAATCGGTGATTTAATAATTTTATGGGGAAATTGAAACCATTTTTGTTACAATCTATCTAATATATATATATATATATATATATATATATATATATATATATATATATATATATATATATGATTTCATCTTATGAATTGTTATTATTATAAATAGGCATTAACTCTAATTAAATAAGAGATTTGTAATTTCTTTTGGAATTAAATAATTCAAAAGCCATAAGTAAAATTAGCGAATGAGATTTTAAAGTTCAAATTAATTAAATATAAAATATTATCTTTTGATATTAAGAATTTCATTTAAATATATAATGAATAAGAGAAAATTCACAATTTATTTTAAATAAATAAAATAAAAATATTAAATGATAATATGATATTGTACAACGAATAAATAAAGTAACAAATTTTATCACAAAAATAAGAAAAAAAATATTAGTTGTATAAAAACACAACGTATCATATCGTATATATCACTAAAAAATAAAGCCGGTCTATTTCTTTTGCTATTGTCAAAAAAAATAAAAATAAATAAATAAATAAAGCCGGTCTTGCAGCCAGGCTAGAGACACCAACACTTGACATTCCAGTTTTTCGCCAAATGTCGCGCCACGTAGCCGATAAATAGGTATTATTGTGACACGTATAATGCTAAGTAAGCGATTTTTGGATAAATTTTAATTATAAGATAAAATTGTTATATAGAGTTTTATTATCGGTAGAATTCTAATAACTCAATTCTATTTCCATCATCAAATTTGTTTTAAAAAGTTATTTAAAATAAGATCCATTTATAATATATATTTAATCTAAAACTTTTATACTGTATGTAGATGGTCAACTCGTGTCACCAACTATTATAAGAGTTATTTCGTTAGTGTTATAGGGGTTACTTGGTCACTGTTATAGTGGTTACTCACTCAGTGTTATAGATAAAGGTTACTTAGTCAACGTTAGAGGTTATTCATCAGTTAGTATTACAGAAGTTACTCGGTCAGTTTTATATGGGTTACTTTGTCCGGCCAGATGGTGTGGCTAGCTGCACACAAAATGCATTGTTATTTAATTTATTTTTTTAAGAAAAAAAATAGATAATCAATAAAAATAAGTTTTAATCAATAAAAATAATTTTAATTTGGTAAAAATACTTACTTTCAATTCAGTGAAAATAATTTAAGCTCAATAAAAATAATTTCAAGTCAATAATAACATATATATCTATTTACAAACAAAACTACAATAAGTACGCTATTATATAAATATAAGCCATAAGATATCGTATGTCTAAATATCCTACATAATCAAAACGGATTATATGACTGCATTTAACATTCAAATAAAAATGTTATCTTAAAATTTTATCAACCATCTGGGCATCGTCCGGGCACAATTCTAGTATATATAAAGGGGAGTTTTTTCCCGAGTTTTTAGAGAGCCACGTAGGATAAAATTTTCTTAACGTGCCATGTAGGATATAAATTTTAGTGATATTCAATCAAATAAGAGATTTGTAAATTCCTTTAAAATTAAATAATTCAAATGCCACATAAACAAAATTGACGAATGAGATTTTAAAATTTAAATTAATTAAATATAATATATTATCTTTTAAAATTAGGAATTTTATCTAAATGTATAACAGAAAATTCACAATTTATTTAAAAAAATATTAAAAATGATATATACTACGTACAACGAAAAAATAAAAAAATTTATCACATAAAATCAAAAAAATATTTGTTCTAAAAAATAAAAATAAACCGTACATTGCATGGGTTTCATCTAGTGACTACTAATTAGTGTAAAAATTTTGGCAAAGATGGTCCGAATTAATTTTAAACCATAGCATTTGACATCAATGATATGGAGCAATTTCTCCTCTTAAAAATCAGGTGAATATTTATTATAAATTAAATCTAGATAGTATTGCATTAATAACAAATAAGTTTGTAGCATCATGAGGTAAGTGAAAATTTGCAAAACCCATCAATTGTATTGTACTTTGTTTCACCTGGTGTATGTTACGATTATCAATTGGTATATTACATGGGCCAATAATCTAGTTCTTGAAATTTATAGCCACAAATCAATATTGTGAGTATTCTATCATTTATTAAGGCGAATGTTTCCACGCAGGAATTGGTAATTACATGGATCTCCCTGAATCGTGCTCTTGTGTGAATGATGACTGTTTAACAAAAGGAATGACTATTTGATCCAAGCCTTAAGAAAGAAAGAAAGAAGAATGGCCAAATCGTTGCATGTTCTAGACAATATATCTCTGACTCTCAAGACACTATAAAGTGTGATATAAAGAAATGCAACAATGTGTAGGAAAATTAAATGTAAAGAAAGTTGAAAAATAAGGATTCTGTTCACTATTTTCATCGTCAAGAGGCAGTAATTATAAAGATTAACACGTTAAATAGGGAACCTTATTGAACCCGCAACCATCAGAGTATTTTTAGCTACTTAAATTACATACCTAATGTGGACACTCTAGCAGCTAAGAGTAATTTGTGATAGATTAAGTGTAATATGCACTAGTGGAAAGTTAAATACTAAATTCAAATTATGCAATGACAAATATTGCCACCTACTTGTATTATATATGTACATATGGAATATAGTATTCTTCAATGCCAACTAGTTATGGATTAATTGATTAATTTTGTAATCAAAGTTGTTCCACCTTATTGATTCATGATATATCTTCCTCTAGTGCATGTCTAATATTCTATTTATCAGATCAATTTGTTCAAATTCTTGATAAGGCCGGTTTGGATGTTTTCAGGTAGTATGGCATTGATAAGGCGTGAACTTAATTTAGAGCATATATATGAATGTCTTCTTAGGTGGACTTGAGACCGAATTTGTCAATTTATTTATAAGTTAATATCAATTGTACGAGTAATTATTTATGTATATACGGAGTGTTATATATATATATTTATTTATTTATTTAAAGGTAAGGAAAATAACATTAGAAAGCCCACCTTACGAGGGAAATTCCTAATGTATCAGAAGAAAGAATAGGGAATAGACTAGAGTTATTACAAACATCAATATCCATCTTATCAGACACTAAATGACTTACATTAGCGATCTAATTTGCTGCTCGATTTGCCTCTCGGTAAATGTGTTGAATACTCCAATTATGAAACTGAGTGAGGAGAGACCAAATATCTTTTATAATATGCTCGATCTGCCAAGGGATTGCCCAAATGCCTTTCACTGAGTTGATGACTAATAGATTATCACCTTCAATCTGAATGTTCTGAATGCCACTTTGAAGAGCTAGTTGGACTCCTCTATGAAGAGCTGTAGCTTCTGCTATAAATACTTTGGTGTTGCCAAGGTTGAAAGTAGATGCCTTGATGGAGGTTCCGCTACTATCTCTGATGATGATTCCTGCTGCTGCTGAGTTGTTGTGAACCGAACCGTCAAAGTTTAGTTTGAAGAAGTTGTTGGGAGGTGTCTTCCATGAAGTGAGAATGAATGGTGGAGAATGAATGTGAGGAGAATGGTTATGGGATCTCGAGATGGGAGATTCCATGGAAAAAAAAGGTATCTATGAGATCGACTTTTTTGGTACCACTCATTGAACGCAAATTGCGCTCGGTGATAAATCCGAAAGATGTCAAAGGTTTCATTGCGGAAGATAATAGCATTCCGCTCTTTCCATATACTCCAAATAAAGAAAATAAATTTCTTTAAAGTGTTGGGATGTTTTCTTAAGTACATTATTGTTTCAACTAAATTTAAAAAGAGGTTGTACAATCTAACCATTTTTTAGTTAAATGGAGGTTCCAAACTTCTCTAGTTCTAGTGCAACTAATGAAAAGATGGTCAATTATTTCAATTAGCTGATTGCATAAGGGGCACATATTTAACGGGATAATATTTCTTTTGTGAAGAGTGTCTCGAATACCTAAACTATTATGAATTGCATAAAAAAATTTAAAGCTTAGGGGGTATATCTATTTTCCAAAGCCATCGATAGGGCCAATTATTGTTATCGGGATTGAGGTTATGAGCTAGCCAAGTGGCCGACTTAATTGTGAAGTTTCCATGTGTAGTGAGCCCCCAAACGGGGGTATCTACCATATCATTAAGAGGTAGTGGAATACCACTAATTTGAGCTGTGATGATTTTAGGAAGAATGGCCCTTAATTTTTGTCTATCCCACCGCTTATTAGGCAAAATAAAGTTGGACACTTTAGTGTTAAGATCAACTTGATTGATATCTATCTCAAGAAGCTCTAAAAGGCTTTGGTTAGCCATCCAATTATCAATCCAGAAGAAAATATCTTTGCCATCACCTATTTTCCAACAAATACCTTTTCTCAATATAATAATTCACGTTGAGCAAGAATCTTTCTCCATATATGGGAGTCTTTTAACCTGTTTTTGTACTCAAAAAGGTATGTATTGTGAAGATACTTATCCTTAATAACTTTCACCCAAAGATTATTTGGGTCAGTCATAAATTTTCAGCCTAATTTAGCGATAAAAGCTTTATTAAGTGGTAAGGTTCGACGAAGGCCTAGACCTCCTGCACTCTTTGGTCTACAAATTTTATCCCATGCTATAAGGGGGATACTGTTTTTATCTTTTTGTTGTCTCCAAAAGAAATTTCAATGTAGGTAGTCTATTTCCGTTGTAATGTCAGTTGGCAAGAAAGAGAAGGAGCACAAGTAGGATGGCAAAGCCTCTAGATTGCTTTGAATTAGGGTATGTCGTCTGAATTTAGATATAGATAAGAAGTCAGATTCTCAATGTTTAATTCTTTCTTCGATTTTACTAAGGATAAGCTTGTAGTCACCTTTCTATGATAATAAGAACTAAAATGCACTCCAAGGTAACGGCCTAAACAAGCCTTGGGAGTCATGTTAAAATGGCTGGCTAAATTGATACGCCTTGAATTTGGAATTTTCTTCGAAAAAATAATCGATGACTTGTAAAAATTAATCAATTCACCTGAAATTTTGCAGAATTCATCAAGTAAGGCTTTTAATTTATTACAAGAGATAGTCGTGGCTTTACAAAAAACTAGACTATCATCTGCAAATAAGAGACAGGGGATGTTAAAGGATCGTGGGCAAATTTTAAAGCCTATTCCGGCTTGCTTTTAAGACTTTCGATTAAAAGTTTTCTTATTAAAACTTCCATGCAAAGAATAAAGAGGTAATGGGAAAGAGGATCTCCTTAATGTAAACCTTGTGACGGTTTAAACCATTTAGTGGAAGTGCCATTAATCTTTAAAGAGTAAGAGACTTTTGTTACACACTCACTAATCCACATTATCCACTGTTGGGGAAAACCAAAAGCCTTTAAGCATTCCCATAGAAAATCTCATTCTACTCTATCATAAGCCTTTTGCATATCTAAATTAAGAGCACACCATCCAGTTTTGTTACTAGATTTATGAAAATTATTAAGAACTTCTTGAACAATCAAAAGATTATCATGGATTGAACGATCTGGAGTAAAAGCGTTTTGAAGAGGACTTACTTTTTCTTTCAAAATCGGACATAAACGGTTGACTAGAATTTTCAAAATTGCCTTACAATTGTATTTACAAGACTTATTGGACGAAAATGATTAGGGGTCTTCGGCAACTTTGTCTTTGGAATTAGAGTGATAAGAGTGTGATTCAAAAAGGGCGGAAGGTGACCATGGTGAAAGAAACCTTGAATTGCTAAATAGATATCTTTTTCAATGATTGGCCAATATGATTGGAAAAATTTTGCTCCAAATCCATCAGAGCCTGGAGCTTTGTGAGGGTTCATATCATAAAAGGCATTCTTAATTTCTTCACATGTTACAGGGGTTATAAGAGAATTAATTACAATCTTCTAGCGAGGTTATGGATTCAATAAATGACCAATCAAAACGTCTTAGATTACTATGATCTGACTTGAATCTAGATTTGAACGAATTAATAAGGAGAGAGTTTATTTCATCTTTAGTGTCTACCCAAGCATCGTGCTTGTTTTTTAATCTATAAATTGTAGTACTTGCAATTTTTTTCCTCATTCGATGATGAAAAAACCTAGAGTTTCTATCGCTTTGAGTTAGCCAATTTTTTCGACTAATGTTCCTCCAAGTTTTTTGACCGTATAAAAGTAGTTTTTCCCTTTGTTTAATCATCCTATTCATGTGGCTGACAAGAATTGGATTATATGGTTGGATGCGAAGACTGTTTTCGAGCTGTTTTATTTTTTCCTCATTTGCTTATAGCTTATTGTTATTGTTTCCATACCTCTTTCTTGCCCATTCTTTTAAATGAGTTTTAACCCTGGACATCTTTTGTTGAATTCTATAGGAGTATATGTTATCCCATTTATGTGTAGTTGAAGATCAAAAATAATATTATTTGCTACCCATGTTTTTTTTTTTTTTTTTTTATCCTTTCTATTTTATTCATTTGTTCTACAATTTTTGGTTCACATAAATTATATAGTACTTTATTATATGTTTCACTTTATAATTTTATAGACTTTTATTTTTAAAAAATAATTATTTCCACTGCCCCTCTTTCATATTCTAAAAAAATATACTTTATCGGATATACTTTGTATTACATATATTTTTTCAACAAAATAATATTCCACAATTTCCATTCACATCTATACTTCCACAATATGTCATGATAATTGTCAAAACTAATCTGGTTTGAGGAAATTCATTTAATATTAGTGGTAGTTTCTTCATGATCTTCAAATTTTTATGAAACTAAAACTATACTACCAATGTAATAATCTATCATCTCACCTTTGGCATATATGAAAGTAGACACTTGAGGAAAGGAAGAGCATTGTGCAAACAAAAGCTTGATTTTCCAAGCCTTGGCAATCTTTGATGCCTTTGATTATTAATCAAATGAACCTAACATTATATTGCAAGTACAACTATACAAGTCTTATAACGAAATTTACCAAATCTATTTATGATTTATGAAGCAAACCAACTATAGGTGCCGATGAGTTTAGGTGTTTACACCAAACTTGGTTACCTGTGTATAAAACTTCTAAAAATAATAAGAAATCCCTGAGCAATGAAGACATTATCATGCTTTTGCCGATATATTAAAAAAGTGTTAAAAACCAATTTTGTCAAAAGGAATTCTTCGTCTAACATATACAGTTCAACATACCAAAGGAGCATAAAATAAAATTGAGTAGTAATTAAAAAATGATTCAATTCTATAGTTCGTGAGACCTTCTTTTGGAGCATTCCTTCATTCCATACATAAGCTGATAGGCGTGCAACATAATCATACAACACTTCATATTATGGCACCAAATTTCATTCCCCTAGCAAGTTTAAAGACTAACTCGATCTATGTCAATTTAAGGACTATTCTACCCCTTTCCTTAGTTTTATATGAATGGAAACCTTATGATGACTACCATTAATTGTTCATGTATACTTCATAACACACATATTACATGATAAATTGTCCTCATGGTTAATATTAATGTATAAATCTACATAGTAAGTCATCTATTCTTCATAGGATACACTAGGCGTCACACTTTTAAATCTCACATTCTCTTTCTATTGAGCTATTATACAATTATCTCATCACCATATGATAATTTATTACATATTTCACTGGAATACCTTTGTATAGTAATAGACTAATGGTTGTCCCATTCTCATCCTCAACCATTCTCCATTCTATTCTAATTAGATATTACGTAGAGATTTTTTAACATATAATTAACTTCTATTTAAAAACCAAAACACACCAATTTTTCCCCGAACATTATAAAATAACAGACTCGACAACGATTTTCGAACAAATAACATGTAGGGCAAAAAAATTCCTCAAAAGGAAGAAACATGAACACCCAACTTAAAAAGGGGTTGGAAAATAATAACTACAATAACCCCAACACAACGTGGTTCCACATTCTCTCAATATTTTCTAGCACATGAATTCACAACAACATTCTGTCAAATTTTTTATAATATCAATTTTCTAAAATAATTATGTCTATTTCAAAAGAACCCCAAAATAATTAAATATAAATAATCTAATTTCTCCAAAAATAAAAAAAAAAAAAATAAAAATTAAAAAGCAAAAAGTGACCACGTGGACGAGTACGTGCTTCCAGCTCACATGATGTCACACCGCCCGCCCTCTCTTTCTCTCTCCTCCCTGGAACTTAAATCATTGTCCTCATTTTTCCCCAAATATTTTCTCTATTTTAAAATTATTTTATTTCTTTTTTAAATTATTAATATTAAAATAAATAAAATAAAAACCCTCAAATTTTTTTAAAAATATTTGAAATGAAGATGAAATAAATGTAAGGCGCATTTACATTTCATTTGCATTTCATTTCGGACTTCTTCTTAACATAAAGGATAGCAAGTCACTCATTCAATCGCCTCTCTCTCAAAATTCTCACTTTCTCTCTCTAAATTCTCTCTCTAATCTCTCACTTTCTCACTCTACTTTCTCTCTCCTCTCGCAGCCGCAAGCTCGCTTCGTTCTTCAAGGTAAGGGCTTAAAAGTTCTCGCACTTTGAATTTCGGATCCTCTTTTTTGTTTTTGTTTTTAATTTTTTAGATTAGATTCAATTTTTATTTTGTAATTTGTGATTCTGGATCTTTCTTTTGGCTTTGAATTTGATGATATTTTGCTCGATTGAGTATTGTTGATGGTGGATTAGTTTCCGATCTGAAGTATTTGGTTCAGTTGACTTGAATTGATTGTGATTTGACTAGTTCGATCTGCTGAAATCTGTTGATTTTGTGTAATTTTTTGTTCGATTTATGATATTTGACGATTATTGAAATGTTAGGGTTTACTGTAATTGATAATGACATTATATACAGTATTTTGGAGATGCTTAAATGCTCGATTACGGTCATTTGGATCGATTTGCGATTTTAATTAGATGAGCTGATTGCGATTTGGAGATGTGAGACTGTTGATGAATTGCTAAGTTTGATTCTAGATTTCTGTCATTCGGAGATGTTAAAATCTTACGAGTATACTGTTAGATGAATTGTTTTGCTTGAATGCTAGATTTCTGTCATTTGGAGATGTTTGAAGTAGTATTTGAAAGTGCGGTTGTAATTAGTTGACAAGCTATTTGTTTTAAGTATGATTATATGTTCATATTAAAGCTGTAGAATGCTTAGAATTCATGTTGTTGAATTTTAATTGGATCGGATGAATTGATTATTATTAGACTCACTTTATTCAGTATATGATCGTGTAAGTAGGTATGAATAGAATGTTGAGAAATATGTAACAAATACTAAAGCTTGAATTAGAGATCTAAAAAGTAATTTGCTCCTTTTCAGTCTTTTAATTTAGAAATTCGTAAGAGGTTGGTCTTTCTCTGTTGCTGTAAGGTTGTTTGACATTGTAGTTCTTTTTGAGTGATTTAGTTTGTAAGAACAATTGGCAGCTTGAAATGTGGTGTGATTGAGTTTGGTGCAGAGGTGCGAATAGAGTTAAGAATTCAATACAAAATTCAATTGGCATTGACTAATCGCCATGTATCATCATTGAAGTTTCAAACCTGCTGTGATAATCAAGATTGAGTCATGTTGAACTAACAATTACATATTGATTGTGTTTAGTTGATTGTTTCATGTTGAATTAGTCTGATAATGAGATATGGGTGATAGAGTCCATTGTTTATTGTGCCTACAAATCACAATAACCTTGTATTGACGTGTTGACTGTGTTTATGTAGTATATAAATCGAGATGGCTGATGCAGAGGAGATCCAACCCCTTGTCTGTGACAATGGAACTGGTATGGTCAAGGTAAGATGAGACTCTTGCACTACTATGCAATTTTTCTTACTGTTTAATGGTTTGTGTTGGATCTAAATGTGCTTTCGTTTTTCATTGTAAAGGCTGGATTTGCCGGAGATGATGCTCCAAGGGCCGTCTTCCCAAGTATTGTTGGTCGTCCCAGACACACTGGTGTCATGGTTGGTATGGGACAGAAGGATGCATATGTTGGAGACGAAGCTCAGTCCAAGAGAGGTATTTTGACCTTGAAGTACCCAATTGAGCACGGTATTGTGAGCAACTGGGATGATATGGAAAAGATTTGGCATCACACCTTCTACAATGAACTTCGTGTTGCCCCAGAAGAACACCCAGTGTTGCTTACTGAGGCACCATTGAACCCTAAGGCTAACAGAGAGAAGATGACCCAGATCATGTTTGAGACCTTCAATGTGCCCGCTATGTATGTTGCCATCCAGGCCGTTCTATCACTGTACGCTAGTGGTCGAACCACAGGTTTGTACCTAATAAAGCTGTTATGTTCACCTAATTTCCTTGTATAATTGTCTGCTGTCATGTTTATTATCATCTCATTTGTGTCCATTGAACAGGTATCGTGCTCGACTCTGGTGATGGTGTGAGTCACACAGTTCCCATTTACGAGGGTTATGCCCTCCCCCATGCCATCCTCCGTTTGGATCTTGCCGGACGTGATCTTACCGATTATCTCATGAAGATCCTTACCGAGAGAGGTTACATGTTCACAACATCAGCTGAACGGGAAATTGTCCGTGATATTAAGGAGAAGCTTGCATACGTTGCTCTTGACTTTGAGCAGGAATCAGAGACTGCCAAGAGCAGCTCTGCCATTGAAAAGAACTACGAGCTTCCTGATGGTCAGGTCATTACCATCGGAGCTGAGAGATTCCGTTGCCCAGAGGTCCTCTTCCAGCCATCATTGATCGGTATGGAAGCTGCAGGTATCCACGAGACTACCTACAACTCCATCATGAAGTGTGATGTCGATATCAGGAAGGATCTATACGGTAACATTGTGCTCAGTGGTGGTACAACTATGTTCCCTGGAATCGCTGACCGTATGAGCAAAGAAATCACAGCTCTTGCTCCCAGCAGCATGAAGATCAAGGTTGTTGCACCTCCTGAGAGGAAGTACAGTGTCTGGATAGGAGGGTCTATCCTTGCGTCGCTCAGCACCTTCCAACAGGTACTGCATCGTTTAAGTATCAAATTGTTAGTGTTTTGTTGCAGTGTTTTAATTTCAAAGCATATAACTGGTGATGTTGTGTTTTTACAGATGTGGATCTCCAAGGGAGAATACGATGAATCTGGCCCATCAATTGTCCACCGAAAGTGCTTCTAAGAAGATAAGTTTTGAGATTGTAGTCCTACATAGTCTCCTGTTGTCTCTTTGTTTTTCTTTCTGTTTGGTCAAAAAAGAAAAGAAAAAAAAAAACTTATTAGTGTGGTGTATGATTTGATTTGATTTGGTCGAGAGAGATGGAGAGGGTTTAGGAGCTTGTGGTTTTTTTTGGGACCTAAGCTTGGAATTTCTATTGTTTGTTGTAACTATTTTTCGAGAATTATGGTATGTAATCTTTGCGGATTGCAGAATGTTTAATTTCTATACTCTACTATTTTTCTGGGTCACACCTTGCTGCAGCCTCAGGTTTTTGATCTTCTCATGTGGCTCTGTTTTTTGCCATAATCTTCAATGCTTATGTGAAACAAAGATATATTGTGGATCTCATTTCTCGATATCTTTCAGAATACGATAACTATATTGTTCAGAACCATACGAGCCTTCATGGTTGGGATTGTTGAAGATGACTACATTTGTGTTTTGTTTGCGCAAGGTCAGAATGTGTTGAAAATGAGGTGATTTTTGTAGGCATTTGTTTTTGTTTGTTTTGGTCGTTTTGTTGTTTCGTTATTTACTCCGTAGTTCCGTATGGCTCAATTGGCAACACATTGACAATTAACAATGTTTTTTGTTCGGTGCCTAAATTACAAAAGTTCCCTTTATCCATTGAAAAGAGATGAAAGGACTAAAATTATGTACGAACAATCTGGTGAAGCATGGAGTGGCCTTAGAGCAAGATCTAAAAATTTAAAATTCCAGTTATTCTATACTGAGTATTACATCTTACAAGAGTATGTAATGATGTAGACATGCAGTTGTAAAATGCAAAAGCGTTCATAGAGGAGGGTGTCGAAGTTCGAAAAGTACAAATACTACAAGCGATCAATATTAAACTGAAAGGCAACTGATGTAATAGTATAATCCTTGAACAAATTTTCATTCGAGCGAAACATATCATTATGACTTCGAAGTTGACATAATTATCGTTTTTGATGTTCTTACAAACAAGCTTTCTAATAAGAAGCTACATTCTACAACTACGTCATCTAATACTGTTATAACCGATTTCAAAATA
The DNA here is from genome assembly GCF_001683475.1 of Chenopodium quinoa. Classification (NCBI taxonomy): domain Eukaryota; kingdom Viridiplantae; phylum Streptophyta; class Magnoliopsida; order Caryophyllales; family Amaranthaceae; genus Chenopodium; species Chenopodium quinoa. The sequence continues at coordinate 3,055,634 of NW_018745080.1, read as the reverse complement.
ATTACTTCCGTTTGGTTGGTGGATACAAATGATGGTATTGGTAATGGTTTTACAAGTATGTTTGCCAACGGAATTTCATGCCAATATCCATTTTATCATCATAAAATACATGTTTGAGGAAGAAGTTTCTTCAAATACATCACTTTTTATCACAAATTGTATTATCATCCCCTTGCTTTGAGGAAGAAGTTTCATTGACATAGTAATGAACATGGAATATCCTCACCAAATTACAAACAAAGTCATTGAAACTTATGATTGCTTTACAAATGGGCCATTAAGCTAATTAAAGCTCTTCAAACTCAAATAAACATGGTTTTTAAAATTTAAAACTGAAAATAATAATCATTTATTTTAATGGGACGAAATATTAAACTTTGTTTTAAGCAAGATGGGAACATACTTGTATTAATTAAAGGTAAATTTAAGTCCACGGAAAAATAAAAGTCATACAAAAATATGGTCAAAGAAGCATTATTTATATGCTCATGAATATCATCATATATTCATATCAATAAATTGACGGTTAAACTCTTGCCACAAAAAAAAAAAAAAAAAAAAAAAGGGGGGGTTAAACCATGAATTTAATATAGAGTTTTTTTTATTTTTTTTATTTTATTTTTTTTAATCCAGAGTTGCTTAAGATTACGAAATCCACTGTTTTTGGAAGGCATAGGTATCTTTAGCAAAATCTAATCCTTCCCCTTTCCTCTTAAGTAAAGTAAGATTATAAAGTTTGTTTAATTAAAGTTAATGGTGGGCTTCCAATATTATAGAAAACTTTGGCAATCAAAGTTGCTTTCGATGTTACGCTTGCTTGGAAAGACATGTTTGACGCAAACAGTTCATAGGCCAATGCTATTGGAGATTTTGGAAGCAATTATTTTAATCTTCTATTGATATTTAAATGGAGTTAAGGTGATATACAAGTTTTAAAGAAGTTTAATTATTACATTAGTATTTAAGCTCACAATTGACCGTACATTGACTTCGATAAACTCATAAAACAATAAGTGATACTTGTTTCGTAAAAAGTTAAATTGGCTGTCAAGTAAAAGGTAAATGCATTCGATCAAATGTGGCAATGTAACTACTTGTCTCCCGTAAGATAATTACCAATGAGGCAATGAAGTTTATGAATTTTTTTTTGCCATACATAATCTAAGCTGTAGTATATATGTAGAGCTGTTATATCTTATTCGATGTGAACCTAGCCTAAAATGAAATTACTGAAAGAAACTCGAACAACCCAATTTAACCCAGACCATATTTTGTATTACTATTAAGTTTTATATTACTCCTATTTTTTAATAGTTTTTTTTAACATAACCCAAATATTAATCTGAATTCGAGAATTAAGGTTGGTCTAATTGGTCCAAAGCCTCCTTCCACCCGCGTGATATCCCCAATTTTCTCCATATAGTTTGGAATCTCAAGTGTTTTTCAATATATAACTATATAAGTTGGTATCAAATCTCAAACAATTTATGGACCATTGGAGTATTGGACCCACCTTACGCTTGCTTGAATTAATTGATGCCCTTCAACTAAGTACGTTTAATCATACTTATGTGATGGGGGGGGGGGGGATTTTGGACAAAGGCACAATGAAATTCAGAGCCAAGGAGAAGTGAGCCGAAATATTTTTTTGGTGAAGTAAGTGAGCCGAAATAAAAGAGGGAAAATGCTACACATACAACCTTTGTATTTAGAGACCACATACAATGTTGTATGGCAATTTTTCATTGTTAATTAGAATGACCCCTAAATTCCACTACTTTGAAATTTCATTCAAATTTAAAATGAAATTTTAAATTAATCTAATGTTTAAAATTCAAATAGTTTGTCACTTCCAATGCTAGTAATTTAATATCTTTAATTTAATTTATTTTTATTTTTTCTTACAAAAATAATCTGTTCATTTCTTCAATTCAATGAACATTGTTCCAAAGAAAGGGCGAAACGACGACCATGGCAGATGGAAAAATAAACCTTGAAGCTGGTGCATATCATTGCAGAATCTTGAATTTACATCCATCGCTCATATTAGTCGGTTTAATTGAACAAAATAATCGTAGTATACGTGAGAACATTAAGAATTTTCGACTTAAATCAGTTTCAGAATTTTCGATTTTGCGGTGTTCAAATCACTAACTATTCCAATTAACAATGTAAAGGTTGTGTTATTATTTGCAAAACATATTTGTTACATATTTTGCGGTTTAATTGACTTACTCTTCCTACATTAATCGTCTCCAATTATTAATAGGTCTATTTGCAGAATATACCCATTTTCAATTGAAGTAGTGAAATGGTATTCTTGTTCTTCCTCTTGATTTCAAATGAATTTGGATTTTGTGGTGGAATACAATAATTGTCAAAGGCACAAAAGTATCGAAGGCATATTGAATAATAAATAAATAGGAGATCGACTTGATGGCCGACAGCAGTAATAATGGTCGAAAATGGTTTAAGGTCGTCGACAATGGCAGAAAACCCCCAAAAATTTCGAACAATATTGTTTAAAAATATTTTAGTAATAAAGTAGCTATGTTTGGTAAGCACATATCGGAAAACGACACAACAATTCATAATATGATATTTGAAAGTTTTTTAGTAACACAAGCAGCTATATGATTAAGGCTTAGATTAATTGATAGATATGCAAACATTGACATGTTACGTGATGTCGAGTTCAATTCCTTAAAGCACATGTTTTTCCCTTTTAAACTTTTTGTTATTACCCTTGCTAAGATAGATAATGTGAGAAAGACACAATCAATGGAAAGTAATAAGAAATTAAGGTGAATAAGTAAAGGTAATCAAGTAAATAACAATAGACTTTCACATCAATAATAAGCGTTGAATAAGATCACAAGTATTAGATTATAAATTCAACCCTTTTTTTTTGTGACGAAAATATAATTGAAATTTCATTTAGATTCGGAAAAATGTAACAAATAATTATACCTTTTGTTTTAATATTACACGGTACTAGTTTGATAAAATAGTTTTGCTTATTGCAAAATAAAATATCATGATTATATTAAGTTATTATTATTACTATCATTTTATCAATCTTATTATAATAATTATATTAATAATAATAACTCAATTATCTATTAACAGGGGATGCTGATTCATGAAATTAGTTGTAAACACAATGGATAATTTAGCAATGATAAGTTGTTAGCAACCGAAATAATCATTTAGTGTAAGATGTCATACATGAGCAAAATTATGAATGAATTACTATAAATTTTGTTGAAGGATCAACTTCAAACAAGTAAAAAGCGTTTACTTGTCAAAGGAATTTTGTATGTTACGGAATATAAAATTGTAATTTGTAAATGTATTATTTCTCCTCAAATCCTTACTAACATCGCTTTGAAAAAATCATCATTGGCGTGAATTTCATTCTATGTAATAAATCAACTTTAAAAAGTCTTCATTTGTATAACCTCCTTATTTAAATGCGACATATCTTATATAGAATAATGAAATACGGTATATGTTACAACTTAAAAAAGCTAATCGTTATAGTATTTAAGGAGTCCAATTTGGTTATTGTTATTGCATATTGAATTAGCATTAACTCAAAACATATTTTAAGGGTTTAAGTTGCACCAAAAAAAAAGCATTTTAACATCAAAATTTCTCAAATAAAACTGAAAGATCACAATAGTATTTTGAAATTCTAAAAGAATAAAATCATGTACAAAATTCAATTTATATAACCTTTTATTTACTAAAAGGGGTAATTTCTATTCATTAGACTAATATATTTAGTACATTTGTAACCTTATATATGTTAGAGTATAATAAAAAAAAAAATATACAACCACTTTTTCTTGTAACATAGGGTCTGATTAATATATATTAGAGTATAATAAAAAAATATATAACAACTCGTAGAATTGTACTTCGTATCTTCGCCTCTCCTCTTTTCTCTTCCTCTTCAAAAACCCTAAAAAAAATCTTGTTTCTAGGGGCTACCACCAACCTTTTGGTTGATGGTAAGCCCCTAATCTCTTAGTTTTCTACTAGTTTTTTACTTTATGCTCACAATAATTGTAGTCTCTCTATTTGAGAGTTTTTCTACCCGTATATCGGGTTAATTTTCTCTCTTTTTGAGAGTTTTGGGGCTATGTTCTTTAATTTCGTAAGAAAAATCGATTTGTTGATGAGGAGTTGTGCTGTGTCGCCATGGAGGTTAATTCTACATCTACAATCAATTGTATCGAATGGTGTTCGATTCCAAAACTACAATAGATCGAAAGACCCCCTTGTGAAAAGCTATATCAAAAAGCGGTGTGAAAGAGGGCATTTAAAAATGTCAGATTCAGATAACAACGATCGTAGTTTTGTCAAATTAGAATATTATTTGATTCAGTTTGTATTGTATTTGCTAGTTTTGATTTATATTGTAGATGTCGTATGACTCTTCTATTAATAAATTAATTTTCTTTTAAAAAATAAAAAATAAAAAAATATATAACACTTTTTTGTTATGGCTCTTGACTCACTCGAGGCCGAAGCCCCAAACCCATCCCGAAGGATCCCACTTGATAGTCAAATACCCTCAAAATTCGAGTGACTAGATCGAGTTCGATTGGGTCTAGTTGAATCAAGTTAGGTTTGGTTCGGGTTTGAATCATGTTAATTCATTGGGTTTTTATAAGATGAAATTTGGATCAGGTCACTTTTGAATTAGATTGAATGTAGTCGAGTTACGTCAGTTTTTCACACATCGACGTTGTACTAAATATTAAACTTTCATGTCGTCGTTTAGAAGTCTACTTGACTTCTTACCTAGTTTCAAAAGAAAGTCATAATGTACAGTGATGTAAACGGAATTTGATTTTAAGACACCATTTTCAAAACTTTAACCAATTAAATTAGTTGGCATTCATAAAAAATAAAAATAAAAATGTAATAATAATAATAATAATAATAATAATAATAATAATAATAATAATAATAATAATAATAATAATAATAGAGGAGTGGGGGCCCAAATAGTATCTCGGCTTCTCACTAATTTATTGGAGGCTGTATGACTTTGTCTGTTTTTGAGATAATAAGAAAATAATAATAATAATAATAATAATAATAATAATAATAATAATAATAATAATATCTTGATAACTTGCCTATAGTATAACTTGAATCATACGATTTTTAAGATCTCAAAATCAAAAACTGAAAATTCGATGTGACCCCATAGAAGTTTTTTTTATAAAAATCTGAGTCTGTCTGTCAAATGCCAACTATGTATGCAATGCAAATGGATAACAAACTTAGGAATATATTCAATAAACAAAGTACTGAACTAAAATTCAGCCTTTGTAAAAGGTCTGTATAGCTATTAGATCCTCTGAAAGATGGCCAGCAAGAGGAACGAAATGCTTTCTAGGCTTTTCATGTTGCCCTTAAACATCATTAGGTTGCGCACTCAGTCTTGCATTGCGCCATAAATTGATTTTAAAAAAAATGTGTTTGAATTAATTCTATTTATGTATCGAGCTTTATAGATGGCAATGGATCGAGCCAACAATAAAATCCCCGATGACCCAACGTAACATGTAATAAGGGGGGAAGGCAAAGAGCAACTATAGGGTCATAGCCTTATAGGGACCAGAAGGTCTCACCACAAGTCACAACCCAAGACAATCGACCATACAACATGGTAGCATTGTTGTGCTGTTCTCTTAGAGTCTCAGGAAGGCTATAAGATATGTTGCTTGTTTAAAATTAGCCATAACAAAAGATTGAATACAACAAAAAATAGAAGCTCTTTTAACCCATCATCGTGACGACGTGGATTGACAGGATAATCTTTCGTTAACACTTTATAACTGATGATATACAAATATCACCTTCAAGGCTTCAAGAATCAGAGTTTCCAATCAATAGTAACTTAATACTAAAACAGACACCGCAAGTGATACGTGTCGGTGTGTCACATCCTGGTGCTGATTTTTCCCTCCAAAACCTCCCTTCCCTTTTTAACCAACTTTTTTTTTTTTTTTTAATTTTTTTTAATATCATTCCAAATCTTTTATATTATCTTTATGACAAAAATATTTCTTTTTCTTTGGCGTTCATAATTCTTCCATACACATTTACTTAAAATATTATTCCAACTCCTTTTTAATTATCTGATAAACAGAGTGATATTAGATTTTGCCAAAAATGTAATACTACGTAATAAAATTGATTCATATTATTTATATTAAAGAAATTACTTTAAAGCATCACTTTTATTTGTTAGATATAATTATTTTCTTAAAAAATAATAATAAAAAATTAGACTTATCGTGCATGACACGGAGCCTAAGCTAGTTAAGAATAATATTAAGCTTTTTACATATCACCTCACAAGGCAAGACTTTTGCTTGAAATTGAAAAACTCCAATGTTGGGCCAACAAGTAAGGAGTCCATTAGACAACATGTCATTGAAATCTCAAAACAACAAAGCCCAAAACTATGGTCTAAGGTAGCAAAGCAATGTACCACTTAGAATTATTACACAAGATATTACTACTTACTTCGTATTAACTATTAATCTCTAAATAATTAGTCAAATTTGATGCAACGCCAGTTTTTAGGATTTGAGTATTATTTTACAAGCATGTTATTATGGGAGTTTGGGTGTGAATATGTAGGTTGCATCTAAGTCATCTTTTCATTGTAAAACCACAACACGACATCAGCCCAACAAGATAACTAATATTTTTAAAGTACAAACAACGTGGCTTGACAAGACAATCACAACACGATCAGTAACCACTTATTCAAGCCTAAACAACCCCTAATACAAAGCACGAACCACAACCATCCAATATATAAGTATAAATTACTTCAAACCTAAAATATATTTTTAAAATAACTAATGAACCAATGTACATAAAGTAATTTTAAGATAGAAAAAGGCCAAAAAGCACTTAATTGACCAACCATGACTCCAAGAAAGACACCACCCTAAAAATGAAAAAAAGAGGAGAGAGAAAATAGAAAAAAAGGACAATATGAGTGGCAATTGGCACCTACTTGGCTACTTTTATCACTCACTAAAAACAGGTAACAGGTAGGGTTTTTAATTACACACAGCCTGTTATTACTCTCCCCCTTTCTCACCTGCTCTCCTCACTCACTCACTCACTCACTCACTCTTTTCACTTCACTAATTTAAAGCTCTTTAATTTCCCTTTTACTTTCTCTGAGATTTCATCTCTTTTCCCCAAATCTTCAATCTTAAGCTACCCTCTTCCCAATTCTCCTCTAATTAACACTCTTCACAATTCTCAAAAACCAAAAAAAAAAACTAAAACCCTTGAAAAATCCCATCTTTTTTCTTCATCTTCAACAATGGCATTGTTCATAAAACTACCCATTTGAAAAGTTTTGATTTTTTTCAATTTCCTCCATTAATTTCCAAAATAAGGAAAAAAAACCATTTTTTTCATAATGGGTAGTAAAATAACTGCAAATTTCTTGCTATTTTTGTTGATAGTAACACTAATTCCATCTGCATTATCAGATCTTTCATCAAGTAGATCCGCACTAATTTCTCTCTCCTCTGCAGTAGGTGGTCGGACAATTTTATGGAACACTAGTTCAAATTCCAACCCCTGTTCTTGGTCAGGTGTTCAATGCAAAAACGACGCCGTAATAGGCCTTCATTTGCCGGGATTTTCTCTCTCCGGTGAAATTCCTACTGGGGTTTTCTCAAATTTAACATCCCTCGCAACTCTCAGTCTTAGGTTTAATGAATTATCTGGAAATTTACCTTCTGATTTGGGTTTATGTTCTGAGTTGAGGAACATTTATTTGCAGGATAATAAATTTGGGGGTGAAATCCCTGAATTTTTTTCTGGGTTAAAGAATTTGGTTCGGCTTAATTTGGCTAATAATAATTTTAGTGGTGAAGTTCCTGGAAGTTTGAGGAATTTGAGTAGGTTGAAGACTTTGTATCTTCAAGAAAATAATTTGAGAGGGTTTATGCCAGAATTAAAGCTGGATTTGGACCAATTTAATGTGTCTGGTAATAATTTAAATGGTTCAATTCCTGTTAGTCTTAGTTCAATGCCTGTCACTGCTTTTCAGGGTAACAAATTGTGTGGAAAGCCCCTTCAAATTTGCCCTGGCCTTGCTGCAGGTAATGGGTTTTCTTCCTTTTGTTTTTACTTGTTTTCGGGGTTTACTCGTATGTGGGATCGAATCTCGTCTATATCATTGTAGAAAGCTACAAGTAGGGAAAGAATTAAAGAAATTATGTTAGTTCGATAATTGTTACTATATTTAGTCCGGTTAAAATCTGTTATGTCTTATGTCAACATTGTCAAGGTTTTGTATATTTGAGTATGTGGGGTTTGATTGTTTTTGATTTAGAGATTTTCTGAATGAAACTAAAATCAAATTTTTGGAAACTAGTTTTTATTTTTAGTTCTGGTTGATAGTATTTGGATTTTAGAGAGATGAATTTTTGGTGACAATAGTAATGAACCAACTACCAACCAGAAACTATAAAGTGGCCCTAGTTTTTGTTGGTTGACTATATGCTGTATTTAGTAATGTTTACTTATGTTTGAGGAGATTTTTTTTGTTGAGAACAAGGTGGTTGTTTGTTGGTGTGATGAGCAGGTACTGGTATATTGACTGGAGAACAAAAGAAGAAGAAGAAGAAGGGATTGTCAGGTGGGGCGATTGCCGGGATTGTGATTGGAGCTGTGGTGGCATTTGCTTTGATTTTGATGATTATAGTCTTTGTATGTGGCAAGAAGAGGAATAAGGAAAGCAATGCAGTTGATCTTGCATCAATCAATAAGCAATTGGGATTCGATATTCCGGAGGAGAAGCCTGCTGGGGACGTCGAGAATGGTGGATATGGAGGAGGTGGGTATTCAGTACCCGCAGTTGCAGCAGCTGCATTGGCGACCCCTGGACATACGAAAGCAGAAGAGGTGAATGGTGGAGGTGTAACTAAAAAGCTGGTGTTTTTCGGAAATGGGATTGGTGGGAAAATGTTTGATTTGGAGGAACTGTTGAGAGCTTCTGCTGAAGTATTGGGAAAAGGTACATTTGGGACAGCTTACAAGGCGGTTATGGAGATGGGTACGGTGGTTGCTGTAAAGAGGTTGAAGGACGTGATTCTTGGAGAGGTAGAATTCAAGGAGAAGATAGAAGCTGTTGGGGCAATGGAGCACGAGAATTTGGTGCCTCTCAGAGCTTACTATTACAGTAGGGATGAGAAGCTTCTTGTCTTTGATTACATGCCTACGGGAAGCTTGTCCGCATTCTTGCATGGTGAGCAACTTCTCTTAAACTACATTCTCCTTCTGTTTATGTTTTCTTTCTTGCAATTTTCAAGTTGTTTTAGGTGATCTTAATTATAGTCTTTGTATTTATGTTTAAGGGTGTTTAATCATTGAGCATAGTGTGGGTTCATTTACCGCCTATTAAGGATTCTCTATGCCCTTAATCTCTAGCGAAAAAGACTCCAATCTAGACACAAATTATAGGGTCATGCATTCTGGTATTCGAACCCATGTTAGAAGACGAAAAGGTTGTGTTTCTTTTGATGAAATGAGAAGGTTATATAAAATTAGCACATTTGCGCTTGTAGCTAGAAGAAAGAGAAGATTGTACTGTATGACCTCAAATCATTAGGCTGTTAAACTTACATTTTAGCAAATATTGTGCACTTTGTCCTCATAAATGGGGATTGCGTAGATTGTCAGGGAAGAAAACTAGGAAGTTTACCCTCACGAGTGTAAAACTGATATAAAATTCGGACTAATTTCTATACCTTCTCAAGTCAATGAAGGGCCCAACATAAAAGAAGCTGTTTAGTGCCGTTGCTACACTTTGGCATTACTATATCTTGAATTGTTGCCTAAATTATGTTGAAAAGATTTGTTTTGTTGGAATTATGTTAAAACTGTAGCCATTATTACTTGGATCAAATATGAGTTGTATGCTATTGTTATTTTTCCACAACATCAACCCCACATCTGTACCATAGGTTTATTTTGCTCTGGAAATGGTTTTCTACACTTCTAGTGTTTGAGAGATTTTTATTTGATATTTGGTTGTACTATTATTGCATTTTTATTCATTTTGTGCTATGGACTGCTATTACTATTCTTCCATCCTCGTCATTACTACCTCCATCTGGAATTGGTAGTCGCATGTACTGTTTTAGAATGTCTAGTAAATTTTGTCACATTTCTTTTAGTAGTGTTGATTTATTATTGGACTTTTTAATATACACTTGCTTGAAAATAAGTGACCGGGAGCCCAGGAGGGGATAGAAGTAACACAACTATCATAATGAGTGATTTTATACATACAATCATGTCATGTCCTTCCTACTCTGAAAGGGTTGGGATTATCTGATAACAAATTCTGGCAGAGGGATTACTTATTAGGCTACGTTTTTTTTTTATTTCTTTTCAGTCTTCATTATTTCAGCAGTGAAGTTCATGTAAACTTTTTCTGTAACCAATGATATGAAATGCTTTCTACTTTCCGTTGTCTAGCATACCTTTTAGCTGTTGCCAATCCTTAAGGTCATCCATCTAATGGTTGCTTGTCCTATTAATTTTTTTTTTTTTTAATAGGAAACAAAGGGGCCGGTAGAACACCACTTAACTGGGAATTGAGGTCAAGCATTGCCCTTGGAGTCGCTCGTGGGATTACTTACCTCCACTCTAGAGGCTCAGATGTCTCTCATGGAAACATTAAATCATCCAACGTTCTCCTCACCAAATCCTACGAACCTCGTGTGTCTGACTTTGGCCTAGCTCAGCTCGTGGGGCCATCATCCACTCCAACCCGTGTCAATGGCTATCGTGCACCTGAAGTCACAGAGCCACGTAAAGTATCCCAAAAGGCCGATGTCTACAGCTTTGGGGTGTTACTCTTGGAACTCCTCACCGGCAAAGCACCAACACATGCTTTGTTAAATGAGGAAGGGGTTGATCTCCCAAGATGGGTACAATCTGTTGTCAAGGATGATTGGGCTTCAGAGGTGTTTGATCTCGAGCTCCTTAGATACCAACACGCCGAGGAGGAGATGGTTCAACTCTTACAGCTCGCAGTAGACTGTGCAGCTCAGTACCCTGACACTCGCCCTTCAATGCTAGAAGTAACCAAACGAATTGAGGAACTATGTAGCCCTAGCATTAGAGAGGTTAACGATCCAACCACATTCATCGACACAGATGACGGATCTTCTCGTTGAACCTCAAAGCATCCAAGATTGGCATGTCAATGTACGTAAAATTCCGGACTCTTACCTTACAAAGATTAACAAAATTCATGTTGTATGCCCTAGGAGAGTCAACAACTGCTCAACCGGTCCCTTCTTTTTTCGAATTTTTCCCTCGTGTATTCGCTCGCTTTATTTTAATTACTTTTTTTTGTATGGCTTGGAGAGTGGGGTAGAGTTAATACTTGTGAATGTGTTGTTGTTAGAGGGATCTTTTGGGTGGCTGTAATTATTAGTGATTTAGTGTGGTTTCTGTGTTGTGTTGGTGTACTGAATGTGCTTTAACTTTACAGCAGATTTGGAGCATTTTCATATCTTTGTGTTGAGGTCGACATCTTTAGTTTGCTTCGTCATGCGGGTATGTGTTAGTTGTATTGCATGCTATTTCAAGTGTAATTTGGTCCCACTTTGTCTCTATTTTAGTTATAATTATTGCTTATCATTCAACTTCTATCTAGGCTAGGTTGTATTTATACATACATACATACGTAGTACGGAGTATTATTTTATGCTTTTTCATCATTTCCTTGGGATAACGTCGTGAACAGAGATTAGAATACTCCGTAACAATTATTGGTGGCCACAGCCTAGGTTGAGCAAGAGCTGCCCATTGTTCGTTTGTTTTGCCAACCTTGGTCTGGTCGGGATTCTAATGAATATGACTAGCTGTTCCTTAGCCTGTGTGCCTTGGGAGCTAAATTTAGTTTGTAAATTGAACGACGAACGTGTGAAATCATTATCTGATCTTAAACTTAATTCCTAAACATTGGAATGGACTATTATAATGGCCTCAACAAATTCCACTGCGCAATTGATACTCTGAATTTATATTCATGATTAGTGGTAGCAGTTTAATCACTGTTTCGGCAAAAAATGAGCTAACCGGGCCTTGGAGGGGTGTCTGAGAACCTCGAATTTGGGCCTTGAATGGACCTGCAAAATGAACCCCGAGCCCCGGGGGTTGAACCCGGGCGGAGCCTCCGACGCCCAAGTTAGTTGCCAAACAATGCATATTTTGAGAGGAGTTTAGGGGAGAGAGTGGAGGAGTATGGTCATCTTAGATGATAAGAGTGACCTCCTTCTTTACCTTATGCCCTTTGAGGGGTATTTATATGAGTACATAAGTGGGTTTATGAGCCCTAAAATTACATATGTGGGCCGTTGAAGGCCATATTGATGTATTTGACTTATTTGGGGCCTTTTATACCTTTTTTATGGCCTTTGGGCTTATATGGGTAGAGTTACCCAAGACTAAAATGGGTATGACCATTTTAGTACCCAAACAATCACTAAAATGGATGATTTGTGGAGAAAGGGGGGTTTGCTGTCACAGTTACATCGCGATACCTACCTTTGAGAGACTTATGTTGGTTCAGGCTGGATTGTTCTAGGATGGTTGGAGTTTGATCCGAGATGCACTTATTGGCATCTGCATATAAGACTCGTTGGAGCTATGGTTGTTCTCGACCATTATGGAGTCCATATTACATAAACGGTCTAGACTTATTCTGGTTCACTACATAACCGTCTATGGGTCTCAAACATGCCGTTTGAGCAGCCCAGGCTGCCCAAACCATCATGTTCTAAGTCGCAAACGGTTTTTGGACATACAGAAACCACACTAATTTTTGCATTGCCAACATCAACCTTCATCTTTCAAGTTATTTTTAACACAAATAGTTTACCGTGAATGTGCTTCATATAAATGTACTCCGTATAAAATTTCCTCAAAATTTCTCTATTAAAGCGATTTCTGATCCATTCATGTTTTAACAACCCTTGGTTAAGATTTGTTAATAATCTATGAAATGGATTAATCATCATTTTAATAATTGATTTAGAACGTATCATTTGTAATAATTCTAGGAAAGGAAAGAGATATTGCAATGGAAAATCTATAATTTGCTTAGGCTCCAAAACATGGAGAAAATTATGCCATAAATTTATGGTGGAATCACAAAATTTTCCTGAAATTGTGGAAGCCCAATAAAAGGATAGATAATATCAACCTTCAACTTTACTTACATCATTTCTCCACCCATGACAACTTGGCTTAAACCATGAAAAAAAACACTAAATTTAGGCAAACACCTTTTGACACCAATAGATACATTTGACAAACATCAAACTTCGGTTTAGGACCTTTGTCTTCCTTTCTTTAGGCGTAATAGTTCATCTCTTCCTCCAACAATCAAAGTGAAACCAAAAATTAAAAGGAAAAAAGAAATCACGACGAGGGAGAGTGGCTAACATATATTAAGAACACTCTCCCCCCAATGGACTCAGCCTCTGTAGAGCTCCCAAGACCGCCTGCGCATGGCAAGTATGACTTTCACACAAATAGGCCTAGGCAACGAAAGGGCGCCTACATAAAATGTTTTTGCATTGCCTTAATTGTTATCATCCTAATTGCCTTATGTATTAATGCCATAGTTTTGTTCGTTGCCTTCAAGAAGGCTCATGTGCCAAATTTCCAAGTAAAAAATGTTCAAGTTTCAAAATTTAGTGTTGCTAACGTGTTAACCGATCAACAAAAAGTGTTATCAACAGATCTTGATTTTTTCTTTGAATCCGATAACAAAAATCCTTTGGTTGGTGTTGATTTTGGGAATATGGTGATGGACACGAGTTGGGATGGTGTACAAGCACATTTAGGGGAAACCCACGTCCAAAATTTTGTACAAAAGTCTAAGGGTGTATCAAAGTTGAAAGTAAGTACCAAAAATGAGGTTGAACTAAAAAAGAATGTGAAACCAGAGGATATGAAGCTTAAATTATCTCTTAGTGGAGATCTCAAGTTTTTTTCTGGTCCTTTCAAGACCAAACTTTATCCCTTCATGATTTCATGCAATGATATATCCAGTGTTTCGGTTAATGCTGCTTGTACCTCCAAAATGTATAACAATGGGTAAGTTTTCTTATGTATTTCATATGGCTTTATGTTCATTCCTTTTATTCATTTGGTCTACATCACCTCGGGCGTACCATGTACATACATATGCCTAGGCAATTTGTGACGCGTGTGTGATTCGCATGAGAATGTGTGTCATATATGCATCAACACGTGACATATCGTTTATTGTACCTAATGAATAATAGCTTTAATTATTTTTTTTCGGAAAATTATATTTCTTATGAATTGTTTGAAAGTGGTACTATGTTAAGGGAGGAGTTAAAGACTCATATCCAATATTAATAATGTATGAGGTATGAAGCTGAAAACAAATTTGCCTCACAAATTTTCATATGATGAGACGTGTTACACTGTTAGTTAATAGTGTGATGTGTTCAAAAAAGTTTAATATTGACCTTATACGAGGTTAATGGTATGTATTAGTTGAGTGTAAACGGGGTTATTGGATTACTAATACTCTGTACAACTTTAATGGGATTACGGATAGTTTAATGAGGTTATTAGAAATGTGACACCATAAAACGTTTTATTTATTTCCATCACTATAATTGTTCATTTGGGCAGCAAAAAACCAGAAGCACCATTGAAGCCAAAGTCACCAACACCACCACAAACACCAAAAGTAATGCCAAATGATGCAAGTCCAACAGCAGAAGGGCCAACAGCGGAAGGGCCAGCTGCGGAAGAGCCAGCCGATGAGCCTCCATCGTCACCTCCGGCGAAATCATTCCCACCAGTCAAACTCACCGTCCAAGACAAATATGTAAGCTAGTCATATTTTAGTTAAATGGGAAACTTGTGAACAACTACGTACATTTTGTAAGAAAAAAACTAGTACGTACTTAATATGAAGTGTTTTGTTATGTGACACTACCAATAAACATTTTTTATCCATATATTTTAGCTCAAGTGTTTTAAAAAAAACATAGTAGAATAAGTTGTGTGTTTTGTTGTAGGTAATTATGGATAACGGATTTCTGCAAGCTACAATAGCCAAACCTGGTGGATTTGTCACTGGCATCAAATACAATGGAGTTGATAACATTCTTGATACAGTCAATCCAGAAGATGATAGAGGGTATACTTATTAATGTTCAATACTAATATAAAAGAAAGCTTTTTTTGTCATTGTAACTTTTTTTTTTTATTACAAAGTTACACGAGAACAATTAAGTTGTCACCAACTATTGGCACTAGTTAGACACTTCTCAACATTGCTTACACAAAAGTTAATGTTTAACATCACTAATTCGAAGTATTACGGAGTTTTAATTTTCACTACCTCTAATATACGAGTAAATGTTAATGTTCTATTTAGGTATTGGGATGTTGTTTGGGCTCCACCTGGTACAAAAGGAACCAAAGGAAATTTCCAAAGGTAGTATATTATCTACATTTCGTGTTTACTTTAAATAAATTGGAGAAAAAAAAAAACAAGGAAAAATCGGTATATATACTAGGTATTTCTACACAAATCAAGGATTTGGACCATTTGGTCATATTCAATTTTAGTACTACTGTAGTATATATTAGAATTGTGCCCAAATTATTTTTTAAAATTTCAATCAACAGGATAATCGGTACTGACTTTCGAGTTATTCTTGAAAAAGAAGAACAATTAGAATTATCGTTTAAGATATCATACGATCCTGCTACTGGTGGTAAAAAGGTTGCTCCAATGGAAATAGATCAAAGGTATGATTTAACTTCAAGACATTTGTGTTGTGTATTTATAAGAGGGTTATGATTTAATGAAACTTGTGTCAAATTACTCAAACACCTTCATTAGACTGTGTGTCTTATTCAAATAAAATCTCAATTTCTAAGAACCATTTCTTATTTCCTTTACGGCTTTGCTCAAACTAAAACATTTTAGTTTTCCAACTGGTTTATGGCTACACTTGCTATTGTCACACATTGAGTCTTAAGTTAGCCTATCTCACACACAGTTATCGTAAAAATGGAATGTATTCTCCAAGAAAGTAAAATGTCACACGTAAAATGAAGAAAAATAACTATAGCTAGCACGACAAGTTACATAATAAGTTACCATAAATCCATTTCGTACATGGTTTTGCCTTTGATTAATGCCACGGGTATGTAAATAATGTGAGTAGATTTCTCAAATGTTACATACCAATTGAGTTCTTCCTGTTATTGTGTTCATTTGTTGCTCTATTTCCAAACAGAAACTAACGAGTGTAATATGAACAATTGGTATAGGTATGTGATGCTTCGTGGAGTATCTGGTATATATGCCTACGGTATCTTTGAGAGGGCAGCTTGGCCTGCTTTTGGTATGCCTAATGCTAGGCTTGCTTTCAAGCTTCAAAGACAGCAGTAAGTATGCTTGAAACCTTTGCAATTTTTTTAAATGGTGTATGAATTTGTAAATTGAATGCAACGTAGTCATATACTAGTATAATTTAACCGATTTTCATGTTATATGCCTATATGGTGATTTTGGCCAGGTTTAAGTACATGGTGATTGCAGATAATAGGCAAAGAGAAATGCCTGCACCCGAGGATCGTATGAAGAATAGAGCTGAAGAGCTTATTTATCCTGAAGCAGTGATATTGAAGAATCCTACCGATCCACAATTTAAAGGAGAGGTATGTTCGGTAGCATACGATGCTTCCATATGATATGTATTCGATATTAGAAACTGGACTATTAACAAGATTGTTATATAAAACACACCCATAAGTTAGTCGTGTACAAGAAAATACAACCGATAACATATTGACATATTCAAAAGTTTAAATATGAAACACGTTGTATTGGGAGTAATTTAAACGGTACGTGATAACTAATACCGGACAGATTGAATTTCATGACTAGTCCTGAGATCGGTTTAAGCTTGGCTTTTATGGCAGGTGGATGACAAGTACCAGTATTCAATGGAAAGCCAAGACATACGAGTACATGGGTGGATCAGTAAAGACCCGCCTACTGGATTCTGGCAAATTACTCCCAGCTATGAGTTCCGTTCGGGCGGGCCCAACAAACAATTCCTCACCTCTCACGTCGGCCCATCCACTCTTGCTGTAAGTTTCTTCTCTGAGTGTATACTTTCACTCTAGAATGAATCGTCACATTGTCCCAATTCTACATAATTAAGGATACTTTCACCGCGATATAACTAAAGCACTTATTGATTTCCTCATATCTAGTAAGCACAAAAAAACCTAAAAATAAGTACACCATACCAATAAATCGATGATTAGGGAATTAAACGATTGTAGATAGTGCGCAAATGCACATTACATCTATCTAGAATTGGTGTGGATGTATGTATTTTTAGATACTTATTAGTGTATGATAGACACAGTGGGTGTGTGGCCATAATGTCTAGGTACAATTTAGAAAATATCCCGACTTTCCAAACATTTTAAAATAGTATACAATACATTGATACTGATTTGAATATTATGAACAGATGTTTGTAAGTGCACACTACTCAGGAGAAGACCTAATACCGAGATTTGCTGAAGGAGAACCATGGAATCATATATATGGCCCTATGTTTATGTATATGAATAATGTGACCACCGGACAAGATCTTCCTTTGCTTTGGGATGATGCTAAAGAAAGGGTGCAATTTTTTTCATTCCATATAATTCTCAAAAATAAACTTAAATTAAATTAATTCCTGCAATTAGCTTGATCTTGAATTACATAATTAACATTTCTATTCATCTCATCTCTGAAGATGTTATCTGAAGTCAAACAATGGCCATACAGCTTCCCAACATCAGAAGATTTCCCTAAAGCCAATGAACGAGTTAATGTTACTGGACGATTTTTCGTTCATGACAGGT
Source organism: Chenopodium quinoa (assembly GCF_001683475.1). Lineage (NCBI taxonomy): Eukaryota > Viridiplantae > Streptophyta > Magnoliopsida > Caryophyllales > Amaranthaceae > Chenopodium > Chenopodium quinoa. The sequence continues at coordinate 3,037,622 of NW_018745080.1, read as the reverse complement.
AAGTCTCTATTTTACACTCCTATATGAAATAATATAGTGTGGTGAATAAAAATGTGAGCAATGTGACATACATACTGATGTTGTAACACAATTATTTTCAGTAGAGATTTATCACATTTGGGTGAAAGGAGTGGAAGAATATAATCAATACCCATTGTATAGGCTTATTCGTGTATAGCAATGAAAATCAATCAATGAACACAATCAACACATGTTACACATCCTACCAGAATCGAGTACCACATACCACTAATAAGAACGACATTCTTCCCTTGTGAGGGACTGACTCTGATCCTACCAAGAGATGGTAATGCATAAATCACCCTACAAGGGCTACAATATATAACCAACTAGCAAAGAAAACATCTCCTATTAAATTCCCATAAAACATACCGTTTATAAATGGGTAACCTTATACTTTTTCGATACAATAGTTTTATAAAACTCTCCAAATGTTCTTAGAAATAATTTTAGGCATTCCTAAATATGTTATTTTACTTTATGTAAATTTTTCTTAGAATCAAGGGTGGTAATCCGTATTTTTACACCTTATTACTCCGAAAAAAATTAATATCCCAGTTAGCCTCCTCATAAGTTGAACCAAAATGAATGTTTCAGATATCTGAGCAAAGAAAAGGGGCCAGCAAGAAATGCATTCATTGGACTAGGTCCACCAGGAGAAGCAGGATCTTGGCAAAGGGATAGCAAGGTACTAATATGGGCTTTATGCTCCTCAGTTATATTAATCTTTGTATTAATCGTTACCCTTTCATTCGAACACTACATTTTAACTTTATATTGTTCGTTGGTTAAGTCAAAACATTATCCGCTACTTGAAAGATATTGTCTAATACTCTCATATTCAACCTATATCAGCTAACATTGTTGTCTCAATGCTTTCGAAAGTGTCTCGACCTCACCTATGTTGATCCACAACAACCTTAAATAACGAGGTTCATGTCGTAAACGAGGAGTGGGTTGATAAAAAAATTAAAAAAAAAATTAAAAACTCTTTGACACTACATAGTAATTAATATAATGAAGGATGAACGTGCACGATCACATTGAATACTCTAGAAGTAGAAAACAATCCAATATATAAGAATTGGATAAACTAAGATTGTTGTCCTTAGACACATTGAAACCAATTTAGAATCACAAACTGATCACTCACTTTGATCTCAAATCAAGTACAAAGTACAGAGTATATACCTATATAATATATCCTCTCGTTAACAACTTGCTTAGAAAATATATTGTGGTAAAACCTTTTTGTGCTGCTTCAACAGACTTACCAATTCTGGACACGAACAGATCAGCATGGGAATTTCACAATTTCATTTGTACGAGTTGGCAGCTACAACCTTCATGGTTGGGTTGATGGCTTTATTGGAGACTTTAAACACAATGTGCCTATCAACATAACAGTAGGTAAATTTTCTTTGATCATCTTCAATTATGAAAGTCTTAATCAATCTGTTTCATTTGCATCTTAGTGACATGACAAGTTATATAACATTCTGTTTGGAATCAACAGAACCATATATTTCCAAAAAAAAATTGTCACGTTTTTTAAAACAGTCTTGGTTTACGATTGGAACTCCATATGTGTTATCTTTGCATTTTTGGATGGAGGGAGTACTTGATATAAGCAGCCTATTAATGCTAAATTACTACTAATTGGTAATTCAGGACAGAATGTAGATGTGGGTGAGGTTGTGTTTGAGCCACCGAGGGATGGACCAACCTTATGGGAAATAGGCGTTCCTGATCGTCTTGCAAGGGAATTCTTCATCCCTGATCCTAATCCAAAATACGTCAATAAGCTATATGTTAATCACCCTGATAGGTATATTCGCACTTCTCTTAAACTCTAATTTTGGAGACAACTAATATTCATACTACGTATATATATATATGCTTCGTATTGTTTTCTTGAAATATAGGCAATAAGGTTAGTGAATTGTTTTTACAACTTAATCCGATTTCTTATGATTATGAACAGGTTTAGGCAATACGGTTTGTGGGAAAGATATGCAGAATTATATCCAAAGGATGACTTAGTCTATGATGTTAATGCAAGTGATTACTCAAAGGATTGGTTCTATGCTCAAGTCACAAGGTTAATACTTCCTCTCATTTTGGACATTTTTCATGCCATTTTTTAAAAATAATTCTTGTACCATGTTTTCTCAAACTTCAATGGATGTGTTTCCTACGGAGTTACAGGCCATTAGGTGGAAGGTATAATGGAACCACATGGTCAGTCAAATTCAATCTGGATGATGTTGCATTAGATGCAACCTACAAACTCAGGTTGGCTATAGCCTCTGCCACCAATTCCGACTTGCAGGTACAAATGCATTCCCTTTTAGCCTTTTATATAGGGGAAAAAAAATAATAAGGATGCAATCTGTTCACCTTAAAAGATAAGTTTCAGGGCTCATTAGGTGTAACCGTGTAAACATAGGGTGAAAATCAGGCTAGTCGGGTTTAATTAGATCTACAAAGTTAAGTTCAAATAAGTTTAGGTGAAGAGAACGTACCCTGAATGGCTAAATCTAACTTAAAGTGGGTCATAAACATTTCTTGATCACATGTTTCGACTTTAGCTTGATTTCTAACTTTGACTGAAAAATTGTCAAAAATTGCGTGCTAATGAGAGTTGTATAGTACTATTGTATACTACTTAGATGCATGCTAATGTAGCTTTTTTGTCATTCATGTCTACTAGATACGATTCAACAAGCCAAAACCAAGTCCTCCAATCTTTACAACTGGGAAAATAGGTAATGATAACTCAATTGCAAGGCATGGTATTCATGGACTTTATTGGCTTTACAACGTAGATGTCAAAGGAAGTGAACTCAACAAAGGCAGCAATACTCTATTTTTGACTCAATCAAAGGGAGTAAGTCCTTTCCAAGGGATCATGTATGATTATCTTCGGCTCGAAGGCCCTCCAACCAGTCCTAAGTGAAGACATGGGTAATAAAAGAAAGAAAAAAAAAGCTAACCCACTAATTAAAAAGTCTAAAATTGATTCAATCCTCGATCAAATCAATGAAAATAACAATGATGCATCTTGCACAAATTTATACTCCTGAATCCTGATATACTATGGTCAATCCTAATACTATTAGGGGGCTGTTTTTTGGTGACATTTTGGGAGCTGATTTCTCTAACCCTTTTTGTTGTTACTTGTTTAATTATTTCTACCAATTTACTTTTAGGAGAGGACACTTTTTTAAAACTTTTTTTCGTCTAATTAGTATTATTGAGTTACCAACTAACCATTGATGTGTATATGTATTTTTCTTTTTAGTGTAGAAAGATGAGGTGATTTTTGCCATATATTTCTTGGTTATCTACATATATCTTACTTTTGCTAGCTCTATATGCACGTGTTCCATGATATGTAGTACCCCCTATCTCTAACAGTTAGGTGATTGTATCTCAAAATCACACAGATTTGGATTAAAAAGTTAGGCTTATTTAACTTCAATAGTTTTTTTTTTTTTTTGTTTGACACCATTTAACTTTACAGTTGTTTATATGAGTAATTAACTTTTGGAAAATAATTATCAGTTGAAAATGTTTCCCTCAAAACCATATGCAGACACGTAGTACGTCTTAGTCTTATGGAAACAATAAAATGAATAAAGGTGAACATGGCGGTAAAAAATCTGATAATGCAATAATTATGCAAGCAAGGTATTTCAATATCCTTTTGAAAACACATTACATTTGAAACTCAAAAATAAATCACAATTAACAAATAACAATACAAAATGATATGGAATAACTATTAATTAGCACCACAATACCTTTAACCTGCAGTAAGATTGCACGAGTAATTTAGTTAGAATTTTGAATCTCCCTTTTCTTCTTCTCTGCAGCATCTGTCGCGTTTACTTGCATCTTAGCTGTTTGTAAATCAGCTATTGTTGCTTCCTTCTCGTTTCTTGCCGTCAATGTTTTCCCCTGCAGACACGCACACACACCCCATAGAAAGTGAGCAACATGAGAACATTGTACACTAAAATATTACCAAGGACCGGACTGTTTAGTCTAATTTCGGGACTTTTTGGATATATATTCAGGGTTTATGCAGAGGTAATTGGGAAAAAAGACATGAGATTGGAATCACAGGGATTAACTAGGGACACTACTCCACATGATTAACGATGTACGAAAGTTCCAACTCAATTCAACTGATAAAACAAAGTCAGTACTTCCAGCCCAAATTTGTTCAATGTAGTTGAACAGAAGTATGTAAAAAATGCAGTAAAGTTTAATTTAAATCAATTTACCAAAAATAAGTTGAAGACACCACACCATTGTTAGTCAATATGATCAAACGTGTGGAATACGAACAATGGATGCAAATGAAGTGATTCCTAGCTAACCTTCGATGCAAGTCAGGTCCTTTTCATCTGATTTTTACTCAAGGAGCCGCACAAGGGTCAAGGGCAATACAAATTACAAATAGAGGTGAGGAATTTGAACCTGCAACTTAGCGTACAATTGTACACAGACCCGCATTCTTAATCACTAGGCCAAGACATCATTGGTATCTTTCACTATTAATACGGAGTATATGGTAATTGCTTACGGTAACGGGGATATACCCCATTATTGTTTGTCATAACCACAAGTAATTTATATTTGAGGTAAGTTTATACTACATTACTACTCATGTAGTCATGTGTATAGAGACATTGATTGATTGATAGTTTGATAACTAAGATGTTAGAAGCCAAAACTGAGATTAAGTATACTAATTATTCCCAAATTTTCCCTAATTTGAACTTGAAAGGGATTACGAATGTGCTAGCTAAGTTTGCGATTAACGACAATTAACAACCATGAAGACGGAAAAACAAGTAATAAACAAGACAAGGAGAATTTACCGTGGGAAACCCGAGAACCGGGAGAAAAACCCACCAATCCACTATGGAGTAACAATTTGATGAAAAACAATGTAGATTACAAGCTTCAATCACCATTAAAGCTCCCACCCCAAGCTCACCCTCTCAAACACTTAAACCCTAAGTGTTTGGGTTTACATGAGGCTCTCTCTATCTCTACATCTTTCCCTTCATATCATTCTCACTCTACAATGACAAATACATGAGTATATATAGTGCTAGGCTAAATAAAACAATCCTACGGTCTTAAATAACCCACATCGCTTAAGTCGCAAAACCGTAGGAAACAGGGCATACACGAGGTTCGACCAAACCTACCCCATGTTCGACCGAACCAAGTGTGGTTCGGTCAAACCTCCAGAGGTTCGTTCGAACTTCGAGTCAGTAGCTTTTGCAAATGAAAATCTACAACAGGTTCGACCGAACCTTTCAGAAGTTCGGTCGAACTCCCGCACTGTTCAGACAGGTCTTCGTAAAATGGTCATAACTCCCTTGATTCTTAACTAAATCGAGCTTATGACCAGGCGTTGGAAAGCTCTTGAGACGAGCTATCACCTGCAACTTGAATCATCTCGATATCACTTCTAGATCTTGAGATATGCCCATTTGAAGTCAGCCCTTTGACATCCACCATTGCTTTACACCAAGCAATAGCCCATAGCTTAATCTCCTAAGCTATGCACCCCCTTAGCCTTCTTGAAACCGTTCTCCACTCTCAAACCCAATAGAACTAACCTATCATAACTTATTTATTTGAACTCATTTTCCTAAAATAAGTAAAAATAAGATAGAGGAACTCACACACTTTGTAAACAAAATTTACTGAGTATTTTTCAATATATAAGTAAAAATAAGGTGAACAAAATACAATTGAAATATCGTTTAATAACTTCCATTGTAAATTAAAAAAAAAAGGTAAGATTAAAAAGAAGGTACCTGGCCAACAACAAAGGCTTTGCAATAGCCAAGACATTCTTGGACGGAAACACAAAAGGTGAGGCAACTATTTTTCATATTTGAGAAACAAGATTTATGTTGTTCTTCCATCCTACTATTTCTTCTGCTTAAATTGGTTTCTTCCATAATTTTTCACCCAAAATGAATTTGAAAGTTCTCTCAAATTATCAATGTATTTTTTTCAAATATAAAGGCATTGAATTTCCTTCATTTTTTCAGTGTTTTGGGGCTTTTGGGAAGGTAGTTTGCCGCGTGTTATTTGAGGTGTAATATACGTGGCAACCCCACATTTATATGCTCTATTTTCTAATGTGTCCTACACTCCTACAATACATTGTATTATTGCCCTCATGTTTTCTCTTTTTGCAATTATTCTTCCTCCGTTACTTATTAATTATAACATTAGATTTGACACATGATTTTAGGAAAATTATAAAGTGAGAATTAAATTAAGAATTTTGAAATATAAAGTATAGGTATTACGTAGAGTTTAGCAAAAATTGACACGACACAGTTGGACACGAAAAAAGTGTTAGTGTCAAGGATTTATGATACAATTGATTAAACGGGTCAACACGACATAACACGTTTAATTAACCAGGTTGGTTTAAGGTTAAGAATTCCAACACAAAACTAACACGAATCAACCTGCTTAAAAAAATAATCAATATTTTATGGAATTTATGATAAATATTTTGAATGAGGCTAATATTTTTACTTATAATAAGAAGAAACACGACATGTACCGGATACGAATAAAGCGGGTTAGTGTTAAGACATTTCAACACGATTAGTTAAAAGGGTCAACACGACAGGTTTATTAAATGAGTCAAGTTAGTGTTGAGGTCCTTCAACCTGTTTAACTTCGAACACGACACGACACGTTTATCAACTCTAATAAGTAGTAGGGTATATTTAATTGTTAGTGAGACAAATAAGTAATAAAATTGTAGTGAGTTGTTACCATATAAAAATTGTTGCATTAATCAAAAACAAATGAAAACAAGTTAAATAGATTTTTTTTTTTGGTGTTCCACCTGATTCACCGTTTTAGCTGATCTAGATTCAGAGATCAGTTTTGGGCGGTTAGATTCCAATCCCCTCCCAATTATTGTTGTGGGGATCGAACACGCGATCCTTCCTACCAAGTGTAGTCCCAATCACCACTTCATCAACAGTCAATTGGTAAGTTTAATGTTGTTGGTCTAGTTTAATTTCGTATGATTATGCAAGCAATAAAAAAAAATACTACGCATAATAATTAGTTGAAATAGAGCGAACCGACGCAACTATGACCTTTGTCTATAACAAAAGCTTGGAATTAATGGAACTCGACATTAAGTATTGTGAACTTGCTTTCCATAGCTTATTTTGATTTGTTTAGAAAAAAAGTAAGATACGATAACATAAGTTTATACAAAATAAGTTTAGATAATAAAACGCATAAATTGACATAATGTCAGCTTTTGCGCCAGCAATTGGTTGTACCATGCTTAGTACAACCGGTGATGATAAATTATAAACTACCGAAATTTATAAATTTTGTTCATTTGGATTAGCTGAGCTAAATTGATGTAATAAGGAGTTGATTTGAAAACTATCATTTTTCACTAAGTTAACTAAGACTTATTAGTGAGGTCTTAAAAACTGGCTCTGCTCGCCCGTCTACGCTCCGACCAAGGAACTCATAATTTAGAAAATGTTTTCATCGATTTATTTTTAAATGTATAAAACATATTGCTGGTACGGTTAAAGGTGGGATATTTTGTTAGGATTGAAATTTTGGAAGTGCGCTTGTGATGGTGATAAATAAATTTTTTAGTAAAAGTGAAAAAATCTACTTGTAAAAAAAATCAATTTTATTTTGTCATTTAATAACAGATTAAAAATGGCAATAGCAAATTACAATGCGCGCCAATACTTAACAAAATAAGAAATTTCAAATATGAATTAAAATACAATGCAAAATATTTCATTTTCGATCACGTCTTGTATATTTTTTTTTCAATTTTAGTTGAAGACATGCATTATACATAGTATTACCAATTTGGACTTTACTTTGGCCTATGTAATAATTTGATATTTTCATATATACCTTGCTCTCAAATTAAACTCAACTCAATAGAATAATTAGGTCACTAAATATAAATGAATACATTTTCAGCATCTTCATTTACATATATTCAAAATTAAGATATGCATGGGTTGTGTACTGATAATTAGAATTTTATAATAACTCGGCATGAAAAGTATTTTTCTAACTCTAAGAATAAACCTCTCTAGTCCAATCTAATTAAATTTCTCCTGGTTTGGTCCAATCGTTTCTTTTAGGCCTCGTTTGGTTGAATGTGGGAAATGCAAATTCCTTGAAAAATTATATTCCTATGTAATTGGAATTCTTAGAAAATGCTAAATTGTGTTTGGTAAACCATAGGAAGTGGAAATTCCTATGGGAAGTTTCACTTACCTAGGTCTCCCTAGGTAATTAAATGCCTCCATTTCGTGGGAAGTGGAAATTCATGGGAATTTCTACTTCCTATGAATTTGTCAACCAAACAACTCCAAAGAATTTCAATTCCTAGGAATTTCAACTTCACGTGTTTTTATTTATAAACCAAACAAGGCCTTAGTATTGTCTCTCACTTATTTTACAATTAATAAGTATTAATATTTGGAAAACTTATCATTTACTACTCTCACTTTGACGAATTTAAATAAATGTAAATGAAGATGTTGAAAAAATAAATTACATTATCTAGTTCTTACATGGAAGTACGATTATTATCAAAATTTCCATAAAATTTCTAAAACTTTTTAACTTCTCATTTATATATATATATATGTATTAATAGATAAAAGACTTTTACTCTAAACGTCTCCATCATCTTGATAGTAATTTTAAATTTATTATATTATTACTATGTGTAGGCAATTTATATTATCGTCAACATATTAACAAAATAAGAAGTTTCAACGCTTTATCATTTCCAACCACATCTTTAATAAGGAAAAAATTTGTGTAGAACGGATTCACCGTGAGTCCGGGTTTACTAGAAAGCTTCTTGAAGTTCCTTAGTGGAGCCGGCATTGCCTCCAAATCCGGTGTATAGTAGTACGACAGAGAGCTCAGACGATAATATAATGGGGAAGCAAATGATGACTTTCTGGACAAATTTGGTGGTTTGAAGTCAGTTGAACAATAGATGACCGCAATAGCAATCCACAAAAGATGACATGGATTTCAAAATCAATAATTGAAGGAAAATAAGGATTAGATCGACATAACCATCGCCGTTTTTGTCCATCTCATCCATCACCATCTTCACTTCACTTCTTCCGGCGATGTTGCCGATCCTAGGGCGTGTAACAGCGACATGAGTTCCGATGCCGAGATCTTTCCATCGCCATTTTTGTCAAATTTCTAGAAGATTATCTCGATTTCTGTTTGAGATTTTCTCTGAGAGTTGAGCAAGCAAACCATTGCAGAGATAAATGAGAGAGAAAATGGAGATAAGGGGAGATGAATGGAGAAGAACTAATCAAAGGAGAGAGGAAGAGAGTTGTGAAAATGAATAAGCCCCTAAAATATTATTGTCAGATATTAGAATATTATTGTCATATATTAGAATATTAGATTATTAAATTATTAATGTCAGATATTAGATTATTAATGTCATATATTAGAATAGTATTGTCGGATATTAGAATATTAATGTCATATATTTGAATATTATTGTCAGATATTAGAAAATTACTGTCAGACATATTGGACTCACGGTGAGTCCGGTCTCACACAATATCTTTCCCTTTAATAAAACTTCTATTTCAATCCAACACCATTATTCTACTAATTTGGTCTTCACTTCAATATTTTTTGGAATGCTATCCAAAGCAAATCGAAAACACTGAACAACCTATCCCACCAAAATAAAGTCATTTACGTATTATAGTTTTTACATTTATAATGTATTAGATTTAAATAAGGAATAAATTACATTATGTCGAGATGAATCTCCCTGCAAACTTCAAATCTATATTATGCAGTAGATAATTATTTGATATTTATAAATCTACTTCATCTGAAATGCACACTTTATCAACTAATCTACTCGTAATACATAAGTCACTCGTACTTTGTATCTGCTTACAAATCATGCTTCAATCTAGTAAAAAACACCCTCTAAACTCTACCCTCCATCTAGAAAACATACAAACACAAATTTATGACCTAACTTCAAGCAACTTTTAGAAAAACCTTAAAAAGTATACTAAAAATTTACAACTCATATATTAACCCTAATTAACCATTTAAACTAGTGAAAAAAAAAAAAAAGGTAACCATTTAAACCGACTTATACTCTTACCATTTTCTTAACTCTTCATTTTTTTTCATAACACTATATGAATAAAATAAAAACCTAAAATGTCATTCATTTTCAAATAAACTCTCTTTAAAAAAAACTCCAAAAAAAAAAAAAGAAAAAGAAAAAGAAAAGAAAAAGAAAAGAAACAAAAGGAACACCAGTTTTCTCTTTCTCTCTCCTCCATTTTTTGCTTTGGGGTTCCGCCTCTTCTCTTTCTCTCTCCTCTTTTTCTCTCTCTTCTTGTATAGTCGAAAATCCAAGAACAAATTTCGGATGTGTATGCATCTTCATCTTCTTCATAATCTTTGGTACTCTTCTTTTGACTCTTTAATTTTCTCTCTCCTCGTGTTTAGGGTTTTTTTATCTATGGGTTTTAATTTTTGGAATTTATGATTAATTTATGAAGTGTGATTGTGATTTTAATTTTTGATTTCTGGGTTGTTTTTTTGGTAGATATCAGAGAAATTAATCAAGGAAAGTTTGGATTTTTTCAGAAATGGCTACCTTAAGATCGAGTTTGCCGTCGCGGCTTCGGCAGCTCTTTTCTAATGAAGGATCTTTTGGTCCTTCTGTTCAACTTGATTCTGAGACGGTTAGTTTATTTGATTTTGTTGTTGTTTTTTTGAATTTTTGATTTGTTTTTGTACTAGGGTTTTTTGGCATTGATTGCTGATTTAGGGTTTTTTTTTTTCTTTAATTGTGGGGATGGATTTTTGATTGGGTTGTTTGTTAGGGTTTACTAAATAGTTAATTGTAAGGGTTTTGGATATTATTTGATTAATTAGCAGTTTAATGTACGTTTTGTTATTGGGTTGATTGTGCTTTTATCAAAATTTTAACAAGTTTTGAAACTTTATTGGGTTTGTGTATGTGACTTTGTAATTAAATATAATTTTGCTTCATGTCAGTCTTGTGTAAATAAAAATGCTTTGCTTGTTGAATTAACATTCAAAATACTGTGGAAGAATCTTCTTATTGGTGACTTGCAAGTCTATCTATTTGTGCAAATTTAAAATGGTGCCTGGATTTGAAATAGCGCCGCAAGATAGCTATATATGTTTGGTTTTTGAGTGATTTGGGTATTGTAATTGTAAAACGAAATGGTGTGAAAATTGTCTTGATTAGATTATTAAACCTGTAAATTAGATTTTAGTGCACCCCACAATAGTAGGTGAATATGGCTGAGGCAATTGACTAAACTTATGGATCAGATTAATTGCAGCTATGTGATAAAGTTTTCCATGTGTGTCAAGATCTTATGAGAGGAGGAAGATATTTTTTTACCATTTTTTTTTTTTGCATCGTGATCAATGGGTGAAGGTGAAGATTCTGAATCTTGTTTAATAATTGATTAGATTGATAGGACCTTGTGTTTCTCTGGTTTTTGTAATATGGAGTCATTATAAGGATGAGGATACATTTGAATAGATTGAGATCTTATACTAAATAAATTGGACGAATTTGTTTCCACGTAGTAATGTTTTTTTTTATCTTGGTGTTTTTACATGAAAGATGTATGATCAGTGCCTATTAGCAGCTCTATTATTCTGCTTATGAAATTCATATATAAGGCTTTATTTTGGTATGATCAATACCAGTATCAGCTCATTCCTTCTGTGTACAATAGTTGTATGATGAATTCTATCTTTCTGTTTAATTTCTTGCCGTAATTTAAATGATAATCTGGTTTTTTCTGTTTTCTCATTGTGTCACATTCTCATTCACTTTGAACTAGTCAAGGCTTTCTCGAAACTCGAAACTGTTGATATTAGAGGGATTGGGTAATATTGTGGATCATTAATGCTTATTGTCCAGGGCTCTAGGCAGAGACTTTTTACCAACTATGATTTGATACTGTTGTATTCTCAAATCAGTTAATTGATCTCAATGGTGGGTTTTGTTGATTTTTTTTTTTTTTTTCCCTTGCAGCCTCCTAAAATCAAAGCATTTATTGACAAGGTTATTCAGAGTCCACTGCAAGACCTGGCAATTCCATTGTCTGGTTTTCGCTGGGAGTACAACAAGGTGGTTCTTGGTACTATTTGAAATGACGTTTTTACATTTGTGTATGATGCTTGCCTCAACTTATCTTTTCCGGTCTTTTTAGGGGAATTTTCATCATTGGAGACCACTGTTTCATCACTTTGATACATACTTCAAGGCGTATCTAATTCAAAGGAATGACCTCCTCCTGTCAGATACTATTACAGAGGACGAGGCCCCATGTCCGAAGCATGCTGTTTTGCAGATCTTGAGGGTGATGCAAATCATCCTTGAGAACTGTCACAATAAGGGTTCATTTGATGGTCTAGAGGTACTCTGAAGTTTTTTAGTTTATCTGTTTATATCAGTAGTCTTCATTACAATTGAATTGATGCATGCAACTTTGCCCAACTAATCTTGTTTACTGTTATTGCTTTCTGGACAGCATTTCAAGTTCCTTCTTGCATCAACAGATCCTGAGGTTCTTTTGGCCACATTAGAGACTCTTTCTGCACTAGTGAAAATACCTCCCTCTAAGTTGCATGTAAGTGGAAAGATGATTGGACTTGGCTCTATCAATAGTTGCCTATTGTCACTAGCCCAGGGATGGGGGAGCAAGGAAGAAGGCCTGGGTTTGTATTCGTGTGTTGTGGCAAACGAGAAGAGTCGAGAAGAGGGATTATCTTTATTTCCCTCTGACGCACAGGACAAAGATGAAAAGTCTCAAACTCGTCTAGGCTCAACCTTGTACTTTGAATTGCACGGGGTTAGTCCTCAAAGAAGTGGAGAAAGCAGTAGTGATGTAAAATCTTCTAGTTCAACCATGATACATATGCCAGATCTGCATTTAAGGAAAGAGGATGATCTTTTGCTCCTTAAGCAATGCATTGAGCAGTATAATGTACCATATGAGCAGAGATTCTCGCTGCTCACAAGAATCAGATATGCAAATGCTTTTCGTTCTCCCCGATCAGGCAGATTGTACAGTAGAATTTGCCTTCTTGCTTTTATTGTGCTTGTGCAGTCTAACGATGCAAATGATGAGCTTGTGTCCTTTTTTGCTAACGAGCCGGAATATACTAACGAGCTAATAAAGATAGTTCGATCTGAGGAAACTATTTCTGGAACTGTCAGAACACTTGCTATGCTTGCATTGGGAGCTCAATTGGCTGCATATTCATCATCTCATGATCGAGCCAGGATGCTGAGTGGTTCAAGCATTAATTTTGCTGGGGGAAACCGAATGATTCTTCTGAATGTACTTCAGAAGGCAATTTTGTCGCTGAAGAATTCTAATGATCCTTCATCTCTTGCTTTTGTCGAGGCACTTCTGCAATTCTATCTGCTTCATGTTATATCTACTTCAAGTTCGGGGAGCATCATCCGTGGTTCAGGAATGGTTCCAACATTTTTGCCTCTTTTGGAGGATTCAGATCCTGCGCATATGCACCTTGTCTGTTACGCTGTGAAAACTCTTCAGAAGCTGATGGATTACAGTAATGCAGCTGTTACCCTTTTGAAAGATTCAGGAGGGGTTGAACTTTTAGCCCAGAGACTGCATATAGAGGTTCAAAGAGTAATTGGTACAGCAGGTTCAGATGATAATGTGATGGTTTTGGGCGAGGGTTCAAGCTCTTGCGAGGATCATTTATATGGTCAGAAGAGGCTCATTAGGGCTTTGTTGAAGGCTCTTGGGTCTGCGACCTATGCTCCTACAAACGCATCCAGCTCCCAGAGTTCTCACGATAGTACCTTGCCATCCACTTTGGCTTTGATATTTGGTAATGTTGGGAAATTTGGTGGTGATATTTATTGCTCAGCTGTTACCGTTATGAGCGAAATCCTCCATAAAGACCCCACTTGTTTCCCTATTTTACATGAATTTGGTCTGCCAGATGCATTTTTATCTTCAGTTGTTGCTGGTGTACTACCTTCTTCGAAGGCTCTCACGTGCGTGCCTAGTGGCTTGGGTGCTATTTGCCTTAATACCAAAGGTTTGGAGGCAGTTAAAGAAAGTTCTGCATTGCGTTTTCTTCTGGATATTTTCACATGCAAGAAATATGTTGTTGCTATGAATGAAGCTATTGTTCCTTTGGCAAATGGTGTGGAAGAGCTGCTGCGTCATGTATCTTCACTCAGAAGCACCGGGGTTGATATTATTATTGAGATTATTAACAAAATCTCTTCTTTTGGGGAGGGCAGCTCATCAGGCTCCTCTGAAAAGGTCAACGAGGGCAATTCTATGGAAATGGATTCTGGAGAGAAAGCAAGTGGAAGTGAAAGCTCTTCCAGTATTGTCACTCCTGATTCTGCTGGGGAGGGAATTACTGACGATCAATTCATCAACTTGAGCGTCTTCCATGTAATGGTGCTGATTCACAGGACAATGGAGAATTCAGAAACTTGTAGGTTGTTTGTAGAGAAGTCTGGTATTGACGCTTTGTTGAAGCTTTTACTCCGGCCTAGTATCGCCCAATCCTCTGAGGGGATGGCTATTGCTTTGCATAGCACCATGGTTTTCAAGGGCTTCACCCAGCATCACTCTACTCCGCTAGCTCGTACTTTTTGTTCATTTTTGAGGGATCATTTGAGGAAGGCTTTGACTGGATTTAGTCTGGTTGGAGGGTCATTCTTGTTGGATTCTAAGACTAAACTTGACCATGGAGTTTTCTCTTCATTGTTTCTTGTTGAATTTCTTTTATTTCTCGCTGCTGCAAAAGAAAATCGGTGGATATCTGCATTGCTTACAGAATTTGGCGGTGATAACAAGGATGTATTGGAGGATATTGGGAGAGTGCATCGTGAGTGTTTATGGCAGCTTGCACTTCTTGAGGATGCTAAAGTAGATGTACAAGAAGGTGCTGATTCTGTTTCTGCACCAGAATCACAGCAGGTATCTAGTTCTGGCGGGACTGATGAACAGAGAGTCACTTCTTTTAGGCAGTTGCTTGATCCACTATTCAGAAGAAGGATGTCCGGTTGGAGCGTTGAGTCCCAATTTTTTGATCTTATTAATCTCTATAGAGATCTTGGTAGAGCAAGTGGGATTCAGAGAAGTACTTCTGATGGCTCAAACTTACGTCTGGGAAGCAGCCAGCAATCACGTGAGTCAGGTGGTTCAGATACTGATAGTGCTTCTAGAAGGGAGGAGGATAAGCAAAAAATTTATTTTTCATCTTGTTGCGATATGGTTAGATCACTCGTGTTACACATTATGCATCTACTTCAAGAGTTGGGAAAGTCCATGATGTTGCCTTCTCGTCGACGTGAGGATGCTGTTAATATATCACCTTCTTCTAAAGCTGTAGTATCTACCTTTTCCTCTATCTGCCTGGAACATATGAATTTTGGGGGTCATATGAGCCCTTCTGGATCTGAAGCATCAGTAAATAGCAAGTGCCGATACTTTGGCAAGGTTGTGGATTTCATTGATGGCATCTTAATGGACAGGCATGATTCCTGTAATCCTGTGCTGTTAAATTGCTTGTATGGGCAAGGCGTCATTCAGTCTGTGTTGACTACATTTGAAGCTACAAGCAAATTGCTGTTTACGGTCCCTGCATCACCTATGGAGACAGATGATGGAAATCTGAAACACGAGAAAAAGGAAGAGTCTGCACATTCATGGCTCTATGGACCTCTTGCTAGCTATGGGAAGCTGATGGATCACCTGGTCACCTCATCATATATACTGTCTCCCTTTACTAAACACTTGCTTGTTCAGCCTTTATCTAATGGTAATATTCCATTTCCGCGGGATGCTGAGACATTTGTCAAGGTTCTACAGTCTATGGTCCTGAAGGCTGTGCTTCCAGTATGGAATGATCCACAATTTGTTGATTGCAGCTATGAATTCATCACTTCAATTATCTCTATTATTAGGCATATATATTCTGGAGTTGAAGTGAAAAATGTTAGTAGTAGTAGCAGCAGCAGCAACCGTGTAACTGGTCCACCTCTAAATGAAGCAGCTATTACAACAATTTTAGAAATGGGGTTTACAAGGGCCAGAGCTGAAGAAGCTCTGAGACAAGTTGGAGCCAACAGTGTTGAGTTGGCAATGGAGTGGCTGTTCAATCATCCAGAGGAAGTCCAAGAAGATGACGAGCTTGCTCGTGCACTTGCTATGTCTCTGGGAAACCCGGAGTCAGAATCAAAAGAAGATGCTGTGATTGAAAGCAATCAGCATTTTGAAGAGGAGATGGCACAGCTTCCACCAATTGATAAATTGTTGTTGACTTGTGTTAAGCTTTTGCAGTCAAAGGAATCCCTAGCATTTCCAGTTCGAGACTTGCTTATGACAATGTGCTCCCAGAACGATGGTCAATACAGACCTAATGTTATCTCCTTTATTGTTGACCAGATAAAGCAATGTAACTCTGTAACAGATGGTGGGAATAGCTCTATGCTGTCTGCGTTGTTTCATGTTCTTGCTTTGATTCTTCATGAAGATGCTGTGTCCCGGGAAACTTGTCTGAAAAATGGCTTGGTAGAGCTTGTCTCTGATGTATTGTGGCAATGGGATGTGGGATCAACTGGTGGGATAGATGCACATGTTCCTAAATGGGTAACTGCTGCATTTCTTGCTGTTGATCGTTTGTTACAAGTGGATCAGAAGCTGAGTCCAGAGGTTATTGAATTGTTGAAGAGGAACACTGAGAGTGGCCAGCAGAAATCAGTCGTTATTGATGAGGATAAGCAAAACAAGCCGCTGGAATCATTACAACAGCGTGTTGATTCTGATCAGCAGAAGAGGCTTGTTGAGGTTGCTTGTAGCTGTATTAGGAAGCAAATGCCCTCAGAGACAATGCATGCTGTTCTCCAGCTATGTGCGACACTGACACGAACCCACTCTGTTGCTGTTCATTTTCTTGATGCTGGGGGTCTTCCGTTGCTTCTCAATCTACCGACGAGCAGCCTGTTCTCTGGGTTTGACAATATTGCATCTACTGTCATCCGTCATATTCTTGAAGATCCTCAGACTCTTCAGCAGGCAATGGAGTCTGAGATAAGGCACAATATTGTTACTGCAACAAACAGACAATCTAGTGGAAGGCTTACTGTCCGCAACTTTCTGTCAAATTTGACATCCGTGATATCTAGAGACCCGGTGGTGTTCATGAGGTCTGCACAGTCTGTTTGTCAAGTTGAGATGGTTGGTGACAGGCCATATATTGTCTTACTGAAAGATCGTGAGAAGGATAAATCTAAGGACAAGGAGAAAGAAAAGGAAAAAACATCTGAGAAGGATAAACCATTGGGTATTGATGCGAAGCCTGCTCCTGGTGGTCTTTCACCTTTGGTGTTAGGGGGTGGGCAAGGGAAGCTTCAGGAATCCAAGAGTTTTAAGGCTCACAGGAAACCTCCCCAAAGCTTCATCAATGTAATCGAACTTCTCCTGGATACAGTTGTAACGTTTGAACCCCCTAAGAAAGATGATTCCTTACCTGGAGCTTTGGGTACGCAGTCAACAACTAAAATGGACATCGATGTCGCTACATACAAAGGAAAAGGAAAGGCTCCTGTGAGTGAATCTGAAGAAAATGAAGCACAAAACCAGGATGTTTCTGCTTCACTGGCCAAAATTGTGTTTATGTTAAAGCTTCTCACAGAGATTCTTGTCACATATTCTGCTTCTGTGCATGTTTTGTTGCGGAAGGATGTTGAAATTAGTAGCTGCAAGAACCTGCCACAGCATGGCTCTTCTGGTTGCACCTCTGGGGGATTATTTTTCCATGTTCTTCACAAATTTGTCCCCTACTCTAAAAGACCCAAAAAAGAAAAGAAATTAGATGGTGACTGGAAGCACAAGCTTGCAACCAGGGCTAGTCAATTTTTGGTAGCTGCATGTGTGCGTTCTGCTGAGGCAAGGAAGAGAATATTTACAGAGATTAATTCAGTTTTCAGTGACTTTGTGGAATCTGCTGAGGGTTTCAATTCACCAGGCACTGAAATTTTGGCCTTTATTGAACTTCTTAATGATGTGCTTGGTGCTCGATCCCCAACTGGTTCATATATCTCGTCAGAAGCTTCTGCTACTTTCATTGATGTTGGTTTAGTCAGATCATTGACTCGTACCCTACAAGTGTTGGACCTTGACTTGGGTGACTCATTAACAGTTGTTACTGGACTCACCAAAGCATTAGAATTGGTAACAAAGGAATATATACATTCTGCTGATTCTCATGCAGGTAAGATTGAGGGTTCTGCCAAACCCTCTGATATTAATTTGCATGAGAGAACTGAAAATAGTAGCGAGGGTGTGCAAGCTATAGCAGCTGCTTCTCAAGAGAATGATAATTCTGTTACTGATGTTCGAGGCGATTCTTTTAGTGTTGGGCATATGTATGGTGGCTCTGAGGCTGTAACAGATGATATGGAGCATGATCAGGATCTCGATGGAGGCTTTGCTCCAAACGAAGATGATTACATGCATGACACACCAGGTGATGGAAGGGACCTTGAGAATGGGGTCGCTAATGTAGGAATCAGAATTGGAATTCAACCGGATGGGCAAGAAACTCTAGATGACGACGACGATGATGAGATGTCTGTAGATGATGCGGATGATGGAGATGATGATGAAGATGAAGATGAAGATGAGCATAATGATTTGGAAGAAGATGAAGATCACCACCTTCCCCATCCAGATACTGATCAGGATGACCATGAGATGGATGAAGATGAGTTTGATGAAGAAGTTTTGGAGGAAGAGGATGAGGAGGATGAGGATGATGAGGATGGACTCATACTTCGGCTGGAGGAAGGCATCAATGGGATCAATGTACTTGATCATATAGAGGTTTTTGGTAGAGATCACAGTTTTGCTAATGAAACTCTGCAAGTGATGCCTGTAGAATTATTTGGCTCTAGGCGCCAAGGGCGTTCTACTTCCATATACAATCTTCTTGGACGAAGTGAAAACACTGCGCCGTCTCAACATCCACTGCTCGTTGAGTCACACCCTTCTTCAACTTCGACGACTTCTAGGGCTTCAGGTAGATTGGTGTTGCATTTGATTTTTTTTTTTTTTTTCTACAGTTGGTTGCTTATCTTATTATTCTTAGTGTAGACTTTTTAACACATGCTTTGACTTTCAGAAAATACAAGTGATCTGTTGTTTTCTGATAGAAACTTGGAAAGTGCTTCTTCTCGGCTAGAGACTATATTTCGTTCTGCGCGAAATGGACGTCAAAGTCACAGGTTTAATTTGTGGCTTGATGATAATGAGCAAGGTGGTGGTTCAAGTTCATCTGCTATACCACAAGGCTTAGAGGAGTTTATTGTGTCGCAGCTGAGGAGGCCAGAGACGGAGAAGCCTTCTGATGAAAACAGGACCAGTGTTGACTCTGAGAGAAAGATTGATGCTGGTGAGCTGCAGCCATCTGAAACAAGTATGAGGGAAGATACTCCAGTTGAGAGTAATGCAAATGGCCAAAGTTCTTATCCTCCCGTACCATCATCTGAAGCAATGGACAGCTCTAATTCTGATAATAGATTGGGGTCTACACCTCATCAAGGAACTGATGTTGCACAGTCTCAGTCTGTTGATTTGCAATTTGAACATAATGATGCGGCAGTTCGAGATGTTGAGGCAGTGAGCCAAGAAAGTGGTGGCAGTGGGGCAACTTTGGGAGAAAGTCTCCGAAGCCTTGATGTTGAAATCGGGAGCGCTGATGGTCATGATGATGGAGCAGACAGGCAAGGTTCTGCTGACAGAATGCCGTTGGGTGAGTCACTGGGAACTCGGACCAGGAGAAACACTGTTTCGTTTGGTGCGACTACCCCTGCTGGTTGCAGGGATACACCACTTCATAGTTTAAGTGAAGTTGCAGAAAACCCTAATCAGGAGGCTGAGGAAGGTGTTCCTGGTGATGGGGGGCAAACGACGGGTGATGGTGAGTCTGGTTCAATCGATCCTGCATTCCTTGATGCACTTCCAGAAGAGTTGCGAGCTGAAGTTTTATCTGCTCAGCAAGGTCAAGTTACCCAGCCTGCTAATGCTGAGCAGCAGAACACCGGAGATATTGATCCTGAATTTCTTGCGGCACTGCCGGCAGATATTCGAGCTGAAGTTCTTGCGCAGCAGCAGGCACAGAGGCTTCATCAATCTCAGGAGCTGGAAGGGCAACCTGTTGAGATGGATACTGTGTCAATAATTGCTACCTTTCCTTCAGAACTTAGAGAAGAGGTGAAGTAGCAGACATCTTTAAAAGATTAATTTAAGTGCTGATTTTCATGTATTCATCTTTATTAATTCACATTTTTGCCAGGTCCTTTTAACATCTTCTGATGCTGTGCTGGCAAATTTAACTCCTGCTCTTGTTGCTGAGGCAAACATGTTACGTGAAAGATTTGCTCATCGTTATCACAGTCGCACTCTCTTTGGTATGTACCCAAGAAGCCGAAGAGGTGAGTCTTCCAGAAGAGGTGAAGGAACTGGCCTGGACAGAGCTGTTGGTACCATTGCTTCACGTCGTTCAGTTGGAGGTAGACTACTTGAAGCTGATGGTGCTCCCTTAGTTGATACGGATGCTCTTAAGGGAATGATACGGCTGCTGCGTGTTGTTCAGGTGTGTAATGCTTCATTGAAGATTGCTGAAATTATTGATTTGTTAGTTTTTGAAAGATTCTTATGTTTATTTCTTTGCAGCAAGTCTATAAAGGCTCATTTCAGAGACTTCTTTTGAATCTGTGTGCTCATTCCGAGACCAGGACTGCATTAGTTAAAATTTTGATGGAGATGCTGATGCTTGATGAGCATAAGCTGGGCAGTCAGCAAAATGATGCTGAGCCTTCATATCGGTTGTATGCTTGCCAAAGCCATGTGATGTATTCACGCCCTCAGTTTGTTGATGGTAAGACTTATTGTAATTTTACTCATGGAATTTATTATTTACTAATGGAGCTTTGCTTGCTTCTGTTTGATTTGATTCTATGTGGATGTGTTCACGAGAAGATCCACTGTATAATTGTAATCAAGGCTTCTTTGGAACTTGAATTTGTAGACTGTTCAAATTCCTTTACATATGAATGTTCACTTTATTCCATTTTTGTTTTGATATGAAGTTCAACATTTTGAAATGCATTTTTCTTACTTCTTCCTTTTATTCCTCTTATTGTATGGTCTTTCATGTGGTGATTAGGAGTCCCTCCTTTGGTTTCTCGGCGAGTTCTTGAAACTCTAACCTACCTGGCTCGAAATCATCCCTTTGTTGCTAAGATTCTGCTCGAACTGAGATTGCCACTTGAGTCTCATTGTGCATCTGAGAATTCAGATAAAGTTCGTGGTAAAGCGTTGATGATTGTTGATGCTCAAAATTCTGAGGCGCATGAAGAGTTGCATTCTGTTGCTCTGTTATTGGGACTTTTGAATCAACCTCTTTATTTGAGGAGCAATGCACACTTAGAACAGGTGAAGATATTATGTTGATGGCGTTTCTGTCTTAGTTTCATTTGTATCTTTTGCTCTGGTTCGATAATGATGTTTTCTATTTCATGCCAGCTCTTAAGTCTATTGGATGTTATAATTGACAATGCTGGAAGCAAATCTAGCCAAAATAAACCTGGATTACCTGCTCCAGAACAGCCGTCTGGCTCTTCTGAGGTACCTACAACCGATGCTGAGATGCAACCTACTGATTCAGGAGCTATTTCTTCTGAAGTCAATGTGGAATCTAAAGTTGATGAATCTATGGTACCTTCAGTATCTGGTTCAAGTGAGGCTTATGATGCTCAGACTGCGCTGCTTAGCCTTCCTCAATCTGATCTTAGGCTGTTATGTTCTTTACTTGCAACTGAGGGGTAAAGTTCTTCAAATCATTTGTTAATGTCATAAATTTCCTCTTGTTTTATTCATAGGGTTGCGTCACTTGTGTGTTCCATTGCTCTCCAAAATTGTATGCTTAACATACTTCACTATTCCTTGTTGGCTTTCAGAGAATGGTCACTTTGCACCATATCTTTGTCTTATTATCTTTTGTTGTTCTGCATTTCTACTGAGCTCATTTGTGTTGCCTTTTTGCTTTTTAAAAATAACGTAAGGTTTTATTCAGTTTGTCAGATAATGCTTATGCACTTGTTGCTGATGTGCTGAAGAAGTTGGTGGCTTTTACTCCATCTCATTGTCATTTATTCATAACTGAGCTTGCAAACTCGGTGCAAAATTTAAGTCAATCTGCCATGGAAGAGTTGCATTCCTTTGGAGAGGCTGAAGGAGCACTCCTACATTCTACTTCTTCTGACGGAGCAGCGATACTGAGGGTGTTACAGGCTCTTAGCTCTCTTGTTTCCTCTGTGAACGAGAAGCAAGAAGATCAGCAAAATGTTGTTGGAAAGGATCACAATGTTGCCCTTTCTCTTGTTAGCAAAATCAACTCTGTTTTGGAACCCTTATGGCTGGAGCTGAGCAGTTGCATAAGCAGAATAGAGGTTTATTCGGAGTCTGGCCTTGAACTACCTCCATCTCTAGCTGTCAAATCTAAACCTTCCACTGCAAGCCCACCTCTTCCTGCTGGCAGCCAAAATGTTCTACCTTACATCGAGTCTTTCTTTGTGACATGTGAGAAAATATATCCTGGACAGCCTGGTGCAAGTCAGGACTTCACTGTTGCTGCTGTTCCAGAAGTAGATGATGCCAGTACTTCTGCCAGCAAGCAGCAGGTATCAGGCCCTGTCTCCTGTGTTGATGAGAAGCGTGCTGCTTTTGTGAAGTTCACTGAGAAGCATCGGAAGTTGTTGAATGCTTTTATACGGCAAAACCCTGGGCTGCTTGAAAAGTCCTTTTCCTTGATGATAAAGGTTCCTCGTTTCATTGATTTTGATAACAAACGTGCTCACTTTAGATCAAAGATAAAGCATCAACATGACCATCATCACAGTCCTTTGAGGATTTCAGTGAGAAGAGCATACATTCTTGAAGATTCATACAATCAACTGCGAATGAGGTCTACCCAAGAATTGAAGGGAAGGTTGACTGTGCATTTCCAGGGAGAGGAAGGTATTGATGCCGGAGGGCTAACTAGGGAATGGTATCAGTCATTGTCCCGGGTTATCTTTGACAAAGGTGCCTTATTGTTCACTACCGTGGGCAATGATTCTACCTTTCAGCCGAACCCAAATTCTGTGTATCAGACTGAGCATCTATCGTACTTCAAATTTGTTGGGCGAGTTGTAAGTATACTATCTTCATCCATGCAAATTTGTGTCATTTACTTAGTTACTGGTGCTGAGCTACATGAAACATTACAGGTTGGCAAAGCCCTTTTCGATGGCCAGCTTTTGGATGTTCATTTTACTCGCTCATTTTACAAGCATATCCTTGGTGTAAAAGTGACTTATCATGACATAGAAGCCATTGATCCAGACTACTACAAAAATCTTAAATGGATGCTTGAGGTATGTATCTTGTTTTGCTGTGTCCTCTTTATAAGTCATATGTGAAACTTTTCTTTGCTTCTTTTATCCCCTTCATATTTTTTTTTGCCTCTTTAGAATGTCCTTTCTTACCATCTCTATGTTTCTGCAGCATGATATAAGTGATGTGCTAGATCTTACTTTCAGCATTGATGCTGATGAAGAGAAACTGATATTATATGAAAGGACACAGGTATGAATTCTCTCTATTTACCATGTGTGTGTGTGTGTGTGTGTGTGTGTTTTCCCCCTCAAAGGTAAGGTTTTAACATTTACACTTGGCTGAATAAATACAGGTGACGGATTATGAGCTAATTCCTGGTGGACGAAACATTAAAGTCACAGAGGAGAATAAGCATCAATATGTAGATTTAGTTGCGGAACACAGATTGACAACTGCAATTCGTCCTCAAATTAATGCTTTCTTGGATGGATTCACTGAGCTGATTGCTCGAGACCTCATATCCATTTTCAATGACAAAGAACTTGAATTATTGATAAGTGGGCTTCCGGATATTGATTGTAAGTATTGTGTTCTTTAACCACGCATCCTAGGCCCAAAGAAATTCTCTTTAGTGCCTTTCTTTCTGGTCTCTGACCATCCATATTTGTTTTGCAGTGGAGGATATGAGAGCGAATACCGAATATTCTGGGTACAGTCCTGCATCTCCGGTTATTCAGTGGTTCTGGGAGGTGGTCCAGGGATTTAGCAAGGAAGATAAGGCACGCTTACTGCAATTTGTTACTGGCACTTCCAAGGTGATTTTTTTATTTTTTTTTCTAATAAATATATTTATATGATTTAGTTTTGGCATTTTGTTTGGATTAGCCCAAAAGTTATGGGGTGATTCCTTTTGTTATTTCATTTTAGACCTTGTCTTCTTACAATGGTTTTTGATCTAATTTTGATACCTTCTGTTATTCTTTCAGGTTCCCCTTGAAGGTTTCAGTGCCCTTCAAGGCATTTCAGGCGCACAAAAGTTTCAAATACACAAAGCATACGGAAGTCCAGATCATTTACCATCTGCGCATACATGGTAAAAAAAAATCTCTTGGTCAAACTTCGTCAGTTGTCCCATTGTAAGATGTGCTTAGATTTTTTATAAATGACTAAACTTTGATTTTTAATCTCAAACAGCTTCAACCAGTTAGATCTACCCGAGTATCCTTCTAAAGAACATCTGCAGGAGAGGTTACTGCTCGCGACCCATGAAGCTAGCGAGGGATTCGGATTTGGCTAAGAATCTTGATTTATTTTGGGTAGTGGGAACGAGAGAGTTACTGTAGATAAAAATTGTTTCCTTAGTTATCATTGAGCTGTAATTGGGAGGGCAAGTTGGAATGTGGACTTTTGAGTTGGTAAAATTGTTAATATAATGTACAGTTCTATTAATTTGTCCACCTATATAATTGATACATGGCAGTTTTTGGTCTTGCCAATTTGCATTTAGTCTGAAGGTATTATATAAAGTTAAATCTTATTTTTCCATAGCTAATAGCTTTGAGAGTGCGAAAAAAGACTTATTTTAAGAAAAAGCTTCCATTAGTAAAGGGGAAGCGTTAATCAATTAATCAGCTAATTGGTTTTACAACTAATAATAAAACCAAGTTGTCCTTTTTTTTTTTTTGGCCTTCAAAAAACCATACATGATACATGTACCCAAGGAGTTTAAAAAGCATGTTCCATTGTCTTGTTGGGTTATATAAATGCCTAAATGACTTGAAATTCTTTTTATGAATGAAAATTTCTAATACGATGTATTAAGAAGACATCAAAGTATCCATTAACTTTTATCCATTATTAACGAGTTAAAGTAGAAATATTAAGCATTAACTAATCATTAATAATGTTCTACACAAAGAGCTTCAACTATTTAATTCATAAGTCTTCGCGAGATAAATCATGAAATCATAATTTTCACATAGGATAAGCAAAGATTAAATTAAAGTTTTTTTTTTTTTTTTTTTTTTTTTTATGACAATTATAGTAATGATTCATTCGTGTTTAACAAAGAAAAACCCAAATCTAAATTATGGGAATGATTATCAACCTAGTGTATTCATTAACTTTTATTCTCGTCAAGTAGTACACCTACTACATCTAATGGACCCTCTAATCATCTTAATCAGACAACTCACACGTTTCCCGTGTTATTAATGACATTTTCGTGATTTTAAGATATGGTCGAAATACTAAATTTGGTCCAAAACCAACACCCTTGCACTATTTCGACCATATCTTAAGATCTAGAAATGGTATTGACCTGATTGCAATTGGGTTAGAAAGTAGACATTTAGATCTTTCCAATGATATATTATTTGTCTTAATCCGAGTATAGAATCAAAAATTATGATAAAAACAAAAATCGTAAAAAAAACTGAAAAAGAAATGCCTAGAAATTTTGAAATTCTAGAAGGAGAAACGCCTAGAATTTTTGCTTCTCCCTTGAAATTTCGAAAATTCCACTACCGGATTTTCGAAAAAATCAGGCGTTTGGCCTCCTCCTAAACATTAAAAAAAAAAAAAAAAAAAAAAAACACGACTTAAACTCCGGAGATGATATTACCTTCGTTCGATGGTGGTTTGTTGGAAGGAAAATGTTAGATTGAGTTAAAGGGAAGAAAAACATGAAATATAGGTGAGGGTATGTTCATACATTCATGTTATGTGGATATTACCTGATAAAATATGAGTATCGTTTGGCTTTCCACTAAAATTCCTTTTTTTTTTTTTTTTTTCCGTTCTTTTTATAGATGTCACGTGACTTTTTGTTAATGGATCGATACATTCCAACGAAACAGCAGCACAGTGTCCACAGCACTTGTGTTGTGTAAGCAAAACCAACTTTCCCCACTCTTCGTTCCTGAAACCATACTCTTACCAATTTCAATGGCGCTATCATTACATTTCTTCCATCACCCTAAACTCTCCTCCATTTCAAGTTCAACACCTCCTAAAAACTCACTTTCTCTCTCCTCCATAACCCCATCTTCCACTAAAATGCCCACTTTCTCTCTCCTCCGAAATCACCATCTTCTTAGAAATCGTCCCCCAATCAAACCCCCCTTTTCACCTTCTTTCTCAAATACCCAGTTCAAATTTAGAGTCAATGCTTCTTCTAGTAAACCTGTATCTTCTTCTTCTTCAAAAAGTAGCAGTACAAAATCAATTGTTTTCTGGGCAATTGTTACCGCCATTTTAGCGGTTTCTAACAGGGTTTTTTACAAGCTTGCTCTTGTTCCTCTTCAGAATTACCCCTTTTTCTTGGCTCAATTCATCACTTTTGGGTAACATTTTTTGCACCCCTTTTTTATTTGCTTTCTTTTGGATTATGGGTAATCGCTAATTTTATCAGACTTAATTAATTGTCAGTTTTACTGATTTTTATGTTTTCAATACTTTTGATGGGTACTATAATTATGGTGATTGCTGATCATGAACTTCAATGTGATGATAGAATTAAGGTTTAATAGCTGGTTTTGGTAATTTTGGTATTGTTATATATGGTGTATAGAGAAGGGTGCCTAGAGTCACAAAGGTTATGATGTAGACGGGATTAAGGGGATCGCCCCCACGAGGTTGATCCACTGACTTTGTTGTTGTAAATGATTTTCTGATGTGTTTTTAATTTCTCTTAGCTAAGTAAATTAAAGCATTTATTGAGTGATTTATGCATTTTCCGCTTGTTATTTTTACTGTTAAATTTTAATTTTCAGCTACTCTGTATGAACGACTAGGATTTCCTTAATTGTATTGAATGAACGACTATAAAAATTGGTTATGTTATGAATGTTGTTTCTTGTGTACAGTAGATCCTTTCATTGTGATTGAGTGTTGTTGTAACTTGTAAGTCGTCAGGTCTTACAAGAGGTTCTGAATTTCTGATTTATGCAACACAGGTATGTGGCTATTTACTTTGCTATATTGTTCATTCGACACCGTGCAGGCATAGTGACTGATGAAATGCTAGCTATTCCGAAATCTCGTTTTGTGCTCATTGGTCTTCTTGAAGCACTTGGTCTTGCTGGTGGCATGGCATCTGCAGGTACAGCTGACTGATTGACTTATTCACTAGATACTTGTAATGCATTAGTTTTCATGGGTTTGTATGAGAATCGGTTACAGATGTTCCTTAAATTCTAATATTATGATCCATTTTAAACAACCTCATTGCAATCAGGATAAAGCTGCATCCTTTTACGGTTTTGACTCTATTGCTCTCTAATCTTCCCTAGGTGGAAACCTCTTTAAAAGCATTTTGTGGCAATGGGATCGAAAAATATTCAGTATATATAGTATTTCACCTTATTCATCTTGTTCTCGTTTCTCATTATGTCTATTGAAAACTGCAATCTAGAATGCCGGTCACGCCTTTGTATTGTGATCAAATTGTTAGATTAACTTATTGAAAAACAAACATGGTTTACTCCCTCTCAGTCTTTGCCCTCTGGTTCTGCCAAAGATCTTTCCTTAGTCACCATTTTTCTTATACCAGTACCATTTTTTTTGCAGCCATGATTCCTGGCCCAGTGATACCAATTTTGCATCAGGTAAATTGAGTAGTTGCAAGTGAAATAGATGTTCGGTTTCATGATTGTACTACTATAATTTATCTGGTTATGGCTTTGTTCTCGTACTGAATTATAATTCCTCTATGACCCAACAAGATTTGCAAACTGCTGCCATCAGTAAATTTATACCAAATGGATTAACTTTATTAATTATCGTGAAATCAGATGAAAGTAGTTAGCATATGTGCTTCTGTGAGCTGTTATTAATGGAAGTCATGTTTACTGACCCTAAAGAGGCAATAGTAAGTATTGTACCTATAGTAACTGTCTTACTTATCTCTACTCAATACTGTATGGAACCATACAGATTTCTCCCAGCTGACGGTACGGATCTGTATTTGGGCTTAGCAGAGGTTGTGCCTTAATCTGTGAGCTTTAATTACTGGCTACTCCTCCCTTTGGCTTTATTCTGATATTCTTTTGTCACAGTTTGGGCACAACTGATTAGTTATCCAGCTCTTACTATAACAGCCTTGACACTATTGAAGTTGTGCACTATAACTTCAGTGTTGGATCCCCAGTACTTACTGAGATTTGTATTGCAATGTTTATGGACTGATATCTGAACAATTATCTTTTTGCTAGGAGCTAGGTTATATGTATATCTGGTGTGATACTGATCTGAAACAGAGTTTTTAACATCTAATGCAAAATTTACCTGTCATAACTGTTGAAAATGTTTTAACTTTTAAGCAACATAAGACCTTAAAATCAGTTGAATCTGATCTCTGATATTACCTCATCTTGTGCCCTCTCACAGACTTTTCTGGTGTGGCAACTGTGTCTCTCTTATATCATCTTGGGCAGGCGTTATTCATTTATGCAAATAGTTGGCTGCTTACTTGTGGCTGCTGGTGTCGTCGTTGCAGTTTCTAGGCATGTTCAAGCTCTCAACTATATTTCCAGATCATGAACTAATTAATTTGATGCACCACTATTGTTTTCAATAAGCTATCTTTTCGGTCCTTGACTCTTTGCACTTCTCATACAGCACTCCTGAAGGTGTAATGCACACACACAACTTTCATAATTCCATAGGTAATTGAATGTAGTAAAATTTTATGTCCTGCCTTTTGTGCGCCAGTAACTCTTGACTATATGAGAGGCAACTTGCCAGTAATACAGATATTTTTTATCCTATAATGCTAGCATTTGAAAAGTATGTTTGGTCTGGAAGGACAGCCAATTTTATTTTTTCTTTTCTTTTCTTCGTCTCCTTTATTTTTTTTATTGGAGATGGAGATGGGGGGCATTGGAATCATGGAAGTTGTGAATGAGTTCTCTTATGCATGCTAACTGCAGAATTCATGTTTGCGAGAAAGCAATTCTGATGTCAATTTTATGTGTTTCAGGTGTCCTAAATGACCATTTGCAGCCACTTATCCCTGTATTTACTGTTTGTTTTTTTTTTTTTTTTTTTTTTTTGTCTGCAGTGGGTCTGATGGTCACCGAATCCTTTCTGGAATTGCATTTGCGTGGCCAGCTCTCATGATTGCTTCAGGTGCTTTCCATGCTGCCGCATCTATCTTGAAGGTCATATTTTTTTTTTCATTTTGTTAGTTTCTACAGCTCGTGATACGTCCATACGTGTGACAATAATAGTTCTTCAAACTAACAACACAATTTTTATGGACAGGAATTTATATTTGTTGATGCTGCAACGCGGCTCAAGGTATTATTGGTCATTACGATTTCATACTCTTCTTGTCCTGCATCATTCTTCAGACGATGAAGACTTCTGGATGCTCTTTTGTCTTTTTTCTTTAATATTATAATCCTTTTAGTCATGGTTTATTAACCTTAAGATTTTCTGATCATGCAGGAGAAGTCTCTTGACATATTTGTTGTCAACTCCTTTGGATCTGGCTGTCAGGTAATACTTGTCACATACCTTGTCCATTCTTTTCTTTGAAAATTAGAAATTGACGATTTCTTTTTATTTTTGGGTATTCTAGGCTCTTTTTGTTCTTGTTTTGCTCCCATTGTTATCAAATTTGAAAGGTATTCCATTTGATCAACTGCCTCAGTATCTAAAAAGTGGAGCTGGTTGCTTTTTGAACATTGGAGCCAATAACACAGGCAAGTTCTCTTGACTGAATAGAATATCATACCTGTCCGAGCATCGATCTAATTTGGAGGTTATTGAACTAGTTGCTGTGTAAAAAGGGTTCTGGTAGTCAACATTAGTTAAAGTAGAAGTAAAGAAACAATGGAATTGGTTGATAAAAAAAGGTGATGTTGTGACCATTCACAGTTTTCTAGAAGTTTTTCTTCCTTGTTCATCTAGATTCTTGACTTAGTCTGTAGTCACTTTATATAGAGGCTGTAATGTGATATTCCTTGTGTGTATCCACATAAAGGAAGCAAGGAATTGTCTTTATTTACTTTTTAAAAAGAAAAAATATATGCAAAATTGCAAACTCCGACCATTGGATGATGGGGCAAGGAGAAGGTAAGGCACTTAGACTTGGAGGAATGCCCATTTTGGGGTAAATCTACTGGGCTGTGAGCAAACTGCTCTGACCCCGATTTATGAAAGAGACGAATAAATGACCTGAAAAAAGTTTTCAAGGATTCAACCGACTAGTCTTATGTTTGTATTCCATTTTTCAAGTTAGTGTACTTATCAGCTGTAGAATAATCTCTGTTTTATGACGGGCTGATCTGGTAATTTAATTTTGTGCTCACAATCAACAAATGCTTACATTCTTCTTTCTTTTTGGATTAATGAGAGACTGAGAGGAGGTCTGTCAAGGCACAAACACCAGCACAATTTTGGTAAAGGGGGAGGGGGGAAGGTCGAATTCAGAACCTAATATAGCCAATACAGTGTTTATTTTATTTGAAATAATTTAGAATGCTATGGATGTTTCTTTCAGGATGTGATGGAGCTCCGCTGCTACCCCTTCTGTATGTGGTCAGCAACATAGCATTCAACATATCAGTCCTCAATCTACTAAAAATTTCAAGTGCCGTTGTGTCTTCACTTGTTACCATGTTATCAGGTTGTCTTTTCACTCTCAAGTGCTTCTTTTCTCCCTCCACAAATTCGATTCTTTGATTTTATACTTCATACTTTACATTTTTTAAGTGGTTTTTTTTTATCTTAATTTGCAGTGCCAATTTCCATTTATATTCTTTCCCTCCCATTGCCATATCTCCCTGAAAGTTCAAGCTTGGGCTCATACTTCGTCCTTGGAAGTGCAATTTTGATGTTAGGACTAGTTTGTTACAACTTACCTCAGTATTTTAGCAAAGCTCTTGACAAAAATGGGGAATCATAACGAATTATGACTCTGCAATAGATTTTGAGCATAAATTTTGAGCATTGTCGATTCGTCGGATACTCATTTTTCTTTTACTGTGAAACATTGAATATAATATCCTGATACATTTTTGTATA
The DNA here is from genome assembly GCF_001683475.1 of Chenopodium quinoa. Classification (NCBI taxonomy): domain Eukaryota; kingdom Viridiplantae; phylum Streptophyta; class Magnoliopsida; order Caryophyllales; family Amaranthaceae; genus Chenopodium; species Chenopodium quinoa. The sequence continues at coordinate 3,005,997 of NW_018745080.1, read as the reverse complement.
TAGTCTGGATGAAATAGTACTATACTGCTGTTAAGTTTGATGAATTATTTGTAACAGATTTTTTGGGAAGAAGTATTAAAGATCTAAACCACAGCCCCACTAGGCCACTAGTTCAGGTCGATGGCATTTTCGTGGCTGATACAACTATACAAGTAAACATCATTGGGAATTTGGGATATACATTTCTAAATACCTATACTAAGAAATTATTGATTGAGAATGCTCTGTACTTTGTAGTAATGTTCTACACATAAGGATTACGGAGTACCAATTATTAACTATACCTATGACTCTATGAGAGAAGCTCCGAGTCTGGACATTGTTACATCTACCCACTATCACCAATCAATTAACCATTAACCATATATGGGTGCAAAATTTAACCCACTTTTGCCACTTTGATACTCCGTATAAAATAAAGTAACGATGATGTAAACAATAGTACTTAGGGCTTGTTTTATTCACCTTATAAAAATAAGTTTTAGGTCTAATAAGTTCAGATAAGTTAAAATAAGGTATAATAAGTTCAATAAGGTCTAATAAGCTCAATAAAATTTAAGAAGTTCCAATAAGTTATATAAGTTCTAATAAGTTAAACAAGGTCTAATAAGGTCAATAAGTTTCAATAAGGTCTAATAAGTTTTAATAAGTTTAATAACGTCTAATAAGTTCAATTAAGTTTAGATCCAATAAGGTGAAGAGAACACACCCTTAATTTGTAAACCAAGTTTTTTCCTCTTCGAAAATATCTTAGATAAAGCGTTCTAAATTCAAAGAATATCAAAATTTGACCAGATCATATTCTTTATCGTATTAAAAGAACAAATACTTTAAACCCGTTACATAAATTTGGAAATGAGCTAAAAGCAAATTGATACGGAGTAATATAATCTAAAACAGTCCATAACAATCGTCTTTTAGGTAATTCATGAATATTTTTTCCTCATCAAGATCCATTCTAACTTGTCACTTAAAATTACCCAAATCAAAGTCCGTAATAATCGTACAATTGTCCAAAACAAAAGTTAAAAATCCCCTTTTTTTATTAAAAAAAAAAGTACAAATAAAAATAAATTACGGAGTATCAGAATATATTTTAATTTTAAAAAAGTCAGCTTTAAAATTACGAAAGCAAAACCGCGTAAATTCCGTATATTAATACCACGCGTCTTCTCAAAACCGCAAACTCGTGCTTCTCTCTCACGCACCTCTTTCCCTCTTTTCACTTTCTCTCTCCTCACTTCACTTCCTATTTATACTCCCCTCACTTCTTCTTCATTATTTCCACTTTCTCTCTCCTCTCTCAAAAACCTCAACAATGGCGGCCATTACTGAAGACAAGAGCAACTCCTCTTCCTCCCACTCTCTCTCCTCCGTCTACCTCTCCGACACTGCTGAGGTCAAGAAAGTCTTCGACAAATTCGACGTCAATGGCGACGGAAAAATCTCCGCCGACGAACTCATCGGCGTCATGAAAACGCTTGGATCGGAAACCTCGCCGGAAGAAGTTGCGCAAATGATGGAGGAAATGGACTCCGATCGTGATGGATTCATCAATCTCGAGGAATTCGCCGACTTCTGCTCGAAGAAAGTTGAAGGTGATGAGTCTGGTTCGCAGGAACTTCATGATGCGTTTAAGATGTATGATCAAGATGGTGATGATTTGATCTCTGCTGCTGAATTGCACCTCGTTCTGAGTCGACTCGGTGAAAGGTGTTCTGTTGAAGATTGTGAGAAGATGATTCAGTCTGTTGATTCTGATGGTGATGGTAATGTTAGCTTCGAGGAGTTTCGGAAGATGATGACGAAGAGCAAATCGGCAGCGAAGACGGTTTCGTCGTAAAATTAGGTTTTCTCTCTGATTTTATCATCAATTTCTGCTAACTGTTTGTACTTTTAATTGTTAGCGTAAATTTCTAATTTCCTCTGATTTTATGTTTGGAGTTTTTAGTGATTTAATCACGAGTTTTAGCAGTTAAATTTGAAATAATTGTGTTTAATACTACTTTAATCTCAACTTTATATTGTTATTAATTTTTGTAATTAGTTGTTGGAGTTCATAGTAGTTATTAATCTGCTGTCAAATCAATCGTTTTATTCGATCAAAATAATTTTGAACTATTTGGTTGGAGGTTTTTCAAGATACTTGTCTTAATCAACAAGTGTATCAACTATCAAGCCAGAATATGGAATTTTAGGGGTCAACTTGCTTGCCAATACCTGTTGTCCGCTGAAATGGAGAAGACTGGATTCGGTCCAAGTTACGTTGGGCCGAAGGTTTCCTGCACAGTAAACACACGTAAACTAGCCTCGGGGGTGTTGCCGAGGAAGGCCCCTCCGATGCTAAAGTCAGTACAATGTGTAAGAAGAAGATACTATGCAAGAGAGCTTGTAGCTTGAGTCTTTTGTGGAATATCTCAGAATGTATGAATCTATCTAAGAATCAGAATATGAATCTATATCAATGAAATCAGAATATGAATATCTGAATATATGTGTATCTGAATATCATGGCTTTTATACCTCATCTTACATGGAGAGGTTGGGCCTTAGCCCAATTGGCTTGCTTTGTGGGCTGACCTTTGACTTTAGCACAATTTGGAGAGTTGAACCTTGACTTTGGGCTTTTAATTGGATCATTTAGTGCTTAGGCCCAATTGGACTAAATTGGACCCAAACAACTTGCCCCCCAGACCCGATTTGGAAGGATGACGGGTCGGGTTTGATTTAATTCAGAAAAGGAGGTAAGTAAATGATTTAATTAATCCGAAAATTTGAATTTAAACCGTAATTAATGAGATAACAACGGTTAATGATTGTGGAAGTTGGACGGATAATGGGCAGTTTAATCACAAGATCATGTGTTTAATGGTTACTTAGTGGAGTATTTAAGAGAAATTAAAACGCAAACTCCTCGTATCCCGTACCTGGAGATATAAACAGAGGCGCGTCATTTCTCCTCACTTATTCATCAACACAAACCCAGAATTCTCGAGAGAGAAACCAAGAACCCGCATCAAAACTTCGCAAATTCCCCGAGCATTAAGCTTAGAAACTGAGACTTGCCACTACGAACTCGTAAATCGGCAACTTTCGCTTCAGATTAAGGTAAATTCCTCTGATTTCAGTTTATTTTTCTTCGAATTCGAACTCCTTCCCCTTTTCTTTCGACTTTTCTCTTCGAAATAATCAATGGCAAGAGGAGTTAGAGGTAGAGCCCGTGCTCCAAGAAGAGCAAGGCCGATTCCCGATCCTAGGAACAGGATTGGGACCTGGAATGGTCAAAGGCCGGAGTCTGACCCTGCTGAAGGGATTAGGGCGACTCCCCTTTCCTCGGCTCCTCCTCAGAGAACGGAGGAGCCGAGCGCTTCTGGACGGGATGATGAAGTTCCCGCTGTCCTTTGGGATATCCTCCCCGGGTTTTCAGAATGGGAGAATGCCGAAGTTGCTTCGGCCATGATAAAGAACCGCCCCTACTCATGGTGGGTGGAGAATGCCGATCAATATCGATTTGCCGAGCAAATTGAGTTGCATTACGGCATTTTTGAAGCTGATGGGTACTGGTGCCGAATGCCCTCGGCACCCGATAGAATCCATCGTCCACCCCCGGGGTATGTGGGGGTGTACACAAGACAGCTTCAGTACGGGCTGAGATTCCCTTTGGACGTATTCGTCCGAGACTTGCTGATCCATTACAACATCTCTCTATGTCAGTTAACCCCCACCAGCATCCGAAGGGTGATGACATACTTATGGGTCTGCAAGTTCTTCAAGTACGTGCCGAACCTGCACTGCTTCAAAAAGCTCCATCGGCTGGTGCCAAATATTCAAAGTGGGCACGGAAGCCATGGTTCTGGGTGGTACCGGATTGAGTCTCGGCCCCAATACCTAACCATGTGGCCAAACGACTCTTCAGACAAGGACTGGAGAGGTCAATGGATTTGGGTTAGGGCACCCACAGATCCGGGCCACCCTTGCGTCTTCAGCGCTCCCCGGTACCTTGCTGAGCCTGATCCCGAAATGGGAAGTCTAGGTCCCCCCGCAGATAACGGGGCGGATCCGAACCTGGATCAGCAACATATCTTCGGCAAGCTGCCGAACCGGGGGGGCAGTGGCCGAATGCAGCATATCCCGGAGACTTGGCTCCCCGATACGCATTACGTTTTCCAAGAGAACATGCTAGCAGCTGTTGGCCTCAGCCGAAAGTTTAAGGATGGTAAGCTTCTTCGGCTGGGGCCGAGGCTTTTTAATTATCTCTTTTTCTTCTCTCGCTTCGCTTTTTTATGCTGTGCCAATCTATCCGAGCTAACCTTTCCCCTTTCCTTTTTTCAGAGCGGGACGAGACCAACGTTGGCATTAACTACGCTCGTCTTGGTGTCAACCGAGAACGAGTTGTAACTGAACGGGCCCCGTCTATCACTGAGCCGAGGCATAGGGAAGTTCATCTAGACTCTTCCCACTTCCAAATTGAGGCTGTCGCTCTGTATCAGAGGCAGAAGCCTTGGTGGAAGAAGAGAGACCCTTGGTTTCAGCTGCTGGACGAAGAAGCTGAAGCTGCCCGCACAGCCGAAGAGGTTGCACGGGTACTCGAAGCTTGCAAAGGAGGAGAAGGGTCCTCCAGAGCTGCTGAAGCCGAAGCTGCAGCTAAAGCAGCTGAAGAAGACGAGGCTTTGCTGAAGACCTCGGTGAGCTTTCAGACTTAACTTTTTCTTTTTTCTTTTCTTCTTTTTTTTTTTTTTTTTTTTTTTTACTCACATTCTTCCTCCCCCCTGTCTGTTACAGTCTGAAGAGAGTAACAGACACAGAGAAGGCAAAGCTCCTGTTCGTCCCGAAGACCAAATACAAGAGTCTTCAGACTCAGATATGGACGAGCAGCCCCTTCTGAAAAGGCGCCGAAGGATGGCCATCATCGGCCCTCATGACTTTCAGCGGAGGCCGATGACCATCGGCGTCGCAATAAGGGAACCCGAGGAAGGCAACGGATCGCCGAGGGTTCCCCAGCCACCACCCCAATCACCTCAAAAGACCCCTCCGCCACCTCCTGAGATGGAGGTGGATCAGAGAACTCCCGAACCTAAGGGAGGGGTCCAAGAAGAAATCAAGAAGAGTGCTGCTGAGCACGAAAATAAGGATGCCGTGATGTCCAGTGCTGAGGGCTTCACGGCAGACATCGCCAGAGAGGTTGAGGCTTTCGTCCTCACCCCTGAAGAAGAGGAGGTCATAGTAATTGACTCCTCTGAGAAGGATGATGCTGAGACAACCAAAGCTAATCAAGCTCCATCGTCATCCTTCCCTTCTTTCCAGACTCTGCATTCTGGAGAAATGGGTTTCTCGGCCCCCCGAATTCCAATCCCAGACCACATCTGGGACCTCATATGGGGTCAGAACCGAGAAGGAGCTGCAGCCTACTTCGGCGATTTTGCTGGCATGTCCGAAGTAGACAGAGCAAGGATCTGGTCGCTGAAGGCCACTGCTGGGATGGACGAATCCAGCAGATCAGTTCCTGACCCAGCCAGGTCTAACCAACTGCTGATGATGCAGGTAATTTTCCTTGTCTTCATTTCCTCTGAAATTCAGCTCTTTATATTTTTTATTTATTTATTTATTTATTTTTTGTCTTCCTGTTTTCAGTTCGTGCACAATCAGACTCTCACTGTAGAGCTGATAGATACCCTACAAGATAGGGTAGACGCTGCTGTGCACGACAAGAAGGTGGCTGAAGAGGAATTAAAGCTTGCTAAGCTGAAGCAAGCAGCAGCTGAAGAGAAGCAGCAGAAGGGTGAGGAGTATGAGAAAAGAGCTGCTGAAGCCCTCAAAACCTTCTGCGACGCTATGGAGAAGGAAGTTTTTCCCCCACTGATGGAAGGGGAAAAATTCCTCCAGGAGCATATGGGAGTGGACGTCTCCAAATTCAAGGCTGCTGTTGAGAGCCGAATTCAGGAAGGAGCTGCTGCATAAGCTGAAGTGCAGCAACGTCTAGAGGCTCTTGAAACCAGCCGAATGGCTGCTGAAGAGCTGCTCCTGGCCATAGATGTCCAACTCTCAGAGGCTGCTGCTGCTGCTGAAGCCCAAAGAGCTAAATTCCAAGAGGCTGAGGATCAACTGATGATCCAGAAAGTTGAGGTGACCCAAGCTCAGACAAAGGCTTTCCAAATTCAGCAAGAGCTGAATGAGCTGAAAGGTTCCTCCTCCAAGCTCGCTGATGAGCTTAAGAAATCCAAGGAAGACTTGGAGGAGACCCAGAAGAAGCTGGCTGATGCTGAGGCTTTACTCAAAGTCCGTGTCTATACCCAAGAGGAATATGAGATGGGTTTCAGAAACGGGTTCCGAGTATGCCGAAGAGTCTGCCTTCATGCTGAGCCGAAGCTGGACTGGTTTAAATGTGCTGAGTGGGTCCAGAATCCCGAAGACCCTCATATGAAGTATGCAACTCCAGCTGAAGCTGAAATCCATAAGGCTGAGGAAGCCGAAGAGGAAGCTGAGAGAATGGAGTTGGAAGCTGAACAGAGGGAAAGGGAGGCTCGGCAGAGTGCAAAGCCCGCTTCTTCTGCTGCTGGGGCTGAGGCCACCATGGGGCTCGACGCTGATCAGTCTGATCCTCAGGCTGAAGCATAGGAACTCGGGCAGTCGTCTTCAGAATCTTGCGGTTCATCATGTGCTTAACTTTAGACTTGCCGCTTTCTGAATTTTTTGCCTTGTTTTTTGCTTCAGCTTGCCTTGTCGTACATCAGTTTTATTTTTTTTGCTTATGTACGTATTTCGGCAGCTGTTATTTTCCGCTTGTGGGCGGCTGCCGATACTGAATTATTGAACTTGTAGCTCAATTTTTGAGCATGAAATATTAATCTGATGCTCTTTTCTTCAGTTGTTTTATTTTTGAATGCTTTACTGTTTCTGTTTCTTCAATTCTGCCGAACATACTTGCACTGATAGTGCTTCTTGCCCCCCAGAAATTGAAGTATGACTTCAGCTGAATAAGCAATTTCTTCACTTCTTCAAAATGGGTATCCGAAACACAGGGCCAACTGAAGGCAATGCTTCTGGGATACAAGTCTTACTGAAGATTGACTTCATCTGAAAGTTGGATATCCGAAACACAGGGCCAACTGAAGGCAATGCTTTGGATATTAGCTTTCTGGGATACAAGGCTCAGTTAAGGCAATATCCCAGAATTGTCCATGGACTAATGTCTTTGGAGAACCAGCGTTCTTTAAAAAGACGAGTTTTGTCAGCAATCAAAAACCCAGTTACCCGAAGGCGAAGGTTTCAGACGAGGCTGATTTAAAAATTTTCAACTGTTGCAGTTATCCTTGATTTTCTGTCTATCTTTGAAAAATGGATACCCGAAACACAGGGCCAACTTAAGGCAATGTTTCGGATAATGGCTCTCTGGGATACAAGGCTCAGTTAAGGCAATATCCCAGAATTGTCCATGGACTCATGTCTTTGGAGAACAAGTCTTACTGAAGTTTGACTTCAGCTGAAAGACCAGTGTTCTTTAAAAAGACGAGTTTTGTCAGCAATCTGAAACCCAGTTACCCGAAGGCGAAGGTTTCAGACGAGGCTGAATAAAAAACCCTTAAAGAGTAGATAGAACAAAGAAAATTTTGAAAGGAAAAAAAGTTGTAAATATTTATATAAATGGCGGCTCCAAGGCCTTTCATTAGTTCAAAATGTACTTACAAAGATTGTTCTGCCCCGAAGGGTTTACACATGGTATTTTTTCAGTACATCAGCGTTCCAGTGATTTCTCAACTCAGTTCCATCCAACTGCCGAAGTCGCTATGTCCCTGGCTGAAGCTCATCATAAATTTCATAAGGTCCTTCCCATGTAGCTGAGAGTTTCCCATGGATTCGGCCTTTCTGAACTGCAGCAGCATTCCGAAGGACAAGGTCTCCAATTTTGAGAGGCCTTGCATGGACCCTTCGGTTATAAAATTTGCTGATTCTCTGCTTATAGGCGGCCATTCTATCTCGGGCTGAGTCTCTTACTTCGTCGAGGAAATCAAGAGATTCCCTCATCAGTCGCTCATTCTCAGCCGAGAAGTGGTGCACTCGAAGGCTCTCAGAGCCAATTTCCACTGGAAGGACGGCTTCGGCACCATACACCAGTTCAAAAGGTGAGTGGCCCGTTGCCTCTTTTTCAGTTGTCCGAAGGGACCAAAGGGTTCCAGGGAGCTCCTCTAGCCATTTGGACTTTTGATCTTCCACCCTCTTCTTGAGGGCATTTAAGATCTGTTTATTTGCAGCCTCGGCTTGTCTGTTACTTTGCGGGTGGCATACCGCTGAATATGCCAGTCGGATGCCGAACTGATCTGTATACCGCTTCAGCGGTAAGTTATCAAATTGCCTCCCATGATCGAAGACAAATACTCTCGGGATGCCAAAGCGAGTGATGATATTCTGCCAGATAAATTTTCTGACAGTTTGCTCTGTAATGTTCGAGGCTGCTTCGGCCTCGATCCATTTACTGAAATAGTCGACACCAACTATCAGCCATTTTTTCTGGTACACAGCCTCTGGAAATGGTCCCAGTATATCCAGTCCCCATTGGGCAAACGGGAGTGGATTAAGGATCGGCTGAAGATCCCTTGCTGGCTGATGGATAACTGGAGCGTATTTTTGACATTTTTCGCATTTCCGAACCAGCTCCTTAGCATCTGCGATCATGGTGGGCCAATAATATCCAGCCCTCAATGCCTTGTGGGCTAAGGTTCTTCCCCCAATGTGGTTCCCACAGATGCCGAGGTGAATCTCCCGTAGGATATAATCTGCATCTGTTGGTCCCACGCATTTCAGCAATGGTGCTGAGAAGGACTTTTTCAGAAGTTCCCCCCTGAAGACAATGAACCTAGAACTGGTTCTCTTCATCTTGGAGGCCAAAGCTTTATCCTCAGGAGTTTCTCCCCGAAGCTTGAAAGCTAGGATGGGGTCCATCCAACTAGGCTCTGAGTCAGCGCAGCACACTTCAGGTGCTTCGTCGACACTTCTCTCTCGACGCACTTCTACATATACAGATCTGTTCAGCTCGGTAAAAGATGAACTAGCAAGTTTGGAGAGTGCATCGGCTTAAGTATTCTGACCCCTTGGGATCAGCTGAACCTCAAAAGTTTTCAGCTCTGCAATAACTGATTTGATCTTGGCAAGATAAGCTATCATGGAGGGCTCTTTGGCCTCGTAGCTGCCACTGATCTGATATGCAACTAGCTGAGAGTCTGTTTTTAAGCAGACATGATCGGCTTCCAAGGAGATGCACAATTGTAGGCCGGCGATTGCTGCCTCATACTCGGCTTCATTGTTCGAGGCCTTAAAAGAAAACTTTAGTGCGTACTCAAAGGATTTGCCTTCGGGAGAAGTTATCACTACTCCTGCCCCTGAACCGTTTTCGGTGGAAGACCCATCCGTAAACACGGTCCAGACTTTCTTTTCACTGTCTAGCGCTTCTTGGTATGAGCATTCGGCCAAGAAATCTGCTAGAGCCTGAGCCTTAATGGCAGCTCTCGGACGGTAGCTGATGCTGAATTCGGTGAGCTCAAAAGCCCACTTGGCTAGCCTACCAGATTTTTCAACCTTGCCGAGAACTTTTTCCAACGGCTGATCAGTTAAGACCACTATCTGATGGCAATCAAAATAGGGCCTCAGCTTCCGAGCAGCTACTACCACCGCGAAAGCGACTTTCTCGAGTAGAGGATAGCGGGTCTCGGCATCCGTCAGTGTATGACTGACGAAATAGATCGGTTGCTGACTCTTACTCTCTTCCCTCAGCAATACTGCGCTGATGGTGGCCGGGCTAACGGCCACATATAGGTATAAAGTTTCTCCTTCAGCTGGGCTAGCCAGCGTTGGGAGTCGAGCCAGATGCTCCCGAAGCTGTTTAAAGGCGTCTTTTTGCTCTTCCTCCCAAACGAGCTCTTTTGTTTTCGGGAGTTTTAGGGCTTTGAAGAAAGGTAACCCCTTATCCGAAGCTCTGGAAATGAACCTCGAGAGGGCTGCCATTCTTCCGGTGAGCCGCTGAACATCCCGCTTCGTTTTCGGCTCAGGAAGGTCGAGCGCCGCTTTGACCTTAGAGGGATTGGCATCAATCCCCCTTTTGCTGACCATGAACCCCAGGAATTTCCCTGACTTCACGCCGAAGACACACTTCTTCGGATTCAGCTTCATCTGATGCTTTCTCAAGGTGGCGAAAGTTTCAGCCAGGTCCTTTACATGGTCCTCTAGTTTTTTGCTTTTGACGATCGAATCGTCAACATAGACTTCCATGTTTCGGCCCTTTTGATCGGCGAAAACTTGATCCACCAGCCTTTGATAAGTTGCCCCCGCATTTTTCAATCCGAAGGGCATCATTTTGTAATTGTACACCCCAGCGTTCGTGACGAATGCTGTCTTGGCTCGATCGTCGGGGTGCATAAAGATCTGATGATACCCCGAGAATGCGTCCATGAAGCTAAGCAAGGCGTGGCCACTTGTCGAATCGACTAGCTGATCGATTCTCGGCAAGGGATAGAAATCCTTTGGACAAGCCTTATTTAGGTCCGTGAAGTCAACGCACATCCTCCAGGTACCATTGGGCTTCTGAACCATCACCACATTTGCCAGCCATTCTGGATATTGCCTCCAACAATTTTTTGACCTCGGCTGCGATGTCTCGGTTCGTATTGGCGGAGTAATTCCGCTTCTTTTGCTTAACTGGTCGACACGTCGGGTCAACATTAAGCTTATAGGAGATGAGGTCTGAACTTATCCCGGGCATATCAGCTGCCGAGAAAGCAAACACATCTCTGTTGTCCCGAAGGAGCTGAATAAGTTCACAACGGGTGTTTGGATCAAGGTCCATCCCAATTGCTACACATTTCTCACCGTCTCCTTCGGCCAACTGGACTGTTTCAGTCTGTTGGTCCATGTCCATTGCCGATGGACTGGACTCTTCAGAATCTGGCCTGCCGCCAATGTCAGCAGGTGTCCCAGTCTTTGTGTTCTTCGGCTGGCTCTCTGAGTCTTGCGGCTCAGCTGAAGAGCTAGCCTTTTCCCTTTCGAGCCCTTTTTCTCTGGGCACAGATCCTTGGGCCGAAGCACTTAGGTCTTTCGGCTTTTTTATGCTTGTCTCTCTTTCTTTTTCTTTCTCCTCCTCATCCTTGTCGTCATCTGGGCGACTACTGGATGGCTTGAGGTAGTTGCACCTTCGGGCGTCCTTTTGGTTGCCCTGTATCCTTTCGGGGAAGCCGGCGTCTGAGACGTAAATCATCAGCTGATGATAAGTTGAGACGACCCCTTGGATCTCGTGAATTATGGGTCTCCCCAAAATCACGTTGTACACTGAAGGAGCGTCGATGACCAAAAATTCAATCATGACGTTCCGGGCTGCCTCATTGCAACCGATGGTGACAGGAAGTGTCACCTTCCCATCTGGATAAGTTGAAGCCCCATTGAACCCGGATACCGGATAGGGTACCGGCGTAAGGTGCTTGGGCTTCAACTTAATTTGATTGTAGGCCTTTCGGAACAGAATGTTTGCTCCACTGCCACCGTCAACAAGGACCTTACTGACGTCGTGGTTGGCCACCGTGGCGATGATCACCAACGGATCCTCATGAGGGAACGTAATCCCCCGGCAGTCGGCGGCTGTGAACGTCATGTTCGGCACCAGCGGCTGGGGAGATTGAATGTCAGCGTTGTTCACCTGGTGAGTCAAAGCTCTAAGGTGGCGCTTGTGCTCCCTCCGAGAGTATATTCCTCCCGAGATAACATTGATCGGAGGGAATTTCCCCTCCGGCTTTTTACTGTTTTTCCGGGGGAAATCAAGGTCCTGCCGAGGGTCCTTTGCTGACCTCTCGGATTCTTTTTTCTCGCGGTGATCCGCGATATACTTTTTCAAGTATCCCTTCCGGACCATGTCCTCTATCTGGTCCTTCAGCTGGATACACTCTTCAGTGTTGTGGCCCGAAGACTCGTGGAACTCACACCACTGATTTTTATTTTTTCGCTGATACCACTCTGGGAGTGGTCTCGGCTTTCGGTAACTCTGCTCCTCCTTCGTCACACTGTAAATTTTGGCGCGTGGAAGAGAGAGCGGAGTGTAGGACTCGTATCTGCCTGTGTATGAGGCAAATCTTTCCTTCTTTGGGTCGTTGGCCAAAGATTGCTCCGGGGCCTTTGACTTTCCCTTTGCCTTATGGCCTTGGCCTTCAGACAAGGGTATTTGCCTCTGTTTCCCTCCCCCGGATTGAGGTTGGGTTTTCGCTTTGTTCCATTCTTCGGCTCGGATGAACTTATCCGAAGCACTAAGAGCTTCCTCCAAAGTCTGCGGCGTATGCATGACCATGAAGTCTAGGAACTTTCCTGGCTGAAGGCCATTCTGCATTGCGAAAACGGCTAGCCCCTGGTCCAGCTGGGAGACGCTTGATGACTCGTTACTGAAACGGGTCAGGTAGTCTCGGAGGCTTTCGGTTTCCCCCTGTTGCAGACTCATGAGCTCTGCGGTAGTCTTCTCTCGGCGGTTTTCCGTGGAAAACTTGCTCCTGAACTTGGAGGACAGATCATCCCACCCTGTTATGGAGCCTTGCCTTACTCCCTTGGAGATCCACGCTTGCGCGACCCCCTTGAGAGTGGTTGGGAAATATTTGCACCAAGTCGCCTCGGATCTGGGGCAAAGATGCATATGAGTCTCATACGAGGCCACGTGGTCCTTCGGATCCGTGGTCCCGTCATATGTGATGTGCGAAGGGATTTTAACCGTGGGTACGCGCTCTTCCAGTATCCATTGCTCGAATGGTGAACTAGCGGGTAGCATAATGGCCTTGCCCTTGTTCCTGGCCGAAGGGACCGCGCTCTGCCCTCTTAGAGAGGTAGGAGTGGTTTTCGTCCCTGGCTGGGAAGTCTGGGCCTCGGCTGCAGGGAACGAGAGGCGACTACGCACGCTCGGTTCCTGGTCGCCGAGTCGGTCAAGGACGCTTCTGCGAACAGTCTCAGGTTCTCGGTGAGTAGATTCTGGCCGAGAAGCTGAGCTGCTGCTCTTATGCGCTTCTGGTCTTGAGGATGAGGATCCTTTTAAAAATTGAGGGTTCTTTTTCCTCTGTTTTTCATTTTTCCAAGAATCCTCCTCCCACTCTTCCAGCTCCCGGAAGGACGGAAGCTTCCCACCATCATGGTCTAACTTCCTCCGCTGATGCCGGGTATGCGGAGGAGTTCGATCACGAGGTGGTGGCATATTTTGTGCCCTCATCGCCTCCATGAGTACTTCCAGCGCTCTTGCCACCTCTTCCGAGCTGGGCCCCGTCAAAGGGGTCCTCGGCCGAGTGTGGGAATGAGGGCGCGCAGCCGATGGTTGGCTTTGGGACACTGAATATGTCCTATGATCGGACTGACCCCTGCTAGACCGAGAGTGGCCCGGCCTATATTGAGAGTCTTGAATTACGGGAGATAGGGAATCCTCCTTGTATGATCCTCCCTCCGAGCCGGCACCCTTGGGAGAGTTCCGGTCCGGCGAGGGCGATGGTGTAGGGGTTTTAGGCTTTTCGCCCGCTCCTTGACGGAGGCTTTTGCTCTTGCGGTTCTTAGCCATTGCTGCTAAGATAATTGCAAGATGATCTTGGTTAAGAATTTGGCTTAAAGATTTTTGAAAGTCTTCCCCACAGACGGCGCCAAATTGTTTCGGGTGAAAACAATGGGACCTTGCCGAAGGTCCGCTGAAATGGAGAAGACTGGATTCGGTCCAAGTTATGTTGGGCCGAAGGTTTCCTGCACAGTAAACACACGTAAACTAGCCTCGGGGGTGTTGCCGAGGAAGGCCCCTCCGATGCTAAAGTCAGTACAATGTGCAAGAAGAAGACACTATGCAAGAGAGCTTGTAGCTTGAGGCTTTTGTGGAATATGAATCTATAAACGAAATTAGAATATGAATATCTGAATATATGTGTATCTGAATATATGTGAATGTATCAATATGATGGCTTTTATACCTCATCATACATGGAGAGGTTGGGCCTTAGCCCAATTGGCTTGCTTTGTGGGCTGACCTTTGACTTTAGCACAATTTGGAGAGTTGAACCTTGACCTTGGGCTTTTAATTGGATCATTTAATGCTTAGGCCCAATTGGACTAAATTGGACCCAAACACATGGTAATCAATCTTAATTCCAAATTTGAGTTTTCAACGTAAATCTCCATTACCATCCAATAGAAAGGTCCTCTCAAATGATTAGTGATTGTAATAAAAAATTATTGTGATATTTGAGAGAAATAACATTATCATGAGCATTAACAAAAGACTTTTTTTTTTTTTACTGGGTACGAATTTGCATGAAAATCCATTATCAAATACATTTTACTACTATGTAATCAAGATTTGAGAGCAGTTTTTTTAAGGTAGATACCGTATATTTTGGTAAAAAGATGACAAATATGTGTGTTGGTCATTTGCCATTAGCCAGTCCAATGGTAGCTCATCATGAAAATTCCAATTCTTCTAGTTTTGGGGCAAGTTTTCAACAGAATTTCAGATTCTAAAATTCTTGTTGAATCAAGCATCAATTATCAATTTTTTGATACATTAATGGTTAATTTAATACTATATATAAAACGTTGAACTCGAGTTGAAATGTTACAAAAGTTTGTAATAGGGTACCAAAAAATAACAAAGAGAGTATAGAATCACAAATTCAGAATATAATAACTTTAAAAACATTACAATCACGACTTACTAATGCGAAGTAAACGAGTAAAGTTCAGTCTTCAGTTTCAACACTACAGCATATAAATTAATATTAATTACTCTTGTTAGTCTTGTACTTGTACTACTTAGTTGTAAATTCTACGGTTCTTAATCACGAGTTTTAGCAGTGTTTCGGTCAGGAAACAATGGACCTTTAGCAGGCCCTTCAGATGAGTGGAGATGAAGCCCAATTCGAGTGATAACCGAATTGAGGATTTCCTGCACAGCTAAACACACGTAAACTGGCCTCGGGGGTTGTGCCGAGGAAGGCCCCTCCGATGCCGAAGTCAGTACGGATGTAAGATAATGAGAGAAAAGCTATGCAAGAGAGTTTGTTGCTTGAGGCATTTAATGTGTATATCTGTAAATGTGCAAAAATGTGAGCTTTTATACCTTACTCCAATTAAATGGATTGGGCTTGAGGAGTCAAATGGGCTGCCATTTGACTGGGTCTTGCTTTACCTGACTTGGCTTAGTGGATTGAGGGTTGAACCTTGCCATTTGGGCTTTAATTATTTTCATTGTGGACTGGGTCCAAATACAAGTTATTTGGACCCCAAACAACTTGCCCCCCAGACCCGATTCGTGAGGATAACGGGTCGGGTTTCAGCTGCTGAGGGATTTGGAAGGAAATAAATGAAAATAATTTTAAATGTTTTTGGGAATTTGTACGGTTTTAATAACCGTTAATGATGATTAATTAACCTTAATGACGGTTAACTAATGGTAGTGGGGAAGTGGAGTGAGCTTAGTGGATAATAATTTTGGCGGTTTGTAATTGGTTTGGGAAGAATTTGAAGAGTTTGTAAATTAAAATCAAGTTAGTGGGATTCTTGCCAGATATTTAACTTACATTTGCATCATTATTTCCGGCATTCTCAAATCAAACACATTTTGCACTTTGCTTTCATTTCCGAGCGAACTCGTGCAAATTCCCTTTTCTCTTTTCACCAATTTCCGCACTTTCCGAAACTTTTCAGCGAAATTCGTTGCTCCGAACTACTAAATCGGCTAATTCCAAGTCTGATAGAGGTAATTTTCTCCGAATTTCGTTCGGATTCCCCCTTTCTTTAAGCTTTTCCCCTTTTCCTTGCCTTTTTCGCGTCGCCGCCAATTTTGAAATGGTCGGCAATCCTGGAAAGAGACCAATGGAGCTTGAGGACGAGGCTTCAGAGGAAGAGGTGACGCAATTAATTCTGAAGCGCAACCGTCCTCTGCCAATGATACCGTTTCTGAGCGGCCGTAACCCTAATGCCCGAATCGAGGTCAGTTCATCCTCGACTGGCGAGGGTCTGAGGGTCATCCCTTTGAATAGTGCCCCTCCTAATGAACCAACCGAAGCTAGTACTTATAGCCGAAGGGCTTTCTCAAGACCTCGGCCTTTGACTCCTGAAGAACGGGAGTGGACCGACGAGCATGAGAACTCAGGTCTGCTGATGACCGAGCCATCCTCATGGTGGCTGGAAAATAATGCTCGGTACCGCTTCGCCGAGCAGCTAGAAGTATATTACAGCATAATGGAAGCCGATGGGTATTGGTGCCGAATGCCCACGACGCTGGAGAGAATTTATCGGGCCCCTCCTGGCTATATCGGGGTTTACGTTCGGCAGCTGCAGAATGGGCTACGGTTTCCTGTTCACCCGTTCGTCATCAAAGTTCTGAACGGGTACAACATTTCTTTGGCCCAACTGACCCCAGTTAGCGTCAAAAGGATCATGATGTATTTATGGGTGTGCCTTTTCTATGGGCTGGAGCCGAGCGTCCATTGCTTTCGGTGCACGCATAAGCTGTCGCCGAACACCCAATCCAGCAAGTGGCATGGCCGAGGCTGGTGGCACATAGAAGACGAGAAGGGCTATTTGACCTCCTATCCGAATGATACTTCGGACAAATTCTAGAGAGGTCAATGGATCTGGGTGCGAGCCCCTTCGGACGAGAGTCACCCTAATTACTTCGGGGGACCTCGCTATACTAGGAAGCCCGATCCATCAATGTCGAGCATCGGCCTTGACGATTTCACAGAAGCGGATCGTCAGCAGATGGAGTTCTTTGGCCGATCCTCAAATCCTGGCGCAACTGGCCGAATGACAGTTGTGCCAATTGTCTGGCTACCATGCCGCCATTACATCTTCCAAGAGAAGATGTTAGCAGTTTTCGGCCTCAGCGGAAGATACCAAGGTGGTAAGTGATTCGGCTGGGGCCGAAGCTTTTACTTTCTGTTTTTTCAGTTTCTGCAATCTGAAGCTTTCTATCTGAACTAATGTTTTGTTCTGACAATTTTTCAGCGATCTGCGAAGAGAATTCTGGTATCAACTACAAAGTGTTGGGGATCAGCCAGACTATGGAGCCGATCACCAATACCCCTGTTATCACTGCTGTAAAGGATCGGCCACTGACGCTGCAGCTGAGGAAACTTGAAGTGGTCAGCGCTTTTGAGTACTTGGCGCAGAAGCCTTGGTACAAGAAGCTTGACCCCTTTTTCCTGCACTCGGCTGAAGAGGAAGCTGTTGTTGCTGCCGCTGCTGCAGGAGGTGACATTGCGTATCAACCACCCCCTCCATCCGAGCCACAGAGAGAGGAGGATTCAGAAGAGGAAAACACCGAAGAGTTATTCGGCCCTTCAGTAAGTTCGCTATCCTTCTGCAGTCTTTTTTCATGCTTGAATTTTCATGAAATTTCTCTAAGTTTAGAACTTCAGCACTTTGATTTTTCAGCTTGTGAAGTATTTTTCTGAGCATGTAGCTTTTCAGCTCTTAAGTATGCATGTTACATCTAGCTTTTCTTTAATTCGTAAGAATATTTTGCTAAGTATAGATCTTCGGATGCATATCTTTCTGATGTAGTTTATATGTTTTGCCAAAACTGTTAAGTATATGGCTTCGGCTAAAATATCTGTGTGCTTCTGCCTTGAGTTTACTTGATGTTGTTTTGCTTGTTTTTTTTTGGCTTCTTACACGTCTTCCTGCCCCCTCTTTCTTTTCTTCTGCAGTCCGAAGGGGAGGAAGTTGAGAAAGAAGAAGTTGTCCCCCATACTGAAACCGTTGCCGAAGACATGGCTGGCGGGAGAAGAAGACCTCTGGTTCGCCCTGGTCAGTTCAAGGCGCCAGAGCTCCCTGTCAAAAGGCCTCGGCGAGAAGAGGTTTAGGAAGGGGCAGCCGAAGTCACTTCCCCCTCTCGGGAAGTTTTTATCGAAGTGGTCGAGCTGCAGACTGACCCTTCACCTCCTCAACACGTAGCTGCGCCATTTTCCGGGGACGTTCGGCATGAGGTGGATGTGCTGGGCATCCAAACTGAGGATCCTGGCCTTACTGAGAAAGAAAACGAGCCTCAGCTGGCTGGAGCTGATGTGCTCACCCATAAAGATGTCCCCTCTAGTTCAGCTGCGAACTCATTCAAGACTTTCCAGTCAGCTGAAATGGGGTTCAGCTCAGTGCCTTTGGTTCCTGTCCCTGCTCATGCTCGAGCAATTTTTGAAGATAGGCGCGACTCTGCCCTCTCCTTCTTCGGCAACCTAGGCAACCTTTCAGCTGTTGAGAGGGCAAGAGCCTGGATGCAGGGCGCCGCTGCCGGGGCCGCTGAATCTTTAGAGAATGTGCCGAATCCTCTTCTCGAGAACCAAAGGGTTCTGATGCAGGTAACCTTCCAACACTTATACTTTTTTTTTTTTTTTGAAAAATTTCTCTAAGTGTTGGACTTCGGCTAACTGTTGAGCTGCGATTGCTGTCTTTTGCAGGCTGTGCACAACCATTTCCTCACTGTGGAAATGTTTGAAGAGCTTCAAAGTCAGGCAGCCAAAGTTGAAGAGGCTGAAGCTCTGGCTCGGTTGGCTGAGCTGAAGTAAGCCAAGGCTGAAGACGATGCTTCGGCTACCAGGCTGGAAATGCAGTGAATGGATGAGTAATTCCGCACCTTCTGCCGCGGCTTGGAGCAAATTGTCTTCCCATGGATCGAGGAGGGTCAGTCTCTCATGAGAGCGTATGGAGCCGATACCCTTGCCGAGTTTCAGTCTCGGTTTGAGACTAAAATGAAAGAAGAAGCTGATGCTCGACAGCTCCTTGTCTCTATCAATGAGAAACAGCTGGCCTAAGCTCGGGAAGAAGCTGAGAAGAAGCAGAATGACTTGCTTGCTGCCAACCAGAAGCTGAAGGATGATCTGGTAGCTCAGAGCACCGAGCTAGAGACTCAGAAGACTGAGCTGCGGAACGCCCAAGAGCTACTCAAAACCCGAGTTTACACAGAAGCTGAATATGCTGAAGGGTTTGAGAATGGCTGGAAGACAGCTCGGCGCTTGGCTCTGCATGCTGCCCCTGATCTCAACTGGGACCAGGTTGAGGCTTGGTCGATGGATCCTGACAATCCTCGAATCAACGAGGCTAGTCAGGCTGAGATAGACTTCCTTGTTCGACAAGCCGAAGCCGAAGCCAAGGAAGCTGAGGAAGCTGCTAAGGAGGCTGAAGCTGCTGGTCCTGCCTCTTCTTCAGCTATGGCTGGTCCATCTGGGGTTCCAGAGAATGCTGAAGCATAGGAACTCGGGCAGCCGTCTTCTGAATCTTGCGGATCAACATGCGCTTAACTTGTAAACGCCGCATCAGCTTTTGCCTGTTTCTTTTGCCTTCAGCTTGCCTATGTACAAACTTAATTTGTTTTTGTGTACTTTCGGCAGTTGTGGTTTCCGCTATGTGGGCGGCTGCCGAATTTGAAATTTCTGTTAAAACATTATGAACTTAGTATTTGTAGTTCTTTATTCAACACTTGTAATTCTTGACTTTTCTGAGTAGATGAAGTAGAATTCCAGCTGTTTCCTTTTACTTTGCCTGTTTTTACAGCTTTGAACTTAATTGCACTTTCTCAAATTTCTTCAAAATTTAGCTAAGTACAGAGCTTCGGCCTGGAAGTCTTTAGCTGATAATTCCCTTTAACTCTTTATGCCTTGCCCCTTTCACTTGGCTTTCTTGCAAAGATATTTCCAAGTACTGAGCACTTCGGCTTGGAGCTCGGTATGTGAGTACCTTCTGCCCCCCCCCAGAACTTTGAAGATGATGTCTTCAGAGTTCTGAGTGCTATTGCCCTTGACTTTTCGGGTGTGGCTGAAGGTTTGTTACAGTTCACACACTTATGTTTATTCCTTATATTTTGCCTGGTTTTAATTCATCTGAGGGAACGACTATCTTGGACACAATGCCAGGGCAGCGATCATCTGAAGTACAAGGCATCATTGTGCAATACTTCAGAGGTGCAATCGCCACTCAGAATTGATTCGCCGAAGCACAGGGCATCACTATGCAATGCTTCGGACGTTTCATCAATTCCTATTTTCGGCTATGTCTTAGATAAGCCTATGACCTCTTCGCCGAGAGTAACAAATCCGTCCAAGGTACAGTGCATCACTATGCAATACCCCGAGGTTCTATTTGTTACCCCCGTATCGGCAGGTTCCTCGGCTTGCCGAAGTACAGTGCATCATAATGCAATACTTCAGACAGCACCGGGTATAAACCTTGAATTTTTTCAAAAAATGGCAAAGACAGAAATAATAAAAGCAAAGTATTAAAATTGTGAATAACTGTGGCTCAAAGGCCTTTCATTGATCTGAAGAAAATGTACTTACACAGATTTTTCTCCCGTATTGGGGGTTTTACACATGAAATTTCCTAAGTACATCTGCGTTCCAGTGGTTTTTCAATTCAGTTCCATCTAGCTGCCGAAGCCGATAAGTTCCTGGTTGGAGCTCATCATATATTTCATAAGGCCCTTCCCAGTTAGCTGAGAGTTTTCCATGGATGCGGCTTTTCTGAACAGCGGCAGCATTTCGAAGAACGAGGTCCCCAACTTTGAGGAGTCTTGACTGGACTCTTCGGTTGTAGAACTTGCTGATTCTCTGTTTGTATGCTGCCATTCTGTCCCTTGCCGAATCTCGGATCTCGTCTAAGAAATCGAGGGACTCTTTCATGAGGTGCTCGATTTCTTCGACTGAGAATTGATTGACTCTAAGACTTTCTGAGCCAATTTCCACTGGTAAAACGGCTTCGGATCCATACACCAATTCAAAAGGTGAATGCCCCGTAGCCTCTTTTTCGGTTGTCCGAAGTGACCATAGAGTTCCGGGAAGTTCCTCTATCCACTTGGACTTTTGATCTTCAACTCTCTTTTTGAGAGCATTGAGTATCTGTTTATTTGCAGCTTCGGCCTGGCCATTACTTTGAGGATGGCAGACTACCGAATATGCCAGTTTTATGCCGAACTGACCTGTGTATCTCCTCAGCGGTAGATTGTCAAATTGTCTTCCATGATCGAAGACAAACACTTTTGGAATGCCGAAGCGCGTGATGATATTCTGCCAAATAAATTTTCTGACAGTTTGCTCAGTTATGTTTGAAGCTGCTTCGGCTTCTATCCATTTGCTGAAGTAGTCGATTCCAACTATCAACCATTTTTTCTAATAGGGGGCCTCAGGAAACGGTCCTAGAATACCAACCCCCATTGAGCAAAAGGAAGTGGATTCAGGATCGGCTGAAGGTCCCTCGAAGGCTGATGGATAACTGGTGCGAATTTTTGGCATTTTTCACATTTTCGCACCAAGTCTTTGGCATCTTGGATCATGGTTGGCCAATAATATCCTGCCCGTAATGCTTTATGGGCTAGGGTCCTTCCCCCTATGTGGTTTCCACAGATGCCGAAATAGATCTCCCGAAGGATATAATTCGCATCTATTGGACCCACACATTTCAGCAACGAGGCTGAGAAGGATTTTTTCAGCAGCTCTCCATTGTAGATAATGAACCCTGAGCCAACCCTTTTCATTTTTGCAGCTAGGTTCCTATCCTCGGGGAGCGCTCCTTGAAGATTATAAGCCAAGATGGGGTCCATCCAGCTAGGTTCAGCTTCGACGCATTGGACCTCAATTTCTTGGTCAATGCTTCTGTTTCGGCGCACCACCACATATACGGATCGGTTCAGCTCGGTAAAAGTTGAACTTGCAAGTTTGGATAGTGCATCGGCTTGAGCATTCTGACCCCTTGGGATCAGTTCAATTTCAAAAGTTCTCAGCTTCGCTATGACTGATTTGATCTTGGCAAGATAAGAGATCATGGAGGGCTCCTTGGCCTCATACTCGCCCTGAATCTGATTAGCAACCAGTTGAGAGCCTGTTTTCAAACAGACATGCTCGGCTTCGAGAGCTATGCACAGTTCTAATTAAGCTAGCAACCGCTGCTTCGTATTCTGCTTCGTTGTTCGAAGCTTTGAACGAAAATTTGAGTGCATACTCGAAGTTTCTGCCCTCGGGAGAGGTGATTACCACCCCTGCTCCCGAACCATTTATGGTGGCTGAGCCATCCGTAAACACAGTCCAAGTCCCCTTCCCTTCGTCGAGTGTTTCCTGATAGGAACATTCGGCCAGGAAGTCTGCTAGGGCTTGGGCCTTGATTGCTGCCCTCGGCTGGTAGTTTATGCTAAACTCAGTGAGCTCGAAGGCCCACTTTGTTAGCCTGCCTGATTTCTCAACCTTGCCGAGGACTTTTTCCAGCGGTTGATCCGTTAAGACCACTATTTGATGTGAGTCAAAATAAGGCCTTAACTTCCGAGCTGCCACTACCACTGCATATGCAACTTTTTCGAGCAGGGGGTAGCGCGTTTCGGCATCAGTCAAAGTATGACTGACGAAGTAGATCGGTTGCTGAACCTTTTCTTCCTCCTTCAGCAGCACCGCACTCACTGTAGCAGGGCTAACTGCCACATACAGGTACAAGACTTCTCCTTCGATTGGCCTTGCTAGTGTCGGAAGGTTAGCCAAGTGTTCCCAAAGCTGCTGGAAGGCTACTTTTTGCTCATATTCCCATATGAGCTCCTTGGATTTCGAAATTTCAGTGCCTTGAAGAAGGTCAAACCTTTGTTTGAGGCTTTTGAGATGAACCTGGATAAGGCATGCCATTCTCCCAGTAAGACGCCGAATGTCCCTTTTTATCCTCGGCTCGGGAAGATCCAGAGCTGCTTGAACTTTGGCGGGATTGACATCAATCCCCCTCTTGCTGACCATGAAGCCTAGGAATTTCCCAGACCTCACGCCGAAGACACATTTCTTCGGATTCAGCTTCATTTGGTGTTTTCTCAAAGTGGCGAACGTTTCGGCTAGGTCTGCAACATGGTCTTTCGCCTCTTTGCTTTTGACGATGGAATCGTCAACATAGACTTCCATGTTGCGGCCTTTTTGCTCGGCAAACACTTGGTCCACCAGCCTCTGATATGTAGCCCCGGCATTCTTCAGGCCGAAGGGCATCATTTTATAGTTATACACCCCGGCGCCTGTAACAAATGCCGTTTTTGCTCTATCATCGGGGTGCATGAAAATCTGATGGTACCCAGAAAATGCGTCCATGAAACTGAGCAGAGCATGGCCACTTGTCGAGTCGACCAGCTGATCAATTCTCGGCAAGGGATAAAAGTCCTTCGGACAGGCCCTATTCAGGTCCGTGAAGTCAACGCACATTCTCCAGGTGCTATTAGCTTTCTGAACGATTACTACATTCGCCAGCCATTCAGGGTATTGGCAGGGCTCAATGAACCGTGCGTCCAGAAGTTTTTTGACTTCGGCTGCGATGTCTTGGTTCTTCTGAGTGGAGTAGTTCCGCTTCTTTTTCTTAACTGGCCGACATGTGGGGTCGACGTTAAGCTTGTGTGAGATGAGGTTCGGATCAATTCCCGGCATGTCAGCTGCTGAGAATGCGAACACATCCCTGTTTTCCCGAAGGAGTTGGATTAATTCAACCCGGAGGCTCAGATCGAGCCCTTGTCCGATGCTGACACATTTTTCAGTATCTCCCTCGGTCAACTGTATTGATTCGGTTTGTTCATCTGACTCCATTGCTTTGGAGCCAGACTCTTCTGGTTCAGGTCTACTATCAATATCAGCAGACTTTCCTCTCTTCGGCTGGTCTTCGTCCGAATCTTTCGGTCCAACCGAAGAGCTTGCCTTTCTAGTCCCCAAAGATGCTTTCTTCTTCGGGGACCCCTGAGCCGAAGCACTTAGGCCCTTCGGCCTTTTAGTACCTCGCTCCTTTTCTTTCTCTTTTTCCTCCTCATCATCCTTGTCGATGCGGCGACTCCTGGATGGCTTGAGGAAGTTACATTCTCGGGCCTCCTTTTGGCTGCCCAATATTTTTTCGGAGCGTCCCTCGTCTGAAACATAGATCATGGATTGATGGTATGTTGAGACAAATCCTTGAACATCATGGATGAGGGGTCTCCCCATAATGACGTTGTATACTGATGGGGCATCAATGACTGAGAATTCGGCCATGATGCTTCGTCTTTCCCGGTCTTGGCCGAGGCTGACTGGAAGGAGAATTTTCCCATCTGGATATGAAGAAGAGCCGTTGAATCCAGTGACCGGATAAGGAACTGGAGTCAAATGTCTGCTCTCCAACTTCAGCTGGTCGAATGCCTTTCGGAAAAGTATATTCGCCCCGCTGCCACCGTCTACCAGTGTCCGATAGACGTTGTGGTTTGCAATGCTTGTCATGATAACCAGGGGGTCATCATGGGGATACACCACCCCCCTGCAGTCTTCGGATGTGAACATCATGTTCGGCATCGGAGACTGCGGTTTCGGAACTCGGAATGATGAATCTGATGGGTGAGACCCCTCAGATGGCGCTTCAGTGCATTCCGAGAAATACCCCCGGAAATGGTCAGGATGTCATTATTCCTTCCCTCGGGAGGTCTGTCCCTTTTCCGATGGTAGTCCAGGTCTTGCCGAGAATCTTTCTCAGCTTTCTTTTCTTCGCGGCGTTCCGCGACATATTTCTTTAAATATCCTTTTTGGACCAGCTCTTCGATCTGGTCCTTCAGCTGAAGGCAGTCCTCGGTGCGGTGTCCACGAGATTCATGGAACTTGCACCAATGGTCCTTCCCTTTCTCCTGATGCCAAGAAGGAGGTGGCTTCGGCTTTTTGAATCTTCCCTCTTCCCTCGTCGCACTAAATATTTTAGTACGTGGTAAGGTGATAGGGGTGTAAGATTCAAACTTTCCCAGATAAGGAGCCTTATCCTTCTTTGGCTCTGCGGTCGAGGGAGGTTCTAAGGCTTTTTCCTTCCCTTTCCTCGACCCTGGAACTTTGGCTAGCTGCCCTTTTGGCTTTGCAGGCCCTGACTGAGATTGCAGCTTTGCCTTGTTCCATTCCTCGGCTCGGATGAATTTATCCGAAGCGTCGAGGGCTTCTTCCAAGGTCTGCGGGGGATGCATGACCATGAAATCTAGAAATTTACCAGCTTGCAAGCCATTCCGTAGTGCGAATACGGCCAGACTTTGATCCAGACTTGTGATTCTGGACGACTCGTTGCTGAAGCGAGTCAAATAGTCTCGGAGACTCTCGTCTTCCGCTTGCTGCAGGCCCATGAGCTCTGCAGTAGTTTTCTCTCGGCGGTTAGCCGTGGAAAACTTGCTCTTGAACTTGTTGGCCAGATCGCTCCAGCCTGTTATCGAGCCTTCCTTCAGTCCTTTGGTGATCCATGATTGGGCAACACCTTTAAGGGTTGTAGGGAAGTATTTGCACCAGGTAGCTTCGGACCTGGGGTTAAGGTACATATGCCCCTCGTAGGAGGCTATGTGATCCTTCGGATCCGAAGTCTCGTCGTATGTAATGTGTGCCGGAATTTTAACCGTCGGCACATGCTCCTCCAGTATCCACCTTTGGAATAGGGAACTGGTTGGAACCATTACGGCCTTTCCCTTCTGCCGCGTTGAAGGAACCCTGCTTCTCCCTCTCTGAGAGGTGGATGCAGGGGGTGTCCCCTCGCGTGACATGGAGGGCTGAGACCCTTCTGGATAGGTGAGGCGACTATGCACCCCTTCTTCTTTGCCACCTAAGCGCTCATGAACGCTTCGGCGAGAAACATTGTGGCTGTCATGAGGATCCTTGGAGTTCCGAGCTTTGGAGTTTTCGAAGTGACCTGAGTCCCTTCTCTGCTCCTGCCTGGACCCGCCTGGATGCCCAGCCCTTCGGCTACCTTCCCCTTTCGAGGACGGAGCCTGCTTCTCTCCCTCGGTTCCACTTTTTCTCTTCCGATCATGCGATTTAGGAGGGGGAGAGGGTGATTTTTTCGTTGATGGGAAGCGTCCTCCCAAGGCATTTATAAAGTCCATGCATACAGCTATGGCCTTCATGACCTCTTCGGTCGACGGACCGGTAGGAGGAGTTGAGCGCATGCTAGGTGAAGGATTACGCCTATGAGCCTCACTCTCCCTCGGTGAATTCTCATTTTGGTAATCCCATTGGGAGGGAAATCCCTCACGCATTTTTTCTCCCCTCGGGGAGTTAGAAGCAGTTGGTTCAGGCGACGGTGAAGGTGTTCTACCGGCCCTTACCGTTATTAGGCCCATCTTCCTAGCTTTTTTAGAGCTCTTTGCGCTCTTAGTCATTTTTTGCGTTGACTAAGATTGGTATGAGATTTTTGGCTGAATTTTTGTAAGTGTCCCCACAGACGGCGCCAAATTGTTTCGGTCAGGAAACAATGGACCTTCAGCAGGCCCTTCGGATGAGTGGAGATGAAGCCCAATTCGAGTGATAACCGAATTGAGGATTTCCTGCACAGCTAAACACACGTAAACTGGCTTCGGGGGTTGTGCCGAGGAAGGCCCCTCCGATGCCGAAGTCAGTACGGATGTAAGATAATGAGAGAAAAGCTATGCAAGAGAGTTTGTTGCTTGAGGCATTTAATGTGTATATCTGTAAATGTGCAAAAATGTGAGCTTTTATACCTTACTCCAATTAATGGATTGGGCTTGAGGAGTCAAATGGGCTGCCATTTGACTGGGCCTTGCTTTACCTGACTTGACTTAGTTGATTGAGGGTTGAACCTTGCCATTTGGGCTTTAATTATTTTCATTGTGGACTGGGCCCAAATACAAGTTATTTGGACCCCAAACAAGCAGTTAAATTCAAATAATTGTGTTTAATACTACTTTAATCTCAACTTTATATTGTTAATTTTTGTAATTAGTTGTTGGAGTTCATAGTAGATATTAATCTGCTGTCAAATCAATCATATTATTCGAATTTTGTACTATTTGGTTGGAGATTTTTCAAGATACTTGTCTTAATCAACGAGTGTATCAACTATCAAGCCAGAATATGGGATTGTAGGCGTCAACTTGCTCGCCAATACGTGTTATTGGTGGGAAAACATGCCGCTGTTTTAGAAATGTAGGTTTGGTCCAATTTGTGTAACAGATTCGTGCATGGTGCGAGCTTTTTAATCGTTATTATGACCGACAAGAACTCATTAAATTGATTTGACCTGAACCCGAGGCATATAAAATTTTAAATTTGATTTCGGATATAAAAATTGATTTGTAGGACTCGATGTTAATGAGTCGAGCCAAGTATTAGCATATTTTCTCGATACTCCATTTAAATCACTTGCTCGAGCCAAGTGTTAAGGAAGTACTACCTCCGTTTTTCAATTATTTACAACGATGACTTAAGTGTGGGTGGAAAATGTCTAATTGTTACAATAATTTGAAACAAATGTAGTATAATAAATTAAGTACGGTAAAAGATAAGATAGTTGGGTTACTGAGTAACTCGATCACTGCCAATTTATAAAGATTAATGACTTGCGTTGATTTTACATAACCAAAAAACTAGAGCTAATAAGATAAACAAAGCTAAAGCAGGCGAGTTATATGCACTCTCCCATGGAACATGGACTATGGTCACATGACCACAGACCATAGATTATTAATTTATTAGTTACTCACTCACACGATAAGTAAATAATTGAATAAATTAAATGTCTATTGACCCATGGATTTGTAGTCTTTATAATTTTCAACGGAGAACTCGCATTTTATAAATTGTACTAATACTAATGAAAATGAATTTAATGTAATTTGCAAACAAAGTATTATCTCAGTGTTCACAATAATCAATCTCATTTTTAAATTTGAGTTTTCAACGTAAATCTCCATTAACATCCAATAGGAGGTCCTCTCAAATGACTAATGATTGTAATGAAAAATATTTCGTAGATATTTAGGAGAAATAACGTTATGATGAACATTGACATAAGACTTCTTTTACTTGTACAAATTTGCATGAAAATTCATTCCCACCAATCATATACTTTACTACTGTGTGTATCAAGAATTGAGAACATTTTTTTTAAGGTAGATTTGGAAAAAGGAGACAAATAATTGTGTTGGTCATTTGCCATTAGGCAGTCCAAATGGTAGCTCATCATGTAAATTCCAATTCTTATAGTTTTGGGGCAAGTTTTCAACAGAATTCAACAGAAATCAGATTCTTTCTAAACTTCTTGTTGGATCAAGCATCAATTATCAAATTTTTGATACATAAATGATTAATTTAATACTATTTCATGTAAAAAGCTGAACTCGAGTTGATATGTTACGAAAGTTAATAATAGGGTACCAAAAAATAACAAAAAGAGTATCTCGAATCACAAATTCAAAATTATACTTTAAAAAAACTACAATCACGACTTACTAGTGCGAAGTAAATGAGTAAAGTTCAGTCTTCAGTAGTTCAGTTTCAACACTACACCGCACATGACTTAATACTACATATTAATTACTCTTGTTAGTCTTGTATTTGTACTACGTAGTTGTAAAGTCTACAGTACTTGAGTTGAACTTCAATTTACTGAAAAGAAGATTTGTAAAGTAAGAATTTATTCATCAAAGTTATACTAGATTACATATTGTATTTTACACCAACAGAAGACTAAAATAGCTTAACAACGTAAGGCCATATTGGCGCAAAATAAACATAGAAGTGTCCAAAATTTTCCCTAGAGTCCTAGACTATATAATATGTTTCTCTGCTGAACATACGCATTTCCTAGCAGCTTCACCACTGACGAGTGTAAAAGTACAATTTCGAAGCTTTCCTTCATTAGTGTAGCTCGCAAACTTTACGAGCACAACAAATCAGCACTAACATTACTTTGACAGCAGTAAGACAACAACATTCAGAAAGATTTCCTCGTCGTACCAGTCTACACCCTCCATGATTAGTCACTTGTCAATACTTCCTCTGCAAAGAATGGTAAATTGTTACTGTAAAGAAAAGTATCTGAGTTCATCATGATACTACCAAAGAAAAGTATCCAATATAACCAGAGCAAGTAATATAGAAGCACACTAGAACCAGTCCAGCTTTTAATAATATATGTTGCCAAATGTCCTAGGTTTCGCCTTTAATAGTATGTAATAGAAGATTATTTTAAATACATCAACACTTTAAACTATCGTAAATCTCCAAAATGCCAAGATTGTTCACTACAGGTCTGTAAGCTTTAATTTACATTCACCAGCATGACCATTGTGCAAAAGTTGCCAACATGCATCAGTTCAAGAAACAACTATATCTCCGCTCTCCTTCACCTTACTTTTTCATACTCTAACAACCACCCTTCCCCCCCACCCCCCCCCCCCAAAAAAAAAAAACAAAAAAAAAAACACAACTTACACTGACTGTATTAGCTAATTTGCTTTATAGCAAATACATTAATGAGGCTTTGTCGTTGTCGTTGTTGTTGTTCCATTGTAATTACAAAGATATGAATGAAGACTAAGTTCGGGAGGAAAAAAACATTTAACCTCTACAGTTGACAGGGTCAATGAGCATATTTTAGTTTCGAAGGACAATATATTATATGAAGTTGCAGACACACAGGTGGAGGGTCTAATTCTACATTACCGAGAAAGTTGTTTGAAAAGCAGGATGCAATTGCAAATTTTTGTGTGGAACTTCCAGAAGAACCCAAAGATAACTTTATCAGAATCTGGATGGACAATTCAGAGTAAAAAAAAAAAGGGTACACTTTCCATACAGAAAGATCATTTAGCAAGTGTGGAAATGATAAAATGCATATGGAGTCTAACATATCTTGCAACATGAAAGATATTCTTATGGAAAAGTTTGCATGACATTCTGACAATCAAAGTAAGGCCCTGTGCCCCTGCTCTCTTCACCTTAAAAAAAATAATTTCAATTTAGTAAAAATAATTTCACTTCCAGTTTAGTAAAAATAGGTTTAGTTTAGTAAAAATAATTTCAGTTCAATAAAGATAATTTCAATTCAATAAGAATAATTTAGTAACTTTAAAGAAGAAATATAACAAAAAATCAATAAAACTAAGGTGTAGAGAGCAGGGCCTTAGTCTGATGAGAAGGGGAGTTCAAATAGATGATACTTGCCTTATTTCTGAACAAGAAGAATAGCCACATCATCAGTTTTAACTTTGTCCTACTACAAAGCAAGTCTATATAACCAGCCATTTAGGTATAAGGCCAAATTTAAATGCTTCAATTGTTCAATGAATCCTAGCGAAGTGGAAAGTCGGTTGCTTGGAGGGTCATAGTCTCACAAGATCCCATACTTTTGCAGTATTCTCTAGAATCACTTAATTCCCCATCTACAGGTATTTGTTTCTGCTTTCCTCTGATGTTAGTAGAATGCATTAGCAGAGAAGAAGAAAATCTAGTATTGATAGCTGCAATGCTGGTGTTTGCTGTGTTTTGCAAACTAGTAATTTCCACACTCAGATATTGATGGCTACTTGCAACTTATAATAATATCATTACAGCCTCAAATATGAAGCGGGCACCATAAATATGTATACATCATATATATCAACAAATACAAAGAATGTGCCTCCAAAGAGAAGATAATATCTATGACTTTATGAGAGTTTGAAAAAATCAAGCTGATATTCTAAAAGCATTCTCAATAGCTAATTTTGTGTCAATTTGTACCCAGGGAAACAGTTTGTGTTCAAATGTAAAGAAGTGCACTATCTTTTCTTTTTTTTTTTTTGAAAGAAATTGCCATTCTTTTAGAGGTAATTTAAAAGGATGTCTTCCTGAAAATTGCTTTCTCAAGAAGTTGCATTTCCTATGAAGTGCCTAAAATTGTTGGTTCACTAGAAGCAGTTTCACACCAAGTGAGTTAATGTAAATTATGGACATTGATTGATTTATCCATGAGGTTGTACCCCTACTGTTCTGTTAAACAAACAACTTTGCAATTTTATGTTTCTAATAGCTATATCTTCCCTCATCAGCCAATTTAGATATTATGTAAGGTGAAGCCGTGAAGGTATCAAGCACATAAAGGCCTAGCCACATTTCAGCTGCAATTAGAAGTGCTAAGAATTTTTATGTATCAATAAAAGGAACTAAGCTAGATATATATTATACACAGTAACTAATGCATACCCTCTGCCTTTTATGTTTTCTTCCCATGCTTCTAACACTACCAAAACCTGTTGTATTTTGCTCATCACCATCATCTCCAAATTCTAAGCCTTTAATTTCATCAAAGAAATCATCAGTCAAACCTTGTAACCTACAAATCAAAGAAAACAAATTCAATAACAGGATTAACAGCACAAGTTATATGCTGTGATATCATTGAAGCGATAAATCAACATAAGTTTAAAATTTTAATAGAATAATAGATACCCATTGGATCTCATCAATTGTTTTGTTTTCTTTTTCTCTGCCTTTGTAATGGGAGCACGATTAAAAATCTCCTCTTCTTGCTCTTCACGTTTCTGCCACTTCTCTGCGAATTTAGAAAGTTCTCTACTTTCAGATCCAGCTCCGATTGAATCTTTCACCTGTGGTTGATTAACAGAAAACAATAAGCATAAAAAGTACCCAATATACACCAATAAATCACATCAAGTAATCAGTGGAAAAACTGACCTCTTCAGGTCTCCCCTCTAGATCATCCACCAAACTTCTAACATATTCGCTTTGTCTAACTCTTCGTAGAGTGTTCTTCGTTTTTCTCTCAGCATCTTTCTCCTGCTTAGACTTCTTGTCTTCCATGGTAACAGGAGCAATTTTGGGAGGCCGGTAAATACCACCATGATCCTGAAAGTTCAGGTGTAAATTATCTTTTCCTTCTATTTTCACAGAGTTAATATGTGTATGCTATTTGCTGGTGGCATCGTGGTAAACTGGCAATATTTACTTACATCAGTATCCATCTCTGGAATTTTGCTGACAAGCATGTCTGGATTAGGACGGCATTTTAACAAATCCTCAGACTTTTGAGTGGAACCTCCAACATGTTCAGTCACATCTGCTTTCACACCATCGGTTGAGGCAGATGTTATTAGCCTGTCAAATCGATATCCACATTTTTTGTCTATAGGACGTATCTGTGAAAAAATCCCAAAAAACAAATCACAAATTGCTCCAGGGGCATCTCTTAATTCTTAAGACTGGAAGGAAATAAATAGGTGCACATACCTTCTCCAGGAATAATCGTATCTCTACGAGACTTCGGACAACAGGATGCCCCTCTATTGACAATCCCTTTGCCTTGCGCAGAAGATAATAGACAAGTGACTGACAATAATTTACAAGCAGCAGATGCTTTGCCTCAAGATAGCTTACCCCATCTGCAGTAGGAAATTGTTTTGCCTTTACCTAAAACATTGAAACCAGACATTAAAGACAATAACCTTGACACCTTGTACGAAGATTGGGAAAAGGCATTTCAGGTAAATTTTGTACAACCAAAGAGAGCAAATAATGTCACCTCCTACTAAAAACCACATCTAATCCATAAAAATTAAAAACTAACGGCAAATGCTTTTTACACTTTTACTTCCAAACAGGCAAACACACAATACACGATTGGCAAAATTTGGCTACTATTGAAGAAAATTACACTTTTCTACAAGAAAATTGCAATGTGTTGAGCAATTCAAACAGCTCAAAACATATACTTGGTACTTAAACCAACTAAGAAATAAATTAAATTAGGCTATCTTACCGCCTTCAACCTGGTTTGCATAGAATCGTGCACGATATAAAAAATAAATTATGCAAAAAGAACTCACCTTGGCTGTCAAAGCTTGAACTTTGCTAGTAACTACTTCTAAACCTTCCTTCATCTCTTTCAATACAGCAACCAATTGAGGCACTTCTCTAGCAAATTCAAGCAAAAGGCATAAAATCGCATTGTCACAATCCGAAATCACAGGTTATTTAATAACAATATGCAAATTTCATTATTTAGTTCTTGTATTAGATATTCATACAGATTAAAAATAAAGAAAAATTCATGAAAATTCAAGTGGTTTAAAGTATATTGACTTACTTGCGTATTTTGCTGGGCTCAGGGAGAAAAACTCCATTTTCATGGTTATGTCCTACCATTGAAAAGTTATATAAACAAAACCCTGCAACACATTAACACCCACTTAATGACCAAAAATCACGTTAAATAGAAGAATTCTAGCAATGAAATTGTTCGTCATAATCTTTCAGTAATTATAATTAATAATTAATTAATTCGACTTAGAAGAACCCTAAATTGAGAGTACTGAGTTAAACTAACGAAAGTGTGGAACTAAACCCTAGATTGTGAAATTGATATTGGATGAATATATAAGTATGTCTTACCTCAGAAGCTGCTTCAATGGAGGAGAGAAAGCTTACAAGCCGCTTCAACGGATTTCAAGAGAGATGGAGCACCGGCGAAAAAAAAGAAAAATAAACGTAAGAGCCCTAAGACTGTACACCTGGTTTCGGGCCGGATCGGGTTTGAAAAAAGGTTTTATGTGACTCGGGCTGGGTCGGGCCGGAACTAAGTTTGGGGGCCGAAAATTTTGTGCCTGAACCTATTATTTTGGGGCAAATACAGCAGATTTTTTGGGTCATTTTCGGATGGATAAAAAATTATAGAAAGTAACTATAAAGATTGAGTCAGTCTAAGTCTGGACTTGAACCCCATATTTTTTGCCCATCCAGTGCAATTTCGAGTTGGGTCGGACATGATCAAATTTAGATAAATACACTTTCTTACCAAGTATTATTTTTAGTTTGCTTTGTAAAAGATCGAAATGTTTAAATACATTAAAAAATATATATATTGACTTAGCCAAATTTACGAATAGTTGGACATATATTCGCTTGTGTATGCAACTACAAAACTATTGTATAGCTTGTTTTTTGACATGCATTAGAGCACATCCAAATAAAGTAGAACAACCAATAATATAGTAGGACAATAGTGGTATTCAGACTTGATTACTGTTAAAAAGATTAAAAAAATATCTTGATTGGCTAGACAAGACATGGTCATGATTTTAATTTTTGGTAATTAAAATCTTGCCAAATATGTTTTCACTTTTGGTGTTCAACTTTTTTTTACACAACTATTAGGAGAAGGAAAAGAATTTTCAAAATTTTGGTTCTCAGAAGTTAAATGATATGAGTCACACAAATTATGATTATCTCCAAAATTTAAATGTTAGTTGTATTTTGTAAATTATAACAGATTTTTAGATTGGATTGAAAAGTATTATACACGTATAAATAATCAATTAACTAACCTAATTTATAAATAGTTGTATATATGTTCGCTTGTGTGTGAAACGACAATTTATAAAAAGGGTAAAAAAATTATAAAGCCAAAAAAAATGCATAAGTAAAAGGTTTAGTTATTCAATTATAAAAAGAGACATTAATACATCATTACAATATATATTAAATTATTATGTCATAAATATAATGTAAAAGTAAAGCATAGATAAAACATCATTATTCCGCCATTGCGGGGCGGGATGGGTATGAGGCAGGTATGGGGTGGTGCGTGTAGGGTAGGGGTGGGTACAACTTGAAATACATCCCTCCCATCCCATGGTGACTATAAAATTTATCGCCATCCTTGTCCTATCTCTGTCAAACTTGGACCCGTCACTACGGTGACTACAAAATTTATTCCCCTCTTCGTCTCGTCTCCGCCAAACTTGGACCTATCCCCATCAAAATGGGGTTGTCTCCTAATTCATTGGCCCCATTGATATCCCTACCATGGTTATCAACCACTGTCTATATTTTTAAATCATCCTTGAATTTAACGCGACGATAAACTACATTTCATAAATTTTGAGAGCGAGGGATAGCTTAAGTGGTTAGAGTTTCCCTTCAATTTCACGAGATCCTGTGATCAATTCTCATCTCCACCCTTGTGGCTCTTTAAACACCAAAAGACATTTCCTAAATTTTTATTTGTTAGGTCTCGCTGGCAAAGCTATCAACACTTTACCCTTAACACGCGCACATAAAATATTTCAATGGAGAGCAAACAATCCATTAGAGTGTACTTCAAAAACTCATGACTCCGTTACTAGCCATCGTTAAATCATAATATTCCCTAAAACCCGAGTGTATAATATAAATCTTACATCGAAATATGAAAACAACACTCACAAGGTCACTTTCGAGAATTTACTTCTCAATAGGGACACATCAAGGATCAAGCACGTCCTCCTACACCACCCCATATAAAATTCCAAGTCTTCCCAAAAAGAACCTAAAAGAGAAAGTTAAAACACACTAATAATCAAATTAAAAATGTAATAAAACCCCATAAATATAAACAAATAAATAAATAATTAATACAAGAAAATATTTTTAATTTTACATTATTTCATCACCTTCTTCTCTCTTTCTCTCTCATCAATTTCTCTCTCATCAGAGAGCACATCACGGATCAGAATGACATAATTAAGACCCCTCTTCCTTTTCTTCGTCTTCTCCCTTCTTTAACAATAACTAACCCCTTCGATCTTCGTGCTTCGTACAAATTTTTCATCTTAATTTTGGACATTCTTCCTCAATTTTATCATTAATTATGCAATTGATCCAACCCCTTTTGCAATTTTTCTCTTTTGATTGTTCTTCCTTTTTTCTTGATCACTTTAAAATTCAAATGGGTTTTGTTTGATTTGATTTGGGTTTCTTGGGTTTTTCACCCTTACCGTCGGCAATGGCTACTTCTCCGGCGAAGTTTTTGTTCAGATTTTTGTTCGTTTCCATTATTTTATGGGTTATTTTTATGTAAGTTAACTTCCCATCTCTTTAATTTCTAGTGATCATTTGATGTTGAATTTTGGTTGGTTTTTGTTTTCTGGGTGCTTTTCTTACGGTTTAGCTGCTGCATTTGAGCTGAAATTCGACTGTTTCTTGTGTTTTTGTTTAGTATTTGTATGTAATTTGAATAAATTGTTGAACAATTATAACAATTGCATATGAAAAATCCTGTTTTTAAGTGTTAGGTGTGGTCAGCTGTACCCTTAATGGCCTTTATAGTATGAATTGAGAGAGAGATTGTTTCCAAAAGGCGTATGATCAACTAACTGATGGGTTTATATGTGCCCTTTCCTTTTGCTCCCTTTTTTTGTGGTTGTGTTTTTGCTCTAAGTTAGAAGGTCAAGAGAATTATTGAACTTCAATTGTTAGGTTTTAACACCCCTGAGAAATAAGATAGCCAACATAAGCTCAATGTACAATAATGTACAATCGATGACGTATGAAGATAGTACATATGGTTGCTCTGAGAGGGTTAGAATGCCACCTCCAATGTACTTATTATCATCTACCTGGAAAAATACTAAGAAGATATACTCCCTTGTGACATAGATCGCCATACTTGTACATAAGGTTTTTGGAGTATTTTACGAAACCCACATGTTAGGGGAGACATTTTCTCTTGGGCCAAAACCCTCTATATACC
This sequence comes from Chenopodium quinoa, assembly GCF_001683475.1. NCBI lineage: Eukaryota > Viridiplantae > Streptophyta > Magnoliopsida > Caryophyllales > Amaranthaceae > Chenopodium > Chenopodium quinoa. Next base: position 2,969,727 of record NW_018745080.1, on the reverse strand, counting down.
CCAGAAGGTTTCAAATTTTGGGGCTGAGTCATATTCTCAACATTGCATTATTTTACCTCTAATTAGTAGTTCTGGAACCTCCAGCACAACTAGGGATATGAAACACATCTTTATATTCAACCTTGGCATGCAGTTGAATTAACGAATTTCAAATTATAGTGAACTTTATATGGTAACTTGATTACTACCTCCGTTCTTTGACGTTTTATCCATATATTGTAGATATATATAGAAATTTGCTTTGTTTTGTTTATTATCTTATAAAGAGAAGTGACAATTGGGGTTTAGACGTTAAGTGAGTTTTTAAGGAAACTAGGGCAGTTAACGCGCACGATGTGCGCGCCATAGCTAGCCATATCCAGAACCTCTTTCGATTTGACCTTACATCACAAATTTAATTATTGGCCGCATAATAGGGGTATAAATGTCCACACTATTCTTAAAAGTTAAAAAAAAGAGGTAATTTTAATGAGGGCAAATAAATAAATAAACATTTTAGATGGTATAATTGTTCAAACACTATTTATTAAAAAAACTTGTACATATTAATGAGGGTATATATGTAAATACACATTTTAAAGGATATAATTGGCATAACACTATCCATAAGAGTAATCTTGTAGTTTTTATAAGGTAGGGAAGAAAGACTTTGGGATAGTGAGAGAGAGGGTTTAATACTTCCTTCGGTTTCTTTTGATGTACCCATTTACTTAAGACTCTTTTTTTCTAGGAGTGGTTAGTGGTATAAGGAAAAGGTGGATAAAGTATGAAGGACAATAAAAAGGTGGCTAGGCTTAAGAAATATGTGGATAAAGTAAGAGAGAGTGAGTAGAAATTATAAGTTTGAGAAGTAAGGGGATAAGACGTTAAAATGTGTTTGCAAAAACCTTTCAGTTTTATTGGGAAAAGACAAATATACGTAATTTTACATGCATTGTTGTTGATGGTGTAACAAAAAGCGAAAATGAGTGGGTGTAATGAGAAGGAGAAGGAAGAGTATGTAGAGGAATCAAAATGCTTGACTGATAATTTGTTGTGCAGATTGAAAATCAATTGGCTGTTTTATTTGGTGCAAACACTAAACCAAGTGGAGCAGTTTTTTTTTTTTTTTTTTTTTTTTGGAAAACAAGTGGAACAGTTTTAAATTGTGAATAAATGAGTATAAGACATAAATTTGAGGTTATCAAAGGATATATACACATACACTTTTTATGTCATTACGTCAGCAAGCCTCCTAATTATAAGATGAAGCTTTCTAAAACCTGAAAAGGTGAGAAACCAATGTTTGCATCTGTAAAGCAGTATGTGGATTGCGAAATAAATGAGTACTATAGGCTATGGTTTTGAGGTAACAGTAGGGCTTACTAAAGAGAACTTATAGTGTCAATGTCATGAACTTTGTCCCAACCATTAAGTTATATGATTAAGCTTACTTATAGTTGAGAAGAAGGAATGGCACCAATTCCATTTTCTGCTTTACAATGTACTTTAGAACTTATGATCTTGTTGTTGTAGACATATTTAGTAAGTTCCCTCGTTGAGGGTATCTTTTGTTCATAGTTCATTCATCCATTAGGGTCATCGGCAAAACCCCTTGGACAATATAAATTAAGATTTTTTATTTAAAGATGACACTATTAAAAGAAGTAAATGGACAATAACGGAAAGCTGGAATCCCATGAATTTTTTGCTTCGTTTATATTGGTTGATCAAAGAAGACATGATAACTTTAAGTTCTTCTGATCGGATATATTATTGTTTGCTAACATCCATGGAACTCCATGTTGACCATCAAGGAACTAAGGTTCCACGACACATAAGAAGTTGCACATCTAGGAGTGGGTTTGCAAGCTGAACTATCCATGTTCCTATCTTATGCAGACACTGTTTGCCCACAAAAAATTGCATTTGTTGTAATATTAATTAGGGAAATGAGACAAGTTTTTTTGTTTTTTGTTTTTTTTTTTTTTTTTAAATAAAAATTATTTTATTTATGTATGTACTTTGTTGAAGCTGATTTTGAATGACACAAAACTTCCATGAATTTCCTCCTTGTGAAACTAATATATGTTAACCTTTTTTTTTTTGGTTGTGCTGTTTAGATTTGTGGCGAGGTTGGTAGCTTGGGCCTTGAGTCGTGTTGTGGGAGCATCTGTTGGATTTCGAGTTGGTGGATGGAAATGTTTAAGAGATGTGGTGGTAAAATTTAAAAAGGTATTGTCCATATTACTGTGTTAATTTTTCCTTATGTATAAATGTATTAGGTAATCAAGGGATTAAATTTCTAATTATTGACTGTTGTCAGAAGCTGAATGCATTTACGGTGCATGTATATTGATCAATACTTTGGTTAATAATTATTATGGGAAGTATTTCTGGACACCTAAGTGAGTGAGTTTTTGAATTGAAATTGTATTCCAATACTGATTCTTTTTTTTTTTTTTTTTAAAAAAATTATTTGGTAAGGCTGGATTGGGTTGTCAGAGAATAGTACATAGCAATATATGGAAGCATTGTTAACTTTACCAGTCGGTGTTCCTATAAATCTATAATCATATTTTCTTCAAGTTCTTATGAATTCTGTAACTCACAGGGTCCTGTTGAATCAGTCTCCATTGGTGAAATCAGACTTAGTTTACGTCAGTCCTTGGTCAAACTTGGGGTTGGTTTTTTATCAAGGGATCCAAAGCTGCAAGTTTTGATATGTGACTTAGAAGTTGTGACGAGGACAACTAAGTCAAACAAAGGGACAACTAAGGGTACACAGAAGGCTAAGACCCATAAACCCCGCTCTGCAGGCAGAGGAAAATGGATGGTTATAGCTAACATTGCCAGATTCCTTTCAGTCTCTGTGACAGATTTGTCGTTAAAGGTATCCATTTTATTTTTTGTTTTTTCTGAGCATCAATGAGATGTTACAGGATCTTTTTTTGATAGCCTTCTTTTGGCATTAAATTTTATGGTTGTTTGACTTACATGGCATCTTGTTTATAGATATTAAATCTCATTGAAGTAACGTGTTATAAGTTTTTATACGTGTAGTTTCAATGTTTTCAGAAGCAAACAATATTTATTGAATAGCTTCCAATGCGTCTCCTTGATGGAGTGTATTGAATTAATGTGACTGAGGGGTGCAACAAGATACTTCCTCCGTCCCAAAATTAAGTGCCTGTTTTCCTAATTGGGTGTCCCAATTAAGTGCCTATTATAAATAAAAAACTCTTTTGGACCATTACACCCTTATTTCCCATTATATCCCTAAGATTCCCACCAACTTATCTTATGTATCATTAATGCTTGTACTTGCACACATGAAACAAACAAAAAAAAGATGAGCTGTACCAAAATAATGAACGCCTTTTGAGAAAATTTCACTTTTATCCATTTGCCTCAATTTCCGCGAAATATTAGAAACGGGCGCTTAATTTTGGGATTGAGGGAGTACTTGTTTATGGAAATGTGTTCTTTCGGTCTAAATCTGTGCTAACGTTGTTATTCTATAACAAAGTGCTACTTAAAAGGGGTTTCTTAGAGTTATGACAACTTTATGAGGGGGAGGTGCTATAATTGAAACCATAAACTGAAGGAAAATGTCTGTGAACATCATTAAGAAGAATGTTGTGTTTAAATTTCGTTCACATGCAGTACTTCAGCTAACAATTGGCCGTCCTTTATCTGATGGAAAAATCTTTGAAACTACTACTTTTTTTTTTTTTACCCCCAATGGTTCCGCGTTCTACCGTCCCTTATTTCCATAGTCATGCATGTGACTGATTTTATTCCTGACTCTTGAATGATTTTGTCCTAATTGGTGGCCATTGCATGCAGACACCCAAGTTAACCTTAGAAGTTAAGGATCTGAGAGTGGATATATCTAAAAATGGCAATACCAAACCAAGTCTCTTCATTAAATTGCTCCTTTCACCTATAATTGCTCAAGTGGGAGAATCACGGATCAGTAATGATGATACATTAAGCCAGGTTGATGAGGGATATATGGTTGCGAGTCAATCATCGATTCCATTGGTGGAGCAGCCTTTTTCTTCCTTTAACTGTGAGGAGCTCTCTCTTTCTTGTGAATTTGGTCACAACAGGTTGGTAGCTTTGTCACTTTTCTGGCTTAATCATTTTCCTATTTGTATTCTGGGTTAATTTCATCTCTTTGCGGTTGTACCCTATGGCTGCATCCTGTATATGCTTGTGCTGATTTGAAAGTTGCTCTGGATGTTGTTTAATGTTTTTTTTCCCCCAATGTGTATAAATTATTCTGATGAAGAGATGGGTTGAAGTGGATGTTTTCCGTTTGCTCTTGTTTTTATTGGGATAACCTTGCTTGGTCGCTCCTCAGACTCGTATTTATTTAATGAACTATCTTCTGCCTTCTGCCTAGAAAAGTTTTGTCTACTGTTTCAATGTATTTGTAATTTCCTTAATTGTTTGCAAAGTATCTATCAATTGTCTGTTTACTTTTACTATACCGTATATCCTTCTACAATCATCTACTGTAAAAGGTGAAAACTGGGACTAACGTTCCTACCTAGTTCTGTTTCTGATATCTAATTGACGGAGATGTGAAAAGAATCAAAGAGAGGAAAAGTAACGAAAGAATAATGGAGATGAAATTTAAATACATGGAATTTTCCTATGGTATTCTTTGGTATAACAAAACTCTCAAACTGCCCCTGTGTTTCTGAATATTCTTGAAGAGGTTTGATTTATTATCCAAAATGCCATTACTAATTATGGAAGGTTAACATACGTTGAGTGATTCTCTCAAATATATCCTTGTCTTAAACAGAAAAAGCATTGATGAAGATGTAAATGAAAACAAATCAAGTTGTTACAAGGAATATTAAATCAAATTCTTGGCAATAAACAAGATTTTCTGTGATGAGTGTGATCGATAGTGAGATCCCATTGTTGGGAGTTGTGACTATGTAAGCCTGATGTGAAGTATCGTTGAAGGTCTTTTATGTTTTCGATAGAAATTGATGAGTGATTGCTCTTGGTTAGAGTTGTGTCGATTGTTCTTGGTCTTCTTTCTGTTTTTTTTTTTTTTTAATAATTTTTTCTCCTATGAACTTCTGCTGGGGTGCCCCATAGTATTGAGTGTAGGGTTTGAGGCAGTCACATGTCCCCTCCTCTTTTCTTAATTCTTTTAAGGTATATTTTTATCCACATATTTTGAACTACTTTAGTTTCTAGTTTAACAGATATATGCTCTTTTACTGGAATAATTAAATACTGCAAATAGAATTAAACTAAAAAGCGCATCTCGTATTTGGTGCACGCCATTGCCTTCTACCCAGGGCCCCTGAGCTGCAGGGACCTTTTGTGCCTCATTGCTCCTTGAACCTTTTAATACTAAGCCAATTGTTAATGTAGTAAGATCTTATGCTTATATATCTCCCAGCATGTCTAGTTGTTTCGGGGCATTGCAGAGGATTATGAGGAATCCATCACATCTGACTTGCTGTAACAATGCACACAGAGCATACTTGATTGGTAGATGAATCCTATTTTCCTTACCTGTATGACCTATTTGACCCAGGCTGTTTTGATGTGGTCCAGACGTCCAGTTTACAACCCCTTTAGCTGAGTTTGACTTCACAACTTGATGAACTAGCTAGGGTTTACTGTGTTATTCCTGGCTGATGAATGTGGGCTTGAATTGGTTTCTGCCACTCTGCCAGAGGTGGGTTGTGGGTGAGCCAGACTTTGTGCAATTGGCAATCCCTACTCGTCTTTTCTTGAGATTAAAGTGTTGATCATGTAGGTAGCTTAGCATTCTCACATATGAAGAATGTTTTCTGTCCTTATATTCGTAGGTGATCCTTCTTGGATCTTGATTTTTCTATAGCTATCATGTAAGATATATCTGTAGCTATTTTTGCTTTTTTTTTGCAATTTTGTTCCTGGAAGATTTATTTGGGGTTGTTGATGTTTGTGCAACAGAGAATTTGGGATAGTTGTCAAGGATGTGGATGTTTCATGTGGTGAAATAGTAATGAATCTAAACGAGGAACTGCTTCAGAAACGTAAAACTTCTTCTGCTGTCACTTCCGACCCAACCACTGAATCAATTAGTGATAACAGGGCTGTTAAGAGCCCACCCCAGAAAGAAGCACTGTCATCAATGAGCAAACTCTCAACTTTGTTTCCTGAAAAGGTGAGGTTTTGCCATAGATGATGTGCAACTACTTTTTAAAAATTTATTTATGGACTGTATAATTTTTTTTCATTGTTTTTGGTGTTTCTTTCTTTTTTTTTTTTTTGACTGCTGACTGTTTAAACTGATCAGTCATTGGATATTGCAAGCTGGTTTTAAAGGTCAAGTTCCATTGAAAATTTAGTAAATAAGAGTCTAGGACTCATTACATGTATACTACATTGCACGGAACACTCTCTAGGTGGATGTTTCTGTTTTGAACTGTTTCCGAAGCTGAAATATGTTGAAACCCGCCCAAATTCTTTGGCAAGAATTTTTTTTCAAACTATAGAGTTGGAGAAACTCCCTATTTACGTGGAGCCTTTTGACTTTGCATCTAGGCTGATGTTTCTGTTTTGAAATGTTTTCAGAAGCTGGAACATGTTGAAACCCGTCTAAATTCTGTGCCAAGAAAAAATATGTCAAAGCAGTCAAACTATAGAGAGTTGGAGAAACTCCCTATTTACATGGAGCCTTTTGACTTTGTATCTATTGTTAAGCATATTTTTAATAGCAAGCGTGTCATAAGACAATCAAAATTAAAAATTTAGTTTCAAAATTGATAGCAGATTTTTTTTTAATCAATTTATTTATTTATTTTATTTATTTATTTATTTTTTCCAAAAAAATATAAAAATAAAAATCGATAGTTTTATTGAAAGCTTTCATTTTTCCATGTTTTCCCGTTTCCTTTTTTGGGCTACCTTATTTGCTCCATATCTCTATACTTCGCATTATGCATAGGTGAATGGGTGATTGATATTTGAGTAATTGACTCAGTGGTAGCTGTTGTTACTATGCGTCCTCCAACTCTTGAAATGGTTGCTGATTTTTTATTTAGTTGCAGGAATAAATATATCTGTGGATCTCAAAGATCATAGCTGTCCATATTTTTTTTCCTTCCCCTTGCCTTCATAGTATTTTTTTTAAATAAATATTTTGTAATAAAATTCTTTGTCAGACTTGTAGAGCTCTTTCAAGTGAGATGGATTTTTATTGAAAGATGATATCTGCTAGATTAATTTGATTATTCTTGTAAATATGCTGCCTGCTATTATGATATTTCAGATAGCCTACATGGTTGACATTTGTAAATTTTGGCAAGGCTACATATGTAATTTCAAATAAAGAAAAGATGAAATAGCTAATGCACCACTGGCTGAAAAATATTTGTCATCAGCAACAACAACAATGACGACAAAGGGAATACTATGATCTAGCTGAGTGAGGCTTGGGGTAGTTATGACACAAGCTTGTTCCCCTTAACTAGTAAATGACTGTCTTTTAATGGCATCATTTATATTTTTCTCTTAGTTGCAAAAAGAAGGTAGATAATGTTATAGAGGCCAATGAAGACAAGTGGGTTGGTGGAGGATCACACCGTAGTGGATAATTTAGCTCCACCCTCCACCCCCAAGCTGCTAATATTAGTATGAATTATTATATTTCACTGAGTGTACAGTAATTATCAGGTCAGGATTCTAGGCTATAGGCTTGCAATGCCAGTTTATAGTAACCTTTTAGCACATGGTTTTCTTGTATATTGAATTATTGTATTATTAGTGGTCCTTTATGCTTTTGGAGCTTAAGTTCTGATAATTTTTTATCTTTACTTATTTCGATCGGTGTGGCCAACATTTATACTTTCAGAAGTACATATGCCCTGTAGATCCTCTCTTTTATGTTACTTAAAAAGTCAACCCATGTCATTCTTTGAATTAGATGTAACAACTCCTTTTCTTCTTCTTCTATTATTTTTTATTTTTTTAATTCTTTTCTTATCTTTTGAATAGTATTCATCATATATCTACTCACTATTTCCTTTTCCATTATTATGTTTTACTGACTATTTGAACTTGAATTCATTTTGTTGAGAATGTGCTACTTTTCAGGTATCCTTCAATCTGCCTAAATTGGGTGTGAGATTTGAGCATCAAGGACAAGGTCTTTCAGTGGAGAATCATATTAAAGGTATCCAAATGAAAAGTGTCAAATCAAGGTCTGTTGAAGATGGTGGGGAGTGTACACGCCTCGACATTCAACTAGATTTCAGTGAAATTCATGTATGATATATTGTGTTAAGGTTCATGATTAATTGGTATTAATATTAGTTGGTATGTACTAATCATTTGTTTCTTGGTCACTTCAGCTTTTGAGAGATAGTGGTACATCTATATTGGAAATACTGCGGGTTAATATTGGTTCTTCTGTGTATATTCCCCTACAGGTAATTTTGACAGAATGGTATAGCTCTTACATAGTTTAATGGTTGTTTTCCTTGTCAAACCAAGATGCCTATAACCTTTTCCCCTGGTTTTATATCACTCAATCCCATATGCTTGTCTAGTATTCTACATGCAAGAGAAGAAATCATATGATGCATGCGGATTATCCTAACTTAGCTAATTGGTGAGATACTGAGAACATTTTTAAAAAAATATATATTTCATTTGTGTGTATTTTCTTATAATATAATATATGATGGATAGTTAATGTTTATTCTCTGTTGATTTTCTTGTCTATAAAAGAGTGTATTGTGTTGTGAATATCAGTCAGTTTTTGTCCTTTGTTTATCCCCTCGGTGCCTTTCAAATATAAAGCCTCTTTAGTAGGCCCTATTCTCTTCACCTTATAAAAAATAATATTAAGTTAAAATAACTTCAATTAAAATAATTTCAGTTCAATAAAAATCAATAATTTTAAAGAATAACTATAATAGAGAATCAAAAATAATAATTTCAGTTAAATTAATTTTAAGTAAAAATCAATAACTTTAAAGAAAAAACATAATAGAAAATCAGGAAAAATAATTTAAGTTTAGTAAAAATTATTTCACTTAGTTAAATTTATTTTTGGTTCAGTAAAAGTAATTTCATTTCTGCAAAAATAAGGTGAAATGAACAGGGTCTTAGTACTAAATAAACAATTAATTTGCACCTGAAACCTTTTACGTTTGACTATAGGATTTTGATGAGAAAGCACTTATGGTTACATGAGTATGTTAGATGCTAGTGTCCTTTTGGATTTCAGTGCTTTTGAATATGGAGAATTATATGATGTTTTTATCACTGCTATGTTTATCCTCCTGTTTTGCCTCATAAGTTATAAGCATATGGTATGATTGGAAAGATGGAAGAGATTATGGGTCTCATGTTTGAGAGGAGGCTCAGAATATGTGAATGTTTTTTTTGAAGTGGATGGAATAATTTTGTTCTGCATTTAGGAGGCAAGTATGGTTATAGGTTAAAAATTGATTGATCGAGGAGAGAAAATTAAACTTCTTAAGAGAAGGGGGTCAAATATGTGCATACCTTTATTTTTTTCTTCTTTTAGGAGGTAAGAATGGTAGTTGGCCACAATCTCCATCCAAGATAAGGCAATAGGTTAGTTTATCAAGGAGAAGGGATTTTGGATTGTTAAGATGATTTGCAGTGTATGTGTGGCTGTGTAGGTGCTTCAAATAGGATAAGGTTATTATGAGAACAAAGAACTATTCCAGGCCCTTGGATTATCTTAATCGAACAACCCACATGTTTCCCGTGTCATTAATGACATTTTTGTAATTTTGTAACTTTATAAACTGGTTTCCAGTTTTATATTTATAAGTAAATGGAAAATCTATTAAAAATAAATGAAAATAGTCAAAAAGTAAATGAAATTGTTTCAAAATCAATTGTCAGTTTTTAAAGTTGCAAAATTACGAAAATGCCATTAATAACACAGGTTACACCTTGTCCGTCTGATTAGGATGATCCAGGGCCCCAGATTGGTTCCTTGTTCTCAATTTAGCCTTAGGTTCTCACATGATCTCAATATTGAAGTGAAGTAGAGCACCTCAAACTTATCTAGATGTTAAATATCATGTAATATACCTGGGGGTTTATGGCCATTTGCATATCTAAAGGGAATTATCCTGGATGGAGATTTGAATGTGCATTGGCCAGTCCTTAGTGAGAATAGTGGGTGTAATATCTCAAAATATTTGTTTTTAAAGCTCCTATTCTTGATTCCCAAACAGTGAATCACATGTGGATAATTTCTACGGGTGATGTTTTTTCTAAGCTTTTAAAAGCTGATGTGGAAAAGATATATCTTGTTCAGGAAGGCAACACCTGATTTTGCTTGGTATTCAATCATGTATAAATGGAGTTCAAAAAGGAGCCTTTACTGGAGGAATATATCTGAGCAAAATATGATTCTTTGCACATTGGGAAAAGATGGTACTAAGACTGGTTAAAACATGCTGGTCTCTTTCTGAAAATCATTGTCTTGACAAAAAGTTGTTGTAACAAAGAATTGTACGCGATATCTGAAGCTAGAGAACTTTATAACAGTTGAGCACTACTTGAGTCCACTAGGGAACAAAGCAAAAAAATATTCTTTACAACTTTGAACCCTTTAGGTCCCAGATAATTATGCCTAGCGTATCTTGTAGAGTCTAATAGTCTATTACTCATTACCAGGCTAAATATTTATTTCTTTGAATTTACTTTAAAAAATATTCTTACTTACTAATCAAACATAAAAGATCAAAGAGTGATAATTATAACCGTCTTCTGTGTGTTCTTTTTAGATAGCTTTATTGTGACGATTTCAGGTCATTTTTTTAAAAAATTTATTGTGCTGCCTTTATGTTATGGGAAGCTTAATATAATGCCTTATGCCTCATATTGTTGTGCTCTTGTCTTAAACAATATCTTTGGATTTTCAGTCAGCTTCATCTGTCAGGGCTGAGATTGATGTAAAGTTAGGGGGTACTCAGTGCAACATGATCTTGAGTCGATTGGAACCATGGATCCGCCTGCACTTTGCCAAGAAGAAAAAGATGGTGCTTAAAGAAGAAGGTGTGTCAGTTGATAAACCAAAGTCCAACGAATCCAAGGCTATTATGTGGACTTGTACAGTTTCAGCTCCCGAGATGACCGTCGTCCTTTATAATATGAGTGGTTTACCTCTGTACCATGTAAGTAGCAGCTGATATGCGTCTTCTCTGTTTACATAAGGATGTTGTCTGTTCTATGTAAAAAGTAATTGTTCTGTCTCTTCTTATTCAATCAATTGCTTTTAGTTATCTGATGGAAGGGGAGACTAGATGTTGGATCTTTTGTTAAGTTATGCATGTCCTCTGTTGCAATGTCCAAAGATTGTTTATCCTTTCTTTAGATGTTCTTAGATTTCCGAGGAAAAAAAATTAGCCTGTATGAACATAACCTTATGCAAGTATTTTTAACCCAGGTCTTTCATCCAAAACTTCTACTGTGTTTTTCTTCCTCCCAGTGTATTGTTTGGACTGGTCAGAGGTTAACAATTTACTTGTTTCCCCCCCTCCCCCCCCCCCCCACCCACCCCCACCCCCTACCCTTTTTCTTTTGGGTAAGAAGCTATTTTCCAGCAAGTGTGATGGTTCATCTGTACTGCTAGGTCATAGTAGTGTTGATTTTACAGAAACCACCATTTCCACTTGCATTGAGTATTTTTCTTTATTTATTTAATTTGTTAATTTGTCAAGCTTCTGTCCCTAAAATATTGAATTGGTTAAACTAACTTATATCTATATTTTGGTTGTGATAGGGTTGCTCGCAATCTTCACATGTGTTTGCGAATAATATTTCTAGCAAGGGTACAGCAATACATGCGGAATTTGGCGAATTAAATTTGCATTTGGCTGATGAGTATCAAGAATGCTTGAAGGAGTGTCTATTTGGTGTTGAAACTAATTCAGGATGTTTACTGCATGTTGCAAAAGTTAGTCTAGACTGGGGCAAAAAGGATGTCGATAAGCTTCCAGAAGGCAGTCCTAAGACTATATCAGCTCTTACTGTTGATGTGACTGGTATGGGTATTTACTTCACCATGAGACGGGTGGAATCACTTATAGTAACTGCTCTGTCCTTGTCAGCTCTTTTCAAAAAATTATCAGGTGCTGGAAAGAAAAATCAAGTTCGGGGAAAACATTCATCAAAATCATCGGGAAAAGGGACCCGACTTTTGATGCTTACTCTGGAACGGTGTTCTGTAAATTTTTGTGCTAATGTTGGCTTGGAAAACACAATTATTGAAGATCCAAAGCGTGCAAATTATGGATCACAAGGAGGTCGGTTTGTGGTAACTGTTTCAGATGATGGTACCAAAAGAACTGCAAATATTTTTTCCACAGTTTCAGACAAATGCAAGAAGTTAAAGTACTCTGTATCACTTGAGATCTTACATCTGAGTGTGTGTTTGAACAAGGACAAACAGTCTGCTCAGATGGAACTTGAAAGAGCTAGGTCAATCTACCAGGAGCATCCAGATGATCGTATTCTCGGGTCAAAAGTATTATTGCTTGATATGCAAAATGCAAAATTTGTACGTCGTACTGGGGGTCTTAAAGAGATAGCTGTTTGTTCTCTTTTCAGTGCTACTGACATTGCAGTTCGATGGGAGCCAGATGTGCATATATCACTTTTTGAGCTTATGTTACACTTGAAATTACTAGTACATAACCAAAAACTTAAAGAAGCCGCTGACGATGACTCAGAAGGCCCCCCTAATATGACCCAACCTGAACAAGGGAAGGAAGTTCTTACAGAATCTGGGAATGAAGACAAACAACATAAGAAAAAGGAATCTGTCTTTGCTGTTGATGTTGAAATGCTCAGTATATCAGCTGAGGCCGGAGATGGTGTTGAAGCAATGGTTAAAGTTCAGTCAATATTTTCTGAGAATGCTCGCATTGGAGTGCTCCTTGAGGGGCTAATGCTCAGTTTTAATGATTGTAGAATCTTCAGAAGTAGTCGGATGCAGATTTCTCGCATTCCAAAGACTTCAAATGGCCCTGATGCAACCCTAATCACCACTTGGGACTGGGTGATTCAAGGCCTTGATGTACACATTTGTTTGCCATATAGGTTGGAGTTACGTGCCATTGATGATTCTGTTGAGGATCAGTTGCGGGCGTTGAAGCTTATAATGGCTGCAAAAAAGAAACTCATTTTTCCGTTTAAGAAAGAGAGTTCTAAACCCAAAAAATCCGGTTCTTCAAAATTTGGAAGTGTCAAATTTTGCATCCACAAGTTGACAGCTGATATTGAAGAGGAGCCAATGCAGGGCTGGCTTGATGAGCATTACCAGCTCCTGAAGAATGAGGCCCGCGAATTAGCCGTTCGATTAAATTTTTTAGAAGACCTTGTCTCTGGTGGTGAGCATTGCACTTCTGCTGCTGATACTAGTGATTCCGCTTCAGTTAAAAAGTTAAACTACAATGGAGCTGATTTAGATTTGCAAGATCCTTGTGCTATACACAAGTTAGAGGAAGAAATTTATAAGCAGTCATTCCAATCATATTACAAGGCATGTCAAAAACTTGTGGCCTCTGAGGGATCTGGAGCCTGTAGGGAAGGCTTTCAAGCAGGTTTTAAGCCCAGCAGGTCTAGAACTTCTCTTCTTTCCATTACTGCTACAGACTTGGATCTTTCCTTGGTAAAAATTGAAGGCGGTGAAGCCGGAATGATAGAAGTTGTCAAGAAACTTGATCCTGTTGCGAAAGAGAAGGATATACCATTTTCCAGACTATATGGAAGCAATTTGTTCTTACGGACTGGCACTCTTGTTGTTCAGATTAGAAATTATACGTTTCCTATCTTTGCAGCAACTTCTGGTAAATGTGAAGGTTGCTTGGTACTAGCACAGCAGGTAACAATTCTAACAATATAAAAATTGCCTTCTGACAAGATCTATTCTCTTAGCCTATTACTTTTTGCTTATTATTCAAGAATATTTTGTCAGCCAGCTGTTCAGGTTTAGGGGGTGGGAAGAAGGGAGAATACTTGCATACTGTAATGTTTAAAATCAATACAGGCAATGAAAAGAATAGCGTATGGATGTTCTCTAGCATGTAAGGGGGAAAATTGGTCATCAAGTTGCATGTGAGTCGATGACCTCATTTTTTGACAAGAATCATTAATAGACTTTCTTTCTCTGTCTAGAGGATTAATAACTTAACACATGAACCTCTAAAGTGAAATGAGAAGGAGAGAAAAGGTCCCCTTTCTTCTTCAGGTCTTGAGCCAATTTTAATGTTGTCCGTCTGCAGACTAACAAGATGTAGAAAGACAGCTACAGCTCAACTAACTATATTTAAGCCCAAAAGCTTTTTGTCATGTGTCAATCTCTGAAAGAGCTGTAGCTTGCTTTATCATAGGCCTTTATGGAGTCTAGCTTAAAAGTGCTACACCTCTCACAGTCTCACTTGCTGCAAGACATTATTAATTCCATATTTAGCAATGTGCAAAGTATCGGGTTTATTTTAAAAGCCTTCTCTTGTTGGAACTAATCATCATATCTTTAGTCTGATGAATAACGGATGTGTTTGGGAATTTGATGGCTGGAATGATGGATGGGTGGCTGTTTGGATATGCATATACCTTTTCTTTCTTCACCTTAATTTTGTACTGTAAGGATAAGTAACTCTTTTTTATTTGTAATATTATTGGTATTGGTAGGTGTCTGTCTGCTTTGAAGTGATGACAATATGGAGTTCTGTATTTGTAATTTTATTGGAATCTATCCTTTGATATTTTTTTTTAATTTTTTTTTGAGTATTTGATCTCAGATCAGTTGGGAGAATATCTCATCCCTTTCCTTCTTGCCTGATTTTTTTTTTTTTTTTTTTTTAATGGAGAATGTTTATCAGAAGTTTTTCTGTGGCTAGTCCCTGTAATTTTCTTAGGTGCTTTAGGCTTCATTTATTTTGTTTATGTTTTGGTGTACAATGTACTATACAGAAGAAAATTCTAGTGGGGCTATGCAAGTTGTTTCTCCATTGCCTGTTAAATCTGCCTTTCTGTGTTTTATTGCAGGCAACTCCTTTCCAGCCCCAGATGCGCCAAGATGTGTATGTTGGGAAATGGAGAAAAGTTGACTTACTTCGTTCTGCAAGTGGAACGACTCCGCCAATGAAAACATATTTAGATCTTCCCCTTCACTTTCAGAATGGGGAAGTTTCATTTGGAGTAGGTCATGAGCCTGTCTTTACTGATATAAGCTATGCCTTCACAGTGGCCCTGCGCAGGGCTAATTTGAGCATCAGGAATCCTAATCCTCCCCCTGCACCCGTTAAAAAAGAAAAAAGCTTGCCTTGGTGGGATGAAGTGAGAAACTATATGCATGGACATGTGTCTCTATTTTTTTCTGAATCCCGTTGGATTGCCCTTGCAACTACTGACCCTTATGAAAAGTATGACAAGCTCCAAATTCAGACAGGTTACATGGAGATCCATCAGTCAGATGGACGTATTTATACTTCTGCTAAGGACTTTAAGATTTTGACCAGCAGCCTGGAGAATTTGGCAAAAAGTCGTGGCTTAAAACTTCCTGCTGGTGTAGCCATGCCTGTTATTGAAACCCCAACTTTTACTTTGGAAGTTACCATGGATTGGGAGTGTGATTCTGGAACTCCCCTTAATCATTATCTTTTTGCACTCCCCAATGAAGGAAAACTCCGTGAGAGAGTTTTTGATCCATTTAGATCCACCTCTCTTTCTCTGCGGTGGAATTTCTCTTTAAGACCGCATCCTTCTGAGAAATCATCACAATCAGCTGGCATTGACCATGGTCTGACCCCAGGTGGTTCTGCCAGTGCCTCAGTCCATGACACGGAAGGTGGTTATCCAATCTTAAAACTTGGTGCTCATGATCTGGCATGGATTGTTAAGTTCTGGAATATGAATTACCTTCCTCCATATAAACTGCGTACCTTTTCTAGGTGGCCTCGTTTTGGTGTGCCAAGAGTTCCAAGGTCAGGAAATCTATCACTAGATAGGGTGATGACTGAGTTTATGCTCCGAGTAGATGCTACGCCCACTTGTATAAAGCACATGCCATTAGATAGTGATGATCCTGCCAAGGGACTCACTTTTAAGATGTCAAAGTTAAAATTTGAAATGTGTAATAGTCGAGGGAAACAAAAGTATACTTTTGAGAGTAAGCGTGAGCCTCTTGACCTTGTTTATCAAGGGCTGGACTTGCATGTGCCCAAGGTATATTTGGATCGAGAAGATTGTACTAGTGTTTCCAAAGTAGTTCAGATGACCAGGAAAAACTCACAGTCTTCTTCAATGGATAAAGGAGTCAGTGAAAAAAGCAACAACACAGGTGTTGGTATGGAAAGGCCTCGTGATGATGGTTTTCTGTTATCATCTGATTACTTTACAATTAGAAAACAATCTCCAAAGGCAGATCCTGTGAGGTTGCTGGCTTGGCAAGAAGCTGGAAGGAAAAATCTTGAGATGACATATGTAAGGTCAGAGTTTGAAAATGGCAGTGACAGTGATGAGCATGCACGATCTGATCCCAGCGATGATGATGGTTATAATGTGGTAATAGCTGACAATTGTCAGCGGGTCTTTGTCTATGGCCTTAAGCTTCTTTGGAATATTGAGAATCGAGATGCTGTTTGGTCTTGGGTTGGTGGATTATCTAAAGCATTTGCTCCTCCCAAATCTTCTCCATCTCGGCAATATGCTCAGAGAAAACTTCTTGAAGAGAAGCAAAGGATTGCTGAGATGGAAAAGAAACAAGATGACACCGTGAAGCCCTCTGCTGGCGGTGGTGGAAACCATTCCTTGTTAAAGCAGGAAAATTCAGCATCAGTTTCTTCACCATCTCATTCTGCCAAAACAGAAAGTATTTCTGCTATTTCAATCGGTTGGTAGCTGTACTTACAATTCTTAGTTTGCTATCCATTGATCTTTAATGTTATTGGATGTAACTGTCTCCATCTCAATTTACTTTTATTTTTACCCCTATCCTCATGGGTAGAGAATGTAACAAGCTGTATACCTTTCCAAGTTTCCAGTGACTATGTGATATTTGGTTCATAACAAGGGCTCTTTTTCTTTTCTCACCAGCAAACAGTGTAAATATAACTGACTCAGAAGAGGAGGGGACTCGCCATTTTATGGTCAATGTTATTGAGCCACAATTCAATCTTCATTCAGAAGAAGCCAATGTAAGTTCTTAAATATTTTCAAACAATGGCCCTTTGCATTTAAGGCCTTTGTGAGCCAGATTTTCCTGTTTATTTCTTCCTTCGGTTGTGTTACGTTTTGCTGCTAATTTTAAAGAATGTACCTCTGGTTGTGCAACCTGTTTTTTTTTTTCACAGGGACTGTACTTGTCTGATTTTTGCTGATTGCTTCCCCCCCGCCTCCCCCCCCCCCCCTCTCCGGATTATTGAATTTTGAAGTGGTAGTTTTATTTTATATTTTAGTTGGCGGTGGGGGCGGGGGAGTTGAAGTAATCTCATTACCCATATGTAACTATATACAGCACATATGCCCTTTCAGATGGTTGACTTATTTCAAGTTGGAATGTGCATAGGCCTCAGGTTTTGAGGGTTTTCAGATAGCCACAAGCCACCTTCTAGTAAAAATTCTTCTCAAGCTAGCAGCCTGACAACACAAAAATAAGTGGCCAACTAGAACCTTCTAGAACTAAAGACAGTACAAGCCAAATCACCTGCTATACCAAAACAGGCTGAATACCTAAATTTGGCATTATTGTTCAAAAGGACTGCTGAATCTGCTCTTCGGCATCTTAACAATCTAAGTGGATGTTGTTTCAGCACTAGATTGCCGTTGTTTCTATGACTTGTTATATTGGGCCACACTGCCACATACTATACTGTTGAAATATATAGAGGCTTCTTTAAAGTTTTTAAATAACTTTCTATTGTTGCAAAGCTCATTGGAGTAAAACATGAGGTGGGAGATAGGTTGATCTGCTCATAAATTTTATTTCCCTGAGCAGATTAAAACGTGGGTACTGACCCCCCATCCCTTGACTATTTGGCAGAGTAAAATGACAGGAGTGGTAGAATTGTATTTGCATATTAGAAATCATGTTCTTAAGATCAATCAAAATAGCATACAGATAGTTCTGTCATTAGGAGTAGATTCTGCTCTTGAACCATCATATTATTGTATGTAATTACCTCTTCAACTCCATAATGAGGCTCAAACGCAAGTAGCATTAGATCAATTGACTTTAATAGAAAATCCTTGCACATTGCCCCTTCCCTTGTTTGACTCGAAGGTTGTGAGTTGGTGTTGATGACAGTCATGCCCAAAACTACTGAAACAAGAACACCTTACATGATGCCCAAGAGAAATTGGGGTTAGTAAATTGGAGCTAACCCAAGATCCTTGGCAGGGGGTTTTTTTTTTTCTTTTCCTTTATTTTTCCTATTGAGAGCTTTAAGGAAGATTCCTCTTTTTTAAACTGTTCTTTATAAATTTTTAAAGCCTGTAGAATTGAATTTATTACTAAATGTATGTCTTATGTGTCATATTCATTCTATAGGAGTGTTAGATGAATTATACTTCTCAAGCTTTGGAAGGTATATACAAAATTTTTTCTTGTGCCCATCATGTTCTGAATTAATGAAGTCTAAGATGTGTACATCATGTGAAACTTCATATTGCCTGGCTGTTACGATTTCGTGTTTATAAGAATGTGAATAATATTTTTAAGTGATCGCTTGAATTCAACTCTTAGATTTTTGAACACACCGTAGCTTGTGTATAAAGGATAAGATATGGAAGAACTGTTTACATTGGTTTGGGCATTTGAGATATCGACCATAAGATGCACTGTTAAAGAAAGTGGAGAGTTGTGATTTAGGTAGAATCCTAGGGAGGTCAAAGGTGACTTGGATGGAGGAAGTTAAGAATGATCTGAAGAAACTGGGTTTACAAGAGCATTCCATACTTGATAGAAGTAAATGGAGGAATAAGATCTTTGTTGATGACTCCATCCTTTATAATTCTTTGACATAGATGTTGCCCGTAGCCGCATCTTTATTTGGTTATCCTGCCCTGTGGGTGATTTGTGGTTGTGAAGGAAAAAAACAGGTTGCAATAGATTGCATCTATAGAATCATAATAACAGCATAACCTACAAATTATGCGGTGCTAGTTCTATTGTTTACATATTCTTTTTTGGAGTAAGAAAGAAAAATGGAAGTAGGATTGTTAATGTCTTTTGATATTTTTCCTTATGTTTTGACAGGGTAGATTTCTGCTTGCTGCTGTAAGTGGTCGTGTCTTAGCACGTTCATTCCATTCAGTCCTTCAAGTTGGATATGAGTTAATTGAACAAGCACTTGGTTCAGGAAGCGTACAAATCCCTGAATCTGCACCTGAAATGACTTGGAAACGTATGGAGTTATCTGCAATGTTGGAGCATGTACAAGCTCATGTTGCCCCAACAGATGTTGATCCAGGGGCAGGGCTGCAGTGGCTTCCAAAAATCCGCAGAAGCTCTCCTAAAGTGAAACGTACTGGTGCTTTATTGGAAAGAGTATTTATGCCATGTGACATGTATTTCCGTTATACTAGGCACAAAGGTGGGACTCCTGAATTGAAGGTACAGACTTTATGTGGATGATAAGTATAATTATGTATTCCAAAATATTGAAGTCTTACAATGTGATTTCAGCTGCCATTTTCTGGAATTGATTGCTTTACATTCTTTCCAATATGTTACTGCAGGTGAAACCCCTGAAAGAGCTGATTTTCAATTCACATAACATTAAGGCAACAATGACTTCTCGGCAGTTTCAAGTCATGTTAGACGTGCTAACCAATCTTCTCTTCGCAAGACCTCCCAAGTATGAAACTTCTTCCTACTTGTCGCTTGGAAGTTAATATTCAGATCAATAATGGTCTAATGGGCATTATTCTCTTACTTCTCTAAATACTACGCAGTACAAAGTTTCTCTTTTTGTAAAATGTGAAAAAATTATCTTGTGCTTTATATGGTTGGTGGCTTGGTGCTTGTCCATGCTCATGCCACTTTGTTGGTCAACATTGGGACCTTGCGGCCAATATTCTTATTTTATGATGCTATTAAGAGCATATCATAGAGTTACTCCATTATAAGGCGTCTTCTAGCAGCTAAGGAAGAGTACAAAGGGAGGTTTATAGCTAACAATTTTTATTAGCCTTACCCTACAATACCTAAGAGGTTGTTTCAAGTAGGTCCTTGATTCAAAAGGCATCTGGTCCATTACTTTGCAACAAGGAGGAAGCAAGTGATAGTTAAGTGAGATGTGTAAGTTAAAGGCAAAAATTCTGTGGTTGAGAGGGAATGAAAAGAATTGTAGTTTTTTTCTTTTTGCTGCGGAAATGTTGTGTAAAGGAAGAGCAGAAGAGCTTGTTGGAAGTCCTAGGTTTGTCAAAATTATGTTGATCTTGTTTTTATATGGAAGTATATAAAATTAAATTGTCCCCAATGGTTAACTAGGGAATATAGTGTTATAGTGCTTAGATGTGGCCATAGTCCACTTGTATGTATTTTGGAACATGGACAACTACTTGGGCGGATAAGATTATATTTTGCTTTGGGGTATAAAGGAATGAATAAAAGAATTAATAAGGCTTATTGCCTTAGTTGTTGTTTGTTAGGCATATTTTGTCATTCCCTCTTCTTTTCCCCAAAGTCCTCTACACCAATTTCCCACCTCCTAAGTAATCGCTTACCCTTTCTCTTATCTACTGTTGACCACCACCATGACCCACTGTTGACCACCACATCCACTCACATCAACCCGAACCAATCACCCAACATTTGATCCCTCCACCCTCAATTTCATGCCTGTTGGCCACCACAAAACCCACCCAACCACCATCTATAACTAACATATACCTATGAAAACCCTATCCATACATCAGATTATTAACCAAAAACCTACCCACCGCCCACAAAAACCACACCACCCGTAAAAAGCTACCCACCACCTTTTAAAACCTTCCCCATTCAAATGAAAAGCATCCCCAAGGACCCCAACCCAACCAATCTATGAAAAAAAGAAGAGAAATGGCTTGCCGCTGCTGCTGAAGATGATGGGATGATATAATCTTTTGATGCTGTTGGTAAGTCCCAAGAGTATGGGACATTTATGGTTTTAGCTTTTTCCATGTTGTAGTTGGTGGTGGCGATGGCTCTAGAAGGAAGGGATGATGGATTGGTGGCAGTAATTTTCTTTTCTTTTCCTTTGTTATATTCATACAAATAATATCAAACATTTGGGACTTTTTCTTTTCCTTTCCCCTTTTGCCTTTCCTCTTGAAAATCAAGTGTCCCCTTAATACTCCCTTTGCTCCATTAATATTGCAACATTTAAACTATAATACCAATCATAGACTCCACTTTGACCATTTATTATGATATGTAAGGAAAAACATAGTCATATGGGATCTTGTTAGATTCGTCTTGATATATACTTTTAAATTATCAAAATTTTATTTTTGGTTTATAGATAACAAGGGAAAATTATCAAAAATTTCATAATTTTGATTTATAGATAATTAAGGATATTAAGGATTATAGTTGTGCATTGAGAGTGTAAAACTCTAAATGTTGCTAATTTTCTGAAGACCAAGACCATATTATACATGTCTAATGTCTTTCTTCTCCTTTCTCGTCTGGAAATTAAAGTACGTTAGAATATTTGAAGGAAATGGAAATGAACAGAATTTTTCACTCCCTTCCAAATTATGTGATTCAGTGAAAAGTGAAATGTAGTGACACTATCATAGGAAACATCTGAAAGAAAGATATTTCTTAGTGGCCATTCACGGGTTGCCAGTTGCCACTAGATACATCAAATTCCAATGACCACTCACCAATTGCCAAAACCACTTTTCATTTGAACTTTGGTGTTCCATATTTGACTTGTCTAAACCTAAATCATGAGTGTCCTTGTTGAAGTTATGTTTGCTGTAATCTTTTAATGGATTATGTATAAAGAACAACGTTGAGAATATGTGGGCTTAAAATTGCTGTGTAGACTTAAATTAGGGTAAGTATAATCATCAATACTGGCATTAGACATTAGTTTTATCTGGGTTCAGATCACAGATCTACTGGCTGCAAGAAACTACTTTAAATCTTGTTTGCCATTTCTTTGTTTAGATAGATGTGTTTGAGGATTATTGC
Organism: Chenopodium quinoa; assembly: GCF_001683475.1. NCBI lineage: Eukaryota > Viridiplantae > Streptophyta > Magnoliopsida > Caryophyllales > Amaranthaceae > Chenopodium > Chenopodium quinoa. The sequence continues at coordinate 2,947,538 of NW_018745080.1, read as the reverse complement.
TTTTTTTTTCCTCAGATAGAAACTCTGTTTATCTGCATAAATAGTATTTCTGAAGATGACGATGATGTGGAAGTAAAAAATTACCATTGTGTATTTTTAATTGCATATGTCTTTTGTAACTGTTACTAGCTAAGGTTTTCTCTGATACAGACCCAGGAAGAGTAGTCTAACATATCCTTCAGAAGATGACGATGATGTTGAAGAAGAGGCAGATGAAGTGGTCCCTGATGGAGTTGAAGAAGTAGAACTTGCTAGAATCAAGCTGGAACATAAAGAGCGTGAGCAAAAGATGCTTCTCGATGACATCATGAAATTATCACTTGGTAATGATGCTTCTGTAGACCAAATTCCTGAGAAAGAAGGCGAGTTGTGGATGATATTTGGTGGAAGATCCACTTTGGTGCGTTACAAATACTATATTACAATTTTGCGTTATTTACTGATGCTGCCTTTATGTTCTGCTATTTATGGTCGTGCAATAATTGATTTCTTCCCCATCTACTATTCAATTTTTGAATAAGTAATATGACCGTAGTGATGTAACATTTAGTTACTCCTCCATCCTTTATCAAATTGTGCAGTTGAATTTGGAATAGAGATATAGGATGGAAAATAGACAGACAAAAAGTAAGAAAGTGTGGAGTTGGAGAAAGAAAAGGTAAGAGGAAATGTGGGGTTGAGATGGGAAAAGTAAGAGAAAAATTACTTGAAACAGTAAGTATGCCAAGTAACTGGGACAGCCATAATGAGAAGTATGTGAACTAATGTGGGATGTAGGGAGTAGTTAGTAATATTACTGTTAGATAATTGGTTATTATATACTATAAATACACTATTAATGTCAATTTGCATCATCAACTGAATTTAATGAATTCCTAATAGGTGTAAAGGTGGTTAAGATGCCTTTGCCTTTTTTTTCTTTTTCTTCTTCTTTTTCTTTTTTTTTTTTTTGTTTGTTTTAAAATTGTATGTAGTATAAATGTTTTATTTTGGTATTTATAGATTATTGATGCTACCTGTTACTAGTTATATCAAAATCGAGATCAATATGGTTCTAGGATGTAAAAAAAATTTCTTTTATAAAATTTTAGGTTGAAGTGTGCAGTAAATCAATCTATTAACAGCCTGAATATATCTTTGTGTTGAATTTATTTGTGTCTTATGGAGAAATTAAAATTTTCCTTTCTCATTCTGTGCACTATCTTGTTCCATATCATGAGCTCCAATCTGGATGTGTGAATCTGATGGACAAGATGTCTACTGGAGTTCTTTTCTATTATCCTATATTTTTTTATGCCTGTCATGCCATTTCCAGTATAAGTTTTCCGCACCTGCGGAACATTACTGTTGTTCAGAGAGGTGATCCTCACAATTATTCTCCTGTTAGTGTTGTATGGATTGGAGAAAATGGAAAGAAGTGGCCTTTGCAATGGAATGTAGAAAAATTTTCATTTAGTTGACCGCCTGGATTTTGTTGTAAGATGGTGCTTGCCTGGGTGGTAGGTTTAGATTTTTCATTAAACCTTCTTCTTGGACAATATTCTTAGGGTGCATGAATGATATGTGACACTGTGGGTTAAGTCTTATAGCATATTACCAGGAGTTGCTCTGTTTAAAAAAAAAAAAAAAAAAGTATGGTTCATGGTTCATGTTCTTGATTTAGGAATTGCTTGGTTGACATAAAGATTCTTCCTTCGGCATATATGACTTTATCTGCAAAATAGACAAATATAAACTGAACAGTTTCTTCTGAACTGAGGCTTTTGGTATAAATAAGATGTGTAATTTAGTTAATGCCTTCATTCCTCACCCCCCCACCCCAAAAAAAAGGAAAATGAAAAAAGGTGGAAATGATTTTGAATAGTCCTTTTCTTTTCTTTTCTTTTTTTTTTTGTAAAGAAATATAAAGTCAAAATAGTCATGTTGGCACATTTCCTTGGTTTAGATAGTATCGGGAGAATTGAGTCTACCTCTTCATTTGTCCTTCTGAGCCATTCTAATTTATGGTAGAACCTGAAGATATGCTGAATGTTTCTTAAATGAGCTTCTTTTCTTTTTCATTATATCTTTTCTCTGGCTAGGTTCAAAGGCTGAAGAATGAGCTTGGGAATGTGCGTAAGCTAAGAAAAGAGGCATCAGCATCATTAAGGATTACCTTGCAAAAAGCTGCTGAATTAAGATTGATGGAAAAAGAGAAGAATAAAAGTCCCTCTTATGCCATGCGCATTTCTGTGCAAATTAACAAAGTAGTTTGGAGCATGCTTGTCGACGGTAAAGAGTTTGCTGAAGCTGAGATTAACGAAATGGTGAGTATTTACATTTTTATAGTAAGAAAGAAACTACGTTTCTATTTTGGCCCTGTATATCTCCAAATTTTCTCATATCAATGTCATGTAAAACAAAAGGAAATAATAGAGTTCAGTGATGGATATTGAAGAGGAAAAGAAGGAAGAGGAAAGTGTAAAAGAGAATAGAGGGGAGGGTGGGAGTGCAATAGAGTTTGATTTATATGATGGGGAGAGATTGGCAAGTGGTGTTAGTCCTAACAACCTGATTTAAATTTAATAGTTTACCTTCAAATGTTGTCCCTTATTATATCTATCTTTAATCTAGTTTTATATAATCTTTTTAATTCCTCTCCTTTTACTTGGTTAAAATCTTAAAAAAGCGGGATTTGGGACTTCCAAATCACTGTTGAAATTTGACTGCCCAAGTCGCCAGGCATACTTTTCCATGCATCTGGGTGGAAGTAGTACATTGCACATGTTGAGGTGTTCACGTCATTGAAAGCTTTTCGTTGACTATCTTACTTTTGCTTGCAGATTTACGACTTTGACAGGGACTACAAAGATGTTGGCGTGGCTAGATTTACGACAAAGTACCTGGTTGTGAGAAACTGCTTGCCAAATGCAAAATCTGACATGCTTTTATCAGCTTGGAATCCTCCTCCTGAGTGGGGAAGGTAAGCACCTTCTTAGGAACTTGTCTATTTATTCTTACATAATTTCTGCTCTGCCTCTTGACATTTATGTTATTTAATGGTTGTGATACTCCGTATTCATGTGGGTTTGCCTCCATATTTTCCCTTCGTCTTTCAAAAGATATCTTTGGCTACTCTGCTAATTTTTATTTCCTCTTCACTAGTTCCTTTTATATTTACATGTGCATACGTGTGAACCATTGAATTTGTTCTGCAGAAAAGTTATGCTTCGAGTAGATGCTAAGCAAGGGCCTCCCAAGGATGGAAACTCTTCACTTGAACTTTTCCAGGTACGTAAAATGTATATTTTCTTCTGTTGATAGTTTTTTAGGTTTTGACAGAGATGATTTTTTTTATTTTTATGATTATTATTTTTTTAAATATATGGTGTTGCTTACACTGCATGAAAACTTCACCAGTTGCATGTCTATCAAGTCTTATGTATTATAAAATTTACCTTGGCTAATACACATTATTACCAGAGTTTTTTGACGCAGAAAGAAACCTACTTATATTACATCAAGGAAACAAAAGTTCCTTGGAAACAACTCTTATATTACACAGCCTCGCTTGATTGCTTGTCATTTTTGGACCTAGGTCTTAGTTGCACTTCTTTAATTGCCTTGGAATGGATATGTGTTAGAAGATAACTATTAAAGTGAGTTTTATTAGAAAATTGAACATATAACTACTACCCTACTAGGAATGAAGCAGACATTGGGGAGTGTTTGGTTCAAGTAATTTAGGTATGAGGTATGGGTTTAGAATGGGTAAAACCCATACCTTGTGTTTGTTTAAGGAAATTTCAAATTTCAAACACATACCTCAAACACATAAGGCATGGGGTTTAGAAACCCAAGGAGGGAGGTGGGTATGGTTCATACCATACCTTCTGGTATCAATTAAAAGAAATATGTTTATTTCTAAACAAAACCAAATACATGGTATTAAGTATCAGATTCCAACCATATAACACCTTTAGTTCATTCCTGATTTAAAAACCCATTTCACTTTGCGAACGAAACTCCCACTTATATAGCTGGCAATTGAACAAGAAAAGGTTTACAACATGAAAAGGATTACAGTATGACTTAACGTCTTAAGGATTATAGTATAAATAAGGGAGGCACGCCAGAGAGGAGCATCCAGAAACTATCATCTTTCTTTTCCTTTTTGTAGGAGTAACCAGCCAATCTCACGTCTGGGCTGTATTTCTCAAATTGGGGATGTTAATAGCATCAATAATACAACTATACTGTTGGTTGCTCTGCATTTTCTTTTCTTCTTCCAAATTTGCTTACATAATTTGTCCAAAAAAATCCCAGTCGGTTTCATATGCTTACTAATTCATTACCTTGAAAAAGGAAAATTTCATCATCTTGGCTGATCTGAGGAAACTAATAATATTCGTGAATATAGGTGATAAATAGTGACTTTTTTGGACACTAGATAAAGACTAATTTTACAGCACCTTTATGCTCAAGTCTGTGAATGGGTTTAGTGCACAATGTTACTTGGACTCAAGTACCCATGTCCGACACGGATACGTGTCCAAGTGTCTCACCTGGCTATTTTGTGAAAAATTTCCATGATTTTGAACTAAAATGAAGTGTCCAATTATCCCACCCATGTCCGAGTGTCAAGTGTCCGACACAGGTACGTGAGGTGAAATGAAGAGTCCGAGTAGTGCACTACAGAAAGTGTGGTAATATCAATCTTTGAATCCTGTAGAAGGTTGGTTGACCTGATTGAGCTTGTAAATAAATACAAGTACTTTTTTTTTTTTCTTGGATGGTTGGTGCTTTAGTCTCCTTTTTTGTTTTCCTTTTATTCCCCTGATATAATTTTGCTAATCTTTAGAGAGCTACTTTCCTCTACCAATTGGAATTCTTCAATGTGACTACACAATGTATGTCGCTAAAGGCGCTAACCGATCTTACTTGTTCAATGTACTGTAGGTAGAGATTTATCCCCTAAAAATCCATTTGACAGAGACAATGTACAGAACGATGTGGGAGTATCTTTTTCCCGAAGAAGAGCAAGATTCTCAGAGGCGGCAGGTTAGTCTACAACTCTTGTGGTCCTTTACTCCTATAAACATCGCAATGCTCCAATGCTGATGAAGACCTAAACATCCCCTGCCAAATACCTGACCAAAAAAAATTTTATTAGACTAGAATGGGTGTCAGTGTCACCCTGTGCAAACAGGAGGATAAGGATTTAAATCATCACGTTCTCAGGATATTGATGAGATTGTTCTGATTGTGACTTCTCATATTATGCCATGTAGGAGGTTTGGAAGGTTTCAACTACTGCTGGTTTAAAACGAGTGAAAAAGGGTTCCTTCCCACAGGAAGGTTCTGGATCTAAGGACTCTGAAGGTTTCTCTAGGACAAGTGCCTCTGGAGTGCCCTCAACATCTGGAAGCACTCATACTGACACCTCCCTGGTGAGCTCTAGTTATTGGATTTCGATGCCCACTGCCCATGAAGATTTTTTTTTTTATATATATAATTATATTTTCATTTTTCTGGCATTTTTGTGAAGTTAAATTTGTAAAAAATTCACATGTATTTTAACATATGACAAGTTAATCAAAGATATCTTGGTTTTTTGCACAGGCATCAAAACACAACAAATCAAATACTGGTACAGCATCAGAGCTGCGGAGAACATCTTCGTTTGACAAAACATGGGAAGAAAATATTGCAGAATCAATTGCTGATGAACTTGTATTACAACTTCATTCTTCAAGCACATCTAACTCCAAAAGTGGGCCTCTACCAACAAGCGAACAACAAGATGACTCTTCTAAAGGTAAAGCAAAAGACCCCAAACAGATCAAATTGGGTCGTGCATCTCATGAAGAAAAGAAGGTAGGGAAGTCTAATGATGATAAAAGATCAAGGCCCAGAAAAATGATGGAATTTCACAATATCAAGATAAGTCAGGTCAGTAAGTTTTGTTTGATTGTGATACTTCTTAAAGAATCTATGCATCTCCTGAAAAATGATGCATCATAATTTTAAATGTGTAGGTCGAGCTACTGGTCACTTATGAGGGATCAAGATTTGCTGTGAGTGATTTGAGATTACTCATGGACCAATTTCACCGTGTTGAATTTACCGGAACTTGGAGGAGACTCTTTTCAAGAGTAAAGAAACATATAATTTGGGGAGTTTTGAAGTCAGTGACTGGAATGCAGGTAACATTAGAGCTATATACCTTTTGTCCATTTCTTGGTTCTTATAAAATCGCTTTGTAATTCTCCACATCTTATTTGTTCCTGGTTTCTCTTTGTAATGATACTGGACTCTACAAGTTTTACTGTTAATCATAAGGGTCCTGATGTGATTGATGAGGATGAATCTGAAACTAATCTTCGCCTACTCTATGTTTAGTAGGCTTAAATGCACAACCCAATCTTTCTACTTGAGCAGCCCTTGAATACTACCTTCGTTCACTATTTACTTGTTTAACTTTGACCCCGTCTTTTTACTAATCGATAAAAATAAAATATTATAATTTAAAAAGTTATTGGATTGATCTAAATGTATTTTAAATACGAAGTATATATTTTCAAAATATCAACTTAAAAAAAAACAAAAAAAAAAAAGATTGCTAATAGACAACTAAAATATTTATGGTCAAAGTTGTGTTGGCAAATGTGAAAGTCAAAATGGTGAAACTATTTCTAAACAGAGGAAATATGTTTTAGGTTATTTTTTTTTTAATGTTTGACCTACTGACCGTAAATAATTGGAATTTGTCTTAGGCACAGTTAATTATTATCTCTCTCCAATTTGCAGGGAAAAAAGTTCAAAGACAAAGCACAAAGCCACAGGGAAATTACAGGACCTGGCATCCCTGATGATCTTAACCTCAGTGACAGTGATAGTGGTCAGGCAGGTAAATCTGAGCAGTTCCCAGTGGCCTTTCCGAAGCTTCCTGCAGATGGAGCAGGTGATGGTTTTGTTACTTCTATAAAGGGCTTGTTTAATACTCAGCGCCGGAAAGCCAAAAAGTTTGTGCTACGCACCATGAGGGGTGATGCAGATAATGAATATAATGGGGAATGGAGTGAAAGTGATGTGGAGTTCTCACCTTTTGCAAGGCAACTAACAATAACAAAAGCTAAGAAGCTGATTAGGCGACATACTAAGAAATTCCGCTCTAGAAAAGGTTGGTCCACTCCTAATCTCTCTAATAGCCTGTGCACCCTCATACTTGAATAAATGTTATATGCTTGAGGCTTATTCTTTTTTTGGGACCTTGAGAATGCAAGTACTTCATTTCAAACTAATAGTCTACTTGATTTTTAGCATTTGTGGAGTTTTCTGTGTATCACTAAAACTAAAATGATTTTTTTTTTTTTTTTTTTTTTTTTTTTTTTTTTTTTTTGTGAAAGCATCTTTTTGATATGTAGTATAAATTCAACAAATGCGTATTTAAATTCTAATTTTATACATAGTCAAAGTTATCGAGCTTCAATGAGTGGAAGGAGAATCAAGAGTACTATATCGAAAGGTTGGCTGTAACAATGCAAAAAGCAGCTTTTTAGGACATCCTAGCCATCTTCCTTTCACTGTTACAATAGTGACGGACTGACAGTGACTTTAACTTAAGTGAGAACTTACAGATATGATAATGATAGTAATATACCCTATTTGGCCTTTAGACCATGTTCATGGTCTTTCTGAAATTGGCTGAGGAATATCATTTTGCTGTATATATATTGTTGTACTGATAACTGTTTTCTACCAGGTCCTATTCAACAAAAAGATTCACTTCCTTCATCTCCAAAGGAAACCACAATATATGAAAGTGATTCTTCAAGTGAATCCTCACCTTATGAAGATTTCCGTGACTACGAAAAACAACCACATTAAGGTTTGACAGATACTTTATAGGAGTGAAATTCTTTGAGAGCCTGATTGAACAGTTTCTTCTGATGCCACTCTATTCATTATGTGGTACAACTTCAGTGCATTCAGATTAACACATCCGGCTGGGTCTCGTATACGATTTCGATGAATTCATTGCCAGCTTGAGACACGTATATCTGGAGTAACTTGAAACTTTCTCGCCCTACACTGAGAGTGTCTCGCAGAGCACTTAAATATACTGTTCAACACTCTGGGTTCAGCAGCTTCCAAGCCATGAATGGCACCGTGATTTTGTAGGTACAATTTTGAAGTCACCTGTTCTCCTGTAAATTTTACAAACAAGACTAAATACTCAGTCAAATTGAGGAAAAAAGAGATGAGATTGTATAGAAACAAAATTTTGCACCACCTTTTCCTTAATTTATACTTAGTCTCTCTAGTTTATTTTTACTGGAATTACTACTATGTAAAGTGAATCATTAAAGGGAATATGATTTAGTTCTCAATGAGTAAAATGTTAAAGTGAAACCCCTCTTCCCTTGTGATTTAGCTGTGGCATTTAGTTTCAGATGATTTTTGAGATTGTTCATTGTCATGAACTTTCTTCAAATAACATACTCGTTTCTCAATGAGTTCAATGTTGGTTTCATCCTTCTTCCCCTTTGAATAGAGTGGTTGTAGCATTTAGTTTTGGTTGGTTTTCAAGGCTTCATTGTCATGAATAACATACATTCTACAAAGTACATATTTGCATTGAAAGCAACCAGCACTCTAGCAGAAATTCAAGTTCTCCTTCGGCTAATAACCGTGTCAAATGGGGGAATTCTTTGATAGTCCTGGATTCCTGCTCTTGCAAAATCTCTTGCACAGATGATTCTCACTATCAATTTACCATGTTGCTTTTGAATATTATGTTGGGATGTGGAACTTACTTCATACTCCCTAGCACATAATTAAGGACGATATTTGACCATTAGTATCTTTAAATTTGTATACTTGTATAACTTTAACCTATAAAAAATTTGATATTATGAAAATATACATTGTAACAAGTCTAATAAAATAATTTGATTTTTATGTATTAGTAGATAATTAAGTCAAAATTTCTTTCAAAAAAAAAAGTTAAAATTAAGTGATGCACTTATTCAGATGCAAAGTGAGTATACTTTATATTTTTAAGAAAATTTTGACTTTTGCTACCACAAAAAACCTTGAGTTTCATTTTTGCTACCCTTAAATTTTTTATTTTATTTTACTACCACCTAAAAACACCTTTGTTAAAATTCGCTACCAGTTGACGGAAGCTGTTAGTTTTGCCGTTTGTGGGCCCCACTTCACCCCTGCCCCTCTCTTTCCTCCTTCCCCAACCACCAATCCCCTTCCCCTACCTCTCTCTCCTCCTTCCCCAGCCACCAATCCCCTTCCCCTGCCACTCCCCCTCCACCCCACAGCCACCACCTAGCCTGCATCTCTTCTTCCAACCACCAGCCAGTCATCCCCCTTGGCGGATCCCCACCCCTTCCCCTCCCCTTTCCCCGTCGCACCACCACCCTAGCCCAAACCCCTAATCCGTGAAACCCCACCCCCCTTCCTCCACCACCCCGAAACCCCACCCCCCTTCTCTCTGGTTTGAGGGGCTGGTGGTTTGGTTTCTGGTACGGTCTGGGTTGGGATCGTGGGTGGTTCTGGGTTGAGTTTTCGGCAATGGCGACCTTCGATTTGGGTTCAGCGATGGTGGATTTGGGTTTAGGGGTTGTTGGCGATGGTGAGCTTCGATTGAGCGGAGGAAGCGGCGAAGTGGGGGTTTCGTGAGGAAACGGCGACGTGGGTAGGGGTTTTGTGAGGAAGCGGCGAAGTGGGGGTTTCGTGAGGAAACGGCGACGTGGGTAGGGGTTTTGTGAGGAAGCGGCGAAGTGGGTGGGATTTCATGTGGAAGCGGCGACGTGGGGGCTAGGTGGGGTTACAAGCAAGGGTTGGGGCTTGGTGAGGTTCGCCGGCAGGAATAGTGGCTGCGGGTGATGGTGGTCCGGCAGGTGGTTGATGTGGGTGGGGTGGCAGGAGATGGGGGAGTTGCCAGGGGCTGGGGTTAGGAGATGGGGGAGCTGCAAGAGGGGGAAAAGCGAGGGGGGTGGCTGCGTAGGTGGGGGAAAGGGATTGGGGTGGTTGCGTAGGTGGGGCGGCGTTGGTGGGGGAAAGGGATTGGGGTGGCTTGCCGACGTTGGCCCAAGTTTTGGTCGCCGGCCGCCGGCAGGGGGGAGGGGGGAGGGTGGCTGACGGGAGGGGGGGCAATTAAGGGTGGTTGGGTTTTTTTTTTTTTTTTTTTTTACATTTTAATTTTTTTTTTTTTTTTTGAATGAATTTAACGGAATCTTAACGGATTCCGTTAAGTGGTAGCAAATTTTGACAAAGGTGTTTTTAGGTGGTAGTAAAATAAAAAAAAAAAAATTTAAGGGGTAGTAAAAATGAAACTCAAGGTTTTTTGTGGTAGCAAAAGTCAAAATTTCCTATTTTTAATGATTGTCAACTAACTTTGTAAAATTTTACGAGAAAATGTTTAAGACCTATATTAATATAGACTCTATATACCGTGCTCTTAGAGGCTCAACAAAGACCTAAAGTAATGATGCTTTATTTTGTTGGTTTTGCGAAATTGTGGAGAAATGACAATAAAAATTTTCATGCTCTCTCTTTCACACACACACAGAGATTTAACCATGAAATCGTGAATTATTAGAGATCAGTACTTCCATAATCCCGAGCACAATATAACCTCAGTGACTGATTTTATCATCTCACACAAACATTGTCTTCAACATTACAAGATTACAATTGCCTCATGGTGAATTCCCAATTTTTTTTATTTTTTTTTTATTTTTTTTGAAGAAATGGTGAATTCCCATCAGTTGAGACTCAGTACATCACACAAGCAACAACTTGAGCAATAGCTAGACAAAAAGCGACATCTCACTCATGAGGCCTTAATTCTAAATCTATAGCAGCAATCATTCCAATAATCTGATGCTAACCAGCATTAACATCTAGTCTTATCGATTGACACTGTAATCAGCATCAGTGCATGCTCTTGATGTTCCCAACTAGATTTCATTTCAAGTTCAGTCTCTTTTGTGAGGCATTTACACTGTGTATCTGTTAAGAAGGACATATACATAATCCGAATTCAAACATCAGTCAATTTAAAAAAGACAAGATAATGTTCAATTATCTGCATCAGTTACAACAACCAACTGTGTAATAAAGGTACTTGATGAATACCTACTAATCACTGTTGGTAGGAATATCCACGTCTGTCTCAGAACTATCATCAAGATCAGCCATAGTATCCTGCAAACGTTCACTTTAAAATTGAGCAATAATCACTAAGTGCAAACTACTCAAGAAAGCGAAGTTAAATCCACAACCACTTGAGCTAGAAGGATATTAAATGATACTATACTTCTTTGTCAAAGTTGCCAGACGAATCCGCAGCTATCTCTGTTAGCATGCTAGTTGCATCTGCTATCCTATGAGAATTCTGGATGATGCCAAGCTATGATCAATGTAATGTCCAAAGTAACCCATCGCATGCAAATTGAGGGATTTCAAGCAACCATGCAATACTGTATGTAAAAGTACTGAGGCAAATTGGACAGATATAAAAGCAATAAGCATGCACAATAATTCGTAGGTATCAATTACCTCCTTGTGGGGTTTGGCAAACGTATTGACATAGGCTATAGTTACAGCACTGGAATCACCCTTTGGGGTTCTCTGCATGTAAATCAGTGACATAAGGAACAGAACCACTACCAATCTTGTACAAGTGACACACAGAGAACATACAAGCTTACAAGGGTTGGCAAGTGAATTTTCTTCAACAATGGAAGGTTTACTATCAACCGGGGTTCCCTGCGATTAAAGTGAAAAATTTTAGCCCTTGTTCTTTTCACCTTACAAAAAATAGTTTCAGATCTAATGAGTTACACATGGGTTCAGCTATATTCATAAAGGCTACTAAGCAATGAGTTACTACTACTTCAAGAGATAATAGTGAGATCTCTAATTATGTCCACAATTATTCTGGTGAAATATCATAACTTTGTAGCGTACCACTGTACCAGCAAAGCAAGGGCGGAAAAATATCCCATACAACCCTCAAGCTATCCCCGAGAAGAAATAAATTAAATAAATCATGTGCTGGGTACTTACAGGTTCAGCTTGATCCAGTATGAAACTTCTTCTTCCTTTACTTAAATTTCTGAGTGTTCCCTACACATATTAGCAACTAAATGAGTGACGAACCCACACTACAATAACAATGTACAGGTAAAATCGAAAGTTGATAAACATGCTGCATCTTTCAGTACTTAGCGAAAGCACAGGTAAGACATGAGTCCTGAGAAAAAGTTAACATAGAATTATACAGCATAACAGCAGACCATGTTCATGCAGAGCCTCATATGATCATATCTCAAGGTGTGCCCCTTTATAGTTCACAAACATCAATAAGAAAGGTAGTTAGCGGAACAACTAACACAATGAGGGGTGTAGAGAGATTGTCCTCATGTGACATCTACTTGCTAATATATCCAAGTTCTCAGATAAAGTCTCACGTACCAGTCAATCTTTGATGTGAAGAGACTATGTCATACAAAATTTACAGATTTCTGACCAGGAACAGCAAAAACTAGATCATAACCCTAGTATTGCAAGGTCCATCTCAAGATCAAAACCTCAACGCAAGTGCATGAGTGAAGCAGATTTTAGCAAACTAAACCAATTTTGCCCATATTCATCTATATATCTAACTGCATCCTGCAGTCCTGGCGTCCTGTTTAACTTCCATAACCTTCACTGTCTTGTGAACTTGCATTTTATATCATTCAGCAAAATTCAAGACTTGTTTTAATTATACTTGACTTTAAAAAAAGTTTGGTATCAGAAACTTAAGACTACATAGACCATTTTACACAGACAGAATCCTACACAAATGGTTTCCTCTATCCCACAGCACATTATTTTAATTACGCAAAGCTCAATGCATATATGCTGATATTATAACATTTTATCTCTCTCAAGAATCTTAACTCTAAAACATTTTAAATACAATATTATGAATTCACACCTTGTTGGCCCACATCAGTCCGCAAGCATTGCACAAGGTTCTTGGACCAGCTGGTCCGCGTCGCATTGCTGGTGTATCATTTTCACTAATACCACAATGCTGACACTTGTTTGAACTGAAAATTATAGAGAAAATTAGAAAGGGAATAAGCAGAAATTCGGAGATAAATTAATTACTATCCTTCAGCACATTGTGCATATGGGAGAAGGGGGGATTAAATTAACAAGGACTCACACAGTTTCTGGTCCCAGGCTTCTACCAACCACTAAGTTCTTATTAGCTTCCAAATTGGAAGATGCTGAACCTTCTCTCAAAGATGCAAATTGGCCATTCTTCCGGTGCATCCTAGAAAAAGAAAAGAGAAATAAAGCACACTGGTGTCAAGAAGCAATCCCTTGAGTTGACAAAAGTAATCACCTCAGCTTTTACAGTTTCTGTCTGCCTTGTTGGTTCAAGTAAAGAATGTGTTTACATGTACTTTGTGATGTGTGGTGTTATATATGAGTGAAGATAGCTACAAACCTCACGGGTTGGACTCGGGCACACATATTAAACATTTGCTACAATTCAAATTCTTGGATCATAGAGCCAACAGAACAAGCTGATACATCTTTATATGTTTGAACATTTGGTGTGACAACTAATGAGTTCACAAGTTCTACATCATGTCTATGACCTCCTTAGCATAGATAATAATAGAACTCCCGACAGTGAATACAGCAGCAAAGCCATAACAATTTGGTAAACTGACTGAGAAATATGAAACTGGAAAAAAAAAAAAAGAAAAAAAAAAAAAAAAAAAAAAAAAAAGAAAACTTAGAGAAAAATCTCACCTTTGAGCAACCTCCTTTCGTATAGTATACCTGATTTTGTTATCAAAACACCTCTCTTTTCTTTTCTCCCGAAACCTAACCAAGGAAGCTATCCGGTGAGATATAATGGATTTCCTCGCAGGACTTCCAGTGGCCTACAAATTTATTACAAAATCAGCTCAAAACATCTATATAGGAAACAGATTATTATATCGTTCTCACAAGCTTCACCAGAATCACCTACTGTATGTATTTTTTTTATTTTTTTTTTTTAAAAGTATTACCCTATTGTCTTGTCCAAAAGCAACCTCAGTTGTTGGAACTCCAGCATGAGTCTCACGTTCTCCAAGGAGCAAGAGCACTGCTTGGACCTGTAGTTTGAAACTCCAATAAGAAATGCTTCTGTCTCACACAAGCTTACTATCAAAAGTATTTTATAATCAGCATACCATATACAAGGAACATCAGCAAGAATGAGAAATCAATAACACTTAGCATACATTTAAATTTATAACAAACAATAACATTGATACACAAATTCAATAGCAAACAGAACATTGAAATCTAAGAAACACTACTCAGCTCTGCACATCACTTATCACACTACACACGCATGCAAAACGAAGACGAATGGTTATGGCAAAGGAATCCCTAAACAAAAACCAATTATCAATCCACAGAGAGTAACCTCAAATGTAAAACAAATCGTTTTTACCACCTATACTCCCTGATCTTTGTAATGCTAGGCAAGAGACTTACAAAAAATTCTGACTGATATAATAACCTTAGATATAGAATCGTCGAACAATTTACAAAAAGACTACATAATATTAGAAGTGGAAAAAATAATTATCATCAAAAGCAATTACGGAGAGCTACGTATTCGTTTTTTACAACTACACTATTGTTATCAAATAACAGAAGGCTTGTATAACAGATCCCCACGTTGGACAAAAAATTAGTTGTTTTAGTAGTTGTGACCTCTTCTACTAGTTGAGTATCACACTTAACTATTAGAGAAAAGTCGTCGAAGTACTTTGTTTGAGGTAAGTCTTCGACACCACTAGTAGTTAAAACAGTAAAATTAGAAAATTCAATTCCTCAACTCCAAATTATCATAACGCTAATCGCAGTAGCTTTTGACAAACACTACTCAAAAACTCAATTCACCAACAAAAGCTACACCAGAAGATAACCCCGAACACACTTTTACTCGTCGTGTTAACAAAACGAATTTACAAACCGTCTTTTGTATTACCTCGATATCAAAATCAATTTGCCAACAAAAGCTACACCAAAAGATAACCCCAAACACACTTTTACTCGTTGTGTTAACAAAACGAATTTACAACCCGTCTTTTGTACCACCTCAATATCAAAATTAATTTGCCAACAAAAGCTACACCAAAAGATAACCCGAACACACTTTTACTCCTCGTGTGAAAACAAATTTACAACCCGTCTTTCGTACCACCGCGTTATCAAAACAACATAGAAACATGTTCATACCCAACTCAAAAATTCCTCGAAATAATCAAATTGTAACATTTATAATTTATATACAAATTTCTTAAAGATAAAACAAAACTAAAATAGAATATCATAAGTGCAAGTACCTTTTCAGGGGAAATAGCAGGGAAAACAAAGACCTCTCCTTCAAAAGACAAGGTCAGTTCACTAGTCCTGCTACTACTACTACCACTACTGGGACCCATCCTTCCATTCTCTCTCCTCATCCTCACCGTCTGATCTTCATCAACTCCGTCGTCTTCCATTGAATCATCACCATCCGATTCGCCGGAATATCCTCCGTCAATGGGAACCTCCCCTTCATATGGCCGCGATTGTAACGGCTTCGGATTCGCCGCCATTTATTCCAATTGACAATGAAAATTAAAATTCAGTTTTTGAAGAATTTAAATTATTTTTGAGATAATTATATATTGAATAATTGGATTATCCAAAAACAAAATTACAAAATTGTTGAAAAAAAAATTGATATGACCCCCAAAAACAGATTTTTTTTTTTTTTTTTTTTTTTTTTTTTTTTTTTTTGGGTTTGAAGGTGAGTAAACACTGAAAACAAAGCAGAAAAAAAAAAAGAGAATTAATTAAAAAAAAAAGAGTACACGTTGCCTATGGTAGGGAAAGATGGTGATGTTGCGGAAATGTTAGGTTTTATTTAATTTCATTTAATTAATTTATGAATACGTAGTCTTTGTAGTAGTTATTATTATGGTTATTCATGTGGGAAGTTTTGGACCGTTTGATATATTTTATAGTGGTGATTGGTTAAATGTATCATCAATTTTGGGACCTACTTATGCTAATTATGGATCATGTGCTCATTTTATCGAATCCTTTTGTTAATTGTCATGATGAGGTTTTTGTTTTAGTGGTGGTGGTGGTCGTGAGTGGTCGTGCTTGGGTTTGGGCGGATTTTAGTATAAGGTTGAACGGATTGTCTCAACTGTAAGTTAGACAGAGTTGGGCAAGTCGAACAAGAAAAAAAATTTGTTGAGTAAATCCATTCTAGGTTAAGCCGATTTCGGTTTAGAGGACATTGCCTAAACCAAATAGATAAGTTTAAGTCTAAGGGGTCGTTTGGTTTGATCATTTGGAATGGGTTGGAATGGAGTTAGAATCCATTCCATTTAATTTTTTATTTGGTTGAGGTTTTTAATAATGGAATCTCATACCTAAGGTGTTCTAACTCCCCTACATACCCATGGAATCTCATACCCACCCTTCCCCCTAAGATTCACAATCCATTCTATTAATAAAAGATGGAATCCATTCCAACAATAAAACCAAACAAATTTGAACTAGTATGGGTTTTGGAATCCATACCTCTCTAGTATGAGATTCCATACCAATCCATTCCAAATTGATGAACCAAACACCCCCTAAATTACATCTGTACAGGAAAATTGAAAAAGAAAATAAGTAAATCCCACTGCAATTCACTGCATTCTATGATTCCTATCTAATCAGCAAGATCACAAATGATGTGGTATATATACAAGTGATCATTGTAGCAAATGGGTCATTGATAAAGATGAGCATGCTCAAATTATGAGATGTAAACTCAATAAAGCTTTAACCCTGTGTTGTCACCTATATACAGATAACAATGATCACAAATTACACGACAATGTACTAATTTAAAGCATGAAATGTAATTGAATCGTGTAACTATAGATTTAGAGGGAAGTGACTGAAACTGGAGACAATTGATGTGATGTCAAGGTTGAACAAATGGAATTAGTGCTCCTCTTCTAGGATGCTTCTTACCAAAAACACTGGATAGAATATCTGCTAAAATAATGATCTGATCTTCAACAGTTGGTGATTTACTCCCTCCAGTTTTACTAAGCAGTTTCAGCAATCTCAGGAGCCATACGTCTATTTAACGAGGAGATGGACCATAGTTCTGTTCTCAGCAACTGCCCTTCCCTTTGGAAACAGTATCTCATTTCTGGTGGTAATTGGAGCAACATCATTCGCCTTATTTTGTGAAGAAATTGAAGAAAACTGGAGCAACAATATCACAGAAGAATCTCTTCTGTAGTGTATTGAAGCAGATAGCAAGTCCAGTGCACCGCTTTGATCTAAAGCCAGTCAGCCAGAAGGGAAAAGTAAAAATAATAGTGAAAATAGCATAGCAGTACAGACACAGAATTCAACAGCAAATCTGGCATCTCCAAAGTACCAATAACTTTATGCTTTTAAGAAACCAAACAGGTATCTGCTAGCAGGTTTAGAAAATTCAGCTTCTGAACTTTGTTTGGTTGATCGGTTTTCTCCCATTCAGAATTCTTCACAGCTCACAGAATTAAATTGAAGTTCAATTGCAGAGCTTGCAGTGCCTTCCTCTAAACTATCACCAACAAAATGTAGGACGTGATTTAAGACTACTGGGCATCCATATAACTCTTTGGAGTAAACCGATTAATCATATGAAACAGATGGGTAAGAACTTGAAAATCAACTGAAACAGATAAGAGTATACAGCATAGTCACAAATACCTGCCCAGTGCCCACTATCTGTTCCAAAGACAGGTAAAGAAGAGTCTTTCTTTCTTGAGTAGCATATCCTTCTGCTCACAATCTTTCAAAGGCTCTGAGGATTGACCATCTGGAACTTCCTCATAAGTCATAACTCACCTCCTCAGAGCTATCTGATACACTATTACTCTCACTGGCTGCAGGGTTCACCTCATCAGTGATTCTGCAAATTCCTTTTTTGCTGTGGAATAGGCACGCCTGCATTAGCCTTGTTTTCGAAAGTTACAACTGCAACTTCATTTTCTGAAGCACTAGACTAAGCATGACAAAATTCCCATGAAAATGGTAACTTTGTCTGACCTTTATACCACGGCACCAAGTATCTACTGTCTTATCAAGTTTCCAGTTGAATAACATAGGTACAGATTCAGAATATTCATAAGATAACCATAGATGTGTATGAAAGAAATTGGTGCTAATTACATCTGTATCATTAACACTTTCAATTCCACTCACATGACAATTACTCTGGACAGAAGGCCTATTAGATAATAGTTGACACCAATTCAGCCAGTACATATCTCAGGATGATTTCTGGATACATGTGATGAACCCTTCAACAAATAACAGCAATAAATCAGTGACAAGTTAAAAAAATTTAAGATGGTGATAAAGAGCCTCTTGAATGTGATCCTCTAAATTCCTACTACATTTCATTTGCAGGAACATAACACAAAACACAGAAGTTTCAGAATTCGTCGCAAAGTACAATATCATCTGTGTGGTTGATTAGGGGGTCAGGAGGATCAAAATACTCCCCCCATTTCAACTCTTCCTACTATGCTACTAGCCTACTACCGTACCACAGAATCTAGTTGGCCTACAAAGCCTTGCACTATAAGAATACGAAATCAATACAGGAAACCAAAAATGTTACTCATTTACCACATCAGAATGTATAGCAATATATCTTTTTAAGAGGAACGAACATCCATGGTCTCTCCCTCAGTCATTCTCTTCACTTCATCATTAGTAGCTTTCTCCACTTCATCATTAACCGCTTTCTCCACTTTGTCATCAGCATCTCCCTTCACTTGATCATCAGCTGCTGCCTTCACTTGATCATCAGCTGACCTCCCCACTTCATTGTTAGCTGCTCTCTCCACTTCATCACTAAAAGGGCGGAAATCAGGATAGTTACGATGATTTAGGGAGTGTAGCCAAACAGCAACAGATCCTTCCTTAAGTTCAGTTTGGGCTACATGGGAATATATGTACTTCAGTTTGAATTCTTCGGCTTCTTCAGCATATTCTTTCATCGATACCTCCTCGTGTGTGTGATTCCACTTATTGTTATATGAGGTGAAGAAACATTCATCCAAGTACAACCCAACCTCCGGGGCAGTAGGCACATTAATGCGAAAATCCCTGAAAATTCAGTACACAAACACATTAAACAAAGAACAGAACATTTCTCAATCACAGGTTAAACATATAGCCAAAAAATTCTTTAAACTTCTGATTCTTACTGGTCAAATGCTCTCTCATAAATCGATTCAGGAACGAAATCCCTCATTACAGACACAGCCATCCCAATCAATTTCCGTATCTGGTGAAGCATGAAGCTCTGCCCAATAACTTCACACTTCACAAACTCAATCCCATCTATCGTAACAGTGGTGTTTGCTTCAAACGACACGATGTAACGTTTTGCTGATGGATCCTCAGGCTTAATTCTGGTGGTAAAATTGTGAAAATTATGTGTTCCTTCATAATGCTTAAGTATTCTATTAAACCTCTTTCTCTCCTCTTCCCCATACTTAAATTCACTTTTCTTTTCCTCCCTCAACTCCTCTTCCACAACCACGGACTCCGATTTCGAAACTTCAGAACCATTCTTACTCTCTATCACAACATCACACTCTACATTCTCAATCTTCTCTTTCTCATTACAATTCGACGAAATGCCTGATTGAATCGAAACATCACAACCCACCACACCAGCGCCAGCATCATTCCCCTCATTCTCACCAGCAATCAATAATGCATCACAACTGTTCGACGAAATGTCTGATTGAACAAACCCACCATTCTCCCAATCCCTCCTATTACCCATCAACCCAATAACCTTCCTACCCCTCTCAGAACACCCAGAACACTTAACAAGCTCACTCTCCGACCCTAAACTCGCCAAAACACTCACCCTATCGCGGTGACAGCTACGATCAAGCGCGAAAACCGGCAACAAATACACATACCTTCTCCTATCACAAAACTTCTTAGCATTAAACGAAGGAGTTACCCTCTTATACCCAAAAATCCTAATCTGAGGAGGAAGATGAGAGCTCAATCTTTCAACAAACCCAGGTGGGTCAACATAAAACCTGCCCGAAACAACCTGACCGACGGCACTAACCCCTTTATCAGTCCTCGCAGAACGAGCCCAATCAAACCGTTTGGGCTGCCCGCGGTCAGCTTCGGGAACTGCACCAGCGAAGAATAGGGCTTCTTCAAGGTCACCTTCAATGGTTTTTGCACCGGGGTTTTTCTGCATACCTTGATATCCTACCCCGCAATAAGCGAAGAAGATGGCAACTTTCCGGCGCTTTAGACGGAGGGGTCTGTTTCCGACGGTTGTTTCTTCGTCGGAAGTTGCGGTGGTGGAGGACATTTTGGGTTTTTTGAAGGGTGGTTGTTGGTTTTCCGGGAGGTCTGGCGGTGGAGGGAGTGGAGAGGAGAGAGATTGAGGTGGGTTTTGGGGTTCGGATTCGGGTTTGGATTCGGGTTTGGATTCGGGTTCGGGTTCCATGGTGAAGGTGGTGGGTTGGAGGTTTAAGTAATGGAGGTTTGGTGTTCGTCCATTTGCAGGTGGGCGGTTTTCGAAGAAGTGTGAAGAAAAGAGTGATGGGGGTTTTACTGTTAACTTTTTAATAACCCTAAATTAGAAAAGTTGGAATTTCAATTTTTCACTAGGGTAATTTTTCTAATCGAAGTGATTTTTACATGTTGGCTTAAATGCTTAATCAATATGTGATTTATATCGACTCATTTTACTAAATTTATTCTATTTTTCAATATTATTTTAACAAAAGATAAAAAAAAAATAATAAGTTTGAGATGGCGGAGTAATAAAGAGTCAATTATATGTAAATTCTGTTAGCAAAATAGTCTATATTCTTTAATTGCATTTGTATCTTTATTTCGAATCTTGTGGCTGCCAGTATAATTGTAATGTTTCATGTTACTTTGTATTTACTATTGATATTTGATACAAGGTTATTGTTTTGTGAAAAAAAAAAAAAAAAAAAAAAAAAAAAAAAAAAAAAAAAAATCTAAATGTTAGTGCTGAGAAGGCAAAGTAAACAAGAGTTTTTTTTTTTTTTTTTTTTTTGACAATATAGTAATTCAATCGAATATTGCATCTATATCTTTGTTGTGTATTTCATAGCAATTAACATTATTATAACATCTCATATTCTTACACTAGTGAAATGAACAGGACTGTTTTGACAAAAATTATGTACGTGGAAAGTGTGATAGCGAAGTAACCAAAAGTTGATAATGTTTTTTTCCCCCAAAAAAGGTTCATTGTTTGATTGCATTACATTTTTTTTGTATTCATGGATCATGATAAGATTAAATGGAGTGTCAAAAGGGCTAACCACATAAAGTCAGTCTCTTTTACGTCACACGAGCAGATCGAACTAAATGACATGATTCAACTGCCAGTGAGATTAGGAGCTTCCTGAGAAGAGTAAGTTGAATCAGCAAAATTGGCGAAGATTACTAGCATTAGCAAGCGATTGTTGAGAGAAATTTGGTTGAAGACAAGACCAAACGTCACGAGAGGTTTGTTTGAAGACCAACGACTTGAGCAAGGCAAGAACAGATTCGGTGAGAGTCGCTTCCAGGAAAAAACTTCGAATTGGGAGGGCGATCCTCCCGGTGAACTGACCCAGGCGAGGGAAGAACACTCTTATTTCTCCTACTATGGGCTAACAGCCCGGTGAATCGGGAAGAGCACTCGACGAAAGGAGGACACACTAAGCAAGTACGATAAATTGGCCCCCTCCCTAAGCAAACTTCCAGAGTTTAAGAAGGAAAGGATAGCATCCAATACAGCTTCTCCTACTCCTGCTTGAATCAACATATTGGGGTGAAGCAACTAGCAACTATAGACACGTACAACCATCAAACCAGAGACCAAAGCCAGGCTCAAACATAGTGCATGTGCTTGTCATGGGCTAATTCCATGTTTCTCTCTTTTTTTTTTTAGGTAAGATGAAGGACCTTACTGAGTCGGCACCTCTCACAGGTTTAGTCAGCCCAACTCCGCAGGTCATGTTTGAGAGTAGGGGAGGTAAGGGAATCCCCCTACTCCCAAGAATTTTGTAATTGGTGGAGCTCGAACTCGTGACATTAAAGTCACAAGGTGAGTTTCTCACCAAGCTTTTCTTGGTATTTCATGTTTCTCTTATTGATAAACATAGCAAACATCTCAACGAGGTATTTGTGTCTTTTTAAGCAGGGAAGTGGGGGGTAGTAATGTAATTTCATAAGTTAGTCACACAATGTTGGGCTGATGTTGTTAATTGACACGTTAAGATGCGAACTTGAAAAATCTTCAATTCAGCAACAATGGAGGTCGTGAAAATCAATGGAAGTTGAGGAAACTTACCTTTCAAGGTTAACCATGCCCTTAGTTTCTATATTTTTCTTAGGATTTTTCATAGTTCATGGTGGTGTTCGTGTTGAAATTTGTTATGGTGTTGGTGATGTTGGACATGGTGTTTGTTGTGGTGTTGGCATTGTCCACCATTGTTGATGATAAAGGAAGAATGAAGAATGGGGAAAGAAGAAAGGACATAGAAGATGATGGAAGTTAACGAAAAAAAAAGCATTAAATTGATTTTTGCGAGTCAGCAACAAAAAGAACGATAAAATATTGATAACTTTGCTATTATTTACAACTGTTGCCAAAAGTAAAACATTTAACATTTCTTAATACGAGAAATCGAGGCTTGCCCAATTGTGATGTGGTTAAAGACAACACTTTTATTGATTGTCTTATAACATATTAAAAATAATGAGAAACCTAATGAACGAAATACAATATGAGATTTAAATTTAGATTACACTTGCAATTGAAGACTTTAGTTTCTATTTGAGGTATTTCCTTTCCTTGGAAATGTCAATCAATCTTGTTTAAAAAGATTATGAAAAAAAACAAGTTTAAAAGGTTAAATACTCGTTGACAGTGAAATTTAGCAACAAAATTGGCCAAATGCTATTACTTTTGTTCAAGAATAATTTTTGTTATTACACCTTAGTTAAATCCATTAATCTACAATTGCATGTAGGAAGCTTTTTTTTTAATTTTTTTTTTTTTTGACGGGATTTATGTCAGCTCCTTTTCCTGATCATAATGATCTAATTTTATGATAAATTAATTTGATACTTATCTGAAACTGTTTTAGGAATTCAATTTAATAATGACCGAAACATTAAGAATGTATTGTATATCCGTATGTACCCGTGCTCCCGTGGTAATAAACGAGAGAAAAGAAAAAACTTTCCCTCAAAAAAGAGAAAAAAAAAAAAAAAACGCACACACATTCAATCATTGTCTCCCTCAGTCCTGTCGTCATACCCCAACTAATACGCGCATGCACGGGCCAACCAACGAACACTCACTGTCTCTCTCTTCAAACTACCACCGCCAACGGTGGTTTCCTGCGGATTTTACGGCGTCGTTTATTAATTCCGGTGACTTAACTTCTCTCTAGCTTACTCATCATTTTCTCTCTCCTGATTTCAATCGATCGTATCTTACTCCTTCATTTCCAGTAACTTCTCCACTTATTTCACATTAATTAATTTCATTCAACGTACTATAATCTCCAGTTTAAGGTAATTTATTCCAAAATTTAACTCATTACATTATTGTATTGTTACAGTTTTATTCGTATCATTGGAATTATTGTTTGTGAAAAAGTGAGATTAATTTGAGCCTGAATTTGTGAAATTTAATCTAATTTCTATTTTATTTGATGCTTAGTGTTGTGATGAATGTGTAGTTTCATTTTATTTGGCATCAAATTAGTGAAATTGTCGTTAATTTGTTGAATTTTTGGGTTATTTACGAATTTGTGTATATATTAATATGTAGTTACTTTGAGGAAATATGGAAACTTTGGCTAAGGTGTTAATCATTAAACCTTAAGTCTAAAGACAGGCGATTAGGCGGGCTGTAGTTTCGTGTGATTGATGCTCGAATTGAGTATAAGAAGAGACTTGTTTATCTGAATTCCGATAGTTGTTGAACTTTTGAACTTAATTTGAAGCTGGGAGATATTAAGGTTATTATGCCTACATGTATCATGCTTTACCTTGGCAATAGCCGTTTGCCGTTTTTAGGCTATATCATTTCAGTTTATAGGTGTTTTAGGAGGCTTCGTCATGTAGAGTAAAGAAACTTGAGTGCATTTCATTCGTCGCATTAATCTACTGTTGGTAGTAGTTTGGAACCATACCTCTGCCATGATATTCTGATGTCAATTGCTAAACCATATTCTTCGTGTTTGCATTTAGAAAAGTGTGTTTTTACTGAGAGTTGTGATAATTGATCGGGAGCTACATAGAACTTGAGCTTAACTAAATTGATTAATTGATTTCTGCCTATTTGGATGGAATCTCTTTACTCAAACAATATAGAGGGAAAATGGGTGCTGTATAAAGAGGTTTAAGGGGGCAGTTTTATCCGATATCTTATATTGTCCGGAAATTTAATAAATTTTCTCTCGTCATTACTGTTATGTGATTCGGATGGTTTGCAGAGTTGGTTACTGATTTGTAGGTTTGATGTGTTGTGTAGGTTGCTTGTGCAGTATTGAAGTATCTGAATTTTTGGAAGTACTAATAATTTGAAAGAGAGAAGATGGGGTATATTGGGGCTCATGGTGTTGCTGCGCTACATAGATACAAGTATAGCGGCGAGGATCACTCATACACGGCCAAGTACATTTTACAGTCATTCTGGAGTCGATTTGTGCATATTTTCCCTCTTTGGATGCCGTAAGTATCCTCTCTCATCTTATTCTTATCTTTTTAGTTTCATTTTATTTTTTATGGTACAATAGTTGAGTAGATTTGCCCTCAAAGTGTATATTTTCTTGATTCCATCAATTTGAAACTTGAAATTGATTTCTATGTTGATAAAAAACAAGAAAAAAATTGTGGTTCTTAAATGTGGTTAGTGTGATTGAAATTAGGAAATTCTCAATCAATGGAGGAAAAATACTATTGAACTAATTTTGTCACCCTCCTATAGTTATAATATCGCCGTGTATCATTTGGGGCTATCTCAAGAAGTTGACCTTTCTTTAAAACTAGCTTATTGAATATAGTTGCCGGATTCAGGAAGTTATGAACTGTGCTGTGGGGAGGAAATAGGCACATGCTTATTATGGTTGGGTCCTTTGGTTGAAGCCACCATTAATAGTGCGGGTAAATTTGATATTGCATGTGTTTGTGTCTTAAGCTTTAGTTCATCGTTATCTCAAAGTATAACACTCTTCTGGCATTGGATTTAGAGCAAGCTTATGTTTATTTTGCATTCAAAGTTAAGGTGCATTTGTTGGTTTCTTGAATATATTGTATTATAATTTTTTTTTCTTTGAGCTTTGTTTACTTCACTGTGAATTTACTAACCGTCTACCTTCATTTGTGCATCTTTTCCATATGTGGATGCTTCTCAGTCCAAATATGGTAATTATCTCTCAATTGCTTTTTTAATTTCTCTTTCTCTTAATTTTCTGCACTTTCTTACTAGTTCTGCTTCATCAACGTGATTTTTTGTGGTTTTGTAAATGGCTACCTGTATTTTTGGTGCAGATAACACTTACTGGATTCATGTTCTTGATGACTTCTGCATTGCTTGGATATGTAAGTGAATGAAATTTCTCTTTGCTTCAGTCTTAATCTTGATGGTTTTGTAGCATTATGTCAGATTTTTCTTCCTTGTGTGTTATTTATGTAGCATTTTGATTCAGAGTATTTTTTAAGTTTAAACAGTTGAAATGTACTAATACTAGCGGACTGATTAAATGGCCTGATTACCCATAATAGTTTTACAATTGACTTTGCTAGTTATGAAAGTGTGTGAGAGTTGTGAATGTTTCTCTAGTATGTGATAGTACCAAGTTTAGCTCATTTATAATATATTTTGCTCTAGATTTGGTTACATTATGATTGGTGTAGTATGAAGTGCTCATGTTATTTATAGAGATGGTTGAAATCGTTAGTAATTCTCATGCTTGATTGCTTGGTGAAAGATATGAATCTGTTATGTTGCTTGCTAATGAATCACAAAAATGTCTTCATTTTCAGCTATACTCACCTCTTCTGGATTCACCACCACCTAGATGGGTTCATTTCATGCATGGATTACTGCTCTTTTTGTACCAGGATAGTTTTCCCTGTGGGTGACATCATAACCTGTTTCTTATTTGTTAAATAAAAAATATTCAGTTATCTTGTTACTTCAGTTTTGTTAACTTGATTTTATCAGTTCCTCTCTCTTTTATCTTTATTTTCCCAATCTGAAAAATATAAACCCTCATTATTGTTTCCTCCAACTTTAAAACCCAATGCCCTTTCATAAAGTACTGTTTAGTCTAACATCAAATAGAGCATAGAGATGCTTGTTGTCAACACATTGTGTTATTACATTTATGATTTTAACTTCTAATCAGCTACAATTATTATTATTTGGTGATTTTCACAACTCTTATGTATAAGCCTCTGCAAATCATAGGATTTTTGCTTGTAAGCATAGTTTTTTCCTTTGTGAATTAGCACTGTTTTGAAAAACAAATGAGGGATGGAGGGAGTAGTATGATTATAAATGTACTATATTTTAGATGTTTTGTTTTTAGATACGCACAAAATTCACTTGTGATGTGATGTTTATTGCACTTGCCATCAAATTTCTTATTCTCTCCTCTTTTTCGATTACACTGTAGACCTTTGATGCTGTAGACGGAAAGCAAGCAAGACGTACCAATTCCTCAAGTCCGTTGGGCGAGCTTTTTGACCATGGTAGGTTTCTAAGCTGTTTTTTTTATTTCCTCCCCCTTTTGGCTTACTTTTATAGTTGTTGTCAAGTTATCTCTCATTTGTTACAAATGTTTGAAACTTATATGATGTATCCTTTGACATGTTTATTCTTTCATTGCAGGATGTGATGCTCTCGCTTGTGCTGTAAGTGTGTTCCTTTTCATTAATGTTTTTTTCTTAAAACAGGTGGCCTTAAACCAAATTTTCCCTCTCAGTTTGAAGCTCTTGCTTTTGGGAGTACTGCTATGTGCGGAAGAGCGACTTTCTGGTTTTGGGTAATTGCAGCTATTCCATTTTATGGTGCAACATGGGAACAGTATGTGGTCTAAATTTTGCTACTCTATTACCTGAATCAACTGAGATAGTTGTGATAGTCTTGATTTTGCAGGATGTAGGTACATTTTGCAATTTTTTCATTTTGTTAATGGCAAATCATTGACAGAGTTATTTGTCTTTTGTTATAGTGCACTTTCTTTAGTTTCATCAGGTAGGGCTTTATGCTGAAATCTGAATCACATTACTATAGCTAATACACAAAAAAGTGAGCCAAAAGAAAATTTTTGTGTATTACCTTGTTAGAATTACATTACTACCTTTTGAAGAATTCCTATATTTTTCTTCTTATTATTCATCACCATGACCTGCACCACCATGACCTGCACCACCATTTTTGACAATTATGTAGACAAATAAATTAATTTTCGTTATAGAAAAATGAATTTGATATCTTTCATTAATTATTTGCAATAATATTTCTACAATTTTTGTAATTTTTTACGAGTGTTATTGTGTATTGGACCTCAACCCATCTTGATGACATTTATATTTTTCTCTTTGCTAAATCTTCAAATCTTCTTTTTC
Organism: Chenopodium quinoa; assembly: GCF_001683475.1. NCBI lineage: Eukaryota > Viridiplantae > Streptophyta > Magnoliopsida > Caryophyllales > Amaranthaceae > Chenopodium > Chenopodium quinoa. Next base: position 2,919,752 of record NW_018745080.1, on the reverse strand, counting down.
CTTCCTTCTGATTTGCAACTTGACTGGCCCCCTCTTTTTTTGGTTGTGATGCTCAGCTACTTCACCAATACGCTAATCCTTCCTGTAATCAATGGACCTACTGAAGGTCTCATGTTGATCTACTTGTGTCACTTCTTCACAACTTTTGTAGGTAAGCCGCTGCAAAACTTGAGAGTTACAGCAGCACTCATTGCATTTCTATGCAATTCACATGCATTAGACATCACTATAGTGTTTAGTTGATTGGCACCTCATGTTCTTGTGTATTTTATTGAAAAAGAAACCTATGTTGGCACTGGCTGTTTAGGAATTATATTTTGTGATTGACTGGTCATTAGTTAGATACAATCTGATTCAATCAACTTACAGAGTATTCTTGTAATTAATTTATGGTACTTTGTGATGTATATCTCTAATTGGCTGCATTGGACAATTACAATGCTCAGCGTGAGAACATATCTCTATATTTCATTTCTCTGATATAAGGGTTGCTAATGTAGAATACTGCTGGCAGAATTTTAAGTTTGATCTTTTTATGTTTTTGCATTTGTAATTTTCTTAGAGTATGTTGAACCCAGAGGAAAATCAATGGTTATCCATGCATAGATGTAATATGTATTATTGGTGGGACTGTTGGAACCTGGGCAGTAAGGTGCTTTTTGTCTGAGATAGTGACATTGGTTGCATTGTTTACAACAGGGTTTTGTTGATGCATGCATGTGAAAACTTATGTTTCACTGTGTAATTATTTTTTTTTCTAAATTTTGCTGCTTATTAGGTGCTGAATGGTGGGCTCAACAGTTTGGAGCATCAATACCCTTCTTGAGCTGGGTGCCATTTTTCAGTGGTAACGTAGCAAAGAACCTGAGTACATTCCAAAGTTGTGTTTGATAAATAACTAAATTTTGTTCTGGTGCATATTATGAAGATTAGGTTTATGTATCCTTAACTTGTTGTCCATGCAATGTCGCATTGATACCAGTTGCACAGTATCTGTTACGACATCATGCATAAGTTACTCTTTAATGTTATTTAAGGGACCAAAATTTACAGGGTAACTCAACAGAATTAAAATGACACTAACAACAGAATGGGTATTTTATGGATTTGTGGCCCTTGTGAACACATATAGTGTGCAATGCGTGTACATAAATTATGTGACTATTTTTTTATTTTAATATAAGTCTAGTTATTTATCATTTTTTTGTTTTATATTTGTAAATTACTCATATATGCTTCTTTAGCTAGTACTCCTTCAAGTGTTCATGAATTGTTGGCATGCTAAGGGTTGATAAATCATCCAACCTAAACATCAATCGATCTGCATTCTGTTTTATAAGAATCCAATAGACCTACGTTAGTGTTTCCTAATTTGCTCAACTTCTTGCAAACGATTTGAAACATACAATCTGGTGTGTGGTACATGTTAACTTGGTACACTTTTGGACTAGATGTTTTTGTACTTTTCCTATGTACAGCTTATTGCTTTCCATATAGCATGATCTATATACTATAGAACATTACTTGAACCATGAAAGTATAAGATTGTGATGTGCATTGCCTTTTTTAGGTTGGTTGTATCATAAAGAATTTTGAATGTCTGAATTCTGTAGGCTGTGGAAAGTCATGTGTCTTTTACTGCAGTGCATAGATATACAGGGAGCCTTTTTTGATTGGACAGCTGCTTATTATTGAGTTTATCATGTTAGTCTCTTTTTAGGCAAAAATTGTAATGTATTCTTCTATGGTAAGCCAAATTAGAGTTTTAGAATGGTTAGGATAGAATGTTTATTGTATGTCCTAATTGATAGCTGTAGTCCTGTTGTAAATGTTGAATTTGATTTTTTTTTTTTTTTTTGATGTTTTTATTTCTTTCCATTTACATAGCAAATGAATATTTGGGCTTTTGGGATAACCTGTGATTCTTTTGTTATGTAGTAAAACTTGTAGTTTTTTTATCCTGGTCAATGTTGTCATTTTTTAAGATGGATCCATGCATGTTATAATCTACATGAGACTTGCCTAATACTGTAAAAGCCGGGTTTGCCTTCTCTATATTTCTTCTATCTGAAATACCTGACATAATAATTTTATTTTTCTTTCTCCCTCATTTCTGGCCTTTGATTTTTGGGTCTAAGATGGATGTGTATCTGTGTTAGGTTATTAAATAGGCTAATTACTCTTTATCATTTTACTTTCGGTAGATGCATCCTTGAATGTTGACACCCTCCTTTGCTTTCTGTTTTAGGGATCCCAACATACCAAGTTGCGTTGTACCTCATGATAGCTTCGGGTGTGATACCTACTGTTGCATTCAAGTTGGTATTCTTTTCTATGTATATCAATCATATATGTGCACATCATCTCCTTTTTCGTAGAAAATTAAACTGACTTAATTTACATGCTGAATCGGGATAGGATGTGAGGTTCTAGTTCAGGTGTAGCTTAAAACAAGGAATTTATTTATGCATGGACACATTTAATCTGAATTTACCCTGTATATCTGCTTGCGTTAGTTTATGTCAATAATGTGGTCAACAGAAACAGGGATATACTGCCTGCAGTTATTTTATTCTTTAATTTGGTGTTGTACTGAATCATTTCAATGGATGTGCTGAAACAAGTTCTGTATCAGCATGACATTTAACCTCTTGTTGCCTGGAATGTTCTCATCTTAATTTTGCTTCTTGTGCAGCATACAGAATGTCTATAATGTAGTTAAGTTGAGAAAGGAAGTATGCCGCTTGCATTAGCTATGGTAATAATTGTTTTATGCTTAGTATTATTTATATTGTTTATATATTTTAATTGTTTATTTTTTTCCAATCTGGAGCTCATTATTGATGATATTAATGTCAGCTTTATCCATTTGTGGTGCTCTTGGTTGGAGTCCTTGTGTGGTATAGCTCACTGACCTTCACTTGCTTTTGGTCGTTTGATCCCTTGTTTAAATGTAGCAACTGTGGTGGTTCTTCCCTTGTTTTAATGTAGCAACTGTGATGGTTCTGCAGGGATTATCTCTCTCCATCTGATCTTATTGGGACTTATCCCCATCTCGTTGTAATGGGAACTGGACTTGCATTTGGTTTTCTTGTGGTAAGTGAACATTTATGTGGTAACCTTATTTTTCCCCTTGAGGTAACTTTCCGAAATATTCTAGTAGTTAGATTATTGTGCATATTGTTTATACTGTAGGTCTGTAGTATGTATTTTACCATAGTACTTTTTCTATCGTAAATTTGCTGATGCAATAGTATTTACTTGCAGGGAAGGATGATTTTGTCTCATTTGTGTGATGAGCCAAAGGGTCTCAAAACTAGCATGTGTATGGTATGGATTCTGGTTGATGATTAATTTTGGTGTATTTTTTTGCAATGTTCCATTCTCATGTGCGTTTATCTATTTTTGGGTTGTCTTTTAATAATTTTATATGTCAACTGGTGCTGTCAAGCCTAGGCTTATCGTTTGCAAATTGCTTTTTACATATTCTCTCGGGGACAGATACCTTACCAATGATTTCTATATCTTTTAGTGATCTGTGAGAGAGCCTGTAACCTATTTTTTGTTTTAAAGAATATGCTTCTGTTTGAGAGGGAGCCTTTTTTGAGTCTGGTTTATTTGATCTTAAAATATGTGTAAGTTAGACAAAATCAAATTACACTAGGATCCCACTGAAAATCTATAAGAAACATTGATCTGTATGTCCTCTCTTTTTTTTTTTTTTGGTTTGGGGTGGGGGTGGGGGGGGGGGGGGTAATTTTCCCAAGGTTTGTCAATGACTTCCTTTGGCCCTTTTCTCATTAGGATTTGGCATGAAAACTAAGGCTGATATATATATATAGGTAGCAAAACATATGATGGTTGAAGTTTATAAATATGATAGTGGGCAATTATAGCATCGGGGGATACATTAGTTGAGATCTGTCTCTGTTAGGGTATTGTTCTTTACCCAAAAGTATATGTGATATCCCTTTGAGATATCTACGCACATGAGTCAAATCTACATTTAGGAATTGCGAAAAGTATTAAGTGATGGATTGAGTAGTTGTTTAGTTGACTCAGTTCACAAATTCAATTTTGAAACTGTGTGGTTCAATTTAAAACCCTATATATCATCCCATTTTGATGTGAATCCAGGATTTAATAGGTAGAAATGAACTTGACTTTCATTTATAATTTTATTCAAGGAAAATGATTTAGCTAACTCATTTATTAATTTGTTTTCTAGTTGCAGATTGTAATCTAGAAAGCCTGAGTTTAAGTAGAGAATATAATGTCCATGTAGACATGGCTTTTCCTCACCGAAAATTTCTATCTTTCTTGTGAGAAGATAAGAGCAGGGCCTTTCCTATCTGTTGTATTAGCAAGTATGCAACATTTTTTTTTAAAATGTGATTATTACATGGACATCAAGCTTTGAATTAGATAAATAAATTGGCTCGTGTAATAAGATTCTTCCACTCTCTTTGTGTCATTTGGTCAACCTATATTGGAGCCTTTGGACAGACCAAATAAAGAAAAATTGGGTCTCTGCTTGTTGAATACCCCTATTGAAAGCTATTCCTAAGAAGAAATATAGCAATGTATACTGAGTTTTTTGTGTTTTTTTCTTCTTCTCCCTTTTGTTCTAAATCAATTCCTGTTCTGCATTTTAGTTGACTAACTCTTTGACTACTTTGCTTCAGTCTCTGTTGTATCTCCCTCTGGCCATTGCAAACGCTTTGACTGCTAGGCTGAATGACGGGTAGGAGATTTACCTATTGGCTTTTTCAATTTTCAGGACATCAACTTACTAATTTTTTTCCTTTAAACATGTTCGCAGAGTTCCATTAGTTGACGAGTCTTTAGTGCTGCTCGGTTATTGTGCATTTACTGGTATGAAAAATTTATTCTTATGTAGCTAGTTGTTTTCTCCTTTTGGTTACTTCTATCAGCTTATTATTTATTGTTCGTGTGTTAACATTAACCTTGCCTTCCTAACTCAAAATGTTATGAAGGAGAAATTTTCTCAGCTTGTAGAATAAATTTAGTAAATGCAATTAAAGTTATTTATGAAATACTCATATACTCAGTATATAGTTATTTTTTGGCTTTCCTCCATCTTCTTAAAATATCGTTTGGGGACTGGAGTAAGGTGAACATGCATTTAATTATTCTCTTACTGTTTCGGTGTTGCTTTGCATTATCCTGAAGGACCTTTTTGGTCTGGCCCAGGTTGTCTGTACTTGCACTTTGCAATATCAGTCATCAATGAAATCACAACTGCATTGGGAATCTATTGCTTCAGGTGACTTTCTATCTGAATGCTTTTGTAAATTGTGTCTCACATTTTATTTGTATCCACTTCTTTGTACAATGAGTAGGGCTGGATTAACTGTTTTGTTGCATGTACTTTATTTTTATTTTTCTACTAAATGAAATTATGTAACTGTAAAGCAATCCGTCCGTAAATTACTGTGTATCAGGCTATATGAGTTCGTTACTGCAACTGTGTGTATCTGTTACATTAGAACTAGGGTGTAATTTCCCAATGGCGTGTAATAGACAGTTTCATGTGACATAGCCTTTTTTAGAAGACTAAATGACCTTAGAAAGTTAGAGGTATTTGAGTCCATGCCCTCTCTGGTGCTTGTTAAATTCAGGTTAAATTTACTGGTACGAAGTGCAGTGAAGAATAGGATTTCAATTTCTTGCATTATTATGGCTGTTGAGCTCTATGCAAGTTGGAGCAGTGGAGGCAAAGGTTGGAATCTAGAGGGTTCAAGCTAAGTCGGAGTAAGACTGAATATTTGGTATGCCACTTTGGTACTCAAAGAGGGACAAGCAATGATGTGGTGAGTTTGGATGGAAAGAACTTGACCATGAGTGGATGTTTTAAATATCTTGGGTCGATCATCCAGAAAAATGGGGACATTAATCAAGACATGGCCCACGGGATTAAGTCAGGGTGGCTTAAATGGAGAGCGGCCACGGGAGTGTTATGTGACCGAAGCATTCCCTTACAGTTGAAGGGAAAATTTTACCGAATGGCCATAAGACCAGTGTTGCTCTATGGTACAGAATGTGGGCTTCTAAGAAGGAGCACATTAAAAAGATGGAGGTTACAGAAATGCGCATGTTAAGGTGGATGTGCGGGAACACTCTAAGAGATAAAATCAGAAATGAGGTTATTCGCAAGAAAGTAGGTGTGGCATGCCGCAGGCATTGCAAACAAACTAAGGGAAAATTGCCTGCGTTGGTTTGGGCATGTAAGACGGAGACCTGAGGGTGCACTGGTACGAAGAGTGGAAGAGTGGGACCATGGAGGGGTTAATCGAGGGAGAGGGAGACCGAAAATGACTTGGTTGGAAGGAGTTAGGAAGGATATGAAGTATATGGATTTGCATGAAGATGAGGCATTGGATCGTAAGAGATGGAGGAGTAAGATTTTGGTTGATGACTTCACGGATTAATCAATTTTGGTTCATATAGCCGACCCCACTTATGGGATTAAGGCTTTGATTAATAATGGTTGAGCTCTTTGGACATTGCTAGATCCTTTGGAAACTTTACATGTACTCTTGCTGACAAATTAAGGTGAAAGAGAGAATAATAGAATGGCTTTTTTTTATTATTGATTATTAGGTAGAGTATTTATACAAAACCTAAGCTTATAAGATAAGGAAACAATCTTCCTAAAAGATATACTACCATAACCATAAATCCTAAAGATATATTCGCTAAATATTATCTTAACATAAATAATCATAACTATATTATTTTTCTAATCATATCTACGGAAAATATATCACACATATATTTTTCAATATCTTATATCTCTAACACCCTCTCGCAATTGTAACGGTAGTAACACGTACGTTGCGATTGGAAATTCCTCACTTTGTTGAAACCGAGATGCACTACTTTGGTGATGTCGCCTTCAAATTTTCATTTTTTTTTTCAATGATGAGAACGTTCATCTTTTTCAAACTCATCAGTCATCAATCAAGTAGGAACGTTATTCTTTTCGAACCTGCAAATATAACAATTTTGGTTTTCCCAAGCAAAATGGAGCTCCAATCAAATATTGGTTTTGTAACACCCCAATAATTCTCCCTTTTCTAAACCACTTACTTTAAATAAAATAGTGGAGAACTATTGACATGTTACCTCCACGTGTTAAAACGTTAAGGCTTTATCAAAGTATCGTTGCGGAATCCAACTTAAATCTTAAAATAATATAGTTTAGAAAACCAATAAGTCAAAGCTTACAAACTGGAACCATAAAAGCCCTTATTTAAAACTAAATCAATATTCAAAACTCAAATCATGAATGAAATAATAAACATAAATAAATTCAACACAAAGAACGAATACTCTCAATCACACCAATCCTTTGACAATGCGTTACCAAATCCCCAAACTTCACATCATCAAGCTAACCTATGCAATGCTGCTCCCCAATAATACAAGTGTAATACTTGGATCATCACTGAAAGGCAAAGGCTATGACCAAAACAAAACACACACAAAAGCACGCAATTAGCAAAGCTGAGTACATACAAGCACCAACGCACCAACCTAGCATGCTCAACTAATTAAAGTAAATAAACATACATCACGAATTCATTAATCAAGACCCTCACTTAAATAGTTCAATCAACTCTACATACTTACTAACCAATTCCAACCACTTGACTCTTCAAGATTAATTTAATTAATTTGGAGTAAGCAATAGACGAGGTTGTCCAATCCACCAAACCATTTTGGTCTCAAATGACCATTTAAAATAAAAATATAGCGCGATGCAAGAATGAGCGCGGCTCCATTCTCACAAAGTTAGTCTAGGATCCCATCTAAGTTTCACTATAAAATAAAAATGTAAATATCAAAAGAAAAGAGGACATGTTGATCAAACAAGCCTCGAAAAGCCACGGGTTACCACCGTGTACCCCAACCCGTAATTGTCAATACTCTAGAAGTGCACGCTTTCCAGAGTTTTATTGCTCATTAATGTTTCACTTTACGTGATTGCAAGTTTAATTAATAGCCGACTCATTCAAGTAAACCATACATAATAATCATACATATAATTCACTTTTAATCTTCTTTAGGACAATGATGATCACATCACAAATTGACCTTTAATTCCATTAAACTTTCAAGATCTCCAAAATTGTTGAACATAGTCAACCCACCTAGCCATTTCGGCTTAATCCACCTTTACTCAACATATTAACAAGTCATGCTTGAGTAATAAATAAAATAATAATCACCTCATGGAATAATTAATAAATTCATTGCACTTAAACCATTCAATTCCAATACTTCAATATTCCAAATGTGGTTAATAAACCAATCCAATAAAAATATGCTTGTATCAACATTCCATACAAACAATTAATCCAATATAATTCAACATGCTTGCATCCATAATTCCATACACATAATATATTAACCAAAACATGTCTCATAAACATAAGCACCTGAATTAATTCAATGTTTAACCAAACAGTTTCCATCCAAGAGTTTTCTGAACATGAAACTAAGTTCTTTTCTTTTGGTACCTAAACATGATACTACTTACAACGAAATAGACATGTACGTACCTCGTGTAAACAATCCTTTGTGCCACTTTTAATCACTTAAAAGTCTCCTAGAGAATAATCACCTCCTAGAAAACAACCAATAATCAAATATTAATACCCAAATAAATTTCTAGCAATATAATTTGATTAAAAACTCCTTAAAACTTCCTTTAAAACATGTTTTTATGCTTAATTAATCATTAGAAATTCAATAGGAACAAAAGCCCCAATTTAATTGCTCGTTAGAACCCTAAAATCTCAATTTCAATAAATTAAAACCCTAGGTTTTATAATTACAAAATCTGAAAATTAAAACTAACATTATAATATGAAATTATTAGTTTAAAACATCAAAAACATGATTTTGATACTAAATAAACTAATTTCAAACAATCAAAATAAAAACCCAAAATTAATTACATAAACATTAAGGAAATAATAGGAAACAAAGGAGGAAGAAGGGGAAAGGGGGCTGCCGGCTGTGGGCAGCGTCGCCGGTGGTCCGGCGGTCAGGCGGCAGGTGGCTGGCGGCAGATTGTGGGAGGCAGTGAGAAGCAACTCACGTAGGAAGGAGGAAAGAAAAAGAAAGAAAAAGAAAAAAAAAAGAAAAAAAAGGCAAATAAAGAAAAGAAAAATAAAGGGAAAATAAAATAAAGGGAAAAGAAATAAAGACTAACCTTTTTGTGTGGGAAATTCGGGATTCAGGGATATTTATAAGAGAGAGTTGTAGGGTAAAATTGGGCCTCATGAAAATAATGGGCCAATTAAATAAATAAAATGGGTTAGGCTTTGTTTTTATGATCATGAATTGTAGGATGTAGGTACAAAAATCCTATTGTAATAAAATAATTTTCCACCCAAAACTAATTTGAAACTTTTAAAATAAACTCCGGAAAAATACAAATAAATATTAATAAATAAAATAAAATAAAATTTATAAGTTATTTAAAAATACGGGGGATTACAGGTTTTTCAGAGGAAACCACACTCATTGGTTTTTCCCTGATCAAAAGCTCCAATCAAATATTGGTTATTTAAAGCAAACCACACTCAAATCTCTTATTGGTTTTATTTTAGAGCAAAACCAAACTTATATCAAAAGGAGCAAAATCATGCTCGAATCAAATCACAAACCCTGTCTCACGGCACAAGGAGAACCAACAAATAAACCCTGTCTCACGGCACAAGGAAAGCCAATATATCTTGTCTCACGACACAAGAAAGCCCATATATCTTGTCCCACGACACAAGGAGAACCAACTAGTAAACCCTGTCTCATGGCACAAGGAGAACCAATATATCTTGTCTCACGACACAAGAGAGCCGTTTCAAAAAAAAAAAAAAACTCATGTATGCCGTCCAGCAACTTAATCTCAATCAATAGTGACAAAAGCCACTCATGATATAAATACATCAAGTCATCAAACTCTACTCTTCACCAACAAACAGAACAAAACTTGCACAGGGGAAGGTTTTTATTTATTTTTTTTATTTTTTTTTAATTTAACTAAAAGTTTATCCCACTGGTGGGTTTTTTTTTTTCTTCTTTTTCTTATACCCACCGGCAGGGGGAAATTTTTTGTAAACAACCCCAAGATCTAACTTGCTCTTGATATGAGTTCCAATATCTTATATCTCTAACATACCCTCTGCTTTTAAATGCATACATATCTTATATACTTAGTTTCACACCCCAATTTTTGGAAATTGCGGTTTCATGAAGGCAATAGTAAGCATTGCATTCATGGCCATTTCTGCAACAGTTCATTATGCTTTATTAAAGGGACTCGAGTGCTGATTTTCTTCGTTTATGTTATGCCATGTATCACTTCACTTCCTAAGGTAGATCTAGCATAAACATACTGAAATCGACCCTAAAAGTTCCCATGTTAGTACAAGGTGGGAAATGGATAGAAAAGGCATGAAGATGACAGGGAGCATAATGAATGAAAGTATGGGGAAAGGCTTGGTGCTAACAATTCAGCATTAGCATCAGCTCGTAAAATGAAGTCTATTGAGATGATGATTTTGGGCAGTGAGGGCAGAGGGAGGTAAGATGCATGTCTTGTAGGGAAAAGAGACTTTGATATTGGACTGAAAGAGGTTACAGAAAAAAAACTTTAGTATGGGGATGGTTAAGGTAGCTTTGACCATGGCGTTTAGTTGACTTAATATTTTTTTTTTTGAACCAACTTGACTTAATTTATTTGATGAAAACAAAGTTACATTGAAAGCAAGAAAATTCAATAAACATTGTGACACCACACCACAAGGAGACTTCCTAGGAAACTTACAAAATAACGGCTACAAACAGAAGCAGACAAAAATCAGGATAGACAGAAAATATTCTCATCGGCAGAAATAGGGAAATGAGCAACCAGATTAATCATACACGATCACCATTCTTCAACATATGATGATGCTTAAATGGCCAGGCACATACCAACTTTGTTCAATTTTTGTTTTAGATTTGCTTAAACTTGTAAATGTTCTTACTTTTCCGTATGTCTGAATTACAGGATTACTAGGAAAGAAGCATGAAAAAGGTTCTAGCTTGGTATTTCCTCTCCCTTTACCCTTCTGTATTGCACTTCCATAGTTCCATTATTAACTAAAGAATGCCTCCCTTCCGTTCTTTTTGTTTAAACATTGTACTTTACATTTTTCTTAAACCTTGTATGTTGTTGAACGCTTGTGTTATTTTGCTTTAACATTGTGTTAATTGATATTTTTGTTATTTTGCAACATTATGTCACATGGACTCTGGAACGGGTGTTAGACATGGACGCATGTCCGAGTGTCTGATGTGGCAAGTTCCAAAACTTTAGGACAGGACTCGGGGACTCGGTCCAATATTTGGACACGAGTATGGCCGTACGGAGACGCATCAATATGTCTCTTAAATTTATATAAATAAATTATATATTACAAAAGGTTTAAAATTTTCATTACGTCAACCCCTATTTTTTTGCTATTTTAGTTATTTCCTTGGTGAATTCTATCCATAAATGGTAGTCTTTATCTCTCCATCTTCTCTATATCAATGTTGGTCTTCGAACAAGATGTGTTTTTCTTTATGCTTCTCTTTTCCTCTCCACTCTTAAAGGAAGTGTCCGAGTGCACAATGAAGGGTCGGACACGGTTACGGTATGTGTCGTGTAATGTCAATACGGACACTCCGCAATTTTATCCATGTCCTATTAACATACTCCCTCCATCTTTAAATATTTGTTCCATTTCTACTTTTTGCACTATTCATTTGTCTTATTTTGACTAATGTTTGTGATTTATACATATGAATAAATTACAAGTATAATCTTGTGGGTGTTTGTTGGAATCATCTTAATGAATAAATTATTAATTTTCAATTGTTAGAATTTATACTTATTGATAATTAAAGATATTATTGATCAAAGATTAGCATCGGCATACGTGCACAGGAAAAATGGAGCAAGTATTTAAAAATGGAGGGAGTAGAACTTAATGTTTTATTATAGGAACAACTTAATGTTATTTTACTTAAACCTCTTTTGTTTTTTACTTGTGTTGTTATTCCTGTATTATTTTGTTGATGAACTTTTTCTTTTCTTCTTACACCCTATGTAAATTTCATATTAATCCTTTTGTTTTTATAAAAAATGTGCTATTTTGCTAAAATATTGGATAAACCTTGTGTATTTTGCTAAAAACTTGTGTTATTTTTCTAAAACCTTGTATTATTTTTTATATTAACCATTATATTATCCATTTTATAATGTTGTTAAACAATGTTTTGTTTTGCTGAAAACTTGTGTTATTTTTGTAAAATTAATCCTTTTTATTTTGTTCCTGAAATCTTATGGTATTTTTGTTTTCATGACAGGATTGGAGTAAAGAACAAGTATTTGATGTTGTTATTGCAGCTCCTAATCCAAAGGGAATGATACCCGTATACATCAAAACTGAGGATGCTAGTAAAAGGAAATAGGATGTCCTTAGTCCTTACTAGTGAAAGATCATATTGTTGGTCCAAGCAACATATTTTATGATCTACTACGTGTGTTAGTTACAAACTAATAGATACATGGTTTTCTTTTATTTGAATAGATAGATTTTTTTTTTTTTTTTTGTTGGTGTAATAGATCCATTTATTTTGCGAATTACTATAATTTTTAAGTAAATATTTAAATTTATCAACCAAAAGTACAAGCAACAACATCAACATTACACCAAAAACAAGGGTAAGATGACAGCCATTCTAGGAAGGCCCTTTCTAACCTTAACTTAGCTCACGGATACAACTAGACAAGTAATGTACTCCGTATTACTTTTGATACTAGTAATAGATTATTGAACAATTAGAAAAAGCTCTTGATATCACCTTATTGAACAATTAATTTGTTGGGTAGTAAATACACTTCCTTGGTTTATGTTTGGTATCATGCACGGTGATTAGAAATTATTAAAGGTTTAGTATATATTTATTTTACTCCCTTCATATTTTATTACTTGCTCTATTTTTTTATGTGCGGAGTTTTAAGAGAATTAGTAAAAAATAATAAAATATGAAGGAAGTAGGGTTGGTGGAAGAATAAGCCAATAAGGTATGATAGTTAGATGGAGAAATAATATGAAAATATTAAATTATGATAGTTGGGGTCTTGAGGGTCCACTAAGAAAAGAAGAATTTAGTAACATATTGGGAAAGATTTCCAAAAAAGGAAATAAAGCAAGTAAAAAAATACGACTGCAAAAGAATAGTGGAGCAAGTAATAAAATATGGAGGGAATATAATTTAAAAATCATAGATTGTATTATTTAATAATTTTTAATAACTTATATGTGAGCGTTCAGGAAAAAAAAAAAAAAAAAAATAAATAAATAAATGGGTGAAAACAAATCTATTATGAAGACATATATGAGTAGAAGCAAAAGAGAACCTAAGAGACTGATTATTATATAAAATAGGTCTCTTTTAGTTTAAGAGACCTATTTTTATACATAACAGGTCTCTTTTGGCTTAAAACTAGAATGCAACGACAGTTTGGCAATTGGCATTCCTATGGCCGAATCTAAAGAGACCGGTAATCTAATAACCGGACTCTTTGATCAACAATTTTTTTGTGCTATCCCTTGTTCCCTCGTGGGTCCGCCTCTAAATAATGGTTTATTCCCAAATCAAAGATATGTAGCGAGAAAAGTTTATAATCTACAAAAATCTTACATATACTCCCTTCGTGTTTTATAAGTGTTACATTTTGATTGATATATAGTTTTAGACAATTTAATTGATTTAAATAAAATAAGAGGTTAGTCGGGTAGTTTAAGTATTAAAGAATTGTAAAAGAAAGATAGTGGAGTCAATAATTTATTGAAAAATAATGAATGTGAGAGGAAACAAATAATTAATAATAATAAAAAAAAAAAAAGTAGTAAGTGGGTATAATGTGAGAGGGGGAAATATTTTACTCCATGTTTAAATAAATCAAAAGTTTCCCTTTTTTTAGTAACTTCTCCCTTTTTTTTAATAATATTTTCTATATTTTAGACTACTCTCTCCGTTTTTTTAAGTATCCCACTTCTCAAAAATGTCCATTTTTTTAAGTGCCTCATTACTAAAAGTGGAAACCTCACTCATATTATATACTCCCTCCGTTAATTTTTATTTGCAACTTTTGCCATTTTAGTCCGCTAAAAATTATTTGCAAGTTTCTATTTTCTTTCCTCTTTTAGTAAAAAAAAACTAGTTAAATATCAATTTTACCCTCATTTAAAAAATTAAAACACAATTTACTAACTATAATTAGATTTTATTAATCACTAATTCTCACCCAATTTTCACCCCAACCAACCTAATCTAATTCATGAACTCTTCATTTTCAATTCAAGAAACCCAAAACCATCTTCATTCATCTTCATCTTCCCCCATATTTTCTCTCTCCTCTTTCAATCTCATTATCCCTTTGATTTTTTTACAAATCTTCTTTCTCTCTCTTCAACTTCAACAATTTCGCTGGATTTTTGGGAGTTTGTGGGCGTGGATTTCGTGGGGGTGGTGGTGGGTTTCGTAGAGGTTGATTTCATGGCGTTGTTTGGAGGTGGTGGCCTGGGTTTTTGTGGGTGGTACGGTGGTGATTTCGTGGGGGTGGTGGTGGGATTTGTAGAGGTCAATTTCGTGGGAATTATTTGGAGGTGGTGGCCTGGGTTTTAGAGGGTGGTACGGGGGTTGTTTGGAGGTGGTGGTGGGTTTCGTAGAGGTCAATTTCGTGGGGTTGTTTGGAGATCGTGGCCTGGGTTTTTGTGGCTGGTACGGGGGTTGTTTGGAGGTGGTGGTGGGTTTCGTAGAGGTCGATTTCGTGGGGTTGTTTGGAGGTGGTGGTGGTGAAGGCGGTGTGGGTCGTGGTTTTGGGTTCGAGTTGGGGGTTTAGTTTTCGTGGGTTGTCGTGTTCGATGGGTTGGTTTTCGTGGTTCCGTTGATGGGTTTTGGTAGGTGGTCGTGGATTTGTTTGGTGGGTGGTCGTGGATTTGGGTTTTGGTGGGTGGTCGTAGATCTGGGTTCTGGTGGGTGGGTTTTGGATTTCGTGGGGTTGTTTGGAGGTGGTGGCCTGGGTTTTTGTGGGTGGTACGGTGGTGATTTCGTGAGGGTGGTGGGTTTTCGTGAGGGTGGTGGTGCTTTCGTGGGATTTGTTGCGGTGGTGGTGAAGGTGGCGGTGGTGTTGGTGAAGGCGGCGGTGGTGTTGGCCGGTCTTGGTGGTGGCAGTGGGTGGTTAATTAATTATCCAAACATTCTCTCTCCATCTTAATTACATACCCCTATAATACATTAATCACCATTATCAAATTTTGCCTCGTGAACCGTAAATTTCCCCAAAGTTGCAAATAAAAATTAACGGAGGGAGTATTATTTATCTTTCTTCTTCTTTTTTCTTCCTCTTTTTAATCCCACTACCATTTTATAATATTTTTACCCTCTCACATTATTTCTAATGGTCCCCATTCATATATATGGTTTTTTAAAGACCCATTCATACTTCTCTCTCTTACTTTTTCAAATTTTTATTCTTAACCTTATATAATTTTATTCTTTTGCCTAAAACTATATACCCAAGGGGCCAAGGGTATGAGACACTTAAAAAAAGGAGGGACTAACATTTTTACTAACTAATGATCTCCAATTTTCTTTAAAAAAAAAAAAAAAAAAAAAAAAACCTAATGATCTCCACAAACCCCTTACTCTATTCTCCCTTCTCAATGCATACCCCACAACATATTATTTTAATAAGTTTAACTAACTTTCCTAAAATTCCGTAAAAGTCAAAACGTTTCATTTACTCCCTACGTGTTTTAATAAGTGTTACACTTATCAAATGCGGCTGTGTTTTAATAAGTGTTATATTCCTTCCGTCCCATAATACTTGACACAGTTACCATTTTCGTCCATCCTAAAATACTTGACACGTTACTAAATATGGAATGGGACCACTAATAATAAAATATTTTCCTATACTCTCTTAGGAACCACAAACCCAAAAACCCAATTAAATCCCACATTTTCTCTCTCCTCACTACCCTCACCTCCCCCACATTTTTTTTTTGCAATATAAAAATACAAAAGAGAATCCTTTATACTACATCCGTTTCTGAAAGTTTGACTCACTATTCATAGGGTCAAAATAAAATAACTTTGAACCACATTTAATGACTTATACAATATAAATTAATTAGCATATGGGATCTTGTTAGAATCCCCTTATTAAATTTTTTTCAAATATCAACTTTTAATAATTTTCACTAATTTATAGCCGAAGATATTCACGGTCAAAGATGTTCATTGGAGACTGTACAAATGCAAAATGAGTCGAACTTTCAGGAATGGAGGGAGTATTGGATCATTTCTAATGGTGAGACTTGAGGGAGTTTTTTTTAAGAGAGAGAGAGTATTTTTTGCAAAAAATACTAATAAGTTGGTATCTAAACTTAGCAACTCCAAAAGAAAGTTGCTAAATTTAGATACTCAACTTTGAGTCTCATTTGACAAAAAGTGTGGACCTTTTATCAATATTATAATATATTTTGCAATTTATTTAAGTTTTATTTTATTTTATTTATTTTATTTTTTTTGAAAAACTTACAATATGGATTTGGCGGGCCTTAATTTGAAAGTGATATTAGTATACTTTACAGAGTCTCACCATTGGGAAATTAGACTTCACATGAGTTGCTAAATTGAGAAGCGGGTTGGGTATCACCATTGGAGGTAAAAAAAACAACTCATTTTGTATTTCAATACTCAAAGTTGAGTCTCACCAATAGAGATGGTCTAACAAACAAATGTTTTAAATGGACCCACTTGTAATTTTTTTAAACACGTGTCCACCCCAACATCCCAAGTATTATAGGACGGAAGGAGTTCTTCCTTTTTTTTTGGCAAAAAAACTACTTCCTTCGTTCTTTTTTACTTGACCTGCTTTGACTATAACACTATTCATCATCCCTTTTTTACCGTCTTTTGTGAATTATGTGTAAGTAAAAACATATTCATGTGGGATCTTGTTAGTTTCGTCTCAATAAGTGTTTCGGGTGTTTTTAGTCCCTCGGGAGAGTTACAATACTGAGTATGAGCGCCTGACTTCTATACCTGCAAAACCACGAAACTCCAGTTGGGTGGAGTTCTGTCTCCGAAGATCAAGTCAGTATGATTCCGGATGAGTAAATGGGCGGAAAGTAAATGGGTATTTCTCACTGATTTAGAGAGATTCCGCAATTAATATTGCTTGGGTTTTGTGTATGTATTTATGAATGCCAATAAATGAGGATGATTCCTCTATTTATAGCAGATGAGAATCTGCTCCCCCATTGGGGGTTCAATGCCACGTGACATTCTCTGATTTGATCCCTTTGGGCCTGTATGAGGGTGACACGTGTCACGCCCTCATTGGGCCACATGGCAGGGGTAATTTTTACCCCAATCAATAAGTATTATCATAATATATAATTTCTATAATTTTTACTTATTGAGATTTAAAATTATTGATCGTTAAATTACTACCTTGACAAACGTGATAAATGAAACAAGTTAAGTAAAAAAGAATACATTTAAATATTATATCTTTATCCTTTTATGGTCTCCATCAAAACTCACTACTATTTTTTTTATTATTTATTTCCTTTCACATTCGTTACTTTTCAATAAAATATTAATCTCACTATCTATTTTTTACAATATTTTAATATTTTAATACTCCAATTTTTACCCCAATCAATAAGTACTATCCTCTATTAAATTAACTAAAATTATGTGCTGGTCAATGTGTAACACTTATTAAAACAAATAGTGGGGTCAAAAGAAAGAGAGAAAAAAGATATAAAATATGTGAGATTTCTAAATTTGAAATTACATCACTTAAAAAAAATAGCCGCTTTTGAGAAAAAGACACTTAAAAAAAACGGAGGAGTACAATATCTATTTGTCCCTGCACAGTTTGAAATTTCTTAGTTGGAGTCTTTGACGTTTCTTCATATGCCAAACTAGACTTATCAAAGAAATTTCTTACCCCCCTAATTGCTCCTTTAAAGATAAAGTAAAGATTTCCTTAATTAGTTAATTGCACTCCAGCAGTACAGTACGAAGTAGAATTGCCCTACACTTTTTAATAGAGGATAGTACTGGTCAATGTGTAACACTTTTTAAAGAATAGAAATGTTTAAAATTAAACAAAATATTACTATAATGTTATGGATTTTATTATCTGGTACTCCGTACTTCGTAGAAAATCATGGTGGCGTGATAAATGGGATGGTCAACTGTTGTTTTTATGTCGTTATAGTAATAAAGAGAAGTTGAGTTCTTTAATTATTATTTTTTCTGGGTTAGAAGTTTTAGCAATTTGAAGTACACAAATTGTTGTAGTTAGGTTGAGAAAGATGGAGGAGAGTTTTCTGGGAAAAGACTTGGAGGAAAAACCACATACATCTTCATCTTCATCTTCCTGTGAAGCGTTGGCAAAATGGAGGAATTTGTATGCCAAGTTCGAACGTTTACGCATCTTTACCAAGCGTCACGAGTCGGATTGCTAATCATGCTGTGCCTTTGTTCTCTACTAATCAGGTTTTTTTGCCTTTCCTTTTCCTTTTTTTTTTAAACAAGTATTCCTTATCAAACTTTATAAACATGTCGATGCACTTTGATCTTATTTTTACATAATTAAATATTAATACTGTAGTTGTAATATTAATACATACACGTTGACCCTATATGGGTGCAATGTGTGTGTTGATTATAAATTTTATCACCAACTTTGCTATAATTGCTTATTCAAGTCTATTAAGAAGATTATTTATGTACAAGATAAAAAATGATTTTTATTTTTTATTTCTATAGATACAAAACAATAAGTCCTGTGTAAGGCGGATGTACATTAATTTTATTGTAAGACGATCGTTTTGATGAGGCTAAATTTAACTATTTTTATGGTTAATTTAAATCTTTAAAGTGTAACTTTTAATTTGTCGTTGGTTTGAATTTATTTTATTGTGTAATTTCTTATAGATTGATGATTACATACTACAAAGGCTAATATGATTAATCTAATACATTATAAGTTTTTTGAAAGATAAAATTTATTATTAGAAAAATAATAACTTTTGTAGTATAAAGGGTAACTTTAAATACTTATAAAATAAATTTAACCCGTCTTACAATCAATTAACGTACACCCGCCTTTTTGGAGAATTTGTGAATACAAAATTGCTTGTTCAAGTCTATTAAGAAGATTATTTATGAACAAAGGAGTATAATTTAAATATAAAAAAAAATTGTTTTTTTTTTTTGACTTTTTAAATTTAATTTTACAAGGAGGAACTCTTGGAAAATGTTGAGACAACCGAGGATGGTGTCATTGACATGGTTCCTGACCACAATACCCTCCCTGTTGATTCAAAAGAGTCATCATCAATCGATCCAAGCAGTGCTAATAGCACAAAGAAATTAGTTGATAGCATAGCAAAGAAGATGAAGGAAATGATATGGTGCAAGGCATTCTATATGTGGCTAATTAGGTTGTTAATTAAATACGATCCTTGAGATTATCATAGCTTTGTTGGCTTAGGAGAATGCTAATTGGAAGATTAGTGACACTATATACCGCAAGTTAAGTGTGATCACTTCTAATTATATCACTTGTTGAGATTACGAGCTATCAACGTAGTCAAGGGAAACTACTAGGAGAGATGCCCCGGTATTTTAATGTCATCAGCTCAACTATCCAACTTTCTATCAACTTGGTGATACTTGTACCGAAGAAGAAATTTGTTAAGTTTGATTACTTCTCACTGGTTTTTTCCGTAGTCACTTTGCTCTCTCCAATGGCTCACCTGCAGGAGCCAGCTAGCGCCCAGGAAATAATCCAACATGAGATACCCGAAAAATGATAGAAGAGTCGTCATGTCTTTTGGAAGTTATGTACTTTCTCTGTTTCTTTATAGAAGCAACATATGAAGTAATTTTTTGACACGCTATTTGAAGTAGGGATTAGAGAATGTATAACGGACGGACATGATAATCTAATTTTGTTTCCCTCAAATTCGTTATAACATTTGATTGCTTACATCTTGATAAATTCTCTCACTTCATTTAAGTAGTCACATATTCAATTTTTTATAAATCTTGTGTGTGACTAGCCACATGGTGTGGGTACATTTGTTTATAAGAACATTCATTATTCCTAAATATGGGTAACCCCAATTATTCATGTCAAAAACCCTAATCTGCCCATATATAAGAGCAACCCCAATTTATTATTTTCAATTAACTTAAAAAATTAAGTAACTGATAGTTTGTCGTATACATGTCAAAGACAAATTCATAACAAAACCAACAAACAATGTAAGTCGAATCAACAAGAAAATGACTATTCAATTTAACCTTTGAGAATTTAGAGAAACTAAATTGTGTCACGAATCGGATAGAAAGGTGGTCTTAATTAAAATAAGAATATGATTAATAAAAGGCCTAGGGTTATGGTACACCGTGTTTATAGTTCTAAATCTATCAAAATACCATTAACAATTCAACTAATCAATGTATAGAGCAATTGCTAAGCCTAAGATCAGGTTTTAATGCTCTCAATTTAACATCTATAGTATGGCCGTTAACATATATAATAAGAATTGTCGATTGTAGATAAGCCTATAAAAGTATGATCTTTCGATGCAGACTCTTATTAACAATTATTAATTAAACATTTGATCAGGTTACAAGATTAACAAAAACGCTATCAGTTAGAGAAATTAATAATCAAAATATCAATAACCCGAACATCAATCAAGATTCATTACATAAACATGGATTCCCAAACCCTAGAAATAAACTAACCAAGCATGAAATAAATAATAAAAACTAGATTTTAAAACGAAACCATAATTGAAAGCAATAAATAGAAATAAAAATACCTCAAAGAATTAAAATAAAAGGCTTAAGAACAATCCATGGAGTTGCCTAAGAGAAACTCTTTTTCTTTTTTTTTTTGACAGGAGCCTAAGAGAAACTAGGGCTAGAAAGAAAACTAAAACGAGCATACTATAAAAATAATTATAAAAGACATAAGGGAAAATAATAATCACTTGGAGTTTTATATTATACTAAAACTAATTAAAAATAAATAATTAAAATAAGATAAGAAAATAAAAATAACAAAAGTCGCCTAGCAATTGGTCGATTGAAAGAGTCAAATTCGGTGTCAGACACTTCGTTGATGTGCACACGCCTAACCCATCGGGCGATGGGTGGGTGCTGGTCAAAATTTCATAAATAGTAGTGACAAAACTGACCATTGGGCGATGGAAAGCAAGTGGCACACGACCAGCGCCCAATGGTTGGGCAGCTTCGCAAGGTCGACTTTAATGGGCTGTATCTCGCATTCTAGGAAGCGTATATAGGAGCATGGGATCTACTGTTGGAAAGCCCTTCGGGTTTAGTTTCCAACCCAATTTGAACCATTTTAATATAATATGTAGAACTCAAGTTATGATCAAAAGAGTGAACAAAGGTCTTTTTGAACTTTTGACACTTATAAATCATCGTTTATTTAACTCCGTTCTTAACTCAAATTCATTCCCGAAAGGTTCATATCGACTCTCATGGATGATACATTCATTTATCATGCATATTTTTTTTTTTTTTTTTTTATCAAAACTAACCTCCCCAAATATAAACTCTTCGATCAACGAACTCGATCCATTGACTTTTCGTCTAATATCATTCGAATCAACTCTAAACACTTTCACAACATCCAAATGATTATGAATAATCACCCGAAACATTTAGAAAACGCAAGAAAAGCATAATAGAGCACAAAATGGACAACTTATGCAAACGTGACCTAATATGCGAGTAAAAGACTTAAAAGCAACTACTCCCTTCGTTTCGTAATAATCGCAACGGTTAGGAGTGCACATAGTTTAAGAAAAATATACAGTAGATTTGTAGGCTTCAATAAAATAATACAAGTTGACAATTTTTTTATAGTATAAAGTATAGTTAGTATGAGAGAGAAATAATAAAAACGTAGTGTAATTGGGGTTGGTAGAAGAGAGAAATGATAAAATATTACTGAATTGAAAGTGGGGTTAGTAAAAGAAATAATTAATAAAATAATAGTGGGTCCTTACCAAATAAGAAAGTGTTGCAATTATTATAAAATGGACATAAAAGGAAAGTGTTACGATTATTATGAAACATAGGGAGTATAAAAGTAGCATAAACATACCTATAAATTCTGTATAAATATGTTTCATCTGTAATCTCATTTGTTCATCCGAGTAACTAGGGATGTCAATGGTGTGGAGCGGGGCGGATGTTAACCTTCCCATCCCCATCCCCATCTGGTCATCCACATTCCCATGACGGCTCCAAAACCTATCCCCATCCCTGCCTTGACAGGTTCAAGTCCAAAACCCCCCACTCCATCTCCCACTTAGCTTGGATATCCGTAACTATCTAATCCCCCCCCCCCCCCCCAAGACTCGCCTATTCCATGCCTCCAAAATACAACAATACACATAATATAAATTACAATAAAAAAAATAAAATTCACTTAATAAGTTAATATACCCAATTTTTATTATATTTTTTTTGGACAGGAATATACGCAATTTTTTATTTATTAAACGAAGTCTATTACGAAGTATTGTATTTATTGCTGTAAGAGCTTTGCCTGCATTTGCAATGGTCTTATTTGTATAATGTATTTGAATAATAAATCCGATTACTTCTTTGATGCACGTTTCTTCTCAATTCTCTCTTATAAAATTTGCTTTGATTGTACCTTAGTTTAGATGCTGTAAGCCTGTAACAGCTTGGGCATGATCTGCTTTTTGTATGTGTTATGATTAAACGATCAAATCGTCACAAAACTACCTCGCTGAATATTGAAAATGGTTCTGATGCTGTAGCCTATAGCATTATATCAGCACTCCCACTATTCCACCAAGATATTCACCTGATAATTGTACTTCAGAAAGTTCAGGGACAAGTATTTTCTGAACTATAGAAGTAGTGTTGTTTGTGTGATAGACCTATAGAGGAAAACTAGCAGAAAATACTTTTGGCAATTGTTTAGGAGGGTTCTCAAAGACCACATACATAACTGAGTACACTAATCGAAAATTTAATTCTATAAGCTGTGAGGGAGACATCCAAGGCCATGAAAGGGAAGGAGAGGGGAAGTTTAAGGGAGCTGGAGGAGAGAAAAAAATTAAACCAAAATTACTAAACAACACGTGGCAAGTTAACCTTTTAAACTGGTTATCAACACGTTAAGGCCCATTAAAAGTAGATAGGTATGAAAGTTCGGATTATTATAGAATAAGCAAAAGTTGGTATTATTTTAAATAAATCGGCCAAAGTTTAGATAATTAAAACCAACGTTTTCTTAAATGTTTGGTTAACATAGTTATAGTAATTCGTTTCACTAAACAAAGCAAACATCTAAGATGAAATTGCTGTAAAACCAGAGATGGCTACTAGGATAAGGAGGACCGGAGGTCATTTAGCGGATCTCAGCCAAGTCATCTGTTACTAAACTACAACCATATATACAACATATCTGTTGGTTTAGCATGCTCTACAAAACTCCTTTACTCTATTAGTCAAGCTTACTAACCTATTCATATCGAGCTTTAACTTGTAAAGGACATTCACAAAGCTACATTAGCTGATGTCTAAATTCTGATGGATACATTGCCTTCATGACATGTACATAGGGTTAACCAAGATGTCAGTACTAAGTTTATGAGGTGGTGGTAGAGAAAGGAGAGCCTGAAGTAGTAGCCAGAGCTATGCGATCCTGCACCGAGTGATCCATTTTTTGAGACAATGATGTGTTGCTGATGTTGTCTAGTTGACTGCATGGTTTCAGTTTTACTATCAGACGCTTGGATCGGCTTCTTATCTCCGCTTCTTCATAACTTTCTCTCAACTCTTCTGCTGCTTCTTCCAAGTCTTCATTCACCTCTTCTACTGGTAAGCTCTGGCAAGCAGATGGCATCAGTTCATTCAGTTGTAGACTTGCTGCTGCTTCAGCTTTGTTAACTTGCACACTTTTGTCTTTCTGAATGCAATAATGTTACTTGAATTGATAAACTCATGCCATGGAACACATACAAGAAGACTATGTATTCGGATACAATGATCTTATACGAAAAGATGATGGATTTATGTATATCAGCATATATGCAGTGGTGCACTATTTATATGTACTTTCAATATATTCCAATTCCATAAATAAATGCATGTATCAGTTATCTTTCACACAGCTTCAACATCCATTGCTCAAAATCTCAAATGAAAGGCTTAAACTTCGATCCACTGATAATTAAATGCATATATATTGATAGAGCACTCTAGAAACAATGTAAGCATAGCATACCTCCAGTTCCATCAAAGCTTCTGAAATTTGACGTAGTTGCATTTCCATAAGATACTTCTTCTTCATCAGAACCTCATAGGTTTCCTTCATTGACAAAAGTAAAAAAGTTATGTTAATAAGACTAGCTCTTTCAGGAAAAATAATAAATAAAAAGTTATGATAACTGTGCTGTCTTCGTTTGATCACTAATTAACCAGTTCATACTGAGTCACTGACCCTCCCAGAAGATGCTGCACTGGCTGGTATTGCCGTAGTGATTGGCTGCTGACTTTGGTTTTTGGTTTTAAGCTCTGCCATTTGTCTGCAATGAGGATATCTCGATTAAGATAAAAGATCAACACAAATACAATTACAGGATTCAGAGAGTCCAGTCAATAACTACCTCCTCATGGTGCTAAGTTCATCTTTAAGCATCTTTACTTCTTGACGACATGAACACCTGGGAACGTTAATGCTCTCTCCAAGCTTCCATCCAGGAGGTGGAATCCAGTAGGGGTCTTTAACCCCAGCCTCCTTCCTGATGTTAGCCAGATCAGCACTCTCAAGCCAGTACTCCATCTTACCTTCAGCATCACACCTTCTACGAAGGCGATCATTGCCATCACGCGGAACAACTTGGCCAGCAAGGTGCTTGAGCATATGGTCTAACAGGCCTGTATCACCAATTCTTTTCCGAGCTTCTGTCCTTAGCTGCAAACGAGAAATTGGGTTTTCATGATCGGCTCCATATTTCTTCAAAACATCCACCAATTCCATTCCAGCTGCCTCATACCTGCATGTTTCAAGTTAGCCTAGTGAAGTAGTAAGCACTTTCAGACAATCAGACTAAAAATTGTTTCTTGTGAGCTTTACCTTTTTAGAGGCCATCTGTCAATAAACTCTTTATCATTGTTTCCCTTGATTACAGCCTTAATTTCAATAGCTTTTTGCTTAGGAATGTGGTCAGTCTTCTTGCTTTGAGAATGTGGAGCACTACCACGCTTTCTCTTCCTGTTATATTGAATAATTTCTCTGACCTTAGTTTCATGGTATGCCTCTTCTTTCACACTTTGCTTATCCTCCCCTAAAGTTAAACTCTTTTCCTCTCCATGGTCTTCTAGATCTTTAGAATTTGGGACATAGGCAGCAAACTTCTTCAAACCCCATCCTTGGATTTTGGAGGCTCGGAGCTTAGAAAAGCATGGCCCATGCTTAGCCTCAGAACCATTTGTCGCTCCTGGCGGTGGCAAGGGCTTGATTAGCCAAAAGGACTTAGAGTGCTTAAGCTTATCAAACCCTTGAGATGGGATTATGCGCCTCAGAACTTCAACAGCAAGCATTGGTCCCATGATGAACTTTTCATCCAATGCAGGGTAAAGTTCTGATCGACGAGCTATATGGTCTGAATTGCCAAAATACGCCTCTAGTGATTGAGCACTAGGATATCTTACAGTCACATTCAGTTCAGACTTTGAAGTTACCTTAAAAATTAATGAACAAACACAAAAACCAACAGCAGTCATCACCACATTTTTCCCCAGTAGCCAAACTTCTTTTACCAAATTATAACCACAGCAAAACCAAGATAGCTATAACACACTAAAAATCAATATTAATTCATCCCAACTTTCATACCACAACTTAGAATTTCACTACAGAAAACCAGATTAAACCTAAATTTATACAACAATAGCCCAAAAATCACTACATATTAAAATCCAATGTCTTCTCTATTCCACAAAATCATGCATACACACAGTAAAGCAACAAATTTTAGAACCGGGGTTGAGCTTTCATTACCATAACAGCGCGAACATAATGGAGCATAGCCGGGGTCCTCAGAGGTAACTTTGAATGATCAATTTCATAGAATGAACCCTCCAAAATAGTCTCAATTGGTTCTCCTATGTAAAACTATTATGATTAGTGAAAAAATACAAATTATGAACCCTCTAAAATAACATCAGCATCAATAAAAAGTAGCATACTTTTGGGGATGGAACTGTGAGAGTTGGGCAGTGGACATCTCATTGCTGCATCTCCCACTTCTCCTAGTATACTCTGCCTTTTCCACATCCTTTTCAATCTTTCCTACAATCAATTTTCATATAACCCAATAATAAATAAAAAAAATAAGCACAAAAAGTAAACAATGAAAAAATCATCTTTTTTTTTTTTTTTTTTTTTTTTGAAGAAAGAAAATCATCCTTCTTTTTTATATAATTAAGATAATAGAATTATGAAATCAACCCAAGCAAGATTTTTCATAAATTTTTACTGGGTTTTTAATTTTTTTTTTTAATGACTAAAAATAAGCAGAAAAAAATAAATAAAATCGGACAGATTTTGCACAACACAGAATCAACCCCATTAACCCATGTGAAGATTTTGCTCCCTTACCACCACAATCGCCGCCCTTATCACCACTACCGCCACTACCTCCGCCACCACTAACAACAAAACTGTGAAAAAAGATAACGAAAAAAGGGGGAAAAACAGGGGAAATTTGCTTGAACCCAAAATTATTCAGCCGGAAAGAAGATAAAGATTATTCGATAGTAAAAATAAACGTAAAAAATTCGAAAATCATGAAAAGGATATGATTAAGCTTAAAAACCCCCATTAAAACCCACCTTTACTAAGTGCTGAAACTTCCAGAAAAACAGAGAAACTCAAAAAATTAAAAAAAATAATAAAAAATCTTCAGAACAACGTCAGAAAGCAGAGAATATTAATCACAAAAAAAAAAAAAAAAAAAAAACCAACACCAATTTATCATCTAATGGGAGTTTGATTTACAATAGGATTTTTTACAAAAATAAATAAAAATTGTTTTCTAGGAAATCTAAAGTATCGGAAGAAAATAAAAAGAGGACAGAGAAAGAGAAGCAAAAAGAAAGGAAGAGAAGAGGGTGCATTGATATGATACCTGCAATTGTGAGTGTTGAAGCAGAGAGAAGAGATGGTGCTGCACAACTATGGAAACGCTTTGCTCAGAAAGATAGGAGAGAGAAATACATTAATAGGAGAGAGAGAGTTTTTGAGGTTTTAGGAATTTCTGGCTTTTTATATTTTTACCTTTTTTTAAAAAAAAATTTAATTATGATTGTGAGAAACCAATCCAAACTAGGATTAATATATTTTTATTTCATTATTAATACGGAGTATTATACATGATGAATCTTTGTAAATAGTTGTAATTTGGTTTTGTTGATTACTCCGTTCTTAAAAAAAAAAAAAAAAAAAGGGTTATATTTAATGGTTTTACATAATTAATTAATAAGAAAATAAGATAGTAGAAAACAATGATTAAATGTCATATTTATCAAGTATTAATTTAAGGCATTAAATTAATTTTGAAAGTAGGGTTATTTACATTCGTGATTGGTAAATATTTTTGTACATAACAATAGTTGAGTTGTGCAAATATTTCGATAAAAGGGGATAATTGCATGAAATGTATGTATATATGTATGAGGGAGATGTGTAAAATTAAAATATTTAAAACGTATGTAATCGGGAACGCCTAAAATGATAGACATAATCCTCTTTTTAAAACAAAGGGAGTACTTGTTACTCTGTAATAGTTAATTGTAGAAATAGATCAAATTAGATTTTGCGATTGATGATTTGGCGCGAATCGTAAACCTGGTAGTTTTATTAGTTGTATGGTCATTATTATAGAGTATTTTTTGAAATATGACGGTTTAATTTAAAGGGTATTTTGGGGTTTCACTTGATGAGGCACGTGGCTAAATTCGTTACGGCTAATAAAATCGTATTATTGGCATATATAATATTTCAATTTGGAATAAAATCTTATGAGACAATACAATTTGTCCAAATTAAAAGAGTGGGATCACCAAAAAATAATAATTACTAGTAGCCAAGTTAATCACTTTATAAATTTTATTTTAAAAACGATTTTACATAATATTAATTGTATTGAGACAATGTAGATAAGTTCAAGTTTTTACATTAATTTACTAATAATCAATGTTCTCAACTAAATTTCATAATTTAGTCAAGTTATTTTAAACAAAAAATAAAATAAAAAAAACTAATTTCATAATTTCTACAATAAAAATAAGATATTAAATGAATTCGATATTTACACTTTTTTTAAAATTCACATTATAAATATTCATGTTATATTCTAAAATAAATACTCGTACTTTGTGTTATTCATGTTATATTCGAGAATTATTTCCATAGTATTATTCACAAACCCTAACAATTCTCCAATAAAGTTTTTTTACAATAATATATACTTCTTCGAAAAAAAAAATTCTCATATGTTATGAATTTATCATCCCAATTGTAGAGGGTGATAAGTAAAACCTATTCCAAAACAATTATTAAGGGATTTGTTAAACATCGCCCACAAATTACTACATAAAACCCACAAAATTCACTTGGTTTGCCAAAATTGCCCTTGACCTTAAAAAAAAAACACTCACACTCTCATCACTCACACTCTCATTGCTCATCTTCTTTCAACCTCTCTAAAAAAAAAATTTCAAATAACGGCAATGTCGAGGCGGCAAGGCAAGGAATTGGCGGCGGCGGCGGAGGGAAGGATGTCCCAAGGAGGAAAGGTACATTTTGTTTAAAAAAAAAAAAGGGAAAAACCGCCGTGAACGCGGTGGGGCGCCCTGGCTGAACGCCCAGCCAGCGGTGGTGGCGCCAGATGCGGACGCCGCCACCAGTTGGCTGGCGCCTGGGCTGGACGCCACAGCCACGGTTGTGGCGTTTATTCTAGGCGCCGCAGCCGTGGCTGTGGCGTCCAGCCCAGGCGCCAGCCAACTGGTGGCGGCGTTTGCAGCTGGCGCCACCACCGCTGGCTGGGCGTCCAGCCAGGGCGCCCCCCCCCCCCCATTTTTTTTATTTTATTTTTTTTATTTTATTTTTTTAAAAAATTGTTTATAATTTTTTTTTTTTTTTTTGTAATATAATTTTGAATTGTTTTTATATTTTGTTGTTTATTTTTATAAATTTTTTCAATTTCGTTGTATTTTTTCTACGTTTATATTTTGTTTACAATTATTTGTATGTTTTTAGTTTATTTGATTTGCGATGATGATTATTTATCGTATAAATTTTTGTATGTTTATATATTTTAAAATTTTGTGTAGAATTCACTGGGTCGTCATGGTGCGGGGAAGAATATAGAGCTTCTTAGTAGAAGTTATTCAGTGGAGAGGTCGGGGCATAGACATGTCAGATCCCGTGGTATTTCGGCCACAGTTCGTAGAGAACGAATCCTTCGTCGGGATGAGGATGACGATGACGATGAGGAGGGTGACCAGGAGGAGGAGCAGGAGGAGGGCGCAGATGAGGATGAGGATGTGGACGATGGCAGTGGACCGTATGATGATTACGGTCCATTCAGTCAGAGGGTTGATGACATGTACGAGACGCATATGGTGGAGGTGCGTAAGGGTAGGGGTGGTAGGTTTGTTAGTAGATCTGGCACATCATCTGCGTCCACTGTATCTGGGGCAAGCAGGAAACGGTCGAGGGCCGGTAATGATTCTTGGGTTGTTAGGAGTGAGGTGCCCGGTGGGCCTGTTGACGGGAGTGTGATTCCTAGCTTTCTAGGACACATAGCTGCCCGTATTTGGGAGGACCAGGAGAGGCCTTCAGTTACGGGGTTGTTGAAATGTCATACCCGGGAAAAGACTTGTAGCTTTTTGCGTACATGGGCTGAGGCCTGGCCGGCGGAGAGGGAGATGTTCGAGCGACTGGAGGGCACTGGGGTGAAGCACGTTCCTGCCACCATGCACGATAAGATTGACAGTACGCTGATCACGACTTTCATTGAGCGATGGCAGCCGGATACAAACTCTTTCCACCTTCCGTTCGGTGAGATGACGATCATGTTACATGACGTCGAGGCCATTCTGGGGATTCGTGTTGAGGGTAAACGACTTTGTGCTGTGGCTGATGCGGATCAGGCAGATTCGCTGGCGGAGTTGTTGGCGGTGGACAGGGCTGCACTGTACACCGAGGCGCTAGGTGTTTGGGAACACGGAGGTGTGAAGATCACATCCGTGTTGCAGCGGTGTTTGTACCCGAGTGCACGTAGGACGCCCGACGCACAGCTGAGTGCTTATGTTTTTCTACTCCTCGGATGTACCTTGTTTCCGGATAAGAGCGGCGGAAACAAGCTCAGGCCACGCGACATCGTAGAGGCGTGTGACCCCGACAATGTAGGCCATTTTTCCTGGGGATCGGCTACGTTGGCGTATTTGTATCGCCAACTAGGATTTGCGAGTCGGGCTGACGCGGCAGGTATCACTGGGTGTCTGACTCTATTGCAGACCTGGATATACGAGTACTTTCCTGCATTGCGACCACATCGTGACCCAGTTCCTATTGATGAGGGGATGTCGCGTGCTTGTGCGTGGAGTCCGCGCTCGGAGAAGAAGTCCGTTGACCGCCTCCGATCGATACGGTTATTGCTGGACAGGCTGTCCCCCTTAGAGGTAACGTTTATTTATAGAGTCTACATTTTATTATTTGCACATATTATATTCATGTTATTAAATTTTATATGTTGTTATTGTACAGGTGAACTGGATGCCTTTCGGCCCGAACCCTAGTGTTAGGGTACCCAGGACCCTGTACACGGGACTCATTCAGTATCGTGACATCGTCGAGGCGTACATGCCCCAGCGTTGTCTTCGCTAGCTTGGATTTGTCCAAGTTGTCCCTCCTCCCCCGGCGTGCCCGATGAAGGCGGTCCGACCTGCATCGTCGAGGGACTACGTCGTGGAATGGCCGGATATCATGACCGGGACGTGGGACCAGTTTCCGATGGTGGCCCACTTATGGACTGCGGAGTTGCAGCGGCCGCCCTCTGGGGTTACTCCCATGTGTGACCATTACTACATGGAATGGTTCAACCGGTATTCGCACCCGAGGTTGATCGCTGATCTCGACCACAGCGATGATGATTATGTGCCACCGCCTACTGCCACGGAAGCGGTATGTCTTTTATTATATTTATCGTTGTCTTTTAATTAAGTTTTATTTGTTGTTATTGTATTTCATCTTCTGTTTTTTGTTGTATGCAGTGGATGGGAAAGATAATGCAAGACGTACAGAAACTCTCTCTTGAGAAGGACAGCATGAGTGCAACAGGGAGAGCTGTTGTTGATAGTCTGGAACAGACCCTTGCGCAGTGGGAGTCGTCGTCGAGGAGGGATTACTGATGGTTATTGTATTTTATTTATAGAGCATTATGTTGGACATTATGTTGTAAAATTGTAACATTTTAGATTGTTCTTTTAGCTTCCAACTTAAACATATTATCAGTGCTGTTTTTAAATTTTGATATAACCGTTCGTGGATCCGCGCAACTTACCCATGCAACATATAGAATGCAGTAAGCAATACAATATAAAATATTAATGTTCTCATTAAAAGAGCAACGTACAAATAAGATTACAAATAAAGAATGTAAACATGAAAAACTAAAATGCAGCTAGGGTGTTCCATTCGTGGATCCGGTCATTATATAGCGCATCCCAACCCTCTACGCTCGCTGTGCGAATGTTGTACCACCGAGGTATAATCGGTGGCACTGGAAAATCGGTTGACATGTCTAGTCGGATGAAATGTCTGTATGACGACCCAAGAAACGCAATAGCTAGCTCTCTGACCGGTGTGGTGACAGTCTCACGCGACCGCCAAGGGAGAACCGTGGTACAAGGATAATAAGCTTGACTATGCACTCCCAGGCCGAAATGCATGACTGCGCATTTGTAAATGTTTGCAACGGCAAACAGATCTAGGGGCGCGTCAAAATAATGATTTTCGCCGCAAGGTCCACCTCCCCACCGGATACGCCGCAGAGCGCCATCCAAGTCATCCTGGTACACATGACGATAAACATTTCGGTTAGAGGCAATTTCGTTGTACATCAACTCACGCACCAAACCGTAGTTGTCTTCGCCCATTTGAAAAACATCAGCCACGACCCGGAATCCGCAGTTACCATCTCCGATTACATCATTCCACCCTTCCAAGTACGACATGATGATCGCAGGTATCCTTTCCTTGTACGGAAACTGATCAACATCGTTTCTTCCTATTCACCATATAATTAATTATAGACAGTTAAGAAGGCAGGAGTAACACTTTAAAACTATGTGCAATAAAAACAACCAAAACGTACCAGTTCTCAGGGGCATATTCACAGACGATGAAGATTGACTACGACTAGATGACGATGTCCGACCACGAGAATGACCACGACCAAGACCACGGATATACTCAAACGCACTCCTGTTCCGCCGTTGTCGACCTCGAGGACGGTCAACTCCTTCGGGTTCCTCATAATCTAAGTTAGACGGGTGGAACATGTCATGAAGTACATGAGTAGCGTCACGAATAATAGAAGGATGGCTGGAGGACACTCGGTCGTACATCGAACGGAACTGCTCCAACTCCTCCTGTTCACGGTCGGCCGTTTGATTGTCTGCATGCTCACCAATAACAAGCGTCCTCCAGAATGAATGGACCTGATCAACATGTAACGACGCCCTTTCTTCTGTAATAACGCGGTGAATGGTTCATGCGCAAGGTAATCCATGAGTTACTGAAATAGTACACCCACACCGAGTATACACTTCGTCAGCCAAGTCCCTCACCCTGTTCAGCTCAGTGAGAATCAACCCCAAGCAGTAGTGCGACACACGACCTTGGAGAATCTTAAATATAAAATGGCTATACATCGTACCATGTCGTCGTCTGGAGTCCTCTAGAGAGTTCCTGATGTCGTTCTTCTGAGTTTCAATTGACTTGTTCAGTCTAGCGAACAGTGTATCCAAAGCAGCGGTCGATGAATCAATCCAGTCCTTGGTAGCTCTATGAGCGCTCTCAACTTTACATGTTGTAGTGTTCCCAAAATGAAGTACCTGGTTTGTCCAATATTTGACAAACTTTTCCCTGTGAGGGACCCATTGATGCATCACATAGTCCACCAGTGCCGGACACCACTGGTACGAATCCCTGAAGTTAGCCAATGCTCGCTCATACGCTTCCTCTGTGGTAGCCTGTAGGATCTTCCGCCACTTACCATTCACCAATCTCTCTGCCATTTCCAAATTCTTCTTGAAAAGGTTGTAGGCTTTCACTTTCACGCAGTTGTTGATGTGCCATGTGCACAATAAGTGGTTCGATTCGGGAAACAGCTCTGCTATGGGGGCAAAGAGACCTCCCTCACAGTCGCTGACGATGGCTGCTGGATGAACATTAGGCCCGATGTAGTTTCTCAGCTTCTCCAACACCCAATAATAACTTGGAGCCGTCTCATCCCTGATGATTGCATGACCAATCAGAAAGTTCTGGTTCGTTGGAGCCATCCCAACCATCTCAACCAGAGAGAACTTGTACTTGTTTGTCTTGTACGTTGAGTCGATCAAAATCACAAATGGCCAAGACTTGATCATATCAGCACAATC
Organism: Chenopodium quinoa; assembly: GCF_001683475.1. Lineage (NCBI taxonomy): Eukaryota > Viridiplantae > Streptophyta > Magnoliopsida > Caryophyllales > Amaranthaceae > Chenopodium > Chenopodium quinoa. Next base: position 2,885,831 of record NW_018745080.1, on the reverse strand, counting down.
AGGATGCACAAGGAAAAGATGAGTCACCTCCGCTGTATCTTCATCAGAATCAAACCAGAACAGGTAACCACGTGATTGTGCCTGGTGTAGCAGCTGATGTATAGGGTTCCTTCCCTCTGACCGTTCAAACCTGAGTTGCTGTCTGACGTTGTAGATGTGTCTTCGGTTTGGATGGTCTTCTGGAAATTTCTCTAACACAGATGCTAATATTTTAGCAGGCTTCACTTGAGCATCACTCATTTCTTTCACAACTAGTTTCGCAGCAGGACTTAAGCCGCTCAGTTGTCGATGACCCTCTTCATATACTATCATCTCATGGTTGTGATACCCCCATTTAGAGTAACCTATCACTTCCCAACCGTCACGACTCCGTAGTTGTCGAACCTTTACTCTGAACTCACACCCACAACCTTTCCGCTTTGTGTCAAACCGAGTGGCTGTACAAAAATCTCTTTCTTCTCTTTTGCGATAACGGTCACATCTCAAAATGCGAACCATTCTACCGTCCCGTTGAGATTTATGAGTTGCTACTACCAAGCAAAATCCAGCTGCAATTGCAATTGCCCAATCAATCGCCTGTTGAGCTTCTTCGAATGGACCATCATGTCCAAATATCCCACTGTAATCATTTCCGTCTCCACCATATTCCTGCATCAATTATATATTACAATAAATACATTTAACGGATAATACATTTAATTTCTATATTTACACAGAATTAACACAAAAAAAACATAATTATATATAATCAAACTTAATTTAAAAATATACCATTTCGAATTTTCAAATTTAATTTAAAAAAAACCTATTTCGAATTTTCAAATTTAATTTACAAAAAACCCATTTCGAATTTTATTAAAAAATCATTTTCGATTTTTTTTTCAAAAAAATTAAATAAAAAACAACAACAAAATCAAAAAAGAAAAAAAAAATTAATTATTAAAGGTGGCGTCTGCCAGGGCTGCCACAGCCACTGGACTGGCGCCTGGCAGGGCCGCCTCACCCAGTGGAGTGGCGTCTGCCCAGGACGCCAGTCTGGTGGTCTGGGCGTCTGGGCTGGACGCCACTCTGGTGGTTCTGGCGTCTGGCTTGGACGTCCAGGCTACGGTTTGGGCGTCCACCCTAGGCGCCGGAGCCACTCCGACGGTAAACCGTGAATTTTAACGGTGACTTACCTCGTTTTCCGTCGACGACGACGTACCTCCGGCGTCCCCCGCATCTCCGGCCTGCCCTCCGGTCTCCCCCGGCGAGCCAGTACGGCTCCACATTTTTTACACCGAGTTTATTTCAATTTTAGAAAAAGGGCATAATGGTCAAATCATATCATATTTGTGGGCTTTATATGGTAAATTGCGGGCGATGTTTAGCGTTTCACATTATTAATGGTGTAAATCATACATATCATGTATGTAGCATCAAGCATGCTGGTGCTTTACTAATGTGTATGTGAATATGTAATATGATGCATTTGGTTGAAAAGGTAAATAGAATAGTTCATCCATATGATAATTTCTCTTAACCCACAGATTAAAATTGTACTCTAAATGTTTATCAATCAACATATAGAAGAAATCTCTCAAAGATAATCTTATTTTATTCAATTTTTAAAAAAACTTTATAACGCGTACATTTTGATTTAGTTACCATGCGGGTTAGACCAAATGTGCATTAAACTATATGACAATAGATATATTATTAAATTATAAAAAATAGATTAGGAATATATGAAAATACATATCTTATGATACGAAGTTGTATTTAAAAGAATAATACGTCGTATCTTAGTAATTTTCTAAAATAAAATTATGCTAAGTTGTTTATGGTTTTAGAAACCTTAACTAGTTTTCTAATTGTCGTATGCAGAGTTTTCTTGCTAGCAAGATGAGTTTATGTCTTTATGAGAGGATATATGCATCATGCATGTATAAATATGCTTATAATATGATGATCAATACTCCGTAATAAGCTATATGTGCTTATATTGTTCCTTACTTAACGGACCTTGACTCATTTAGGACTAAATTTTGAATTTTTTTTTTTTCAAAAAAAAAAAAAAAGAAAAAGAAAAGGTGTAACAAGAAGAAGAAAAAAGATTGAAATAATTTAGCAGCTGATAATCACACGAATTGTGGGCGTGAGAGTACGTGTTTTGTGTGTCATAAAAGCGGGAAATTGAAATTTTTGCAAATATTCGATCGTTGTAATTTTAGGATTGGATGAGAGAGAATGAGAAAAGTGTGAGATCACTACTGCTACGTGGATACCTGTGACTATTGCCTCCCCTTATTTTGGCAACCTTTGTTTTGGATTTTTCTTTCATGAACATCATGCTAAGCATGCATTGTTCAAGGGTAAAAGGAACGAGATGATCCATCTCACGAGGAAAATACATAATGCGAAAAAATATATTACTCGATTTGCACACGTGTGCTCAAAATTATTTGATGGGGTACGCGACAACTCAACTACTCATACGTAGTCGTATGTACAGTATATTTGTAGATTAGCTAATGATTTACGAGTGCAATAATCAATTATCATATAATTTAGCATTAAATGTTAAGTTTAATTCAAGGTTTGATTTCTTTTATGGCCAAGTAAGATATTATATGATAGATACTAGATAGGTCATGAGATACTAGGGACTAATTCAACATTTTCAATAGATTAGCAAAATTGAGCTTTAATATGAGTAATTCGAGAAGCTTGTGAACAAGTTTGAAAATTTTAAGATATTTTTATATGTAGAGTGTAGCACTTTGTATATTAAGTGAAAGTTGTTATGAGTAGTAATAAGTAATACTACAGTTAGACCTCATAAAATTAAGCTTAAAAAAGGTCGAAAATTCGAAACTCACTTATTCACTTTGAGCTCAAAAATAAGAATTACGAGCCACACTAGTGTACATTTTCCTTTATATACTCCATTTTGACTTTTTGAGATGCCCATGCCTTTACAAGTTAAAAACTGTTATAGTATTATTAGAGCATACATATAATTTAATACTCTCTAGAAAGTAGAAAATAGGCTTATTGAGAATAACAAGAATTAAGGGAATTACAAAGATTTCAACGTAATGTTGAGTATATATATATTTCAGATTCTATATTTCCATTCATGTGAGCCATAAAATGATTTTTCTCATACTATAGTGTTTACATTATCCAAAAATTAAAAATTAACAACAATATAATTGGTGTATAAAACCCGTCTTCCTTCTGAGAAACCAAAAAATCAGATGCACCAAAAATTTAACCCAAAGTCCACACATTATTAATGAATTAATGACCTCTTAACCTAAAGTTTGGATTTTTTTTTTAATCTATATGTAAAACCTGGACAACAGGACAAGGGCTACCCTTAATCAAGTCAAAGAAGAAAGAGGGACTTCATTAAGATCAGGAACAAAAGTCTGAACACTACTACTACACCCAGTAGCAGTAGGACTAGAAATACTGTCAATAGTAGTTGACCCTTTGATTGTAGCAATAGAGAAATTCAGAGTGACAGCAGCCCTCATTGCAACCGGCCTCTTCACCAAGGCCGATAGCGACTGCTGCGGCTCCTGTGGTGGTGGTGGTGGTGGGGGGAAGAGGTAGGAGGGTGGCTTACTAGAGGAGGAAGAGACAGAAGAAGGCGGTGTAGGGTACCCTAGGAGATCTTCAAGGTGGACCAACACTTGAGAGGAGGCAGAAGAAGAGAAAGAACCCATTTGGGAAGGCCAGAGAAAAGTTCCCAGAGGTTTACAGATTCTGAAGCCACTCTTCAGAATTTGTTTCCTGTTTTTTTCCTTCTTTTCTGTAGCAGCTGGTGAAGATTTTGGGGATGGTGTCCTTAATTTTGGGGGCACTTTTATCAGTTCCTTCTCTTTGGTCTTCAAATTTTCATCTTCATTAATTACTGTCCTTTTTTTATCCTTATCTGATTCAGTTTTATCCTCTGCCAATTGTTGATCTTCACCCCCTTTTTCTTCAGCTACAGATTCCTTCAGCCTCCCTATATCCTCCTGAAACAGGAAATAGTACAGCACCTCTTAGTTTAGTTAGTTGATTTTCTTCTTAGTGGGGTATATCTGCATGCAGTCATGCTTGTTATATTATAAAGTTCATAAACTTTATAATATGCCAGAAATGTGTAACATTTTATGCAACAATGTCCCACATTAATGCTCTTTTCCTATTTGTGCGAGTTACTGTAATTGAACAAGACATTTCAGATTCAACACATTCTACAATAGAATGAAAAAAGTTGGACCAAATCAAGCACTAATTAGAAACATAATTTGACCATTTTGCGTATGATTAACTTCTGAAATCCCACATTAAGATAAGATTATACTAGTATATACATACATGATGAGATTTACATGCTTAACTGCTTGATTAACTAATGATTCAGAGTTAATGAAACTGTAAATCTAGTCATTTATGGTAATTTGGTACCTCCATTCCAGTAAAGGTCTTAGAGATTTCTAGCAGTTGTTTCTCAATATTGGCTTTCCTCTTCATTAGCTCAGCATGTGTTGCCTGCTACAAACATAAACAATTCTGTTAGTAATATGATTACGAACTGATTAACTACAAGCCATTCAATAAATGGGTCTAAAAGAAAAGTCTTGCGAGTCATCTAAATTGAGGGAGTACTAATATACCTTCAGTGACTTTATTGATTCACCAAAACTTATTGGAGGACCATCTGAAGCCTGGTTGCTTTCTTTCCCTTTTCCTGCCAACTTTTGCATCTCTCTGCTCATTAACAAAATCAGAATTCAGACACAATTGACATGAACACATTGCATTAAATGAAATTAATTATTCATTTAGTACAACTTCAATTAATCACTAATTTAAACATGTTCTACCTCTTCATGTCATCAATTTCATCCCTTAGCTCCTTAAGCTGCATAGCACAAACCGGGTCTTGGTTCGGGCAATCACCCGGTTTCCAACCGGGAGGCGGTACCCAATACGGGTCAGTAACACCCACTTGCTTCCTTGCTTCAATCAAATCAGCACTCTCCAACCAATACTCCATTGCACCTTCCGGGTTATGCCGACGTCGAAACCTCTCCGCCCCACCAGGAGCTAACTTCCCTGCCATATGCTTCAGCAAATGATCCAAAAGACCCGTATCACCGATCAGCTTCCGAGCTTCCGACCTCAATTCGGGTCGTAAAATCGGGTTCCCGGGTCCTGCCCCTTTTTCCTTCAAGATCTTCAACATATTCTTTTCTGCCAACTTATACCTTTGATAAAAACAAACAATATTCAAGTAACCCCATTACTTTTTTTAACTTTTATTTATTATTTTTTTTTTTAACATCATCCAACTTCCATAACTAAAACTTCTTCAAAAATCCAAGTACAACAACAGCTTAAAAAGTACAGAAAAATTACTATAATCAAGAAAAACTAAATTAAAAATAAGAATTTCTTGATTAATTTATACCTCTCAATAGTCCATCTATGCTGAGAATCTTTGAACTTCTTCTCAGAAACTACCTTAATCTGATTTTTCTTCATCTTCATCTTCTTCTTCTCATGATATTTCATCCCTTTAAATTGACATTTTCGCTTTCGAAGAACTCGGGTTTTTTCTGGAACCTTCTCTGCTTCATCTTCAACTTCATCATCACCGTCATCTTCTTCTTCTTCTTCCTTTTTTTCATCCTCCATTGAAGCTTCTACTGTGAGCTCAGAAGGCAATCTTTGTGCCATTTTTATCTGACGCTCTGATCTCTGTTTACTATAGATTGTTGTTCTTCGACGCTTTTCCCATTTGATTTCCAACCCATCATTCGAAACATGATGATCGTCTTCATCTTCATCATCATGAACCCAGAAACTTCGATTTCCTCTTTGAGCAGTAAACTCATCAAATGAAATTTTCTGGGTGAGTAATTTCTTACCCAAATTCAAACTCATTACATAATGTTCATCTAAATTTGGTTGAATTAATTCATTTTTTTTCACACCTCCAAAAAAATTTTCCAGAGATTGAATACTCGGAAACACCACTGTTATATCTTCGTCACTCTTATGATTCACCTGAAATTTAGTTTAACACCAAAAATTTAAAACCCAGAAAATAGCATAATCAGTTGAGTAATAGATGAAATTTGAGCAAAAATTCTTACAAAAACAGCTTTTATTGAGCTGAATGCAGCTGGGATTTTAGTGTTAGAGTGACGATTGAGCTTATAAACAGAACCCATTTCAATCCCCATCTCAAAGTCTGGAAAACAAATTCAGAAATTCATACTTACAATCTAAAAATGAAGAACAAAAACAAGGAAAAAATGGTGAGATTAGTAAAAGGGAGGGGAAAATTTACCAGAAAACAGAGTAAAACAGGAAAAAAAATCAGAGAAACTTGCAGAGATGAATATAATTTCTGGGCAAAAAAAATGAGGATTTATACTTATTTTCAGCTCATTTATGAACCAAAAACAAAACCCAGATCAAAAAATAAACCCCAAATCAAAAATTATGAAGAAATTCATACAAAAAACAAAAACCCAAATCAAATTTTACTTTCTCTCTCCAAATTATAGATGAAATTCTCTGAAAAAGTAAGATTTGAGTGAACCCGTGTGTTGGGGGTGTATAAAAACGAAGAATGTGAAATACAATTCACTGAAAAATGGAATGATTAGAGTTTTAGAGAGAGAAGAGGAAAGAGAAAGAGAAAGAGAATCAAAGTTCGTTATTTGGGGGGAGGTTTTTGGACAGAAAATAGGAAGAAGAGGCGCGTGAAAAAAACGCGCGGGGGGTTAAGGAGGGTTTAGGGAAAAGTGGGTAAAGTAGTTGAGAAATGGCGCGTGAAAGTATAACAGAATTAAGAAGACATAACAGAATGTTGGAGTATTGTGATTGGTGGAGTGGCTGAAAATTTTTCAGATTTTGTTGTGTGATTGTGCGTGGGTGTGTGTGAGTGTTTATAAAATGGGTGCTACTAATTTAATTCTTTGTAATATTTTTGTGATTTGTGTTTCAAGAAAAGGCTTTTGATTATTACTCCGTATAATAATAATTTATATGCAATTGTTGCTATCGTAGAATCTGTTTATAAACGGGGTGTTAATTTAAAATGTACGACAAAATTATGTATCGATTGATGTAACTCAGGTTTGAGTTGACTTTATATTTTTAGTTTTGATTTCTTATAAGTATTTTGTAAAAGAGAACATAAATTGTACAATTAGATATGGGATTATGTTGTTGGGCTTCATTATGAGAATATAAGAGATAAGAATAGAAATCGAAAGGAGATAGAAGATCAGGGTACATGTTAATAATGGGTAATGCAATAATACAAAACGATATTGATTATATTATGTCACAAAATAAGCAACCAAAGTTTCGTATTAGCCCTTTCAAGTACAGCCCCTTCACGGTTGGTTTCTTTGGAACCCATTTTCCTTATAAGTTTCTTTTCATTGCTTTGAGTTTGTAAAAATCCATAATTAGCAATGACCTTAAATTATCCTTTTCAAATGTCGCTCTAGTTAGAGCTGTTAAAAATTGACTAAATTTGGTTGCAATCCAATAAAAACCAAAGTGATTCGGAAAAAGAACAAAGTAAACATTTAATCTCTATATACACTAACCTCGTATAAATCATTAAACGATATAATCCTAACTAATTAGACCCTTCATGTATACTCCATTTGACAACTCTATCTACTAAAGGGATAGGAGGTGAATAGGTGATCAATAATTCACACAAATTCATAGGAAGATGGCTAGATAACCGGAAAAGGCCTCCTGCACTTTGAGAGTTTGAGTAGATAATATTGATGGGTTCAAGAGTGAACTTTTCGAATATTCCATATGACTATATCACATAGTACGAAGTACAAATATAAAGTTACCGCCATATATAAATTTTAATTGTTAAGGTAATTCAGCATTTCCTTCATGAAGCATTTTTATTTTATTATATCGGGATGCATTCATGAAAAATTATTTTTGTAGGTTGAGTCTTAAGTGCCAAAATCTAGGATCTCCTTTAGGGTAAATACAAGTTGATTTCTGAGATTAACAATTTTTGTTTATCGCATGACATTTTTGTAAATAAATCAAGAACTTTTATCTTAAAAACGGGTCTCACAGTGATGATGACTGAATGAAGTTGTTGATTTATTTAACAAAATGTTATGTGACAAACTATTTTTGTTTATCACGGAGATTAACCTAGGCTTCCTCCTGCTTCTCTATTTTAAAAATAAAAATACAAACAGGCAAAAAATTTGACAGGGACAGACCAGCATGTCATAAAGGCTGATGAGTAATGTACTTAGACTCGCGTTAAGGCTAATTATCCTATTAGGCTACTAATGGTTTGGGAATAAGTTGGACTCAATGCTCAAACCATAAACCTAGATCGTAAGAATATAGAATTAAGGCGAGGCGACATACTCAAAATACTTTTTAACACTTAAAAGGAAAAACAACAAAAAAGTGTTGCTGTAAATTTACAGAATGACCACCTGAAATGGTATTAATCATGCTCATATTTTTAGATAAATAGACAGCTAGAAAAGTCAGCTGGAAAGTCTGATTTCAGATTTATAACTTACTATGCTTATCATTTTCAGATGATGATGTGAAAAAAGTACTAAATATCATGTCAATAGTGTTAACATGCTATCCGATGTTCTGAGTATGTTTCATAATGCAGTTTGTAACAAGTTGATTCTGTATTAATAAAGCTGCGTCATATCTGTACAGTCGCCAAGGAATATCAAGCACTATGCACTAAGCCCTGGATGCCAACAGCAGTAGCAGCATTCCCGTAGAAACAACAGTAGAAGTGGTAGAGGATTAATGTTGCGCAATTAGTGCTGTACTGTCATTTTCTCCAAAAGTAACATATTTGGCCTCTCCAAGTATATCAGTTGCTCTATACGGGGATTCACCAGTCTGCAACACAAAAAAGAAATAATGCTATGATGTTTCAATGTTCATTAAAAACGGTTACGAGAGAAGCTGAAACCAACAAAGCCAGAAAAGATACCAGTTCACTAGGCATAATATATGGATCTTGTTTCTTTGAAAGATCCCTCAAAGTACCCTGCAAAAATTTCAAATTTAGTCATACAACAGAATCAAGAGAACAGTGTTAAGCATTCCAGAAATTCAGAATGAAAATGATACCCACTAGACAAACTACAGCAGCAGAACCACAAATCTGAAATTTGTTTTCTACTGCACAAGCACGGTGTTGATTACACCAATGGCCGCAAATACATTTGGTTAAGATCTTGGTTCCTGAGAATGAAGGACAGAATATCACATGGACCACTGCACTTCACTAACAAAATAATTATACATTTCTAGGGTAACAATGGTATTCAATCTTAGTCTCTCTGTAATACATTCTTTTTTTTTTTTTCCCAGTTGACTAGTACATGGACAATTCTATTTCCCTCCAGTAGTCTTGACTCTTGACTTGTACAAAGACAAAACCCACATCAATGTCCTTTTGATGTAATTATTAATAATTTTATTAAGGTATACCATGTACATTTGTACAACAAGTGAGCTAAGAACAGAGATGAAGCCAAAAACTCCCACAGCAAGTGACAAACAGAGAAGAATATTCCCCCAAAAGAACTTGCACAAATGCCAAAGGGCTCAGCACTCAACAATTCTGAAAGGCTTGACAAGAAGAAAATGAAGAAGATTGCTTCCTACAAAAGGAACATAGGATTCTGAACTCTAACCAATTCACCACGTTAGATTAGCAATGAAAACCACAAATAAAACAGCCCATCACAATCTACTGAACACTGAAAATAAAAAAGTCATTCATCATGCAGCATACTTAAAGTAGGTTTATGTACAGAGCATTACCAGAAGGAGGAAACAAGCAATCATATAATTAGCAACAAAATGGACGAATTAGATAAAGAGCATGTTGACCTTATTTGACCATACAAGTCCACATGCATTACAGAGAGTCCTAGGCCCATTTGGTCCACGTCGCATCATTGGAGTTGAATTTGAACTAATTCCACAATGTGTACAGCTACAAAGGGCGAAGGAAAAAGGAACAGATTAATACATAAACAGCAAATAAAGAGGTATACAACTGGACATGAAGCTAACAGCTTCTACAACAATTTGAAATGAGACCTTATGACAATTTCTCCGAAAAAAGAAAATGTTGTCAATGAAAGGAAAGTATTTCTATAATTACATCGAAATAAAGAAACAAGGGAACATACAATGTTTCTATCTGTGTCTCATCAGGACCTGAATCTTGGGCATTACAGCCAGAAGATTCATCCCCCTTCTTTGAGGATGTAAATTGTCCTTTGCTACGGGGCTGCCTGTTAATGAAACAGATAGCAGACACAAATGAAAACAATAAAAAATAAAAAAAATAAATAAATAAATAAAAAAATTCATATACAGTAGATAAAATTTAATAGACAAGATGTGGCACAGCAATACAACATATTCAAACAATTTTTTCTCCATGTTTTACATTACTTAAAGTGCAAGATCATATCTACACAAAAACACATCATATTCAACTTGAACAATAATGAATGACATCCTAAGCTTGTCCAAATCAAATTTTGATTCCTTGGTGATCAAGTGCCTGATATAAAGCTATGAGCACTACTTTTGCTTAGTTGATATAGTACATATACAGCATCAAGTGCCTGATCATACACTTGAAAGACACTTATTTACACGCAATATAGACAATACTGAAAGACAACTTGCTATAATTTTTTAAAAAAGTTCTTAGAAGATCAAGACTTCTCGGTAAGAATTACAACCTTATAAAATATCTTGAAAGAGTCTATGGCACTTTTAAACATAAGAATATTAAGTCAAAGACTAATGAGATTCCCATGATTCCCATCCTAAACAGTAACAGGAAATTGGAAGCAGCCAAGGTAACAGTCAATTGGAAAAAAACATACAAGCTTTCATCTTAGCATGAAGAAAATATCCCAAATGAGTTGTGCACCAGAAAGAAAGGCACACAGCGATATATCTAACATATCGTACGATCAGAATGCATCAAGACAAGAGAAAATGCCTAGTAACAGATATCACAAACTTCAAAGATGACTGGAACTTTTAGACACTATAACAATGTTTTCCTCAGGCACCAGTTTATTATCTAAAAAGAAGTCCAATAACATTCTTAATATTTAATGCATACCTCTGTGCCACTTCTTTCCGAACATTATACCTAATTAACTTATCAAAGCGGCGTTCTTTCCTCTTTTGACGAAATCTATTTAAAGATGCCTCTCGCTGTGGTAGACTACTGCGTCCCGGAAATACCATCATATCCTGCAACAAGGGACAATGACATGCAAGATATAAACATAAAATTCTTAGTGCAATATACAACATACCAAGATATGATCTATTGAGGAAAAATTAAACATATATAATGAATACCGGCTGGTTCATATGTGATACTTGCGGTACTTCTGCACCTTGTGAAGCTGAAGATGGTGCGCTTCCCCCCACATTCCCTCCTAACACCAACAAAACGGCTTCAACCTAAAGCAATCAAATAATGTTGAGATACACAGAATAGACAAAGCCTCCAAAATTCATAAGTCCCTGACACTCAATATATAGATCATCCTCCCCACAGAGGTAAAAAAATAAAAGGCTTGGAACCTATAAACTAAAGTATGATCATTACAATTCATCCAAGATCAGCTTTAAGGTCCTTATCAGTTGAATGGGAGTATAACTTATAGATTATACTAAGTTGAAACTTCAACATATGAAAAACAAAACATTGACAAAGCACTGTTCTTGGTCAACAAAACCATTCAAAAAGCAAAAATGTAAAATTGAGAAAAATCAACATTTTTGAGCATTGATGTATAATTGATACTAAATAAGATACCATAATTAGACTTGTGTAGTCTACATTGGAATACTTCTCATTGCAATATGACAAAGCAAACGTACTTTTCAATAGGCATGTATATGCAGTCTAACCCTTCAAATCATGAAAGGTTCTTCTTGTTAACCCCAACTAAAGGCATTTGAACAGCATATAAATGATATAACTTCACACCAAACAACAGAGGACAGTGTATCGAGCAAAATGATTCAGTCTATTTTACCTAAGGGTTACTCTTTTAGCTACATTGATATAGAATATATCAACTAATCAAACTTATTATTAAAAATTTCTTTTTTTTTGAAAAGATTGAGGCTTAGCCGAGCTAAAGCAAATTGAGATTGATATTGAAAACAGCAATTGAATTAGCTAGCTTTCCATTCACACTTCCGTACACCACATCTTTTGAAAGCCTCAATACTGGTAATAGCATTGCTTAGATGTACGACAACCAAGTTGGCTTATCACTAAAAGCCAAAAAGATCACATAAAACCAATCTTTCACCTCTTTTCCCCTAATCTCATCGCTTTCTCCAAAAATTCAAAGTGACACACCACACACATATTGACCAAAGTCCAAAAAAGTCTAATCGATTTCAAAGAGTAAACTAAACAGGAGGTATCATCAGAATACCCTTAACACCTCCTCTTCACACCAAAAATCAAACAAATAGTCCAATTCCCTAAATCTTTGGAAATTATCAAAATTTTCCAATTTCTTTCCCATTCATCCAAAATTGAATACCATACCCACATTACAACCTTACAATAACAAACCGATTTGTTAAGGAAGTGAGATCATGATCATCAAAAATAAGAAAATAATAATAAAATCCCTGGAAAAAAATAATCATATTGCCCCTTAATTTTCTAAAAAATCCCTTCAAAATAAACTGCTTAAATACATTGAAAATAAAAATTGAACCCTTAAAACACAAGCAATCATCTTAATTTTCCAAGCTCCAACCATGAAATTAGCAAAATAATCAAACTTTATTAATTCTAAATCAACCCACAATCAAAAATGAATAAATTCACATTCAAAAAAGTTAAAATTAAATAAAAAAGGAGAGAAAAAACAAATTATATTATACCTTATCAGGAGTGACAGAATCAAAAACATAAACTTGGCCACGAAACGAAAGCGTGAGCTGATCAGAACCTTCAATCTTCCCATAATTATCAACAGCATAAATTGAATCTCCTTCGAAAGGAACAGAACCATCGTCAGAACATCGTTGCTGATTATGGCGGTGGTAATGATCATCAATGGAGTCTTCAACCCCTTGAACGATGTCGTTTTCATCAATCAAAGTCTGAGGTTCCTGCAAATGATTGGGAGAAGACGATGACACGCTCATATGCTGCTCATGACCGTACATTTTGGGGAAATTTGAATTAATTAGGGTTTTGATATCGCATCAAATTATAGAGATGATTGGAGAAAAGGGAGCTCCTTGTTGATGAAATTATACAGGTATGGAACAAACCCTAACCCTAATTTCGAGAAATTGGGGTAATTTTGAGAGTGGGTTCTTGGAGTGAAGAGTGAGGAAGAGAGAAAATGGGAATTTGTGTTTTTTGAGGAGAGAGAAAGAAGAGAGAGAAACAGAATTTTTTAAATAATTATCAAAGTAAAGGCGGGTGAAATTACTGTATAAAAATAAATAATTTTTTTTTAGGAAAAATAAATAAATTAATTAAAGGTTCAATATTAATTGTACTTTTATTTTCTGAAAAAATAATGTGTACTTTAATTTTTTGGTCTTGGTACTTAAATAAGACTAACCCAAAAATCACGCAAGTACTGTTTGCTTTGTGGTATTAATCACTTAAGTGGAATTAAAAGATGGCAAATTGGCAAAAGGTCGGCCAGCCATGCTCGATGCAAGGTACAACAAGTTATTGTGTGTATCGAGTCGTAGGTTGTATTTAAATTATCATTTCTGAAAAGTGTGATAGTGCGTATGATAAGATAAAATACACCAAATAAGTAAGATTTGACCTTATCATGTAAGCATGCTATGACTAGACTCAAAAAGTCACATTGGCTCAAACCATTCAACATGTGGGATAATGGGATAGGGACTAGGGAGTGGGTCGGGCCAAGCAAACTCTAAGTTACAAGCTTGACACTAGATGAAATACGACATGGCTCATAACCATCTTTAAATGGAGTTATGTTATTGTTCATCCTTCCATCAACATTAGGTTTAGCGGTGGGTAGGACTCATGCTAAACTTATCATGGTTCCTAATTGTACACCTGATCTCTAACTCCATTTGTAGTCGAACTTATTTTTTTTTTTTTGTAATGATATATGCAACTATTAGATATTAGAATTGCATTAGACATTTAAGATAGCCATATCTCCTAACTTGATTAGAAAATGTGTCACAAAATCACGCATTGATTGTTACGTTTAATAATTAATTGATTCAATGGTTGCAGCTTGGAATAATGAATAATGCAACTCTATGATTCATTGGTTCTACCCGAATGATTGCATATTGAGGAAGGCTAGATGTCAGCTCATCATTAGCTAACTTTAAACTTTGATATGGAGTATCTTTTATCATCAAAAGACTTTGATATCTCAATTCCTTGATTTTGGAGCATGCACTTTATTGGAGTTCGATTTTGGATTACATTAACCAAAATTATTCATGTTCTTCAGGTAATTTTTTTTTACTTCATTTTCCATAATAATCAAATTTATCCTAAAATTTAGACATAGTTGCAATGAACACTTCATACTCGAGATTTGGTTTGAGGTTGATTATATTATAGATTTAACCAAAGAAATCATTTAGTAGGCCGATTTAGGTTCATAATAAATGGTGGCGTTTTTCTAGTGAGAATGCTTAATTTCTTAATTGGCAAAAACTTATATAGTACAACAATTATATTGTATACAATCAACATGACGCGAAGTCACCCCAAATCTTATAGAAGTCTGTTTCACAAAGGGGTGACTTTTATGTGATTTCAAATAGCTATAATCTATTACTATATACAATACACATGTTGTACAAAAGACTTCAAATTTGAAAACGACCCTTTCATGTTTGCTCCTTGTTATTCCCTGCTATTATAATCTATACTCCAATTTAGAGCACTAGCTGGACATCCTTTTCAATTCATGACCAATTGTTATCATTGAGTGAAACAATTGCAAATGGGTGCATGAATATAAATACTTTAGCTTATCTGCCTTATCATGCAACTTCGTTAGGAATTACATCTTGAATTGTGTTTCTTTACAAGGAAGAAGGAAAAAAAAAAAAAAAAAAAAAAATTCTTGAATTTGTGTTATCTGAACCTAGATGATATTGATACATTAAAACATATCAAGTCTTTTTACAAATTCTTGCACATTTTATGGATTGATTGCCTTGCTTCTGCAAGAAATGGGTTCATCTCATTTTTTGCTGTTTACAGTAGAATTCATGACAGGGAAAAGTTTTATATATATTAAACTAAGTAATTAAACGAAAATGTTTAGTAATTATGAGCCTATCCTACTGTATTTTAGTGTTGCTATTTGAATAATCTTGATCTTTCCACATTAGCTGCTTGTATATGGGAATTCTTTCTAAAACTAATGAGTTTTTTTTGAAGAAAAAAACTAATGATTTTAAGGATCTTTAAATTTTGTGAGAGGTTTGGTCAAGGACTCAAGGCATATGCCAAGAGAGGGGTGATAGACATATATTCGAAAGTGAAGGCATTTAATTGAAGTAGTTTCAGAGTTCATGAAGACGATATATAGTGGATTTTTGGCCATTTCATAACCAAATCAGGAGGTATTTCAGGGAGAAAAACTGAGAGGTATGTTACACAAGTATGCTATCATTGGAGCTAAGAGATCAGAATATGGTATTGACAGTGAAGTTTATACAAAAGTGAGATAAAAGCTAGAATACTTGTGTAACACAAAGTATGTTTTTTTATCTTGTCTAGATATAATGTGACCATATGGAAATTATGGGATTAATAAAGACAGCTATTACACAATCAGCAGATTTCTGTCAATAATTTGGAAGATCAATGTTATGCCCATAATATACAGCAAAATTCGTCTTTCTTGACTAAAATAGTATTATCATATCAGCCCCTATCAGTTTGGTAAGATATGTTTTCTTTTGACCAAACAAAGAGAACTATAATCTTGTATTACACCCTAGTGGCCTTAGAGTTCATCTCACTATGGCACCCAACTTTAGAATATCAGTCAAAGACGACGTTGTATTAAATTGATATCAGTTTGGTGTCTGGCGTTGTATGTATACCCTCGATTCCTTGACTTACATATATCTTCTTCCTTTCTACAATCCCGATTTTGCATAGCCATGGAGAAATGCTCATCCCTTAAGATTGTTATGATTCCGTGGCTAGCCATGGGACACTTGATACCGTTCCTAGAACTCTCTAAGTTCTTAGCCAAGAAGGGTGTTACTGTGTTTTTCATAACAACTCCTAAGAATATCAAAAGACTACCAAAAATTCCAGCAAATTTGTCGTCTTCCATAAACTTGATTAGCCTCCCTCTGCCTCATCTTGATCGCGTGCCTGATGATGCAGAGTCCTCTATGGATGTGCCCAGCACTTTGCAGCCCCTTTTGAAGAGCAGGTTCGATTTGCTGGAATATCCAATCACTGCTTTCTTAGAAGAGGTAAGATAAGAGTACTTCATCTGTTTGACTTTAGAGCTCAATTTTGATCATTAGTTGTTGCAAAATATAAGAGTTTACATGTAAAGTTATTCTTGTTAGTTTCAATGTTAAAAGTATCTTCATATGATTTATTGTTTTTTAGATTTAGTTGTCACAAAACTAGATCCGAATTTGTTAGAATTTGTGACAATTGATTTCCAAATTTGGGAGTTGGAAGAACAGGAGGATCTTTAGTCCTTACTGAGTAGTTTAAGTTAATGTTGTAGGTAAGACCAGACTGGATTCTCTATGATTTCACTTCTTATTGGATCCCCCCAATTGCAGCTAAGATTGGCTCTTCATGTGCATACTTAGCTTTGTTCAATGCTGCAACTTTGTCCTTCATGGGACCCCCAGCCGAACTCTTAGCCAATACTCGATTAGTCCCTGAAGACTTTACTGTGGTTCCTGATTGGATTCCTTTTGAATCAGACATTGCTTATCGGCTTCATGAGGTGATGAAGTTCATGCATTCAGTTGATGCAGATATCGCGACACCAGATACAGTGCGGTTTGGTGCCTCTATTGCAGGATGTGATGTTGTTTGTATCAGAACCTTGCCTGGGTTTGAGCCTACATGGCTTGAGCTCCTTAGTAAGCTCTATGAAAAAACTGTTCTTCCTATTGGTTGCTTTTTTCCTGATTATTTGGTTGATAACGAACAATCAGACAATGAAGAATGGATATTGCTTAAGAAGTGGTTAGACTATCGGAAACCAGATTCTGTGCTGTATGTTGCACTTGGGAGTGAGTCTACTTTAAGTCAAGAAGAACTCGAGGAATTGGCTTTTGGTTTGGAGCTATCCGGTATACCATTTATCTTGGTCCTCCGCGATCCACCTGGATTGGCTAAAAATGTGTTGGAGATGCTTCCAGAAGGGTTCAAAGATCGAGTAGCTGATCGAGGGTTGGTTCACCTAGGCTGGGCTCCGCAGTTGAAGATATTGAGTCACCCCTCAATTCGCGGTTTTTTCACACATTGTGGGTGGAACTCAGTGGTTGAGGGTCTTGGACTTGGGCGCGTAATGGTACTTTTCCCTGTGATGAACGACCAAGGGCTGATTGCTAGATTGTTGGTGGGGAAAGGACTTGGGGTGGAGATTGCACGCGATGAGCAAGATGGGTCGTTAAGAAGGGAAACCGTAGCCAAGGCAGTGCGGTTGGCAATGGTTGAAAAAGAGGGTGAAGCATTGAGGACCCAATGTAGGAGAATGAAAGATGTTTTTGGTGATAAGAACTTGAATGGTCAGTATATTGAGGAGTTTATCCATTATCTAGAAGAAAACAAGAAGTGATATTGATGATGTTTAGTACTCCGTAGCTCACTATGATCTACTCAAGTATTTCAAATAATGCTCGGTTTGGATACAATTCATTAGTTGGCTTTGGGATTATTTTTTTGACAAAACATTAGTTGGCTATGATTATTAGCTCAAGAAAGTAATAAACAAGGAAATATGAAAGTACTTGGTGGTATTAATACATGTCCAAAGAGGAAATCTAGAATTGGTGAAATAATGTATTGTGAATAAATAGTAACCTCGTTGTATTGTCATTATGTGTCGTAGTAGATTATTAGACAAAATCTGTAAAGTTAAATCTCGTAAAATTGGGTCAAGCACACAAAGCCAAAAGTTGTATAAAATGCATCTTTTCAATTGGGATGTGCCTTGAAGAAAAGTTTAGCAATCTTAACTAGAATGAGTCTAATCATTGGTGATTAACATAATTCCAATTCATCCAACCGTCCAAATTAATAAGTATGCTCCCTTGTTTATTATTGTTTGTCCCAATTACTTTTTTAGTTCGTCACTTAAATTTTACATCATTCTATTTTAGACATATATGACCACACCTTTACTCTCACAACCACCCCAATAAACCCCACCCACTTTCCTCTCTCATTAATAAAGTAACATTATCTATTTATTTCTATGGAGAACGGAGGGAGTAGCAACTTCAAGATTAGTAATATGGAGTAGAAATGAAGTAAATCAAATTTTAATAGTTCTTCTTCAATTCTTAAAATTAGTACGGAGTATTCCATATCAAGTACTCGTATGACGTTGCGATGTTGAGAATGATGGATAGCTCAAGTGGTTAAAGTTTTCCTCCCGGATTTCAAGAGATCCTGAGATCAATTCTGTACCATTATGGCTAATGACCCTGTGATGTTTCATTTAGAAAAACCGAGGAAGTAATAACAAACTTCAACCATCATAACTGAAACCTGAACTATACCACTCATGAGATTTCCCGCCTTCACTTTCTCTCTCTTCCTCCACCACCATCACCACCGCCGACAGAAAATCCGACAACTCGCTTTCTCTCTCTTCTACTCAATAACCGCTAAACCTAACTACCAACCACCCATCAAAACCACCCAATCATACCCAAATCATTTCATCCCCCAATTTTTCTCCTTCGCTAAAACCCTAACCCAAAACCCTAGAAATTTCAAAGCACTTTCCCAATTAGATTTCCTTTTATCCCATTCCAAATTGTTTGATTCTGTTACTTCCGTTGCAATTATTGAGGGTCTTTGCCGATTGAAGAAGCTTAATCGGGCAAAAGCTGTGTTCTTGCATTTGAAGGACAATTTGAAGGTATCCCCTTACTTTGCATTTAATTTAGTTTTTGATTGTATGTTTAAAGATGAGAAATTAGATGATGTTGAGGTTCAATGGGGTGAGATTAGTAATGGGTATGAAATTAATTTGACAGATTATGTGATTTATGTGTGTAAATGTGGTGATTTGGATGAGATTAAGAATGTATGTGAGAGAATTTTGATGGGTACTAGGGTTTTAGGGAGGCAGAGTTATGTGGCTTTGGTTGGGGTTTTGTGTAGATATAATGAGGGTTCGGTGGCGAAATCGGTGCTTCATGAAATGTATTGTAGGGGTTTTAGGGTTGATGATGTTACATACATTGTTTTATTTCAATGTTTATGTAGAAATGGGGATTTGGATGCAGCTGACTGGGTACTTAGGAAAATGGTTAAAGGGGGTGTTGATGTTGATGTGTGTGTGTATGGAAGCTTCATGCATGGTTTATGTAAAGAAGGGAAGTTCCGGGAGGCGAGGAAGTTGTTTGACAAGTTGATAAAGAGAGATGGTGTTAGTGGGTCTGAAGCCGAGTTCTTGAAGGAGAGGAGGAGGGCGATTTTTCAGCTGAATTATAAGGGAGAAATTCCTGAAATGATGGTATATGAGACGTATCTTCGGTGTTTGTGTGCTGTGGGAAAGCTTGATGATGCGGAATTGTTGTTGAAGAAGATGATGAAAAAGAGGTCCATGGCACAGGTTTGTGTTTATGGATCTTTCATCAAGGCGCTGTTTAGGGCTGGTAGAGAGGAAGACGCCCTAAAGTTCTTCCATGTTGAATGCAAGAAGGGGCTTGTTTGCTCTGATGAGCTTGCAAGATATGTCTTTGTGCAGCAGTGCAATAAAGGTGAAGTTGACAGTGCTATGAAGATTTTCGACGAACTCTCTAGGAAAGGTGCCTTTATCAACACTGTCATTCATTGTTATTGTTTGTTGAGTAGTCTCTGGGGTGCTGGGAGGATTTTGGAAGCAGAGAGGTATTTTGACCGGATGAACCACGGGGACCTGGCACCTCCAAATTTAGCAACATACAGACTTATGGTTTGCGGATTTTGCAATGAGACTAAAAGACGAAAAGCACTAGATATATTTGAAGAAATGCTGTCAAAAAATATCCCTATAGATAAGTTCATATGTGAAGCTCTTCTTACTTCACTCTGCAACCAAGGATGGCATGCAGAAGCATATAGATACCTTGACACCATGACCAGAAGTGGCTCTTTAGTTTCATATACAGTTTGGAAAAGGATGTTTTATTCGTTGGTCGGATATGAAGAGCAGCTCTTTGATTAGCATTAGATAATGAATGGAAATATGTTAAGATTTAGGTCTGAACTCTAGTGCCTTCTATAGTTCTATTCTTGGCTTGAGGTAGTATAACTGTACATATGGCCACTGTTTACTATCCATTATCCAATATATATCAGTCTCATTTCTATGGAATTTCCTATTAGGCAATTAATGATTAATGATATTTGAGTATATTTACAAACTTTAGACTAAGTAGCGCCCTTAATCAAAATCAACCCCGACATGGCTACACTCAAAACATAATAGAATACAGGCAGCAGGCAGAAAAACTGCATTTATCAACTTTACTTTTAATTCTGATAGTCATAATAGAATCAGAATACTAATCAGCAAGTTCTAATAACCACGATAATAAGTCACAATTTTAGACTTTACTCAATCGGTTAATCCAACCTGAATTTTAATTCTGTTGCAATATTTTTGAATTAAGTTAGAACTGTTTTTGGAAGGTTGTAATACCCTTGTGATTCTCCATGGTTTTTAGTAGGAAAAAGGTTTTTATTTTATTTTTTTTAAAAAAGCTATGCATAGTAAAATAATATACTCCTCCACCGTACCACTGAACAGAGTATATAATTTCATGTAGCCCTGTATCAATCACTACGCTGTGTTTTTATCGAAAAAACGAAGAAGAAAAAAATTGATGAAATATAAGTTATGGACTCTGCCACTCTGGCGTGGTTTACTCTTGGCTTGAGGCAAATTATGACCATCAAGAAAAGAAAAGATACTAGAGCCAGATAGGGTCTTACATCAACCTAGATGGTCACAAGTCTCACAACCTTAAATTTTACAAGCTGAGAGTCTGAGACAATAAAAAATTCAAAAGGACTAAAGATCCAAAATAAAGCACAATCACCAATAAATTAGAAGAGAAAAAATGTTGATACAACACAAAAAATGGCTTTCTATTATGAGAGAATGAATGTCTCGTCTGTACAAAGTTTGGGGTTAGCTTAACGCTGCTGCTATAGAAGGGGATTGACCAAGCTAATGCTACAATCCTATATCAATGATTTACGTCATCTTGCTGACTAAATATGTGACATTTTCTTTTTTCTCTGTAACAATATGTTGATATACAGTTTCATTTAACTGATTTAAGCTAAAAACTCAGCATAATGTATGTAGTTTGGAGGTTTAAAAGGCAATGCAATGCATGAATCTGAGGCTGCCTTTTGCCAGTGCTCAGCATGAAAGAGCAAGGCGAGATAGTTGGCTTCTGCCACATCCTTGAAGTCATTACTATACTTGAAGTTATTGCTAGAGCTGTTCATATGATCCTTTTGCAAGTACACAAGTTCCACTTAAAATGATTATTATGAGCACCAGAGCAGCAATTTTTCCGGGGACAGCCGGACAGGCACTCCTAAATTTTATTGATATGGTCCTGCAGAAGAAACAAGCCTTTTTTATCGTTAAACCTTTTCAGCTATCGTTGCATTATTACTTAATATGCAGCTGTAATTTACTGACAAGTACACAAGTAACAAAGTTTGGTCATAAACCCAAAAATTAATTGTCAAAAAACAATAAAATTGATGTTATGCTGTAAACCGTTTAAAACGTAATAGTGCAGTGCAGACTAAACAATTTAAGAGAAGCTATAGTATCTCAAGTAAGATGAGCAATTGACCATACCTTAAACAAACAATCACAATAGATGCTGCTTCAACAGACGGTCTATCCAGCTACTGAAGATTTTGATTTTATATTCCGGGGCAGGCCACCCCTTCTTTGTTGAGGGTTTTCTATAGAATACACAAGAAGATTTCCTTCTTTTGTGCCAGCCAAAAAGCATTCTTCAGGAGTAACTGTGAGTGACGTTATAACCTTACCTATCCCAGGATATTTTTTCACAACTTCCAGGGAGTTCATAGAGCGTAAAACTATTTGTCCTTGATCACCTGCACAAACCAAGAAATCACCACAAGCACTGAGTTTTATACAGCTGAGGCGTCCATATGACTCCAAACTTGCAATGTGTTTTCCATTAATTGAGTAAAGGTGCAGGCTTAGATCATCATCAGAATATAGCACAATCCGTCCATGCCGTGATACAACAAGCTTTGTCAATGCACTGCCAGATGGATGACGAAGAGATCGTACATATCGTCCCTCTCGTAGGGTATGAAAAACACATGTTCCATCCTTCGACCCACTGATAACTATGTCAAGCTCCATGCTAACATATAAGCATGTAATTATATCATCATGTCCACAAAGAATATGAAAAGGGGTCTCGGAAATGATATAATCTTTACGGACGATGTCACTTTGACTGCTTCGAACTCTCTTGTCCAGTGTTCTAGAACGACAGACCTCCCACACCATTATTGTAGTGTCATAGCTCCCAGTAGCTAGTATACTTCCTTCAGAGGACACTGCATCAAAATTAGTTTAAAAATGAGAAGAGGAATTTTAAATCTAGAAAAACAATCAACTGTCTCTTTTCTCAAGACAACCTTATAACGAACATAGTGAAGTATCTCGTTAGTGTTGCAACTTGCAGATAATTTCATTTCTAGTTGTTTTGGTATATGACATAAAGAAAAGGGCTTGAACATCTCTGGCATTTGGCTACAGTGTCCTTTTTTTGGTTTGAGTTGACATTATCATTGCTTGTGTTTTTCTAATTGTAACTCATTTATTCTGTTACAGAGGAAGCAATAAATCAAATTGATTACTAACAAATTAAGTTCACATAAGTATAGAATAGGGTAATCAACAAGATTAATTAAACATTTCCCATTATTTCAAAGCATATCCCAGCTAGGAATAATATTTTTAATAAAAAAAAAGGAAAAACTGTCAAAAATAATACAACCTTTTAGCGTTCCGCCAAAAACAAGTTAACCTTTTGATTATTTCTGAATAATACAACCTTTTGATGGTGTCCGCTTTAAACAAGTTATTTTACCTACAACCTGAATAACCGGTTAAATTTTTTTTTCTTTTTAATAAATTCATTTAACAATGTAATTAACTCTTAATAACAACTTTAATTATGATTTATTAACAATTAATATATTTTAAAAAAATTTCTTCAAAAAAAAAAAAAAAAAAAAAAAAAAACAACTCCTCCAGCCACCAGCCACTGCACCACCGGGGCCAGCCTACTCCCAGCCTCTGGCGCCGGCCACGCTCGGATTCTTTCTCCCCTGGTGCCGGCGCCGGCACCGACCCCCTTCCCCTGCGTGCACCCTTCCCTCTTCCCTGACACTGGCACCACCGAAAGCCCTTCCCCAAAATCCTCCCCCCCCCCCCCGCAAAACCACCAAAAACCCATCCTTCACCCTCGAAAAACCCTAACCGAACCCCTAGCGGTGGCTGGGGAGGTCCGTTTAGGGATTTTCGAGGGTAGGGGATGGGTTTTAGGTGGTTTTGAAAAGGAGGGAGGGTTTCGGGGAGGGGGGTTTTTGGTTCGTCGGGAAGAGAGAAAGGAGCGGCGCACAAGAGGAGGGGGGTCGGCGCCGGAGGAGAGAGATCTAGGCGCGGCCGGCGGCGCCTAGGGGCTGTGAAGGAGTCTGGCGCCGGTGGTGGTGGCTGCTCACTGGTGGAGGTTTGGGTGGAGCTTTTTTTTTTTTTTTTTTTTTAAAAAAAAAAATTAAAAAAGAAAATTATTTTTTATTTTAATTTTAATTTTTAAAAATTAAAAAAGAAAATTAATTTTTTTTTTTTAAAAAAAATTAAAAAAGAAAATTATTATTTATTTTTTTTATTTTTAAAAATTAATTTTTTTAAAAAAATTAATAATAATAATCATTTAAAAATTAAAAAAGAAAACAAATTAAATTTCTAACGAATAAGATAATGACACGTGTCTTATATAACTTGTTAAATAGGTCACTAACCGGTTATAACTTGTTATTAGCGGATAACCCCCAAAGATTGTATTATTCAGAAATAATCAAAAGGTTGACTTATTTTTGGCGGACCGCTGAAAGGTCGTATTATTTTTGACAATTTTTCCTAAAAGAAATCCAAAGTGACATTAGTTTGTTTTTAATAAACAACTATTATTAGTTTATTTTATTTGCGAGTTGTAAACTTAGTTATAAGATTAGTGGCCATCTAATATTTTATAAAAAAAATTTGCAAAAAGTTATGAAGTATATTAAAAGACAGGGTACCTTGAATCGAAACTGGAACTTGGTTCCGGTTCCCAATTTCCAGGAACCTGTTCAAGAGGTTCCGGTATCAGTTCCCATTTTGAGGAACCTGTTGTTCCAGTTCCAAGAATTTTAACAGGGTACCATGTTATGCTCACCCCTAATCATTACAATTCAAGTGCAATAATGTTGTCTATGCAGCACATGAGCATCGATCAAACAGATTTCATAACACCAAATTAAAGAAGACTGTTTCAAAATAATTCCTTGGATGTTAGAAGTTTTTAAAATATACTAAGTATTAAACAAGTAGCATGTATGACAATACACCAGACATTGCTTTTCTTATATAATTGTCCTATACATGAATAGCTAATATTTTAATTCACACAGTGTTCAGCTGTTCAGAAGATAAAAATTGATGTAATTGAATATGGAGTTTCCACAGCTCAACAAACAATTTCTAAATAATCAATGAAGTTTCAACAACTGGATCATGGAGTTGCAACCAAATGTCGTGAATGGAGAGGAAACAAGACATAAAATTTAGCAACAAAATGAGTATGATATATACCTGCAACACTGCTAACCACATCTTTATGACGTCTAATGCTCTGAACCACTCTTCCATCAGATAGAGATACAAGCTGAAAACTATTGTCCCAGTTGCCACAGGATATTAAAAAATTCTCTGAAGGTGTTTGCAAAGTAGCAAAGCATTGGGCTCCAAGTTTAGCAGTTTCAGCCAAAGAACTTCCAATATTACGAGGAGGGAGGACATCAGAACCAATCTCAAAGAATGGATCCTATACAAAGTTTTATAACTTTGTCAAATTACTGCAGAAAATATATCAGAATGCTTTAGAATTTAAATTGTTGATAGTCATCAAACCTGTGATCCAGAAAATGTGAAATTGCCACCAGACTGCAGTTGGGTAGTCAACCACGTCTTAACTGACATCGTAAGGCCCTGATTAACTAGGATGACATTAGAGTCAAATACATTTACATACAATAGAGCTGATGGAGAATGACTGAAGCTAGAAACAATTGATGTCAAACTTATAGAACCAGGAGCAAAACGTAAAGGTTGAGCAATTGGAATTGGTGGTCCTCTTCTTGGATGCTTCTTCCGAAAAATCTGGATAGGAGTTTGTCCAAAGTTAGCAATTTGATCTTCAATAGCTGATCTTTGCAATTCATCTTCCATTATTTCAAGATCAACAGCACCTTCATAAGTTAAATAGTAAAAGATATTTGCCGCCTGCAACATCCAAGAAGATAAAGCTGAACTTAAAACAACCAAATAAAATAATAATAATGTCAACCAGTTAAATGAATACTTTCAACTCTCCCCACAAAAGGAGGGTCCTGTGTGGGGAGTCAATGATTAAAATTATAATACCTCTACGGCAGGCTTTCCTCTCTGCTTGTAACCAAATATTAGGTCAATCCACAGATGTAGATTTGAGCTAACAAATTCACTTTCTAAAGCCTCCCGATTTCTGTAGATAAATTCTTCTGCCGATCCCTGAAACAAATGAAGCATACAACTGTTTTTAGATGCCAGAACACGCAATTAAGCTTATTTAAACCCTACAAGTTACAAAAAGTTAGAACCTTGGCCCACGGGGGAAGGCAAACATCACCAATGGGTTCACCATCCTGTTTAACACCCAGATGGTAGGAATTTGAATTAACAAGAAACTCTGGCATGTAAAAGAATTCAGGAACTAGTTCTTTTACATCACTTGTATTAGACAAGCAATTGCGGAATGTGCCTTCAATGCTCTGGAATAGACGATCCGCATGGTCAAATTTACCTCCCTGAACAAGAATTTGTGTAAGCACAAAATTGAATGTGGTAGAAAGAATACAAAAAAATGCCTATAAAGGATTATTAAAACACAAGGCTTAAGAAGCTGAACCTAAAAATCTATATGTTAATATATGCAGAGCAAATTGATTGGACCAAAAATTGACAAAGATAACCAAAACTCCAATCTTCCACAGTCCACATACCTGTAGATTCCGATGCAAGGCAGTGAATGGCTCAAGCCTAATAAGGTAATAGAGCACACTCCCCATGCTGGAATAATGAGATCCATAATAGAAACTGCAACAAAAGAATATTTTTTCCCATGTTAGCTATCAATTTAATCCACATTGCTATATTTCCCTTGGCCCTTTGGGCGAGCAATTTATCTTCAAAAAGTATTAATTAATCAGCCACAGATTATACCTGGGAATATCAGGGTCAGAGAAATTTTGGTATCTATCCTCAAAAACCTACAGAGATATTAAGTAGAAAATATGGATCAACAAATGTAAGTTAATATTATTTACTAACTAGATGTCTAGATATGAGATCCACAAACCTCAAATCTTTTGGGATCCAATGCTCCCACAGGTTTTGATAGATCCCTAAAAGTTGAGGACTTGTTGTAGTCAAGTGTCTCTGAAGTATAATCAGCCAGTACCCATGGAAAGACAGGATATTGTGTCAAGTCATTATAAGACCTTCCAGCAAGCGTGTTAAGAATCATAAGGTATTCGAAGTTAGTTATTTCCCTCCTCCTCCAGCTTTCCCTAGCAGTTTCAGCCATCTCTTGAGCCAAACGTCTATCAACAAAGGAGATAACCCCAGTCCGGTCCTTAGCACTTCCCTTGGGAAACAGTAACTCATTTCTGGTGGCAACTATTAGGCTTCCAACATCTTTCGCCATCTTCTGGGAAGAAAAATTGAAGAAAACTGGAGCAACAGAATTGCTGAAGAAAATCTCAACTGCAGTGTATTGAAGCAGATACCGAGTCCAGTGCACTGCTTTTATCTACAGCCAGAAAGTAAAACAATTGTAAAAAACAGTATAGCAGCACACACAGACAAATTTCAAAGGCAAAGTAGTATACCTTGGAGACTTCCCACCTCCAATGCCTTTTGATGCCTTTCATCTGCTTCTCCAAAGTATCAATAGCTTTATGCTTCTCAGCAACCAAATTGGCATCTGTTGGAATTTTCAGAAATTTCAGTTTCTCAGCTTCGTTTGACTGATCAGTTGTCTCTGATTCAGAATTTTTGAAAGAATCAAATGTTCTAAAAACTGTGGACCCTGCAGTGCCTTCCACCAGATATTCACCGAAGAAATGTAAGACATTTTTTAAGACCGCCAAGTGTCCAGCTAACTTTCTCTTTGGAGTAACCATGATGCAGGGTACAGTCATAAGAGCCTGCAATAAAATAAGACGCAGATGAGATTACAGTGTATATATTAAAATTAACAGAACTTTCATGTCCCAATTACCTGCCCACTATCTGTCTCAAAAGTAGGTGAAGAAGAATCTTTTCTTTCATGAACTGCATCCTTCAGTTCACCATCCTTCAACAGCTCAGAAAATTGGCCATCTGGAACCTCCTCAGAATTCATTCCCTGAGAGTCATTAGATTCATTATCACTTTCACTGGCTTCAGGGTTCACCTCTACAGTGATTCTGCGAATTCCTTTCAGCAATAAGCGCTTCATTTGCTCTGGAATAGGTACACCAGCACCAGAATTGTTTTCACAAGGTACAACTGCTGCTTCATTTTCTGAAGCATTGGACGAAGGGTGACATAATTTCTCATCAAAATGATAATTTTGTCTCAACTTCAGTCTACGGCGCCATGCATCTTCTGTCTTATCAAGTTTCCAATGTCTTACAACACAATTTGGAAAAGGATTAGCTGACCATGGCCCTCGTTCATCAATCAAATATCGAAAAACGTGCATCCATTTATCCTGATCAAATTAGAAGAGTTAAAAAAAAATAGCAGAATAGCAATGCAACTACGATACACTATCTAAGCAACACAATATGCATCAATAATAATCAAACAACATAAAGAGAAGTGTGCATACAGCAACAACTTGTTGCTCCTCATCACAAGCAAGTTGGAATGCAGCTCTCCTACTTTCATCCGAAGCAAGTATTCCTCTTAAAGTGCTTTGCAACTCATTTTCAAATGCCTTTTTCTGGCCAGAGTCTGTCAGTGTGTTCTCATCAATCCTAGTCTGCAAGTCAACCAGCTGCCTCATGCGATCTGTCTTTAAATCTTTTATGAATTTTGCCTCATCAGAAGCCTGAGAAAATAAAAAAGAAAAAATTACTTCACGTGTTACAAAATACATAACGGCGAAGTCACAGGAGGTAAACAACTAAGAATAGCTTCTATAATAATAATAATCTACTTTTTTCTGTTTTCTTTTGCTATGACATTATCACTGAATAATGATGAGACTAGTCATCTAGAATAATATAAGCATGCCTTTGCAATTAGGAGAAAAGAATAAATATTTATTAAAAAATCTACAAGGAAAAGGTATATCACAATACATAACGACAAAGTAAAAGGAGGTAAACAACTAAGAATGGCTTTTATAAAAATAATAATCTCCGTTTCACTTTTTACCCCTATCACATTATCACTGAAATAATTATGGAACTTCTCCCTTAAAATTTAGATAAGCATGCCTTTGCAGTTAAGAGAATATTAAATATTTTATTAACAAATTTACAAAGGAAAAGGCATTCACATACACCGAGTTAATAAAACCAGGTAGGCAACTGAAGCCTATTAAAAGTTTACCTATCCTTTTGTTTTGTACAAGATAGAAATAACCCAATCTCAGCATGAAATCCCTAGTAACTCTAAAACGCAGAACTAAAGGTCTGGCTCCCAGATCCAAAAAACATTTGATCTTTCTTAGCCAAATGCACTAAAAAAAACATACAGCAGTTGTTCTTAATTTAAAAATCTCAACCAGCTATACTTAAGCATCTCTCCAAAAGTTAAATGCTTTCAATGAACCTTCTGTCTAGATTTTAACATCACTAGTTCTATCCCTGCATAAATAACATGCATACAAGCAATTTTAAGATTGATTAAGGCAACACATAATCAACATGAGACCTACCGCTATGAGTACTCTATCTTTCTGAATCAAATTGTGCACAGCACCCATTTCTGCAGTTGTAGTGCCAGGATCTGATGACTCATTACCACTATTTATGCTAGTAGCAAGCAATGATTTCCCACCATTGACAGTTTCCCTGATCAAATGAGATATAACATGAAAACGATTGCCATCATCAAGCATCCCATATTGATACCTGACAGCCAGCAAAGACCTGCTCAAATAAAAGCAAGATGTCATAAATGTCCAACAATGCATCACATGGAGGACAAAGTATTAAAGATGCAACATAAATTTACCATATGAATAGCTGTAACCGGTTTCTGCTTTGCTCATCATCAGGCAGAAAAAGAGATGGCAAAAGTGGAATCACTTGCTGGACTCCTCGAGATGCTCTTTGCAGTGATGCTCTGCAAAGATATAAGATAACCAAGCGGAAAACTACCCTTGGACACTTTTCCCCTCTTAATAGCATAGCTTTGTCAACATTTTTACTTGATTTCCCTCCAAGTGCATTCCCAAGTCCTCCAGACACAACAACTGCAGCCATTTCAGCTGCAGGGATATTCAATGATTCAACCAAGCCACGTGCTCTTTGCCCCAGGGATGGCCCAGAAAAAGAATTTGATTTAGGCATAGTCTTGCCAGGTCCCTTTCCATTCATCTCACTAATAACAACCCAAAGACAGTCATATAAGCTCCACCAGTTGTCATCAGCTATTACATCTTCATTGGCAGTAGGCAGCTTGTTTGCTGGTGAATTTCTAAGGAGGAAATTAAGCATACACTGTCAGCTTTCTAGAAATAAAATGACATATTGCTAAGATGAGGATGTGAAACCACAAATGTTA
Organism: Chenopodium quinoa; assembly: GCF_001683475.1. Taxonomy (NCBI): domain Eukaryota; kingdom Viridiplantae; phylum Streptophyta; class Magnoliopsida; order Caryophyllales; family Amaranthaceae; genus Chenopodium; species Chenopodium quinoa. Next base: position 2,855,388 of record NW_018745080.1, on the reverse strand, counting down.
TATCTGCTGATACATCAGTTTATATATCTTCCTCATTTACAGTCAACAACTAGTCTTAAGAATGAAGCAATTGAATTTGGAACACTAAAGTCTCGGTAGAAGATGAAGATAACTGCCATCTAAAAACTAGAAACACATTATGCTAGGTGAAAGAAGAAATTATACACACTGACTATATATGAAGCAAACCAATTCCTACAGTGCAAACTGTGCAACCACTTTGGGACAACTATATATATCTAGAGTGCAAGCTGTGCAACCAATAGCAAAGGAAAGAGCTCCAACTTGCATAAATCTAAAGGAAAAGAGTAAAAATGACATGCAGAGCCTTCTTTAGCATGAAACACCTCTGTATCTTAGGGGAGAAGAAGGTCAACAAAACAAATTATAATAATAGCTAAAGAGAGATGCTTCATGTGATCTCCAGTTACATAGTCATATAGCATCTCAAATAACAAAGAGGAACGGATAGGAATAAATATGAAAATAAGATAGATGGGGAGCAAGACTATAAAAATAAAAAAATCAATAAAAAAAAAAATCAAGTATAACTCACATAATTTTATATGACTAAAGATAGCACCACACCAATATCAGTCCAAAAGAACAAGTTATTTTCAAAAAAAAAATGTTCAAAAATTATAAAAAAATAAGACACCAATTCAATTTACCTAGACATTCTTTCAACGGATTCTCCTTGCAATGCATCATGAAGAGCAGCACCCAGGTCTGTGAAACCCTCTACATCAAGTTGATCTGGAGAAAACTCTGTGCTTGTTGCCGGAAACTGTAGGAAACAATTCATAAATCACTAATGTTTTCAAATTTCGGCAACGAAATCACACTAGCCAGAAATAAGATTGCTACATATATTATGATAACAAAAAGGTCAGTTGCTAAGTGGCTAAGTGCTCACCAATAGGAAAGCACTTGATGAGCCTTTAAAATAGAAGTGTCCAACCTTCATGCTTTATATTTCATTTCAAGGATGACAAAAGGTAGGCAAAGAGCAAAAGAATTATACTCCATACATATCAAACTCAAGAAGACAGATGAGATGTTTTGCATCATTTAGTTGTGCAATAGAAACACCTTTGGAATATATTTGCTTAACTAATTTCAGATGTGCAAGTCCCAAGACTCTCAACAAAGTTTATATCTGCTTCACTTCATTCAAACAATACATCTTGACAATTTCACTAACTAAAAGCTTTCAACTCAGAGGATACATCACATGACATAGATGCAAACATAATTTATTAAATAATAAATACAAGTAGTAGCTTCAGATAGATTGCATACCGGAAGCTTATGATCAATCTCAGATAGAAGCAACTCATCAATCAATCTCATGAAATACAAGGTATTATCACGACAAGGCTGAGATGCCAAAACATTTTCCTCGTGAGAGAATTCTATCAGCTTCTGTAATAAATCCTCGAATATATCCCGAAGCAAGTAGTGGTATGAGACGCCAGCCTGCTAGACATTGAACTTATCAAGATCATGAATGACAACTTAAAGTAACCCAATTGATCAGACTGGTGGATTATAATTACCCCATAAGTATTATTTCTAAAAAAAAATTACTATAGAAAATATTAAAAAGCAGGGCGACAAACAAGCCTAATATTTTGCTAATGGAATGTCCTCATCTCTCCTAATACATATAAAAACATGAGGCATTGAGGCAACATTACTAATTCAAATCAAGGCCACTTCGTTGTGTAAAGACTTTTTTGTTAGAAATTCTCAACTTGTTCCTCAAAAAGCTGTTCCATAACAATGTGTTCTAAAAACACGCCATGAAATTTCTTAGACTATTATTCATGGCATTAGCGGCATGTACTGTTATCAAATCTATATCTACAAAAACCTGAACTCTTGTCACTATAAATATATAGAGCGAATTTTACTCTACAATATTAGCAAGGTCCTATAATTTGCATATTCAAACATAGTTATATTTCAATTCTCTACAACAATGAAATGCAAAAAGGTTCCAATTCATCAACACTGGTTGTGATGGCTAATTAAAAGATACAGCGTATTACACTTGCAGGATACTGCGTCATAACACTGCAACAATTATCACAATTGCAATTGCTAAAGAGAGAGGCAAAGCCATGAGGGTGTACAGTTCCCTAATGAAAATAGGCTTTATAAGAAGAAACACTGGATCACATTCCCAATATCACTTAGAATATTAATTCCAGTAACTATTTACAAAGATTCAAGGAAAGTGAAAGATAACCTATAAGAATTATTTATAAGTGGAGAAGAGGATTGAATTCAAATAAAGTGAATGTAAAGTTCGGACATCAATTGAAACATACAAGAATGGAAAGAAGGACAATCACTCCAATTCAAAGGGAGTCTTATTTACAGCGATTCACTTATTATTAAGGACACTTTAAACCCACTTAGTGTTCCATGATAATGCATGATATCAGTTTTTTTTAGCCTTTTTTTTTAAAAGGGTTATCATGAGCCCCTTTTATATAATTAAGACCGTAAGTTATATTGATGCACTGCTTGCACCTGAAGTGCCTCACTCCCAAGGAAATAAGGCTCCAAGACTCCCCCCATCCCCGAGTGGGTATTCAAGGGGAAAAATAAGAAGCATTCAGCTTTTAATGGGTTTGGATTGTCGTTATCCAAGGCGCTGCAATGAGAAATATTTTTGATTGACTAGATTAATGATTTTTAGGGTTCGTTGAGAAAGTTGTTTAATTTCTAATTTCAAAACTTAAATACTTTTTTTTTCTGTAGTTCGTTACATAGCCGAATAGCATGGATTGGATCTGCATTGATTACCAAAAAAAAAAAAAAAAAAAAAAAAAAAAAAAAAAAAAAAGAAAAAAATCCACACATTCATAATTCAATGAAGGTAAAGAGAAATTGAGGAGGAAGAAATTGGGGGGATAAAAAAATAGGCTTAATCTAATTCAAGAAAATGGATGCTTTTCATACAAATCTAATTGAAACGATAATATTGAAAAGCAAGGAAAGACTGAAAAACAAGAGTAAGATTTTTGATGGAAAAGAGAAAGAGGGGGGGGGGGGGCAACAAGTGGCCTGGGGATTTTAATCTATCATAATGTTATAATTTGTCCTCTGTAGAAGGAAATATTGAATGAACTGATAGCAAACTATGAAATGATAGTAATTATATCCCTCAAATTTAAAGTTTCCATGAAGGCTCTATGGAAAGCATTTGTAGTAAAAAAATTCTACAATGCCGTAAACCTTTCAGTAGTCATGACATATACTAAATAAAGTTACGCATTCTAAAAATTTTCATCACCAGAAAAATTTAATCACATGCACATACGAGTGATTAGACATTTTACGACTAGTACCTAAATTATATTGATCCACGCAGTTGCTGCATTTCTTTAATAGCAGAAATTTCGGCAATGGGAAAGGTTAACTCATCTGGTTGTTTGCCCACTTATATTACAAGACCAGAAGTATATATTACCATTGAAATGTTAACAAAGTACAAAGAGTTAAGAACCACCTTTTCAAAATGCATGAGTATGAAATTCACTGTCTCTTCCAAATGTTGCCAGCCACCTTTCACAGAAAACAAATAGTAGCAAAGAACAACACAAAACAGTGTTCTCACAGAATTTAGTTCAATCATCTCGCTTTCACTTTGACCAACTGAATCCAGTTTATAATGCTTCACTACATCAAGCTCCATCGCAGCTGTCAACCAGGCAGTCCATCCATACTCCTACATAGGCAGACACAACATTAGATGATATAATAAGATACAAAAATGGCAAAAGATAAAAGCACATAAATAGGTACCATTAGTGATTCTATGTTCGACGGACTTGAATCAAGAAGATCAAGAAGATCTGTAATTATTTTGACTCTGGCCAATACATCTTTGCACTCTGACAGAAATTTGAAAATGAGAGCCAAAACCTGAGGAACAAAGAACTGAGAACTATTGCCCTTGCTTTTTTGACGTTCAGCAAGAGTTTGCTTCTGTAAAACCTACAAATCCATACCGTAGAATACAGTCAGCATGAAGCAAGAAATCGATATTATTAATCACCAAAAACCAGAAAAGTATATCACCATATATTCACCTGCTTCGGACTGGCACCACCAAGGAGTACATCAAACAAAGTGGCACATAAATGTTCTGTTAAAGGAAAACTGAATAATCTTTCAGAAATGGCCAAAACAGTGGGCTGTATTCTCGAATTGGTTCTCCTATTGATTTCTGAGAGAGATTTAGACCTTCCAACCGCAATGTTGAAAATTTTTAGTCCTTTCTTTTCAGATGGAATGCCAACCAAAAGCCTGCCTATGAATTGCAAGCTAAGCAATCTGATCGGCTCATGTGCTCTGATAAAAGGGAAAAACCATTAATTAAACGAAATTATTTTCTAACAACAAATGAAATCTCAGAAGATCTGCATTAATCATACCTCTGCAGAAGATTTATGAATACATGACATCCACCAATGGAGTTCACCTGTTCAACAAATGGTGCCATAAGAGATTTCTGAGAGATAGCCCGAATAACCATGTGGAGAACATCCTCAACACATGCCATGTCCTGACTTATCTCAAAAAAGGCAACAAGTGCTCTGATATCCGATTCATCAATACATTGCCTGCAAAAAATTGTGAAAGTGAAACAACAATGTTAGACACTTCGAGACAGATGATATATGGAACCAGCTTGACGGAAAAAAGGAATCGATTACAGAACTCGGTGCAAACAAATAATTAAACAACCTCTTCTTCTACAGCCAAGCCAAAGCCCACCCCAACCAAAAGAGAAAAACGATTAGTTAAAAAAATTACAATAACACAAGCATGTGTCACCCAAAGAGCACTCTCCTTTAATAAAATTGCCAATCATAGCTAACCAACATAATGGAACAAGAAAGACGTTCTCCTACCTAAGACTCATTTCACCGAGGCTGAGCAAAAGAAGACGGATTTTCTGTATTTCTTCTTTACTGGGTCTCTCTCCAGCAGTTGTCTTTGTTAGAGGACGCAAGAGAGGTCTCCATCCACCAGAAGATCGGCATTTCGCATTATCCCAATAAAACTGGCGTATTATATCCACGACTCGTGGTAGCCTGCACAGACTCTTTAGCAGTCTTGGATCATTATCAAACTGCTGGATCAAAAACATATATAGTTCGCGCTGAACTTTGTAAACAGTAAACACCCACACGAGAGGATTAAGAAATATCGCAGATATAGCATCTTTTATAAGAAGCTCCGACAAGCCTGGATCAAAAACCGAAGAGCATCAACTTGTCTGAATAAAAATTAGCACTAACTTAAGGGGAGAAAGGGAACGATGTCCATACCACAATTTGCAATAACATTGAACAGATGTTTCAAAGCTGAAAGAGTTTCCAAATTTAGTTGCTCAGGTGGAACTGATTGCAACAGAAACCCCAGAATTGAACATCCGGAAACAAGATGCATTTGTTGTTGATTTGCTACATTTTCATCTAGGACAGAAGCTATAAGCTCAATAACTTCTGCTGTGAGACGCTCTTTCGTGATAGGTATAAGCAACGGATTTCGGTTGTCAGTTTGCTCTTCATTTTCATAAAAGTGAGATTGAGTAAAAAGAGGAAAGAACACAGATATGCCTCCAACACAGTAAATAATCTGTTGTAGCAATCGCCGAGAACAAAGCTGTGTCCCTGCCAGTACTGTAGCTTCAAATGGATTCTTTACGACTGCATACTCCATGAGGGGTGCAACATTGTACAACGCTCTTTTGTTACTTGCCTGTAATATTCAGCCTAGATATGATCAGAGCTGTGTTATCAGATAATAGCAACTTTTGGAGCAGAACATAAAGATAGAAGAGAACCTGTGCATTAAGTCCAAAAATTATTTTGGGAGCAAGACCATCTTTAGTATCAAAGATCCCACCAGGCAAAGGACTATCAGATGACAGTGCAAATTCATTGTCAAGAAATGAGTACATATAGCTTGGACCCAAGGAAAAGATACCCATAACTTGCTCTGAGGTGATGGCATCATTAAACAAATAAACTGGGCCTATCTGACCAAGAAATGGTGAAATATCTTTGATGGAGTATGAAGTATTTTCCTCATCACCAAAAGGAAGAAGTATCTTGGTGCCAATTGCGCATTTTGTCAACGGATCATTAACTTTAGGATATCTGGAGAGTTACAAAAAGAATATAGAGTGTGTCTTAATTCTTTGACAATATTCCACTTCTTTGGTAAACACCCTCAAAGCCAAAAAAATCTAGTGAATAAGAAAAAAAGATAAAAGTGCACCTGCATCTTTCAGATGATACAATATTGCCATCCAGATAACACTTTAAAAGGCTACCCCCAGAAAATGCTCTACCAATGCTATGGGTTATGCAAAGATAATGCCATTTCTTCCTAGCAAGATTGACATGAAAAGAAACTCCGTGTCTCTTCTGGTTGATAGACTGCAAAGGACAAGGGAAAACCAAGCAATTAGATGTGCAATCCCAACCACCGAACACCCACATGCTTACAAATTCATATGCAAACGGAAGAGGTTCCACAAAAGATGCATATAGAAAATGAAAACAGGTGATAAATTGATCTGCAAATTACCTCGAAAACTAGCTTATCCTTGGAAATTAGAGAAAAGCATCCTCTCCCGTTTTCGGTAAGGAAAGAAAAGAGTCCCATTGTTCCACATCTAGGGAAATTTTCTACCCTAAGCCAACATGAGAAAGTAAAACCCCTGTTTTGAGGCCACTGCAGAGGCGTTCTGAGTACGATTCCCTGCCCAATAATAATATTTAAAAGCATCAAGTCCAACTTCAAGGTCAAAGTGAAAAACATAGCATTTATAGCTTTTAAAAAAAAAGTAAATACATTTGACACCCCATCCCCCACTTCCCTTCTCGTTGAAAAAAAAAAAAACACTATCAAGCAGATAATTGCAAGTCTTTTGAGAAGCTGGATGTAAGCCAGATCGGGGGGCAATGGCCGCCCATAACAGGTGGAGTTACTTCAATTAGGAATTAGGAGTCTTATAAGGCGAATTTGGAGATTTACATGAGGCCTCGATTTTGCGCTATCGCTTCTTTGACCATGCTGATCCTCATGTAGGTGATCTTTAGAGGTTAGGAAATTTTCTATGTTTAATACTTTTTGCCTTCAATTTCCCTCGTTTGGGACTAGAATGCAAGAGATCAGCATATAGTGACCTATAAATCAACAGAAACTGACTAATTGATGAGACCATAGCAAACTTACCGAGTCATCTCCAACGAGGTCAAAAAAGGCAGTCGGCCCTTTCTCATTCAACATTGCCAAAATGCAATTCATAAGCAATGAGCAGTATTGTTGCCGCTTCCCAACTTTTTCACTTCTTAGAAGCATAAAAATTTTGCGAATATCTCTCCCTGATATACTATGGCCACCAATTACTTGAATCAGTTGAGCGATTCTCAATATGACATTATCGTTGTCCTCTTTTGAGAACCAATCAAGAAGAAAGTTGAGCATCCCTGCACTCACACAGGAAGCTCGATTGGATATAGAATCCCTCAGTAGCTGCAGAAAGATATTAAGCCCCGCTTGCTGCACAGAATCACTGCTCTGCCAATGATAAGCCAACCGTCAGAAACACAAAGCAATGGAAGCACCCCCCCCTTCCTCAGAAAAAACAAACATATGGTCAGGAGAAGACAAACTGATGGAGATTGATGGACTCAAAACCAATTCGTTTATGGGGAGGGAACAGTATTTTGCAACTTCAAACTCCAGATTTAGAAAACAAAAACCCTACTCTTTAATTCCCCCACCCCACCCAAAAATTAAAAAAAAAATAAAAAAATAAAAATAAAAATAAAAAATAATAAAAACTGCTTCAGTTGCAGATGAAATACCAACCTCTTGTAAGAGACTTAGGTAAAGAATTATTGCATCTTCATTCTGCACAATAGATATAGAAAGAGAATTATATAAGCATAATGCAGAAGAAATCAGAAGTTAAATAATGATGTTTTGACGGTTTAAATACAGTTAAAACATCAAAAACCTGATTTATTTACATCCCTGTACATAAGGGACAATCATAATACAATTGCTATTCAAATGAAAGTTCAAAAATGTATATCAACAGGACAGTAAAAGGATAAGGATGAGTACTTTTATTGAAGGATTCCCTTTCACATCAAATTTGCCATCCACAAGCATGTCAAGCAGTGAATTTAAAAGGCACTCACTAGCCTGACTGTGGCAATACTCCAGCAACAAACTTTGCAAAGTCTGATAACCCTTCCCTACAAGATTTCTGAAAGAGGCCTGAAAGACAATATGTACAGAAAATATAACAGCACGAACAGAAAAACCAAGACTTTAGGTAAGTGGATTCAATTAGACATTCAGAGGTTAAAGGCAGTAAATCCAGAGTATATCAACTCATACACTGCTGCAATGTTGCTCAATTAGAACATCAGAACTAAAAGAAGGAATCTAATAAAATTATTTGGCAGAGTACAATTATGATGAAAACCCTGCCCAGTGATAGGAGGAATAGTTTTGAACCTATCTGATCCCTACGTTTAAAATTTAATAGGGAATGAGAAGAATCTATGACCTAAATACTTTAATTGCATAAAATCCAACAAGAGCATAACACATTGAAAGCATAGGAAAAGAAAAAGATTTTTGGGGGGGGGGGGGATGGGGGGTGGAAGCCAGTGGTTTATTTTCTATGACCAACTTAAATCTTTGGCTAGCCGGAAGAGGTTCATACCTTTGATATGTCATTATTGGAAAGAAGACTAGTCAGTGTTTGGAGGACATCAAGGACCAATTTCTCCGCATTCATAGAATCAACAACTCCATTGAGTAAGGAGACAACGTGAATAAAGCATTCGCCATTACGGAACAATTCCTGATAATACTGAAAGCACACAGTTTTGCAAATATAAGACATCAAACCAATCATGAAATCAAGGTCCATAAAGACAGGAAACATATAAGGTAGAACAAAAGTGAGACCAACAATAGAGTGATTGAGTTACAGAACATGGTGCAAAAGGAGAAAGAAAAAAGGAGTGCTATAGACGAATACCTCTTGATCCATCAACAGCATCTCTCTCACGCCAGCCAAAAGCTCAATTGACACTTCTGCAAAATCTATTTCCTTTTCTTTTACCTGGGTAAAAGTTTCCAGGTACCTAGAGCACAATTGCAACTTTGCTGATTGATCATCCTTAGAACTAGGAGCAGCCTGCCCATCCAAAATCCAAGCCCCGGCATAGTAACAAATAAGCAATCAGGAAAAATTACCTCAAGGCAAAACATAGAAAAGATTCAAAGTAAAAGAACCACCTTCATCAGGTCAAGAATATAACCAAGCATGAGATTTCTTAAATCTTTATCCCAGAACAAATCAAACAAACAATCAATGCACTCTGCATCATGTAGCACCAAACTTTTTGCATCATCAGCTACACAAAAGTAGGTGTTGAAGAGCTCCACAGTTGCTCCCATGCTCCTATCGAAATTGAGCAATGCTGCAGGAATGTCTGATCTATGACAACTCTTAGGTGGGATATCCTCAACTTTGGTCAATTTTTCACTAGGGGTTGAATCATTAGGCCTAAATTCTTGAGCTTGAATGCAAGCAACTCTAAGCACTCGGGACATCCCCTTAAGCTCCTTGAAAGAAGCAAGCGTTTTTTCCCGTGCATGTTGCAATATTTGAAGTAGACTTTTACAAAGCACCGTTGCAATCTCTGGATTGTGAGCAGAACGCTCAAGTGCATCTAATAAAGCTGAACACTCTGGCTGCCATACAAGAGAAAAAGAAAGTCAGCATGCAGTGGGAAATGGAACTTTAATATGAACAAAGTTTTGCAAGCTTCCAGGATCCAACTTCAAAAAAAAACTTAAACTGGATTAAAGAGAGCAGAAATTGCCATTATTTAAATAGGGCGCATAAATAAAATTCTATCACATGCAAATGTAATTGAGTATGGCACAAAGATGAATTCAATTTCCTGTAGCACCTTTTGTACACGGGTGACACCCCCTTTGTATCTTTCTGTACTTATCAATTATAAAATCTCAGTAGAATCATCTCACATACACCATAACTGGAATCAAAGCATCACAAGAAATGGAACCAGACCCCATCAAACTTTTCAAACTTAAATCCTTTTAGAAATCGGCAAAAAAAACTTATGTATAATTTCTTTATAAAAACTTTCAGATTACGCAGTCTTCTGCTTTTAAAAATTATGTTTTACTGCAGGCCAGGTTGAATGATTGTTAATCAACTAAGTGAAATAGGCAAAAACTAACTAACCAAATTATGTGTAGTTTCCTTGAGAGTTGCAGCAAACTCAGCAAATGAGATGACTTCCATTTGGAGACTTTCTACTGTAAGAACCAGCACTTCATTATCATTGCCAATAGTGATAGACGATAAGCAGGAACCCTTGGTTGCTGAGCAATCAACTTCAAAATCTTCCAAAGCTGCTCCAAAAAAGTTCTCTGAGAAGACAAGTTCCCATATTCGTTCCGCCCGAAACACTTCAAGCAATGTCGGTAAGGAACTCAAAAACTGCCTTAACGCATGCAGAGCTTGATGCTGTAAGATACACACGAACATTCTACAGAAACCAGCAAAAAAATATCACTGAGTTCTGATAACAATAATTGACAGCACCTCCATTCCAGGAGGAAAAAAAAGTATGAATGCTGACAAAAAGGATCCAATAATAACCTTAAAAAAGCAGGCAATTCATCTTGATTTGAGAAAGCCTTGATGCAAGGAAAGACAATCAGAAGAACTCTTAATAACCATCTTACTGAAAGTTCAGAAAATAATGAAGAAACAGGCACATTATGTCGGCCAGTTGATCCATCAATACTTTCAGACATAGTATCTTCAAAAGCAACCATAAAAGAGCAGAAACTCTGGCTCAATGTAAAAGCATAATGTTGCCAATATTTTATGAATTCCCCAGCAAGAGACACTGTTGAAGGCTCTTTATTCCAAACTTTCTCTTCACTGTCATGCTCTGATGTCGTGGCTAAACATTCCAGATCACTTTGTACAGAAAACTCCTTCCTCCGTAGCTCAAAATTTTGAAGTGCAAAAGCAGGAATGCAGAAGCTGTTTGCAAAGTTATGCACTCTTCCATTCTCACACAAGAATTGCATGTTATTCACATTCCCATATCTAGGCATCCGTTAAGAAAATAACCAAGTACTGATGCATACTTGATATTGGAGATATTCCAGATGACTAGAGAAACTAATATTAGAAAAAAGTAATTAAGTATACAGCCGTAAACAACAATCAATAAACTTGTTTCAGTAATAGATATATATAACCTGTTCAAAATGTATTTAAAAACATTAACCTATTGCATTGTATGTAGGTAGAGCCGTAGAGGGAAAAGTTGAAATGTATTAAGGATACACTGCCTCTCTAAGAACCTCCAAAGATAGCACGTGAAGTTGAAATAAGGCAAGCAGAATGTTTTCATACCTGCAAACAATTCACAGTAAATAAAAACAGCTAAAAGGCTGATAAACAGAAACACTTTAATTACAACAAAGCACAACATCTAGTACAAATAATAAGATCATAACCAAATTTAAGGTAGGCCCCTCAATCAAAAGCTTATCGATATGGATTTGCACCAGCTGCGAAGACCTATTATGGATAGGCAAAAGACTAGTAAAAGTATTAAAACATTCTTATTCAGACAAACTAACATGTCGCAGGACTCATTTATATCAGAAAGATTACAAGTTTTTTCACATTGAGTATCAAGGTATGCAACTGATTAAAAGTATCTACCTCTCCCTGAAATTTGGAAAGAACTGGGTTTCCTTACATGCATCGTTTTCAAAGCCTGGATGCAGCAATAGCTTCTATATCTGCTATTGCATAAAAAGCATAAAACTAATTCCTCATAATTCCCATCAGAGGCTTTATCTAAACAGTAAACACCTTTTACTCCAAACATGAGCATATTAAATACACAACCCAAAAGCCAAATTTTAATGACTCCTATGTATAAGTTGCTAAGTATGTATTAACCAAAATGAGAGAGGAGAGAATAAAGGCCAAAAAGAAGACACCCTTTAATAATACCTATTGGCTGCCTGCGATGCCACTGCATTGCTAGATGGAAGTCCAAGTCCATCCAACAAAACTTCAAGTCCTCCGATGCTTCTAAAATGATTCTGAGCACGAGAGTTTTCAGATAAAGCTGAATGTAGAGCCCTCAAAGTCAAATATTGAAGGGACAGATTAGTCCACTGTTCTTTTATGCTCAATCTTCTCATGACACGAAGCAATTCTGAAACAAGATTAACTGCATGTTATACAATGAACTTTCATACACGAGACACAAGCTTTTTTGAATAATCACAAAAAAAAAAAAAAAAAAAAAAAAAAAGAAAAAAGAAAAAAAGGATTCTGTCTTCTGAACATGAAGATAAAGATTACAGATAAAGCCAATTTCTCTCCCCAACTAATTTACTCTTGAAAGATCCAGCCCCCTTAGCCCATAATGGCGCTAACTAGGTAACCCGTAACCTTATCCCACATTATCAGAAAACAGAGATTTATGAGAAGACCCCTGGAGCTTCGCCCTATATACACACTACATTATTGCCATGAAAGCACATCACCATAACGCTTCTCCTTATCGTTACCAAACCCCTAAAACAACACACTAATGACACCGACAGTAAACAATAAAAAACATGAAGAAAAGACAAATTGATAAAAAAAAAATCAGCAAATCACTACAGAAAACAATAGAGCTCGATAAGTGATCATCCGCAAAGTGAAAGTAACACAAAGATCACTGATTGAGTAGATAAGATCAAAAAAACAAGTGCATCGAAACAAGTATTATTTAACCATTAATCTAAATAAATTAGTCCTTTTTTCTACATAGAAATTGAATTCACAAATGGATTATAGAGAAAGCTGAGCTAATCCACTCCAAGCCATAAGGGTTTCATCGAGTTAGCTAGAATGAGGTGTGTCAACCAAAAGTGGACAGAGGTGATAAACTTTCTTCACTATTTCGCCCATTATTTGGTTAGACATAACTGATAGACTCTACTTGAAGTCAGATTTCTTTGTTGGAGAGAGTGGCTTCTTTTAGCTTCACTTTGGACATAGTTATCTGAGCTACAAACTGTTCAAAGGTAACTTCCTTTTTCATTTTTTTATCAACTCCAAGCATTTGACATTGTGACTAGTAATTATGGTAACTTCTATTTGATTCCTTCACTGTAGAGGACTCTAACAAACTTCTTCATTCAATAAAAAACTTTTCTCCTAGATAAACAGACTGGTACATACCCAGCCAATGTGCAAGTTTTGGGAGCCAAAGAACTCATTGCCAGATACATTGTTATTCCTAATTCTATTCAATTAGAATAGAAATGCACATAGAATAGACACTACCTGTAAATGACTCATCCCCAATCTCATGTACATCAGCAGATACATTTATTGTCCATTTTCTATGCACATATAGCAAAGCCCTTACAATATTTGAGCCACCATGGCCTAGTTTGCTACTCTTGACATGTAAAAACAAAAAAATGCATGGTGCAAGCTCAAATTATGATGTATGTTAAAAAAAAAAAGGAAAGAATATGCCTACCTTACCTACTAACCAATTGAGACCACCAGCCTCCATCACTGACACGATAGCTGTCTTCTTCCATGGATACAACTTTCCACGCTGAACTTTAAATGTGGCAGAAGGATCTATCAATGATGCACCACCACTTGGTAATGAAAACGTAATACTGCTGTAAATATTAGCCATCTCATAAGCATCTGAGTTCAAGTCAATGAAGCTGCAAAGTATTGACACCACATGTACAAGTAACTTTTGCAACAACTCAAATATATTCAGAGCATGATCAGACAAAGCTTCATCTCCAGCAAGAGCTCCAGCAATCGCCTTTAGTTGGACAACAGCCGCTAAAAAAAGAGTTCAATGACTATATATGTCAGAGAAGATACACAACAAAAAAAGAAAGTCTCCTTTTAAAGTTAAGAATACAACAGAATAGAATAAAACTACTTTTAAAAAAAATTATAAAAAAACACTCAATGCTACCTGTCACAAGCATCTACTGAAAAAACAAGCAAATAAAAAAATCCAAAAGAATCAGAAGGAAAAAAAAAACACGGGTTTAATTTAAAACAAGACGTAATAACATTAGCATTTTCTAGAGCTAATCAATAAATTAAGTTCTCTCACAGTACAAAAAATAGAGTAGAGCTTGGGATTCCAAATTTAATTTATATTGGACGAGTCAATTGCTAAAATACTTGATCATGACTATTGATTGGCTCATTACTTAAACTTGAATACCATTTTAAACATACAAAATCTGGACCACCAACAATCCAGATCACATGAATAAGGATATGTAATCCTTTACAGAATTATTAGATTTTAAATGTTTCTTTTAACTTATGAAAACAACAGATAGTAATAATGCCGGTCAGATCAAGGAACACCTCAAGAATAATATGTGACACGAAAGTACTACCCAGGCTCAATAGATACAAATGAGAATCCTTCATCAGACAATCAGCAATGAGCTGTTTAGAATTAAGATGGGCTTATTCTCAAGCTGAAAGTGAGATGCATGATATCACCCAAACTCAAACTCAACCCAGCACAGACCTAAAAAATGACCCATTTAGACCATTTATTATGCATAGTATTTTGTAAGTTTGTAACTTTGTTGTAGCTACCATAATCATAATATACATTAAACGCAACCCAAAACCAAATACAAAACTTACTTGAATTACCAGCACTGCAAAAAGCATATGTTCACAACTACCTTAATAAATGATGTCAACACCACAAATACACCCAAATATGAGCTAGTACCCAAAACAGAGTACCACCATAAAGGTCCCCAATTCAAAAAATAGTCTATGAACTCATTTATAAACCCAAGTTTATAGAGTATTTTAAGGTTATAGTTCTAGAAGCTTAACTGGAATTCATTTTATTTCTGAGAATTTAAAATCATTCTGTAATTGTAGAGCATTTCAAAATAAGAGCATCAGCGCAATAAATTGTGAAAAGCACCACGATAACAAACATTAAAAACTCCTGTTTTAATTTCCAGTACCTTTGATTAAAGCAACAAGTTTTTGTATCCCACCATAATAGCCTAAAATTCTGCAGTTATGAACTGAACGAACTACAATCACCAATGCTTCTAGGGCAGGTATCCCTTCTGTAGAAATCTTCAGGCTTGTGGAGACAGCAAGTGGATCATATGTAGACTTTGAAAATCCGGTATCCACTGCAGTCATAGACAAAAGGCAAGTTTGATATTATTTAAGATCATATATTGACCAAGCTGACAGATAACTAGAGACAAAAGAGATATAATATAATAAAGACAATGAAGAATAATGACAAATCACTATAGATTTCACCAATGACAAGATCTGGGTAGATCTAGATGTACGAAGCCTTAACCAACCCAGAAATACAACAAAGAAGACAATTTAATAAAGTCTATCTATGTGTACCTTTTACTACAATAATCTCCACATAAAATACACACAGGGCTTAACAATTCAAGTATACCTTTAATCAAGAAATCCAAATCATAAAAGTCTAATTCACCATCTAGTTAGACATATATTCCAATATGATAATGTCCATATTCATTAAACATAAACAAGTACATTGAGACACTTACAGGTAAAAACCAACACATGACTCTCGAAATAAACTCTACTCTCCCATTGCACAAAGTTAACCCGTAGGGACATAGTAAATTAAAGATTGAGAAGCGTAAACCAACATTAGTAAAAACCACTGAACAAGAAAGCATTTATGCTTCAGCATAGTGTATAGTAGTCTATCTTCCCTCTTCATTGCCAGGAAAAAAAAAAAAAAAAAAAAAAAAAAAAGAAAAAGAAACATGACTGCGTAATCAGCAACAAGTGGAAGTTGCATCAATTTCATATCGGCATAAAGTTAGCAGCCATAAATAACATAATCAATTGACTACTTATAAACTTTGCAACTACCTATTGTGTTAAGTTAAAACTACAACCATGATTATTGAGGCTGTAGTTAGTAGGTTATCAAATACGAATTATTATCAGAAGCAGCTAATTTTTATTGAAACCATATGAAAGAGAGGAAAAGAAAAGGAATATCAGCTTACACTCGGTGACTATAGAAGTCATTTGTGTTATTTCATCAATTAGAGTTATTATAAATTCAGTTGGGTGTCCAGAAAAGCAACCAACAGATGTGTCACCAGACTGAAAGGATTGCTCCACTTCTGAGACAGTTGACGATGTACTATCTGTACATTCTCCAGTGATGATAGGCTCCCAATTGTTGTGCACGTCTACAAACTGCTTAAGGAAAACACGAAACAGCTTTCTCTTTTCCACCTAGTTTGAGCAATAACTATAAACATTAGCATTTTAGAAGAAATTAAACAGAACAATGACTTGCATAGTAAATATGGAACAATACTGGATATTGTCAGATAATTTCTAAAGACCAGTTCCAGAGTAATATTCTACGTTAATGTAAAGATCAATCAGAGAGAGATAGAAAAGATAAATGTATAAAGAACTGAGCATGTCTAAGCGCTTCCTTAATCAGAGCATAGGATAGCACTTGAATGCAGCAGGCTTAGTCATGATCTACCACAGGCACCCCCACGGCCCCACCCCCCAACCCCCAAAATGAAATTATAAAAATAAAAAAATAATAAAAAAAAAAAGAGAGAGAGAGAGAGAGAAAGACATATCAATATAAGACTGTATAATGCGGTAGGAATATTCAAGAGAAAACTAATTCAATTGATAACCATGTGCCGTAACAAGTGCATTATGGATCAAGCATCATGGTTTCAAATTTTTCTTGGTGCACTTTTCCTTCTACTCATAAAAAATTTTCCTAAACTCGGCCTATGTTTGGGGCTCCTCCAATTAAAAAATAAAAGTCAAGACAATGAATAAGTTTTCCACAGGCTTATTTTCCCCCTCTTTATAAGATAAAAAGATACTACCAAGTACCAGCCACATTCTTTTTTCATTAATCAAACTTGACTTGATACATTAACTGTCTGATTTGCTTGCTTTAGTTCTTACATACTTGCATTTCCTTTGAGTCAAAATAAGGTCAAACTTTGTTAGTGATTAATAGGTAAACAAGTCTAAAAGACATCAAAGAATAAAACAAAGATCTTGACAACCACAACAAACTTGCATTTCATCACGTCAACACACACACTTTCAGCTACCACTAAATGGGAAAGTGGTTTGATTATCCAAATGCATCAACTAAGCTTGATTATCAATCATGCCGCACATCAGCTCAGCAAATACATGACAAGAGTAGCAACCCTGGAGGTTGCAGCCAATAGAAGTAAGGAGCAATTCAAGCACACCTACCTTATCAGCAGCCTTTTCGTATTTCTCCCATAGACCTTTTAGAATTGACTCATTGCCAACCTCACTAAAATAGGAAACAGCAAAGAAAGTAAGATAATATATCATGTCTTTTAATTCAATCAAGCTTAAGGAAAATATAAAAGGACACAACCTAGGGATCATTTATAGATAGCTGTCTTTGGTCAGTGAACATTAAGAAGCCTACTAATAGGAGAACATATGCCAATTTTTTCAAGTAACAACAATAGACTGATAGACCAAGTAATCAGTGCTAAAATAGCTGCAACTTTCTACGAATCAAAAGCAAGAAAACGATTGAAGAAAACATACAGAAGCTAAAGTGGTCAAAGAATCACAAATAAAAAGACTAATTCCACCAAGTACAGACTCTAGATGAGTCTGACAAAGTTGTTACAGAGGAGCTTAGATGCAAGGCACAGAGAATGATTGACTCCGTGGCTCTAGGAATTCTTACTAATGCATGACCTAGCCCCTACAGCATAGGAGACATGCTTATAAGCACATGATCAAACTGCTTTCTTACAAAAATCCTACTATTCTTATTATTAAATGATATTGCATTATGGTTCAATTTATTCACTTTTATACAGTTCTAAAAGTCTCTAATAAACATTATTTCACCTATGGATTACAGCGACTTAATTAATGTCCCACTTCAGTGCTATTTACTTCTTGGTTGCTGTGAATTGATATGTCAGTCCTTGCAAATGCAGGGATAGGGCACAAAGGCCTCCAAGCAATTGAGTGGAGTAAAACTGCAAAATTCATACCCAGCTTAGGCTGTTAGGCTTAGGAAGATCCCCATCATCAAAGGCAGCATGGTATGGTATGGAGTGGTAATATGACCCACTATCATGAATAATATTAGTACTTTTACAGCTCATTTTTATCCTTTATATTCTTCAAGGCTTTGTCAGATTCACCGAAAAGAGTAAATCTACCTATCCTTTCTGAAAGGCTGCAGGCATATGAAAAGTAGCATGGTTGAATAAAGGAAGCCTACATATCTTTTGCGTCAGACTGCATTAAAACTGAAAGGATGATACTATAAACCCACGATCCCATAAAGTTCTAAATGTTTACCCTCACATGGATCCATAGAGTTACTAAAAACCTACATCCCATCCATCAAAGGTTACTTGGCTCGGCTTGTTATATATGAATCTATGATTCTTTTGCATCCAAATGACTTTTTTTTATTTTTTTGTTAGTAGCGAAACAATTAAACTACTTCAACTAAATGCCAAGTGAAATATTATTAAGCCTCTTCGCTATTCTTCAAATTGCTACTCCATCTTTCAGTGACATTAGTTAGAAGGGCACCATGCATTAATTAGTTAACCAGAGTTATCGAGAGGATGAAAGTGACAAATACTAAAGAGTTTATACGAACCCAGATAGCAACAAAAGATGCTAAAACCTTTGTTTTCGAATGCCAAGGAAAGCAATCTACTCGTATATATTATTCACTAAGCTTTAGCCATACTCATAAATACAATGGCCCATAACTTTTTTTTTTCCGCCTAAGGAGAAGTGGTAGGGACATTAGACATGTATAGTTTGCCGCATACATATTCCTCAAGTGCAAATTCACTTTTCACTGATTTTGATTTAATTTCTCTCATTTGCTAGTCAAAAGCTCCTCCCTCACCTCCCACACTAAAGTTAGACTAAAAGAATGAAACAGAAAAAACGAAAGCAATTCATGATACGTTGCCAATAAAACCAAAAAATCCTATTTAAACTCGCTAAATGGAAAACTTTGAAGAAATCCTCATCACTGTATGTTACTTCTAAAGTTCTAGAATACCAGTGAAACACATTACACAATTCTTCAATTGCTCAATCACAGGAAAAAAGTGGAAGCAAATCGTAATACATTGCTAATAAAGCCAAAAGCTCCTATTCAAACTCAAGCTAAATGGAAAACTTTAAAGAAATCCTAATCAATGTCTGTTACTTCTAAAGTTCTAGAATACAAGTGAAACACATTACATGATTCTTCAATTGCTCAATCATTCGTATCATCAAACACGTACTAACCTTAAATTTCGCATCATCTAATACATAACAGTAAAAACATAAGCTCAAAGCAAAATAAAGAACAAAGCAAAGTACCTGAAGCAAACATTATGAGCGGGAAGAGTAAAACGCTCGGTTTGCAAACCCGAGGCAGACTCCGAGTTATTGCCACCAGACGAACCTCGAATGAGGTTCGCCACACCCTTCACAAGGTGCATCCTGACCTCCCCAGACAACAATCACTCCTTATAACTCGCAAAGCCAATTACACCTACACAACTCCTCACTGTGCCCCATTTTCTTACCACTGAGTTCAATTTTTCTGCAGCACACAAAAATTCCAGTTACAACAACATCAAAAACACTCCCTAAATCAGATTTTCACAATTAGTACAAAAATTGATCAAATCAAATTATACATTAACAAATAGCAGTGCAATTATCATAGATTAAACAATAATAACAACTATAAACAAAAATCGATTGCTCAAATTAGAGGATAAAGTAAACAATATGAAATGAATTATACGTAACAACTAAGATTATAATTGTTGTAAACCTGAAAATTAATGAAAAAATTGGATGATCTGAGATTTTAGGGAAGATCTGAAGTAATTATGATGCTTTTTTTGCTCTTTGGAGCTTCAATGGCGTCAGTGAAGAATCGAGGAGAGAGAAAGATGATGAACAGAAATGATTTTTATTTTTTTTCTTTACTTTTTTTTTTTTTTTTTTGTCAGAAAATGAAAGGGAAAGCTGAAAATTGTGATCTGGGTTTTTGGGTTGGATCGTGTTCGAGATAGATTGGTAAGGCGGCAATCCAAATTGTACGTCAGTTGACTTTATTTTAATTGCCTTGTATTAAGCCACAATGGTCTTAACTCTCAAATCGTAAAGATGGCACTAGGCTGGATCCGGCCATGGCACGAAATAGTATGATGTTGTATTGCTTGTGCAAGCTAAATCATGAGTTGGTGTTGGCCAATTTTTTTTAAGAGAAGCTAGCATTGTGGTCTGGGTTTTTGGGTTGGATCGTGTTCGAGATAGATTGGTAAGCGGCAATCCAAATTGTACGTCAGTTGACTTTATTTTAATTGCCTTGTATTAAGCCACAATGGTCTTAACTCTCAAATCGTAAAGATGGCACTAGGCTGGATCCGGCCATGGCACGAAATAGTATGATGTTGTATTGCTTGTGCAAGCTAAATCATGAGTTGGTGTTGGGCCAATTTTTTTTAAGAGAAGCCTAGCATGGCACAACGTATAGCTTGGGTCGTTTTTGGGCTTGTTGAAAATTTGCCATCTTTACTCTTGAACAACCAAATTGATCATATGATTTTTGTTAGAATCGTTTTAATATGCATTTTAAATACATAGTATATTAGTTTTTTACAGTGTAATTGGAGATCGTATACAGACAAAAGGTATAACTATTTACTCATAGTAAAGGAAGAAGTACGTCTGTATACGTTAATGTTACTACGTATTAGTATAGTTACCTTGCAAAGGAGTGGAAATATAATTGATCCAGACTTATTTTGAAGTATGACCACATAGTTTATTGGGCTTCAAAGTGGTAATCCAACACGATCCAACCCTCTTGTTACTATGGACCTATGGCTAGCAACAAAATAAATCGCTCCCATGTAAATAATTAACTGATGAAGATTGTAAGAAACTGGTTTCACACGTCATGGACAATAGATTTGGATTAATTAAGGGTGAACTAATAGACACAAGTTTGTAAAAAAATAATGTATTTACGTGTGATTAACTAGTTTAATTATAAAAAGGATGGTAGTGAGAAAACTATAAAGAAGTTGTGTTTGTATGAATTAGGTTGTTTGCTTTAAATTTGGTAGTTAAGAGATGATCGGTAAATAAACCCTTAATCAAGAGGTATGACTTCATTGTTTATTGAAGACGTACCCTTATTTTTAATCTAACCCAACCCACTAGAATCATTTCTTTTTATTGTTGAAATCTGAACAATTTGGGTTTAAGAAAATGTTAAACATTTAAATTCAAAAAAATAATGTATGAAGGTAGTGAATTATAATAGATGAAATTTGATCATCTAAGCTATATAGTACTCGTTATAACGAAGTATGAACGCGGTTACACAGTAATCAAATTGAAGCGGATAAAACTTGATCAACTAAGGTCTTGTTTAGTTTAATTTATTTTTACTTATTTCAAAAAAAAAAAAATCAGATTAGATCAGATCAGAAAAAATAAGTTCAAATCAAAACATTGTTTTATGTGCGGTTTTTTATCGCTAAATATTCTTAATTTCGTAATGAAAAAAATTGTGAAAATTACATATTAATAAACTACACATTATTACGAATATAACAAGATCCCACTTGATATATTTTTTCCTTATAAATTATCGTACACTTAAAGTCAAAGTTTAATCAAATCAGACAATCAAATCAGACCACATCAGATCAAATCAGACCAGACCAGATCAGATCAGTAAAAATAAGGTAAACCAAACAACGCCTAAGCTATCTATCATCCATGCACCGAGGTACACATTGGATTACAAATATTTAACTCACTATTCGTCAAATAAATCATGCATGTTAGTCTTTGCATGCTTTAACTTCATCACCCAACTCTTATCCTATGTATCACCCGTCAATCTAGCAACTTAATCATTAAACAATAGCTTTATAATTAAAGAGAAGCATGGCGGAAAGTTTGGCGTATCTATTTGTTAAATAATGCACTTATGCACGTCACAATTTGATTTAAGGATTTTAAGACATCTCAGAATTTTACAGTTGAGAATATAATCAGTTAAATAATATGAAAATAGTTTGGAATTGAAGACTTAATATTTTATAGTAAGGCGTAGGGTATAGAACAATTAGAATATTAAGATTTGTTTTACAAGATTATGGTAGGGAGATGCTTAAATGTCAATTAGTAGGCAGACCGACTTCGAGATCCATCTTAAGCTACAATTTTAGTCAAGAAATTTTAATTATCTTTTATTAATGCCATGCTTGGTTCTAGTAGGATAAAGCTGTCTCAAAATTACATACAACAACTATGGAGAAAAATATTGATCAATCAATAATCAAAGTTAAATCAGTAGAAGTTTAATTCTTTATTTTGTAAGTTTGTAACCATCCTGGTTGACTCCAATAAATTAATGAATTACTTAAGCACGATTTTTGGGAGTCAAACAAATTAGGGATTCAAGGTAACTAATAAGATGATACTCGAGCACAACTCCAACTCTCAAATACGCAAACCTTGTCTAGCTTATTTGACGACTTTTTTCTCTGAGAGATAATGATTGAAAAATCTTCATCCTATTAAAAGGTTTTTTTGTTTGTTTTTGACGTTTAGAGATTCACTAATCACTAGCCAATATACTTCATGTATGGCTGTATTTTAGTTGTTCATCCTTATCGACTTTTGTTACTATTCACCTACGTAAATTCAAAATAATGACCATTAGTTATTAGTTACATATAAGGAAAAATATATTCGTGTTCGATCTTGTTAGATTCATTATAAAATATAATAATTTATATAATTTGTATTTATTAATTGATAATTAGATATTAAGGGTCAAAATTATACATTGACAAATATACAAAACAAAAATGAAAGAATAAAAATACCAAGGGAATATTGAAGTAGACAACATTGCTTTTCAAGCAGTTTGTCTGATGTTATTATGTTAATACTCATATTGTGTTAGTCATGTGTCAATATGTCATCAAATGGAATATTCTTTTGGCGCTATATATACGAAATTACGAAGTATATATATCCATATTTGGGGTAGCTATCATTCACCAGTTTCCCCTCTAAACAAGGTTGTTAAATAATAATAACAATAATGGGTTATTTCATGGAGAACTTAGTAAACGATGTAGTCATTGTTATAATACCAATTTAAATATTAGAATGTTTTGATTTTACGATTCATGTACATCATATGATTCGATTTACGATTCTATATGATTTTACGTATTTCTCTTAACTAGCGAATCCTTACAAGTTTAAGACATGCATATATAGTTATTTATAAATATTATATTTATTGTCAATTATTGGTTGTATGATGGGTAATAACCATTTTCTATTAATAATTAAGTTTCAAACTCATAATTTAAATATATTTAATTAAATTTAGATATAACGTCTTGATTATACATGTCGGAATCTTACGATTCTACGTTTCGATTTTACGATTCAATTCCGAGAGCCCCTCCGATTCAAAGTAGAATCCCAGTTTTAATAACTTTGGTTGTAACTCTTAAGTCTTAAGTCTAAACACAACTAAAATTGGGTATATTAATACATTAGATTTTGCTAAGGGACATAACAAAGTATATCGAAACATTAGATTTTGCTAATTGAAACCATATATATATGAAGTATATTGAAACATCTGATTTGCTGATTGAGATGATCCAAGCTAAGCAAGATTACATGATGCAATACTTACGGAGTATAATAATATTAAGAATATACATATATGATGCAAAACTTGACTCACTTATAAAGTTCTTATTCATATTTTTTTTAGGTTTGAGCTTCAAATCTTATCAAGGTGATTGGGTGTAGTATTGTAGATTTGTAGTGATTCTATTACCCTCCCCCTATACAGCTATACGGATTACCTTTAACTGTTTGATCCGTAAATACTCGATCAAAAAGACCGTGAGGATTAAGGAAAAAAAAAAGTTTAGAAGAAGACCAGGAAGACTTTACAATTAGTAGGTTACTATGGAGTTACCTTTATAATCGATTATATATATGATTGAAAATTAATCCCAATCAATATCAATGAGAAAATAAAATCTCACTTAAAAGCAGTATTCTTTAATACTACGTCTAAATTATCGTTTTCAGATTATTCTAAAATGACTCACCGAAATTGAGATTATTTAACACAGATTTAATCCCCCTATGAAAGAAATAATATTGGAGCATTCTCCTTTATTTAGACAAAAGAACAATTTAAAGATCCACACTTTAATTAGTACTATTAATATTTCTGTAATTAGAAAATAGTCTCCAAATCTCCAACACGCAGTTATGTCGCCAAAAGAAGAGTAACTTCATGTGCAAACGGTCATTATTTTATTTAAATCTGGAAAATCCACCAATGGATAACGAAGATTATGCTCTCGAATTAATTTGTCAGGTCAATTACTCCGTATTAATTATCTTATCCCTTTCAATTTTTAAATTAATTTCCACTGAAAACCATTGTCTAGTACTCTAGCTAGTGTATTGTAATGATTTGATATAGCGTGATCATTACTGTTCCTTTTTCTTTTCTAAAGAAAAGATCGAGCATTATATTAATTAAATGAAAATGTCCATTTCCGCCAAGGTTACAATACTATGAGGAAAGGAACTAAAACGTACAAACTCATCATTCCCCTCCCCCCCCCCCTCTTATCCTCCCTAGCAATTAGGTGAGCTACCGTATTACAATTTCTCTTGGCATGTGAAAAAAGACAAACATTGAACCACGCTCTATCCAATCTAATATCATCATAAACGACATGAATTGGGACACGACCATCAATTTCAGAGGATGTGGCTTTAATGACATTCACCACATCCGATTCAACCTACAAATTCCTATAATCAAACCGCTTGGCAAGTTGAAGTGCATATCTTACGGCCTATGCTTCAACACACTCTGGGGTAGAGGCCTCCATTTTCTTCATGGTTGTCAACACAAAACGACCATCGGCATCTCTGAATACAATCCACAACCCCGTATTTCCCACCGCAGGTACATGCACATCAACATTGGCTTTGATGCATCCTTGCGGGGGGCACTTCTGCACCACGCTACTAGTCGTAGCTGTTGGAACAATAGGGAAAAATACCTTCTTCGCATATTATGTATAATCCTCAACTAACCTGCAAAAACCAGCCACAAGCATATCACAACATCAGGGTGCTCATTTTCGAAGACAATCAAGTTCCTGCAACGCCACGCTGCCCACATTAGAGCAGCCATACGCCTCAATATACTTCCCTCCACCTTACCATATAGCCACTTCCATCTAGCAATGAAGGATTCGGTAGGAGAATCAATTAAGTGTTCAGAAAGCTCGCTATGCTCCCAGATTTCTTTAGCTGCAGAACATTCGAACAAGGAGTGAATTATCGTTTCTCTCGCCCCACCGCAAATATGACAAGTAGCGTCATTAGTGACATGTCGCTGCACAAGTCGATCCTTCACAGCGAGGTTCCCCTTAACAGCACCCCATAAAAAGTGCTTGAGTTTGGGAGGCCCTTGTGTGTTCCACACCAATCTCCAGTAGTCCTCATTACTTCCCACATCACCCACCACAGCCATTACATCTCTTGCAAGCCAATAGCATGATTTCACAGTAAATATGCCATTCTTTGTGCAGCTCGAATAAATATTGGGTAATTCTCTGTTTCTCATTGTGAGAAACAAGTTTTGTTTCTCATGGGGTATGTGTCAAGATGTGGGGCTCCCACTCATGACACATACGCGGTCTCCACCAGTGAAAAACATCATATTATTTTCCAAAATGCCATTATGAGAAACAAAAGTGTTTCTCATAATGAGGAACTGGGGCTCTCTCAATAAATATTGTCTCTAGCAGGGTGGCTCGGCAAAGGGTTAGTAAGAATAAGAGCATCAGTTTCATTGTCAAACAAATCATGGATTTTTACAGCATCCCACCTTACACACCCCTCAACCATTAGCTCATTTACCATCGCGTTCTCCTCCCTGCCATTCGGTTGCTGCAAAAAGAATTGCTTGCCATCCTTTACCAGCCATGCATCCTTCCAAGCTCTAATGTCACGCCCATCACCCACTCTCCACACCAAGCCATCACGAAGCAATCCTTTGGCGCCCCAAATACTCCTCCAAGTGAAACTTGGCTCGTGACCTCTATTAGCTTCCAACACACTTGAGTTCTTAAAATAACGAGCCTTGAGAATTTTCGAAATCAATGTATTCGAATTAGATTGTAGCCTCCATATTTATTTTGCTAAGAGTGCTTGGTTAAATCACTTGAGATCACGAAACCCCATTCTACCTTTTGCCTTCGGTAGACACAAATTTTCCCAACTTTGCTAGTGCATTTTTCTATGATTTACAGAGCCCCACCAGAATCGACATAGGAGACCGTAAATTTCATCAATAAGACCGTTCGGCACCTTGAAAATACTCATCATGTAAGTTGGGATTGCTTGAGCCACAACTTTGATTAGCACCTCCTTCCTCGGTTTTGAAAGCAACTTCTCCTTCCACCCATTCAATTTTTTCCAAATTCTCTCCTTCAAACACGCAAAAATAGCCTTCTTCGATTTGCCGATGATCGTCGGAAGCCCCAAGTATTTTTCATGTTTATCCACCTCTCGAACCCCCAAAGTGTCAACAATAGCTTGCCTTCTCTCTGCAGTCACACACTTGCTAAAAGCGACCTCTGTCTTATCTAGATTGACTTTTTGACCAGATACTCTTTCATATGAACTTATGATCTCACCTATTTTTTAACATTCCTGCAGAGTAGCTTTTGCAAAGAAAATACTATCATCAGCGAAAAACAAATGAGACACCCTAGGAGCAGAGTCGCAAATTTTTGCCCCACTTAATTTCTTTTCATGATCAGCTTTTGATAATAAACTCGAAAAAGCATCCGCACATAAAATAAATAAATAAGGTGAAATTGGGTCACCTTGCCGGAGGCCCCGAGATGGAACAACCGAACCACATATTTCATCATTCACCTTGAAAGAGAAAGAGACACTCGAAACGCAATCCATTATTCTACGCACCCAATTATCAGAGAAACCCATCTTGCACATCACCCTCTTCAAAAAAACACCATTCAACTCTATCGTATGCTTTGCTCATATCGAACTTCAATGCCACAGTACCACGCCTTCCTTCTCCCCCTCTTTTCACAGAATGAAAGATATCAAAGGCAATCATAGCATTATCAGTGATCAAATGGCCCGGAATAGAGGCACTTTGATTTACAGAAATAATATCATTAAGGAACATCTTCAATTTATTTGCCATAGTTTTTGATATTATTTTGTAAATCACATTGCAACAACTAATCGGTCTAAACTCAGTCATAAATTTAGGATCGTTACATTTGGGGATTAACACAATGCACGTCCTATTTATCTCTGCAATATCAACCAAGCCATTCCACCAATTCTTGACTAGAGCAACAATATCAACGCCAAGTATATGCCAAAATTTTTGGAAGAATAAAGCATGCATACCATCCGTACCTGGCGGCTTATTTGGGTGCATTTGAAAGAGCGTTTTTAATATCATCCGCACTAGGTTCCTCGTCCAACACATTGTTCATTTCTGCCGAAACAAGATGCTTCACGCCATCAAGGGCTGCCTCAAATTCGGAGGGGTTACTCGTTGAAAACAGTGAACTAAAACAATCAGCAACAATGGTCTGTATACGGCGTTCCACCACCTGCCATTTCCCATGTGAGTCAAAGAGTCCAGCAATACGATTCTTCTTACGCCTTTCACTTGCCTTCCGATGAAAATAAGCCGTATTTTTATCCCCATCATGCATCTCATTAGCCCAGGATCTAGCATACTGTAGACACCTGATTGTGTCTCCCCAAAAACCAAACCCAGTGATGAGTACCTTTCACGTCTTTGATTATCGAGTTAGGTGAAGAGTTGAAGAGTCTCGTGAAGTTCCCTTTAGTCTTGACCATTTCTAACCTTTCTTTAAATATTTTAAGCAAAAATCATTCATTTCGTGTCATTTTTATAAAAACGTCCAAACCAGTTTATTTTGGTCCATAATTTAGGTCCAATAATTGTGAAGTTGGATGGGGTTTGAAAAGAGTTTTCCAACAATATATTATAATCCCAATCCAAGTTATAACGAGGAAATTATGGCCAAAATACTAAACTGGGTCCAAACCGAGCCTAATTTGCGGACCCAATGATCATGTGGAGGGTCCTTTTATCTTAACTCTATTTCCAAAACCATTAGGATTTACCATAAGCTTCTAGAATTATCTAGAAGGTTGTTTTGAGTCCTAAATCCATTAGGATTGATTATTAGCTTCTAGAATCTTCTAGAAGGTTCTAATTTATCCTCTTTTTGAAAAGATAAAGACTAAGAATTTTACTTCGGATAAAACATGTGTTTTTAATAGATAAAATAAGGATAAGTACAGATATTCGACTAACCTAATTTGATTGAAACTCGGATTCCGTACGGATCTTATCTTCTGAAAAGCATCACGCAGCGATGGAATCATCGCACAGCGATGCAAATATCACGCAGCAATATAAGCCAAATATCACGCAGCAATATAAGCATCGCGTCGCGATGAAACCATCGCCACGCGATGAAAAGTGTTTTACTCCGAGTCGGATTATGACTCTTTTTCTGATCTTTTCCATCGTTTTTCCCTATAAATACAATCGTTTTCCTTTGTTTTCATTCACCAACAATCATCATCTAATCTCCCTCTATAAGCTATAAGTTTCTCTCTCTTTCTTAGCCCTAGCCTAAACATATCACACACCATACGACCTTTGCGAGACTTGAATACTCCAAGCCCTTCTCGTAGTTGCCTTCGACCTCGACGTGAAAGGTTGATAGTTCTGAGCGTTTGGTTCCTAATCTATATTTCAATTCTTATTTGATTTGTTTATTTGGTTTATACACTAGGCGAAAAATGGAAATGAGCACCGGTTCAAAACCCCCCTTTAGCACCAGTTTTGAACCGGTCTAGATTTGAGGGATGCTAAAAAAAAATTAGCACCGGTGCGAAAACTAAGAATTAGCACCGCTTAATCGGTGCGAATTCTTTGTTTTGGTACCGGTTAACCGATGCTAAAAGTATATAAGGCGCGCTTTTTTTTTTTGTATTAAATGCAATTGGCACCGGTTAACCGGTGCCATTACATGTATTTTTTTTTTTGTTTTTTTTGCAATAATAATAATATTAATACTAATAGTAATAATAAAAACCCTGTACATCCTTCATTAATTCTATCATTATTATAATATTAAAAATAATAATAATAATAATTTCTAAATTGAAATAATAACAACAATACATAGATATTAATAATTCCAAATGCAATACAATGAAGTGTCATATTTACAAAGAATACTGATTAATAATGTAGTTAAAAAGTTAACGAAATCTAAATTCAAATAAAAGTGACATTTACAAATTAAAGGTGATGAAAGACGCCAACATGTCTCGAACTTCATTATGTTTCTTGCTTGTCAACGGACCTTCCCTTTGTACCTTGCAAAACTTGGAATGACAAAAATTATGTTAGAATTAATTATTTAGGTTATGCATGTATAAACACATTTTTAAAAAATTAAATACCAAACTTGATTTATTATAAGTGGCTCAAATATATAGAATGTTTCTATTATTTGTAAGTATAAACAAGCAAGTAATAGGCAAATTCATACATTTACAAGTTCACTTAGGCAAAATTTTATTACTTAGGCCTATATGACTACTACTTTGCCTATTTTCTACATTTCTTATCAAATGAACTCATTCTTTCTCATAACATGACAACATTACTTAGTTATAGGCGTCTAAGACTTGAAATCACATGAAAAGAGCAATTTACTAGGTTTTAGGACGCATTTTCATCCAAAATAGCCCAAATAAGGCCTATATGAGTACCACTTTGCCTATTTTCTACATTTCTTATCAAATGAACTCATTCTTTCTCATAACATGTCAGTGACACTCTCATCCAATCGACCCATCACTCGATCACGAAACCAACTCATAAACCTCTTATTATGCAACTGCATCAATGCCCTTTGACCTTTCGATGGAAATTCATCACGCAAACTAGCCATGTACTCGTCTAAATATGGGTGAACATCTGCAACATGGTGCAACACATATAGGTGTGCTTGTAAGAACTTATCTCAGTCAGGTGACTTTCCTTTCGACCCGATTGTGCCATGACCATCAAGTCTCCCTTCATGTCGACAAGTAGGAAGACCAATAGGTTCAGTAACGGCTATATAGTCGGCCACAAAATTACCAATCTCCTCACTCACGGTCCCTTGAATCATACTTCCTTCTGGGTGAGCCCGATGCCTTACTTTATTTTGCAATGTAACCATGTGTATTTCAAAAGGATAGCACCACCTCATGAACACTAGACCGCACAACTTAATCTCACGCACCAAATGAAGAATCAGATGCACCATTATGTC
Organism: Chenopodium quinoa; assembly: GCF_001683475.1. NCBI lineage: Eukaryota > Viridiplantae > Streptophyta > Magnoliopsida > Caryophyllales > Amaranthaceae > Chenopodium > Chenopodium quinoa. The sequence goes on along the minus strand of NW_018745080.1, from coordinate 2,824,629 downwards.
AAAAAATGAGGGTGGGAAGTACATCTCAAATTTGCACAAAGTCACAACCACATTTGTCTGCAAAGCATCAAGTGTACAAGGATCAAGCACTTTACTGCATATTGTATTGAAAAACGAACAAAGGCTTGTAACAGCTTCCCTCACGTGCTTCGGTAAAATACCACGTATTGCAATTGGTAGGAATTCTTGCATCATAACGTGACAATCATGGAATTTCATACTTGTCAACTTCAATTCTCCATTTAAGGATACAAATATTTTCATGTTAGATGCGTACCCTAATGGAACCTTAATGACGTACAGACATGCATAAAACATCCGTTTTTCTACCCTTGACAATGTGTAGCAAGCCGGAGGTAAATAAGCCTTTTCATCCTTGGCTTTTCCCTCATATTTTTTCTTCGACGCATCCGTGGCCTTTCCCTTGTCCTTTCCCGTTCCCTTGCTCTTCCCCTTTCCTTTTTTCGAACTCATTTCATTTCCCTTCTCCTGTTCCTTTCCATTTCTAACCTTTTCCAGAGCCCACAATTCTGGACAAACCCCCATCTTTTCCAAATCTAACCGTGCACCCTTCCATCCTTTGTTTTACCTTGAATATTCATCAGCGTTCCCACAAGAGCATCACACACATTCTTCTCTATATGCATCAAATCAAGACAGCGCCTAACGTCATGTTCTTTCCAGTACGGAAGCTTCCAAAAGATTGATTCTTTTTTAAAGAGAGCAAATTGAGTCCGCAACTTTTTCTGTTTTCCCAAATACTGTTCGTATACCCTTAACTCGAGCATAAACCTCCTCACCAGTCAATGGCCTAGGCGTAGTTCCCTCTTCAACTGTCCCATCGAAAGCCTTTTTCTGCCTACGATACGGGTGATCGCGCCTGAGCAACCTTTGGGTCCGCACGTACACCTCTTTGTGAGAATGATCAAGGCGCATGCTTGGTGTGTCATCAATACAAATGGGGCATGCTTTTTTTCCTTTGTTCTTGTACCCAGACAAGTTTCCATATGCAGGAAAATCATTAACGGTCCATATAATAACTGCACACAATGTGAACATCTCATTCTTATGAGCATCCAAAACGGAAACCCCTTCGTCCCACATCTTTCTCAAATCGTCAACAAGTGGCGCGAGATAAACATCTATGCCGTTTCCAGGTTGTCTTGGCCCCGTTATTAATAGTGAAAGCATTACAAACTTAGGTTTCATGCACAGCCAAGGAGGCAAATGGTAGATCACTAAAAGTACCGGCCATGTGCTTTGTTGGGTACTAAGGGTGCCAAATGGATTCATCCCGTCCGTGCACAACTCAAGCCTTAAATTTCTGACTTCATCACCAAATTTCCCAAACTTCATATCAATGTTCTTCCATTGAGGGGAGTCGGCTGGATGCTTCAGCATTCTGTTTTTCTTTCTTCCCTCTGCATGCCACCTTAAGTTTTTAGCGTCTTTTGGTGCTGAGAATAGACGCTTAAACCTTGGAATAATGGGAAGATACCACAACACCTTATCAGGAGGTCCCTTCGTACCAGCATTGCAACTCATGCGCTTGTAGCGCGACTTCTTGCATCGTGGACACTCCTCCAATTGTTCATATTCATTTCGATAAAGAATACAATCATTAGGACATGCATGAATCTTCTTATACTCCAAACCAAATGGACACATGAGCTTCTTTGCATAGTAGTAAGACTTAGGAATTTCATTCTCGTCAGGCAACATCTCACTTAACGCAGTCAACAAAGAAGTAAAACTACTGTCCGTCCACCCATGCTTCGACTTAATGTTAAAAATTGTTAGCACGACTGATAGTTTGGAGTATTTTTTTGCAACCAGGATACAAAGGCTTTTTAGAAGCCTCTGATAATGACTCAAACACGTCACCTTCAACACCACGCATCATCTCATCCACCCCTTCATCCTCGGCCTCATCCACCTGATCATCCTCAAATCCATCCTCATCACCATTATCAATAATATATTCATCATTCCTGTATTCCTCGTCCACACGAATCTCATTGCTTCTATCATGCACATCATTCCCATCAACATCCTTACTGTACTCTCCTTCTTCACCGTGCTAAATCCACACATGGTATTTAAGCCTAAACCCACAACAAATTACATGATCTCTAATAATTTCAACACTATTGACCACCTTCACATTATTACAATCAACACAAGGACAATAGAGGCAATCGACATCCATTCTGCGCTGATAAGATGAAGCCCTCTCGTAAAACTCTTGAACCCCATGAAAGAATTCCAATGTATCACATCTACCATACATCCAACCACGATCCTTCTCCATTTAGTAAAATGTCTCTAAACATAGCAACATATTATGAATAATGTATAATTGCTACATATATTTTGTAAATCAAAATCAAACACACACCATGCATATACCATTCATATAGTGAAAAAATGCATGCTTCTAAAGGGTCCTTATCACTCCAACGTAACCCACCCTTGAACGTCTAATCTCACTAGTGAATGTATGTCGACTTTCCTATTTTAAGGAAAATCCGGCAGCATTTCCCCCCAATTCTCCAAGTACACGATGTAGATAATTACTTACCCACGTATGTACCCAGAGAACATGGTGAGGAAATGGTAAGCCAAGATGTTCTTTAAAATCGAAAAAAAAAACATGCATTCTGATGAGTGACATTTATGTTACCCTTAGGGGTAGTGTATTGGTCTCTTTTCTCCTGTTTTTCTTAGGTTTTCTACCTCTTTTCTCCTCTTATGGCTTCCTTTTCTTTTATGGATGAAAAGTATGCTTATTTGCGCTTGTTTTGATAATCTTTATGCATAATTTTATCATCCCCATGCTCTCGTGATCTTTGCTATCTTTTGCAGGTTCCATGACGGTCCTAAGCACGGTAGGAGGCCCCTTGGCCAAGTATGGAGGCATGGACAAAGACAAGAGGAGCAAAAGGGAAGAAGAGGAAGCAAGAAGAGGAAGTTCAAGAGGAGGTGTGGCCGAACCTCTAAGAGGTTCGGTCGAACCAGGGTGTGGTCAAACTTTTGAAAAGTTCGACCGAACCTCCAAGGCAGTTTCAACCAAGTTTTCAGCATGTTTACAGGAGGGGTCGAACCAGGAAAGTTCGACCAAACAAGGATCAGGGAGGTTCGACCGAACCTACCCTGAGTTCGGCCGAACCTACCCTGAGTCCGACCGAACCTACACAGAGTTCGGTCGGACCTTTTCCCGTTTCAGCTGACTTTTTGCGGAGCTTCCTAAGCAATTTTGTAAGGGGTATAAATAGATTTTTTTTTGCTCATTAAAAAAAAAAGAAGATTTTTCAGTTTTAGAATAGTTTTTAGGTTAGTTTTAGGTTTTTAGAGAGAGAAACTCTCAAATTTTGGAGAGAGAAAGTGAGGAGCACAATGGTTTTCATGGATTTTGGATAATCAAAGGAGGAATTTGATGATTTGAAGATCTCCATTTTATATCAATGAGCATTTCTTACTCTCTTCTCTCTTTATGCTTTATTAATTGCTTTGTTAATCATGTTTGAGTAGATTTCCTTCTACTAGGTGTTGAGTGAAGCTTTGTTATGGTTAATTGAGTTATTTGAGATAAATTTGATGATAATTGTGTGATTAAATTGATTGAATTGATGATGGCATGTTGTTTGTTTTAGATTGGATTGATCTCCCAAGATAGCAAACTTAATTGCATGTTAGTTCTAGTTTGACAAGGGATTGTGAATTAGAATTTATATATTTGATTGCATTTTGGGTAAATTTCTTCTATGCACCTAGTCAATGAGGGATCTAGGCTAGGAATTTGAGAGATTGCTCTTGATGGTAATTAATTCCCATTTTAATTCTTTCTTTGCATGATTGATTATCAAATCGATTCCCATTAACTTGTTAATTGTTCAAAGTGGATCTTTTCCCCTAGTAGACTTTATCATACCTTGTTCTTTATATGTGTTTTAGTGTAGTTGTAGTGTCCTTTATCCGTAAATCGACTTCGGCATAGCTTAGGCATTAGATTAAGAACAATCTAGCATTACCGTTCCTTGTGGTTCGACTCCGAACTTACCACTAGACTTGTTTAGGGGTTAGTTTTAGGATTTATAAATTTATTTGATTGAGTGTGGAATGTGCGACCGTTCTAACGCCCGTCAAAATGGCGCCGTTGCCGGGGAACGGTGTCAATGCTTGATTGTTTTTGATTGCTTGAGTCTAGGTCTTTGTGTATACTTTTCTTTTTTTTTTTAATTTTTTTAATTTTTGCTTGTTTTTGTAAAAAAAATGGCAAGTAACTCGTTTCCTCAATATGACAATGAGCCTTTTTGTGAATATTTCAATAGACTTGAGGGATATTTGGATTTTGATTGTTGTAGTCTTTGGGAGGCTTGTGAGATTTGTTATTTTGGTTTGAATGAGCAAACTAGGGATGAAGTTGAATGCATGCATAATGGTGAATTTAGAGCATTATCAATTGATGATGCTTGGGATTTTTATGTTTGGTTTGCTTGGGATGTCTATAATAAGGGTAATCATGATTCTATTATTGATATGCAATGTGTTGATACTTCTAATATTAGCATGAATTCCCATGATTTGTTACATGATCTCATTAGTGAACCTAGAACAAATGATTTCAACTCTATTTCCCCTATTATTCATGATGATGAGGTGCATTCCAATGTTGATGAGCATGGTGTGTTTCATTATTCTTCATTATTTAGCATGCCTTCTTGTGATGTACCTTTTTCTCCCAATAATGAATCTTATATGCTTGATTGTGCCCCCTCTCCCCGTGATGATGATTATACTCATCCTTCTAAAGTTGATGCTTACAATCTTGGTTGTGATCCTTCTCCCCTTGTTAACCCTCAATTTTCTTCATCCTGTGAGTGTCCGATTGATTATTTAGAATCCCTTATTAGGTGTGTTGAGCTTGATTCTACTTTTGGGCCAAGTAAGGAGTTGTTTTTAAATTCTATGAGAAGTCAATTGGAGATGATGAATAGGAGTGAAGAGCGTATTGAGGAGGTAATAAGGAGAAAGGAAGAGCTAGAAAGCCAATTGTCATCTTTGTTGCATGATCTTGAATCTTTCAAATCCCATGTGTGTATTGAAGATGATGATGATGATGTTTTTGTGCAATCAAAAGATTGTGAGGAAGACAACAATGAGCTTTTGAGTGAAGGAAAGAGAGTTGAGAGTGAATTAAATGATGATTTTATGAATCAAAACCCTCTTTCTTATTTTGACCAAGTGCATGTTTGTGATTCCTCTATTCATGAGTATTTGGACTCATTTGAGATTATGTCCCATTTATTTTGTGAGGTTCAAATGAAAAATAATGACATTTTGAGTGAGTTCATTGAGAATGCTTCATGGGAAAGAGATGAATTTGAGATGAATTTGCATCCATTCATGCATGGTTTTGAGATCTTAGGCTTTCAGATTTCTAAGGGAAATGTTGTTTATCGTCGTGATAGGGAATTGGAAGATGAGGTTGTTTCTCTTGGAGATTGGTTGTTTGAGGGAGATGTAGATCACGAGTGTTCTTCTTTTGAGAATTCAATGACTAATTTTCATTCCCTTATTAGTGATGAGAGGCAAGGTGGTGAAAATGAGATCATTTGTGAGACCATTTCTCCTATCCCCCCACGTCATCATATTCCATTTTCAAGAAAATTTGATCATGTTCCCTCCTATCCCATGTCACTCCCTTCTTTTCTCAAAGAGCCTATTGGGGACCCTCTTTCTATTTGTGATCTTCAAGCTCCCCATTCATCGATTATTGAGGAAAAGGGTGATTTTGCCACCAAAAAACATTTTAAGGAGAGTTTTCCTTCCTTTTCTTTTTCTTCTTCTTCTTCTTCTTTTGTTGAATTTTCTTTTGATTCTTCTTCTTCTTTTCTTGGCATCTCTCTCCTCATTTGCGTGCACTATCCTTGTTGCACGTTATCTTCCCGTCATTTTCCTACCTTCTTTCTTATGAAATGTGTAGTAGTGCATTTGATAAGCTCTTACGATCCTTGCAATATTATTTACTAGAGTGGTCAAGCTTGGACCTTAAGCAAGCCTTTCTCGGGAAGTAACCCGTGTTTTATTGCTTTCATTTTCTTTTATTTTTAGAATAGTTTTTGGCCTCATGGAAATGTTTGTGTGCTTGGTGCTAGGTACATAACTTAATATACTCTTATGCATTGGTTTGGATCAAGAATCAAGGAAGTTTGACTCCACTTTTGCTAGCACATGGAAAACAAGATTCAATTTTAGAGGTATTCGGCTTCAAGAAGGTTTAATTGGGTCATTTGCGAGTACTATACCCACCTAATATCCGGTAATATCCTTCCTTGCTCTTCCTCTAATGATTTGTGACTTGTTGGACATATGTTGGTTGGTTGGATGACTTTCTTTCTTTTCTCCTCCCATGGATTCTTTGGTTTAAAGTTTGAGCATGTTGCCTCATTCAAGCTTGGGGGAGGGTATTCTATCATGTTTGGTGGAATTTTGATTCATATATGCCATGCACATTTGTATATGCTTTTCCATTTTCTATGTCTTGAAAATCACAAAAAGATTTTTGTTTCTATCAAGGCAAATTTGCAATGTATTTTCTTTTGTTCTTGCTTTGGACATAATACTTTTGGACTTGTATTCTTGAATGCCTTTCTTCCTAAATTTTAGAGGTGTGCACGGTTTGAGAATGTGTTAGGTTGACTCTAGGATATGGTATGCTAAGGTAGTTGGCTAAGAACTTTGGGACCATGAAGCTCTAGTTCACTTGCTTGTGGTAAGATGGAGTTGCTCTCTATAGTGGATATGAAATCAAGAGTTAGTTATTGCTATCCCTAGTGATGTATAATTGTTCTAGCCTTCATCATACTTTGTTGAGCGGCATATTTGGATCCTTGGCTATTGCATTCTCATATCTAGAACTTGACTTTTAGCTCCCAAGATCGCGACCGTGCCACTTTAGGGGATGACAAAGGAATTTCTCTTTTTATAGGATAGATTTTCTATTTTTGAGTTTAGTTTATATTTGCCCCTCTTGCTAGCCCTTTTGATCCATATACCTTCTTTTCTCTAGCCACAATACAAGCCTTGAAGCCTTGGTTTCACTTTAAATCCTACCTTTAGTTTGTGAAGCAATTTTGTTTTGGAGCTTGTTTTATTGTTTATGGTGCAAGTTTAGAATTATAAGTTCATTTGCAAAGCAAGTATGTGTTGTATATAATTTTTTGCATAAAACCAAATACATTTTGAGAAAAAAGCCGTCCAAAGTTAAAAGAGGCAAGGACATTTACAAAAAAAAAAAAAAAAAAAAAAAAAGAGCTTGGAAAAAGGAATTATTGAAAAAAAAAGGGTAAAGAAGAATGTAAAGCACAAAAAAAAAAAAAAGGGGTTTTGTTATTGTTGTTCTCCCTGTTTTTGTTATTTTGTGTTAAATAAGCTTGGGGGAAAGTTATTTAATAAGCATACTTGGCACTTTTGTTTTGGAATCGTTTGGATCTTGTGGAAGAAGTTCCACCCGTGCTTCACATAGGTTTACCACCAATTTCAAGAGTTCTCCACACCTTTACTCTCCTAGCTTATATGTTAATACCTTGAAAGTCCTTTTGATCCTAGAGGGTTAAGTCATTCAATGATGGCGGGAAATAGGAATCAAGCCTATAGAGCGAGTTTGCATAGCCAAGATGTCGGGTAACCTTCTCAATGTTTTTAATTTCTTATTTATTTTCCGGTTTCTTCGTGGAATCATGAGAAGCTAACTTGAAAGTGGATTTGAAACTAGTAGAGAGAACGTGGTTTGATTGGTTGAAACAAAAGGTGGAATGTGTTTCCTTTAGTTCTCTATTCTTAGCATATGTTATGTTTCAATCAACCTTGGAGATCTTAGAACGTGCATACCTTTATTATTTTAGAAAGATTGACATTCATTAGTGTTTGTTCCATCATAAAAGTCCACTCTCGAACGCTTGTAACTTTTCTCTTACTTTGATTTATTTTATTTTATTTATTTATTGCCTTGCCTTGATTTTTGTCAAGATTTATGGGTTAAACTCTTAGGACACCCTTACGAGAGCTTACTCGTCCTCTAGAGCGATCTATGGGGTTTAAAGTGCTTGATGCATGCGCTAAATGCATTCGTGATTCCTACGAAAGTGAGTTAGTGTATATTCTTTCTCTTCTAGTTTTATTTTATTTTTATTTTTTTTTTAAAAAAAAAAAAAATATACATCGTTTTCCGTTGTGTTTGTTTTGTTTTGCTCGAGGATGAGCAAAAGTTAAGCTTGGGGGTGTTTGATGAGTGACATTTATGTTACCCTTAGGGGTAGTGTATTGGTCTCTTTTCTCCTGTTTTTCTTAGGTTTTCTACCTCTTTTCTCCTCTTATGGCTTCCTTTTCTTTTATGGATGAAAAGTATGCTTATTTGCGCTTGTTTTGATAATCTTTATGCATAATTTTATCATCCCCATGCTCTCGTGATCTTTGCTATCTTTTGCAGGTTCCATGACGGTCCTAAGCACGGTAGGAGGCCCCTTGGCCAAGTATGGAGGCATGGACAAAGACAAGAGGAGCAAAAGGGAAGAAGAGGAAGCAAGAAGAGGAAGTTCAAGAGGAGGTGTGGCCGAACCTCTAAGAGGTTCGGTCGAACCAGGGTGTGGTCAAACTTTTGAAAAGTTCGACCGAACCTCCAAGGCAGTTTCAACCAAGTTTTCAGCATGTTTACAGGAGGGGTCGAACCAGGAAAGTTCGACCAAACAAGGATCAGGGAGGTTCGACCGAACCTACCCTGAGTTCGGCCGAACCTACCCTGAGTCCGACCGAACCTACACAGAGTTCGGTCGGACCTTTTCCCGTTTCAGCTGACTTTTTGCGGAGCTTCCTAAGCAATTTTGTAAGGGGTATAAATAGATTTTTTTTGCTCATTAAAAAAAAAAAGAAGATTTTTCAGTTTTAGAATAGTTTTTAGGTTAGTTTTAGGTTTTTAGAGAGAGAAACTCTCAAATTTTGGAGAGAGAAAGTGAGGAGCACAATGGTTTTCATGGATTTTGGATAATCAAAGGAGGAATTTGATGATTTGAAGATCTCCATTTTATATCAATGAGCATTTCTTACTCTCTTCTCTCTTTATGCTTTATTAATTGCTTTGTTAATCATGTTTGAGTAGATTTCCTTCTACTAGGTGTTGAGTGAAGCTTTGTTATGGTTAATTGAGTTATTTGAGATAAATTTGATGATAATTGTGTGATTAAATTGATTGAATTGATGATGGCATGTTGTTTGTTTTAGATTGGATTGATCTCCCAAGATAGCAAACTTAATTGCATGTTAGTTCTAGTTTGACAAGGGATTGTGAATTAGAATTTATATATTTGATTGCATTTTGGGTAAATTTCTTCTATGCACCTAGTCAATGAGGGATCTAGGCTAGGAATTTGAGAGATTGCTCTTGATGGTAATTAATTCCCATTTTAATTCTTTCTTTGCATGATTGATTATCAAATCGATTCCCATTAACTTGTTAATTGTTCAAAGTGGATCTTTTCCCCTAGTAGACTTTATCATACCTTGTTCTTTATATGTGTTTTAGTGTAGTTGTAGTGTCCTTTATCCGTAAATCGACTTCGGCATAGCTTAGGCATTAGATTAAGAACAATCTAGCATTACCGTTCCTTGTGGTTCGACTCCGAACTTACCACTAGACTTGTTTAGGGGTTAGTTTTAGGATTTATAAATTTATTTGATTGAGTGTGGAATGTGCGACCGTTCTAACGCCCGTCACATTCACCACCTATGTGAGAGTAAACGTTCAAGAACAGTCCCAACCGGGGACTATTCAAGACTTTCTCCTAATGAGAAAGCCTTGAACGAGTATCTAGGCGTATGATGATGCAAGCATTCTATATATATAGTTGAATTTATTTGTCATTAAACAATACACAAGTTGTAATAGCATGAAAATACTTTTATTAACTAGATAAAGAGAAAGAAATATAACTTAGTAAAGTTTATAATTCATACCAATATATCAAGTACAATGAATGTACACTTTCTAACTTCCCAATTGAGCTAAATATGTAGTCTTCAAGCTAAACTTGTGTTTCAAATATGAATCTATAAAAGTAAAAAAAAAAAAAAAAAACAAAACTTAGTGATTAATTAGTACCTACATACATTGCTAAAGTAAACACATCACTCATCAAGAGAAACCGAAAATAAAAGCATAAAAATTCAAACAATGTAGAAACATATTGCTAATTAGACTACCAAATCTCACAAACTTATCAATTAGTTCATGCATATACTACATAGTATGTAAGCATCAAATCATCTAAATCAACCCACACTTATCTTAGTTATCTATATATCACAGCTAACAGCAACATTGTTCCAAACCACCTCCCCTGATCATAAACATCATGACCGATATACACTAAACGAGCAAGCGAACACACACACCTGATTTTAAAAGGCAGGCGAAATCCCTAAATAATCTCACCTCATTCAACAAAATCATCCTTAAGATTCACCAGCACCCATAACATATACACATAAGATAACACTCATCATACATACCAATAACAACACATCATACATAACTAATAGCAGCCTATTTTGTATGATCATCATCCTACCAATCTCAAAAGTCAAAATTACAATCACATAAAAAACAAATTCACAAAAATTAACAATAATGGCTTATCTGAAACCAGGAGCTAAGAAAATTGCAGCTTAATTAAAACAAAAAATGAATTAATTAAAACAAAAATTTCTACACATAACATGGACTATTAAAGTAAGAATTAATAGTGGGAAAAATTAATTGAAATAATAATAATTAATTAAAATAATTGATAGAAAATAAAGACACAAATTAACTAAAACCCTAACTCTATTTTGCTCAATTGCCCAAATAATGTATCAATGGAAGAGGGAAGTAGTTGAATAATGAATTAACCCTAACTTAAGGAGGTGAAAAGTGGCGTGCTTGGAGACGGAAATGGAGAATGTGGTTGAAGCCAAGCCACTAGACCGTTGGAGGGGGCGGCTGTGGTGGAGGCCTTGTAATTAAACACCACGACGAAGAAGGGGGTGGTTGTGGTGGAGATCTTCACGGTGGCCGTTGGAGGGGCCGGATTCCGGTGCAGTGGGCGGCAGTGGTGGAGGGGGATGCGTGTCTGCAGTCTGAAGGGTATTTCGATTAGTGCTGTAGTAGACTCCTTTGCTGTGGCCGGTGAAGGAGGGTGGCTGGTGTTCTGATGCAGGTGACGGCAGTGGTGGAGGGGGTTGTTGAGTATTTTTGAAAGAGGAGGGAGTTTGAAGAGGAGGGAACAAACAGTGCCTTGAATTGAATTGAAGCTCGAAAATGAAAACAGAAAGGGAAAAGAGAAGAAAAAGGCGGGGCGGGTGTTTTTTTACAAAAAAATTGGCACCGGTTTGATCCGGTGCTATTTCAAGCAATTCGCACCGGTTTGGTTTGAACCGGTGCAAATTCTCTTTCACTAAGTCCCACCTTGTTTTTTCCCACCGGTTTTTAAGAACCGGTGCCATATCCTCGGCGCTCATTTCAATTTTTCTACTAGTGATATCTTTCTTGAAGTTACTAACGTGTGTATTGTTTTTATAGAAAGAGATACGAGGCATCAAAGTGAGTAGATCTACTATCTTTATTCCTTGCTTTTGATATAGAAATCATGCTTAGAATATTATTTTAATTCCTAGTATCATGTTAGGATGTCCTTATGATTTCTAGTATCATGTTAGGATGCTTAATTAATATCTTTAATATTATTATGATTTCTAGTATCATGTTAGGGTGTTACTTTAATATTCCTAATATCATGTTGGTTTTTAGTATCATGTTTAGGATAAATCTTTAATCTTTATTATTTAGTGACATGCTAGGGTTTGTTATTAATCCGTTTAGGATCATGCCTAGGATCTTACTAATTATACTATTGATGAGATTATGATTATATTGATGATATTATTATGATGATGATTGTTGTGTCAATTATTATACATTGCTTGATTATTCATGATTTATTGATATTTCTTGATCACGCCCTTTTTTGTAGGTTTAAAGGGAATTTGTACTTGAAATCACGCCTAATAAGATAATTAATAATTTGATTTTAGGTTTAATATGATTTTAATTTCAAGTGATCACCAATAATAGATTTATTTGTGCATTAGTAATCAACCAACATAGATTAAACAGGTTTAGGGTAAACTTGTTGTATGTATGTTGATCGGGAAGCACACATAAATATCATAAGAATTAAGTAAAGGCCTATTTAGGGCGGGTTCAATCGCTTTTAGGTTGGATTGGTACCATCATCCCCGAATATCAAATCATGGTTCCGGACCACTATGGAGTTAGCGATCTCCGTGATCGTGAATAGGGTGTAATCTTCGCACCCGTGAACGGTTTACAAGTTCCTAAAACTTGTTGGCGACTCTTTTATCTCTAGTTTTTTTCCCTTTGGACGCCACCATGCTTAAATGCATGGTCGCAGTGGGGCTCAAAGTTGAGTGTTGAAATATTCCCTACACATACCAATACGAATCCTCCAAACTTCGTAGCTCATTAATTTCCCCGGCAAGTTGTTCACATCTAGCTAGCATCGAGGCATCCACATGAGCAGCCTGCGCCTCTTGTAATTCACCTTCCCTCAATTTTATTTTTTTTCTTCACCTCACCGAAGGAAGTAGCAACCCACTTCTTTAAGTACTCGGCGCATAATGCAATACGAGCATGAGGATCACGTCCCTCTCCATCACTCTAAGCCTTCGAAACCACCTCACTATAATCATCTCTAGATAGTCACATTTCCTCAAATCGGAACTTCTTTTTCCTCCTCCCTTTCAAAGTAGTTGATAGTATCAAGTAAGATCGGAGTATGGTCCGAAGAGACCCTAGCCAAGAGTTGGATCGAGTAGTTCGGGTGTAAGCTACACCAATTATCATCTCCAAGAAACATGTCCAACCTTTCTCTCACCACAGTATCAACATAGTTCCCTCTTTTCCACGTATAAATGCAACCCTTATATCCAAGGTCGCGGAGCTCCCAAAAATCAATGGCGTCACGGAACGCATCCATTAGACTCTCCCTTCTTACCGCACCACCATCCTTCTCTGACATACTCATAATCTCATTAAAGTCACCAAACATAACACACGGAACATTACATGATTGCTTCAAATTCTTCATCAAGTCCCAAGTTTTATGTTTGTTCTTCGATTACGACCACCCATAAATACCAATGGCACACCAAATTGGGATATCCTTACCATCACATATATTTGCTGCAAAATGATGATTAGAGTACGACACCACTTTCACATTGATGTCATGCCACCAAAAACAAATGCCTCCTGACCGACCATTATTACTAAGACATATGCCATTCTCAAAACCACAACGTCTCTTTATTCTCTCCATAACACTACAATCAGATTCGGTCTCCATTAAAAACACTACATTTGGCCTCTCTCTCCAACATAAATCTCGGAGAGTCCTCTCCGTTGTCGGGTTGCCGATCCCGAAGACGTCCGAGCTTAAAATTTTCATTGTCGTTCGACCGACCATTATTACTAAGACATATGGCATTCTCAAAACCACAACGTCTCTTTATTCTCTCCATAACACTACAATCAGATTCCGTCTCCATTAAAAACACTACATTTTGCCTCTCTCTCCAACATAAATCTCGGAGAGTCCTCTCCGTTGTCGGGTTGCTAATCCAGAAGACGTTTGAGCTTAAAATTTTCATTGTCATTCGAGGGATTGGCTCATGCCAACTCCCTCTACTTGGATTTGACTGTCCCCAGTAATTATGTCGACCTTCCTCCTCATCTCACATTTTACTGACTCACCATTTGTCGCATCATAATCCATCATTGCACTTCCCCTCTTTTTAATCTTCTCAACCCCTTCTCCACTCTTCTCACTACTTACTGTCCCTTTATATCCCTCCTCGATCCATCCTCTCATATCTTTTCCACTCCCCATACTTTGCTGCATACTAACTCCCTTACCCACCAACTCCCTCCCCTGCCCAGCCAGACTCCCTTCCACCTTATCCCCATTCTCCCCAACAGCCCCTTCAACCTCACTACCCCAACTCCTTACACTCATATCCACCCTAGCCTCCTTCTCATTCGAAACTGGGTCCATGACCCTCACATTGCAGCTACCACTCTCCACGCCCTTATTTGCATTGTCATTGACACCTCTCGGTCTGAGAACATGCCTACTATTATCAGAATCAAAAACCAATGCTAACGTAGCTACTCTTTCTCTAGGTTTAGCTTTAACACTAGTATCCGGATTGTTGGAGAAGTGTAATTTTCATGCCACCCCAAAGGACCCAATCAAATTGGTGTGCCCTTATCTCCAGAACTGCTACCTCCTTTTCGAAGAGATTCAATCTTCTCACACCATACTCTTTCCTTCTCCCTAATTGCAAAGTTCTTCGCGGATGGCTTAAGGGTGATGCCCTTAACCATGTTCCATATTGGTAAACCACCGTATCCGAAGCTTCCCTCTCCCCTTCCTTCGCACCACACTCTTTGTCTATGTGGTCTAACATTCCACAAAAGAAACAAAAATCACCAAGGCGCTCATATTTAATGTCGACCCACTTCGACTTCGATCCTCCACTAGCAATAAACACCCCTCTTCTCAGAGGTTTCCTCACATCAATCATAATCTTCAACCGCATGAAAATTCACTCCAACCAAGAGGATCAGAGTCATCAAATTCCACAAAACCCCCAAGAGATTCACCAATGTCATACATTGTCGAGGAATTGCGTTTATTAAAGGGCACATCTAGCAATCGAATCCACATAGGTGATTTGTCAAATACTATTTCCGATGGCTGTTCCCCTCCCTGCATCTCCTTCAACAGCAATAATTTACCATTGAAGAACCATGGGTTGCCATCAATGATGCGATTCTTATCTGCCTCCGAGAAAAATTGAAACACAAAGAGATTTGTGTCCACCATACGTATCGCAATATTATCGTTCAGTCGCCATATATTTGCCAAGGTTCTAATCATTGCCTCAACGTTAAGTAATGTTCTCACGGTCCAAAGTTTTCCAGCCATAGCCATCTTAAGTTGATCCTTGGACCCTTCATCATCTTCTATCTCTCCGTTACCTCTAATCACCATATTTTCATCTTCAGTTAATTTAAATTTTTCCCAATCTTTAATATGATCAGATTCCATTGACACAAGCACTCACAAATTGGAATTCAGACGAACAAAAGATCGAATTTGGTCGAAACAACAGGCAAAAACTACGAACCCTAAGCAAAGGACTACTAAACCCTAGCAGAGGGACATACTATATATGCCTACTATCATTATTGTTCCTTTTACTCCCTAATTAACAAAGAAGATGAAAATAGACTAAGGCCTTGTTCTTTTGAGCTTCTGAGCAAAGCATATTTCATCATCATCATCATCATCATCATCATCATCATCATTATTACATTATTTTTATTATTATTATTATTATTATTATTATTAATATTATAATTATAATTATCATCATCATCATCATCATTATTATTACTACTACTTTTACTATTATTATTATTTTAATATTATTATTATTATTAAAAAAAACCTACAAAGTCAATCAATTTACAAGAAATTAGTGGGGAGCCAAGACACAATCTGACCCCCCCCCCCACTCCTCTAGTTATAGCGAACCCGATCCTGCTGAAGATGTGAGCAGCTGCACGAGCACCTATATCCTGAGTCCTTGCGAACGCCTGAACCCGCTTCAGCAACGCAACATCATCCTTGTCTAATTCCCCCAATGAAAAAAAGGAGAAGGGAAGAAAACCATAGCCAATAGCACTACAACGCGCCCCATACTTGTCCCGTTTCCGCTGAGTAGCAATCGACACAATACGACCAAGAACAAAGTCAGACAACCCTGATTATGTTAAAGGAGAAGACCCCGTCAAGTCAACACACACATCAAGGTCCCTATCCCAAGAATAAAGAAACACATCTGCAGGTCGAAGAGCCCCATCGTTTCCTCCATTCAACCTAACGTTAACCTCCTTTCTTGCAGAAATCCCGGACCGAAAACAAATATCAACAAGGGTGTCGCGAACAACATTATGCCGGTGTTTAATACCCACCATCTCAGCACAAGACACTACATGATCTCCAAAGATATCCCCATCGAAAACCCTTGAGCAAGCGGAACACGGTGCCGAAATCGAGAACAATGGAACACCCAATCGGTAGCAAAGAACAGAACGGTAAGCTTTACCATTCATAGACTGACTCAACCCCGATATTGGAACCGCCAGCAACCAGGCAAAAGCGTGATCCCCCTACTGGGACTTCCAAATTATTATTATTTGATTTTTTTTTCTAGATTTTTTACTCTTTTTATAACATTAGAAACTGTGTTAAATAATATAAAATATTATTTATTCTCATTAAATATTAGTTATTATTATCAATTAATGTTATATATATTAATAATTATAATAATAATAATTATTATTATTATTATTATATTAATTATTATTATTATGAAATATTAATTATTGTTATTGTTATTATTATTATTATTAAATATTAATTATTATTATTATTATTATTCAATAATTATTATTATTATTATTATTTATTTAATTATTTATTTATTATTATTCTTTTTATTTAATATTAATTATTATTATTATCTTTGAATATTAATTATTATTATTGTTATTATTATTATTATTAATTTTATTATTAAATATTAATTTTTATTATTATTATTAAATATTAAATATTATCATTATCATTATCATTAAATATTAATTATTATTATTATTATTATTAAATATTAATTATTATTATCTTTAAATATTAGCTATTATTATTATTAAATATTTATTATTATTATTATTATTATTATTATTATTATTATTATTATTGTTATTATTGTTATTATTAATTATTATTATTTTTAAGCAGAGTAGAGCAGATTTCGGTAGAGCAAGACTCAGCAGAGCAGAGCAGAACAGCTCAAAAGAATAGGGCCTAAGATTTTTTTTTTGGTTAATTTTGATTTCTTAATATGATTTTAATGTTTTTTTTTTGTTCACCTTATTTTCACTTACATATATTTAAGATTTTATAAGTTTAGATATGATAAGTTCAAGTAAAATAAGTTCTAATAAGGGTACTCAAGTTTAAATTACAACTACTTTTCCCAAAAAAAAAAAAAAAAAAAAAAAGAAGTTTAAATTACAACTAAAAATAATCTCATACCCTATTTCTTTTTTTTTTTTTTGAAAGAAGTCCTAAAGGACACTAAATTTCATTAATTGAAGCCATACGACGTCTACAATTGACAATTAACGATAATGACAAAGAATTTAACAAAATCAAATAAAAATTAATTGGGGAAGGGCTAAGAATCCAAATACATAAATATAACAATTCGGCACATTCTCGATTCGTTGTCTCATACAACTTTTTGAGTGGATCTGTCGTCGCTTTGCAATTTTGTGAGAAAGAAAATTCTAGTGCTGATATCGTAACCCGGATCCGGGCCATAATCAATCATAGCCCTGCACAACTGAAAACCAAATTAAACACAAATAAAATCTTGTCTTTCGAAGGAGATAAAAAAAACCTTGTCTTTCGAATGAGATAGAAACAAAATTTAAAAGAAATAAAGATTGGGGTTTTCCACCAGTGAAATCCGATGGAAGCCCCTTCAAAATTAACAATGGAGGCTAGAGTTCAGGAGAGAGAACAGAGAGAGGAGGCTAGGTTTTTTTTTTTTTACTTTCGGCTTATCTCGAACCCTATTTCATTCACCTTATTTTCACTTATTGTAGGTTTCATAAGTTCAGATAGATAAAATAAGTTTTAACATGGGTTTATTTATATAGGTTATCCTCCAACTAAATTAAGTTTTAACAAGTTTAAATAAAATAAGATAAGTTCAAATAATTGAAAATCAGATGAATACACAAGTACAAACCCTCATAAGCCCCAGATAAGTTCTGGAAAATTTAGATTAGCTCAAATGGGTTCAAATAATTGAAAATCAAATGAAAAAACTACATCCTAAGTTTGGGTAAGTTTAGAAGAAATAAGATGAGACTCCGTATAACACTCTTTAAATTATTAAGGTTATGTTTATTTCACCTTATTTGTGCTAATCATTTTTTTTTCTTCTGATGTAATCCAATCTAATTGATTGTCTCATTTGATTAAACTTTAACTTTAAGGCTATACTAATCCACAGGGAAAAAAATTATTGAATGTATTATATTACAGTAGTATTGGTGTGCATTGTTTAAGTATGTAATTTTTTTTATCACTGAATTAATTAATATTTTGGGACGAAAATTTGTACACATGGCAATAAAGTAGATTTGAACTTTCTTTTATCATCTAATTTGGATTTTTTTTTCTTTTTTTTTTTTGTGTTATATAATAATCAGATTTGAATAAAGGTATATTATATTATTATATATTATGGAGTAATGAATTTTTTTTATTATTTTTATTACTCCCTCCGTTTTAAAATAATGTTCCTATTTATGTAAATCGATGCAAATTTTTAACCATCTTTGACCGCAAATATCTTTAATCTCACACTAGCAAAATTATAAAAATTAGATATTGATAATGTACTCACCAAGACGAATCAAACCAAATCCCACATGAATATATTTGTTTTTATAGATTGAGAGAAATTTAGAAAATTCTCTCTTATTTTTTAAAAGTCAAGGATTGCAAACAAGAATATAATTGTGGAACGGAAGGAGTACTATCCCTCAATTTTCTTTTGTTTCTCCCATTTGGAAGCTTAATTAGGAGATTCTAATGCAAATACTAGTAGAACCTTATACTTTGATGTATAATTTTCCAAACATATAGTCATATGCAATCTCATTAGATTTGTCTTGATTTTTGGTTTCCAAATGTATATATAATTTATTTATTTTTGGAAGTACATAACTTGAGATATATTAGTTACAATATTGTTTTGAAAATTGTACAAACAACTAGGACAAATATTAAAATAAATAAAAAATAAATAAATAAAAACAGTGAGAGTATTAAACGATGCCAATACGTATACTTCTTTTGTCTCAATTAAATATGTTCTTATCAAGACACACTACAATTTTAGTTGGACTTTGATCTGGGACTGTGATTATCTTTTATTTTTATTTTTATTTTTATTTTTTTATTTGTGGGTATTATCCATATATTGTTAAATTATTTTTTAAAAATGATATGCCTTTTAAAATTAAAAAAAAAATGTGATGGAAGAATAGAAGATATGGGAAGACTTTCTATATTTTAGTTATTTACTTAATGAGATAGAGTATGGGTCTTTGCCAAATAAAAAAGAAATGGTCAAATTAAATTGTGACAAACTAAAAGGAAAGTAAACAAACTAAATTGAAATAGAGAGAATTTTACAAGTAATGATATGAGTTACATCCTTTTTAAATAGCCTCATTTTTATTTTTATTTTTATTTTAATTATTAATGACTTATCATCACCCTTTCCTCTCTCAATACGAAAACCAACACGGCTATTATTTTTTATTTTTTTTCATTTTTTGAAAACTTCTTTTGAGCTTCTGAGCAGAGTAAAGCACAGGTGTTAGTAGAGTAGAACAGTTACTATTATTATTATTATTATTATTATGTTTAAGTTTTAATTATTAACTAAAGTTTAATACTTAGCAGGTAGAGCAGGTGTTAGCAAAGCATAGTATAGCAGAAAAATACAGCTAAAAAAAAAGAGCCTAAGTCATAAATCTTATAATACTAGGTGAAGCCCGTATGATGCACGGTTTATTTATACCTTTTAAAACAATTTTTTTTTATGCGATAAAATTTGTTTGTTTTATATTTAGATATTAAGATAAATTTCATAATCTCAAAAGATAATATTTTATATTAATTAATTTAAACTTTAAAATCTCATTTGTCAATTTTGCTTACTTGGCATTTGAATTATTTAATTCTATAAGAAATTACATATCTCTTATTTAATTGGCTATAACTAAAATTTAAAATCCTACGTGGCGCGCTAAGAAAATTTATTCCTACGTGGCTTTATAAAAACTTGGGAAAAAACTCCCCTTTATATATATACTAGTTTTATGCTCGGGCGATGCCCACATGTTTGATAAGATTTAGGATAAACTTTTGGCATGAATATTAAATACTGTTATAATCCCTTTTGATAATTTATATAGTAGTACTTTTTGTAGTTTGTTTGTAAATAGATATCTATGTTATTATTGACTTGAAATTAATGTTATTGAATTTAAATTATTTTTACTGAACTGAAAGTATTTTTAGCAAACAAAAATTATTTTTATTGATTAGAACTTATTTTTACATATTCTCTATTTTTTTTAATAAATTAAAAATCTATGTTATTATTAACTTGAAATTATTTTTATTGAACTTAAATTACTTTTACTGAACTAAAAGTATTATTTTTACCAATATTCACTATTAATTTTTAAAATAAACTTTTAAAATAAATTTATGTATTATAAATGGATCTTATTTTAAAGAACTTTTTAAAACAAATTTTATGAGGGAAATAGAACCGAGTAATAGGATATTATTTAAAAGTTATGATTAATTTTGTATATATGAAATATTAGAAATATATCGACAATAAAACTCTATAAAACAATTTTATCATAAAAAAATCTATCCAAAATTCGCCTACTTAGCATCATATGTGTCACAATAATACTTTGTTTTCGCCAACGTGGCATGACATTGGAATGCCAAGTGTTTCTGTCTCGTGGCCTGGCTGCGAGAACGGCTTTATTTATTAGTGACTAGTTTTGTGCCAAGGCGATGCCCAGATGGTTGATAAAATTTTAAGATAACATTTTTACTTTAATGTTAAATATGGTCAAATAATTCGTTCTGATAATGTAGGATATTTAGATATATGATATCATATGACTTATATTTATATAATAATATTTTTTGTAGTTTTGTTTATAAATAGATACCTATGTTATTATTGACTTGAAATTATTTTTAATGAACTTAAATTATTTTTACTGAACTGAAAGTATTTTTACCAAATTAAGATTAATTTTACTAATTAAAAGTTAGTTTTATTGATTCCCTACTATTTTTTTTTTAAAATAAATTAAATAATAATGCATTTTGTATGCAGCTAGCCACACCATCTGGCCTGACAAAGTAACCTCTGTAAACTGATCGAGTAACCCTTGTAATACTAACTGAGTAACCTCTAACACTGACTAAGTAACCCTATCTATAACACTAATTAATTGAGTAATCACTATAACACTGACCAAGTAACCCTTATAACACTCACGAAGTAACTCTTATAATAGTTGGTGACACGGTTTGACCAGCTACGTATAAAAGTTTGTGATTAAATATATTATAAATGGATCTTATTTTAAAAAACTTTTTAAAACAAATTTGATGATGGAAATAGAATTGAGTTATAGGTTATATATAAAAAGTTATGATTAATTTTGTATATATGGAATATTCGAATTCTATCGATAATAAAACACTATACAACAATTTTATCTTAAAAAATTATCCAAAAATCACTTACTTAGCATCATACGTGTCACAATAATACCGTGGCGCGACACTTGGCGAAAAACTAGAATGACAAGTGTCGTTGTCTCGTGGTCTGGCCGCGAGACCGGCTTTATTTATTAGAGACTAGTTTTGTGCCCAAGTGATGCCCAGGTGGTTGATAAAATTTTAAGATAACATTTTCGCTTGAATGTTAAATACGGTCAAATAATTCGTTCTAATAATGTAGGATATTTAAACATACGATATCATATGGAGTGTACTTTTTGCAGTTTTATTTGTAAATAGATATCTATGTTATTATTGACTTGAAATTATTTTTATTGAACTTAAATTATTTTAACTGAATACTGAAAGTACTTTTACCAAACTAAAATTTTTATTGATTAAAACTTACTTTTACTGATTCCCTAATATTATTTTTAAATAAATTAAATTACAATGCATTTTATATGCAGCTAGCCACACCATCTGACTGGCCAAACGAAGTAACCCCTATAAAACTGATCGAGTAACCCCTGTGATACTAACTGAGCAACCTCTAACACTAATCAATTTACCCCTATCTATAACACTGATTGAGTAACCACTATAACACTGACCAAGTAACCCCAATAGCACTAACGAAGTAACTCTTGTAATAGTTGGTGACACAGTTTGGCCAGTTACGTATAAAAGTTTGTGATTAAATATATTATAAATAGATCTTATTTTAAAGAACTTTTTAAAACGAATTTTATATTGGAAATAGGATTGAGTTATAGAATATTTATTAAAAGTTATGATTAATTTTGTATATATGAAACTATCGGTAATAAAACTCTATACAACAATTTTATCTTAAAAAATCTATTCAAAAATCGCTTACTTAGCATCATATGTATCACAATAATACTTATTTATCGCCTACGTGGCATGACACTTGGCGAAAAACTGAAATGTCAAGTGTAGCTGTCTCGTGACCTGGCTGCGAGGACCGGCTTTATATATTAGTGATATGATATGATATTAGATTGAAAGATCGGAGATGTAACTTATTTCTCCGTGTATCTTATCATCTTAAAATGTTTCAAAAAAAAAAGAAAAAAAAAAAACTTATCATCTTAAAAATAGATAAGAAAAGATATTTCGTATTTGACTTTTAGTTTCCAAAATGCTCGAAAATCGAAATATGAAAACATAAAACGACTACAAATAAAGCCTTATTATAGTTTGAATTTGAGGGAGTTTATAACGAAGTAGTACGATATTTGGTGGGGTAATATAATCATTACTAGATTAGTACCGGCAAACAATTTTTCATATTTCGATTTGAATTTTTTTTTTTTTTTTTAACTTTTTAACATGACTCGCTTTTTATTTTGTAAAAACAAAGTTTGTTATTCTATAATTTTTTTTTTAAAAAAAAACATGTACATCATCCCTTTTTTTTTTTTTAATGATTATAATTTAATGCTACATCATTATATTTACTATATATGTTATTGAAAATATACTAAAATGATGGTTAAAAAAATATACTTCGTATAAAATATTGCATTTTCTAATGAGCTTATACATTTGGAGTAGAAGCACAACAATATTGACGTCAAAGTCAGGTTTGGATTTTTAGTTTCATACCTACTTGGTTCCAGTTTTTAGCAAATAAAACGAAAAGGCAAAAAAAAAATTATAAAAAATATATAATAATATTGACATCATATGTAAATTTAGGGATAATTTTTAATGAGAGCTTGACACATAAAATATTTTAGGAATTTATGACATCAACATGTTTTGTTTTAGTAATAGTTAATAGATTTCATACGTACTTGGTTCTAGTTTCTAACAAATAAAATAAAAAGGCAAAAAAAAATAATAATGACATCATATGTAAATTTGAAAGGAAAATTTTTAATGAGAGCTTGACACATAAGACATTTTAGAAATTGATGACATCAACATGTTTTATTTTAGTAATAGTTAATAGATTATTAGTGGATGGAAATATAGAATCAGATATTACAATGAGTTAAATGACAATGCAGAATGACTCATATTATAAAACTAATTATTTGATGCAAATACTATAAAAACTAATTAAAAGTTAATTAAACTAACATGGGGTACTTTAGAATATTGGTTAAAAAAATTGGACCACGAGTCGAAGACTAATTGGTCGAAAAAAAAAAAACCTCCAGCTATGATCTATCACTTCTCGATGTAATGAAGTCCCTAGATTATGGTGATTTAGTACTAATTTATTCATACGAAAACCACATTTAGAAATAATTAGGACCACAACTCTTTGCAATTTTTTTCTTTTAATTTCTAAATTCAGTATTTTTAAAAAATTCTTTAATTTTCATGTTTTGTTTTTATATAAAGGAGACAACATAGTCATCAGAATTCTCTTAATTTGGCCAATTAAACAAATGAAAACCTACCTTAGGCCTTAGCTATTTTAGCTTAGGGTTATTTTTGATAGAAATAGCATCTTCTGATCTGGTCTTGAGATTAATAGATGAAACTCGTTCGTTTTTCAAATGCTGGTCTTTGATTTAATTCTTCTGGCCCGGGCGACTGCATGCAATTTCATGCACATACACTATTACACCACATACACTATTACACTCGTGTAGAGAATGTATGAAATAAGTACATATATTCACGTAACTGACAACCATGTATATCCCTTCTTTACTGCGTACTTTTTCCGTTTTAAATTAGATGACACATTTTGGTTTTTGACACTATTCATTAATTTTACTTTGACTAACATTTGTGATTTATAGGTATAAAAAAATATAGTCATGTAGTATCTTGTTAGATTCATTTCCATGCGTACTTAATTATAATTCAATTTTGATAAAAACTTTTGACACTATTCATTAATTTTGCTTTGACTAATAAAAACTTTCATTATTAATATATACTTACAAACACATAGTCATGTGATTTATTGTTAAATTCATCTTTATACTAATCAATGCGTGATTTTGACATACATTCCAAACTTTATACTATATTTTAAGTAATATATTTCGTATTAATTAGTTATCTAACATCCTAGGACGTTCGTTAGCAATATCTTTGTAATATTGATTTTTTTAATAACAGTAATTAGATTAACTTGGAGATGTGTAAAATAAGTACGAATACTAAACAAAGAAAGCTACGAAGTGGGTTTATTGGTTAGTTAAAGTCTAATACTCGTAAATTATCTATACTAATCTATTAAAAAGCGTTCCTAAGAAGGTCCATGTGCCATGTAATCCCCCTTATGACGCATGTCACACACTCAATTACTTATTAAGCCACATCACCCCATCAACTCTTCATTATGCCACGTCACCCACACAACCAGCAATACTCCATGTTGTCTCAACTATATTTTTTTTTAAAAAATGAAGAGGTTTGGACACTTACCTCTTAGAAGCTTCATTATTGTTTAACCGTATAGGCTAATTGCCAATCATGCTTAATTTTGCACGCAAATTAATGTTATACTACAAAAGTGTTAAAGACGTATAATACGTACGGAGTACAAATTATTAAATGCCATAAAAAAAATACTCATTTTGTCCCATAATACATGACACAGTCAAACATTGTACATATATCAATGTATTAGTTTGACTTTATTTTTATTTAATTTAATATTAATAAAAATTATTTTAAAATTATATTATGAAACTTTTAAAATTATATTATGAAACTTTATATTAAAACCTATCTAACAGCATATTTTATAACAAAATATATTTTTATTATGTTAGTAAAAAATTATGATCAGATCTAATGTATAAATAGTGAAAAAAGTTCAATAGGCAGAGTAAAATAATAACTTGGGCAAAAACCCGAAAAGGCAAATTATCACAAAAATAGGACAAAAAACGTCAGATGGTAGGACCACATTCTCGCAATTTCCCAATAAGGATGCATTGTTTAATCTTTACCAAAAATAATTTCATTCGTACGTTAAAAAACATTAAACTATGAGGAATCCTATTGCAGATTGGCAGTACAAAAGCAGTAGTTGTTGTAGTACTCCTCCCTAATTAGTAAATCTAAATATTTTTATTTTATTTTATTGAATTTCAACTTTACCTCTTCGAATCTTGAAAGTAAATAATTATCCCAATAAACAGATGGAAATAAAACAACAAATTATCATTGGTCATTGTCCACCGCACTGACACATACAAGTAGTTACTACTCGTATAAATAAAATTGTTTTAACAAAAAGAAAAAATACGATAAAAAATAAAATTTAGTTCAATTTATTTTAACTTATATTGGGTAAAGTTTTGTTTAGTTCAACTTATTTTTATTTATTCGTAAAAAATAAGTTTCGATCAGGAAAAATCAATTCAGAATAAATTAGACAAAAAAAAAAAAATCAAGTTAAATCATCATTTTATGTGTAGTTTTTTATTGCTAAATATCTTTAATTATGTAATAAAAAAATAATAAAAATTACATATTAATAAGATATACATTTATACGAACTAACAAGACCCCACTAGATATATTTATTCTTTGTAGATTATCATATGTACACATAAGGTTAAACTTTAATCAAATCAAACAATCAGATCAGATAAGCAAAATAAGGTGACTTAATTCGGATCCATCCCTTAACCATGATGCTTTCTTGTCTTACGAGGACTACATCGAGGATCTAATTTTCCACCTATTTGTGAGAAATTTGTCTTATTTTTAGCTTTTTTTTGGTGTAAAAACAATTGTTTGACCATTTTAAAAAATTATTTGGAGTATTTTGGTAAAGAGTTGCTTGAACAAATTTTTTTTCCAAAAATCTCATCATGAACTCTTTGAAAGAGCTTTTAGCTTTTTAGTCGGCTAGACACTTTGAAAGTTTTGGGGGGGGGGGGGGGAGGGGGAGAGTAAGGGAATCCCCACCCTAAATGTCACTAGTGGAGTTTGATCCCACAACCCCTTGATTGTGAGATATATATAAACTTTTGCCACTAAACCAAGTTTATCACTTCTATTTCTTTTTAGTTTGCAAGTATTTGACTTAATACAAAATTGTGTTGTGTAACATATTGAGCAAGCGGATAATACAATAATGTATTTATGCTAATTTATATTGATTGGTAATCTAAAAAGAGTGTACATATATTACAAGTAGTGTTTATATTGAGCTTAATTCCCTCAAAACATGCTTACAAAAGTATGCCTTGGTCAATGATCATCTTTGGTTGCTACTGATGGATTAATAAATAATCAAACATCTTTAGCACTTAATATGTTAAGCTAATGCATTCTAATCCATAATTATGTTGTATGTATTCGCAAACTCTGCTCATGTCCATGTTCTTTGACTTTTTCTGACCCAGGCCAATTTTCGGCCTTCTCACTCCATAATTCGATATTGCTTCCCTCTTGTCAAGACTGCTTTCCTCAATCTTGTTTAAAAGCCTCATCCCTTTTGCACACACTATGCATACATAATTGCATCAAACTAACTTACGCCTTTTTTACAATATCAAAGATAATAAGAGTGCAACAAAAGACGTAGTTCAAATGCCAAATCGTGATGGCCGCATTACTCAAGATAGGGGGATGGGCATATATATATATATATCATGCTCATTACTCAACCATGTAGGCAATGAAGGTTTATTGTGCCAAATATATCACCCAACAATGAACAGTTATTAGAGAAATGGTCAATAACCTAATATGATTTTCATGGGTTGAAGACTGAACAAATTTTCATGCACAAAAAACTCATTGACAACAAGATATATTAATATACAAATTAAATACTCAAAGTATTAATAATTATTCCCTTTAATCTCCAAATTTCAATCCCTAATCACTCAAAATAGAAAAAAATTAACACTAATCACTACATTTGGCAATTTTCTAATTAAAAAAAAATCATACAAAAACCATATAATAATAAAATAATAAGAAACCCTCCTCATTTGTTGTCGATACACACATAACGTCCCCATACAAGTCACATAACAATATTACATTACACCAACGCCACCACCTTCCCTCCCTTAAAATATAAAAACTTCCACACTCAGTCTTCTCTCCTCTTTCTCTCTCCTCCATTCTCAACACTCAAACAAACCGCCATTACAATTTCTCCCTATTTTCTCTCTCCTCTTTCACCTCTTCCTTTGACACACACTTCTTCTACCATCTTCTTCAACCTTCAACCTTCATTCTTCATCTTCTCAATCATTTCAATTCCTGCAAATTTTACAACTGATTAAATTATACATACCGATGATTTCTGCGTTTATTCTAGGGTTTTCAAATCAATTTCAGTGATTGTTTTTGGTTGATTTTTTGATGCGATTTGCAGTAATTTACCCCTCAAAATTCGTCTCTCATTAATCAAGATGATTCGAGATATTCTAGCTAAGACGTGATCTGTATTACTTGATTTATATCGATCTAAGTAAGATCTGTATAAATTTATAGGTTTCTAAGACGTCTCAACGTCTCTCTTAATTGTTGTGAATGCTTCGAAAGTTTTTGATACTGGATAATTCATCATGATTCGTGCTATCTTATCTAAGACGTGACCGCATTTTCCTCCGGTATGTAATTTCTTTATCTTCTTCATTTTACTTCCAGTTGATGTTTTTCCAGTATTTCCAACATTTGTTGTGAAATTTCTTTCAAAACACTTTCAACTAAACGATTTTCAGTAAATTTATATATTTTTTTTTTGGTATTTTCCCTCTAAAAAAAAAAAAAAAAGTTTCGATGATATTGTGTACTCCGGTAATTTACCGAATTATAATTTAATTAATTTGTGTATTTTTTTTTCCAGATTTTTTTCGGTGCAAAAAGCTGGTTTGATCAATTTACCAAATTGAGAAACAGTGATTTTCTCTCTCCTCTCCCGTGAGTTTGAAAAAGGAAGAAGAAGAAAAAGATGCCGCACAGAGCGACTTACTTTTTCCCACGGCAATTCCCTGATACTCGGGGTACTTTCCCACCACAAACACCAGTCGCACCAACTACAACAGCTGCAACTACTACAACAGATCTTCGTCACGAGAACCAGCAGCAATTGCAAGTAAAGAACAACGATTTTGAGGTTGTGAACAAAAGCAGCAGCTCTTCGTTCACTGAAAGTGATGCGAAAGAGCTGCTAGTGAAGAAGTTCACGGGTAACAGTTACGCCAACAACTTTAACACATTTGATAATATCACTCGTTCTAGTGGTACAAATAACATCAACAAGTTGGCCGCCTTTTATAGCTGGATTGCAGCTGACAATCACAAGAAGAATAAGAAGAACAAGAATAAAGGCGGCGGCGGCGGCGGTGGTGGTGTTGGTGATGTTGTGAGTTCGAAGTTGGCGTATGATGAGCAGGAGCTTTTATTGCCTCCGGAGCCGGAAGTTGTTCCTACTACTGTGCAGGTGTCGGAGACGGTGGTTCCAGGAGAGAAGAGCTGTGGGTTGTACCGAAATTCGTCGTTGGCACGGCTTTCGAGCTGTGGGAGTAGCTATGGAGCTGGGAGTTTCTTCTCGAGTGAGGTTCATGAGACTACTCGGTCTACGATTCGGAGCTCGATAACGGAGGTGGTGGGCGTGGAGGTGGCGGAGGAGGTGGAGGAGAGAGAAAAAAAGGAGCAGAGTTTAGCGGATAAAGCAAGGGAGAGTTATTATTTGCAGCTTACCTTGACGAAGAGGCTTGCTTCTCATGCAAATCTTGGGAATGAACCCACTATGTTTTTGTTTGAGGGTGAGGTGGATGGCCATGGGTCGGGTTCGGATGTTGCAGCCCTGTCTTATCGGT
Source organism: Chenopodium quinoa (assembly GCF_001683475.1). Taxonomy (NCBI): domain Eukaryota; kingdom Viridiplantae; phylum Streptophyta; class Magnoliopsida; order Caryophyllales; family Amaranthaceae; genus Chenopodium; species Chenopodium quinoa. The sequence continues at coordinate 2,795,237 of NW_018745080.1, read as the reverse complement.
TATGGGTACTTTTTCTTTATCCTTAATTTTTCATGTCTATGTCATTTCATAATCAGGGTTTCATTCGATTGAAAGTTTATGGTCCACCAAGTGATGATTTCGATTCGTAATTGGATCATGAGTATCTCTCTAGCTGTGGCCTAAGATTTTTTTTATTTTTTATTTTTATTTTTTTCATGTGAGACGGTAAGCGAGAGACTCATGATCCAAAAATGAATCCTACTCCCCCTAGTCCTATTTTGTTTCTCTCCTAAATGCGATTGATTCTGTACCATGTTGTACGGTGGAACATTGATAAATTCATTAAACGGATATATTTGTCTATTTTTAATGGGTAATTTACCTTATGGATAACTGTATGTAACATTTATCCGTCAATGGAGGATGGACCCCCCGTTTGCGTGTAGCTAGGTATTTTGGTGAGAGACAATGAAATTAGGATCAGGGGGTACAGATGGTACGTTCCTATGTTGTACCGATAGTGAAATGGGCTACCATCAATTGTTGTTATGGGGTCCATCACTCCATCTCCTGTCCATTTCTAGTAAGTGGGTCTTTTCAAGAAGCAATAAAAAGTGTTACATGGGAGTGATGAAACAAGTAAGACGAAATTCATGAAATCAACACTTTTTTTTTAACAGGATATCTATATATACGGACAACTCATTGTGATGATCACCAAATACACATTAATGTAAATTGAACTGAAAAAGGGAATGGATGTGCTGCAGTGAGACATTATTGATGTTGCTTGAGTTACCCTACTACATGATCATGTATTCATGTTGTTCTAAGGTCCATTTTTTGGCGTTATACAAAGATGCATTCTCCTGCATCAAATGGTATGTAAATTTGTATAAAAAGGTACAATTGCCTCCGATTTTCCTTCTTAAAAATTTTAATGATTACAATCTTATGAACTCATGATTTATAGACTTTTTTTTTTTTTTTTTTTTTTTTTCTTAACCCAATTTACGTGCTGCCTGCTAAAAATATTTATCTGCTTGGATATGTGTTTGGTAGGTTTAGAACTGCGCTTTAGCGCAGCTATTAAGAGTTATATGTTGATTCTTCTTGACTTATGTGCAGTTGTTATTCTGCAGGTTAGTGGGTGCTTATCGTATAACGACAAGATATCGGATGGCTTTTACAACATATTGGGGATGAATCCTCATGTCTGGGTGATGTGCAATGATATTGAGGATGCTAAAGGGGTTCCATCGTTGGCGTCACTGAAAGCTGTTTCACCCCATGATACATCAATGGAGGTAGTTATTGTTGATAAACATGGTGATTCTAGACTTAGGGAGCTGCAGGATAGAGCACAAGAACTATCCAGCACTTCACAAAATGCATTGGTATTAGTGGAGCAGCTCGGAAAACTTGTCTCCATTCACATGGGGTAGATTTCTCACTTAGCACCTAAAACTAGTTTTTCGATCTGTTCTTTTCACCTTTATATTGAAAATTCAATTTTTTCTTGGCATTAAGGGGTAATTTTCCGGTGGAACAAGGTGATCTCCACATGCGCTGGAAAGTGGTTAGTAAGAGACTGAAGGAGCTTCACAAGTGCATAGTGCTGCCCATTGGTAGTCTCTCTTCAGGGCTTTGTAGGCACCGTGCAATCCTTTTTAAGGTAACTACGATTTCCATTTTTACCAGTCTAAATTTACTGTATATTATCTTGGAACTCCCAGTTTGTAGAGGATTTGGATGGATGAGTTTTGTATCGAACTTCAATTCATTTAACTAATGCATTACACTTTTTCGGTATAAAGTTATGGGATAGGAAATTTATTACTAGTAAGTTGTTTGTTGGATAAGGAGGTTTCATGTACATAGTCAACTGCATATCAAGAATTGGTTTTTTCTTGTAAGCATTGGTACTTGGTATAGATTACGAAAATTACTTGTTCCATTAAAAAGACAAGATAAGCTTGCTCAAAAAAAAAAAAAAAAAAAGAGAGCATGAATCGCTTTTCCTATATGGCTAAAATCACTGTTGTCATAGTAATTATACTAGGAGGAGGATTAACAAGAAAGTATCAAAACCTATTTCTAAAGTAGGTTGTGCATTATCTAGAGCTAGTGAGCCTCATATGCACCCAACTTCTACCTATCAGCCAAGTTTGATTGGTAATGTGGTTTTAAGATGCTGAGAATTTACAATTTTACATAGATAATACAAATTAGGAATCCAAACTAAACGCCTAATAAAGTACCACATATTGTCATCAGGCTTGAGATATTGAGAAATTCTCTGCCTATAATAATTTGAGTCATGAATGATTCTAATAACACCCCTTGATATTAAATTATACTTTAGATGGTATTATCATGATGTCAAAGTAATTATTCAGTAGTACCAACGATTGCAAAAATGTTTTGTTGGTGTCAATATAATTCTTTGTTGGTATTTAGATGATATCATTTAAACACATTTTAATACCAACGCCATGTTATTAGAGTCATTCATGACTCAAATTATTATAGGTAGAGAAATCCTCATCAGGCTGAGAGTGATCATTAAAGTTGGAAATAGATAAAGAGTAGAATATTTATTGTGCAGCTGTGAGTAATGGTAAAATTGAACTTAGCTTAATTATAGATGTTTGGGGATTATTTAGGGATGTGGGTGTGCCTACTGCCTAGTTCCTCATTTTCGAAAGAATAATGAATATTATGCTAAAAGGATGATTGTTAACCCTTGGATCAGGGTCTATAGATATTAACCTTAGCCCCCCAAATTACGTTCCTTGCTTTTGCACACATTTACTATATTGTAGATGTACACCTTTCCCAGCTGAAAAATAGATAGCTTATAACCTTAGCCCTTCATGCATGCCACAAATGACTTAAGAGTAAGAAGAATCCTAAAATGAAACAAGAAATAGCTAACCAACTTTTAGGAAAGACATAATTGACTGCATTGACCTTGAAACTGGCCACCCCACCAAAGAATCTTAAGGAGCATGAGTCATGTATATTCTGCTGAACGGCGTTCTTGGCGGCCTTCTTGCCAAAATTGTATGTCTTTTTTCAGCTGACTCAAGTCCAAACTGTCCAACGCTAACTTTCTTAGTAAATATTTGGAATAAGTCCATGTGAACAGTTGCTTGATTGAGTTTATATAAAAGCTGATTAAGTATGTTTGTTAATGATCAGGGCTTATTTTGCATATTACGAAATAATCAATAATGGGGTACTGAATGAAACTATTTGAGAAGTTGCTCTTCCTCCAAGACACTTTCATGTGTCATGTCTAATTATGCTTTATGCATGAAACCTCTATTATTATTTTTTTACTTTTTTTGTTACCACCTTTTATAACAAATGGTGATATCTTCTATGCAGAAATTAGCGGACTATGTAGGATTGCCATGCAGGATTGCTCAAGGTTGTAGGTACTGTGCTGCAGATCACCGGTCATCTTGCCTTGTTATAATTGAAGATGACAGGCAGTTACCAAGGTATGTGATTCTATGCTTTTGCAACTAGAATATATGCATTTGATTTCTTATGCTGTGCAGCATTAAAATCTCAGCTTTCAGTTTATACACTTCAAAGATATTTCAGATAACAACCTTTCTAATGCATTTTTGGAACTTTATCTGCATATAGTATTTATTGTTATTCTAATTTCTGTTAGGTGCTGATCAAATGTCAATTTCTTAAAATGAGATTTGTTATTTATCTTGCATTCTAATCCTTATGTCTTTTCAATTCTATATGGATACAATTTCCAACAGGGAATATGTAGTTGATTTGATTTGTGAGCCGGGAAATGTCCGCAGTCCAGATTCATCAGTCAATGGAGGTCTGCTTGCATCACTGTCTTCACCATTTCAGATTTCTCGTCTCAAAGAATTTCAGCAGAACTTCGTGTACAATGCCTCATGTAGTGAAAAACCCATGCCAAAACACACATGTGCTTCTTCTGGTCTTCTAAATCCTGGTATAGTGTTGTTGATTATTTTATATAAATGTGTTTGAAAAATAAAGTTTGTGAATGAAAGGAATGAGATGCAATCTGGATATACTCTAGTGATTGACATACTTATAGCCCAAACTTTTAATTTAATCTCTGTTATAGGATTGGATTTTGGATAGTAATTTTGTTTCGTGTAGTAAACAAATTACAGCATGAAGTGTTGAGTAAATTTTTCCTAAGCAATCATCAGCTACTTGTCTTTTGTTTTACAATTTATAGTTTGATGATTGCAGGCAATGGAGGAGGTTGGCATACTGAGGAAAGTGATTTGCTCAAAGAAGGGAAAAGCAATGTCTATAATCCTCTCGATGAAAGCTGTAGAGGGATGAAATCATCTGTGGTGCCTTTGGTGCTGGAAAAGGCTGAGAATCCAGTCATTCAGAGATCTGATCTGCTTGCCATCGAAACAGTTTCAGAAGTTTTGGCCATCCCTGTAGCAGTATCAAGCCTTAGTGTTGAAGAATATATACAACAAAATTACAAGACTGACATGATTGTGCAGCAACCTAGAGTTGACAGTGTTCAACCTGTCGCTCAGGAGGTTGATGGTCAACAATGCATGTTATCTGCTTCAGCTATCAGATTTTTGGACCTTGAACCTTCTCTTGCAATGGATTGGATGGAGATATCTTGGGATGATTTACATCTCAAAGAGCGTGTTGGAGCTGGTAATTTGTTCATTGTCCTTATCCCCTGGCTTTGAAGTGTTTATCATTATTCGAAGGATGAGGGGGGATAATGGGATTATCAAACGGCATTCTCTCTGAGCTGTGTTTTATTGACTTTCTTTCTTCAGGTTCTTTTGGGACTGTGCATCGTGCTGAATGGCATGGATCGGTTAGTACCTCCTCTCCATGATTACTCTCTTAAAATTGTAATTTATATGGTTTTTACGTTATGTTCCTTTGAATGGCTGAGTCATCACATCATTTATTTATAAGTCTTTTCAATTATAAAATTGTAAGCTCATATACTTTACCTATATTTGGATGTGTTGCGGATATGATGTGTTTTGCTTTTTATTTATCCCATTTTCTCACAATTGCTAGCCTTCCTTTTTTTTATAGGATGTCGCAGTGAAAGTTTTAACTGTCCAAGATTTTCAAGATGATCAATTGAAGGAGTTCCTCCGTGAGGTACAGATACATAATTCCCAAATTTGTTTTATACTTTGCAATCTGCTTTAGGTCATTTTCTGTATACGTAGAAAGGTACAAATATTCTTGTTTATGTATTAACTGAAAGGACATGCTTGTATCTGTGAGGGTAACGATAAGATATTATTCCAAGCCTAAGCCAGTAGTTTCTGGTTAGTATAGAGCTTGATGCATATGTTTACTTAATGTTCAATATACAAATTCTGGTCTGTGACATACACTTAACTAATCAAGAAGAGTAGCTATTTGTGCAATTTCTAGCTTTAACTCCCTGTTAATTTTTCTGTGAAGGTTGCAATAATGAAACGTGTCCGTCACCCCAACGTGGTTCTCTTTATGGGCGCTGTAACCAAGCGTCCTCACCTATCCATAGTGACAGAATATCTGCCCAGGTGAGACTTTGAAACTTTATAAAGTTTTGAAGACCTGAGCATATATTCGTATAAATTATTCACCATTTTGTCTCTTTTGAAACCAGAGGTAGCCTCTACCGGCTTTTGCACAGACCAGCTTCTGGCGAAGTCTTGGATCAAAGGAGGAGATTACGGATGGCATTGGATGTGGTTTGTGCTACTTACTGTTGGATATTATTTTTTCCCCCTTTTCCGGGCTTTTCTTCTTCAAAAGATTGATTGAATTTTTTTTATCTATTAAATGTTTAATGTAGGCCAAGGGGATTAATTATCTGCACTGTCTTAGCCCTCCTGTAGTGCATTGGGATTTAAAATCTCCCAACTTGCTGGTTGACAAGAATTGGACAGTGAAAGTATGAATACTCATTTGAACATTTTCCATTTACTGTCTGGTTCCTAAGATTTTGTGTTGAAGTCACATGGCTGACTTTGCTTTATGCCCCCTCTTAGGTATGTGATTTTGGTTTGTCCAGATTCAAAGCGCACACATTCATTTCTTCAAAGTCTGTCGCTGGAACTGTAAGCTTTTCCTAGCCTCTACCTGTAATTAACTCTTTTAGTTTGTCATTCCAAAAGAGATTGAGTATATTGTAGATAGTTATAGCAAATTAACACTAGAAATTGGAGTTAATCAGTAAGAAATGAGATTTATGTATTGTGGAACAATTAAAGCATGCAATTAAATGAAAACTATTTTTCGATGATATAAATTTATTTTCTCGGATGTTACATTCTACTCCTGACATACAACTCAGAAATCTCATGCATTAGTACAGTGTTGTGTCATAGTTTTTTTTTTTTTTTTTTGGCCTTATGTGATTATTTAATGCGAAGTACTTGTATAAGTCATTGTGCATGAAAATCATTATCTTACTGAGGCATATTCCACTGGCCATAATGTTTTTTGGTGGTTCAAGGGAGTTATCAAGCTAAAATACATATTGACCCTCGCAATGGCCAAAATCTTGTTGTGTACGTTGTAACTTTGTGGTTGACCTATTAGATGCATAAAATTCTTGTCTTGCCCTTTTGCAAAAGGTATACTCGTACATGATGGCTTGAATGCTTGACATTGTCTGGTGGAACTTAATTGGAAGGTTTCCTTTCAAGTCTATATGTATTAAGTTGCTAATCCTGATTAATGAATTGTAACTGATTTTTGTTTCAGCCTGAGTGGATGGCCCCTGAGTTTCTTCGTGGAGAACCCTCCAATGAGAAATCAGATGTTTACAGTTTTGGAGTCATCTTATGGGAGCTGGTGACAATGCAGCAACCATGGAATGGACTTAGCCCAGCTCAGGTTGGTTTATTGATTTATACCATATATTATCTTTGTGCTTTTCAATTTGCCATCTATATTCTTAAAACATGCCCACAATAATATTGTTTCAGGTGGTCGGAGCTGTTGCTTTTCAGAATAGGAGGCTCACTATCCCAGCAAATACCTCTCCTTTGTTGGCTTCACTCATGGAAGCATGCTGGGCAGAGTAAGATATTTAACCTACTGGTCAATATGTGCATGTTTGTTTTGAAATCTTTTTGGAATGCTAGGCCCCTTGGTATCATTTTTGTTTTGAAATCTCGTTATGATTCATCCAATATGTTTGTCACAACGGTATCTTGACCAACAATCATCATCATCTGTTTAACCATGCAGTGATCCAAGTCAGCGACCATCTTTCAAGAAAATAGTTGAAACATTAAAGAAGCTCCTGAAATCTCCTACACAGCTCATACAAATGGCTGGACCTGGACCATAATGATGGAACATCGTGAATAAATGATAATGGCTTGAAATTCACTTCAGCTAATGATTTCTGTGATTTGGCGACCAAAATACTCTCCACTAAAGCTTGGGGTTTTTTCTTTTCTTGTTTTTTGTTTGAAAGGTGTTGCTTGTCCAACCCTTGTCCTTAGGCAAACCAATCCTTGAAAGTGTAAATGCCGGAGAATTGTGATTGATGCATTACTTTGTACTTTGTAGCGTCTACATAGATGATAACTTTGATAAGGGGATATTTTTATTCATGGATACCCGCATTGTTATAGGGTGACCAACTAGCAATTCTGTTTTCATTTGACTGCTGTTGTATTATGGGATTTTAAAATTGCTATGCAAGGACGATTTGAAAATTTCAGTAGCAAGAGTAATTTGTAAGTTGTTTGGTATTCCGTATTAGTTATTACATATTCCGTTTGTGATGGCTTTATTTAGACGACGGATTTTTTTCTAACTTCCATGGTTTAATGAGTGATCTAGTGCTAATTTATATGCATATTGGCTATGGTATTACAATTATTGTTTAACATCGTTGATACGGAGTACTCCGTATTAATCATTTCTAAAAATAACTCGCCTTGGCCACTATGTGTGCTGTGCACAAGAACCTTCCTGCTGTTGGCCTGCACCAATGTAACATGGCTTCCCGCTCTTGGCTTGCACCAATCTGTCGCAGTGGGCTGTGTTGGAATGTCTTTAGCATTGGCTATGATGACTAAGTCATGCCATGGGCTATACCAACAACATGAATCAACCAACGTGTTAGATTGACCTCATGTTTTCATCACAATAACACTCTTACATCTGAAAATTCATTGTCTCTAAATTGCACAACGTATTGCATTATGGGAAATTCTCAATGGTGCTCATCAGTTTTTTTTTTTTTTTTTTTCATCCTCAATGGTGAACAACAAAAATTTTAATTATCTTTGGTACTCATGTATTTTTAGTATATATCAGGAACGCCTTCCCAAAATAAGGTTGGGAAGTAGGCTAATTCCCAAAATACAGCCTCTTTTTATTTTTTTCCCAATATACCGTCCACGTAAGCATTGCTCAAAAAACCGGTTTTTTTTTTTATCTGGTCCAGCAAAAACCGCTACTTCAAGTAGCGGTTTATTAAGCAGAAACCGCTACTTGAAGTGACGGTTTCTTATTGGAAAACCGCTACTTGAACTAGCGGTTTTCCCCAATAAACCGCTACTTCAAGTAGCGGTTTTCTTATAATAAACCGCCACTTCAAGTAGCGGTTTTGCCTGTCAATTTTTTTTTTCCAAACTTATTTAATCATCCCCAAAAAATCCTGCAAGTGTACCTGTAAAATATATATATACCATATCTTCAACACAACCACCACAAATAACCAATTTATGAACACATTTTAATCCAAGGAAGTCCAAATTGTCAAATATTTTTCAAATGATTAAATATAAACAAAGTCTAATTCTAATCATCTACAAAAAAGCATATGAGTTCAGTTCAAAAAATATACATCTAGTTCGGGCGTTGCTTCTTCCCATGAAGTAACGATGAAGGTGATGTAGCTGTCTCCTCCTCTGGAATGTCATCCAGGCCAACTCCAACTCCAACCTGAGACCCAGTCTTGCTACGCTGTCGAACTCTGTGATACTGGCGGAGCACCACTGGAGGAGATGTGACGATAGTATGCTGAGGAGGAGGAGAAGGGGGTGGGAGAGTGGGAACTGTAGGAGAAGGAGAAGGAGAAGGAGCATCAAAGGGAGAGCGAATGGGAGTCGGTGGACGGAAGGCACGTGATGAATGACCTCCACGATGAGGTGGTGGTCTGATCGGCCTAGTGTGCACAGTAGAAGATGAAGAAGATGGCGAAGTGGACATTGGAGGCTGCTGAATAAGATGTGAATGCCCCACCCTAGATAAGGTCTTCCCACAGAATGATGTAAGACCCTGCATCGTCTGAATGGCAAATGGTAGAGCCTTGTCCGGTGGCAAATGAGATATGGTCTCAGTAGCTCTCGATAGCTTCACGTGCAAATCAGCAAATGCACGTGCCTACATTGAAGTGTAGTTTTAATGTTAGTAAAATGAAATAAAAAACGAAACAACTAGATTGAAATGAAATGAAGTTCATACAAGTACTAGGTCAGAGGTAGCTGGCTAGTAATGACTCGGGGGGCGTGGCTGCGAAGGTGGGGTAATGACCAGCCTCGTGATGCGATGGTACCAAGCTATCACTATTAGAAAACAGTCAATCAACGACGGAAAAAATCCGTCGAAAAACCCTGAAATTCCGTCGAAAATGGCCATTTAGGACGGAATTCCGTCGGAAAGCATTATCGGAAGACCTTTTGTAGGAATTTTGTGATATTCCGTCGGAAAGGTCTATTCCGACGGAATTTCAGATGGATTTTGTTCTGTCGGCGCTTTTGTTGAATTTCAGTGAAAATCCGTCGCAAGGTTCCGACGGAATTTTCCGTCGGAGTAGGATATGTTCCGACGGAAATTTCCGTCGGAAAAATAAATAAAAAAAAAACAGCCCCCACCCCACTTGCCCAGACCCACCCCCCGCCACCAGCCCACCACCCCCCACCACAGACCCCCTGCACAGACCCGCAGCAGCCCCCCACCTAGACCCCCCAGCAGCCTCCCACCCCACCTGCCCACACCCACCCCCCCGCACAGACCCCCACCCAGACCCCCCACACACCCAAACCACCACCCATAGACCCCCCAGCAGCCCCCCACCCCACCTGCCCAGACCCACCCCCACCACCAGCCCACCACCACCAACCCCCCCCCCCCCAGCACAGACCCCCCACACACCCAAACAACCACCCTAAAAACCCACCGAAACCACCCTAAAAACCCACCTCCCACCACCTCCCCAAACCTACCACCCACCTCACCGAAACCACCCAAACAACCACCGAAACCACAAAAAAAAAAGCCATAATTCAACAACACCATAATTCAAAAAAATCAGAAAAATAAACAAGTTAATTAAGAAGAAAAAAAAGACATACCTTAATTTTGACAAAAAAAACCGTCGAAATTGGGTTTTCAAGGTCAAATTCGACCATGAAAACTCTAGATCTAGAGTTTTCATGGTCGAATTTGACATGAAAACCTTTATTTTCTTGAAAATCTTGAATTTATTTTGAATTGAAACCCAAATAACCCAAACTAAAAATGAAAACAAAGAGGGGAAGAAGAAAAAGAGAAAGAGGGGAAGAGGAAAGGAAGGAGAAGAAGGAGAAGGAGAGGAAGGAGAAGGGCGCCGCCGCCATAGAAGGAGAAGGAAGGTGAAAGAAGGAGAAGGAAAGGAAGGAGAAAGAGGGGAAGAGGAAAGAAGAGAGGAGAGAGAAAGAGAAAAGAAGCGTGAAGGGGGTGGGGGTAAGAGTAGGGTTTGTGTTTTTAAGACCTTTTTTTTTTCTAAATCTGTCGGAATGGTATATAATTCCGTCGCAAATTTTCCGACGGATTTAACATCCCTCGGAAAACATTTAGCTTCCGACGAAATTTTCCGTTGGCAGCTAAGTGATTTCCGAGGGATTTCAAATCCGTTGAAAATTTCCGACGGATAATCTAAATTCGTCGGAAATTTTCGACGGAACTTAAATCCCTCGGAAATCGCGTTTTTTCCGACGGATTTTCGTGTCCGTCGGAACAAGTCCGTCGTAAATTGCCCTATTTCTAGTAGTGTATGTACTCTGTCATGGCTAGGGAAGAAGTCCTAGTGAACGGGTTTCCCTAGACGACTAATGCCTCTCGTCGACTCCACTCGTGTACATGGTCCGAATGCCGAATCTCCCAATTACGTTGTCCCCTTCGATCCTTCTTGTGTAGAGCAACGTTTGTGTCAACTGCCTGTGGGATCGACTGCTCTAACCCGAACTGACGAAGGACTCGGTCTGGGAGGTGGAACTCAACGACGTCAAAGCAAATCAGAGGTGCTCGTGTACGCTAAATGTGCATGTCAGAGCGACAAATCTCCGGAAGTCGGTCCATTACCGCCTCAGTATATGGTTGCCAAATCATCTAATTCCCAAAACAAGTATGTCAACTTGTATATAACTAATATAATGAACGACAAACAATGCACAAAAAAAAAAAGAAACACCGATTACACCTGGTCCTCACGCTGACGGTCAAACGCATCTCGGTAATATGATAGTCCAGATGCAATATGCGCACACGAGAGATGGACACGTAACCATCTGTAAAAATTCGTTAATAATAATTCTCGAGAGACAGGACTGTAAGAACATGAACTTAAAGCAAACATTTAACCTGCACGCCAAAGGGTCAACACCTCGCTGATGCTGAGTCCCCAAAATGTCATCCTTATCCTCAAGGTCCTTATGTGGCGGATCTCGAGGCCTCCTAACGTATGGTCGACCAATAGTAATGTGCTCCCACGACCACAGCTGAAGTAGGATGAGTGGGCCTCCAATCTGACACGATCCTCTCTGACATGCTTGACATAGCTGCCAGTACAAAAAACCAAGAGTCGCACTCCCCCAACTGTAGGTCGAAGCTGTCTCCCAGTCTCTAAGTAACGGCAAGTAGTAGAGTGACACAACATCGCCACTCTTATCGGCGAAGAGAATAGATCCCATGAGAGTGAGAATGTAAGCGCGGGTATATCGCTGAATCGTCACGTCATCAGCTCCCTCTGGCGTGAGAAGTGACGTCTGAGCCACGTCAACTTCAAAGTAGATCCCTCCAAAAACGGCTTACCCCTATCATCAACGCCAGGTCAAACTCCCAGAAACTCCTCAACAAGGTCATGCCATCCCTCAAACGGAGGTCCAATGATAGGTGGGCCGTGTACTCTCAGACCTAACCGCACGGCGACATCCTGTAAAGTAATGGTGGCCTCTCCCACCACAAAGTGGAAATTATGTGTCTCTTGCCTCCACCTCTCAACCAACGCAGTAAGAAGAGAACGGTCAAGCAAAAACCCTCCTCCCAAAATCCTATGCACACCGTAAAACCCAACACGCCTCACGTAGTCTAGTACTCCACCCTCTACCCTCCACTCACGTCCCACGCTAACCACATGCTCCCTAACTGAGAGAACTCTATCAGCCACGCCAGTCCAAACATCATGACTCCTATGGGAAGTCTACAACCGTAGAACAGATGGATCAATTGGGCCTGGTTGAATCACTGGATCCATGGGACCTTCATGATAACAGAAATTTGAATTAATGTTAAGCGTGCTGAAAAAAACATAAATATAAAAGAAGAAGAAATAATTAGTCATGTTAGCAATATGTAATGGTCGTTACCCAGATGATCCAACACCACCGCTAAAAGTAGGACATGTCTTCTTGTTATGCCCAGGTCGCCGACAAACACTGCATGCCTTATTGACACGATAGGGACACTCATCCATTTCATTTCGGATTCTAGTGGACCGCCGACCTGGGCCTCTTTTCAAATCTGGGTTGGCTATAGCAGTACGCCCATTGTATGACCAGTGGCAAGGATCTGAAACTGGTGCAAAACACTTCAAGTATGAAAGTTTATATTCGGCGATCCTAAATAAAGAATCCACAAAGTCTGAGTGTGATAGGCTTCGATGACGACAAACTACTAGGACATGAGAGCATGGAAACTTGTATATTTTCAATTTCTCACAAGTACATGTCTTGCTCATCACATTCACAGTGTGGGAGTTACCACCTTTACCAGCTTTTCTCCTTCCACGATCAGTCCTAACCTGATATAACCCTATGGCATCGTAGTCAAAAGCAACAACCTCATGGTGCATGGCTTTCTCCATGTTGCCTTCTATTGTCTTCATAGCCTTTTCTGAGTACTCATGGCCCTCTTCAAGTCTTCTTTTACTCCAACTTCGTCTAGTTGCAAAATAGGAGTTAACACGGAAAAAGGTCATTTGCACTAAAGCAGTTATCGGGAGACAACGAGCCCCTTTTAAGACTCCATTGAAAACTTCTGACATGTTTGTAGTCTTCACACCAAACCTGAAACCACCATCATGATGAATAGACCACTTATTGTACGGAATTTCCATCAAGTACCTACGGGCCTCTACATTCAAGTCACCAATTTTGTTGATGTAGTAATCAAACTTCTTCTTCTGCCTTGCAGTAGCTGCTTTGCCAAAGAGGTTCTTTATGACGACACTTTTAAATTTTGAGTTCACATTAGAAGCCAAGTGTCGTGTGCAGTACTTGTGGTAGGCATTGGGCTCCTCCCAACCACTTCCAACCTCTTCCATTGCTGCTAAAATACCAGCATGTCTATCAGATATCACACATAGCCCTTTCCTATCTGTTACTCGAGCTCGAATACAAGCCATGAACCAAGACCAGCTATCATAGTTTTCTCCTTCAACAACCGCAAAAGCGAGGGGGAATAGTTGAAAATTAGCATCGGTTCCCATAGCAATAAGTAGAGTCCCTTTGTATTTGCCATATAAATGAGTTCCATCAATGTTGATAAGGGGCCTGCAATGACGGAATCCATCAATACATGGCTTGAATGCCCAAAAAACTCGTTGGAAAAGATGTGTTCCAGGAACCGTACTCTCTAACAACCTCCACTCAACAACAGTTCCAGGATTTGATTCCTTGAGAGCTTGCATGTACGTCGGCAACTGCTCATATGAACCCTCCCAATCCCCATAAATGAGTTTTATTGCCTTTTGTTTCGCTAGCCATGCTCTCTTGTAGGTTATTTGGAATCCATCAAACTTCTCTTTCACAAGTTGCACAATTGTCTTGATTTTCAATGAAGGATCAACGCGAATGACATCTAGAAGAGCATTGCAAACGAACTCGGAACTGAGTAGCTTATGATCCACTGATTCGATGTCACCAACACAGTTACTTGCATTAGGGCTGTTGTACCGCACAATTTTAAACGTACAGAGTGTTAGATCTTTCACTCCTCTAAGCCTCCACGAACAACTACATTGTTCTTTCCTCTTGCACTCAACAACATATTTCTCTAGCTCTGCCTCCACAACTCGAATTGTTTGATTTCTAGCTATGAAGTAAGATTTCACGGCACCTTTCAGCTGTTGCAATGAGTCAAATTGTTGTCCAACCTCAAATTCCCCCCCATTGTTATATGTCTCATTCCCTAACCAAGTCATCCATGAGTTATTCAAATGTGGATCAACTTGCGGCACTTCATTGAAGTCTGTAGTGGGAGCACTTTCTTTGATTGCCTTATCATGAGCTTCAATTACATCTTCATCATCATCTTCATCAGTATCATTCATCTCCGCATCCCCAAAAACATCAACATTGTTTGGGTCAAGAGAATCAAGAAAGCCTTGTGGTTGTGTGCTTGTTGAGGTTCCAACATTAGGCGATGAGGTCGGAGACCTAATATGTGAAAGATGTTCATTGACATTCTTGATCAACAAGCATTCTTGTGAATGACCCTAAGCCCACACTTTGATTAGTAAGGGAAAATGGTTGCTCCACACTACCAAAAAATTCCATCTCTGGGAAGGAACCAGTATTAGTTTGCACAACTGGCTCCTTTGGAACCTGTTCAATGTACAATTGCATTGCAATAGAAGAACTTTGGGTCACAGCAATCCACATAGCCTTAAGAGCATTATCGTCATTCAACGGAACTGCGACATAAGCCCCGGCCATAGGATACCGCATAACCACCTTCAACTCCACAAACCTAGGATCAATACTCAAATCTTCATACAGCTTATTCAGAACTTGTGAATATGTCATCCCAGGATGTACAAAAACAAATTTTTGATTCCTCCCCCTATATGTTACATCGCTATCTTTGTGGATAATTTCTACACCCCAATAGCAATATAGAGGGTAGTTTGGTACCTCAATGACGCATTCTAGAAAACACCATGATTAGTCAAAGATATTAGTGTTGCAAAATATATGATGACATTCACATACATCGTTCTTTAACTAACCCTAATCAAGCTCTTTTACTCATAGGAAAATAGGAAAAATAAATGAAAACAAACAGTTTTGCCAAGAAAAGAGACAAACAAGAAGGTCGGTTCCTCATCTAATTTCTATCAGTAGTTCTATCTATCTATGATGGTGCAATTAATACTCCACCAAGGCACCAACCTCTCAAACCTCATCATCTAATCATTTGGAGTTTTACCTTCTTCCCTTGATATGTCCAACTCATTCAAATTAATATTGACAGTGAAATATAAGTGAAGGTCCAACTTCAAATGTCAAAATCAAATAAATAAATTTGACTACGCAACAAAGTATGGAAAAAAATCACAAAGTTATAACAAGAACAATTGCAAAATATAGAACCAGAACAATTGCAAAATATACATTGTGTGTTATACAGGTATACTGTTATAACAAGAAGCTCAATATCACAACTACAAGAAAAACTCCAAACCTAAAAACAAAATGATTCAACACAATCAATCAAACTCACCAAACAACAACAAATTCACGAGCATTCACCAAATTCACGGCAATTGAATAAAAAAAATAAAAAATTAGGGCAAGAGTTACTTACCAAATAACGAAACAGCAAAGAGGATTCTTGCTCTGACACCGGCGTCGGCAACCCCCTTTGTGAACGCTGTGGCGTTTACCGGCAATAGCGGCGGCGGATTCCGGTGGTCCTCGTCGCGTGGCGGATTCCGGTTGTGAACGTTGGGAGGAGTCTTTGCGTTTTTGTTTTGGTGGGAAGTGAACTGATTTTGTAAAATAACGAAATGAGACAACGAAGAACTGATTTTGTAAAAAATCACTAAACATAAACCGCTACTTCAAGTAGCAGTTATATATTAGAAAACCGCTACCTGAAGTAGCGGTTTTACACAATACACCGCTACTTCAAGTAGCGGCTTTTAAAAATAACCGGTTTAAAATTCTTTCCCCCTGAACCGGCGACGTGGACGGTATGACAGGAATTGCAAATCTTCCCAACAATATTTAGGGAAAGAGCTCATATATCAGCAATAGTATTAATGATATATTTTGATTAAAATATTTAACTAGGGTTAGTCTTATTTTTTTTTTAACTTTTTTTCCGTTCCTCCATTAAATCCGACCACCTCCTTCCCTCCTTTTTCGTCCACCTTCCCCTTCCCCTCCCTTTCCACTCCATTTTCCGACCAATCCTCTCCTAGTCCTCCCCTTTCCGACCACCCCCTCCCCATGAAACCCCCTACTCGAAACAAGCAACCCCAAACCGCGTTGAATTCGTTCAACTCGACGATTCCACCGGTGAAATCACCATTGACCCTTCTCTCTCCTTTGACCACCCTTATCCACCCACCAAAGCCATCTTCATACCCGACAAAGATTGCTCCAAACCCGATTATCTCGCTAGTTCCTCCGATTACCTTCGAATCTGGCACATAAATTCAGATTCCAACTTTGTTGAGCTTAAATTCCTAACCGAAACCCTAAAAATGAATTTTTTCGCCGCAGAGAGGTTTAACGACGAGATTGGAGTTTGCGAGAGACGATTGACGGTGTAAGTCTGAAGGCGTCGAAAATTGGTGGAAGGAGGTTTGAGATTTTGGGTAGATGGTGGTTTATGAGATGGTGTTGGTGTTAGCGGCGCCGCAAAAGAGAGAGGAAATGACTGCGGGTGGGGATTGGGTGATTTAGGGGTCACGGCAACAAGAGGGAAGGGGTTTAGCCTGGCGTCTGCCCCGAGGAGGGGATCTGGGTGGGCGCGGCTGATGCCGGCCGAGAGCAGGGGAGTTAGGGCTTGGCAGGCAGGGGTGGCAGGGGGAAGAGGGGTGGTGGGTTTTTGTTAATTAGGGGTATTTTGGGCATTTCTCTTTTCCCTCCGTTTTAAAACATTAACCATGGTTAATATTTTTTTAAAATGCTTAACTAATGTTACCACTGAATTAGTTTTATAAATTATAAATTACGAAAGATAATTTGATATTTTAGTGTTTACTATTGAGGAAAAAAAAAAACTGATAAATACCATTGAGAATTTCTATTGCATTTTACTTCCAATTCTATATTCCTCCATTGAAATTCAGCTCGTTGGGATAATTATTGACCTGATAAAAGTAGTAATACAATAACACCCATCTTAAATACTCCAAATTAATTAGCAAGTGGCCATTTATTATATGGTTAGCTATAAAAAGATAATTACATTTTTTTTTTACTTCCAATTCTATATTCCACAATTACATCTTCCATAAACATTTTAAGCATTTTCATGTGCTCAAAACCCATTAAATTACACTATTACACCCATACAAATAAATTAAAAAACACCCATCTTAAGAATTTCTATTGCATTTTACTTCCAATTCTATATTCCTCTATTGAAATTCAGCTCGTTGGGATAATTATTGACCTGATAAAAGTAGTAATACAATAACACCCATTTTAATTACTCCAAATTAATTAGCAAGTGGCCCTTTATTATATGGTTAGCTATAAAAAGAAAATTACATTTTTTTTTTACTTCCAATTCTATATTCCTCAATTACATCTTACATAAACATTTTAAGCATTTTCATGTGCTCAAAACCCATTAAATTACACTATTACACCAATACAAATAAATTAAAAAACAAAATGCTCAACTAATACAAGATTTCCAACCTAAAAAAATTAATAAATAAATTACTCCGTATTACTCTACTTTATATCTATCATACTTCAACTAATTACTCCCCTTTTCATATTAGTTGACACGTTTCATTTACTCGGTAACTAATTTTAACCGATCCAACCCATTCCGAGCCACAACCGAGTCAGGCGAAACTCGAACCGCCTCTTCAAACGCCACAACCGCCTCCTCTCGTTTCCCCAACCCCTCACAACACTCCGCCAACAAACACCACGCTCTCCCGCTCTCTCTCTTCAACTCCACCGCTTCCCTCAACTCTCTCTCCACCATCCTCCAAACCTCCTCATCAACACCACCCTCATCAACCCGACTGAGTCGACTCACCTCCATCCTCAACCCAGCTCGCTTCACCATCGCATCCGCCTTCTCCTCCTTATCAAGCGACGCAACCGCGAGGGGGGACAGCGCGACGTTGAGCGCGTCAAGCGAGGAGGTCTTGAACCCTTGGAGTTCGAGCGCGAGTGCTTTGATGATGTGATTGGCGGCGTCGGTGGGGTCGAGGAGGACGGCGGCGTCGGATTCGGAAACGGCGGCGGAGTATTTGGATTTGGAGAGGTGATCGGCGGCTTTGACGAAGTGACGGCGAGCTTGGTGTTTGTGACGGTTGCGGTAGGAGTGGTATTGTGTGATGAGTTTTTGGGGGATGTTGTTGGTGTAAAGGTATGTGAGGATGCTTACCAAGAAGATTAGGGCTTGAAGAGAGATATCCCACCACATTGACATTGTTGACGATTTGAGATTTGAGATTGTGTTTTTTTGGGGTTTCTTTTATTTGTTTTGTTTGAGATTTGGAATTGATGATGAAATTGGGTATTTGATTGGAGTTTTTTGGGGAAGGAAAGAGGAATTGGGAATTTTGTTAAATGGTGAGTCAAATTT
The DNA here is from genome assembly GCF_001683475.1 of Chenopodium quinoa. Taxonomy (NCBI): domain Eukaryota; kingdom Viridiplantae; phylum Streptophyta; class Magnoliopsida; order Caryophyllales; family Amaranthaceae; genus Chenopodium; species Chenopodium quinoa. Next base: position 2,776,424 of record NW_018745080.1, on the reverse strand, counting down.
GGTTTGCTTTATGGGTTGGAAAATGTTGACTGGAGGGATGGTGGGGGATTGGATGGTTCATGGTTGGTTAGATCGATGTACTAGAAGGTCAACGCATATGCGGGGTTAGGTCAAATACTTGTAAGGGAGCTATCGGGTTGTTTAGATTGGATTTGGAACGAGTTATTTTCTCTTTTTGATGTGGTTGTGTTTGGGGTGAAAAGTCGTTTGGGATTATTTTGGGGTTGGATTGATTTAATTCAAGGGGATCTAACATTGATTCGGGTTAAATTTTGATCATGTGATTTTTAGTAGAGTTTAATTTGACTACGGAGTAATAATTAGTTTTATCATATCTAATTAACAATGGGTTAGGTACTTAGGTCAGACTTTTGCCAAGGGCAATCTAATCCAAGCTCGGGATTTAGATTGGACTAATAAATAAAATACTTGTAACTTACTTTTAAAATGATACTTTAGACATAGGTGCGATCAATGTTGGATAATGGGAGTTATGACTGGTAGTTAGAAGACTTGAAACTCATTGGTTTAACAAGTAAAATTTTGGTTTTCACTACTTACGTTCACAATTGTGAACTTGCCTTTGTATAGGTAAGGTTTTACGGAGTACAATATTATAATTAGCATTTCTCAATATTGTACTATGATTCATAACATTAACCGGTATAAATTATATGCATGTGAACTTCAAACAATTTGTATTTTTCTCAACATATACTTCCTCCGTTCCTTTTTAGATGACACAGTTTGACTTTTGCACTATTCACAAACAACACTTTAACTAGCTTTTGTGATTTGTAGCTACGATAAAACATAATCATGTGGGATCTTGTTTGAATCGTCTTAATGTATATTTTATTAATATCCACTTTTTATAATTTTACAATGTTAATAATAAGAGATATAACTCGTGAAAATTGTGCGTTGACAAACATGATAAAAGAAACATGTCATCTATTAAGGAACGGAGAAAGTAAGTATTTTTATTGTCAAATATTTCATTTCCCCCCTTATTATATACTTCTATTTTTTTTTGAGAAAATCTTATTATATACTGTACTTGTATTACAGAGTACTTACACTATTTATATACGGATAATTTTTTTGTGAAGAAATTGTAAAATATATTGTAAAAAAATTTAAATGAATAGTAAATTCTATTGTTAAAAAAAAAATTAAAAAAAAATTGTAAATCTATTTCCCTCCCCCATCCCTAATTGATCCCGTAAACCCTCAATTTCTCAATCAATTAAACTTCTATACCAACCCAAACTCAAAAAACCCCCCAAATTTTCTCCCTAAATCCCTAAAACTTCCCAAAAAATTTCATCATCGCCCTCTAGAATGGAGGAATCAGAGAAGAGAAGAGAGAGATTAAGAGCAATGCGATTAGAAGCAACAACTGATGCTGTTCCATCATCTTTCCCTCAACAAACCCTAAATTCAATTTTACCAGCACCATTGCTCAATAATGAAGATTCCGACGCCGCTGCAGCTGCTGCTGTAACTCCGCCGCCTCGATTTGATTATTATACCGATCCAATGGCCGCTTACTCCACCGATAAACGGCGGCCTTTCACTCCTAGACCCCATGTTTCACCCTCTCCTCAAGGTCTAATTTTTATCTTTTTTGATTAAATTTTTAGTTTTTTAAAATGGGTTACTTGGGTTTTGATGAAATTGGGGATTAGGGATGTGGGAAAGGTTAGAAATTGTACTTGATTAAGTATTATTATGGGTTTTATATAAAATTGGTGTATATATGCTAGCAAGTTTGCTGTTTTTTAATGTTGATGATATTATGATGTTGTTGATGAATTGGGGATTTTGGTGAGTATGAATTATGGGTTATAATTTTATCTTACTAGTTACTATTTTGGGTTGCTATTTTTTGTATTGATGTAATAATTCAATACTGTCTCTTCTTGCAAAAAGAAGGGATGACAATCTATTGCTAAATCACTGTGATGGTTTAAGAAATTGCTGTATCGTCAGGTACAGCTCCATTATTAATCGATTATTTTTCACATTCATCTTGAATTAGGGTCCTTCCTTAATAGTGATGCATTGCGAATGTGTGATTTAAAGGTTGAATGTTGTTTAATTTGCCCACTGTTGTATATTCTTAGGCCTGAATTACTTTGAGATTGACTTGTTAATTTAGAAACTGTGGTGGTCTGTATTTGCTTTCTTCGAATAATCCTCCTAAGTTACAAGCAAAGTGATGGTTTTCTGCCTTTTTGATTTAAGTGAAGGCAGAAATAGGTTATTGGTATGTTGGGTGTAGCTTATCAAGGATGCTTATCATGGGGTAGTTAGCTGTATAAAAAAGGATGTTCTTTCTGAAATGTTGTACTACGGTTATCGAAATCCTTAGGAAGTACTTCGTATATAGTTGGTTTCTTTTGCATCGACCATGCACTTGCTAATCCCCGTCAAAATGTTGCCTTTACTTGTCTCTGTTGAGACATTTAATCCCGTCAAATTGTTATTTTGCTGCTGGTTCTTAAGCTATTAAGCTAACTTTCTGCTGAATTGTTGACTTTTGCATGAAAATGATTTATTGTATTTTTACATGGAATTGACAGGACCAAGGAATCCTCAAATGCCCCATCCTGGTGCCCCTCAATTCCAACATAATGTTGCAGCTCATCAGGGTATTTATCAAGGTGGAGATCCTAATTATAACCCCGGCTGGCCTGGTCCAACTTCAAGTCCAATAGGAATTAGGAGCCCATACCTTATGCACCAAGGTACCCCCTTAAAGTCTAGAATACAGTTTTGGATGTTGTTTGAAAGATTTGACTTTATGCAGTGGATAGTTTTAGAATTTTCAAGTTCCCTTATAGCTAGATTGAATGTGCAGGTAGTCCAAACTTCGGTGCTGCACCTGGCAGGGGTCACTGGTTTAATAATAATCCTAGTCCTGGTCCTCCTGGTACATGTGGAGGTAGCCCTTATCCTCTGTATCAAGGTACTTTGTGGTCATTGATGAAGTGTAAGGTTGCTTGTAATTGTTCCCAGGAATGATTTTTTCTCATTGTTGGCTATGAATATTGAATGTGCAGGTAGCCCTAACATCAGATCTCCTCCACAAGGAAGAGGTCACTGGTCCAGCAATAGTCCCAGGCCTCCCAGCCCGGGTCCTGGACGTGGAGGCGGTCCTAGCCCTAACGTAGGAAGAGGGAGGGGTCGGTGGGATGGCATTAGGATGAGCCCTAGTCCAGGATATTCTGGTGGAAGAGGAAGGGGAAGAAGCTATGATAATGGTCAAGCACGGTCTTTCTACAACAAGTCCATGGTGGAGGACCCTTGGGCATCCTTAACGCCTGTTATTTGGCAAGGGGAGAAAGAGAATGATGTTAAAAGTTTCACAAACAACCGAGGGTATTTTCAGAAAACTCCTACATTTCAAAAACCTCCTAGTGCAAAAAAACCTCGGGTTTCAAATCCTTTTGACGCATCCAACTCGAAGAAGAGTGGGAGCCTTGCCGACTACTTAGCTGAATCTTTTAATGAAGATGTTGAAGAAGAATCAGCCAGTATATTATAATGCTGCTTTTTCAATTACAGGGGGATGTGGTAGCTTTGGTACTTCATTGTTATTTTCCATAAACTAATTCCATCCATTTCACAATATGATCACTAGTCTTTTTAAGAGGTTAGAATTGAGTGTAAAATATCTTAAAATATCCAAAAAAGGAATGTGGTGCAATTACATATGAAAGATGTGCAATTAAATTAAAACAGAAGAAATACTACATTAAACCAAATAATTGAATGTGAAAAATTAAGAATAAACTTGTGATTGTTCCATTAATCTTTATTATTCATTGTTGGTTATGAATATTGAATGTGCAGGTAGACCTAACTTCAGATCTCCTCCGCAAGGAAGGGGGTCACTGGTCCAACAATAGTCCCAGCCTCCCAGGCCTCCTGCCGCTGGACCAGGACTTGGAAGAGGGAGGGGTTGGTGGGATGGCAGCAGGATGAGCCCTAGTCCAGGATATTCTGGTGGAAGAGAAAGGGGAAGAAACTGTGATTGTAGTCGAGCACGGTCTTTCTACAACAAGTCCATGGTGGAGGATCCTTGGGAAGCCTTGACGCCTGTTATTTTGCAAGGACAGAATGGGAATGATGTTAAAAGTTTTGCAAATAACCGAGGGTATCTTCAGAAAACTCCTACATTTCTGAAACTCCAAATGCAAAAGCTCAGGCTTGACGCATCCAACTCAGATAGCTGAATCTTTTAATGAACTGTTGACGAAGCAGCCAAAAAAAAATAAAAATAAAAATAAAATAAAATCACAGGTGTCTCTTGGAGGTTGAGTTTGGCTCCTCCTACTGGATAGGATTTGATAAATACTGTAGTAATTTTCAGTAGCTTATGGAATGTTCTCTTTTTTCTTTTATTTTTATTTTTATTTTTATAACAATTAGCATTAGCAATGTACGAAAATCTAATGCATTAACCATTCAAAGTTTTTGGAAGAATACTGGCAATGTTAATTCTCAATGATGGTTCTGATCTCATTTTTCTTTTTTTTTTTTTGAAACATGGTTCTGATCTCATTGATGAGTAAATGAGTGAATGATTAAAATGTGTACTTATTGTTCCCTAGTTTCCACTGATCTAAAGATGCATCTTTATGATAGTGCAAATCATAGGTAAAGATACCCATCGTTTTTGGTTCATTTGCCTAGATCATGGGCTATAACAAGTTCTCTAATTCGGATAAGAGGCTGGGAAAAGGAAGCAAAAGGAAAGAGATGAATTCATTTCCCCTCTCTGTTTAACAATTACTATCTTTCTTAATTTTGAGTCCTTTGATTCAAGTAGGTAAGAACTGTAGGTTCGTTACTGTTCTAGACTTCTAGTTAGCTACTTGCTCCCCAAATTCTTAATCCATTGTGCTTGCTTTAGCCAATGTAAGCTGGTGCTGGCAACAATGGCGATAAGTCTGCTACACCAATCTCAAATTGTCACCGATACAAACAGCCACCAACTGTCGCAACTTTCAGTATCGCTCTATGTATGGAAGTTCCATTCACTTGACTTGTGTTAGGTCTCCAATGTGCTTGAAAATATTTAAATTTATAAGTTAAAATTTTAAAAGTTTACATTGAGACAAATTCAACAAGTTTACATGCTATTTTATTTTAATACGAGTAGCTATTTAATATAAATTGTAAAATTATGTCAACATAATTTTATTATGAGTCGAATTTTTAATATAAATTGTAGAATTATGTCAATATAAATTGTAAAAAAGTAGTATATTTGTAATGCTTATGTTTTTTTCTTTTCTTTTTGGGTAGAATTACATTAATGTACTTGTTATGGACAATAGGACAAAGGTGATGTACTTATTTAAAATAAAGTGCATCAGAAAAGTTCAAAACAGGGCACCTAATACATTGACAGTGGAAAAGCCTGAAAAAAGGAATAATGCATTCCTCCAAACTACACACTATTTAGAGTATTCATCATACCCACTTGATGCTAACAAGCCTTTTGCTGAAAAACAGAATCTAAAATCTCTGCTCATATACCAATATCAATGCCAATCTAGATTCTAGACAAAAGCAAAACACTAACAAAGCAATCTTCCTGCCTATAAGACCCTAAAATAAGGTTTTTTTTTTTTTTTTCTTTCTTTCGTTCTTTCTTTCTAGTTGAATAGAATACAGAAAAAAGGATTGTAATTTCAAGGCTGAATGTATGCTGTGGAAGTGGATTTTTCGCTGCAAATTATATTAGCGAAGGCATCAACTAGTTGCTCAGCCAAGCATGGCGGGTCATCTAACATAGTATCCACAAAATTACAACACTTTTGCCAAGGGCAATGTAATTAAGCTCGGGATTTAGATTAGTCTAATGAATAAAATACTTGAAACTTACTCTTAAAATGATACTTTAGACATAGGTGCGATCAATGTTGGATAATGGGAGTTAGATGGGTAGTTGGAAGACTTGAAACTCATTGGTTTAACAAGTAAAATTCTGATTTTCACTACTTGCGTTCACAATTGTGAACTTGCCTTTGTATAGGGAAAATTTTACGGAGTACAATACTATAATTAGCATTTCTCAATATTGTACTATTATACATAACATTTTGGTAAAAGTTTTATGCATGTGAACTTCTAACAATCTCCGTTGAGACATTTAATCCCGTCAATTGTTATTTTGCTGCTGGTTCTTAAGCTATTAAGCTAACTTTCTGCTGAATAGTTGAATTTTGCATGAAAATGATTTATTGTATTTTTACATGGAATTGGCAGGACCAAGGAATCCTCAAATGCCCCATCCTGGTGCCCCTCAATTCCAACATAATGTTGCAGCTCATCAGGGTTTGTATCAAGGTGGAGATCCTTATTATAACCCCGGCTGGCCCGGTCCAACTTCAAGTCCAATGGGAATTAGGAGCCCATACCTTATGCATCAAGGTACCCCCTTAAAGTCTAGAATACAGTTTTGGATGTTGTTTGAAAGATTTGACTTTATTCAGTGGATAGTTTTAGAATTTCCAAGTTCCCTTATAGCTAGATTGAATGTGCAGGTAGTCCAAACTTCGGTGCTGCACCTGGCAGGGGTCACTGGTTTAATAATAATCCTAGTCCTGGTCCTCCTGGTACATGTGGTGGTAGCCCTTATCCTCCGTATCAAGGTATTTTGTGGTCATTAATGAAGTGTAAGGTTGCTTGTAATTGTTCACAGGAATGATTTTTTCTCATTGTTGGCTTTGAATATTGAATGTGCAGGTAGCCCTAACTTCAGATCTCCTCCACAAGGAAGAGGTCACTGGTCCAGCAATAGTCCCAGGCCTACCAGCCCGGGTCCTGGACGTGGAGGCGGTCCTAGCCCTAATGTAGGAAGAGGGAGGGGTTGGTGGGATGGCAGTAGGATGAGCCCTAGTCCAGGATATTCTGGTGGAAGAGGAAGGGGAAGAAGCTATTATTATGGTCAAGCACGGTCTTTCTACAACAAGTCCATGGTGGAGGACCCTTGGGCATCCTTAACACCTGTTATTTGGCAAGGGGAGAAAGAGAATGATGTTAAAAGTTTCACAAACAACCGAGGGTATTTTCAGAAAACTCCTACATTTCAAAAACCTCCTAGTGCAAAAAAACCTCGGGTTTCAAATCCTTTTGACGCATCCAACTCGAAGAAGAGTGGGAGCCTTGCCGACTACTTAGCTGAATCTTTTAATGAAGATGTTGAAGAAGAATCAGCCAGTATATTATAATGCTGCTTTTTCAATTACAGGGGGATGTGGTAGCTTTGGTACTTCATTGTTATTTTCCATAAACTAATTCCATCCATTTCATAATATGATCACTAGTCTTTTTAAGAGGTTAGAATTGAGTGTAAAATATCTTAAAATATCCAAAAAAGGAATGTGGTGCAATTACATATGAAAGATGTGCAATTAAATTAAAACAGAAGAAATACTACATTAAACCAAATAATTGAATGCGAAAAATTAAGAATAAACTTGTGATTGTTCCATTAATCTTTATTATTCATTGTTGGTTATGAATATTGAATGTGCAGGTAGGCCTAACTTCAGATCTCCTCCGCAAGGAAGGGGGTCACTGGTCCAACATTAGTCCCAGCCTCCCAGGCCTCCTGCCGCTGGACCAGGACTTGGAGGTGGTCCTAGCCCTAGCGTAGGAAGAGGGAGGGGTTGGTGGGATGGCAGCAGGATGAGCCCTAGTCCAGGATATTCTGGTGGAAGAGAAAGGGGAAGAAACTGTGATTATAGTTGAGCACGGTCTTTCTACAACAAGTCCATGGCGGAGGATCCTTGGGAAGACTTAACGCCTGTTATTTTGCAAGGACAGAATGGGAATGATGTTAAAAAGTTTTGCAAATAACCGAGGGTATCTTCAGAAAACTCCTACATTTCTAAAACTCCAAGTGCAAAAGCTCAGGTTTCAGATACTCTTGACGCATCCAACTCAGATAGCTGAATCTTTTAATGAACTGTTGACGAAGCAGCCAAAAAAATAAATAAAAATAAAATAAAATTACAGGGGTCTCTTTGGAGGTTGAGTTTGGCTCCTCCTACTGGATAGGATTTGATAAATACTGTAGTTTTCAGTAGCTTATGGAATTTTTTTTTAATAACAATTAGCATTAGCAATGTACGAAAATCTAATGTATTAACCATTCAAAGTTTTTGGAAGAATACTGGCAATGGTAATTCTCAATCGGGATTTGTTAAACATCGCCCACAAATCTCTACATAAAGCCCACAATTATTTTTTTTACTTTGACTCTTTTGCCCTTTTTTTAATTTTTACCGAAATCGTAATTCTCTCTCACGATAAATGTGGAGCTGGAGTGAATCGCCGAGGGACACTAGAGAGTTGTCATCGTCGTCGAAAAAGCGGGAAAAAATTACAAAAAGTATGGGTGGCTTCTAGCCAGGAAGCCGCCACCATGGCTATGGCGTCCTGACCAGGCGCCACCGCCATGGTTGCGGTGTCCTGGCTAGAAGCCACCACTGGCCAGACGCCACCGCCATGGTGGCGGCGTCCTAGCCAGAAGCCACCGCCATGGTGACGGCTTCCTGGCTAAAAGCAACCCCTACTTTTTGTAAAAAAAATTTAATTTTATTTATATATATATTTTTTTTTGTGGTTTTTTAACTTTGATAAATTTGAAATTAAATATGTGTAATTCAAAAAAAAATTATGTGTTAATAAAATTATGTTTAGTTTTAAATATGTGTTAATAAAATTATATTTAATTTTGTATTTGTAAATTATATATAGAAATGAAATTTACAAATAAATTTTTTAGAAATTACTTATGTTAATTTTTGTTAAATGTTAATTTTGTGTTAAATGTATTAATTTAATCTTTATATAATTATATGTATTTAAAAATAATATGGCAAAAAATTCTGATTTATATATATATATATATATATATATATATATATATATATATATATATATTAGAAATAAAAACATTAACAAATAAAATTAATTAACACATTAAACAAATTAACACATAAAACAAAAATATTAAACATTAACAAAAGAATTCTGATTTTCCAAAAAAAAAATATATTAGACAAAAAAAAAAAAAAATCGGACGTGGTGGGGCGCTTGGCCAAGACGCCCTGCCCCTGGTGGTGGCGTCTGCTCCGGCCGCCGGAACTAGGGGGCTGGCTTCTGACCTGAACGCCCAGCCACGACGGTGGCGCCTCTAGAAAACGCCACAACCGTGGCTAGGCGTCCAGGTCAGACGCCAGCCCCCTGGTTCTGGCGGCCGGAGCAGACGCCACCAACAGGGGCTGGGCGTCCTGGCCAGGCGCCCCACCACTTCTGTTTTTTTTTTAATTTTTTTTTTTAAAAAAAACCTTGCCACCGTGAGCCGTCCTCCCCTCCGCCGCTGTCGTCGCCAAATCCTTGCCTTGCCGCCTCGACATTGCCGTATTTTTGGGTGATTAAAGTGTGGGTATGGGTTAGATTTTTTTTTAGGTCCAGGGCAATAAGGTAAATTCAATATAGGTTTGTGGGCTTTATGTGGAGATTTGTGGGCGATGTTTAGCAATTCACTTCTCGATGATGGTTCTGATCTCATTTTTTTTTTGAAACATGGTTCTGATCTCATTGATGAGTAAATGAGTGAATGATTAAAATGTGTACTTATTTTTGTTCCCTAGTTTCCACTGATCTAAGATACATCTTTATGATAGTGCTCCATATTCGTCGTTAATTAATTTATTTATTTTCACCGTGACTACCATAGATATGCAAATCATAGGTAAAGATACCCATCGTTTTTTGTTCATTTGCCTAGATCATGGGCTGTAACAAGTTCCCTTATTCGGATAAGAGGCTGGGAAAAGGAAGCAAAAGGAAAGAAATGAATTCATTTCCCCTCTCTGTTTAACAATTACCATCTTTCTTAATTTTGAGTCCTTTGATTCAAGTAGGTAAGAACTGTAGGTTCGTTTCTGTTCTAGACTTCTAGTTAGCTACTTGCTCCTCAAATTCTTAATCCATTGTGCTTGCTGGTGCTGGCAACAATGGCGATAAGTCTGCTACACCAATCTAAAATTATGTATGAAAGTTCCATTCACTTGACTTGTGTTAGGTCTCCAATGTGCTTGAAAATATTTAAATTTATAAGTTAATATTTTAAAAGTTTTCATTGAGACAAATTCAACAAGTCTACATGATTTTTCATTTTAATACGAGTAGCTATTTAATATAAATTGTAAAATTATGTCAATATAATTTTATTATGAGTCGAATTTTTAATATAAATTGTAGAATTATGTCAATATAAATTGAAAAAAGTAGTATATTTGTAATGATTACGTTTTTTTCTTTTCTTTTTGGGTAGAATTACATTAATGTACTTGTTATGGACAATAGGACAAAGGTGATGTACTTATTTAAAATAAAGTGCATCAGAAAAGTTCAAAACAGGGCACCAAATACATTGACAGTGGAAAAGCCTGAAAAAAGGAATAATGCATTCCTCCAAACTATACACTATTTAGAATATTCATCATATCCACTTGATGCTAACAAGCCTTTTGCTGAAAAACAGAATCTAAAATCTCTGCTCATATACCAATATCAATGCCAATCTGGATTCTAGACAAAAGCAAAACACTAACAAAGCAATCTTCCTGCCTATAAGACCCTAAAATAAGTGTTTTTTTTTTTTTTTTTTTCTTTCTTTCTTTCTTTCTGGTTGAATAGAATAGAGAAAAAAGGATTGTAATTTCAAGGCTGAATGTATGCTGTGGAAGTGGATTTTTCACTGCAAATTATATCAGCGAAGGCATCAACTAGTTGCTCAGCCAAGCATGGCGGGTCATCTAACATAGTATCCACAAATGCGCTGACAACTCTTCTCTCCTGCACCGTGGCTTTCAAGCTATACCAAGTGAGAAATTTCACCCTGAAATCTATGCTCAAGTGCCCATCTTGTTCCAAACTCTTGACCACTCTAACACAGAATTCATAGTTTCTATTCAGTTCTTCAAGCATCTTGGCACTAGCGCCAACTAAATCTAGCCTTGTGTCTATTTTTGACGGTGTGGTGGGGATTGATCCTAAGTTCACTATATGAGTGGCATTGATGTCAGTGAGGGATCGAAGTTTTGCAGTCTGATCAACTGTAGCTGATTTGTTGGCATTGTTGCATTCAGAAAAGGCTTGGAAAAAATTCCTTGGGGTCTCATCGATTATTCCATCATGTTCATCGGAAACTAGAGCACACGTTCCAATTGATTGAGGAGTTACCCATTTTGCTTCCCAAGTCCCAAAAACACCTGTGCCACTGAACAGAGAAACCCTACATACATATTCTGTGCATGGTTGAAGGTCACAAATCTGGAATTTCTTCTCCGGCCTAAGAACAATACAGGAGGGCTTTTCTGGGTAAGCCTTCAAGTTAGACTTTCGATGCCATATCCGACATCCCAAAAACTCTTCCAGAAGTCTATTATCATAGTCCAATACAATGACTACTGATGTTGGGAAAAATTCTTCAAAGCGTATGTGACATGCTGTATGAAACAAGATGGATTAGCAAATAAATACATAAAAAGGTCAAGGATGAAGAGGATGAATACATGAAAACTGACAATGTGCTTTCTCTTGGTAATAGTAAAACAACTCTACAGGGTTCCGGTGAATCACTCAATCTTAAGCACTTCAAATCATTTCAGTAAAAAAAGAAGCCAAATCTTTGTAAGTTTTTACATATATTTTTTAAATTGAAAGAGCTTTGAGACATAACTATCGTGCATGAATTTTTTTTAATTTTTTTTTTGAAATACTGCTGTGACTAGTTTTCTGAGTGAAAAGTTTAGCTCACCTTTTATTTGGGGTGAGACTATATGTTTAGTTATAGTGGTTTTACACAAACATTGCTTTGTAAAATAACACAAAGTTCTTAAAACATATTTCTATCTGGGACAATACAAATAACATTTAACTTAAAATTTCCTTTTAGGACTTACTCGGAGTGTTTTTTTGATTCACAGCGGTTTTATATGGTTGGTTTGACAAGGCATCAAAAGCATCCAGAGCAGAGGCGCATAGCTTCTGAACCTCAGCCCCACAAGCAAGCCTGTTAACTATTCCTCGGCCCATTTTTTCACATACACGATCAAGAGGCCCAAGTTCCTTCTTAAGTTTCTTTGCAGCAGTATCTACATGCTTATGTAGATCCTTATATCGCTCAGTTCCATCAAGGATCTTGTGACACAAGGAGATTCGCAAACATAGTACATCAACACGTCTAGCCTCCTTGATAACCAACAGCTGCTTTCTCCATGTACTGGATGTCATTGACATTTAACACAAACAAAAATCAACAACATAACTTTATCAATTACTAGTAACATTGCTGTGTGCATAATATACATTCAGTAAGTGATGCAGAATTAAAAAAGCTGCAAGTGTTTCATGTTCTCCAGGTACATACTGAGAATGTACTAGTTACCTTATTCCTAAATGCACAATGCTTAATTAAAATTTATTTTACCACCCAGTAGCTTCTGTTCACATAATGTGGCATGCCACTACATCTTACAGCAAGCAACATAAATCAACAGAAGTAGAAAATACTCCATACTAAAGTATAGAAACACGTCATTTTTGGAGTAGGAGGGGCAATTGATTCATGTAAATATGGACACCTCTCTCTCTCTCTCTCTCTCTCTCTCTCTCTCTCTAAGCTCTCAATGAGATACAAAAGATAATTATGCATGGATACCATATACAAGAAAAGGTCAATGTATTATATTACTCCTCCCGTTTCACATTAGTTGCAACACTTTCCATTTTCGGCCGTTTCATATTAATTGCAACACTACTATATTTGGAAATGACCCACCATTATTTTATAATTTCTCTCTCCCACTAACCCCACTTTCACAAATATTTTATAATTTCTCTTTTCTACCAACCCCACCCACACTACTTTTCTTTTTTATTATTTCTATCTCTTACTAACAATACTTCATATTATAAGCCTATAAGCCTAGTTTAAAATTTTCTTAAACTATGAACCAAGCCTACTGTTGCAACTAATGCGAAACAGAGGGAGTACTTATATAGGTCAAATTAATAATAAACGAGAACTCTTCACAAAAGGCCCAAAATCAAGAACATGAAGGGAGGCTTCAGCTGAGCAGCTTTCAAGCACTCATGCAACATACTATTGCACACATGAAGACATAAAGATCTTTTACAGTAATAAATATCTTAACATTAGATGTTTCACAAATCAATAGAATAGAGAAAGAAAAGATTTTGCCACCACATGCAAGCCATATAATAAGAAGTGTTTGCAAAACGCTAAATAAGATCACCAAGGTAGATGAATAAAATTCATATAGGACAAAATTTGTTAATCTTTACTTTCCTATGTTATGCTTGCATAATCTTGCATCTTGATGTAATTCCAACTTCAAGATCCAAAAGCACCTGAAACCTGTACAGTATAGTGGAATTTTCAGTGGGCTCTTACCTCATAAGGTCATTGATTTTTCCGCAAGAAACACAATAGAATCTCCCATCAACTTTTCCACGCTTACAATTCTTCAGTATGCCACTTCTTTCATGCTTTAGCGCACATTTTATATGACAAGACATCCCGCATGAATCACCCTCATTAGGCGGATCAGAGTCACAGGTCAACCAAAGACTTGGATCCTTATTATCATCATAACGATGACAGACACAACAAGAACACCTCTTGCAGAAACCGTCATTTTGACTAAGAGTAGCTCTGCAGGCTAGATTTTCACATAATAAGGTTTTTACTTCACTCTTGTTTAAACCTATACCTTGCACATATTCCTGGTTGGTGGGTAGTTGTGCAGGGCTTTCATTATTTCTCTGCTTCTTAGCTCCATTAGGACTTTTGGCCAGAGATAAATCAAGATCATTATCAGTGTTTTTCCTCTTCATATTTTTAGACATTAAATTTAGAAGGTGCTGTATCATTCTAAGCTTGGTAAACCCACTGTATTTTCTTTCTTTACCCATTTCAGCACAGATAATTTCCAAAAGCTCTTTGCGGCTAAAAGAACTAAGAATCTCTGGTGCATCTTCTGAACACTGAGCAATTTCACGAACTAGCTCCCTCTTTTCTTCCAAAGGAAGACCGCCACATTTTGCAGGGTCAAGGACTAAACCTGTTCAGAAAAAGTAAAGTGGTGAATGCTTAACATAGCAATCCAACAAGACCAACATATTCAGCACCCCCCCCCCCACCCCCACCACAAAACCCTCTCTAAGATGGGCAGTAAACAGGAACCTCTCTTAAACTTTCAAACATGGTATGCTTAGCCGAGGAGTAGCAATCAGATTCTCATGCAGTTTTAGTAGTACCAATTTGGGCATACATAGTTCAATTATAAATTGCTTCCAATCTGCCATGGATGCTTCCAGCAAAGCTAGTTTCACAAGATCAGTATTCTCCTAATTTTTCTCCAGCAAGTAAAGAGGTGATTCAAATGTGATCTTAAGAATATTGACAACTTTTGGATACCTAGTACCACAGTACCACTTGAGCTGCAAAATTTACCTTTAGTCTTGACCGATCAAATCCAGAAAAAACACTAAAAGTGTAGTCCTAGACTGCTAGCATATTAATTATACTATATAATGATATTATTATCACTAATATTTGACCAAATAAGACATTTGAAGTATGTAATCATTCACTACATGACTGATGAAAGCCTAATCGTTGACTGACCGCCCTTCCAGTTTACCTTCAATTGTTTCCTAAATGGAACATAATCTAAGGAAAAGGCTTTGAGTCCTGGAGGGTGGTGAAAGAGTGACACCATGATCAGAAATTGAGCAGAATTTTAAGGCACATTGTGTAATACAAGTCCAATTCACTGACATAGCGGCTTCATAAATACTGCCTATGAAGAACGGAGTACTCTCCTTTGCAAATTTTCGAGTACAACTTAGACAGAGCAAATTTTCCCAAGAAACTTGTTTCAGAAACTTCAACTACATGCCTAGACAAATGCCAGAACTAAAAAGTCTCCTGTCATCCTGATAATAATCTATTACTTCATAAACAGTTCACTACATATTTTGTTAAGCTTGAATTTTTTCCCTTCATTCTACATCAAATCCCGGCCGTTACCTAGCTGAATAAGAGCTCATCCAAACGAAATTAGCCAACAACTTACAAATAATTTCAAACTTAACAGGACAAAACTGTCTTTATCATGGGAGCCATCTTTGCTTTTCTCACCCAATTACACCATATTCTATCTTTTCTCTTAAAAGTACATGCATAATTGAGGCACTTTTACACCATAGAATCATTCCTCTCGCATAAGCGCGCTCCAATTCATGATTAAAGATCAACAGTCCCGAAAATCGACAAGAAATTCTATTACCATACAAAGCTACATAATACAGCAACAATCAAACAGCAAAGCATGATAAATCAATAGTAACACACTCTCCCTTCCATTATTATCCTTTTATAATCTACTCAAAAAATCATCACCCTTTTCCTTCTCACATCACCATTTTATGCTATCAATTTTTATTTCTTTTGGAACTGTCAACATTCTGCATTATAAAAAACATACAATTATAATAATCCAAAAACCAACACTCATAAACACCATTTACATGCATTTAACCACCATAAACAGCAAACAAACCCCACAAAACACAAACTACACATTCATTCCCCCCCAAAAAAAAAAAAAAAAAAAACACCCACAAAAAAAGGCGCAAAAATCAACAAACCCAGAATTATTTCATCACCAATTTAACATACATTGTCAAAAAACATAATAAAGCGACGAAAACCACATCCAGATTATCAAAATTAACCCAAAAAAACATAAGATGAAAAAAAAAGCGTAAAAACACCAAAAAAAAATTCACCTTTAAGATTCGCTTCCATGCCGTAAAATTAATAAAAATATACAGAAAAAAAGGGGAAAAAAAATATAAAGAAGACCCTTTAGAGTTTAGAGCTGTTAGACATTGTTAGTGGAAAGGAAGAAGGTGATGAAGAGAGAGAAAGAAGAGAGAGAAAGAGAGGAGAGAGAATGTAAAGAGAGAGTGTTGTGTGAGTTTTTTGGTGGGTGTTTGTAAAATTCAGGAAAAATG
The DNA here is from genome assembly GCF_001683475.1 of Chenopodium quinoa. Taxonomy (NCBI): domain Eukaryota; kingdom Viridiplantae; phylum Streptophyta; class Magnoliopsida; order Caryophyllales; family Amaranthaceae; genus Chenopodium; species Chenopodium quinoa. The sequence goes on along the minus strand of NW_018745080.1, from coordinate 2,760,278 downwards.
GGGTTAACATCGAGAACCGAATCAAGAGGAGGGGCCAAACCCAAAGCCTGTGTAATCAAGTGTTGTTTTTTGCTTCTTATTGGAGCTTTTTATTTATTTTATTTATTTATTTATTTATTTGGCTTAATTTTGATTTGAGTATAATTTAGAGGTTTAATTATGTTGATTAATTATAAGATTATATTTAATGTTGTGATGGATATAAAATATACAACATGGGAAGCATTGCCCCAGGCGCCTATGTTCTTGTTTGGCTTTTTTGGGGTTTATAAAATTAAGTAAGCTGGTATGCAAACCATTTATCGTGTGTTGTGTTCAGTGGCGGACCTGGGCTTGTGCCTGGTGGGTCAAGTGACTCACCAGGGCCCAAAAAAAATTCTAAGTTTTCTTTTTTTTTAAAAAAAAATAAAATAAAAATAAAAAATAAAAAATTCTAACTTCAGCCTGTTCCCCTTTCACCTTCTCCTCGCCGCAGCTGCAACAACATTTCGCGTTCCCCTTTCATTCTCCCTCCTCATTCACTAATGGTCATGGTGGTCGTGAGAGATAACGACTGTGTGGTTTGATTTCTAGGATTTTTTTTGGTGTTCATGGTATGAGCTTCTTTAAACTTTCCCCTTTCTTTGCATAATTACTAGTTCAAATCTTTGATTTTTTTCGATTTCTAGGGTTTCGATTTGTAACTGTTGGTGGTGGTGGAGAGCAGCGATGGTGAGGTTCGATTTGTGCATATAGATATGCAAAGTAGCTAGAATTTTGAATGTGTTTGGCTTCATGTGTGTTTTTCATTTGCTAATTGCCTAATTTAATTTACGATTTGGGGATTTTTGATGTAGGTTTTCTGTATTTGATTTAATTATGTCATTTTTGTTTAAATTTGTGTTTTGTGCCAGTTTTTGCTCGGAAAGTTGAAGGGGTTTTGTTATCTACTAATGGGTAGTCAAGATTAGCTGATTTTTGTGTGAATAAGGATTGTTTTGAAGTTTAATTAGCTTAATTTATGTGGAATTTGTGCTCAAATAAAGTACTTGCTATGAGCTATCTGTATAATCATTTTGTTTGCTTAAACTAAACAATTTCGTCTAAAAAAGTAGAAATTGAAGATTGGTTTTGAGTCTTTTGACTGTGTTTAGTTATAGTTTTGTCTAATTGTCTTCATTGTAATTTTTAAGTCCCAAATGATTTATTTTAATATGATTAGCCGATTAGAAACTGAAGATTGGTTTTAATTAGCCGATTTGGGAATTTTTCCTCTAGAAACTGAAGTTGTGACCGGATATTTGAGCTATCTGAGTTGCCTGTGCATAGGTATTCTTTTGAGAGGTGGTTTCATTACATTTTGGTTTCTTTATGATCTCGCAGATGTAATTTGGACTACAAATTTTGAATCCCTGACAAATAGGACTTTGAATTTATGAAATTATTATTAATAAATTTAGACAGTTTACCCGTAATTTGATCTAGATTGTTTGTGTGGGTGATAGTTGTTTTGCCTCTACTTTGATTATGGCGTATAGATTCCAAGAGCTTATTGATTATTTGTTCTAAATTGATCTGTTACATATTAGCTGTATGCTTTGCCTAATTGTATTTTAAGAGAACAACTTCTATTTCCACTGTTTTTGGAGTTTATTTGTCCCCGGTTTAAATTTGTGTTTTTTCCAGGTTACAGGCTTGCTGATTGCATTGCTTGTGGGTCTGCTGTTGTAGAGTTGCTTGTTCTGTTGGGGTTAGGAGATTTGTGAAGGTATCTCTTTTGTTTCTGGCATGTACTTTTTTTTGTATATACTTCTTACCGGGCTTTATGAGTTCATGATGTCGCTTAGCTATCTGGAATTGTGCTTTTGTTTCTGGGGAATATTGCTTGATTTAGTTGAATATTGCTTGATTTAGTTGAATATGAACCGTCCAACCAATTATGAATAGGGGTAATTCGCTGTTGGAGTTATTTGCATATGATTCATACTTGTGATTTCATTTGTTTTGTTAACTTTGTGTTTGATTAGGTTGTTGAATTTATATGCAGGGAAGACTCAGCTTATCAATCATTTTCTAATCAACAAGAGTTGGTATATTGTTAATTTGCCTGGATATGGGTGAGTCTCTGTAATTTTGGTTTTAATTTGGGCAATTTCTGTAATTCTTGAGTCTATTTCATGCTGGGAATATTGTATACTTGTATTGTGAATCAATTGTTATTCGTGTTTATTCTTGATCATATGCTTGAATCATATTGAAGTGCCAAAAAAGGATTGCTTTTACGCCTTGAGGCATTGCTTCAAAATTATTGATCATCCTGTAAAACATGTTGCGGACTGATATGTATTTAGGCTACATCCGTTGTAGTTAATTTGGTCTCCAATCGTGTTGTTTATTTTCAAGTTTAGGAAGTAAATGTCTCCTTACATGTCATTGTGAAATTTTATTTTACATATTTGATTATCGATTGTGACTCACCAGTCGGAAATTCCTGGGTCCGCCACTGGTTGTGTTGTGTCCGACCTTTTATTTTGTGTGTAGTTCATAGAAGATGATTATTTTGCTTGTTTGGTATGGTCTAAAATCTTATTAGGTTGCGTACGCAACACAATCCACAACTAGCTTTATAAATGATAAAATACATCTTAAAAACATAATCATTTAATTTCTCCGGTAAAGGATTGTGGCATTTGAAGTCAAGTTCATTTAAACTATGCATCAATTTAATATCATATCGGGTGGATTTGGTTCAAATAAATAAATGAAGATGGACAACACCTTATTGAATCTAATAAATGTTTAATTTTTAGAGTATTTAAAATGAGATAGCCCCAATTATCTCAAGTGACAAAATTGTAAATAAATCAACAATTTGGCATAGTCAATATGACATATTTGTAAATAAATTAACAATTATGGACCCATTGTTAATAAAAAGCTATTGATTTATTTATAATTTTGCCACTTGATAAACATATTTTGTTTACCAAGGAGATAAACTTTTTTTTTTTTTTTCATTTTAAATTTGAGATAGAATAGTGTAACGTAATTTGGTGTGTTGAGTTAGACACACCAGGATCGTGCCTTATTAGGCAAAATTAAGCTTTCATAAAGGCTATAACCTTTGTTGTCATGGGCTTAAGAGGCAAGCAAAACAACCACAAAAGGCCCAAAAATTTCAATACAAAGACAATTGCTAAAACTAAGTTAATTAGGTTTAGGTCGGATCATAGGGATGATAAATTGGGTTAGCTGAGGCCATCTTTTAGAACAAGATTGAGCCAATGGGTCAGGCCAGTGGTGATCAACTCTAGGTTTGGGGCCAACCACACCAAACCATTGAGTTGAAACTCTATATAATCACAAGTCACAACAAAGATCAAAATTGGTGGAGAGGTAATGTTAATGGAGAGGGCTTTGGGTTATTGATTGATTTACAAGAAACTTCAAATATTCCCAACGGCTACACAATTTTAGCAATTTAATGCTTAAATTAATTGATTGATGTGTGTTTGCTAACTAATTGATCTTGATTTATGTGACAATTGATATCGGACAAGATTCTTGGCATACTTGATGATGACTGTTCTCTAGTTATTGGCACTTGGTTGTTATGCTGCTTGTGCTTAGGAAAGCACACTGCACTAGTGCTTATCAAACACTTTGTATGATTGTGTTATCATTTTGTGCATGTAGGGGGTGATAATGAATTATTGGTTTCGCTTACACTATTCACACACTTTACTTTGACCTATGGGTGAATTAGACATAAGAAAAAACTATAGTTAAGTGGGATTGTATAGTATTAGAATTGTTCCAATGTATGATTTTTTGAATACCTTCTTAGGCAGCTAAAATGCTAAAGGAAATTTGCTTGCTTTATCATCATTATTATTTACTGTTTATAGTTTGTGTAATTCCTTAATTTACTCATTTAGGTTTGATAGTCAAAGATATCCCTAACTCGTAGCTAATGTACCTAGTCTATCAAATACTCAGATGTAACCACTCGCATTCTATTGTTTACTCATGTATTATATATACTCATAAAATCACATTAATGTAAGTAAACAACAGTAATAGATTAGAAGCTATAAGGTATATATTAACTTTTGAGTATCAATAACTTTATACTAAAGGTGAAACCAGAAATGACACTTGTCATTTTCTAGTTAAAAAATTTTCCGCCTTTGTTTTCTTTCCTTTTTCTTTCTTTCTTTTTTTTTTTTTTTTTGGCAAATTTTAATGACATCCATTTTATAACCTACAATAATACTTATTTCTATTTTGACAACGTATTTAATCCAATCATACTCAATTAATTTTTTTTGCATATATTCTACTGTATATATTAGGAAACTTTTAGTTACAAAAATACTAACATAGATTAAAAATAAGATATTGTAATATATTATTATCCAAGATATTATAATATTATCAATTTTTTTTTTCAACTTTTATCATTTGACAATAAAATTTATTTTAATTAAAAAAGAAAAATCATTTTGGTAGCATACTTTGTGTAAATCTTAAAATTATATAAACCTTTTATAAGAACAACCAAACAAAATCATATATATTGGAAAATTCAATCTAATTACTATAAAAATTTATGTGATTATTTAAAAAAATAAAATTAAAAACCCCTACTACTCACTAAAAATATATTTAAAAAAGTTGATTACGGAATACTAATTATCCTAAAGTATAATAAATTCCAACTAAAATTGCATATTATGTGGTCAAAGTGTGTCAGCAAAATATAAGGGCAAATGTATATGAGTTTGTATATGGGTACTAACCTAAACTAATATTTTCATTCATTTATATATAAAACCTTATAGCTTGTAATTTCTATTACTATTTTATACAATCCAATTCAATAACCTTTACGTATTTGGTATTAGTATAAATTAAAATTCAAGTTAGTTTGTAACAAATATTATTTTTGGATAAATTATTGTTAGTTGAATTAACATCATTATTTATAATTTATTTGTTGGAAACTGTAATTATGACCGTGCATGGCACGGGATTTAACCTAGTTAAAAATAAGAGGGAATCTTTTAAATTTCTCTATATATGTAAGACTAAACATATTCAAATGAGATCTAGTTTTATTCGTCTCTATGAGTATATTATTAATATCTAATTTTTATAATTTTTTTTGTGTGAGACTAAAGATATTTGCAATCAAAGAATTGCATCGATATACGTAAATGAGACTAACATTATGAAACGGAGGGAGTAACTTTTTAATTATGGCAGATCGAGTACATTACTATATACTATAAATGAAGTTTGAATTAGACAAAGTCAAATTTCCTCTATTTTCCTATCATAGTCTTAACATGGTAATATATACTTATATTAATTATTATTGTATGTAGTGTCTTAATTTCCCAGCACAATTACAAGGTAGCTTCTCCTAATTCAAGTTCGAACTTTTAATAGTCATGTTGCTAATGTGTACAATGTACATACTTGTAAATGTAATTAATCGTATGAATTTTTCTTGAAGTTCATCAAATTTCAAAATTAATTAATACGAAATGAAGTATTTTTTGGGAGATTGACATTTGACAATGCTAGTGTTTTTATCTAAAGAAATGGTCCTTTTTTTTGTTTATTTGCTGGTGGTCCTTGTTTCATTGGCAATATTCAAAATTCTTCGAAATTATACTTGTAAGGAAAGAAAAAAGACTTGACTTTTCTGTAGGAGAAAGAGGACTAATAGGTTGATGATGGGGATGTACTGATTTTTCTGTTGATCTCGACTACCATAAGCCCCTCGACTACACGGGAATCATTATGTACCCCTACTATCGTGTCGATTGCTAAAGGTATAATAATCCACACGTGAATTAAGACTATTATAAGAGGGAGAATGACTAACATATAAGTTTGATGGGCTACTTCACATATACAGTAATTGATTTAATTAGTATGGAGCCTTGCGGGACTTATATGTGGTTAGATTTTCCTCTGACTGCTCACCAATACTCCGTAGCTAGGGAATTTTCGTAAGGATTCCTCTTAAAATTTGCAACTGAAGTATTATGTTGAACCTCGAGATCAACTATGACTTCCTCTAGAAGAAATGCATACAATAGGTAGATTGGACTAAAAATACCAATGAATTTCAGCGCTTTGGTTGTTGATAAATGGTGACGAGCAAAATCTTATGTGGTTCTTGACATTCTTCTAAGGGCCCCAAAAGTTTAAGATCAGACTACTTAGACTAAATTTTATAAAATTACAAGTACTTAACTTATGTAAAAAATAACTCAGTCAACAAGTTCAGATTATTATAAGTTGATTAGTTGATTACAATGCATAATAATACAATTATTTACACATATTGACTTGTTATTATAATTACATGTGTGAGATGATTATTCTATGCTGACAACTTGACATAATGCAATTAGTAACTAGCCAGTAAGATAAACCTCTCATTATCTATTGAGTGTTTCCTTATTTTATTTTATTATATGAATATGCTGATCAATTGTAGAATTTGCATAAGCTGAGTCATATCCCAGTCGCAAGTTCAGCATACTGGTTTGAATTTCGTTGAAAATGACATAATTTATCATTAACTGCTCTAATAAGTCGCTACCTATGTTAGGCCCTATTTACTTCACCTTGTTTTGCTAGACTGAATTTTTTTTTGAATTGATTTTTATTTTTTACTGATTCTCTATTATATTTCTTCTTTAATGTTACTGATTTTTACAGTGAATTTATTTTTATTGTATATTACGTAGTATTTTTGTAAGGTGAATTGAATAGGTCCTTACTCCGACTTTTCATTTCCCCCAAAAGGACTACCCCGCCACCTCATGTGTAGTGTCTCAAAGTCAAAGACTTGATATTGGTATGACAGTTGAACTTGAGTAACATAGGTTACTACATATACTTAGAAGGTTCGGTAAAAGAAAGAATAGTCAATATTTCTAATTTATAAGCAGCGTAATATAGACTCTGCTGTTTAGCTTAATCTACATCCAAGTAAGTTTTTACTAAGAAGTAAGAACTGTTGTACATAACAAGTGTTTTACTTGTTGCAGGGGAATAATAAAATCAAATCAGAAAAATTGGAACTTAAACATTGGGATTAATTAAGGATGTCTGAATAAGTCAAAGTCAAAGTTTTTGTTATTATAATTTCACTTCAAATTCCCTTAACAGATTTTATAGATGTAAATTTGAAGTGAAATTATAATAACAAAACCTTTAATTTGATACTGCATGTGCCATGCAACCGTATACATATAGATGTCTGAATATATATATGATTAATAGACATAATTAGTCTAGGAATTTAATTTGATCGCTCATTTACAAGAAGACTTTTTAAAAGTTACATAACTATGCCTTCTGTATTCTATATATTAGTAGTGTTGCTGCTGATGCCAAGCATGAAAGACGGTGCTAGTCTAAGACGATACAATCGTTCAATGCACAGAAATGCTGTCACCAGCATTGGTGTAGTTATCAACGGCAATACTCGTGTGGGAAAGGAGCAGAAAATAGCTATGAAGATTGCAGTTCGCGATATTTACAGAAACAGCTGCAGTCCTGTTACTCTGCATGTTCGAGATTTTCCTGAAGGCTTGGTACATGCCACTAACATTGGTAAGAATATATCCCCTCTTTTCCAAAAGTAAACAGTTTTTATTTATATGTTTTCTGCAATGATGATAAGTATACCACTTTTGTATCCCATTTGTTCATGCAAATTTTTTACAAGTATTTGTTAATATGTCTGTGCCTGCAGCATCCAAGCTTATGTACAGTAAGAAAGTTGAAGTCTTAATCGGAACGTTTTCATTAACAGAAGCGGTATTCTTATCAGAATTTCATAAGAATTTACTGGGAGTTCCTATTTTTCTCTTAACTCCAACTGCAATGTCTTCACCTTTAGTGCCACTGCCATCTAATTTGCTCCAAATGTCCCATCATTTCTCTGTTCATATGCAATGCCTTTCTGCTATAGTTGGTCATTTTCGATGGAGAAGAGTGACAGTTATATACGAAAAAAGCAATATTTTTCCCATGGATTCTGCGTATTTTGCTGCTCTATCTGATTCACTAAGGTCGGTTGATGCAATCATAGAGCAGCATATAGCCTTCCCTTCTGTAAGTACCTTGTCAGAACCTGATGTAGTCATTGAAAAAGAGCTTTACAATCTCAAAAGAGGGGGTAACCATGTCTTTGTACTTCTGCATTCTTCTCTTGAACTAGCCACGCGTCTTTTCCAAAAGGCGAATGAGATGGGGATGGTAGAAAAAGGGTTTGTTTGGATAATATCAGATGAGATTGCAAGTTTACTTGATTCTGTCGACTCATCAGTCATTTCTTCTATGCAAGGAGTCCTTGGATACAAAACCAATATTTTTGACAGCAGTAAATCCTACAAAGAGTTTGAGGTCAAATTCAAGCAAAGTTATATTGCTAAATTTCCTTATGATCAAGGAAATCCAAATCCAACTTTGTTTGCTTTGAGGGCATATGACATGTTACACGCGATTACTAAAAGTAAAAATGCAGCAATAAAGTCTAACTCTACAGAGTTGTTCCCCAACCTCTTGTTGAGTAACTTTGAAGGTTTGAGTGGGAATGTAAGCTTTAGAAACGGCGAGCTAAAAGATATACCGACCTTCCAAATTATCAATGTGGTCGGAAAAAGCTACAGGGAATTAGCCTTTTGGTCCTCTGAGTTTGGATTCTTTAAGAAACAATCTTCAAAAACTGGTAGAAAGGAAACCAGAAATTATGGCCAAAATCATGACATGCTTGTTGAATTAGGCCCTATTTACTGGCCAGGCGGTCTGCAGGAAGTTCCGAGAGGTTGGAATATTGGTGCTACCAGTGAAAAGCCGCTGATAATAGGTGTTCCTGCTTCTGGTGCTTTTCATTTGGTCAATGTAAGCATTGTGGCACCTGACCAGACATCCATCACAGGATTTGTCATCGACGTATTTAATACTTCTCTTAAGTACCTTCCTTATGATCTTCCTTTCAAGTTGGTTCCATATTATGGCAGATATGATGATCTGGTGCATCAAATCCATCAGAGGGTAAGCATCAATTTACTTTTACTTCATCTATTTGCACAAATGTCTATTGTTTCTTTCTTGCTTTCGAGTCCTTGTTAGTGTTGCCTCACCTGTAAGATGTGCATATTTAACTGTAGTCCTAAACCTTTTCTGTATCAACTACTGCGCAACTAGATTGTCTATCGAATGCATTTTTGATGTGAAGGTTGAAGGATTAGGAGATTGATATGAATTTAACAGTGAAAATTGAATTTTTGTTGGACTGTGTATAGGTCTTTGATGCTGCAGTTGGTGATTTTCTAATACTAGATGAAAGATACAGGTGGGCTGACTTCTCCCAACCTTTTGTGAAATCTGGAATGAACATGGTTGTCACAGTCAAAGAAGACAAGACAAAGGATATCTGGATATTTGCAATGGTCTTCGAAAAGAAATTGTGGATTCTTTTCTTGTCAATGGGCCTCTTCATAGGATTCGTTGTATGGTTAGTAGAACGTCGAAGAAATCCAGAATTTGCTGATGGTTCGGTATCCCAGCAACTTGGGGCAGTTTTCTGGTTTTCCTTCACCTTACTTTTCTTTGCACAAAGTAAGCATACCTTATCAGAGACAACTTACTAAGTTTAATAAGGTTTAATAAGCTCAGATGAAGATTTTTCAGGTGAAAAGAATGAGGTCTAAGCCAATATGTAACCATTTTAATTATTTGCATTGTTTTATTAATGAATAACATTACCTTAATTTGCAGAGGAATCGCCTAGGAGCAATTTATCCAAGATTGTTCTTGTACCATGGTATCTCCTAATATTGATGCTTACGATATATTTCCAAGCTTCACTTACCTCCCTAATGACAGTTTCTCAACTATTACCGTCTGTGAAAGATGTGGAGGCTCTGAGGGCAGAGAATGCAGTTGTTGGATGTAATTGGAACTCCTTTGTCTGTACGTACTTAGTTCACGTGTTGCGATTTAAACCAGAAAACATTAAGCGAATGCGAGCTGTTGAGGAATATCCTCCTGCTTTCGAAAGGGGTGAGATCAAGGCTGCTTTCTTTGTTACCTTTCACGCGAAAGTTTTTCTGACAAAGTACTGCAGGGGATACACTCTTGCAGGACCAACTTACAACTTCGGTGGTTTTGGCTTTGTGAGTGGCTTTTATAAGTTTATTTTTGTTGTTGTTGTTGTAGTTTTAATTCTTCATAGTTTGCAGCTCAAAGTCCATTACTTATTTTCCATGTTGGTCCACTGTTTGTTATCTCAGGCATTCCGGAAGGGCTCTGTATTGTCTACAGACATTTCACAGGCTATTCTGAAGGCAACAGAAAAGGGAGAAATAGAAGGTTTGGAGCATGAGATGTTCACCCGTTGCAAGTGCTCCACATCAACAATAAACAACAGCACCACATTTGTAGGCCTTAAGCCTTTCTCCGGGCTGTTTTGCATCTCTGGTGGCGTTGCAGCAGTAGCACTTCTAGTCATTGTATTTCCTTCAGTAGAGCTGCAATCGCGAATTTTGAGTGTTGTTAAGGAAGCAATTTTAAGAAGCAGAATATGTTCATGGTTGTCAATGATGTTGAGACACCGAACCAGGTTTAGATTGCCATGGTTGAGGCCATATCCCAATTCATAAGCATATGCAAAACATTATTAGCTGTTACACTGTAAAAACACAACTTAATTATTCTAACTTATTTTATCTGAAAAATTAATGTCTGGACTTAATTTTTTCTGAACTTTTTTTTTTACTGGCCTTATTTCTATCTGGAATATATTTTTATGTAATAAGTTAAATAAGATGAAACAAACAACATGCCCTGACAGCCGTTTAAGGGAGGATTATATATCCACTTGGAAGATCAAGATGGACTAGCAAGTGATCTTTTTTAAGCTTAAGATGTTGCTTGATTATTCCTCCAAATCAAATGACGGCATAAATTTATTTTGTAAAGAATGCTGAAAAATCTCAGTTCTCCATCATACTTGTTATTACCGCGATTGTGTATCCTTGTAGATTAAGACCATTCAACCATGACAATGATATATAAATAAGATTCCAATCTTCTAATACAAGGAAAAAGAATCAAATTTCCGGTAGGATTTCAGCAATATATAATTAAGCAAGTAGTCTTAAGTTAGATTATTGTAGGGCTTAGGAACATTAATGCTTGTAGATATTGACCCTTGATGTTTCAATCAGTGACATAAGTGGGCTGGTTAATAAGTTAGAGAAAAGCTTATAATATGTGTGGTTAGCTTTCAGTTACATCAACACGACTAGTTTAATTTTCAGTTATATTGACCAGATTTGTTTAGGGACAAGCAATAATTAGCATTGATAAGAAATTGTAGAAAGATTTATAGACAATTACAATTGAAGGACTTTACTTGGTTGATAATACCACCTAATTCTTCCACTGATAACCATTTAAAAACAATAGTCACATATTATTTTAGTATATTTGGATAGATAGAAGTGACATATTAAGAAATAGTAACGGTTTGTACATGATTTCATCATTGGGTCCTTACGTAAGTAAGATTAAGTAGCTTTTTCCACAAACTATTAGGTAATTTTTTATTTTTTTTTAAATAAATTCCGTAAGTTTGTTGATGAACAAATGTCCTGTAAATAAACAATGTCAGTCAAATAAGCAAGGAGAGATCTTTAATAAGGCTTACAGTAGCATAGCTTAAAATATGTCAACCTTAAAAGTGACCTTACTTTCGAATCTTCCCTTATACATGTCTTATAATTGTAATATGATTTATGCAATGTCCGAAATTTTTAGCACGAATTAGCCAAGGCAACTTCCTCTTGAGCAAATAATAGGTGTTCCTTTTCCGGCTTAACTTCAAACTTTTGTAAGTTATAAGTTAATCATGCTTCCTGCTGTATACATACTTGGAGTAGTTCTGCTTCTGATGCCAAGCTACACAAGCAGTGTAAATCAAGGAAGATACAACTGCTTAGTACACAAGAATGTCACGGTTAGCATTGGTGTAATAATTGATCGCAGCACTCGTGTGGGAAAGGAACAGGAAATAGCAATGAAGATTGCAGTTCAAGATGTTTATAGAGACAGCTGCATACAGCTGACACTGCATTTCAGAAATTCTTCTGAAAGTTCTAAATCTGCCACGTCTACTGGTATGATTTTGCTGCTCCGTTCCAAGAAAAGATCTGTATTTGGGTTTCTATATGACTAACACATTTCCTGCTCAATACTACTAACTAAATACTTATCCCTAGCATAGATCGTTTTCTTTGTGCATTTGGTACAATCTGTTAATCATATTTCAGAAGCTGTCAAATGTCTAACATACGAAGAGGCTGTTAACCGGAAGCAGTGGGTGTCTTTTGTATTGTTTTCCCAATCGCCAAAAGACATAAATTTCATTAACTACTAAAAATTTTCAAACTCTGCATTTTTACACTACTCTACCAACCTACAAAGTATGTCCTGCAACAATATTTTCATAAACTGGGACTTCTAAATATTAGCTCATTAACAAGTAGCAAAAATGACCTACCTGAATAGACTAATATTGATTCATTGGTTAGATTGTCACAATAACAAGCTATTTGACAATGAAACCTGAATATGACCAGTTCCCCTGAACATGACCTCAACTGAATCGAGCTGAACTAAACCTGATCCAAATGACCCTTTGGCTACTATTGTCAAAGAAGGTGCAAATAAAAAGCAGTCTTAATCTGACAATATCTAGACAAATATATATATAGTCTTAATTCTTGAAACTTCATATTTGTAACTTCTGTTGTGTCATGTTGCCGGGGAACAGCAGTTCAGTAGTCCTGCTAAAACATTAATTTTTGGAACATTTCATTTTCAGTTGCTTTGATGAGATGAAGCCAGGGCAGGATACCTCAGCTGCCTCTTTCTGCCTGTTTTTATTTAGTTTGAGCAATGATAGAATTGGAGTATGTAGTATTATTAGTCTATCATTCGATTTTATATAAAGATGTCGATTATCTTAGTCTAATTTATCTATGCCTGCAGCACTAAAACTCCTGCACAAAAACAAAGTTAAAGCAATCATTGGAACATTTGCACTGCCTGAAGCTGCTGTCTTATCTGAAGTTCACAAGAACTTCTTGGACATTCCTGTCATATTCTTGCCTCCAACTTCTATTCTTACTGCATCACTACCAATGCCATCATCCAATTTGATCCGAATGAGCAGCAATATATCGATTGACATGCAATGCCTTACCTCCATAGTCAGCTATTTCCAGTGGCGAAAAGTGACAGTTATATATGAAAGAAGCAACACTTTCTCCCTGGATTCTGATATCATTTCTGTTCTGTCAGATTCACTGAAGTCAGTTGATTCAACTGTAGAGCAACACTTGGCTTTCCCTCCTATAAACTCCTTGTTTGACCCTGAAGTTGCCATTGAGCAAGAGTTCCGAAAGCTCAGTACAAGAAGAAATCGCGTCTTTGTAGTTCTGCAATCTTCTCTTCAACTAGCCACTTGTGTTTTCCAAAAAGCACACCAGATGGGGATGCTAGAGAAAGGTTTTGTTTGGATAATATCAGAGGAAATTGCTAGTTTACTCGATTCTGTTGATTCGTCAGTCATTGCTTCTATGCAAGGTGTCATTGGATATAAAACCAGCTTTGTTGATACCAGTAAGTTATACAAAAAATTCAAGATTAGATTTGAGAGAAGTTATCTTACAAAATATCCTAATGATCAAGGAAATCCATATCCTAGTCTGTTTGCTTTAAGGGCATACGATGCAGTACTAGCAATTGGCAAGGCGAAAAAGGATTCAGTAGGTAAGTTGTACTCTAACATGAGTAACTTTGTGGGTTTGAGTGGGAATATAAGCTTCAGAAATGGCATGATAGATCAACTCCCAACCTTCAAAATTATCAATGTGGTGGGAAATGGGTACCGCGATTTAGCCTTTTGGTCTGCTGAAGATGGATTTTCGACGAAACCCCCAACACAAAGTGGCAGAAAAAACGATTTTGTCAAATTAGGTCCTATATATTGGCCAGGCAGCCAACAGACAGTTTCAAGAGGGTTCAGTTCTGGTGTTATCAGTCAGAAGCCCCTGAGGATTGGTGTACCAGCTTCTGGTGCATTTCATCCGTTTGTCAATGTAAGCTTCGACGAAGTACATAACAAGACTTTTATGACAGGATTTGCTGTTGATGTGTTCAGAGCCTCTCTGAAGTACCTACCTTATGATCTGCCTTTTACTTTGATTCCTTTTTATGGCACATATGATGAACTGGTGCACGAGATCCATCGGAAGGTAACTCTAATTCAAAAATATATTAACACAATTAACAAAAATATGTTCATAATTTTTCTCATCAACCGCGAGACCTTAAACACTGTCTCATACATATCTTGTCAGCCATATAACATCTATACCAGTTTTCTGCATCAGTTATTCTTGTCAGCAATATTGTCCTGTTTTCGGTTAAATTACTTACAAGTTTGTCCATGTAATCGCGTATATAATTTTTGAATGGATCAGTATCAGTACTAATTAAGTGACTGTTGCGTATGTTAAGAGATTTGATGCAGCAGTTGGGGACATTAACATACTCGAAGAAAGATACAAGTGGGCAGACTTCTCACAGCCATATGCTAAGTCTGGTATGGTTATGGTTGTCACTGTAAAACATGACAGCACAAATGAGATGTGGATGTTTTTTGAAGGTTTTTGACAGGAAGATGTGGATCCTCATTCCATTAATGGGCCTCTTTATGGGGTTTGTTGTGTGTTTGATAGAACACGTCGATGATCCAGAATTCGGAGACTCATCACTCTTCCAACAAGTTGGCACAATTTTCTGGTTCTCCTTCAGTTTGCTATTATTTGCACAAAGAAGTAAGCATCCTTGAATTATTAATGATGTATCAATTGGTTGGTCAGGTCGGGTCATGTTTTAGTTTGATCATCAATCTAACTTTGTGTAGGCCCTGTTCGGCAGCAGAGTTTTGGATAGCTGTAACAAGGTTGGGTTTTCTTGGTTTGAATTGAAATTTTAACGCTATGTGCAATTGTATGCTAATAGCTAGTCTAGTCCGATTTGTTTTGGTTTGGTAAGGTTTTCTAAAGGTCGGGCCAGTTTTTGATAGCTCTCTTTTATATGTTTAACTAAACCATATTGACACTCACCGTACCATTACTTTTGTAGATGAATCGCCGAGGAGCAATTTGTCCAAGATTGTTCTAGCACCATGGCAATTCCTAATATTGATGCTGACTATATATTTCACAGCAGCACTTACATCTCTAATGACAGTTTCCCAATTACCACCATCTGTGAAAGACGTCGATACACTAAGAAGAGAAAATGCAGCTGTTGGTTGCAATTGGAATTCATTCCTTTGCCCTTACTTAGTTGATGTTCTGCATTTTAAACTTAACAACATTAGGCCTACGCGATCGATTGATGAGTATCATACAGCATTCCAAAGAGGTGAAATCAAGGCTGCTTTCTTTGTTACTTCACATGCTCAAGTATTTCTAGCAAAGTATTGCAAGGACTACACTATTGCTGGTCCAACCTACTACTTTCGGTGGTTTAAGCTTTGTGAGTAGTACCTTTCAACTTTAATGCTCCTTTCATAATTGAAGTCTATATCAAACAAAATGTTTGGTACCGAAACAATTTAATTTCTTTACAACCTTATCCACCGTATATTATCTGTGAAATTCTACATACCTAATCCCTGTTATGAGGACAGTCTCTTCAATAAAGATAGTCTACGACTCTACGTATACTTTATTTCTATGCACATTGTGTATTTCAGTAAAGCCTTGAATTATACCCGTGCAGAAAAGAAATCATTAAAAAAAGCTTACATAATTGTATATTTAGATCCAGGCTTCAATGTGACGTTACTGATGGAATTGTTTTGTAGATCAATGAGATCCAGTAACTGGTTAGAGCTACTACCAAAATCTATAGTCCCACTAAGCCGATTGTTCTTCAAGATGCTGTGAAAAAAAATAGTCGCGTCATCATCATCCCGCATACGTGGATGAAAAGTTAAGCATAATTCATAATTTTCCTAGCTATTTATCACAGAAAATTGAACCAATACTCACACAGTTTGCAGAGGGTCACTTAAGAATTCGGGTGGAAGCAGCCCTTCCAGTCCTGTTCGTTCCATTTTTCTGAAGTAAAATGTTATACAGAATAAAGATCATCTCTATTAAGAAAAGCAAGCGAAGGAAATTGGGCAAATACCATTAAGAATCACTGATTTATTTAAAATATTTGTGTGATGATTAAATAGTGAAAGTTCAACTCTTTTTAGGGTATGTAAATATACGTATCGTATTACCAGTCACGATGAGGTCCATCAATATGGCTTTCGCCATTAAAAGGGGATCTGGAAAAGATCTAAAATTAACTCCCTCCATTTTTTCTTTTAATTTGAATTTCCACACCTATCTCTTCACAATTACAAGAATCGCAATTAAAAATAAGAGGGCAAAAATTAAAAAGTGAAAGACTGAAGGTGACATATAAAATTATTTGTGAAGTTATGTATAAAAAAAAAAAAAAAAAAAAAAAAAAAAAAAAAAAAAAAAAAAAAAAAAATTGGATAGTAGGAGATTAAATTAAAAAGAAACGTTCAAAATAGGAAAGTGGGTAAATTAAACAGAGGGAGTATACAATAATTATATACATTATTCTGGGACTCTAAGAATGATTATACACCTAACAATAATATTCATAATCCATCACAGGACTTATACCAACTAATGACATGCTACAAGGCTGAATATAGAATGTAGCCTGCGTACACTCACATACTACAAGTAAAAGATGCAATAGTTGAGCAAGAAATAAAAAAAAATGAAGAAGATGAACTGAACTGGATTGCAAACATGCAGGAAAGTAACAGTTTTGTGGTTAAAATATGATAGTTTACTCTGAAAAACATATAATTTTAAGCAAAAGAGGTAAAGAAATACAAATGAACAAGGAAAACACAGGCTTTGAGTGAATTCCTCATGACCAAAATGCATAATATTGACGAAACTAATAGAAAAGACTACACTATTGCTGGTCCAACCTACTACTTCGGTGGTTTAAGCTTTGTGAGTAGTACCTTTCAACTTTAATGCTCCTTTCATAATTGAAGTCTATATCAAACAAAATGTTTGGTACCGAAACAATTTAATTTCTCTACAACCTTATCCACCGTATAGTAATTTTTGGTCGGTAACTCAGTTTAATTTAGTAAGTTCACATGAAAAAAACTTGTCAATCTGCTACCCGTTTAAAGTAATTACCACTAACGATATTTAGTTCCTCACAGGCATTTCCAAAGGGCTCTTCGCTATCTATAGACATGTCACAAGCAATGTTAAAAGCGATAGAAAGGGGAGAGATTGAGATGTTGGAAAGAGAGTTGTTGGCTCACTACAAGTGCATAACCTCATCAACAAACAACACGAACACGAGCACGAGCACGAGTGTTGGCCTTAAGCCTTTCTCAGGGCTGTTCTACATTTCTGGTGGCATGGCATCTATAGCACTTTTAGTCATTGTCATTCCTACAATTGAGAAGCGCTGGAGAATTTCAAGATTAGTACATGAAATAATTATAAAACTTTTAAGAAAATTACGTGTTTGGATGTCAATCATGTCAATGATCTTCTTTAGAACCTAAATGCATGAATAATAGTCCTGTATTCTAAGAACTATTATAGGAAGTGCAAAGAAAGTTAATGAAGTTGAAAAAAAAAGTCAGAGAATTGAATGATACCATGAGTGTTCATGACATCTCCACGTGATACAAAATTGCTCATAAAGATTTTTACTTCCTTCATTATTTTTGATTAATTGTCGTTTAAGGAAAACTTAGAAATTAATTAAAGTTGAAATAAAAATATGCTAGAAAAGTGTTACAGTTAAATATATTTTATAAAAAAGTTTTTAAAAAAAATGTGTTATAATTCAATTTGCAATAGCTATAAAAAAAAATTGTACTCGTAGTCATTATATTGAGCGAATATCAACTCTTCAAATTTGTTCAAAAAAAAAAAAAAAAAAAATCAACTCTTCAAATATTATAAATTTTTGTTGAGTTATTAAATTTCACTTATAGTTCGAAAATCGGGTTGGAATGTTGGATTATATAGAATCGCCAGACGAATCCTCATACAACTTGTGACCATTTTTTTTTTTTTTTTTTTTGAAGCAACATGTGACAACTTGTTAAAACACAACTTTTTTCCATAAAAAATGTGATAAAATAATAGTGAGACAATAAACATGTGAAATAGAGGTGAGCAAAATAAATTTTCTAACAAAACAATAAATAGTTTTAAAGTATGATAGTTGGTGTTGTAGTGTTCTACTACTTGAGAACTCTGTTTTAATATATTTCTGGGTTAAAAAGCTGGAAAAATGCTCAAAATAATAAAGTTTCCAGCTATTTTTCTATAATTAAAAAGGGTGCAGGTAACAGGGAGTTGGGAAATAAATACATTAAAAATAAAAAAATAAATAAAAATAGTCTTGGTCAAATAATTGTCATACTCCTATTTTTTTTCTTTTGTGTGTGTGTGACAAACCATTGGAATCAATAAGAAAAATTCATCACTTAATAAATACTTCGTACATTTTTTTTTTTTTTTTTTTGAAGGTAAGATAAAACGAAATATATAGTATTAGGATGTACAACCTTTTAAAATACGGAGAAAGATAAAATAACCTATAAATGAATTGTCTTTCTATTTCAGAAATTTATTTGTTCATGTTTTACTTTTCGCTCATACATGCATCTAAGTTTTAGCAACTTATTGTAAAAAAAAGTTACATACGAATTGAAGTAATTTGAAACTACATAGAAATTTTAACGATTGAAATTTGTAAATATTCTACTAACTACATAAGCTAGAGCATAAAGAAATTAAGAGAGAATAATGAATTTTATTCATCAAATATTGTTCTTAGATTATTAAAATGCTTTCATTTGAAACCTATATATATATATAATATATATATATATATATATATATATATATATATATACTAGAGTACGGTAACAGTTTAATCTCTCTTTTTAATTTTAATCGTCAATAAGGTGTTTAATTAATTTCTCGTCTTCCAAATTCAGGTGTTCTTAAATCCTAAAGTTCCTGTTAAAAATAAATGGGATCTCTTAAAGTACATACTTCTACAATCTCAAAAATTTATATTTTGGTTTTACTATACGTTAGGATTAGTTTGTTCGAACTTAAATGTAATTTATGTGGCTGAATCAACCTTGTAAAGTAGCTGAAGCAACCTTAAATGAGTCAGAAGTAATAATTATTGCCTACAGGTTAGGTTTCCGTTTATCGTTTATGTACTCCTACTATCCCGAATTAATACTCACATTGTACTATGTTATATTTTTAATTTGTAATATTAAAATAATATGAGTATTACGGATTATTCTTTTTTTATACTAATTATCATATGTGATTGGCCACACAGTGTGGCAAAGGTTACTTATTCAGGGGTTACTCAATCGGTCAGTGGTTACTCGGTTGGTCATGTGCTACTCTAACACACACAAAAACACACTAACTGAGTGAATAACCCCAAAATAAGTAACCCTTAACCGACTGAGTAACCCCTAAATAAGTAACCCCGGTTACACAGTGTGGTTGATGTGGCCAACCACACTGAAAAAGCACCGTTTTTTTTTTACAACTTGACTTATGTATATTTCACACTATACTTTATATGGTAATTTATATTTTAAGGAAAATACTACCTCCGTTTCACATTATTTAACAATTAAATATTTTATATTCTCACAAAAATACTCAATTGTATCAATTGAAATTGTACAATAATGTGAAAGTTTACTTGTTACCGCTGAGGAACTTAAATATATCACTATTTAATCGAGCAAATAATAAAGTCTATTTGCAAGATCATGTTGAAAATTTTATCAATAAACATCTAACTCCAAACGATGCACAAATAACGCTGAATAAATTATTACCTCCGTTAAACATTAATTGCAACTTTAAAATATTTTATATTTCACAAATAATATCCCATAGTTGCAACTAATATTTAACATAGATAGTAAAAGGGATTTTGTGAATGGTATGTACCTTCAGCAATTACTTTGCCAACCAATCTAACTCCAAACAATGTGACAAACTCCGAACAAATCAAAAGGGATTACGTGTATCATATAATATATACCTTCAGCAATTACTTCGCCAACTACACATGATTTTTCTCCTAGAGGGTCTAAACCACTTTGAATTAGCTCCAATTATGGCTAGGTTTATTGTTTTGGTCCACCATCTGATAGTCTCATAAACCTACATTGATGCATGTTTCATGTTATCATATTATATTGTTGACAAATCCTTGTCGTATAGTTCCCCATTAAATGTCTGATAAAGACTTAACCATACTTGCTTTAGTAACAAAGATTGTATCTCTAATGTTAAATTTCATGAGAAATCCTTAAATTGGAGTGTGTACCATTGATCAAAATATATGGCGTTTTACAAACATCGTAAACCTAATACGAAAAGGATACAAAATATATACAATTATTATCCTAATCTGCGACAAATATTATCATAACTATAATATCTATCACACCCCCGCAGTCATAGCGAGAGGAGGTCGTACGCTACGACTGGAACTGAAATCAAAAAATAACTCCCGTGATAAGCCTTTTGTGAAAATATCCGCAAACTGATATCTAGAAGGAACATGTAGAACCCGAACTTCTCCCAAAGCAACATTTTCTTGAACAAAATGAATATCCATCTCCACGTGTTTGGTACGTTGGTGTTGTAGTACCGGGTTGCCAGAAAGATATAGCACTGACATTATTACAATAGACAATAGTAGCCTGTCGAAGAGGGCAATTTAACTCAAGTAAGAGATTACGGAGCCAACATGCCTCAGAGACAACATTAGCGACGCCTCGATATTTTGCTTCTACACTCGATTTAGATAATGTACGTTGACGCTTAGACGATCAAGAGACGAGGTTGTTCCCAAGAAAACAACAATAACCTGATGTGGAACGACGGGTATCGGGACAACCTCCCCAATCAGCGTCAGTGTAAGTAATCAAACGATGAGAAGCAGATGGATATAAATGTCAACCATTTTATATGTATATTTCGAAGGTACTGATTTCCTTATCTTTTCCCTTATTCTCCAAGACTTTACTGGTTAACCCGAATCGAATTGATCAGTGTGAGGCTTCAATCCGATATTGACACGCACCTTTTGTGCTTGCGTACAGGAAAAAAAAAGTCGGAATAAATAAGTCAAACTTGATTTCTTCCAAAATTCTAGATTGTACAGTTTACATAATATAAATACATGTCACGCACCCAAATCCCATTTCATCCACGTACCAAAAAAAAATTAAACAAAAGGAAGAAGAAGAAAAAAAAAATGGTAGTTACAAAAGGAGAAAATAACTTAGTCTATGACATAAAAATATCGTCAGTAGTGCCTGGAAAAATCGCAGGAGAAAACAGAACATATGAGTTAAAAGGCATAGATTTTGCAATGAAATTACATTATCTTAAGGGTCTTTATTTCTTCAATAATCCTAATAATACTAGTGATAATGAAGAAGGAAAAAAGACTAGTTTTATAAGTATACTTGATATAAAAAAAGTTATGTTTGATAGGCTTGTAGTTTATTTCAAGACTTGTGGAAGGATCCGGGTGTCGTCTTCCGAGACCGGAGAACGAGCATCGATCAAGCTCAACGATGCTGGAATAAGGATCGTCGAGGCTCAATCGAGTAAGACTGTCGAGGAGTGGCTTGCTTTGGAGGGCTTCCTCTCTTTGCAGGATCAACTTGTGTACAATGATGATGGTCTTGGTCCTGACTTGCCCTTCTCCCCTCTTGTTTGCCTTCAGGTAATAATTAAGCTTATATTATTTTATGTTTTTGATGATTTTATTGTACGATATGATAATTATACAGTTGATTTAAATTAAATTTGATAGTCCTGTTTCACTTTTTGCCCAACATCCATGCACACATGACACATCTAAATATAGGTCAATATATCCGTGTTACATAAGATTATAAAAGGTTAATGTTGCAAATTGAGATGAATTAGATTAATTAGATCTATACATATACGAAAGATAAATGAGACAAGTTCGGTTTTTGTTAACGTGTTTTTCATACTCCGTACATTCTACTTTCTCTATTTTATTTTAATTGATACATTTCTATAAATACATTTGCAAATGCATGATTTTAAATATTATTATCTTCAATTATCAATAACAAAAAATTATCAAAAGTTTATTCAAAAAATATATACTAACACAAATCTAACAAGACTAACCTTTTTTTTTTTTTTTTTTTTTTTTTTCTTTTTCTTTTTCTTTTTCTGGGTAAGTATGAATAACAAAAGGAAGTCAAAGTAACTTATACGTAAATACTGCCCAAAAAATAACACAAATTTTTTTGCAGGTGACTTGGTTCAAATGTGGAGGAATTTCAGTCGGCCTAAGTTGGGCTCACATACTTGGTGATGCATTCTCAGCTGTAGAATTCATGAACACTTTGGGCCATTATATTCAAATTCAAGGTAGTAACAAAGAAAAACCAAAGTTAATTTCCCTTCAAGATCCTCCACAATCCGAATACCCGCTTTCGAAATCCACCCGAGAGCCCATTTCCGTGAAACGGGTCGACCCGGTTGGTAGCCATTGGGTCCTTCCTTTCAATAGTAAAATAGGTTTCCACACTATTCATCTTAATTCAAACCAACTTGGTGAATTGCATTCAATGGTACATGGTACCAAAATGAATGACAATTGTACTAGCCAATTTTTTGAGGTTATTACATCAATTATGTGGAAATCCATTGCAAAGATTAGGAAGGATTTGGAGACAAATGTTGTGACTATATGTAGGCCAAAATCAATCAAAAGGCAAGGAGTAGTGCCTCATAATGGCCAAATGTTAGGTGTTGTCAAGGTGAATTTTGCGGTATCAAATGTTGCTCCGTTAAAATTGGTACATTCGATTGTTGAAGGTGTGATCGATGAGAGTGACATGGTTGAAGAATTAGTGAACAAAGAGACGGGTGAGTCTGATTTCTTTGTTTACGGGGCAAATCTTACATTTGTTGACGTAGAAAAAGCTGATGTTTATGGTTTTGAAATGAAAGAAAAACATCCAAGGTTTGCTAGCTATAGTATTGGTGAGATAGGGGATAAAGGAGTCGTTTTGGTACTTCCAGGCCCTAAAGATGAGAATAGTAAAGGTAATGATGCCAAACTTATTGTGGTACAACTTCCGGAAGATGAAATTGAACCCTTGAAAAGCGAGCTCAAGGAAAAATGGTGCATTGAATAATTAATGTATGTAGTATCCTTTCAAAATAATTTATGTTGTCTTAATATATAAGCGTAAAGTTGGATGTAAGGTTAATTATTCATGGATTATGCCTAATACTTGAAATGCGGTTGTAAAAAGAATGGTGCGTCAAGCCACTGAATAATACCCTATCTTACTGCTTGCTGGAATGCTGGCTTCACAATAGCAAGGGGAGCGTCATGTACTCATGTGACTTCATCTTTCTTGTATCATTGTTTATTGTTATATCATATGTTATGTACCAGTGAGACGACCAAATAAACTATACAAGTATTTGTTATTGGTTTAATTTGCAAATCAAACAATTGCAATAGTCTATATTCTTCAATGATTTAATTTTTTAAGAAAATCAAATTCAAATCTTCATGCATGACAAAGTTGGTAAGTCTTTTAACGCCTTCCCCTAGCCACCCTGGAATCCCCTTTATAACATAAAAATCGTATGTAATCCGCCCTCCCCGGCCACTTCTATGATCTGATCCATTGCCATTCCCTTACATACATAACATCCTCTTCATTTGCTCACTATGCTCTCCCCGAACCAAGGCAAGTTGTACTTGCAAGCGCGTGCGTGTAATTCCCCTCTTTGTACCTGAAAAGTGTTGGTGAGCAAAAGCTCCCAACTCAAACACACTGCACATAATCAACATGGAAATAAATCAACTTTCAAAACGAAAAATAATTAAATCAAAATATGTACGGAGACACAGTGGACGCAGTACTCATGTACTTCGTACTACGTAACATTAATGTAGTTCTAGTGTTTTACTTATACAGTTATACTCTTATATATATATATATATATATACTACTTCGTATGTGTCTACGTAGCATTATTGGGTGTATGCAGTGCAACTATAAGAATGTGGACTGACTGACTGAGACAAAACACAAAAGTTATGGTTGCTTCTATGTAAAATAATTTTAATAAAATACCAAATAATGAAAAAAGGGAAAATATTACTTGTATAAAGAGTCTGGACAACATACGAAGTTTTTTTTTTAATTAATCTTACAGAGTTTAGAGTACGAGTATATTATTTGCACCATTTTTCTATTTAGGATGTCCCAAATTTACTTGCCCAAATTTGAAAAGTAAAAAAAAAAAATTCTCTCTATATTTTCTCTTGAATTGGATTCCATATTACTCACTCTGTTTTTTTTTTTTTTTCCTTAATCTCTAGTTTTACACATGCATAAAATTTTGTAGAAATGGTCATGGCATAGGGCAAATAATTCGGAATGGATAGAGCACAATGTTCCCATGCATTCATTACATATTTGAATATTGTTTGTCCCACATTAAAAAAAAAATAAAGTAATGACCATTCGAAATAGGTGAAACACTTTATACTATGGGCTTTTGACTTGTGGCAAAACCCAATCCAAAACCTGGACGAGTGCACCAACTTTCGTGTGATCTCAAATTCTCTGTATAAGCATCTCTATACACTCCATACTTCCACAGTCTTGTTCAAATTTTTTGGCTTTAGATTGAATAGGCGGATTGGAACCCATAAAAAATAAAATCAACTCGAAAGTCAGACTGGTTTCTTTCAATCCAATCCGGTCTAATCTAGTAGACCAACCCAAATTATCAACAATATTATGATCGGCCAAACACTGAGGCTTATATACTCCGTAATTTATTTGTTGATAAGTATATTAGGTGACTCGTACTTCGTAGCTTTGTCCGCCCGATCGGGCGGACATTGCCCGGTCTGACCGGGCGGAAGAAGAAGAGGTGCCTGGCAAATTCGTTGAAGAAGCTGCTCTCGCGCCCGACCGGGCGAGCCTTCGCCCGACCGGGCGAGCCTTCGCCCGATCGGGCAGACCTTGCCCGGTCTGACCGGGCGGTGGGGGTTGGATACGTTGAAGCATTCGTATGGAGTTTTCTTCTCGCGCCCGATCGGGCAGACCTTGCCCGGTCTGACCGGGCGGAGAAGGAAAAATACGGAACGCGGATTTTGCGGTTTTAGGTTATCTTATTTTATTATCTTTTTGCCCAAGTATCTTTTAATTAGGGATTAATATAAAACCTCCCTAATATCAGTATTAGGGTCAAGAGAGACAGAGTGAGAGCCGTTCTTGAGAAATACAAGAATCATCTTTGTAATCTTTGCAGTTTATAGTGAAATCATTCGATCTCGGTGCCCGTGGACGTAGCTATCACATCGATAGTGAACCACGTAAATTCTTGGTGTTGTTCTTATTGTTTGCATTGAATTTCTTTATTGTTTTCTTGTTTGTTTTCGACCTTTGCTTCCGCTGTCGCACAACAATTGGTATCAAGAGCTCAGGTTCAATCCTTGGAGAGTTTCTTGAAGATAACAATGGCAGGAGATTCAACAATAAGAATTGAGAAGTTTACCGGGAAAAATAGTTTCGGGCTATGGCAAATTAAGATGAAGGCTCTGTTAAAACAACAGCAGATATGGCGTCCGTTGGCTCCAAAGAGTACTACTTCGGAGTCAGGAGACGGACCGACTGACTCGCAGTTAGAAGTTATGGAAGAGAAGGCACACTCTACCATATTACTTAGTCTTGATGATCAAATCATCACGGAGGTTGCTGATCAGGAAACGGCGGCTGGATTGTGGCTGAAGCTGGAGTCATTGTATATGACTAAGTCGTTGACCAACAAATTATTACTGAAACAGCGGTTGTTTAGCCTCCGGATGCAGTCAGGTACTTCCTTACGGGAACATCTAGAAAAACTTAACTCTATTTTGCTTGATTTACGTAATTTAGATGTTAAAATTGATGATGAGGATGCTGCGTTGATTTTACTTGTATCTCTACCGTCTAGCTTTGAGAATTTTGTAGAGTCTTTTGTTGTTGGTAAGGATTCTATAACCTTAGAAGAAGTGAAGGCAGCACTTCATACTAGGGAACTCAGAATGAAAGCTACGAGTGATAATGGGGATAATGGTAGTGGGTTGTTTGTTAAGTCCGGAAAGTCTAAAAAGAATAAGGGGTTTAACAAGGGGAACAATGCTGGGTCGGGTGCTGGAAACGGCAAGGATGGATCTAGTAAAACTACTACTAAAACATGTTATTACTGTAAAGAACCGGGTCACTTTAGGAATAATTGTCCGGTGAGGAAAAACAAGTCCCAGGCTGCTGTAGTTGAAGAGAAACCGAATGAGAGCTATAATTCAGAGGAAGATTTAGCATTAGTCAGTTCTGCTAGGTCTGATGATTTATCTGATAACTGGGTTCTAGATTCGGGGTGTTCGTTCCATATGTGTCCACGTCGAGATTGGTTTGATACATATGAACCTCGCAATGGGGTATGGTTATAGTCGGTAACAATGCTCCATGTAAGGTCACAGGTATTGGTTCCATGAGGTTGAGGACTGTTGATGGGCGGAGGTTAACTTTGACTAATGTACGGCATGTTCCTGCTTTAGGAAAGAATCTGATTTCATTGGGTACCCTGGATGACTTGGGGTACAATGGTGTGTTTTCAGATGGGGAGTTGTGTATTTTCAGAGGTTCTGAGTTGGTACTTAAGGGTATCAAAAGGAACACCCTCTATGTTTTTGAGGGTGTTACACTGCCTAGTTCTGCGGTTTGCGCATCTGTATCTCACCAGGAGATGACTAAGATTTGGCACATGAGGCTTGGTCATATGGGGGAGAAGGGGATGCAGCTATTGTCCAAGAGGGGTCTTCTATCCGGGGTCAAGGTTGCCAACCTTGAATTTTGTGAGCCTTGTGTGTTTGGTAAGAAACACAGGTCAAAGTTCAGCAAGGGTGCTCACATTACTGATGCAGTGCTCGATTACATCCATTCAGATTGCTGGGGTCCATCTAGAGTTGAAGGTATGGGAGGTTACCACTATTTTGTGTCATTTGTTGATGACAAGTCCCGATACACATGGCTTAGGTTGCTTAAGTCAAAGGATGAGGCCTTCAAAGTTTTCAAGCAATGGAAAGCTTTGGTGGAAAATCGACAAGGAAGGAAGATCAAGAAGCTACGAACGGACAATGGGCTAGAGTTTTGCAAAGACGAGTTTAATCAGTTCTGTGCAGATGAGGGTATAGGTCGGCATCATACTGTCAGGAAGACACCACAGCAGAACGGTGTAGCAGAACGGGTTAATCAGACACTGCTAGAGAGAGTTCGATGCATGCTCTCTAATGCAGGGCTTGGGAGGAGGTACTGGAGTGAAGCTGTGTTAACAGCTTGTTATGTCATTAATAGGGGTCCTCATTCTGGAATTGATTCCAAGATTCCGTTTGAGATATGGAGTGGTAAGTTGCCTAATTTTTCGAATTTGAAGATTTTTGGTTGTGTTGCTTATTATCATGTTATTGAGGGTAAGCTGGATCCACGAGCCAAGAAGGGGTGTTTTGTTGGGTACGGGGATGGTGTGAAGGGGTTTAGAATTTTTTCACCTTCGGAGGGTCGGGTCATTCTTAGTAGGGATGTTACTTTCGATGAAAACACCATGTATTCAATTAAAAATGCAGAGATTTCAGATTTGAGAAGGGAAGGAGACAATTTATTACAGACAGATGGGGTACTTGAGGTACATCAGTCTACCATTGCTGATTTACCTCGGGTACAATATATTGATGATGATGCTGATGTTCCAGTGCCGGGTACTCCTGAACCTGAGATTACTCCTACTCATTCTAACTCTGGGGATGAGGTGGAGCAATCTAATCAGGGGTCATCTAGTCAACCTGACACCATTCTTGAGATGCCTAAACGAGTTATCAAGAAGCCTGTTAGATTGATTGAAGAGATGGAGGGAAGAAATTGCTGTGTTGATGCGATGACAGGTTATGCATTGAGTGTAGCTGATGATGTAGAGTCATTTGAACCTGCCACATATAAACAAGCAATTAGTTGTAGTGAGTCTGCGCAATGGCTTGCCGCAATGGGTGAAGAGATGCAGTCTCTTTACAAGAACAGAGTGTGGGAACTGGTAAAGGTACCGGAAGGGAGGAAGCTTGTGGGTTGTAAATGGATTTACAAGAAGAAAGAAGGGTTGTCGGAAACTGAGCAAATACGTTTTAAGGCTAGGCTAGTTGCTAAGGGGTTCAGTCAGGTAGAAGGGGTTGACTTTGTTGAGATATTCTCACCTGTGGTTCGACATACTTCTATCCGTGTGTTATTGTCAATTGTAGCACATTTTGATCTTGAGCTGGAGCAGTTGGATGTTAAAACGGCCTTCCTTCATGGCGATTTGGAGGAGGAGATTCTGATGAAGCAGCCCGAAGGATTCGAAGCTCCTGGAAAGGAACACTATGCCTGCAGATTGCTAAAGTCATTGTATGGACTTAAGCAATCCCCCCGACAGTGGTACAAAAGATTAAAGGAGATGCTTAACTCGGAGTTTGACATGAAAGACTTGGGTGCAGCTAGGAAGATTTTGGGTATGGAGATCTACAGGGATCGGGCTAGAGGTAAGCTTTTCTTGACTCAGAAAAGCTACATTGAAAAGATTTTGTCTCGTTTTGGGATGGAAAAATCGAAGCCTATAAGTACGCCAACTACTGTTAGTTGTAAGTTGTCTTTGTCTATGTCACCTCAATCAGAGGAGGAGTTGTCTTATATGTCTAGAGTTCCATATGCAAACGCGGTTGGTTGTTTGATGTATGCTATGGTCTGTACTAGGCCGGATATTGCGCATGCTGTTAGTGTTGTAAGCAGGTTTATGGCTCGACCTGGGAGGGAACACTGGCAAGGGGTGAAAAGGATTTTTCGCTACCTGAGAGGGACAACTAATATTGGTCTTGTGTACGGGAATGGTAGGGAATGCTTGGTCACTGGGTACAGTGATTCTGATTATGCAGCTGATGTGGATACCAGGAGGTCTGTGACTGGTTATGTGTTCACTTTGGGTGGTTCTGTGGTTAGTTGGAAGTCTACATTGCAGTCATCAGTTACGTTGTCAACTACTGAAGCTGAGTATATGGCTTTAACTTCTGCAGCTAAGGAGTCTATTTGGCTCAAAGGCCTAGTAGGTGAACTGGGTATTGCACAGGATTTTGCTACAGTGTATTGTGATAGTCTAAGTGCGATTTGCTTAGCTAAAGATCAAGTACACCATGATCGGACGAAGCACATTGATGTCAGGTATCATTTCTTACGTACTGACAAGAGGATTAAGGTGAAGAAGATTGGGACTGCTGACAACCCGGCTGATTTCTTCACTAAGCCTGTTCCGTTTAGCAAGTTTAAACATTGCTTAGACTTGTTAAATATTGATTACTACGTGATGTAGTAGGCCCTGAGGGGCGAAGTTGGGGAGCTCCTGGTGTAGGTGTGTTGGCCTTAAGGTGGAGCTTGCCCGGGGCTTGTGATGCAGGTGGAGCATTATGAGTTGTTATACTTGGAGACGAGTATGTGATGGGTCTTGGTTGAAGACTTATCGGGATGTATGGCTTATGCATGAGTCTTGCATCGGGTTTGGCTTGAGATGTTTTTCACTATGTCTTGATGGGGTCGTTTGCTGACTACGAGTTCTCGTCAAGGTGGAGATTGTTGATAAGTATATTAGGTGACTCGTACTTCGTAGCTTTGTCCGCCCGATCGGGCGGACATTGCCCGGTCTGACCGGGCGGAAGAAGAAGAGGTGCCTGGCAAATTCGTTGAAGAAGCTGCTCTCGCGCCCGACCGGGCGAGCCTTCGCCCGACCGGGCGAGCCTTCGCCCGATCGGGCAGACCTTGCCCGGTCTGACCGGGCGGTGGGGGTTGGATACGTTGAAGCATTCGTATGGAGTTTTCTTCTCGCGCCCGATCGGGCAGACCTTGCCCGGTCTGACCGGGCGGAGAAGGAAAAATACGGAACGCGGATTTTGCGGTTTTAGGTTATCTTATTTTATTATCTTTTTGCCCAAGTATCTTTTAATTAGGGATTAATATAAAACCTCCCTAATATCAGTATTAGGGTCAAGAGAGACAGAGTGAGAGCCGTTCTTGAGAAATACAAGAATCATCTTTGTAATCTTTGCAGTTTATAGTGAAATCATTCGATCTCGGTGCCCGTGGACGTAGCTATCACATCGATAGTGAACCACGTAAATTCTTGGTGTTGTTCTTATTGTTTGCATTGAATTTCTTTATTGTTTTCTTGTTTGTTTTCGACCTTTGCTTCCGCTGTCGCACAACATTATTCTTGATGTTTTTTTTTTTTCTTGGATAAATTATTTTTACAATAGATCTATCTCTCAATCCAAGTACAAAATATGCGTTCGGAATAAATGATTATAATAATGTCACTTGTTTTAGAAAAATTAGGTATTCATAATAATGTCACTTTTTTTTTTTTTTTTTACACGATAATAATGTCACTTTTCTTTGCTATTGCTAAAATATAAGGAAAAAAAAAATGTCACTTCTCAGTATTAAATCAATGTCCCGTTACATGTCATTTTAAAATATTAATAAGACAGTAACGTATATTCTAATATTAATGCAGTCAACAGTATAATTTCTATTTTAATTAGATAGGACCATGCAAATTTAATGTAATGAATTAGAAGTCTAGAATATTAATATGATTGAAATATACTTCTTTCTGTTTTTTTTAATCATCAATTACTACTTTGTTTGATAGATACCATCTTTCAATAATACTATACGACCATATTATATGAAGGAGTATTTAATTATGTAAACTTTTTTTAAATCATAAAAAAAAAAAAAAAACGAAATAATATTAAGAAATACACATCGAGATAGATTTCCTATAAGATCAGAATGAGTTAAATTAATTATTAATAATCATTTGATCACATATATGGCCAAAATCCAAGCTCTGAAGCTCAGGACGTCGAGTAGTTAAAGTTTGATCCATATATAAGGGACCATAACTTCAACTCTAGCTATGGTCTTAAGGCCTAATAGAGAGCACTTTAGGGTTCGAGTTCTCTTACCTCATCTCCCAATCGGTGCACCTGTATAGTAGGGCACTGGTCGGATTTCATTACCTAGCAAATGTCAAAGTTCACCATTGAAATACTTTGTTGCTAAAAAGTGTTGTACTTAAAAAAAAAAAAAAAAAAAAAAAAAAAAAAAAAAAAAAAAAATGTGGTCAAGCAAGCTACAAGGCCTTGCAGGTTATCATTGAAAACTAGTGTATAGCTCATGCGTTGCATCGAGTTACTACTTTATTGATTTCTTGTGATTATATGTATTTGATATTTACGATGTCTTTATTTTTGTTTTCTTTTTTAATTAGACCTTGTGATTTGCAATTATATACATTTATTTTCATGTTTATAACATGGTTGATACTTAACTTATATGGTTAAATAACCATTTTTCGTATAAGAGGTTAGGTATTCGAATCTCCTTAGTCTCATGTTTTTATATGGAGTAATGTTGGGTGAGGTGGCATAATGATTAAGATTGATTGAGTAGTGTTGTGGCATAATGAGAGGTTGAGTAGGTGATGTGACGTAATAAAAAAAGTCAGTGGCACATAATTAAAGATGCTTTTATATGCACTATCCTATATAATACGCAACGTTCCTAGCGTCGTTGTTAAACGGTTAGCCTTACCTTTTGCGTCGTTGTTTCCTGTTTACTAGAGCACGTTTATTGCTACATTACTTCTACTTGCTGCTTCCTCCTAGTTTCAGCCAGCTAAATACTTGCTGAAATCTTAACTTTCATTAATGATGATTGCCACTTGTCTTATCTTATATGTATCAAATGATTAATTCTTGGATTATTTATTAGTTGATTGGTGTATGAGTTAATCGGTTGTCAATTTGTTGTATTTGACCTTACTTAAACCTTCATTAATTTTTCCTCTAGTCACATCTTGGATTGGCAAATCTTTTGAGATATAGTCTACTTGAAAATTCATTTTCTTTGTCATTAGGCTATATACTTCCTCCGTTCCTTAATAGATGAGACGTTTTTTTTATCACGTTTGCCAACACACAATTTTCACGAGTTATATCTCCCATTATCATCATTGTAAAAATTATAAAAAGTGGATATTAATAAAATATACATTGAGACGATTCAAACAATATCCCACATGATTATGTTTTATCGTAGCTGCAAATCATAAAAGCTAGTCAAAGTGTTGTTTGTGAATAGTGCAAAAGTCAAACTGTGTCATCTAAAAAAGAACGGAGGAAGTATAATTTAGGGAACTTTTGGTATGACTAATGAAAATGGAGTGGAAAGGAAATAAATAAGTGGGAGGAAATGAATCATTTAACCCTTATCTTTCCATTTGTTTGGTTTAATCATGGAAATAAATCACTTAAATCTATCTTCCTTTATTTTTGTTTCAGGAGAGTAAGGGTAATTGTGACCTTAGGTTTTAGCGAAGTAAATGGGTAGATTACCCTTAGGTAATGGTAATTGTTATCCAAACCTTCCAATCAAACACTTGGTAACGATCGTGGTTTATTTGAATCCGTTTCAAAAAAAAAAAAATCCAACCAAACATGCTCTTAGTGTAATCATGAATATGATCACCGTCTTACACTATTTTTCATCTAATTGCAGCAACCGCACTTCCACTCCACATTAATATGATATGTTCACTTTAGAACTAGATCACACGAATTTGTTTTTAGTTACCATCCTAATAAAAAAAGCCATACTGAAGAAATGTACTCTTACTTATAAAGAAGTCTTTTGTTCCTTATTCTTTACATGTGAGATTTGGTATGAACAACACCTACAAAACTTTATATTATAAGTCAAAGAGAAAGGGTCAAAATAACAAAATTTAATTTAAAATACTCCCAAAAGAGACATAAAGAGGGACTTACAAAGTAATAGGTTTTACGGTTTTACATAGTACTAATAATAACACAAAGTGTATTAATATATTCCATGTCCCAATTTATATGTTACACTTTTTATTTACGCTCATCCTGATTTTATTGGGCAAATTTTTTACGACATGGTTTCACTAATAAATCAACTCTCACCTTGCACTACCAAAAGTTAGGCCTTGCACCCTCTTTCATTTATTCAAAAAACCCGTGCACTTTCTTAGCTCCCATTAATCTACTTTTCAACTAAAATTTTATAGATGATCAAACATATGCTAAAATCAACGAATACGTTATACGTATACGAACTTGTGGCAAAATCTCAAGTCTCAAAAACAAGATACGGAATAAATCTAATATCATATCATATTATATCATATCACTAATAAATAAGTCGGATTCGCAACCAGGCTACAAGTCAGCGACACTTGGCGTTTCAATTATTCGCCAAGTGTCGCGCCACGTAGGTGACAAATATGTTTTATTGTAACACATATGATGTTAAGTAAGTAAACTTTGAATAGATTTTTTAAGATAAAATTGTTGTATAGAGTTTTATTATCGCTATACTTCTAATATTTCGTATATACAAAATTAATTATAGCTTTTAATAACTATCCTATAACTTGGTTCTATTTCCATCATAAAATTCGATTTAAAAAGTTCTTTAAAATAAGATCCATTTATAATATATTTAATTCATTAAAAAAAAATTAATAGAAAATTAGTAAAAATAATTTTAGTTTGGTTAAAATACTTGTAGTTTAGTAAAATAATTTAAGTTCAATAAAAATAATTTCAAGTCAAAAATAACATAGATATCTATTTACAAACAAAACTACAAAAATTACACTATTATATGATATTGTAAGTCTAAATATCATACAGATTAAATGACCATATTTCACATTCAAGCTAAAAGTTTATCCTAAAATTTTATCATCAATCTGGGCATCGCCCGGGCACATAACTAGTCACTAATAAATAAAACCGGACTCGCAGCCAGGGCACGAGACAGCGACACTTGACATTCCAGTTTTTCGTCAAGTATCATGCCACGTAGGCGAAAAATATGTATTATTGCGACACATATGATGCTAATTAAGCGATTCTTGGATAGATTTTTTTAAGATAAAATTGTTGTATATGGTTTTATTATCACTATTCTAATATTTCATATATACAAAATTAATCATAACTATTAATAAATATTGTATAACTCGATTTTATTTCCATCATAAAATTCGTTTCAAAAAATTCTTTAAAATAAGATCCATTTATAATATATTTAATTTAGTTACAAAAATAATAGAGAATCAGTAAAAATAAGTTTTAATCAGTAAAAATAATTTCAGTTTGGTAAAAATACTTTCGGTTTAGTAAAAATTCAATAACAATTATTTCAAGTCGATAACATAGGTATCTATTTACAAACAAAACTACAAAAAGTACACTATTATATATATCATATGTCTAAATATCTTACATTATCAAAAGATATTATATGCCCATATTTAACATTCAAGCCAAAAGTTTATCCTAAAATTTTATCAACAATCTGGGCATCCCAACATACAAAACTAGTATACATATATAAAGGGGAGTTTTTTCCTGATTATAAATTTTAGTTATAGCCAATTAAATAAAAGATTAAATTCTTATAGAATTAGATAATTCAAATGCCACATCAGCAAAATTGGCCAATGAGATTTTAAAGTTGAAATTAATTAAATATAATATATTATCTTTTGAGATTATGAATTTTATCTAAATATAAAACAAATAAGAGAAAATTCACAGATTATTTTAAAATAAAAATATTAAATGATATACTACGTACAACGAATAAAATAACAAATTTTATCACTTAAATAAAAAAAAATATTTGTTTTAAGAAATACTAACAAATCGTGCTTTGAGCTTTATCTAATAAATAAATAAAAAAAAATAAAATAATAAAATAAAAAGTGGTGGAATAGAAAGAATGCCATTAAACATGTGAACGTTGTTAATTAAACATGGGCCTGTAAAGGTGGTTAGGAGAAGTCCGGCAATAACTAACTTCTCGGCGTGCGCCCACTCTCCTTAACTCGTACCAGTTTTGAAAGCTCCTCTTATTTTAAGTATTCTTAATCAAGATCTCACATATTGTAATGTATTTCACAATAAAATTTAGTAAAATTAAATTCAGCAAGTTTTCATATTTTGGAATCGATGTAGTAACAACAATACACCATACAATTAAAAAAATAAATTTGTTATCCATAGTATTTTAATACTTTGTAGAAAGCTTTATCATATTTTGGAAGTCATATACATATATATAGGTTATCGAAAAAAAAAAAAAAAAAAAAAAAAAAAAAAAGAGAAGTCTTATATAGTTATACACTTTAACTTTGTATTTACCAAATAAGACTTGACTCACTTGGTAAGGTTTTACTTCAAATTCTACCGATGTGGGTTCAAATTCGATCATGTGTGATTCTATATACCAACAAAGTGTTGGCTCACTTGGTAAAGTTTGTTGGCTCACTAGGTAAGGTTCTTACCTCTGATTAGAGGTGATCAAAAAATTGGGTCAGGATGGGCCTTAACATGATACCTCGTGCCCAAACCCGTAAAAAAGTAGCGGGTTTTTCGGGCTTTTTCGGACCGAGTTTGGGCTTTTAACTAAAAATGCGTTTTTAGGCTTGCCCAACCCCGCCCTATTTTCGAGCTGGATTGCGCTGGGATAGCGGGTAGGGCCGATGTTGATCACCTCTACCTCGGATCCTTGAGGTGTGGGGTTTGAATCCTACCAAGTGAGAGTACTTGGGGGTAGAGATTCCCCTTTACTCCCAAGTGCCTAGCACGTAAATATTGAATCAAAAAACTGTGAGGGTTTAGGTCTGGTAGGGTCCTCCTTACCATTTATTTTTTTTTTTAAAATGTGATTCTATATATAAGCTTTATTCTCTTCAAAGTTCATATGAATACTACGAGTGATTAGTAAAAATGGCTTTTATTTTTTTAAGAAAAGTAAAATGGTTTTTTTTTTTTTTTTTTTTTTAAGAAAAGTAAAAATGGGTAATTTACTTTCGAGAAAATAAATTTTAACTTAGAGTTTTGAGTTGTTTTAATAATCCCATTAAAAGATAAAAGCAAAGTGCTAATAATTGAAAATGAGACAATGGCATATAATTAGCACTGTCAAATTTCAAACCGAAACCTTTTAACTGCCTAAAACCAACCGACCCAAATAAGAATTAAATCGACTAAAAATCGATCTTTTGAAATCGAAAACCGACCAGAACCTTATTTTAGTAAACCCGAAATTGAACCGATCTGAATAATGTTAAACCATATAAGAACCAAACGCGTTAACGAACCGAACTGAAATAAAACCGAACTGAAAGAGAACTGAACCGTTTACAACCTGAAACTGTTTGAAGCGGGATAAAAATAGTTACACCGAACCGTTAACAAACCACAACCCCTTTGCACCGAACCGTATACAAACTGAACTGTTTATAAACCGGACCACTTACAAACTGAACCGTTTATAACCAAACTGTTCATGAACCGGACTGCTTATAAATCGAATCGTTTATAAACTGCTTAGTGCTTACTATAAAGGAAAGATTAAATCACGCTAAAAGGAAATTTTTTAAATGAAATTTAATTATGCACACATGTTTTCTACGGAGTACATTATTGTTTTCCTTGACTTTTTTATGTAATTATGGATTGAGCAAAAATAATCTTCATCTTCTCTTTAAACGACATCATCAAAGTGCTTTATATTTTGCTCGGAATTATATATATTGGACCAAAACTGGCCTAGTCAAATTCTTATGATGTGCTATTATAATTCTTGAATTTTTAGAATGAGATGATTGCATCCTTTGATCTTTCAAAAACAAATTAAATTCAATACAAAAATTATTATTAATCAATTGAAAAAGAAATTTGAAAAATTCTAGCTTGAAAATTATACTAAAGAATATTTTTTGAATTCGAAAAAACCGACTCGAATGAACCGATCCGAATAATGTTAAACCGTATAATAACCAAACCCGTTAAAGAATCGAACCCATTCTAAACCGAAGTGGAATAAAACCGAATCGAAAAAGAACCGAACCATTTCTAACCCGAAACCGTTTGAATCGGGATAGAAACCGTTTACACCGAACCATTAACAAATTGCCACCCGCATGCACCGAACCGTTTATAAGGCGAACCGAATTAAAACCGTTCAAGAATAAACCAAAACCGAACCAAACCGATAATAATTTGAACCGAACGAAACCAACATATAAGGCACTTGATCCATTTTCAAACCGTACTGGTTTCAAACCGAACCGAAACCGAAATTACTACTTACTCTGTATAATTGAAAACCCATTTTCTTTCTTTTTTCTTGTAATTTCTGCTCTTGGTTGTACATTCTCATGGAAATAGAAATATTATTACATGATAACAGATTTTATTGATTTTTTATGAGATAGGGAGATTACCAACAAGGCAACAACCGTGTACTTTTTCTTTTAAAGTATGAAATAATCTTGATGTTAAAAAGATGAATTGCTTTTCAGTTTTTAATTTGTTACCTAACAACACCTTTTGACCTAGCTTCCAAAATAAAGTACTCGGCATATTGTATTGAATATAATGTTCTTTCTATATATTTTGACTGAAATATCAACGTATTACTTTAACTATAAATATCTTTAGCTAGTTGTAAATTAGTAAAAAAATATAACAGTAATATTAATTAAACATTCCTTAAGACGATTAAAATAAGACCCAACTAATATCACTATGTTATTGTTTTTTATATTGTCAGCAATTTAGAAGATTCTCTAGCTCTTCCATTTAATGAATAGTGTCAAAATTAAAAATAAAAGAACAAAAAAACGAAGGAAGTAGAACTTTTTTTTAATTAGAAGGATATTCGTTGAAAGATAAACCTTCACAATTTCAAAAAACGATCGAGGCACTTTTTCAGTTGTTCTTCCATCCTCTATTTCGAAAAACGATATGAAAGGCCTTAGGACCTTAGGTACATAGTACATTGTATATGCTCAAATTGTAGCTAGATTTGATATAGGGAAGTTGTTCGGTTGCAATTTTATTGTTACTACATACGTTGTTGTCGTTAGTATCAAAATAAAATGACTACAAAAATAATCTTACACTTTTGCAGTTTATGGCATGAAATTCTCAGCCTATAATAGATTGGGTCATATATGAGACGATCATTGTTATTAAGCAATATTTCGATGATATTATCTTAGGTTTAACTAATAGGTCTATAGATACCAACAAGGCAACATGTTACATCCTAATTTTATATTTTGCGATTGTTGTTGATAATGAAGAAAGTATTTTGGTAATAAGATGATGAGTACCAATTCAACTAAATATATGCATATTTTAATTTCAAATGGCAATACTAGAGTCATTGATGACTTAAACTATTAGAGGCTAAAAAATCCTCTTTTTGACGACAACTTTCTTATACATACGGTATTACATAATTGTATAATGTTAATATACCCAAACATAATAATACTCAAATCCATCATATTCATTACAGTTTTCTAATACTTGATTCCTTCATGTCTAACTCTTGACACTAATCCTGACATTGAGTTTACGGAGGCCGAGGCTATGTATGTTGAGGAAATAATAATAGTACAGTACTTTACTTTATTTGTTCAATTTTGAATTGCAACATTTGAAAGTTCATGTTTCTTCAAAGTACAACTTAAACGATTAATATTGTAATTATCTTATAGTAATAAAATTATAAAAAGAATTGATATTATGAAAATGTATATCTAAACAAATCTAACAAAATCCTGCATAAAAATATTTTTTTAAAAAAAAATAAATAAATAAAAATAAATCACAAAAGACAGTCAAAGAATGAAATGTGTGCAATCAGAGTAAAATTCCAAATGTAGAGATTAAAAAAGAATGGAAAAAATATATTTAGACTCAACATTTTCAATTAATCATTCTAACAAGTTAAATGGGCATGAGTAGCAGCGGCTATATAAGCTAATGCTACATGCATGTCCATAAACTAAACTAAACCTTCCTCTCCCTCCCAACAAACAAATAAACACCAAAATCGAAAATAAAATGCCAATTCCAAAAGAAGATACCAAGAAAAATTTAGTCTTTGACGTAAGAGTAGCAACAGTAGTGCCTGGAAAAATTACAGGTGAAAACAAAACATATGAGTTAAAAGGCATAGATTTGGCAATGAAATTGCATTATCTTAAGGGCCTTTATTTCTTCAATAACACCAACATTACTAATAGTACTAGTAACAATGGTACAAAGAACAATGGTACTACTAATAATTTATGGAGTGTTAGTGAAATGAAGAGTGTGCCTATGTATGATTGGCTAATCTCTTACTTTGTGGCTTGTGGGAGGATCCGGGCCTCTTCCGATGAGACCGGTGACCGGCCATCGATTAAGCTCAATGATGCCGGTATAAGGGTTGTCGAGGCTCAGTCGAGCAAGACTGTCGACGAGTGGCTTGCTATGGAGGACTTCTTGTCGATGCAAGATCAATTAATCTATAATCATGCTCTTGGTCCTGACTTGCCCTTTTCTCCTCTTGTTTGTCTTCAGGTAATTTTTATGATTGATTAAGCTTCCTACCTTGTTTATCCATTAATTTGCTTAGTAAGAACTTCAATTTGCATAGCTAGCAATTAGTCAATCTCAGATTATGATTTAGTGTCCCATTAACAAGTAGTGACATGATGTGATTTCGAACTGACGTACTAATGGGTCAAGTCGATCTTAAATTAAATCTCATATACATCATTATCACTTAATACTCTCGATGCAACCTCCAGCAAGGGCTAGCTAAAGCGATGCTTAATTACTCTTTAAAATATCTCATTCACTGGCTTTCATTTTTTTTTTTTTTTTTTAACCATGAGATTCATTGTCATTGAATTAAATCTACCTAACTACCTTAGCATGTAGATATGCAGTGTATGCTAACTTCAATAATATGCATTAATTGCTCTGCCTCACCTTAAGGAGAATTTACCCATAAAAGTACTCTTTTGGTTAATCTTTAATCTAACCCACACATGCAAAATTAGCTTCTTTTGGATTATTTATATTACTGTACAGTTTTCCCACCAAAAAAAAATATTACTGTACACTTGACCAAAATAGCAATACCAAATTTCCAATAAGGCAATGATAGTATTGTACTATAGTTATTTCTTTTTTGTAGTATTGGTGGTTGAAAATTTTACATTAGCCTTTTGAGAAGTGACTATTCATTACTATTCAGATGGAAATTATAACACTTTGACCATTTTTGGTACTTTAATTATATACAAGGACAAATATTGTATAAGAAATCTTGTTTGATTCATTTTAATGTGAATTCTCATACTTGTATTATATTTCAAAAATTATATACAGTATTACAAAAAGAATTATAGACTTTAACCATAAAAAATGTGTCATGAAGACCACATAACATGTTAATGGATATGTAGAATGTAATTACATAGGATGAAATTAGTATATATTGAGCAAGGAGCAAATTAGGATATTAGGTTAATTTTTTTTACTAATTGTGCAAAACTAAATGGCAACTTTTGGAAAGTTCAGAATAAATAACGAACATTTAAATCATGAAATTTAGGCCCTATTATGTTCATTTTATTTTTCCCAAAGAATTGATAATAAAAGACATCATTGTATAATTAAGTAAAGGTAAGTATTAAAAAAAAATTAAATAAATAAAATAAAATAAATAAATAAATAAATAGAAAAAAAAAACCAATATCTAAGTTCATTCAACAACTAAACTAAGTTTTGATAAGTTCTAGATAATTCAATTAATCTTATCGGTTAGATTTGGATAGGTGAAGAACACATTTGAAGACACCATAGTATTGATATGATTTGTATAATTGACGCCATTAAAATGGACTAAATGTTCATGAATTGAGTGAGAATTTTTAAATTAATATGAATGGAATTGGAAGTACATTAATTATCATATCCGAAGGTGCATATTCATTTTCACTTAACTTATTTTACTTAAAAATTGAATTTAATTTAACGCCTATCATAACTTATTTTCTCCTAAAGAATTTATGGCAATAATTGTGCTTCAATCGGTATAATTGATGGTAAATTATTCTTAATCCTTTTTTTTTTAATTCTTACATGTAACCCTTCGAGTAACTATCAATTTCCAACAAAAAGCATACTTTAATTTTCAATT
This sequence comes from Chenopodium quinoa, assembly GCF_001683475.1. NCBI lineage: Eukaryota > Viridiplantae > Streptophyta > Magnoliopsida > Caryophyllales > Amaranthaceae > Chenopodium > Chenopodium quinoa. Next base: position 2,718,808 of record NW_018745080.1, on the reverse strand, counting down.
TAAATATATACAAACTTTAGAGCTAAATATGACTATTACCCTAATCTCGGCATCCGTCCCTTAAAGATTACCCTAGGTCAAAATTTTGAAATCCTGTTAAAATTATTTCAATATCTACTTTTAAAATATCAAATTAATGTAATTTTAGTTTTTTTACTTACATTTAAAAATTAAAGATATAAGAGTATAAATTTTAAGACATAAAAGTTAAATTATGCAAAGGACATAATGAGGATTTGTTCTGTTCACCTTATTTTCACTTAACAGGTGTAATAAGTTCAGATAAGTTAAGTTAAGTTCAAATAAGTTCTGATAAGGTTAGACAAGTATAAATACAACTAAAATAAGTTTTAATAAGGTCTAATAAGTTCAAGTAAGTTTAGATAAGTAAAAATCAAATGAATAGAACACACTTTGAGTGTATCACTTTTATTCCATCAAAATAACTATAAATAGGGGTGTTGAGGTTAGTTGGTTTAATTTTTACTTTTTTTGACAGCTAAAGTTAGTTGCATTGGTTTAGTGCAACCAATATCGTACGTACATCGTATCTGTTATATAACTGCATAAACTCAACAGTTCATGTGATGATTAAATTCCAACGGCCAACTACTCCGACGTATACGTAATGTAACTCCTTAGTTCATCTGTTCATCCATTACTCTGTATCTAATTTACAGGCATTACAGCTACACACTTTCATTACTACCCTACTTGCCAACTTGCTCTAATCATATTATTCAAGTATATTTGTTACCAATCTATGTACCAAAGACATGGGTAGCTATATGTACTATCACACATAATCTGTAGCGGATATTGACCTAAAATATTGGAGGAGCTAACATTCGAATCTCTAACTCAAAATTTAATCACTATACGCAAAATTATATAAGTAGAATAGGGTATTTTACCTTAACAAACTAACTAATTAAAATAATCTATTGGGGGTCGAGCCCCTGGCTGGCCCTGGTGGAAGGGCCCCCTCTACATATAATTACTCTGCAACATGCTTGATAATGTCTTAGGAATGATATTTGAGATTTGATCGAGATTAACTTCTGCCTACACATCTCTCCCTTACTCTCTTGTATAGTGTTTTTATGAGTAAAAATAGGGTTAAATCAATAAAGTTGCTTTCGTTTTAGTATAAATTAGGTGAAAAGAATATGACTATTGAATTAAAATTGTTAATAGAAAGGGGGTTGAATCAATAAAAATGCTTTCCTTGTTACCTTTACTTTGCATTACCTCCATTTTAAATAAAAATTTACAATTTATTAAAATACACTTTTTATTATATAATTTCACCATTAAGGTTCTCTTAATACTAACTCAAGTTGATTGTAGGTGACATGGTTCAAGTGTGGAGGAATTTCTATGGGCCTAAGTTGGGCTCATATACTTGGTGATGCATTCTCAGCTACAGAATTTATGAACATGTGGACCCAATATATGCAAGGTCACCATCAAAAACCCAAAACTCTTGCCATTCAACATCCTTCACAGCCCAATTACAAGCCTTTGAGCCCATCTCAAGAGCCCACTTCAGTAAAACGGGTCAACCCAGTGGGTGACCATTGGGTTAACCCAACCAATTGTAAGATAGGTACCCACACTTTTCATCTTACTCCACAACAACTAGATCAATTGCATTTGAAGGTGCATGGTTCCAAAATGAAAGATAAAGATTCAAGCCAATTTTTTGAGGTAATTACAGCTATTATATGGAAGTCCATAGCAAAAATTAGGAATGACTTGGAGACCAAAAATGTGACTATATGTAGACCAAAAACAATCAAGCAGGAACATGGGATGCCCTATAATGGACAAGTGCTAGGCACAATCGAGGCCACGTTTTCAGTGTCGAGTGCTGATCCTTCGACACTGGTACATTTGGTTGCTGAAAATTATGTTGATGAGAGCAACATGGTTGAAGAATTGGTGAACCATGATATGAGTAAATTTGACTATATTGTTTATGGGACAAACCTTACATTTGTTGACATGACACAAGTTGATATTTATGGCTTTCAAATAAAAAGAAATCGTCCAACATTTGCTAGTTATACTCTTGATGGAGTTGGGGATAAAGGATCGATTTTGGTACTTCCAGGCACAAAAGATGGTAAACTTCTTGTGCTACATATAGATGAAAATGAAATTGAATTCTTGAAACACGAGTTAAACAAAGAATGGTGCATTGCATAATTATAATTTACATTTAAGGTTTTTTTTTCCATCCATTTATTTATTTGTAATATTGTTGTATTATATATTAGTGTTATGATAAAATAAATTTATTAATGATATATTTTCCCATCCAATAATTACCATGAGAAAATGAAGAGCTTTGCAAACTTCATATCTCAAACTTTGGAAATGTATTACCTCAATTTTTTATTTTTTTATTTATTTTTTATTTTTTATTATATAGCTACATTTTTCATTTTCATATGTTCCTCATTGATTTGTTTATTAGAATTGTTACATTACAACTTTATTTTTATTTCAGTAGACGACTATGAGTTTGTTGTTGTTTTTGTAATTGTTGTTGCGTGTGTACATAAACTCTGTTTACATACACAATCTCAAAAAGTCTTAACTATTTTTAAAAACTAAGAGTGCTAGAATAAAATCACTTATTCTGTTAATTATAGTATTGTAAAATAGTTAAACAAATAGATCAATAAGTATTTTTGGTATTTTAAATTTTCTTGAGTTTCTTATAATCTTAACCATGTTATACAAGTGATATTTGGTTTAGTTACCCACATATGTGGGTAGAAATTTCTTGGCTTTTAGATTTGGCTTAAGTTTTTCTGGTCACTTGCACATCCCTATCAACAACTACTTTCAGAATAACTAAGTCAAAATACTCCATACGACTATAGTGTTTATAACCTTTGAATTAAAATGTTGTACAAAAGCTAACAAAATTAGTTTTTTGAGTTGTGGTTATTAAGAACTAATGTCACCGTTAAAACTATTAGTTACTAGTTTGTACGTGTTGAACATCTTTCATCTACTACTTGATATCTAACATCTAATATTGTCAAGTATGTCACATGAAGAGTGTATAATTAAGTTTGACTTCACTTGTATAAAAATATGTAAAATATTGTTAGATTAGTTTCAAACTCTTAATACTTCGTACATAATATTAACTTTTTTTTTTTTTTTTTTTTGTTTTAACTATCTTTACAAATGTATAATTAAAGTTGTTAATTTAAAGTTAAGCATGGACAAATATAAAAGTGAAATTAATAAACATATTTGAAAATAGAGTACTCCATCTGTCCCATAATGCATAACACAGTTAAACATTGCACACATGCCAATACACTAGTTTGACTAGAGTTGATCATTGGGCGGGCCGAGTTGAAGCTAAAAAATTATGCCCACTTCTCGGTCCGGGCCAAGCTTTGGGCTGAAATTTTTGTGCCCAAACCCGCCCAAAATAGTTGGGTCGTGCGGGCTTTTCAGGCCATTTTCGAGCCGGGCCTAAAAAATCAACTAAATATGCATAAATACGTATTTCCAAACCCGTCCAAAAAAAATCGGGCCGAGCTTAACCCGATTTTGGGCCAAAAAATTCTGCCCAAAATCCGTCCAAAATCGGGCCGGACCATACTTAATCAGGTCTAAGTTTGACTTTATTTTATATAATTAAATATTAATGAAAATTATTTTAAAAATTAAATTATGTTAGTAAAAAATTATGATCAAACCTAATGCATGAATGGTGGGAAAAAAATCAACGTCTCATGTATTATGGGACGGAGGGAGTAAATCATTTTTATCATAAATTTGATTTTTTTTTGGGAAAAGAATTGGATAAGATACTGGAATATACAAATCTTACCAACCAAAAATCAAGAAAGGTCGAGAAGAAAAGCAACCTTTTTCATATAGTGATAAATATGATCATACTCCCCCATCACTTTTTATTGCACATTCCCACACAACAAAAGAATTGCTTAAATTTCTCAAAATCCATGATTTACTATTTTTAATTTTTGTTATAAAAATAGAATAACAAAATAAAATAAAATAAAATACTGTGCTCCAAAAAAAATAAAAATAAAAAATTGAAAAAAAAAAACAAAAGTCCACCCATTTCATTCAGTGATAGGAGGAAGAAGAAAGAGAGAAGAGGTTGTGTTGAATCAGTGAGTTTCACCAACCCTCTCAAAACCAATCCCTAGGGTTTCCTGAACCTTCGAGAAACCCTTAGAGGAGAGAGAAAATCACCTCTCATCAATGGCGTCTACGAGCTCCGATTTGATCCGATCCATCGAATCGGTGCTCGGAGTTTCATTGGATTCGCCGTCAAATTCTTCTGCGATTGTCATTTTGACGACTTCGATTGCATTGATTATCGGATTGGTGGTTATTCTATGGAGAAGATCGAACGATCGAGGTAAAGTTTGTTCGGCTTTTGTTGCTCCTAAACCATTGAAGGTTGAACCTGAGGAAGATGAGCTTGAAATTGCTGCTGGTAAAACTAAGGTTACGGTGTTTTTTGGTACTCAAACTGGTACTGCCGAGGGATTTGCTAAGGTAATTTTGATGATTTTTTGGTTTAAATTGTGAATTTTTTTGAGTTTGATGTTAATTTGATTGTTTTGTTGTTGATTAGTTGCATGCATTTCTAATTGTTGAAAAATGTGGATTTTATGGTAAAATTCGAGTGTTAGGATAGGTTATTAAGGTTTGGAAGTGTTCACTGGATTTTAGATTGTGCTTTGCTTGTAAAACTGCCGCGAGTAATATGAAGTTGGATGAATGAAAGCAAGTTCATGGTGATTTGGTTGATTGGTGGAAGAATTGGTGGTGGAATTATTATTTGAGCTAAATTTGTTGAGATGATGTCGAATTGTTGATTGGATGGAATTTTGTGTATTTGAGAGGCAGAAGTGTTTGTTGGATAGATGTTTGAGAACTGAACTTTGCTCTTGTTGATTAGTTGGATGCTTGAGAGCTGAACTTTGAGAAGCAGAGATGCTTCGAAAAAGCTCGTCCAATTAGGTTAAACTTCAACATTCAACTAGCCTTCTCAGCTAATACTTTCAATTCAATTAAATCAACATACTATTAATTATTCCCTAAACTAAATCTATAGTCAATTAAAAGACAAATAACAACTACTATCTATACATCAACTCGGAACTATCGGAAAATGGAATGGAATTTGGCTGTAGTATTAGTATAAAGCTAGTATGAATGAGGTTTTGCACTGAATTGAAAAGGTTTGGTTGAAAGTGTAGGAAAATACTCTGGAGATGATATTGTTGAGGCTTCTTGTCTTCAAGGTAAACCATAGAAATGGATATTTGTATAGGGAAATGTTGAACGGTGCAGGGAGAAAGAAACAGAGGATAATCTAAAGGAAGATGTAGTATTTTGTCCCACAATTCATGCAATTGAAGTGATTTCAGATTAGGTAGATTGAAAATTGTTTGATGTGAGGATTACAGGCTACAGCAATGGCTGCCAGATTAGAAGTGCAAAAGCTTAAGGGTCACTGGTTTGTGGATGGTCAGAGTAGACAGGGTCAATCTAAATTTTTGCTGACCTGGCCATTGTTTTTGCAAGTGTCTCAAAAAAGGAGGAGGAGAGGCTAGCAATTAGCCGACCCTTTCACTTCCATGGTTGAAGTCTATTTGATATCCTAATGCCCTTAATGTAGTGAAAAAGGTTAATAATTTATCCTTTGAAAACAATACAACTCACCAACTTGGGCTAGATAGCAACTCCACTATTATCTTTATTCTCTCTATAGTTTCGATATTGCAACTAGTGAAAAGTGTTGTAAAGTATTGTATATGTGTGCGCGCTCATGTGTGTATGATTTTACTTGTTAGATGTTTGCACTCTTCATCCCTGCTCCTGTACTCCATATCAAATTGAATCAAATCAAGTCATATACCCATGCAATGCTAGTTGATAGCACCTGATTTGTTTAACAAGCCTTATATTTTTTCTGTTGAAAGCTTTTAAATGCTCTAAATGCTTGTGCTTTGAGTGATATGTGGTAAGCTAAAATGAAAAGATTGAAAACTACCATGGAATCATGGATTGATAACTACTGCAGAACATACTTAAGTCTGGAAATCTATAATTGAATTCAGACAATGACATGTAGAATTCCGAGAAAGAAGATGGAGAGAGAGATGAAAGGAAAAATGAGATTGTGAGATTTGTGACTTTCAAGTCTGCAGTCTCCCTATTTGACAGAAGTTCATGACATATTTCAATAGATAAGTTTTCAATTGTCCCTGGACATTATTTGCAGAGTACAACTGATTGTGCTTTTCCTTTCACTAGCTCTGCAATTAATGCACAAGGAGTATGACTGAGGAGGCAACTATCCTCACTGCTCACTTGCATTGTTATTTGAGGCTTTTTTTCTGCGCAGCTTTGTTCAGCTCCTACATGGGCGAAGAGTTTTTATGACATGGCTGATGACAACTCTACACAAATTAGAAATTACAACCTTGCCTCATGGTTTGTCCCTCCTAATAATTGAACTTAATGTGGGATGTGCATATGGTATGGCATTGTTCAACTATCTTTCAATAAAATTAAAAGAACCATGATTTTGGAATGAGAGACTAATCAAAGATATTTAAGTAGCTTGGAAAGGCAAGTTTGAAGGATGAATGAATTTCTAATTGTGGAAACTAGTTCTATTGGCTATTTGGTGTATTTGGACGGAGAATTGTCGGATTTCTGTAGGGAAGATTAAACCTTATTACTCCAAGCTTCAATTTTAAACGATCTTGTATGGTTGGAATCAAGCGCTTTGATATGAAATTCGTTTTTCTTCCTATGATTGTGCAGACAAGATCATCATATTTATGGATTGAGGATATTTCAATTTTGTTTGTACATCTCTATTGATTTGGGTGATATGTACATGTCTTGGAGCAATGGAAATTGTTGGGTGATTACTTGTAGCCTTTCTGTTTGTGTTGGTTTGACATCCCCTTGGTGTCCTATTTTATCTTATTCCTTATAACCCATTGTATAGACGCCACTAGGTGCTGAGGCTCTTATTTTTCTGGTCTAGGCAAGGCGATTTCAGTGAGGTGCAAAGGGGCACACTGATGCGAGTCTTGAGTTGCACAGCTTTTTTCCAGTATTTTTTCGCTATTGATTAAGTGTGTCTTATTACAATGAGGGGCGCCAAGGCGCTGGAAAATCCCTACATACATTGTTATAGCCAAAAAAAATAATAGAAATTAGACTGAGACGAGAGGTTATACCAATCCTCAAATTGATGGCTTAATGGTTGGAAAGGTTGGTGCTTCCCAGTGGCATAATTGGCATCAAAATTGGAAACTTTACTTTCCTTCCTTCCAAGTGCAATATGATTGGAAATGCAAATCTTTATTTCTACGAGATAAAACTTGAATAAAACATTTAATCATTATAATCTGTTATATCATTATGGTACATATAAAGTTTTTCTTTGATATCTCTGCTCATCATAGATCCTAATAGTAATAACTGCGTTCTATATTTCTATCATAAATTCATAAGTTTCTTTAAGGTTATGGACTTACCACTCACATTAAGGATACTTTAATTTGTTGCTTCAATATTGAAAGCTGACCAGTAACATTGCATTCAAATTTTATATAGACAAATAGTCGTAGCAACAGATGTATGGAATAAGAAGAGTTAGTCAGGCTGATAGATAATATGAAGTGATGGTTGTAGTAGTAGAAAGAGTGGGTGTGGAATGGTTTTACAGAGTTTCAATAGCATTGAACTTGTTTCTGTTTGTTGCTGTACCTTCAGTGACCTTTCTCTTGTAGACTTTGTAGCATATGAAATATCAGTGTCATTTTTGTTATTTTTTGTGATTTTCTGCAGGCTTTAGCAGAAGAGATCAAGGCAAGATATGACAAGGCTTTAGTGAAGGTTGTTGACCTGGTAAGTGAGGCAGCTACTGTTTTTATTTGTTGATTGAGAGTGTTCTTTGCAAGTTTCTTTTTAGATCTATTTTTCTTTGATTTGTCTAAAAATGTTGCTTTCCACCTATTAAAATAGGATGATTATGCTGCGGACGATGACCAATATGAAGAAAAACTAAAAAAAGAAACTTTAGCATTCTTCATGGTTGCCACGTAAGATTACTTGTTTTGTGAGTATATGTCTTACACTTGTTGTTTATCAGTTAAGTCATTTATAAACTGACATCATTGACATTGTAGTTATGGAGATGGGGAGCCTACTGATAATGCTGCTCGGTTTTGCAAATGGTTCACAGAGGTATTGGCTTCTTTCCACCAATTCAACTTCTACCATTTTCTTTCCTGTCCATTATTTTTTGGGGAGTTGGGGGGGGGGGGAGTGGAAGGAGCTCTTTGGGGAAGTTAGTGCCTTAGTGGTAAGTTCATTTACCGCATTCTGTAACATGGTGGTCTGGTTTTTTTTTTTTTTTTTTTTTTTTGTATAGGGTAATGAGAGGGAACCATGGCTTCAGCAATTGACATATGGTGTTTTCGGCTTGGGAAATCGTCAGTATGAACACTTCAACAAGGTAAATTATCTTTTAAGGCCAACCACTTCTTACTCATTTGTTTACTAACTAATGGTGTGACCTTTTCTGGAACAGATTGGAAAGGATCTAGACGAAAAGCTCGTTGAACAAGGTACCAAAAAATCGTGTTATTTTTATTCCATACTTCTATATGGTCAATAATATACTGACAAACTGCCATGTCAAGCAGGCGTATTTTGATTTATACTAGCATTTGCAATGATGTCCACAAGTAGAATTTGGGTACTTTTTAGAGCAAACAGGCTGTGTTGGGTTGTGTTTGGATCGAAGATTAACTGGTTGGAGAACCTTCAACACCAAGACGACCCTTTTAAAAATCAGGCCATAAACCTTCAACACAAACTTGACCTGTATTATAAACTGGGTCCACAGACCTAAGTTGCCTAACCCATATAAGCATTCACACCTAATTTCTTTTTAAAATATACCAGTTTAGCTAATGTGTTGAGTTTTTCTTGTTACAATTACATCAAGTTTTATCCGTTTAATTAAACAGGGTGAACTAAATTACAAATCATCTTATTATTACAAAATGGAATAAGAAGATGAGTAACTAAAATTATGAAGAGCATTTTTTGTTTATGTATGGAATATATTGCACTGTTGGGAAATTCTCTTAGCTTGATAAGAGTCCTTATCTTGTTTGCTTATTTGAGAAGTACCATTTAAAAAAATTTATCTTTTTGTAATACCCATTGTAAAGATTGATTAGGTTGGGTACATAGGTATGTACTTAGCTAAGTTTTGCAAGTAGCTATGCTTAGCTTAGTTCTAGAACCTCACTTCAACTCTAAGTGTGGCTAAAGTAGGCTAAATTCTTAATCATGTACTTAACCCATTTACTCTTCTTAATATGAAATTCTGTACTCTCTTTATGTAGAGTATCATCTTCTCTTGATCTCATATTTTTCGTTTATATCGTTATATGTGCGGCTTACTAACAAATATCTATTGAATATTTCTAATGTGCTCCATGTGTCAGGTGCAAAGCGTCTGGTCCCTGTTGGTCTTGGCGATGATGATCAATGTATTGAGGATGATTTTACTGCTTGGTGTGTATCAGTTGGATTTTAACTCTAATGCTGATATTCTGCGAATATGCTTATTGGTCGATTCTTTGCTGCTGTATTGATTACATGTTTATCTTCCATATAGGCGGGAATCTTTGTGGCCAGAGTTAGACAAGATTTTGAAAGATGCAGATGATACAAATACTGTGTCAACACCATACACAGCTGCTATTCTTGAATATCGTGTAGTCATTCATGAATCTGCTGTCACAACCTTAGAAAATCAGTACAACACTATGGCAAATGGCAATGCAGCTTTTGATATTCATCATCCATGCAGGTATATTCAAATACTGCCTGGACTCACAGTTGAAATTTTATAATTTAATTTATTTATTGACTCATAATAGTCTAGTGGCATATTAAGCCAAGTCTTTAGTATCACTGTTTGGCAGACCAGTGTTTGAAAAGGCCTGCCTAGGCGCAAGGCATTTGGAGTCATGTGCTTTTTGTGGTCTAGGAGAGGCGATTTTGATGAGGCGCAACTTAAGGCACACTATTGTTTTTCAATATTTTTGTAAATTGTTTATTATATGCACATCACTTCAACGAGGCGTACTAAGGCACTCCTTAGGCGCAGGGAGCTCTGAAATGCCTTGGTGCGCCTTGACCCTTTTTATACATTGCGGCAGACATTGTCAAATCTTTTCCTTTGATTAATGAGCTTATTTTAGACTAGATGTTTTTTTTTTCTGAGCTATGATACCACACCTTTATTACTTACTTTCATGTGTACCTAATATTAGAAGTATAAAATACTAGTACTTGTTATCTAAGTGGACATTATAGGTTGCCTAGTAGATCACACACATTGTTTCCTGTTTTTGCTAAATCTGTCTGGCTAACTAGTTTCTTTTCTTTTGAAATTCCAAAAGAGCTAATGTGGCGGTGCAAAAGGAGCTTCATAAACCAGAATCTGACCGCTCCTGTATACACTTGGAGTTTGATATAGCAGGCACTGGATTAACGTAAGTATTCGTTTAACTGACTAACCTTGGCACCTTGCTGTATATATAGATATATGGTAGAGTCCCTTCTTGCCATGTCTGCCGTATTTCATTGCATCATGCTGTTATGTACAATTTTACTTGTGTTCAAGCGTGCAAGAGCACTATATAAAAGTTTGACTATTCCTTATTGCCCATTACTACTTCATGTATTGTCTAGTTGGTGCTCAAAGAGATTCCACGAGTCTTTTCTCCATCTTTTTTTATTTCTGAAAGGAAAACTTTGCTTGTAAGCTATTATCAAATTGTTCTGCATTCGTTATGTTCTCTGAAGGAGAAAAGCCTTAAAATTTATCATTATTGTTTCAGTTATGAAACTGGAGATCATGTTGGAGTCTATGCTGAGAATTATGATGAAATTGTGGAAGAAGCAGGAAAGCTATTGGGTCAGCCACTGGATTTGATTTTCTCGATTCACACAGATGCAGAAGATGGTACACCTTTGGGTGGCTCACTACCACCACCATTTCCTGGTCCTTGTACACTTCGCTCTGGTCTGGCGCGATATGCTGATGTTTTAACCTCTCCTAGAAAGGTTATTATCTTTCTTTTCCCTTACGCTGAGCTTATTGTTTTGGTTTCATATTGGGGAATTGGCATCATTGGTTCTTATTTAGTTATTATACTCAGGCTGCACTACTTGCTTTGGCTGCTCATGCATCAGAACCCGGTGAGGCAGAGAGATTGAAGCATTTGGCATCACCTGAGGGCAAGGTTCATATATCTACATTTTTCAAATGGTCTTTCTGCAAAAAATTGATTTAACTTTTTTTTTTTTTGCTACTTTTTTTTTTTTTTTTTTTTTTTTTGCTACTTTGGTTCTCCCTGATCTTGTTAAATTATTCTCTTTGGAAATTATCTCTCTTTAGGATGAGTATTCAGCTTGGATTGTTGCTAGTCAAAGGAGTCTATTGGAGGTCATGTCTGAATTTCCATCAGCAAAGCCTCCTCTTGGCGTATTTTTCGCTTCCGTGGCTCCTCGGTTACAACCGCGTTACTATTCTATCTCATCCTCACCAAGGTGGCTCAACTTTAGGCTTGTATTACTTTATGGGTGTATTGATTCTCATGAAGAATATGGAGATTCTAAACTGCTTAACATGTATCTGCAGACTATATCCAAACCGAGTTCATGTCACATGTGCCTTGGTTTATGGTCCTACGCCTACAGGGAGAATCCACAAAGGGGTTTGTTCAACTTGGATGAAGGTAATAGGAACAAACTTTGCTTATGCTAGCATTGAGTTAAAACATATTACTTGTCAGAATGTTGTTATATATATTTGGTAGCCCATTATATACGTGTTGTAGGATTTTGTGACAGCATGCTGTTGCATGTCAAACCATGACAGTTTTCTGAATTTTTCTCTTATATGGCCAGAATTCAGTTCCTTTAGAGAAAAGCCAGAATTGTAGCTGGGCTCCAATCTTTATCAGAGCATCTAACTTCAAGTTGCCGGCAGACCCTTCAGTTCCAATAATCATGGTGGGACCTGGAACTGGTTTGGCTCCTTTCCGAGGATTTTTACAGGTTTATGCTCCTTTAATATTCTGCACATAAATGGGTTATTTAGATTGCTGAATTTTCAAAATTTAACTGTGCATCTATTTTCCAGGAAAGACTGGCTTTAAAACAGGATGGCGTCCAACTTGGTCCTGCTATACTCTTCTTTGGATGTAGAAATCGTAGAATGGTATTCTGAAACCTGTAAGTTTTGTGGAAGCTTACCGGCCAAATTAGTGCTTATATAATGCTTAATCTGTAGGATTTCATCTATGAGGAAGAGCTGAACAAGTTTGTTGAAGAAGGAGCTCTTTCAGAGCTGATTCTTGCATTTTCAAGGGAGGGGTCTCAAAAGGAGTATGTTCAGCATAAGATGATGGACAAGGTGTGTGCTTTCACATTCAATAGTGAGTCTCCTTTATAGTCTTGCCAAGCAATGATTTACCTTAAAATTGTGATTTGCAGGCCTCGTACTTGTGGAGTCTGATTTCTTCTGGTGGTTACTTATATGTCTGTGGTGATGCTAAGGGCATGGCTCGAGATGTTCATCGAACTTTGCACAATATTGTTCAGGAGCAGGTACTCATCCCCACCCCAACCCCACCCCCACCCCCCCATCCCCCACCAAAAGCATTTCACAGCTAATAGACACAGGCTATTGTCTGACATTATCAGAACACTATTCGTACAAGTTAGTCATAATTACTAGTTGTTGTCTGGCTGATATCATTATTGTACAGGAGTAGTTGCGTACTGCAGTTTATGTTTCATATTATCATCTCGTCTAGACCTATGTCAATCGTATGAAGCACTGTTTGAAGTTAACTGCTATGAAACCCTGCAGGAATCCTTATCATTGTTTCTCTGATCTTTTTCCTTCAGCTAGTTTTGTCTTTAAAAACTTTAGCTTTGTAATTCAAAATCAAGAGTCATGTTGAACATGTTACTAGATGCCTTGGTAATGCAGCACCTCCCAAAATTTGATCTGGCTTCACTTAGATCGAAAATCTATGATGATTGGTTTGTGAACCATCTGTCCAACGTCTGTAGTGACATTTTTCATATCATTTCTGAAGAGTATGAAAGCCGTGAACTATTTAGTTGAATATTGATATCAGGTCTATGTGAGGAAATAAATTGAGTTACTTAAAATGCTTACATCTCATTGGCCAATACTTGCATTTTTCTAATATGAACATGTCGTAAACTACAAGAGAATTTTCTTATTCGCAGTTAGTTCGCCCAAGTTAGGACATGTGAAGTCAATATGTAGTTGGCCTTTGTTCATATTCGTATGCCTTTGAACTTCGAAGTGACCTTGATCTCTGGTTTGGATTTTTGTTGGACTCTATGCCTTCTCTGCCCCTCTTCCTAGACCTGATATTTTGCTTTATTATTTGGTGGCATCGAAGGGCAGGTTGAATAAGAGAATAATATGTGCTATCGTTCTATGTCTTGACCAAGTGCTGTCAAAACTATTATTTTGTACTCGGTAGTGTGTAACCTATAGTAAACGGATGAAGATGATTAGGAGCTTCTGTTCCAGTTGGCTGACTCAATTTTGTATGGCAGTCATATACGAAGTATAACAAAACCTGTACAGATTTGACAAAGTTTATACTTTTTGTGATATGTTTTCAGGAGAAGGTGGACTCCTCGAAAGCAGAATCTCTTGTGAAGAAATTGCAGACAGATGGACGATACCTTCGGGATGTGTGGTAAGCTGTATCTAGGAGTTACCTTGTTCTCATCTGAGCAGTAATTACAGGGCTCTTTGAGCTCAATCGACTCATTTTCCATCCAAACTCAAAATTCCTACGGCAGATGATAGTGGATGGTGGGAAGTAAGCTATTGCTTACTCCACTTTTCTGTATCTATTGTCACCCTTTTTGGCTGACTAGAGGATAGAACATTGTCGAATCTATATACATTTATTGTTTCTACAATCAAAGGCTGTGTGGCGGTTGCAGAAGTTATCAAGTTTACTCGCAAGAGATTGTAGGTCATTAGGATACCCTTGAAATCATGAAATGTATTGTGCACTATTGTTTATCTAAGATGAAGAATAAAGCTTATAATTTATGTTTATATAGGAATTTAATTTTATGTATTTTTCTTCAGCAATTTGCCTTTTCATCTTGTTCTGGTTTATTAGATGATTGGTAAAAGGCGTTCAAGATTGATATTTTGTAGTTGTGTATCTTCTTGTATAAACAAGACTACAGACACCATGCTTTTTCGTAAGATGGTTTAGGGCTAGGAGGGTGTCAGGATAATAATCATAGGCGACTTTTTTTTTTTTTTTTTTCAGAAAATGATAGGATCACTAAATTATTACAAGTATTATTTGCTTAAAAGGGTAAGGGAAAAAAAACCCTTAGAGAAAGAGCTAAATGTACAAAGTATTGAGCAATTTTTTTTGTACCAAACCAAAACCACGATTTTTTATTTTTTTTTGAACTACCAAAACCACGATATTAGTATATTACTATTATACCTATTTGTTACCCCTTTCGTATTTTAATATTTGCACTTTAATTTGCACTATTCACATACTCTATTTGACTTAAATAACACTCTAGCTATGTAGGATTATAAGAGAGTCAAATCCAGTCTAAAATTGCTATTTATTTATCTTAGGTGAGCCCAAACTTATATAAGGTTTTCAATCAAGCTCAAAAATATTTATAATTCACTCTATTAGGATGCTCTATTGCTTATGAACAACTCACTAGAATTCTTAATAGGATTTTCTTATTTTTTATTTTCATAAGCGAGTTTAAATTACTAGATTAGTTCTCGTGTCATGAACGATAATTTTGAATAACCATTATTAAACTACCGTTATGATTAGTTGTTTATAAACAAAATAAAATCTAATAATATAGTTGACAAATTTTGATCAAAATTAAAGATTATGTAAAATATGTTAGGTATAAAATGATTAGAAAATTACACAATATGGTCAGCGACAAACAAAAGTTGCTACTTAGGCCTTGTTTAGTTCAACTTATTTTAACTTATTTCAGAAAAAATAAGTTCAGATTAGATCAGATCAGAAAAAATAAGTTCAGATCAGAACATCGTTTTATGTGCGGTTTTTTATCGCTAAATATTCTTAATTTCATAATTGAAAAAATTGTGAAAATTACATATTAATAAACTACACATTATTACGAATTTAACAAGATCCCACTTGATATATTTTTTCCTTATAGATTATCGTACACTTAAGGTCAAAGTTTGGTCAAATTAGACAATCAGATCAGACCAGATCAAACCAGACCAGATCAGATCAGACCAAATCAGATCAGTAAAAATAAGGTGAACCAAACAAGGCTTTAGTCTATGTTTATATTAAAGCTCATTTATTAATCGAGTTTCAGCTCAATTACGTTCATTTACTCGACATTAAGAAAACACACATAAAACAAGCTTAACTAACGCAGCTTGTTTATTCCCCCCATTCACTCAAATCGCTCTTCAATGCTCTGTCATTGTCACTCAGACACTTTCTCTCTCCTCTCTCCTCCCACCTCCTGACCTCCCCCTTTCTCCTTCCATTGCTGAAAATTCACAACAATTCATTCAAAATTCCATCGCCATTACTGTACCTTAAACCCTAGCTTAGGGTTTTAGCTTCAATTTGGGGAAAATTTAAAATTAATTTCATCATCTTCACCAAATCATGTTGTAGTAAGCTTCGAATTTTTTATTAATCGGAAGCCATGGTTGATGCTACAGAGATTAAGCTCAAGAAAGTTGCCGTTACTGAAGAAGATGTCTGCACTCTCTTACAGAGGTATATTTTCTCTTTCTCTCTCCTCTAATTCTTCATAGTTGTATGATTTTTGTTAAATTTGATGAAATTCTGCTGTTGATTTTGGTGAAAAATTAGGTATTCAGCGACGACAGTTTTGTCGCTACTTAGAGAGGTTGCGCAATTTCCAGAGGTGAAAATTGATTGGCAGGCGTTAGTGGAGAAGACGAAAACTGGAATCAAAACTGCTAGGGAGTATCAGATGTTATGGCGTCATTTGGCTTATCGCAAACCCTTGATTGAGAATGTTGATCCTGAGGATCCACCTTCGGTTAGTTTTTGATTTGTTTCATGATTTTGACATTATATTCTTTTTGGCGTTTTTCTTTTTGTGAATTTGCACTTTGTATTGCATTGAGATCATGAGATGAATTCATTGAATCGACTAAAATCATGATTGCGTTATTTGCCGAATTTTGAGCAATTGTAATTAGGACATGAAACTGACTTGGACTTGTTTTGAATCTTGATGGATAGAAACTTTTGTGACAGTTTTTTCCGGGTTTCTAAAATTGGAAACTCAGAAGTTGAAAATGATACTTTCTAGGAAAAAGGACTCATCAATTGTTTCAGTAATTCATTTGTTTTGCTTTGCCATGTTTCTTACTTGCAAGGAAATTGGGTTTTTGCTTGATTTCTGTAAACTTCCTCGTGCGAAATTTGAGCCTGAGTTGAAGTGAAAAGGAAATAACTTGGATTGATTTGGTTTATTTTTTCGCCAATCTCTAGAAGGTTTTGTTTGTATTTGTGGAATGTGTTTAGACTATTTGAATTTTTTTGTTTTTCTTGCTGACACAATTAATTATAGATGTTGTAGCATTGTTTAACTTGGATATACTATTGGCTAAGTTATTAAGACATGTAGTGGAAAGACAGGAATTAAGTATCAACCATTTGCGAAAGGAGGGTTAGGGACAAAAACATACATTCTCTACCTCCAAGGGGTGTTAGGCCTCTTAGAGGGTAGCTTGGAATACTATTTACAACACCCTCAAAGTGAATTACCCTTAATCGTTTACTAAATGGAAAAATAGATTGGTGAATTCTTTGTATCAGCCACTCCTCCAATATATGTCAAACATAATAAGAATAAATTAAGGAATAAGAAAGTGTAATGTCTGGGTGCCTAATTTGTATGGGCAGCAAGTGTTAATAATAAATGACGTAACATTGCATGACATGCCTTACGTAGCATCATAAGCGTTCTATTTTTTCATGTTTTCCCGGTTTCAGATGAACGTTTTATAGCTTAATGTAGATGCCAATGCATACAGGATGATGATAGTGACCTGGAATATGAATTGGAAGCACGTCCCCCAGTTAGCAATGAAGTTGCTACAGAGGCTTTAAACTGTGTAAAGGTTAGATTCAACATAAATTATATTTGAAGAGAATAATGTCAGATTTGATTTTGTTTTAGTCTTTTTTAGCTATTTATATGCTGGTAATGGGTTCTTTTCTTAAGTCTTAGCCTGAGTGGGAAATTGGCTAGCCATATTAACCGTCTGTTTCTAGATGTCTGCTTAGCTGTCTGAATTTAGATCTCCTCTCTAGTTTATTAAAACAGATGATGCAAACTTTATTCTATTTAATTAAGTTTGGAGATTGGCTAATGGTCATGTGTTAATGAATGATTCGAATATAATTTGGAGATTGGCTCATGCTCTTAGCGATACATAGTTGTTTGAAGATAGAATATAAATTCTTGAAGCCAAGCAAGCTTTGCTCTTATCAACCAGGGCTTGGCTCACTTGGTAAGGTTCTTACCCCATACCCTTGAGGTTTGGGGTTCAAATCTTGCAGTGGTTGTGGCCTTGTGGGTAGGGATTCCCTTACCCTCCCTTAGTCCCTTCTACTCTCAAGTGCCCAACCAACAAATACTGGACTAAAATAAAAACTGTGAGAAGGTTAGGTGAGCAAGCTTTGCACTTGCCTAGTAAAGATCCATTCATTCTTTACTCCGCATACACCACTAAAGTTCCACATGAATTGGCTTCCACCATTTAGGAGTTCTAGCTTTTGAAATCTTAATCTTCCATCTCTAAGCTACAATACCACCTTTAGCCTTACAGGATTTTAAAACCAAACATCCTGTACAATAATATTCTATATTGCTTCCCTCTTACTGCTTTATAGAATAGAGCCATGGTCATTGGAGCCCCAATAATGGCTTTTGTGTTGATATTTTTTGCTATTGTATCCAAAATATTCAATTTTGTTTAACATATTCCAAAGATTTCCCTATTACAATTGGATTGCATCAGGGGTCTACATTGAACCCTTTTCTTTTTGCAACGGTTCTAGATGAAGTAACTAGACCAATTCAAGATGAGGTTCCATGGTGTATGTTGTTTGCAGATGATGTCGTTTTGGTGGATGAAACTAAAGATGGGGTTAATGCCAAGTTGGAGCAATGGAGGCAAAGGTTGGAATCTAGTGGGTTTAAGCTAAGTGGGAGTAAGACTGAATATTTGGTATGTCGCTTTGGTACTTACAAGGGAACAAGTGATGAAGTGGTGAGTTTGGATGGAAAGGAATTGACCATGAGTGAATGTTTTAAGTATCTTGGGTCGATCATCTAGAAAAATGGTGACATTGATCAAGATGTGGCCCACAGGATTAAGTCGAGGTGGCTTATATGGAGAGCGGCCACAGGAGTGTTATGTGACCGAAGCATCCCCTTATAGATGAAGGAAAAGTTCTACAAGATTGCCATAAGACTAGTGTTGCTCTTGGTACAGAATGTTAGGCTTCTAAGAAGGAGCACATTAAAAAGATAGAGGTTACAGAAATGCGCATGTTAAGGTGGATGTGCGGGAACACTATATAAGATAGAATCAGAAATGAGGTTATTCACAAGAAAGTATGTGTGGCAGACATTGCAGACAAACTAAGAGAAAATCGCCTGTGTTGGATTGGGCATGTAAGACGGAGATCCGAGGGTGCGCCGGTTCGAAGAGTGGAAGAGTGGGACCATGGAGGGGTTAAACGAGGGAGAGGGAGACCGAAAATGACTTGGTTGGAAGGAGTTAGGAAGGATATGAAGTATATGGATTTGCATGAGGATGAAGCATTGGATCGTAAAGGATGGAGGAGGAAGATTTTTTTGGATGACTACACGGAATAATCAAATTTGGTTCATGTAGCCGACACCACTTATGGGATTAAGGCCTTGATTGATTGATTGATATTCCAAAAAGTTGAATATATTGGCAATCTTAACCTAGCCATTCCTGGCTGAAACTGAATTATCTAATTTTTCAAAAGCAAAGGCCCTCCTGCATCAGCATTCAATGTTTCTTGGATCTAAATCTAATACAAACGAATGTAATTTGATCACTTGAATCTGCATCATGAAGTTACAGAGCGGAAACAACATGAGTAAGATTCAAAGAAAAGGCCAAACTATGTAACATGGTCGCAGGGATTCAATCTCCATGTTCATGGCATGCTTTATGATAACAACTTATTAACTGTATTATATATGGAGTAGGCACGCTCAACCTCGCCCTTCCTATTCAAAGTTTGCTCTTCATGTTCCAATTCGTTGGGCAATCTTTAGAATTCATTCATCATCAAACTTGTTGTCTCCTTGTTATTATGGGATCCATCAAAGGCAGAGTATAGGACTTGCATTCTATACTTAAAATCTAAACAACACATTCTGGACTCGGGAATATGAACAACACAGTAATCCTCATTCCTCAAGCCGTAACTGCTTAACTGAACTGGATCTTGTCAAGCAACCTGATCTTTTAAAATAGTGTATTGCACCTGAAAGAGATTGCTCAAATATGGGGCTAATCAGAAAGCTGACTCACTTTGCACCGTGGCTGTAGCGACTTGTCACCAAGAGCCAGAGGATAGTTGATTGTTCTGTGGCAGGAGCACAAGAAGTGAAAGGCTTGGTGCTTAACCAATTTCTTTTTAATCAGCTCTGACCAGGAGAAAATTATTGGTGGATTGATGGACTATTATAGTATGATGTTTTAGGTTTCATTGACTAGTCATGGATTTGTTCTGGGTCACTAATGGCGACATCAATTTCTGCTGCAATATATGTGATGCTGCTTCTATATCTAAGTCTGATGCATAGATTATTACCATATTGCTTGTCTTATATGCTGATTAGTTTGCCTGCTTAGGTGCTTGCTTCTGGATCGGCTAACCAGTCTAGTATCCCCAACAGCTCAAGTGTGGAGGGTAGGGCACTTAATATTAATTCATCACATGTTTCTTCAGAATTTCCCCAAGCTTCAGGAAACTTTGGCGAAGGGCTGGATGCAAATGGATTACCAATCAATCGGAAGCGAAGAAAACCATGGTCGGAGGAGGAAGATCTAGAACTGATTACTGCCGTTCAAAAATTTGGTGAGGGAAGTTGGGCGACTATCTTAAAAGGAGAATTCAAGGGGAATAGAAACGCTACTCAGCTAGCTCAGGTTTTATTAACGTTACCCTGTTTTTACTTTATTTATTTATGTATTTTACAATGCTTTGTTTCATGCTTTGCCAGTAGTAATGATGATTTTTAATTTTGTGACAAGAAAATTTTGTGTTTGTTCTAAAATGTTTTAGCCCTTATCTTGGGAAGATTTCTATCTCAAAGGAATATCAATCATCAAGTGTGGTTTTGCACATAGGCAGACTTATAGGTATGGAACAAAAATGTTAGGATGAGGCAAAGCACAGAGTATTTGAAACTTGACATTCATGGTGGGATGGTGAACTTATACCTTGGCTGATTTTTTTATTTTTTTTTTGTTTTTCATTGCTAAGTTTGCTAGATTTGTTTACATTAGTTTGAATATTTCAAACAAGCTTTTAAATTGTTGTCTTGCACCTCTTCCCTAGGAAGAAATGCAATTGTCTTTTTGAAATGCTGTATATCAGAGTTGCCTTGCATGTGCAGAGGTGGAATATTATTAGGAAGAAACAGGGCATCTTAAATATTGGAGGGACCAAAATAGCTAGCCCACAACCTACGGAGGCTCAGCTGGCTACCCGTCGTGCTCTTGATATGGCTTTCAAGGACAAGCTATCAACTGGTTGTAGCACTGGTATGATCATTATTTTTTTGTGCATTTTATTTTCCACAAGTATATGGAACTTCCAGTTTTGTGCTGTTATATTATCTACTACTGTTTTTTATGAGAACTTCTTATGTAGCTATTTCACTATCACTAATTCCCTACTTTGTGTTCATTCATATTAATACCATAATCATGTAAGACTTTGAACAATCTGACAATGTTTTTGAAGTCCCTTATAGACTTATGGAGCATTCAGTTATCATGTTAATTTAGGAAGTGGGTTTTCCCTTTTCCTTCGCATTTTTGTTATTGTTTGAGTCTCATTTCCTTTATCAACAACTTTTGAAGCCTTTTCAAAGTGTTTCATATGCTTTTCATCATGGGGTACATAAAGTACTGAAGCAATTCATCAAATTTAGTGGGATTTGATTGAAAGCGCAGGCTCCCCATTCATTCTAACTTTGGAAATCATGCTTGATCTATTTTTTCGTCATTTTCTGTCCAAGGGCCTTATTGATAATAGGTTAGGTTAACTTGTCTTAATAATCTTGGTTTTGGCTGTGTTTTTCTAATGAATACTTTATTCTTTCCCCTAGGTCCAACTAGCGAAACACAGTGGGATCTATATCGAATATCTTTGTGTGTGTTAATATAATTCTCCCTAGATTTTTAATAAGTTAATAATTTTTTTATCTGTTTTTTTTAGGCATAAGGTCTTATGTTTCATGGAGGCCTCATCGATCAATATATAATTTGTGCTGAAAAATGAAACAATTAATGCTTGCAGAGTTGCAGGACATCCTTTAAGCTTCAAACAAGATGATTTTAAAAGCCTTAAAGATACTCTTCCTTTGTGTACCCCCCCACCCTTTCTCCCTCCCCCATCCTCTCCCTCTATTATTATTATTATTTTTTTTTTTCAGGCTCTCCCTCTTATGATTTTAAAAGACTTAAAGATACTCTTTCTTTGTGCATTCCCCCCCCCCTTCCCCCCCCCCCCCCCCCCCCCCGCCCTCTCCTTCTCTTCCTGTCATAGCCTTCCTTTTGTTTATTTTATTATATTTTCTGACTGGTGATAGCTTGCTCTCTTTTTATCATTTTGTAGTTGGCAATGCACCTGCTGGAACTACTTCACCTAAAATAAGTGTCTCAAAAACGGACTTGCCAATTACCGGAGCTTCTGTTCCATCATCCCAGCCGCAGTCCTCGCCAGTCACCGACTTAACATCATCTGTGCCGAAGGCTCGGCCTCAGAAAAAGGTAGGTCAACCAAGTGTCGGTACTGATTCCATTCAAGCTACTGCAGTAGCTGCAGGGGCCCGAATTGTCAGTCCCTCAGCTGCTGCATCTATGTTCAAGGCTGTACAGTCAAAAAAAGCATTGCATATAAGAGGAGGTGATTCTTTAATCAAGACTTCTGCTGTGGGGTGTTCAAGCCCTCTGCCTCCCAATGTACATTTTATACGCACTGGGTTATCTTCGACACCAACTTTCACGGCTTCTGCAGGAACTGCATCCTGTGTTGCAGGGCAACAAGCCAAGAGTAATGGTGCAATAAAGCCCCCTGTTCCTCCAGCTGCAGTATCTCAGCTTCCGAAAGCAAGAACCCCATCTGCTGTAGGAATGGAGCTAACTACTGCTGCCCAGCAGATGGAAAATAGAACTTCAACTGCAGTAAATGTTCAAGGCTCAGATACTAAATTGACCAGAGTCCAAGAAGATAATGCTTCCCCTCCCCAATGTTTGCCAGACTCATCACTTGATAAGTGCCGGGCAACATCTACTGGTGCAGATGTGGGTCTTAGTAAATGTATGGTCAGTATTGGCAGTTCTCAATCTGCAAATGTAGCCAGGAATGAAGTTAAAGATGATGCTTGCAAGAAGATCTTTGAAAGTTCAGCCCTAAAAAGTGATAATGAGAAGCTCTCTGCCGTTCAGAATCTTCAAAGTGGTATCTCAGGTGTGAAAGGAACACCTGAAGTTCCACCAAGCAGGATCGTTGATGAGGGTGCTGAAAAGATGGAGGTTTCAAAGGAAGTATCGGTTAGTGTCAAAATATCTAACCAAACGAACTTATAGTATTGTGGTTAGGTCTATATATGTAAATGTCTGCCATTTTTCTCTGCTTATTGTTGTGTCTGTGTTTATAAATAGTGGTTCAAGTTCTGTTTGGCAACTGTTCAATACTTTTATTTGAAACATTACATTGAAAGTACATTTTTGTATGATCATATAGTCACTACTTTCCTCTAATCCTCTGGTTGTAAAGAAATCAACTCCCCCCCCCCTCCCCCTGCGGCTTTATTGTATTTTTAAAGCATGAAATCATAATTTCTTGCTATATGAAGGTTTGGGGGAGTATCTAAAGCTTGAATTACAGTACAAGAGATGATTTTTAAAGATTAATAAAATTCCTTTGTCGATATTTGTAAATGTTGAAGAAATTACACAGTATTCTATTGTAAATTATCTAGCAATGGACTATGTTGAACGTTAAGATAATGATCGGTTTGTGACACAAGCAAACATTGATTGTGTTGGTGGTTTCTTATACTTTTTAAGCTTCATTCCGAACAGAAATGTGTGCAGTGGGATTCTTGGCTTGATCGGTGGATTTGTTACACAACCCTTTGAATCAGAGAGACGAAACTCTTTGTCTAACTTCACCAGTGCTTTTCCAATCTCAAACTTGAGTGCTTTGACACGGTTAACACCGGCTTGTAGTTCTTCAGCAACCTTGCTGTTTTCATGCTTCATATTAAGAATCTCTCCTTGGAACTTGGCTGATTGATAATCACTTAAGCCGTTCTCTTCTTTGGAATTGGTTTTCCATAGTTTTGTGATCTCATTTTGAATGCTGTTCAATGAGGAGAATCTACTTCGTAGTTCCTCCTGAAATACTCCACTATGTTCTAACCATAAAGTAAGTTCGGTCTGTATCTCTCTCAAATGTTTGTATAGAGGTCTAGCATCTGATTTTGCTTGATGTTGGGCCCTATCACATACTCCGTTTTCCTGAGTTTGCTTTAACTTTGCTAACTCTGCTTGCAGGTCTGTGATCGAGGTCTGGAACTTTTGAATCTGGTGAAACGCGGTGCTGAACCTTAACCAAAAATCAAGGTTTGCCTCTAGTAAATTATCAAGCTCTGAACGAAGCCTGCCTTCAGTTCTTGAAACTGACCTTGTCTTAGTAACAAGGTTTATGTTCTCTCTTTTTACTAATTCTTTACTAGGTGAAGCTATGTTCTCATATTCATTTTCGTTATCTTCAACTGTTTCATTGATAACAACACCTTCTCCATACAAATGATAGAAAAGTGGCTTCCTCTCTGGTTCAGTGCTATGGGAGGAAGGTCCCAAATCATGAAACTCCTTGTTTTCACTCTGATCTTCCTGTTTCATCCCACTATGTTCTTCCAGCCATAAATCCGTATTTCCATCTCCGTTTCCTTGAAGAGCGCTAAGCTTATTTCGTAGCATTTGAATTTCCTCATCCTTAGCTGCAACTGTATTTCTTAATTCCCTCACATGACTTGCCATTTCAAAAATATTGTCTCTGTGCTTTTTCTCCATTTCACTAAGCTTAATCTTTATGTCTTTGTAGTCCCTGAGGATTATGCTGTATTCTTCTACCAAAATCCTCTCTCTTTCCTCAATATTGTTCATGTAGAGTTGCCTCCAATTAAGTCCATCTTCTTCGCCTATTTGTATTTCAGTTTCAACGGTACTTTCCGCGGTCCTTGATATGTCTTGCTTCTCTTCCTCTTCTTCTACCTCATTCATCTCTTTTTGTGGCTCAGTATCACTACTATAGCTCTCCTTCTCAGAATTGTTTTCTCTGATCTCCTCCTTTTGTTCTTCTTCTGCTTCTTGTTCAGATTTTCCTTCATTGGAGTACTCAACCCCTTCATATGGCTTTACATCGTTCAATTTCTCCTGAAGATGATCAAGTTTGAAACTAGCTCCTGTAATTTCTGCATCAATGCTGCTATTTTTATCTGCAACTACTTTGTTATAGCTTTTAACTTTGACAAGCTCTTCTTCCAATTCTCTCAACCTATTTCTCATTACAGAATCTTCTTGCAGTTGATGTTTTTGCTCTTCTAAGCTCTTAATATGCCCCAAAAGTCTATCTATCTCTTGTCTTAATCTCTTCACCAGGGCGTTTTGTGAACAAACTGTAGCCTCCAAACTGACTACTTTGTCTACTAGATTATCAATCTTCTCAGCCATCTCTGGCTCAGTGAAAGCTGTGCTAGAATTCAGCTTCAATTGCGCCCTTATATTCTCCCGTAGTGCATCCACATTTTCTATTCCATCCTCTATTTCAATACTAACAATTGTTTCATTGAAGCTTGATCCCATCATCGAACCTTCTTTGGAGCTCTCTTCATTCTGTCCACAGTGTTTTTTTAGAGCTTCAATCCTGTCATGGGCTTCTTTGATTCTGTTGTACTCATCCTTCACCTCATATATTGACTTTTCTTGTTCCTCTTGCAACTTGGCTAAGGCCTTGGCGCATGACCTTAGCGCAGATCCTTCCATCAGATTACGTGCCTCATAGTCTTCAATGACCGCGCCAAACCCAAACTCATCCTGCAAATTGCCAATTTTGGTTTGTGAATCAGTGATCTTACTCTCAAGCTCTAAGAACTTTGCCAGTGCATTCTCGTACGAGCTCTTCATAAATTCCTTCTCTGTTTGCATGATCAAAATCTCTTTTTCATATGTGTCGATTTCTTTGAATGCTTCTTCCTTGCTTAGCCCTGAATTGGCAGTCAATACAGTGCCTGAAGTAGTGAGATTTTTTCTGAGCTGCTCTCTCCTTGAGGCCAACATAGCTTGTGCTTTGGCATTAGCCGTCCTAGGAGTGGGAAGTTTTGGAGGTTTTGGCAAATTTTTAGGGGATGAGTTTCTCATCGATAAGCTATCAGGGGAAGGAGAAGTAGAAGTAGAGCCTGCTAAATTGTCTTCATCGTCGCTCTCCATAGATAATTGGACTTGTTCCGGGAAAGCAGTGGCAATGGTTCTGTTAGCAGATTGTAGATCCTTTGATAAATGATCAAACCTCTCTGCTAAAGCTCTATATGCTCTATATGACTCTTCTACAGAACTTACGAGCTCTGGCCTCTTTTTGTAGTACATTTCGGCCCTTTTGGCAAATGAGTCTCCCTCTTGCTCTATGATCTTCAACATGAACTGTACTTTCTCCTCCATATCTGAAACAACAAAGTTGTCACTTGTCAGTACATTTTCCTCCCTATTCTATATTTGTAAATTTTAAATGTGCATTTCCATGTGTACAAGTAAAAACTAAATTAATGTTCATAACCAAAAAGAAAAAATAAAGAACTGGACTGGAGGAATGCATAAATGAATAACCTAGGTGGCTAGGTTGTATTGAATTATGGAATAGGTTGAATTGATACCTAGGTTGTATCAAATTATGGAATAGGATGAAATGGGTGCACAATGAAAGACTTGATAACATATATTCCGTGCGATGAAAAATAAAATTCCAAAAAATCTAGTATTAGTTTTACCATTTACTACCCCATAAACAATAATATCTTATTAATTTTACTATTATTACTACCCCATAAACAATAATATCTTATAATTTTACCTTTTAATCCGCTTTAATTCTGAATCAATTCAAAATAACTTAATGATAAGCAAAAGAAAGAATATTAAGTTAGTTCCACCGTCCCCTAATGATAGTCTCTTTTGACCAAATTGTAGTTCTAAACTATTCACCCCATTTGCTTTTTTCAAAAACTATTAATATCAATTTTTTTTACCTCTAATTTGCAACAATATTTTTGTAAATTTAGCTTTCTCATGTAATTTTTTTTTCATGTACTTTTATTACTTTATCTCTATACTTTTTTGCAGACCCCATGTAAATTTACATTTTCAATATACTTTTACTATTTATTTATGTTTATTAATTCCCGTGAAAATTGTCCATAAGAGGCGATCATTAAGGGACGGAGGGAGTATAAAATAAACAATTCTGGTTGATAATAAATTAAATTAATCAACTTTATTGATGATTAACCGTAAACAATTTCAAACTATGTCACAATAAAACTTTTGTGGTAAAACTTTATCAACAATAACATAAAATCCCACTAATATACAGAGAGCATTAATTACGACAAATCTATTGATGTCGTTTTCACATTATTATTCAATACAATTTTGACAAATTTATGATCAAATTTACACCGAAATCAAATATGGCCATTTGAAAGAGATAAAAAAATAAAGCAAAAGAAACTAGCCTTGTAGGTTCTGCTCTAGCCATTTTGACTGTTTGGTTCGAATATGGCTAGCCCACCACCACGAATATGCACTTGTTGCTGCCCTATGCAGCATCTTTTTCTTCCTTTGTTGCTTCTCTTTGTTTAAGCTTTTTTTATATCTCGATGTTTTTATGAATCAATGACAATTATGTACAAAGAATAATTTTGTCAATTTTCTATGTCAAAATACTTAAAAGAAGAAAATTTCAACGTATCAAAAGAAAATGCACAAAATTTTTGTGCATGTGGATTTTACCATAAACTTGGAAGGGAGGACATATCGCCTAATTTTTAGGGACTGCCATAAGATTACAGTGAGCTTCTCTTGGGCAATTTGATTTTTTTTTTTTTTTTTTACAATTATTATCTTTGTAACTATTTAGATAAATTTGACGCTTTACTTGTAATAAAATATATATGATGTATTTTTATTGACAGCTTATCCTCTATAAAAGGATAACTCTATCTATATTCTAAATGATTTCGATATCCAATTTATCTACAAGTAAAACGTCTCATTTAAGAATGAGTACCAGTCCAAAAACAAATCGACTGTGACAAGGTTGAATAAAAAAATCGGTATTTTGAGTTTTTGATCAAAAGCATTTGTAACATTTATGACATTTTTAAAGCATAATTATTATCTTGAGTTTATTTTTAATTGCAATAAAAGGGTATTATTTGTAAGACATAAAAATTTGTTACAACTAAAAATAAATAGAGGTAGTATTTTATTATATTATGTCTTTCCTTTCATATTACTTACTTTTAAATAAATTATACAACCATCTATATTTAGTATTTAAAAACACAAACCATCATACCATATATATATATATATATATATATATATATATATATATATATATATATATATATATATATATATATAAACTTAATTTTTCACTAATGTCACATGTCACCTCACCTTTTCATTAATTAATCCCCTTTCTTATATTTAAAAAAAAAGCACTAGATTTAATTTAATACGGAGTACATGTATGAATGTTATTTGATTCACTTTCCCCCCAACTTATTATCTTCTACAATTACATTCAATTTTCACCATTTCATTGTACACTTATAAACATCCCGTGCATTACACCAGCCAGAAGACTAGTTTTCTATTAATTATGGATCATATTCTACCCCTCTCCGTCACCAATAAAATAGTAAAAATATTTTAACAAATTAACTTAACTGCTTAAATGTTTGTGACAGTCTATTGTCATACAGAATTTTTTTTTTTTTTTTTTTTTTAAAAAATAAAAAATAAAAAAAAATTACGAGTATCTTGAATTCTTGATGTGTCTACGGTAAATTTTTAAATTGGCAACATAGCACTTCATTGTCAAATTAACTTTCTCTTCAATCGTCACACGTCAAAAAAAATGTTTAATCTTCTTCCTTTTTCCAACTTTTTTTTGACGAGAGCCTTTCCAATTTAAACACCTGCAACTTAATTACAATTTTTTTTCTTAGTCTAATTTCATTTGGATTGTTCTTTTATTTTTTTGGGGTAAATTCCTAGAGGCTACATATCAAGACATCAAGTGCATCTTTTGTTTCTTCGAAGGTTATCAATTGTTTTAATTTTTAATTTTTTATTTTCAATTAGTAAGTAGTTGAATTCCAATTTGATTTTTAATGGTTGATTTTGTATTGCATGTTGTATTTTAATTGATCAGTAGTCTATACTCAACTGTATTTTTAAATCTGTATTTCACCTCAATTGTATATTTTTTATTTTTGATTTTTGTTTAAGGACAATGGGTCTGCAATGCAAATACACCAGAAACAGTTCTCTACAATCAAGATCATTTCTACCATTTTCATTTTTCTATGATGTGCTCATTTTTGGACAGGTTTAATATTTTAATTCTTTTACAAATTTGTGTTGTTTTTCGATCCTAATCTTGGGTCTATCATTCAGTTTTATTTTTGTAAATATTTGTTGATTTGGGGTACTTATACAGTTGTACATGTTAAGAACAAAGTTAAATATTATTTTTTAGTGTGACTCGTGTGAGGGATAACTCAAATGTTTTTCGTTCTGATTCCACGGAACGAACAAATTAGACACTAGGCATTATACAGTAGATTAGCGATAACAGATAGCATTTAGCTGTTGAGTAGCCAGTAAAATTAAGAGTAGCGTATATAACTGTCAACTAATAATGGATGCTGTCATAGTAGCTTGAGCATTGCTATCCAAATGCTACATACTCCGTATAACATTAATCATTAAGGAGTTTTGTTTATTCCAGTTGGAGTGGGAGGCATTTTGTCAAAAGTCATACACTAAAAGAGAAAAGCCGTAATTAACGGAGTAAGGTATCCAATTGTGTCAGTAATTAAATGAAATAAAGAACACTAATTATTGTTATACTAATCATTCCTCAATTTAATATGTTGCTCTTTTCTCTTTTTCCAACTTTACAACACAACAAAAGAAGATGTGCCATGTGGTGAAACTTAGTATTACTTTTTTTTTTTTTTAGAAACCTAGTGGAACTTAGTACTCATTACAAACTATTGAAATTTTTTATATATATTCGGATACAAAGTATATTAAAGGAGATATTTTTCATTAGATGATTAAATTAGAGATAATCATTGTAATGATTGAATTAAAAATACTGTTAGATGCAGATGTATATAAAAATTTCTCAACAACTACAATGTACTTTTTTCCCGAACACACAATAATATAATAAAAAAGTTACAGAATAAATGAATAATACAATGCTTCAAACTCATCATAACTAAAGCTGCACTACTAGCCTCTATCCCTCGCTTATTCCAATCTACAAACAACCCTTATACTCTCTCTATACAGCTGCTTGATCAATCAACCGATGGCGGATGCAATAGCAACAGGAGTAGCGGTAGAGGCTGCCAAAGTCGCGGCAAAGTTGGTGACTGCTCGGGTGTTGGATGAGATAAAACTTGCTTGTGGTTTCCAAGATCAACTTGTAAAGCTCCAAGACAAATTATCTGACATACAGGCATTACTGGAGGATTTGGGAAGTGCCAAGTATATAGAGAAGAGCAAATTTGTGAATCTTTGGCCCAAAAAATTCACTGATCTTGCCTACTCTGCTGATGAACTCATGGATGACTATGAATACGAGTTACTTCGTAGGAAAATCGAGCTGAAGAACAACCATCCATCGTTCAAGAAAAAGTGTAGCAACTATTTTAGTCTTGTTACTAACCCTGCTGTCTTCCGTGTTCGGATGAGTCATCGGGTTCGTGAGACCCTTTCCAAGTTTGATGAGTTGTACAAGGAGGCTAAGAAGAATGGTATACAGCTCGGGCAGGCGGGCAGCTAGCCAGAGAAGCAGTAGCATCGACTAATGTTGGCTACTATGTTGATAATGAATCATTGCATCAAAATCGGAAGTATGCTGTCGTGAGAGGTTCAGAGTTCATTGGGAGGAAGTCTGATGAGGAGAAGTTACTGCAAATCATTGGCAAGGATGTTGATCGTCTTTCCACTGTTGCCATTGTTGGAATTGGAGGTATATATTTTTTTCATTGTCATTTGTTCTTAAGCCTTTCATGAATCATGATAGTGTTTAAACCTTAAATTTTCTACCGACTTGATATTGTTAGCAAGATCAAATGGTCTGGATATCGACCTGAGATATTGTTATAGTTATTGGGTGCTAAAGTAACTAATAAAATCACTCGGAACTTATTCTTTAACAATTTCAAATGGATATTGTCCTGGTGTTCCCCAAGAAATAATCACCCCTTTTTAATCAAATTACACATACACTCTTTTTAGGTTCAACATTTCCTCTCAAATTATTAGAATTTGAATTGAGTGCTATGTTTAACCAAACTTTGACATCGATTCCTCTTTTGATAATAATAAGTCATGAGTCCCTTTACCTGTAGCATTCTCAACATCTGTACTTAATTAGTTATTATCAAATTGCTTCATTGGAGGGTCTTACAAATTATATCTTATGTAAACAGGAGTTGGCAAGACAACTATAGCTCGGAGGCTCTATGAACACGATGGCCATTTTGACAAGAAAATTTGGATTTGTGTGTCCGAGGATTTCAAAGTTGACAGACTTTTGAATGAGATGGTTGAACATCTTACATCATCCAAATGTGACTTGACAAACACAGGCGCACTAACAAATAATCTTGAACAGCAATTAAAAGGGAAGAAATTCTTTCTGGTGCTTGATGATGTTTGGGAAAACAATCAAGAATCATGGGATTCCTTCAGAAATGCATTGCTGAGCATTGGCGATCTACGCGGATGCGTAATTTTGATTACCACCCGTAGCATTGATGTTGCAGAGAAAGCACGTGCCTTCTACCAGCATAAATTGCCAGGTTTATCTGAAGACGAAGGATGGGCTCTGTTACAACAGAGAGTTTTTAGTGAGACACGTCCATATGATTCTTCTTTCAATAATGTTGGGAGAAGAATTGTTAACAAGTGTAAGGGTGTTCCTTTGGCCATAAAAGCAATAGGTGGCACATTGCAGTCAAAGAAGCACCCATATGAATGGGAATTGATAGAGAATAGTGAACTATGGAACTGCCAACCAGGAGATATAATCGATATCCTGCCATCATTAATGTTGAGCTACAACCATTTGAACCATGTTTATGTAAAGCAATGCTTTGCGTACTGCGCAATCTTTCCTAAGGATTATGAAATGGAGAAGCATCAATTAATTACCCTGTGGTTGGCACAAGGATTTCTACCTGGTGAATTTGCAACCAGCAGCTCCACTCTGACAATGGAAATGATTGGTGAGAATTATTTTAATATATTGCTGAATTATTCCTTCTTAGAAGAGGTGAAAAATTCTTATGGTCGAATAGTGTACAAGATGCATGATTTAGTGCATGATCTTGCAGCCTATGTTTCTAAGAAGTATTTGTTGGTATGGAAGGATAGAATCAAACTGGAAGATGATGTCTCCCATGTTCGACATTTGGTTTTCGATTTATCAAAGAACGAAACACCTTCTGAAACTTCTACTCGTAGGTTGTTGACGAGAAAACTAAGAACGATAAGTTTCCGGGATAATGTTTGGATCAACTCCACCTTAGGCGGTGCACGATACATACGAACATTAATCATATTTGACACTCGGCTATCAAAGGTTCCATATATTATTGGGCAGTTTGTTCATCTAAGATATCTTGACCTATCTCATAGTAACATTTGTAAACTACCAGAGTCAATCTGCAAATTTTATCAACTACAAACACTGAGAATCATGGGTTCTGGTCTGATGTACTTGCCCAGAGGATTGTATAGGCTTGAAAACTTACGACACATTGAGGCAAGTAGGTTCTTGTCGGCATCAGGAGGACTACGACAACTAACTAACCTTCAGACTTTACCTCCCCTTGAGTTGCGTGATGGTGAAGGATGGAGCATTGATGAATTAGGACCTTTAGATCAAGTTAAGGGTCAGGTGAATATCAAAGGTCTTGAACATGTGAAAAACAAAGAAGCAGCAAGACAAGCTGGGCTTGGGAGGAAGGACAAGATTGTGACACTTCATTTGGGGTGGAATCCATATAGAGAAGCCTCTCATCAAGTCATTAATGATGAGGATGTTTTGGAAAGCCTCGAACCTCACCCTAACTTACAATCATTATCTGTAGATGGATTCATGGGTGTGAGCTTTCCTTCGTGGATGATGGCAATGGTTGTAAAACACGGAGGTCATTCGACACCACTTACGAATCTGAAAGAGGTGACGCTAACAGATTGCAGGAAAAGCCAACAGCTTCCCACACTTGGGCAACTACCATTTCTGAGGATATTGCGGCTGGAAGGTTTCAACGATGTAGAATGTATAGGGGAGGCGTTTTATGATGTGAGTGGGACTGCAGGTGAAAAGGTATTATTTCAATCTCTAAGCGAGCTTCACATTCTTTCTTTTGAAAGGCTGATCACATGGATGCCACCCTCGCCGCCGATACAAGTGGAAATATTATTTCCTAAAATTGAAAAACTTAATATAGAAGATTGCCCAAAACTGAAAAGGATAACTTGTTTACAGTTTCAATCTCTTAAGTGTCTGACGCTTAGGAATGTTGATGGCACTCAACCGTTGGATATCATCAAATATAGCCCTGCTCTCCAATCGCTCCATGCGTGGAAAATGGAAAAAATGATGACCCTACCTCAAGAGCTGTCAAACTGTACAAAGTTGGAGGAATTGAAAGTATTTGATTGTGAGAAGTTGAAGTGTATACCAAGTGGGCTGACGTCTCTTAAGGATTTAACGATAAGTAATTGTCGATCCCTGGCTTGTATTCCAGATGGCCTCTTTTCTCTATGTAATTTAAATGTATCGGATTGTGAAGGGTTAGAAAGGATGCCAAAAAGTCTGGAGGAGTCCACACCTTTGGTGTCCATAATAATAAAGGACTGCCCATTGATAAAGGGTCCGATCCCAGATTTGGGCAGATTGCAAAAACTTGAAAATTTGAGATTGGTATATTCAGGGGAGTTGATGGCTTGTTGCCTGCAGTGGATCCCAAATCTTCATCGCCTCGAGAGATTACAAATTGGTGGGTATAGTAGAGAAGAATGGGACTTCAACCTTACATTTCCCCAATCCTTAAGAGGACTAACATTGAGTTATTTCGCAAAAGTCAAGTCTTTGTCTCAGCAACTCCTCCCTTCAACCCTTCAATCTCTGGTAATTGAGAGATTTGATGAGTTGGAACAACTTCCAGAGTGGATAGGCAACCTGTCATCTCTGAGGACATTGTGTTTAGATAATTGCAACAAGTTGAAATATCTACCTTCAAAACAGGTCATGTTATGCCTCACCGAGTTAGAATGGCTTTATATTTTTCGCTGCCCACTTTTGAAAAGAGGATGCGGCAAAGACGTTGGACCTGAATGGCATAAAATCTCACACATTCAAAAAATCATGATCAAGTGGTAAATGCTGCCTTGGCCAAAGCCTCAATTTCAAAAATATTGCCTTTTCAAGTCAATACTTTTAATTCTCGTACTGTACTATTGTTATTCATAATTTCTTTATCTCATCTACTTTTTTCTCACAATAAAATTTCCTAAACTTTTCTTACCAACTATACAATAAATGGACTTTTTCCCAAACTAAGTCTAATTGGCAAATTAATTCGCAAACTAGACTCGTGGCAAGAGTATTTCCCAAACCAAGCGTTTTATACCCAGAATTTTTTTTAAAAAAATAAAATTGAAGGTGTAAAACGCTGTCTGCGACTAGCCACACCATCAAAATATAAAGGAGTTATAGGATATTTATTAAACGGCTATTTCACCAAATGCCACTGAGCAATTACGAAATTCACCAAACGCCATCCGGCTTTTCAAAATTCACCAAATGCCACCAAGTTTTAACAAAATTCACCGAGTGTCATTAATGACTGACAGCCGTTAGTTGACCGTTAGTGGACCCCACCACTTGCCACTGTCACTTTCTGATTGGTTCGTTTTTAAAAAAAAAATTAAAAAAAAATTACAAAAACAAAAACTAAAAAATGAAAAAAAAAAGAAAGGAACTCATAGGTGCCGTTTTTGTTGTTGAAGATTTGAAGGAGCGGAGAAGAATACGACGGCGAAGAGTGACGATAGTGGTGGAGTCGTGGAGAGCAGGTGAAGCATGAGGGTGACAGTGGGTCATGAGAACCTCGAAGCGGCTCCGGTGAGGATGACGGTGACTGGGAAAGTCGCGGCTGCTCAAAAACGGCTCAAAATCGCAGCCCTCATAGAAGATGAAGAAGAATGAAGGAGGAGAGAGAAGCTAAGGTAGGTGAGAGAGGAGGAGATTTCGAGGAAGGAGAAAAAAAGAAGATATTTCGGTTTTTTTTAAGAGCATTCGCACCGGTTCGAACCGAACCGATGCGAAAAACTCATTTTTTCCCACCGATTTGGTTCAAACCGGTGCGAAAAGTATTTTCCCCAATCCCGCCCATTTCTTTTCCCACCGGTTTTCAAGAACCGGTGCGAAAAGTATGGTGCGGAATTCAATTTTTCTACTAGTGCAATGATTTTAAGGTGGCTCCCTTTAAATGTCATCCATTGATATCGAGCCCAATGATACAATTGATCGGGTTAAGGAGCGTGTTGAGGAGAAAGAAGGCATTCCTCCTGTTCAACAGAGGTTGATTTACGCTGGAAAACAGAGTCCGATTAGGTCGAATTCGATCAAAATAAGTATCGAAAAGAAGAGGGTTTTGAGCAATGAATTCGTTTGGGCTAAAATGTTAATATTTATTGGTTTTTTTTTTTTTACTTGGGATTTTTTTTCCTTGATATTTGGTTTATTTTAAATTTGGTTAAAATTAAAAACAGGTCTTTTCAGGTCCAAACCTGGACCGGACCTGATTTTTCAGGTCTGACCCGAAACCGGACGTGTTGAATCAGGTCTGGTCTCCGATCCTGAAAATTCACTATTTTAGGTCCCGGTCCCAACAGGTCCGGTCCGGTTTTGGATCGGTGTACAGCCCTACTTGCCAAGATCGGAAAACCATCCCTTCCTTAGGCTCCTCAACAATTACAACCATTTCGTTGCTACCAACCACAGTGTGAGTCGTATGAATTGTTTTCACGGGGGATAAATACCTAACATTCATGTCAACTGCACCTACACCAACACCCTCAACACAACTATGTCTTCTATACCCTCCATATCATTA
This sequence comes from Chenopodium quinoa, assembly GCF_001683475.1. Lineage (NCBI taxonomy): Eukaryota > Viridiplantae > Streptophyta > Magnoliopsida > Caryophyllales > Amaranthaceae > Chenopodium > Chenopodium quinoa. The sequence continues at coordinate 2,682,802 of NW_018745080.1, read as the reverse complement.
CCCTCCTCCATATCAACATTACTCCTAAACTTAACTCCACTGCCACAATCACGAACACCAACCTCACTGCCCCCTATAACGCCTTCAGTTTCCATTTCCATAATATCAGTCTTCAATTCTCCATCAAAAACAATTCACCCTTCAAATACTGAAAACCAACATAATTACGATACAAATTAATACAGAACACCAACATAATTATAATACAAATTAAACTAGTCATAGCTCTGTTAATCAACCAACCAACACGTTTTCACAGCACAAATTCAACCCAACACATAAATACAACCAACCAATTGAACAACCAACAAAGTAATACAACCAATTTTCAAAAATTTACACAAATCAACAGAGGGATTTGTTTCACAGCATACGAAGACAACACATTTTCAAAAAGTATAAATTGCATTTTAAACAAAATCATTCGGCCATTACCTCAAACCCAAACCCATTTTAACAGAGGCATTCAACCTCATAATCCCATTACTTTCAAAATTATTCTGATTTCGGTCGCAATTATGAATTCAATTTCACGAAATGTTGTCGCATTAAGAGAAGAACAAATCAAAACTCTAGAACAGAACAAAACTCACGACTGGAAGAAGCGACAAAGAAAGAGAACAGAAAACTACCTGCTAATTCGAAGATGTGCGTTTTTTTCAACTGGGTCTGGAAGTTGTTCAACTCAAAGATGTGTGAATATTTTCCCGCCAAACCTCAACAAGGTAACGCCATCCCTCAAACAGATTAACACAAGGATGTCTCCACTCAGCACCACTCAGCAAATTGACACATAGGCGAATCCGACTCAGCAACTCAGGAAGTGAAAATCATCACTTTAATTTCCGAAATGCCATTATGAGAAACGCTTATGTTTCTCACAATGAGGAACATAGAATTCCCCATTTAAAAGTACAATAAAACAACATTAAGGTCTTTATACGAATTAGTGAATTACTGTACTGTACTACAGTAACTACACTACTCGTACGTAGTTTTTCCAAGTGAGGGTGGGTGGAGGCATTTTGTCAAAAGCCACATTCAAAAACAGAGCAACTTGCTAATTGTGTCAGTAATGTTTTTTTGTTAATTTGAGGGGACTGTGTCATTAATTAAGCAAATGAATTAGAAAAGACTAATTATTATTAGTTAAATACTCATAGGTTTAAAAATTAAAACTCTGACCGGCTTGGCAACGTTAAGAAGAGAAGATCGTGCTCGTTTTCCAATTTTTGTGGGAATGAAGGGCAGTAGTACAAGTGTGTAATATGAGAAAATTTTATACTACAATTTGGTGTATTATAGTAAAATTAATTATATATGTAAAAATTAAGAATAGAAATATTAGATATAGATCCAACAGTTTTGGGACATAAAAAAAATTTAAAAAAAAAAAATTAAAAACAAAATAATAATTAAAAATAAAAAATAAAATAAAAATTAATAAAGGAAAAAAATATATAAACAAATATTTTTAGGGGTTAAAATTATAGGAGTAATTTTTTTTTACTGTGTTAAAATTATTAGTATACTAATTGTCTATTATCTTTGTTCTTTAAAATTACTAATTTATACCGATTAAAATTATTATTATCTTGGGCAACTACCATTTCTGAGGATCTTGCAGCTGGAAGGTTTCAACGATGTAGAGTGTATAGGGGAGGCGTTTTATAATGTGAATGGGAGTGCAGATGAAAAGGTGTCATTTCAGTCTCCAAGCGAGCTTCACATTCTCGGATTTAGAAGGCTGATCACATGGATGCCACCATCGCTGCCAATATTGGAAAGGGTACCTTGAAACTCTACAAAATTGGAAAGGGTACCTTGTTTACAGTTTCAATCTCTAAAGTATCTGAAACTTGTCGATTTTGGTGGCAGTCAACCCTTGGATATCATCAAATATAACCCTGCTCTCCAACCCTTCAATCTCTGACAATTGAGAGATTTGATGAGTTGGAACAACTTCCAGAGTGGATAGGCAACCTGTCATCTCTGAGGACATTGTTCTTCAAAACAGGTCATGTTATGCCAAATTTTGGTAGAAAGATGTGCCAAATTTGGTGGACCTGAATGGCATAAAATCTCACACATTGAACATGCTCTTCTCATCTGATGGCCTTCATTTTCAGGTCATACTATTGCTTTCTTTATTTCTATTCTCTGTATAAAACTTTCATTTACTTTACTTCGTTACCATTTTATTCATTCCCCAACTATATAAGTAGTATTATTGATATCTCTGTCTTACTGCTCCTTTACAGATTCAAGAACATGGATGATATCAATCAATCAACGATGCTCTTATCTATTTCTGTCAATACCACTTCAAATGTCCAAAACAAATTACATGTTGCTAGAATGCTAGCTTTTCTTTGCTTTAATAATGTGCCGATTTCGTACTTTCAAATACTACTTCTATCGTTGTACCTATGAAATGATCATGACTTCTACAGTTCTACACAATAATTGCTTAGTTTATTGGCATTGTAATAATTTTACTTTTTTCGTTTCTTTAATATAACAACACGGGAAAGGTTGAAAAATACACTTTCAAAGTGATATTCAAATAATCTTTAAATGTTTTATTAAATCAAGGTAAATTTATAAAAGTTGATATTGTAAGGTATAAAGTGATTATATTATCCAATTTCAATTGCATAAAAATCACAATATGAGGTTTCCAAAAAAAAAAAAACAATTTGATGTTATAGTGCATTGTGTGAATAGTCTCAAAACTCAAAAGTAAACAGTATATTTGTATATATAAAATAAATAAATATAACAGTTTAATATTACTGCACAAACTTAATTAAGTGTTACATTTGTTACAATATTTAAATTAAATAAAATGACTAAATAATTAAGTAATTTTTTTCTTTCACGAATTGGTACAAAAAATCTGAATGTGCAAGAAGAACATTTGGATTTTCTTTTGTTCTTAATAACTTGTTCGAGCTAATGTCAAAGCCAATTTACATTTAATTTTGAATAGAATTTTAAGAGTTAAGTTGTGAAAGTTGAGGGTTGGCTAACATTACTTACCAACAGAATAAGAACTTTTATTATTTTCTGGAATACATTCACATTAATAATACAAAGCTCTTCATACTCGTTTTCTGCCTGTTTAATTTTTTGTGCTGAAGTGCTGATAATAATGATACCACCCTAAGCTCATCAGGTCTATCTGCGAAAACTGGAAACTCAAATTTCTGTGTCAAATTCGAACAAATAGAGACCTCTTCATTTTGTGCCTTAAAATAGTCTCTCAACAATGAGCTCACAAAAACATCAAGTGTGCTCCTTCCAGAAACAACAAACAATGTAATACAAGAAACACTAGTACATTTTCTTCTTTTAAATCCATTCGTAATAGGTGCCTCATTGATTGAATAAACAATAAAAGAATACCAATCATTTGAGGATCGATTGATCCTCTTCCAAACTTTTCCCCATAAAGTAAGCTTGCGACGGAATCAAATTCCAAATGATCTACAGGTTGCCTACATTAAATTAGGAAATCAGCACGTACTACATTAGAGGCCGAAATTTTCTTTTTCCTCAGATTTCTTTGGTCTCCGTAGAGGGCTTCTCCGAGCAGGTTCACCAGAGTCCTTGTGTACAACAGGTTCTTCTCCATGTTCAGAGTTCCTGACTCTCAAAAGGTTGCTGTTCGAGGAAGCAGATCGCATGGCTCTTGGCAACTTTAAAGGGATATTTGCTTCGGTTGTACTGCTCTCTGCCTTCTTACTTGCTGCTACATTGTCAGCTGCACAGCTCTCTACCTTTTCCGGTAGATCTACATGCTCACCTTGTACTGATGTTGGGGCTGCTGGAACAAGCTGAATAGTGGATTTCCGCCATTTTTTCCTTTGGATGGGCCTTGGTGCATTAGATTTTCCCTGCAACAAGTTCACAAACATAGTAAAATAACAATACAGAAGTATCTAGATAGGATATAGCACAAAGATATTGTAGTGACAGAACATACAGCGGTATTCCCAATATCAGCCAAAGGCTTTCTTTTGGCACCATTTACTTCATGTTGCTCAGCAGGCCTTTCAGTTAATGCACTCTGAAGTAATGTTGCACCTTGGGTGGCAAGATCTCGATCGTGCTCTACTTCATTAGGAAGTATACAGTCCTCTTTGCTCTCACCTTCCCTATTACTGCATTTATTGGAGGAGCAACCACAGGAGCCGGAGCAGCTTCCTCCGGATGCACGGCATTCACACTTCATGGTCTTGCAAAATGACTGTTTGCTACACGTACAGCAAATAGTAGATGTAGAGTTCTCTTTTACAATATCAACTGAATCTTCTCCTTTCAAACTTCCACCATCAGTGTCCAATGACTTTGAATCAGACCCTGATCGACTACCCTTCCTAGAGTTCCTCTTCTTTACCGTAATATCATTTTCCACCCACTCGCCATCAGACTCCTCGTCAGGGTAAGAATACTCTGAATCAGAAGTATCCATGTCCTCCAATATCTCTGAGTTGTTACCCGGAAACTTGAAAAACCCAGAGCTTCTAATACCCTAATAAAATCAATGAAGAAAAGAATGAGCTGCAAGGAACTATAACAGATTATGGAATGCCAAAGTTTTTCACAATTATTAATCTATAAATGCACAATATGGGAGAACGCATATACCTGTCGCAGGTCATATGTTCTCACCTCACCACGAGTTGCGAGCACCTATGCCATAATGTAAGCAATTTGTTCAAAATTAAATGCCAAAAATTTTAACTTATAAAGGACATCATGTAAGAATTGGTTTATAATAATAAACCTGCTGTATCTGCTGCTTGACTTCTGCATTTTGTTTTTCCAATTGTCTAACAAAACTATTGAGTTTGACTACCTTCTCTTTCAAATCCTTTATCTCGGAGTCCTTCTCTCTACATTCGAGTTCCCTATCACGTACCATGCATCTTCAAGCAAAACAAAAAAAGAGTTTGGACAAAATGAGCATCATGATACTAACTTTTGAATATCCATAAGAGCCATAGTCATTTATCTGATACAATATGGAAGCAATTCTTTACAACCAAAAAATAAAAAAATAAAAACAGCTTCTCCTGTTAAATAAATAAATTAATTAAAATCCAAGAGTATTGATGTAAGATCTTCAAGTACCCCCATGTGTCAAATTGCTTACTTCATCCCCTCCGAGTTTCACAAAATTAACAATAACACTAAAGTAATCAGTACCTGGAGGATGAAGCCAAATTGAAAAGATAATTCATCAAGCTTTTGGCTTCAGCAAGAGAACGAACTTGATTCCAACGTCCCCTGCCACTAAAGACACGTTCACGTTCTTCTGCCTCAGATAGTTGTGAGGCCATTGAGACTAAGGCGCTTGAAGATGTTGCAAGCATATTTTCAAGTGCAAAGATCCTTGAGTTTCTTGCACCAGGGGACATAGTTTCAGGGCATTCACTGCAAAAAACCAAGCATCAAAAGCTGAGGTGATGATAACATGGAGGAGATATTTAACAAAAATCAGATCTAATATTAAAGGTAAAAAAAAGTAAGCAGCACCTCAAAATATTCTGCTTTAGCATTTCTGCTTCTTCCTTCAGCTTTGCAATCTCTTGTGCCATCTTGGTTCTCCTGGAATATCAAGATTGGTTAGTTGCCTTAGTTTGGGTCAACTTTGTTGGGATATAGGAATGAGGGAAATAAAGTGAAAATTTCTACCAATCCAAATTAAAGAAAAAGAACTTAAAGCCACTGGCTACATATCGGAATGACAGATCTCCAAAGCACTAATGCAACCATCCAGAGAGCTTGATACAGAAATTTGGTAAATGTGCAAAACATGATAAAATAAAATAGAAACTCACTCTTCCATTTGGCGCTCATATTGAGAGCGAACCTCATGTACCCGTACAGTGACTTCTAACTCATGCTCAATTCCTTGCATTAATGCCTTCACAACAGAGAAACATGTTAGCAACAATTCACAGGTCAAAAGAAATTTCAACAACTGTCTTGAAACCCAGATTAATCTTACCTGTGCTCCAGGACCATTAGCTATACCAGCACCAGAGAGATAAACAGAGAAACATGAACACAAGTTAGAAGATTAGTAAGCCATAGGTGTACACTTAATTAAACAAGTTTTTGTTCTAACCAAAGCTGTCTCGAGAAGCAGCCTTTCGAGACTCAAGAAGCTCTTTAAGTCTTTTTGTTGCCATTGATGCCTCTTCTGTTTTACGTTGCAGAACCTGGCACATAAACATGAGCTTCAGCAAGAAACTCCTAACATCCATGCACAGGGAAAATAGCTGAAGTTACCATCTTTTGCCTCTGATTCAATGCCAATAGTTTGTGCATCTCGTACTCATTCCTCCTTCCCTCCTTCTTAAGCTGTGAGACAATAAGCAAGTCACAAAGTCCGTAAAAAAAAGTTTACTTTTAAAGGAGAAGACAATTTCAAAAGCCCTGACAAGCACAATTGTAAATAATAATGAATAGAAATACAAAATAATGTGGGTGGTATCGTTTTCTCAATAATAGAAAGATCACATTCTATTCCAATCATTTGCCAGGTGTATTTCTGTGGATGAACGAGAAAAGCCCAATTATTTAGCTTGTATTCATTCATGATAGCTTATCTAAAGCACTGCTGGAGAGGTTTGCTAAAATGTTTACGAAAACTGCTCATCACTGGACTTATTGGCATATACATTGCTCAAATTTTAAACCCAGCTAGACCAAGCCATGGAACAGAATTATGTTAAAGTAAAATGAGACAATCGAAAACAATACTAAATAAATTAAAATAAATATATGAAAGAGGCATTTAAAGCATCCTTAAATTACAACTACTAAAGAGAAACATAAAACAATACATTATATTTACCTGAAGTACTTCTTTTTCCCGCATTGCCTTCCATGATCTAAATTGCTCCGACTCTTGCTTGATTTTGTTTTGCAATTGGACCTGTTCAGGTGCCAAGTTCAGAAAACAAAAGTATAGTCATAGTGAATGAATTTAGACAGACTTTTCTTTTGTGACCCATCAATTTTTACCTTCTGAGTTTTTATACGATGTATCTCATCCTGCAACCTCTTTGCTGCATCATCACTTTTCTGTTTTTGTCTTAAAATCTGAGCTTGTGCTTCTTGTTTCTTTTTCAACTCAGAAACCTGAAGGGAAACATTTTAGCTCAAAAGAAGTAAAAAAAAAAAAAAAGCGAAAGAAAGAAAAGAAAATTAAAACAAGAATTACAAACTAAAGAGCTGACCTGAGCTTCTAGACCATTTAGCTTCTGAATGTATTCTTCCTTCAGTCTTTGTGCACCATCATCAGAAGTCGATGATATACCACCAAGTTTATGCCTCAGATCCTCAATTTCTTTCTGTCAACATATAAGGACTCAGAACAGTGAATCTTCAATAGGGAACCCACAATCAATATTTTATACTCACCTGCAATGCCTTTTTTTCATGTTCCAATTCAAGAACTTTTTTTTCATAATGTTGTTTCAGGACAGAAGAATCAGTACCAGCAAACCGCTTCATTTCAGCCTAATTGACACAGCATGGATCAATATTACAGGTTTGCATTGAAAACAAAATACACTGGTCATTGCATAAACACGCATACAATTACACATAAGTTTTAAATGGTGAAGTACATACCTCCTTTTGCTGAAGTTTCTTATCCAATTCTTTTAGTTCCATGTCTAGTCTTTCTTGTAGAGAGGAATGCTCTAATTCCTTCTCTTCAATCTCATCACCTAAATAAAAAAAATAAAAATATATTAAATCATAATTGAAAAGACAGAAATAAACTAAATCATAAAATAAGTTACATAAAATCCTTAAATATTGTCAGTAAACAGGAGCATAAGACTGAAGAGAATAATATATCATAAAACAAGTTACATAAAAACCTTAAACTTTGTCAGTAGACATGACTAGCATAAAGATCAATTCAACTGTAACATACCAGCCATATCCTTTGCATCGGAGACAGATGAGTGCTCACTGAGATTGCCTAAATAAGCATTCTTTGAGGGTAATACTTCATCGTCTGATTCCAAGGAATCAGAAAAACCCTCACGCTTCATGCTATTCAAATGTTGTAGTCGCACTAACTCTTGCTCCAATTCTTGAATTTTTAACACATACCTCTTGACCAAATCAATTTCCTGTAACATGTTTTCAAGAATTTTAATAAGCAAAACTATATGCTTAATAGAAACAGATTTATATGACACTTAAAAGTAAAACTAGATGACCATGCCTGATTTCCCAGAGACTCAATCTCATCCCATGATTTTCCACTCCTTGCTGCTTCAAGCTTCATAATCAGTTGGTCTTTTTCAACCTGAATCAGAAAATTGCACATCACCTAAACCGAAAAAAAATGGCAAACTACATATATGTTTCAATTTCAAGTGTTGCTATTAATAAACACCTGAGCATCAAGAGCGCGTTGAGCTAAATGCTCACAACTGATACGACGTTCTTGAAGTTCACGTTGCAGCTCAACGTTGCTTTGTTCAAGCAATGATATTTTATGCTTCAAAATCTGGGTATCCAGAGAGGATATGTTAATTTCACGATCATAGTTTAGTCATGACAACAAAGCTTCTATTAACTGCAGTACCTGAAGCTCATCAAATGATACACTCGAGTCACCACGATAATAAAGCAACTCTGTCTGAAGCTGCTCAATTTGACTACGCATTTTTTGCATCTGAGCTGCAACGGGATCACGATTTATCTACAAGATAAAAATTAAATGAAAAAAAGAACTCAGGAAATTAAAGAAATTAAGTACAATAATAGAATTGGAACTTACGACTGCCTTGTTTTGAATGTTACGAGCACGGTTTGCATACTTCAGGGTATTGAGAGTCTCCTCCGCATTTGTGTCAGCAGGGCTAACACACGCTGGAACAAAAAATCAGAATAAAAACCAAAAAAAGAGGTAAGCATAGATAAAATTAGGTTCTGTTTTATATGATTTAATTGACAAAATTGTTGTAGGAGACTAACATACCAATCATAACGGTTTTGCTATTTCCTCCAAGTGAGTCCTAGTAATTTGAAAACACTCAACACAATTTTATTATAAACATAAAAATGCAGAATAAAGAATAAACAGTCTTTTGTTAATTTAAGAGCAGAAATAGCAAGGAATGATGGAAAGGAGTTGAAATCCAACCATATTCTAATATATACCTGTAATAGGCGAGTGAGCTTGCTGTCACGGTATGGGACATGCCCTCCCTCTTTCCTTTTCTTTTCATCTCCAAGCGCACTGATCACATTCCCAAGGGACAGTAATCCCTTATTTATATGAATACCTAACAGCACATTATAAAATTGATGGAAAAAGACAACTTGAATAAGTAAATTGCACTTTGTACATATTTAAGGCATTGCTGTAAAGAGGAATGAGGATGGATTCTTCATACCTTCTTTCAGACGCAATCCATCTGCACCTGTCCGTTTGGCTCGTTCAGAACCAGCAAGGTCCACCAAGTGAAGCTTCGCGCTTAAAATGTCATCAGCAGTGTCACCATTTGACCCTTCTGAACATCTGGCGACTTTCTTTTGCTCCATAGAAATTGTAAATATGGCATGAGATCGACTAAAGGAAAAAAAAAATAGCATGAGAAATATCATTCTTGATAAAAGATTATGGCAACTCATTACGAACTGAGGACTGCACAATTGAAAAATAGACCAGATGATTTACTAAAATAAAAAACTAGTCCTTAAATAGAGAGCTACTATAGTAATTAACTTCAGCTCACTGTCTTCACAAAATTTTCAGAGTTTCATGAGTGTAATACCTGGATTGGCTATTCATATTAGTGCTACCAGTAGCACGAGCAATAGACCCACGAGTCAAGTGCGACGCCATCTCTGCCTTTGACCTCACCTCTGCCTCCGTAACACCGGCTAACGTGATCCCACCATTGACTGTTTCTCTAATTTGTATGGGAACTCTAGCAGGCCCACAGTGCTTCATTGCATCGCCTTTAGATAATGCAGGTGGGCTTGTTTCAAGAAGATCAAACACTTCCTCTTTGAAAATCTGATTAATTTCAAACATTTTCTTATTAACATTCTCATATAGCACAATCGTCAATACAATAAACAATGTAATACTCTACTAGGTTTACCTCAATAAACGACACTCGAATTAAGAACTCGGTTGAACCCCTCATCGACTCAATTCGAGAATAAATCGTCTGCATAACTTGAGGGATAATTCCACCAGCATTGTCTTCCCCATTATAATTAGTTCCCATGGTGTAAGTTTTCCCTGAACCCGTCTTCAGTAAAACAAATACAAATCAAAATCATCATACACCCAAATTCAGCATTAAAAGAAGAAACCCAGCTTACACAATCAAGTAAAACACATTACAAATAAACAAACAGTTTATACCAACACCAATTATCCAGATTAAATACAAAATTAAGCAATTAAAATAGCATATCAGCCATAAATTTCATCCAAAACACAAAAAATTCAATAATTAAGCTACAATTACAAAAAGAACTAACCTGTCCATAAGCAAGTACTGTTCCATTATAACCCTTGAACAACGCATCAACTAAAGGAGCAACACATTCATCGAAAATTCGAGAGCACGGTGTTCCTCCATTTCCAAAAACATAATCAAACGTGAAGGAATGAGACCCAATTTGCACCTAAATCCACAAAAAAAACACACAAATTAACCCTAATTTTTTAAAAAAATAGCTAAGAAATTAAAATCAAAGAAAAACCCTTTAATTATTGACCTGAGGTTCGCCAGGAAAAACAGTAATGCAATCGGTACAACCGAGGAGAAGCTCGGGAGTAATCAACGGACGAACATTTACAGCAACACGAACACATTCTTTGTCATGCGTTGATCCACTCTTTCCGTCGCCATTGTTGTTCTCCATGTAGTTAAATAATCAAAAAAAACCCTAGAAATTTGGGGATGTTTTTCCCGAACGATTAATTAAGGTGAAAGCGAGAACAATACGAAGAACATTCAATTGAATCGAGAAAATTGGGAGAAATTGTTTGAGCTTCGAAGATTGAAAAAGAGGAGAGAGAAAGAGAAAAGGGTGACCTGGAGGAGGAGAGAGAAAGGGGTAAAATGGCGAATTTTAGAGAGAGAAAAATGGAGAGAGAATTTGAAAATGGAAGAATGGTGGAATTTGAATTAATGGATTATGTTGTATCTATGATTTTAGGGGGGAAGAGGGACCAAAAAAGAGGAAAAGAAATTGTTTTGTGAAATTAAATTGTTTCTATGTTTTTTTTAAATTAATTTTTTTTATGGGTTTGTGAATGAGTTCGAATTCAAATTTTGTAGGAGGGGTGGTCACGTGTTTTACCAACGGTTCTTTTTGTGTGTCACGTGAGTTGACTTTGTGATTGACTGATTGTATAATTTTTTATTTTAAGGGAATGAAAAATTAGAGGTACCCTCTTCGTAGAGCTAATGGGCCGGGCCGGCTTTTGTTCAGAAAAGTGGCTCACAGTGGGCCAAAAAACATGTCCAAGCCCGTTGTGTTTGCCCAAAGATAGCAGGTTTTTTTAGTCTACATCATAATTTTTTCTTTGAAAGTTTTTTTGCTCCAATAAGGATAAACACTTTAGCTTTTGTTATATATTTGTTGATTTATTCATAATAATAACACTACAATTCAATAATTATAAATATAAAATAAAATAAAATTAAAAACCTTGATTATTAATTGTCGCAAAAAATAAGTCAATTAAATTTGTATTAAACATTTTGTCGGTCAAATTAAGTATGCTAAACATTGTGCCGGTCAAAACATGCCAACAAAATAGGAACATATGGGATATATATTAATACATTGCACAGGTTATAATTAACATTAAATTTTGTTCTTATATAAAACCCTATAATCATTAAATTTGCGTTTTTTTTTAAATGTTTAATGATTAATAACTTTGATATCAATATAATACAAAATTCAAGTATTTATTTCAATTAAAAGTATTGATTTTTTAAAAATTATGTTAAACTGACATTGTAATTCATAATTAGGTTAAGTAAAAACCGTGCGTTGCACAAGACTTAAACTAATTTTAACCAAAAAAACAAATTTCCTCCTTTTTTTTCAGTAGACACGTTTCTTTTTTTCTTTTTTTTCTTTTTTTTTTTTGAAGGAAGATAGCTCGGGCATTTTATTAAATTAAATCAAGTTCCGCCAAAGACGAGAGAGATAGCAAAATGATTACATAAGGAGCTATCTAAGATAATATCAATGCACAAGGAAAAGTGGAGAAAAATCCCTGGTGTGATTCTTTATAGCATTGACAACGTTTGACGCATCACATTCAAGGTTGATGTTGGTATACCCAAACCTCCTCACAACCTGTACTCCAAATCTGGCAGCAAGGGCTTCCGCTAGTTCTACAGACTCAACATGAGTTTTCTTCGTTGCACACAATATGAGCTTCCCCCCTGAATCACGAAGGACCACTCCCAAACTAATGTAACCCCGTCAACAAAATGAGCATCAGTGTTTACCTTGATTATACCAGCAAGGGGGAAGGACCATGAAGCTGAAACTTGGCCAGCGGTATCTATACTCAAAGCACTAGGCACCCTGTCAAAGACCCTCTGAGCGTATGTCATATGTTCTTCCACCATTTTAACAAAACCAACAGCAACATAATATGGATTTAGCCTAGCATTCTCAAAATAAATTTTGTTCCTACAAGACCACGCCGCCCACATTAATGGAGCACCAAATCTTAAGTCATGAGCACTCAGATTGCTAAGCATCCAATCCCATCTCTCACAAAAAGACGAGTCAGGTGCCTGCCCAATTTTACTTGACAGAGGATGGTTCTGCCAAATGCTAAATGCGGCCTCACACTCAAACAAAGCATGAAAAATTGTCACGTTACTAGCATTGCATATTGGACACACTAAATCATTTACAATGTGTCTATGACGAAGTCTCTCCTTAACAGCAAGACTTCCTTTATACGCTTTCCACACAAAAAATTTTAACTTCGAGGGGCCCTGTAAAGACCAAATCCCTTTCCACCCTGTATTGCTCACCCCATTCTCAGTCTCCTCATTCATATCAATAGAGCCCAATTTTGCCAACCAGTAGCCCGATTTTACAGAGTACTCACCGTTCTTGGCGAAGCTATAATATAAATTATCACTTGGCCAATGGCGAGAAAGAGGCATGTTCAAGAGAATTTGCGCATCAGTACCACTGAACACACTCCTCACAACATCAGCATTCCACTCCCCAATAATGAAGTCAATGAGGTCAGTATCCACGTAGACGCTGCAAGAGGAGAAGGCTTGTAAATTCTGCCCTCTTTTGTGAGCCACGAATCAATCCAAGCGTTAATGCTTGTTCCGTTACCCACTTGCCACACCAAACCCTCAAGTAATAGTGACTTTGCCCCCCACATCGATCTCCATGAAATACTGGGGTTGTATCCTCTTCTAGCATGCAACACCGAAGAATGTTTAAAATAACGAGCCTTCAAAACCCTATGCAGCAAGGTGTCACCTCCATTATAGAGTCTCCAAACTTGTTTAGCAAGTAGAGCATGATTGAAACATTTAAGGTCCTTAAAACCAAGGCCCCCACTAGCCTTCGATAAGCACATTTTTTCCCAGCTATGCCAATGAAGCTTGCGTTCATTCGGACTCGAACCCCACCAAAAACGACAAAGAAGTGTATGAATTACATCAATTAACCATTCGGAATCTTGAAAATACTCATCGTATAAGTAGGAATAGCTTGAGCCACCGCTTTGATGAGTACCTCTTTCCCGGCCTTTGATAACAACTTTTCCTTCCATCCATTGAGCTTCTTCCAAATTCTCTCTTTCAAAATAGCTAAAATCACCTTTTTAGACTTTCCGATGATCGTCGGAAGGCCTAAATATTTTTCATGATTTTCAAGTTGTCGCACCCCTAAAGTGTTTACAATCTCCTGTCTCCGAATAGTAGACACACATCTGCTAAAGGCAAGTTCTGTCTTACTCAGGTTTACTTTTTGATCGAATACTTGCTCATACAACCTGATTATATCACCTATCTTCGAACATTCCTGCAGATTTTTCCTTGCAAACAATAAACTATCATCGGCAAAAAATAAATAAGATACTCTAGGGGCACCCTTGCATATTTTGGCACCATGAATATTATTCTCCATAGATGCTTTTGCTAATAAGATCGAGAAAGCGTCAGCACAGAGCAAAAGAGAAAGAAACGAAAGCTAAACAATCCATAATTCTAAGGACCCAATTCTCACAGAAACTCATCTTATACACCACTCTCTCTAAAAATACCCACTCCACTCTATCGTATGCTTTCCTCATGTCTAACTTCAATGCCACTGACCCCTCCCTTCCTTCACCCTTCCTCTTCATCGCATGAAATATCTCGTACGCCAGAAGAGCATTATCTGTAATGAGACAACCCGTAACAAAAGCACTCTGATTTGAAATAATCTTGTCCAACAACGGTTTTATTTTGTTTGCCATTGTTTTTGAGATTATTTTATAAATTACATTGCAACAACTAATAGGTTTGTTCTCTGTAATCCTCTTAGGATCGTCACATTTAGGAATCAACACCACACAAGTCTTATTTGCATTCGCCAAATTGACCCTTCCATCCCACCAATTTTTCACAAAACATACAATATCGGACCCAACAATATGCCAGAATTTTTGAAAAATTATAATAAAGCGTGCATACTGTCAGGGCTAAGAGCCTTGGGTGCATTTGAAACAGAGCCGCTTTAATTTAATTCCTCATCACTCGGGGCAGAATCTAATAGCTCGTTCATCTCCTCTGACACAATCGGAGCAATACCCTCCAAGGCTGAGTCAAAAATCTTGCGGGGTCTCTGACGTGAATAACTCTCCAAAATAAGCTTCCACAATCTTCTCTAGCTCCTTCTGATTGTCATGCCAAACATCGTGTTTATCGTAGAACCCCACAATGCTGTTACGCTTCCTTCAATTCTCATACTAGCTTTGTGGTGAAAATAAGTGGTATTTTTCATCGTCTTTCGTCTCATTTGCTCGTGCCCGAGCAAACCAATATGATTCCTCTAATCTGTGCAATTCATTTAGGCTGTCCGAGATGTCTCTACATTTTTTTAACATTTGAGGACTGGCCCTCTTATCTTGCGCCTCTCTAAGGGCTTGTTCAGATTTTCTAATCTTCTTCTGGACAGCTCCAAACGTCTTCCCAACCCACTTTGTCAACTCAGTGGCACAAGCAGCGAGCCTCACATGAGCCCCATCCCCACATTATACCCCCATGCCTTCTTGACAACCTCACCACATTGCTCATTAGACAACCACATTGCCTCAAAGCGGAAAACTTTACCCTTCCTTCCTCTATCAAACCTGCGGCATGCTTCAATAATGATCGGAGCATGATCAGAAGAATAAATTGGGAAATAACGAACAAAATAGTTCGGGAACCTCTCACACCACGCATCATCAGCCAAACATCGGTCCAGTCTTTCACGAATGAAAGTGTCATACGAGTTTCCTCTCTACCACGTAAAAGAGCTCCCTTTATATCCTAGGTCCTTCAACCCACACATATCAATAGCCTCACGAAACTCAACAAGACACCTCTCCCTTCTTGGCACTCCACCCTCCTTCTCGATCATTCTGATATAGGATCTCATTAAAATCGTACATGGAATAGAGCAACTAACCCGCTTTAGTAGAACACATTAACTCCCAAGTTTTGTGCTTATTCACCGCCTCAGGCCAAACATAGACTCCCACCGCTATATGATGAATATATAATTAATAACTAATTAATACTAAAATAATAACCGTTGACATCATCTCTTTCCCCAAATTGTACACGTGTCAGCTTCTCCTTCAATTTTTTCCCGCCTTAACTTTTTTTATTCTCTTCTAATTAATTTTTTTTGGAAAAGCTAAATATTGACTGCAAAGTTATTTTATACAGTACTTATAAGGTACATACAAGTGATACAACTAATCTTAAGGAAAGCAAATATTAACCCTGTATATGTGTGATTACTCTGTCCAATTACAAAGTCCACTAAATTAATGTAGACATGGATTTTCTTTTGTTTATATTATTTTAATTTTTATAGTTTGGTCTATCTTAATACAAAGATTTTACATATTTTGAGTGATAATATGACTTATAAATGTACACAATTATAAATTCTTTATACTATATCTGTGCATCATATCGCACGGAGCTAATCTAGTTTAACTATTACTGATAAGTGAAAAATTATACAAAGTTGGTATTTTCAAAATATATATTGTGACGAATCTAACAAAATCTCACGTGACTATATTTTTCATTACGTGTAAATCACAAAACACAATTAAAGAGATATGTATGAATAATGTTAAAGTCAAAATCAACTTAAAAACGGAGAAAATATAAATTTAGGGCCAAAAATTTGTCCAAACCTAAAATATTTTGGATCCAGCCTTCGGGGTTAAAGTATCATTTGTTCTTTAGAACAGGTTTAAACGAAATGCTCGTATTCAAATACTATGGTTTGATTAAATAAAGGTGCCTTTTTGTAAGGGAAAAACAAGCTAGCATAATACGGATCACAAAGTAGTACATAAAGAGATATCTCTGCAGGGTAATAATTCATCCATTTAACAGAAAACGCTAAATGAGGAGATTGAGGTAGCCTCTCCTTAGTGAAACCACGTCTGCTAGTGGAAGACGCCCCACAAGTCCACAACCACCCACCAAGGAAGAGCCATGTTTTTTGATCAGTTAGACTATCCTTTTAGTGAAACCTCCAATGATAGAGTATATACTAATATAAAATTATAAACCAATGTGTTTCAAGTATTCAAACATTAAGTTAAGCTTTGGTGAAGATGGCTAAAAAAAAAATAGAAGTCCAAAGCTTTTAGCAAATTCTATGTGGATGATATAGTTTCAATTGTTTACATTATCAGATATGTATGAAAAATTAACTTTCAGAGTTTGAGACCAACACATATTTACCAGATATAATTTCGACTGTAGCATTATTTATGAAAGTCACTTATTAATTTATGTGAAAAATACAAATGAAACTATTTTTACAAACACCGAAATAATTATGAGTATTTCATACTTGAAAAAATGTAAGAACAATTTTTTTTTTAAAAAAAAAAAAAGAAAAAACGTAAGAATATAGATATGCAATTTTGCTAATCTAAGGTATTGTTTGGTTGCCATAGGAAATGAGTTCCCTTAGGAAATCATATTTCATGGGAAATAATTTTCCTTGTCTATTTCCTAAGAATTATCCTAAGCTTGTTTGGTTGATAACACAGGAGTTTAAATTTTCTAGGAATTGATTTCCTATGTTTTATTAGTTACTAGATTAGAACTCATGCGATGCACGGTTTATATAAAATCTATTTTTATAATTTGTTATATTTTTTAAAAAAATGGATAAATATAAATAAGAATTATGCACCTTGTACAAAAATATCTGTACTTTTAAAATTTTATTTTCATCAAAATTATGATATAATATATGTTCAACGTCGTCTAATACATATTTTAATGTAGGAGTCTGTTTATCAGTGTGCTACTTTTTTTTTTTTTTGAAAGCATTAGTGTGCTACTTAAATTATTTCATTTTTTAAGGATAAATTGATAAGTTGTAGTTGTAATAAAGAAGCTTCTGATATTCAAATTTTAAAATTATTAAATATGATAGATCCAAAAAAAAAAAAGACATCATCCTTGCATTTAGGCGAATTTTTTTTTATTATGAGAGTGACTTGTGGACAGCGATGATGTCAGCAATGTTTTGTTTTAGTAATAGTTAATAGATTTTGATTTTTTTTTTTATTAAAGTTAACTAATTTGGAGGAAGAAAGAAAGATACTAAAAATTAGTGCTAATAATGCAAGTAGGTCCCATAATAATCATGGAAAATATGACTTACCAAGGGGGAGCTTGGTAAGTGAATTCCCCCAATTTGATAAAATTGTGTCAATCAAACAACATTCTCATATTCTATTTCCTAGGAAATGGAATTTCCCATATCTTCTACCTCCAACCAAACAATACTTAAATACTCCTAATAAAGGGTAAAGAAGGGGTTTTGTTTTACGCATATCATTCACATAGTTTTTCATTTCGTCACGTAAGAATGAATAGCATAAAATCACATTATCTTATCAACTAAAAATTAAAATGACAAATTTGTTGTCCCTTTTAAATTTCTAAGAAGTATTTTTTCCAAAAAAAAAAAAACCAAAAAGTGGAGACCATCTTTTCAACGGCTGAGATCACACGAAGTAAATCACATCATCAAAACGCAGCGCTTTGATAAAGCGGGAAAACAAAGCAAAAACATCCTCCCCGTTGGTTGGAACATGGACTCAGCGATGCCACGTAATCATTCGTAAATTAATAAAAAAATCAAACGACAAATAAGATAACGTTTTTTAATTCACCCAAAAATTCCTAAACGCCGCGTTTTCACCAATCATTTTATCCAAATAAACTTTTTCAGGTTTTTTTTTTTTTTTTTTTTTAATTTTCACTTTCTCTCTCATCTTCAACCGCAATTTGCACAGTTTGATTGATTTGCCACTCCTGGGTTTGGATTTTTTCTCTCCTTTAAATTCTTCAAAGTTCGTTGTTATCTCTCTTAAGTACTGTTTGATTGTTAAATTAAAATTAATATTAAAATGATTGATTATTGAAGTAGAATTGTTCATGTGTTGATGTGTGTGAATTATGATCATTTGATTTTATATTATTAGTTTAGCAAGTTTTGCTGTTTTTCTGTTTTTTGAGCTAATTTGTGTAATTTTGAGCTGTTGGATTCCGTGTTGTTCGGACCAAATAGCTTAGTTCGTAGTACTCCTCCGTCTCTAAAAGTTCTTTCTGTTTCGATGAAAATAATTGCGGTTCAAACAAGAAGAACGGTTAGAGACGAAGAAGTATAATTTTGTTGTATTTTTTCCTGTTTTAATGTGTCGGAATATGACACCTTTTTACTAGTGCTGATTTTGGTTAATATATGTTGAAATTCATGATAATATTGAGTTGATCAAGCTGATAATTATGTAAATCAGCTCAATTTGTTGTAATGTTCAAGAAACTATAAAGTTTGCTAGATTGTATTTTTGTAATAAACTTTGTTGCTTGGGGTTTTGGGTGGAGATTTTGGAAGATTGCTATTAATAAGGAATTTATACTTTGGTGTTTGGTATAAACATCGTAAATGAAACGGAAAAGATTCAAATAAGTAGGGGAAAGGGTAATGATAAACGTTACCTTTACTATTTGTTTGGTATCCTAGTGGAATGGAAACAATTTGAGCATATTGTGATTGAGTAAGGAAACGTATTTTGTTTCCACTAGTTTGTCAAGGATAACAAATTGGGAGATTTTGTTATTTTTCGGAAAGGGTATTTGTTACTTTTAACCCATACCAAACAAGTAGAAATGGACACACTTAATTGAATCCGTTTCCTACATCTAAAATTACTATACCAAACGCCTCCTTAGTGCTAACTTATTTCACTGAGAATGAAGATGGATTGGTTGTTGGAGTATAAAAATTGTTTGTCTTGAATGAAGGTAGTATAACATATTTACCATTAATCTATGATAAATGGTACAATGTACGGAGTAATGCTTCTATGAATTACTTGCATCCGAGTTCTATGGTATGATTGGTTTGGAGAAACATGCTTTCATATATCATGCCACTAATAAGATGGTTTAATCACCGTCTGCTATTTAAGTAACAAAGATCGTGTAAAGTGTTACTATTTGATTTGTCATTTGGGGTTATTCCTGACTGTGAGTTGTTTTTGGTTGCCTAGGATTATGTTGTAGAATTGTAGAACCACTTACATATACTCATGTACTAACTTCATTATTTTCCAATGGCAGGTCTTGTGACGTTGACACATAGTACCACAATTTTTTTTACTGATCTTCACTTTCCCTGTTTCCAATTGTATGGGGTTATCTGCTGAAGCTGGCACCTGAATTCTAATAATCTTGATAACATTTAACAAGTGTTGTCACATAAAATATATTAAAGAATGGTGGTTGCTTCTTCTTTGCAATTTTCCCATGAATTCAGAATGTATAGTTCATATGGACTACCATACCTGTCTAAGGTACAAACTTTTACTGGGTTACAAATATGGCATTGCAATTCTTATAGTTTGACATTGCAATTCTTTGGACCTCTTGGTTCTATTACTGAAGCATATCTATTTCAGCCCATAATGCAAAATGGTCGACTTCCTTTCTCCAGCGCTACTGTTTCAGCAAATAATGCAGTAAGTTTACCTATGAACCAAAACTTAACTAATTTTCAGTTTATTCAGTTTTCTGAATAATAACTTTTGTAAAATTTTAATGCTGCCGGTGCAAGTATTATTTATCTGTAGCTGCTATGCTTTATTAGAGAGGCTCCCTTTTCCCTGTGGCATTAAAAAGCAAATTGCAATTGCATTTTTGTAATAATCTGTCAATGTTCTACTTTCTGTTTGTTGTATGGGGATGAATAAATATTCCGATTGCATTTTTGTAGGATTTTAAGCTTATTTGATTGCATTTTCAGGTAAAGGATGCTTGGAATTTTCATTTTCTAAGCAGAGCAATCAATAAGAAAGCCACTGCCTCCTCCAAACATAGGACCTTTCTCTGCAGATCCGTTCTTTTACCAAATGGAGGAAATTGTTCTTCTCTAATGCAAAATGCTCCTGTTGTTTTAAAGAGGTACCCCTTCTGGTCTTGTCTCTTGTCATTTACCTTCCTCATTTAACCATTTGTTTATTTATTTATTTATTGATTGATTGTTAGAAAATTGCTGATTGTTTGTCATTGTAAATCATTTGTGGTTGATGTATACTACCCTTCTATAGAGCTGGCAAATGTGCTTTGTTGTGTTCAGGTTTGGTCTCATGTTCATTTGACGTTGTTCACAAAATGTATTTAATAGTAGCATAATACGATTTATTTAAACGGGTTGTGTTCAGTTTAGTTTTGTGTCATGTTGTGTCAACACTTCGTGTTTTCTCTCATAAATTTTGTGTTGTGTCAAAGACACCTGGCTCTATGCTTCTATAGTTTACATACAATTTGGGTAGAATCTTGTGAGAACTTAGAATTCAGATGATATACTTGGCAATCTAGGGGATACCTATCTTTTTTATTCTCTCTCTGGAATTGAAGGGTTTCCATTTACAGGTTAATTTTGTTAAGGATTAGGCTTGTTAGGCATTGTGAGTCTAACTTGATGAGTTGCATTCAAACTATTATCAATTGTCCTGTGTATCAGTGTTTCTATGTCCCTCTCTCTCTCTCTTTTTTCTTCTCCTCTTTAGTGGTATTAGATGAAAAAGAAACAAGAGTTGTAGAATTGAATGTTGGCTTTTGCTATCTATCATAATTTGTTGGATCATTGCCTACACTTTACGTCAACTGTTAATGCAGTACAACTTAGGGTTCAACTTCTTAATTGAGATCCATATATCAAAATAATGCTCCTTTAATTATTATTTTTATAGTTTTCACATGCTTATTGTGGATGGTATTTATTCATATTTGGGTCATGTATGCAGGGTGTGTGACAGTTTATCTTCGAAATCAGTTGTGTGTCAGTTGGTCCCAGCTGTTGGTGTCATTGCTTTAGCATGGGGACTTCTGCCACTTCTGCGTTTTGGTTGGAGTGTTTTCATTCATGTATTTATCTTTCCTTTACTTATAGTCTCACCTCTGAAATTCAACTAGGCTTTGTGGTTTCTTTTTTTTTTTTTTTACTCAATATCCATTTTTAACTCCTTTGTTTCTGTGCCTTTTCCCTCCAGAAAAACGGTGGCAATTGGAAAAGGAGTAGCACATATTTATTCGCGTCTTCGTATGTTCAACCATTGCTACTATGGACTGGAGCTTTGCTTATTTGCAGGTGCATGGAGCATATTTTTCTCAGTTTTTAAACTTCTTTCCCTTGACTGCTATATAATCTATCACTAGGAAATCATGTGGTATCAACAATAAAGTTATCTTTTTTCCAGGGCGTTGGATCCTATGATTTTACCTTCAGAAGCAAGCCAGGTTGTTAAGCAGCGGCTTTTGCATTTTATGCGATCATTTTCCACGATGGTAGCCTTTGCCTATTGTTTATCTTGGTGAGCTTCTGTTCTATCTTAATCTTTGAATCAGTGCTAAAAGAAGCTGGATGCCTGGATCTGCTTTTTAACTGCTCTTGGAAATCTATGTTTGGTTCTTTGCAGCAAGTCTTTACACATTAGAGTAATGTGGTTTCCTTGATGATAGTTGTTAATATTAGTACTTTAGGATGATAGGATCCAACAATGATCTTATGTAAATATGTTGGGATTGCTATTTGTAACATACTAACACCAAAATTTTCAAAAATTATCATGATATTACTAATTTATTTCTTTACAAATTTAAATATATGGCTGAAAAAGTTTGACTGCTAGCTGCTGTTTCTGATGCTGGTCGTGGTTAATTTCCTTGATTATATCATTCAGGGTTTCTTATGAAAGACTTGTTATAGGGCTTTTGGCATCATCACTCTGTTTTAAAATGGTTGTTTTTGCCTTTTTCCCCCTTTTTTCCTTTTCCTGGCAGCTTAGTTCAACAAGTGCAAAAGTACTTTATGGAAGCTAGCGACTATAATGACTCAAGAAGTGTATGTTCTAGGTTCCCTTTTTCTTTTTATTCTGGTATCATGCATTTTCCTGATATAGGCTATTGTTTGAAAACAAAAGGTGGTTTCCTCTCGATTTTAAATTACTAAGTCTGATTTTCCATGATTGTGTGTGTCACTCTTGCTAGTCAATGTGCGAGAAAATTTCGGAGCTCATTCCTAGTTGAAAGTTTTGATAGTTCAAATTTCCATTTAATCAGATTACTTTGCCTCTGACAATGAAATTCTGCCTTTCTATTTTATTTGTATTCTGAACAGATGGGCTTTCAGTTTGCTGGGAAGGCTATCTATACAGCTGTATGGGTGGCATCAGTTTCATTGTTCATGGAACTGTTGGGTTTCTCTACCCAGAGGTGGCTAACTGCTGGAGGTCTTGGAACAGTATTGCTCACTCTTGCTGGGCGTGAGGTGCTGCATATTTTTCTTGTATTAATAAATCATTGGTAATTTCAAGCATGTTTTAGTAATTGTTATTCTTAATTATTGCTACAGATATTCACTAACTTCCTGTCAAGTGTGATGATTCATGCAACAAGACCATTTATTCTGAATGAATGGATTCAAACAAAGATTGAAGGTTATGAAGTGTCTGGTACTGTTGAGGTGCATATTTTTCTGATGCTTCAAGAACTGTTAGTTACCATTTCTTGCATAAGCTTCATACTTTACTACTTTGTATTATTTATTCAGGAGTTGGATTTGGCCCAAAAATTTTCAACTTTAGATTTGCAGTCAAAGTGGGTATTTAATTGCTGCTTCTGCAACATGTGTAATAATAATGGTTATGTTATCATCTCAGCATGTTGGTTGGTGGTCACCTACTATCATCAGAGGAGATGACCGTGAAGCAGTTTACATTCCAAACCACAAGTTCACAGTGAGTATTGTGAGAAATCTAACCCAAAAGACTCATTGGCGCATTAAAACCCATCTTGCTATTAGTCACCTGGATGTCAACAAGATGAATGTGAGTATGAAATTGATTTACATTGTATCTAGTCAGTACTTGCTCTCCATCCTTGCATTTCAAATAAAAATTCTCTCTCTTTTTTGGCAGATTATTGTAGCTGATATGCGCAAGGTTTTAGCTAAACATCCCCAAATAGAGCAACAGAAGTTGCACAGGAGAGTTTTCCTGGATAACATCAATCATGAGAATCAGGCACTTCTGGTTAGTAGAATGCATAGGATAATCAATTTCCCTTTTGATTATGAAAAGGTTTTTTTAAGCTAGGTCCTACATTTATATACGCTAATGAAATAGGTTTAGGGCATGTTTACTTGCTCCAAGTCCAAAGTTAAATGAAGCTTCCTTATTTTTCATGGACAGAATCCTTGTCATTATAATTGGACAGAGAAAAGTACCAATTTTATGTGGCTCCATTTGATATTTTTATGATTGTTACCACGTCTTGCGTCACTGAGTTATTGTTTGTGGAAGAAAAACTATTTGGTAACTTCTGGACCAACTGGGCTGGTGAGAGTCCTAAGGAAATTCTTTGAAACTCTTCAAGCTTGGGACGTAGTGCTAATTGGCTGTTGGAATTTGCTTCCGTCGTCTTCCACATTGTCGAAAATTTTGATCTTCAATCAACTACTTCTGGATCTTGAATCAGTTTACTTACTATTTCAAGTCATCTGCTATGAGTAATAACATGAAAAGTCAGCTTATGATTCTTTCATATTGTTTTGCAGATTATGATATCCTGTTTTGTGAAGACTTCTCGCTTTGAAGAGTACCTTTGTGTTAAGGTAAAATTTACCGTCATCAGATTTATATCATCAATCAGTGCTTTTTGTTTGATGTTTTAGGTGCTAGCAAGAAGTTTCTAAAGTAGTAATGGTACTTAGTTCTCCTCAGCTTATTTTTAATGAAACTTGTCATCAATATAATAATTTAGGAGCCAGTTTTTCAAACTTTTCACAACCTTTCAAACCTTCATTTCTTAAAATATATAATTTAGGTGACTAGTAAAATAGGAAGGGGATATAAATCTAACACCTATTGACCTAACAGCCTAACACCATTACTACTTTAGGAACTTCATGACAGCCCTCCTGATTTAAGCTTTTTTTCTAGACCTTCCTGAATCCTGATGTCTATTTGAGTTGATTCTATTTCTGCTGGAAACTTATTATTTTTATGCAAATTTTTGATAATTTAACCGATTTTTATCTCTAGAATTTTTTGGTATAAAAATTTTCAACATATGTGAACGCGAAACAACATTTAGCTTGCACAAGATCACACTGTGTCACTGCAGTCCTAACAATTGTACTCATCAGATGCATGCATATATTCAATACAGCCACAATCAGCAATAGCTAATTTGATTTTGCTGCCTATTATGTAGTTTTGCATTACAACTTGATGTGAAATCTTTAATTTAATAACGCTCATGATAAACCCTTTTTCTTTAAACAGGAAGCAATACTCTTGGATCTTCTAAGAGTAATAAGCCATCATCGAGCTCGACTTGCCACACCCATTCGAACCATACGAAAAGTTTACGCTGAAACAGACGTCGACAATGTTCCATTTTCTGAAACTGTCTACAGTGGTTCTGGAGCTACTAATAACCATCCTTTCCTACTAATAGAACCTTCTTACAAAATAAATAGTGACAATAAAACCAAATCTTCAAACCGTAAAGATGAAAAGTCTTATGTAACCTCAAAATCTGATTCCAAGGTAGATGCCAAAATTGACGATCAGGAGAAGGTAGACGTCAATGATAAAGGGGCTTTAGAAAAGAATCTCAATGTTTTGAAAAAGGATGATGAAAGTCAAGCTACCTCACCAGCAGCAAGGACTGCATTAGATGAGAATATTGTTCTTGGTGTTGCTTTAGAGGGCTCAAAGCGAACCCTTCCTATTGAAGAAGAAGAAATTTCACCATTGTCATCTTCAACTGGGGATTCAAAGGAATTGGCTGCATCTCGAAATGGTGTTGGATCTTCATCAGGTGCCGAGGACAAGAAAGACGATCAGGTATCATCAATTGGTAGTGCGAACCCAGTTGATAATCGTGAGAAGACGAGTGGGTAAAACATTACTGTCAATTGTCAAGTATTGTTCAAATGACTCAGCAAAGAAATGCCGTATAGCTGTCTATTTTTCTTAAGGCTGGCATATTGCAGTTTGCAGGGTAGCTATCTTCCAGTGTTGTATATTACAATAGTTAGTATTTGTATATTCAATAGAGAAAAGTAAAGGAACATGGCTATTTTGGACAAGTTATAATCAGCACTTATCGTCTCATCTCCAATCATCTATCGAGAAGCTAATAGGGTTGCAAATTTTCTTGCAGCTCTAGCCCATCTCGAGCCTGACCATAGGTTGATAAGCTTAGGTAAATATTTGTAATTATGGTAATCTTACACTAGATAAAGTGGAATTTTGTCTTCCAACCTAAACTTCTTGCTTCCTTATATATGTACATGTATCTAAACTGTCATGCTGAAGAAACATGCCCCAGGTTATACAGAATATTAAGAAATAATAGGAACATCAAGAATAGAGTAAATTTGCTCATTAATGTAAATTGTAGAATATGATTTCTGAATTGCTAATATATTGCGGAGGAAGAACAAAACGAATGACAGGAAGTGCTTAAGTCTAAGTTAGATTATGTTTGGCACATACAATCAGGAACAGGGTAAGTATATATGGACTGCTTCTCCTTCCTCACTCTAATTTGTCCTTGCCTATTTTTGTGCCCAGCTACAACAGCATTCTGAAAGTCAAGCCAACTAATACTCTTATTCAGGAAAAGCTGGCCTAGCAATGCCATGTTTGGTCTTATAGTCTTCAGATTCTGGTATGCTCGATGACCCAGCTGTACACAAAAAAGTTTTAAATCAGGTAATTAGTAAAAAGCACAATTCTGAAAGGAAGCAAGATCACTGATTGCACATCAGCAGCCAATCTTATAAATGTTTCTCGGATTCTCCCCTTGTTTCTAAAATAGGAGTTGTTATTGTTTTTGAGATCGAATTTGACTAAGTTTTCATTTATAATGACAGAAGTTACTCCACTGAAAAAATATGAATGCACTTTTAAATTATATAAACCAACTCCAATTTTTAGAAATTTATGGCATACTATCAGAAGGAAAAACATAAATAAAAAATAATAATAAAAAGCTTACCATTGCATTATGCATGTTTCCTGGAGAAGCAGAGATGAAAATATCACTGTGCATGCTCACATAATAATCCACTGCAGCTAACAAGGAAGCTTTGCCTTCAACCTTCCCACGCTCATCAGCAGTGGCAAGACTCCTTTTGTCTTCTATACGAGGAAACAACGTACGTAGAGTTGATATCCTAGCTTCACCACCATACACCTGAACAGAGCAATTTAGTAAACCTAAGCTAAAAAGCCTAAACTTCAAGTTCTCAAATAGAGAGGAAAAGGAACAAAGTTCAAAGGAGAACCACCATTCACTGATTCATGTCACAAACCTTGTGGGAAGCCAGGTAAAGGCGAGTGTTATTGGTGAAGCCTAAAGCTGCGAGCAACAACCCAATCTCTTCCGGCGTCAATGGGCATCGTCCTTGATTTCTTAATTCTTCATCAGAGAACTGAGTTTTCATAACTCTTCCTTGCCAAATGACTTGACGATATTTTGCAAGAGCTAATTTTTCAGCTCTACCCCCACCAAAATCACAAGCTGAATGTGCTGCCATATCCTGAGATAATTATTGGAGGAAGCCAATTGTTACCAAAACCCCTCAGAAACAATTGACCATCAAGCAGAAATGTAATATCCATTGTACATAATATGGCATATTGTGAGCTCTTCCATCACAACACTTCTTCACAACAAACATAAACTTGTCCTTTATTATTGGTGAGGTGAGGAAGGGAAGGAAGAAGGAGGAAGGAGGGAGGAGGGATGGTTGACGGTGATACCATTAGAAGATTAACGAGTCCCACAAAGGCTGCAACATCTACTGTAGGTATTTTCAAATAATTTAAGCATCCTTAGTAAAGATTTTATCATCAAAACTTATCCTAACAGTTGACAATGTTTAAACTATCCATCACTGCAGACAACTATAAAGTTAAACTAGTGATCATGTACTAAAATGTAGACCTTACTTAAACATGGTTTATAACATAAAAGCCAGGAATAACTATAAAGTTAATGTAGACAACTCTGAGCAGTATTTTGGTGGCTAGGTGGTTAAAAACAAAGAAACAGGCATGGATTTTCCAGGTTTGTCCAGGTTGGCCAATTTACTTTGAGAGATAAAAGGCTGAAGAACACGGTCAAAATCTTTTGAGCAAAATGAGTTTGGAAACTGTCCAAACCCCACCTAAAAGAGCAAGAGCATAGTATTAGTCATCAAAATTTACTCTAGTGAAAAGATAGAATAGAGAGCTCGTAAAAACTAAAATCTATAATGAATAGACATGGGGTTCAGAAGGGATTTTTTAATAAAAATGAGTTGCCAGATGGTTGTGGGTCTAATTATGAAAAATATTAGTCCTTTGGTTCATACTTTTTCCCTCTAATCTTAATAGTTTTTCTTATCCATGAAATAGAATTACATTCACAAAGCTACAAAAAGCAAATCATAACACAAGATAGTGAGAAGGAAAAAACTAGGAGAGAATCTCACTTTATCAAACCGAAGATGCAGCACAACATACTTTTCCCTCTGTCCAGAAAATTCAACAGATGAGCGCAATCGGCTGACAAGGGTGTCACCCAATTCCCTAATATGTGGAACAAATAGTAATGCTTCAAAGTTGACCTTGCAACGAAGCTGTTGAATGGTTTTAGGCAAGTTGTCAAAAGCCAAACGGTGTGAGAAAGGGGAAATTGCAGCAATTCCATACCTAGTATAGTTCAAAAGATATTAATCCAAGAGTCCACTAACATTAACGTAAGAATGGAAGATTACCAGAGAAAAACTAAATGAAACAAATGAAAGAACACAAGTTTCAGACGGAGGGTAAAAGAAAGCATAAGGCATGTAGCATTAAAGAGAAGAGCAAAGGTTACTTTCAAGCAGTTGTACTATGTATGTCATTTGTCAGTAACCGCTTAGCATGCTTTGTTTGAGCATTTCAGGCTATAATGATTCAATTTATTTACTCAAACAATGTGCATCAAATGTTTGGAGTATATAAGGATGTGGCAAAGAGTGACTTACCTATGCAATATAGGTAATACATTTTCCAAATACCAGTCAGCTGATGCATGGACAGGTGCAGTCTTAATTCGGGTTTCTCGTATACCTGTACCATAATACTCCCTAGTGCTCCAAGAGTATTCAACAGGCAACTCAGTAACTATGGAAATTTCATCCCTCAGACTACTGATAAAGTGATCCAAATCAAATACTTCAGAAAATGAACTGCACAAACATATCGCACTGTAAGTCAATATTATGGCCTTTAAAAACCGTAAATTAAAGAAATCGATCTTCAGATAAGGCACCTTGAATCTTGCCATACTGTATTGACTTCCAAGTGTGGGATTACAAGAGTTGCATTCAAAATTTTAGCAACAGCAACGGCATCACAGATCTGAACAAGGTTAACAGATCTGTTATAACAAAAAAAACAAACAAATCATATAATGAATGCACATACACCAGTAGAAACTAGCAAGTCAGGAACATAAATTTACCCCCATTCTCTGCTGGTTTAATCCTCCATCAAGAAACACTTGTATATAGCCCTGCGACTTCTCAGGCAAGGCTGCCAATCAAAAATTGGGTTAATTACAATTATGTTCCACCCTGTGTAACAAGGACACACTTGTTTCTAGTACTTACGAGTACTTTTGGTATCATGACACAATTTCCATCCTTGGTGGGGCAAAGGAGACCACAACTCAAGCTGCTGTCGAAAGGGCTGAAACAATGCAGCAACATAATAAAGACCAGCAAGTACTCAACTATCACTTATGAAAATTTGTCTACAATAAGATAAAATCACAATGATTAATGGCTAATAAGCACATACTCACAGTTTGCCATTGTAGTGCCCCCTGCAAGAGACGCATATGTCTTGGTTTCGGCGCGTTCCATTCCTACAATTTGGAAGCCAATGGTATAATCGTAATCTATCACATGAAATGCTTATCAAACCATTGAACACCCAAATTATAATAAGTAAACAATCTTTGCTACGTCCAGCAATAGCTGAATAGCTTCAACTTCAACAAATATCCAAGATATATGCCTAACATATAAATTAATTTCCCTAAAAACTATGATAATAATCATCTTCAAGCAAATCAAATAAACTCTAAAGTAAAATTCCTCTCTAGTATTTTTTTTTTTAGGAATCCTCTCTAGTATTTAAAAACTTCTAAACGCACAGTATTAATCAATTTCAGATTCGACCCACAAAAGTCAAGATAGAATCTTTTTCCACTTAACAGTATGAACCCAGCACCAATTTGATGTACCCACCAAAAATTAGCAAATACCCAGAAAAATCAACAGTAAAATTCAGCAATAATCAACATCAATAAGTGAATAAATGTCATAAATTTCAATCAATTTTTTTTCAAGGACATGTTGATCAGAGAAAAACTTACAGAGAAAAGAGAAGGATAAGAGCGAGCGAGGGGAGAGAAAAGATGAGGGAAGAAAATGGGAAGGAGTAGCACAAACAAGGAGATCAATGTCGGTGATTTCTGGGAGTAATAGCTCCGATGATGTTGTGACACCTTCATCATCATCAGAAAATTCAACAATACCTTTTTTTTTTCTCTGTGAGTTAATTTGATTTTTGAAGACTTGTTTATGTAATTGATGGATCAATCATGTCGGTAATTGCAGTTAAGTTCGTCCCACAAAAATGGAGGACGAAGAGAGGAAGAGATGGTAGTGGGATCTTGATACTTTGGGAGTGAGTGAGTCTAAATTTTAATTGAATTTTGCATTAAGCATTTAAAGATGGATTTCCTTAGATGAGCGTGTAAATTTATTTAAAACATCTTAATTAATTATGGAGTAATTATTTGGTTGACATAAAAATACATGAACAAAAGGACTTAACAGAAATTGGCCAAATTGCAAAATATGTTAATTGTTCAATTGAGAAAATTTGGTGAAATGAGAAGAGTGAAAGTTCTTGGGAATGGGAGGTTTCACAAAATGTAAGAATTTGACATTTGGTTTATTTAGTGTCAGATTCTCTACAGTAAGTAAAAATTTCCTTGGATACTTAATCCCCCATTGCAATTACTCTATCAGTAAATTCCATGAAGTGGATTATAAATTTAATTACCATAAATTAGAAATGACCACATAATTTAGAAAGCATAATGAGAGTAATCTTAAATTTGACTAATTTTTAAACATATAGTAAAAATAATTGCAAGTATGAATAATTTCACTATTTCATATAAATTTAAGTTGAGACAGGAGTTTGTATTCAAATTAATGACGTTATAAAATTGCATTTCTTTTTCTTCCCTCTACCCCTCACCACTAAGGCACCAATCCACCACATCAATCTATGTTGTTGGTGATTAACGTGAAAGAGAAAGGTCAAAGGAAGGAGTGGAGATGGTGACATTGCGCAAGGGTTAAAAAGACAATGATGAAAACAAGATTGACCATATGGTATCAATCTTGAGATTTGTATCTTACCAATCAATAACACATAATACTAAACAGACATCAGGAATGACACATGTCATTTCCTGGTGTTGTTATTTTCCCTCCAATTTTTTTTTTTTTTTACTTTTTTTTTGTTTATTTGATCAAATCGTTAAAGAATATTTAAAATATTATAATAATTTTTCCTTCCCATTTATCCATTACATATTTACCATAAATATTGAACTAAAATATAATTTCAAATTCTAAGTTTTTTTATTTAAAATATATTTTTCTTTTGGTAAATTATTGCTCTATAGGATTGAATTAACGATTCATTACAAATTTTTGTAAAATCCGTGCGTGGCACGGGATTTTAGCTAGTATATCTCAAGTTCGAAGTTGGTTTGTAATAGTTAAAGTTAAGATAATTTTCGATAATTCTCAAGATTATCTTCTCAAATTAGTCCTAGGTGACTTATGACCTTATTTACCAACAATCATAAAATCATACATTTGACTTCTGATTTATCCACCTTATGAGAATGAGAGATAACTCAGGTGGTTAGAGCTTCTCTCACAGTCCTAGGAGATCCTAGAATCAATTTTGGACAAGGATCACGCCTACCAAGTAATGAATGTGATACCATCGTTAAAAGTTCTCATTGGTATAATATATGGAAGATTAACCTAATCCTTAAGAAATACAGCCAAATCCTGTATCTTTGCACAAAGATCAAGTTTTCCAAATTATACAAAAATCCCTCATATCAGCAACCCAACAAACGAAAAGTATCGTTGTGCATACTTGGCAGCCTTGATTACAGGAATTCAAAATCCCCATCTCCTATGAATTAAAATGTTGCTCCCGACAACTCAGCTAACATTTGCACAAGTGCAATTTCAGATAAGAAGCTTAGTTGATGGTTCTGCTGCTTCCTCTGCATCTGCGAGAGTGACAAAGGAAGTAAGAAGTCAAATAAGAAACAAAAAAGCAAAATCTTTAAAATATAGCTCCCATCCAAGCAAACAATTCTATAATTCCATCATGAAATAGATGTGCGAAGATACAATTACTCTCTTTGACCTTATGAGATAAAATTCCATTCAAGATTCTTCTATATCCACAAAGATAAGACAGCCATCCCGTGTACCAGGTCTCTATTACTTTCTATCCCTTTTCTTTTCTCATCTATAATCTCTCAAAGGACTCCAACCAGCAAGTTTCCTCTCAATGACTATCCTCTGCAACCTACAATCTATTCAAACATCTGTCAAAAGCTTTTTTTCCTTCCCCTTTTTCCATAATACTATGTTACCACCGCCAAAATTATTAACACCATCAGTCTGCATCTTTACTTGATGGACTATCTTTCCCACCAGTTACTATATCTTATGTTTCCCCCACTTCCCCACATCTATTGGGGCTCAAAATTATCTGGATTCAGAGCTCCAAAGTCTAGATATTGTACGTTACACCTAAATATATAATTAATCCTGACAATTAGTCAACTGTTCTTAAGAATCAACAAATGCTTTGACCAACCACAAAAACATAATTCAGCACCAAGCACTCAAACAAAGTGGCCTTTCTTGTAAATGGAAATGTGGTTCATTAAACAATATGCAGGGGAGAAGAATGACTAGAAGAAAATGGTTACAGCCACCAGCTCCTCTCCCACAAGATAACCTATTTTTGACAGATAAGCTCCCCACAAAAGCAACATAACAAGAAGGGCTTGAAGGGAATCTATCACCAACATTATGTAGAAAATAGTTCAAGGACAAATTACTTCTGGATTTTGGCTTAAATTAGTTCAACAATATAACCCACATTTTAAGAGTTTTAGTGAACATTAAACAATAGATGCCAAAAGTAATACCTGTATCAATAAACTCAGTCAAGGAGAAATCTCGTAAACCTATACCTTTTGCTATCCTCAGAAAATAATACAGAAATTCTCAAATTATGGATCATATAAATCATATATGTCAAAACAAATATAAGCCATTTTGCAAAGAAGAGAAAAAATCGTTGAAATAGCATAATAAAGCTAAAAAGAGATGCATCACTACTCTAGTTGTATCATAAGGTTTCCTCCAGTGGCTCTCTACGGAGGGTTAATTTCATGCAGCCTAGAGTAGATATAATCCAGAAGTGTGAGGCTGAGAGTTTCCCTAAATCTAAATTTTTTCTCTTATAGTTGTAATGCCAGAACGTAATGCATGATCTCATCAAACCACCTAAATCCTAGTTTGGCTCCATTCTGCTTGAAAGCTATCTTAGCCATTCATTTTTTTAATCCAATGGATGTCTAAGGAGTTCGCTTGGGTTTAAGCAAAAGTATAGCCTCTTTATACACATGTGTTGAGCTGCAAATCATTACGCTTAGTTGATATGTAATGATAGATTACGCTCCTCTTATCTCCAACAGATACCCTCCTTTCTACATTATGTTAGTGACATTTGTCAATTGTGCTTCATTAATCAATACTTGATGTGGAGATTGATGAGGTAGCACATAGATTCGGTTTCTTTACACATCCAAGTTGTTAAGGAGTATCTTTCTTTCTGTTTTTCTTCACCTTAAACACAAAAACCCCAAAATTTCACACGGAAAACCCTAGAAATCCTTTGAGGCCTACTTACATGCCCCAATATAGCGCCAATCATAGAGCTCAAGACCACAATTATTTTGTTCAACATCACATAATAACTCCGCCCTTAAACCAGCCACATCTTTACTCATTAGTTTTCCCAGTAAATCATTTAATCATCAATCCTTCGCCGTGCCACTTCCTCTAATAAACACAATCATGATCACGCACATTCCCAATCTCAAAATTCAATCAACACATAACTGGATTGATATCCAATAAGGCAATAACTAAACCTAGACAAGATCATAAAATGTCACGCAATCAATTACGCGAAAGACTCCATCTTTACATCACACCCATTTCAATTTACAAATATTCTTCAAAATCAGTATATACCCTTTTAAATCCAAACAAAACCCAACATCAAAAATTCACATTCTCGTCAATTTACCAAATAAACAAACAATCCAAGATAGCAATGATCAAAACACCCAGAAAATTAAAACAAGAGAGATTAAAAATAGAGTAAAAATACCAGAAGGGACGGCGACAACTTCACCATAGATGGCTTTAAGGCGAGAAAGAGGAACAATGGCGGTTTCAGGGGAAGAAGCATCAGCGTAAAGCTTCTGTTTCCAATCCCAAATTGATTTTTTCATAGCTTTGTTGGAGTTTGCAATAGCTTGTTTCTCGGATTCTAGGGCTTCAATTAAGTTTTCTTGGCTCATAGACCTGACCCCAAGAGCTGTGAAAGAACCCAGTAAACAAATGTTGACGAAAGTATTGCTGTTTATCAATCTGTTGACGATGTTCATTGCTCTACTTGCTAATTCCATCTCTCTCTTATCTCACACTTGAAAGTTGAAACGATGATTAGCTTCTTATTATTGCAGTGGAAGTTTGTAATACAGAGGAGATACGAGCATTTTTTCTTTTTCTTTTTCTTTTTTTTTTAGGAAGAAGAATAAAGATGGCACCCGGCCCGGCCGCTCGAAGCCCAGTACGGCCTAGTACGAAAAAATCATGACACGGCATGGGCACAAAAAAGCACGGCACGGTACTGTGTGTGTGCCTTGGGCCAGGGTTGGGCTGCCTTTATTTGGGAGAAGCACGATAAGGTACAGCACGACAAAGCATGCTAAAATCAATGCAATTTTGATTAGGCATGTAAGCCCGGCACGATGGCATGTAGGTCTGGGCTGTGCATGGGCCAACTTTTTGAAAACTTCGGCCCGGCATGACACGTCACGAAACTCGTGGGTCGAGTCATGGGCTGGGCCTAACTAATCCCAAAGCACGTGGGTCTGGCACGAGGCACGACCCGGCATGGCCTAAAGCCATCTTTAGAGAAGAGTCATACTTCGTAAGAAATCCTTATTCCTCGTAATCACTTTCTATTTTAGACAACCAAGCAAGTTTGGTGGAGTTGGTAGGGAACTCACCTTGTGAATTCACGAGTTCAAACCCTAACTTACTATTTTAGACTAGTGTTTATGTTATACTCATTTTGTTTTATTCTATTTATGCATGCTCTTTTAATCATAATGCACCTTCAACCTCACAACAAATACACCTTTCCATACCCGATCTTCTACTTTATTCAATTTTTTCTTACACCAAATCACCTTTTACATTTTCTTTCTAATTCCGTACTTTATCTTGCACACACTCAAATTTTTGTTTATCTGTATATAGTAAGTGGGTAGAACATAAAAAAAATAGATGTGGTAGTTCGAAACTACCTAGAACTCCATGGATCAAAGTGTTGCATTGATGGAGGCAGTGCTCTTGAAGGGGGCAATATCCTGTTTTTATTGAATTGGTGCAAGAGTTGCAAGCTAATACTAGTATATGTAGGTTACACAATTACATGATTTTATTCACGGGTGCAAAGTTCTTGATTTAACACATTAACAAGATGCAAAGCGAACAAATTGGACAGTTAAACTAATTCATTTAGTTCTATAATATTCACGGAGTACCCTTGTGTTTTCAATGATTCAAATGGTAATCCTAACGTTTTCAAAAATATTGATAAATACCCTTAATGCCTCTTGGCATCAAGTTTTCGTTAGTGCTCATATAGTCATATCCCATTGTCTCTACCTTTGCTTCATTCTTGAAGAGGGCGTAAAACTTTACATATATATTGCAAATCAAACATTTTCATGTTGTTCACGACGGTCTAGAGAAGTTTTCATTAGATGGTTACTCTTTTCATGTGGGGCATTAAGAGAGAGAAGGCAAGATAATTAATCTTTTTATAAAAAAAAGGAAAAATTGCTTTAAATAATACGACATTTAGCCCGTCCGCTAAAAACAAGTCCACCTTTTGATTATCCCAGAATAATACTACCTTTGGGGGATGTCCGCTTTAAACAGGTTATTTTACCTACAACCTAAGTAACCGGTTATTTTTTTTTTCTTTTTAATAAATTCATTTAACAATGTAATTAATCTTAATAACAACTTTAATTATGATTTTATTAACAATTAAATCAAAAAAACGAAAAAAAAAAAAAAAATCAACCCCCTCCTCCTTCCCCCTGACCTCCTCCTGCCCCTGCCACCCATCACCCTCCTCCCTTACCACCGCTCCCCCACCACAACATTCTTATCCTACACACAGCCACCCGCACAGCAGTTACCCCTGCTTTTCTCACCCTTGTCATCTACGCAACACACCGAAATAGAGCCACTAGCAGCCCCTGCGAGGCTGCGACCTGCACCTTCCCTCCACCAACCCGCACAACAATCCACAGCATCTCCAATAGCCCCACCTGCCCTCACCATCAGCCGCCTCTCCCACTCAACAAATCGCACAACCAAAACAGAGCTCTGGCGAGCAGAGCCTAACCGCAACCATCAACGGTCGTCGCAGCACCACTAATTAGCAACAAGTTCTTCGGAGCCTCGCAATTCACCCACAAAACCCCCATTTTAGCTAAATCAATTATCATCCCACCGTCTTGCTTTGATGGGGCTTGAGATTGCTTCATCAATCCATATAAAACTTCAGCGACCTCAATTTCAATGGCGTCTTGTGTCGACGACGACAATTTCGAAGACGATTTTGGTGGCCATTGTTGTTTCGGTCCATTAGCCGCCTTCTACCCCGGTATAGAACATAGTCAAATCCACAAAAACACATACAAACATCACTGGAGAAGAAGGGGATGAATTTGGGTTGGCTGGGGTTGGGATGCCGGTAGTGGCAGTGGTGGTGGTGGGGCTGGTTTACGGTTTAGGATGGGTTTATTTTTTTTTTTTAATTTTCTTTTTTTTTTTTTTATCCAATGTAACAATAATTTTAAAAAGTTAAAAACATTAAACAAACAAATATATATATATATATATATATATATATTCAGACCAATAAAATGATGACACGTGTCCATATAACCTATTAATCAGGTTATCAACAGGTTACAACCTGTTAAAGCGGACACCCCCCAAAGGTGGTATTATCCTGGGATAATCAAAAGATGGACTTGTTTTTAGCGGACGGGCCAAAGATCGTATTATTTAAAGCAATTTTTCCTAAAAAAGAAAACTAACAAATTATCAATTTAAGAGAGGTAAATAGTATGAGAGTAAATTCAAGTTTATAACATTTAAACAAAGGAAGTTTATCAAGGGGTAAAATGGTACAATTATGTGCATTGAGGGTTATATGTGTAATTTAACTAGACAATCTAACTAATGACGTTAACTTTCCCTTCGATGTTAACAATGAGAAACCAGAAATCCACCTAGCTTTATCATCTCTCTTCATTGGCCCATCCACCGACGGCGACAAGTCATTTGAGTCGTCACACGGAGGAGCAGGTGGAAAGTTGATGGAGAAATCATCACTTGAAGTCTCGAAGTAGCAAACAACAACTTAATGGAGAAATTATCACTCAAAGTCTTGAAATAGCAGGCGGCGAGTCATCACTTGAAGAGCATCAATGGAGGGATTGAAGCTCACAAGTAGCTTTAATCGAGGAGGACGGTAAAACCCTACCCTTTATGGTTAACCATGCTCTTGATTTCTCCATTTTTCTTAGGGTTTTAGTTTAATTTGGCGGCGAAGCTGTCGGAATCCGGTGGAGAAATGGTGGTTGTCCATTGAAGCTAACTTATTCCTCCATTGAAGCTCACGATTGATTGAGCTTAGAGGTACTGTTCTAATTTCTGCTGCACCTCCTTGCTTCAATGGAGAAAGCTCTCTAACACCGTCAATTTTCGTCTGTCATTGCCAGTTGTCCAAGTGGGTTGGAAAATATTTTTTTTTTGTACAGCGCGGAAACTAAGGCTTTTTATTTACAAAAATGTCATTTGATAAACATCTCACGTTTATCAATGTGATAAACCTGGCTTCCTCATAATATGATCCATACGACCTTTGGCCAAGAGCGGGCAAAAATTTATAGTGCGTCAATTCAATAAGTCTTGCCTGCACCCTGGTGTAGCTAGGATAGCTGCTGCACCACGCCCTGTAATATGAACATTTAGTAAAAAAAAAAAAAATGAACACGTAAAAAAAATGATGTTTAGTAATAAAAAAATGAACATTTAGTATTAAAAAGTAAACAAATTTAAAAAAAATGATTATTTAGTATATTAAAAGTGAACATGATTCTCTTATAATCATAAAATTGATGGACCACGACCTTAAAAATGAACATTTAGTTAAAAAAAATTTTTGAACACATAAAAATAAAATGACCATTTAGTAATAAAAAAAATGAATATTTAGGAATAAAAAATGAACATGTAAAAAAAATGAACATTTATTATAGTAAAAATGAACATTTATCATACAATCATAGAATAGATGAACCATGCCTAGTAAAATGAACATTTCATAAAAATTATGTGAATACATTATACTATAAATGAACATTTAGACAAAAATAAACACATAAACAAATGAACACTTTTTAAAAAAATTATGAATGTTTAGTATATTAAAAATAAACATGATTTTCATTTATTCATATAGGTTCAATTTCATTGTATATAATAATTAACAAAAAATAAAGATTAAATATATCGTGAAATTATGTTCATTTTTTATATACTAATGTTTATTTTTAGTGTACTAAATGTTCATTTTGTACAAAATGTTCAATTTTAAAGTACTTGAAGTTCATATTTTTTTTATTTACAGAACACAAATTTGATTGTAATTATTTTAACTCTAAAAATTTGAATATCCACCTTGAATCTAATCTTGGTTCATTATAGAGACAAGAATTATCGATCTGTAACGTAATAGATTAGGAATCATAAACGCAAAATTGATAAAAATCAACAATTTTACAACATTCACATAATAAAAAAATAAAAAATAAAAAAAACCAACTCAAAATTACATCAAGTTTCACGATCGTGACGATGATGATGATGGAGAATGCTACAATGGTGACGAATTGGAGAATATCCGAATTAGAAGGACAAAGAAGTATAAAGATTAAAGGAAAGT
Source organism: Chenopodium quinoa (assembly GCF_001683475.1). Lineage (NCBI taxonomy): Eukaryota > Viridiplantae > Streptophyta > Magnoliopsida > Caryophyllales > Amaranthaceae > Chenopodium > Chenopodium quinoa. Next base: position 2,643,423 of record NW_018745080.1, on the reverse strand, counting down.
GAGGTAAGAAAGAAAATTAATTTATATAAAAAGGGGGGAAAAAGAGGAAAGATAAAATTTCAAATTGAGAAGAAAATAGAGAAGAGAGAAGATTTATAGAGGTAAGAAAGAAGAAGATAGAGAGTTAAAATATAAAAAAGAGGAAAAAAAAAGTACATTCATTTTTTAATTACTATATGTTCATGTATGAGTGCAATGGTGCAGCTAGCTTAGCTACACAAGTGTGTAGCTAAGAATTTGCGGCGTCAATTGTCATGCAATCACCGATCCCACAGGTTTTATTTATTTTTTGTCCTGTTATTAGCTTCACGTGCATTTGTGAAAAGACTATGTGTAATAAATTAGAAATTTATAAAGGGCAACCAATGAGAATGCATGGGTTCAAGTCAACAAGTGGGCATAAGGATTGGGCATGAATGACTTGGAAAGAGAGGTAGTAATTAAAAATTGATGTCCACAATTAGCTTGGCCAACCAATGGCTTCACTCTTAGGTCTCACATCTCATTGCGACACTTTCAAACTCTCTTTTTTGGTTAATGGTGTTTATAAGGGCAAACTTTGGATCACTAAGCTGATTTTCCATGATAAATATTAGGCATAAATTGTAACAAAATTGCGATAAAGCCCACAAGATCAGGTTTCATGCGTAGCCAATGAACACTTTTGTTTTGTTTTATCCACTGCGTAACATATCGTACCACCACAGGCCGTTTCACAATGTCTCCAGCTCATACCTAGTGCTTCATGCCATATCCCCAAACTCTGAGCTCCACAGCTCACCACTTCATGCCTTATGTTAGACCGTGATTAAATGATGGTTCATATCATTATACATCAACCAATCAATTCTTAAAGAAAAAGAGGTTAAATGGCATCTCAATTGAACAACAATCCAGCATTTTTTGGCAAATTGTGTCAATACGGTTTACACAGTAAATTCAATAAGAAGCTGAACTGTATTCCTGTAGGGTTGTTTGCATCCAAAAATGGCAAAATTACTGCAGATCAAAGGGGAGGGGGAGCGAGAGACTGGCAATGATATTTTTAGATACTGATGGTAGATGATAACATTTTCGGGGAAGACGGGGGGGGGGGGGTAATGGTTACATTCAAGCAAATTAAGAGTGATATGGAAGATGGGAATAATTTTCATATTGCAATGGGGCTGCACAAGTTCTCAATCCCAATGCAGAATACTCAATTACACGACATGAAGTCCTGGCAAAGAACAATGGTAAGCATAGCGTCAAACAAAAATCTACAACAATTGCACACATTTCACCCGCAGAAAATAAATCAACAGAACTTTTTTCCTTAACTTCCAATATTCACACAATATAACCTGAAGGCAAACGACAAATTAGGGTGCAAAACCAATGTCCTTGAAGTATTCATGTTCAAGAGCACCCCTAGCTGTAATCCTTTTGCTAGGATCCAAGCAAAGCATTTTCTGGAACAAAACACACATATATAAGCAAAGGTACCATTATCCAGTGTAATCTTCTAGACATGTTAAAGTTAGCTAACCACAGCAAGTGATGCCTTCAGGAACAAAGCAATATCATAAGTGCAAAGAATAGTACGAATCGTAGTTAAAATTCAGTGAAACAGCTACATGAGACAGACCATCAGGAAATGAGAGAAGATGGAGGCTATTTCTTCAACTATGAACCCCACAGGAAAATAGCCCAGACTCAGAATGGTAAAGAAGGTAGATGAACCTATATTTTTTTTCTTGTATCCCAATTAATTAAATTGCTTTGTTGACTAGAAAATTGTTTCCAAATTCATGGTTTTTTGGTGCAAGTGCAACTGATATACCGTAGGGGTACGAAAGTACAGGTTAGCAAGCTGAGCTTTGTAATGCCATCAAAGGAAAAGGATCTATGCATTTGGGATGAGGCATAAAAATTAATAAACTCCCTGAAAGAGGGAAGGTCAGGGGGAGACTTGGACCCCTAGCACAGATAAACCAAGGAATATATTTTGAGCATATATGAAAGCTTAAGCAAATTCAGGCATGTTGTTTCAAGAAGAAATATCATACTTGTATATTTAGGGGCAATAGGGCTTTTCCAACAAGAGAATAAAACAAAAAGAAAGGTTACTGGAAAAAGGAAAAACAAACTAACAAATAAATAAACAAAAACAAGCAGAGAATAATATGTAAGAACTTACATTTAGAAGATCAATACCAGCTGCATCAAGATTTGGTACTATTGCAGACAAATCCTACAACACATAAAATAAAAGGAGAGTAACTCTAGCAAAAACACAGTAGACAAGTTAAGGGTACAAACTAACAAAACAAAATGAGGCAAAACCTTGGATATCCATTTAGGAAATGAAGATTTGAAATCAGGGAGGGAGGTCACTCCAGGCCATGTCTCCTCAGTTGGTGTACCCAAGGTCCTATAAAAAGACAATTGAATAATAAAATGTCTATAAGCAGTTCTGTCAGCTGTGTAAAGAAATGTCCTCAAAAAAAAAAAAAAAAAAAAACAAAGAAAAACTGTGTAAAGAATTAAAAGACCCCAGAAAAGACCAAGGAACACAAATGAATTAGGATTATATTAAAGCTCAAAATTGGTATATCAGCAAAAATGATCGAGACAAAGACAACCAAAATAAATTCACAGGCTGAAGGTTATCTCGCTTGACACCGACAAGGGTAATATTAGAAGAAAGAAAGTCATCATTTTAGGTGATTGCTTGCAAAGTTGTAATAGATTGAAGCAACCTCAACGTTCAAAAAAAAAAGAAAATAAATATAGCATTACTATATGTTCTTTTGCATAGAAGAGCCAAGGATATGTTGAGCTAGGGATTGCTATCTAAACAAAGTCTCCTGAATTATGATATAGCATCAATGAAAACTCCATTCTTATGGACAAAATATTACAATTTCAAGTTGAGAGAGAGAAGGGAATCAGAGATAACAGCATATAATAAAAGTGAGACCTGAAAATCTTGAAAAGTTCATCAATCTCAGAATCTCCGGGAAATAAAGGCTTCTGATTCACCATCTCAGCAAAGATACAACCCACAGACCACACATCCACAGGAGTAGAGTAATGACGAGATCCCAGCAATATTTCTGGAGCTCTGTACCACAATGTCACTACCTAGAGAGAACCATTAAACATTTAAACTGACATGAAGACAGTTCAACCAATCACAATTTGCAAAGAATTCACAAATCACTCAGTGTGCAAATCTGTCCGGCAGTAGCATGCATGTTAAATCAACATTCATTTAGCTCACAACTGAAGTATATAAGCCCCTTTTTACAGAAATTAATAAACAAATATCGATCATTCACTTATACATACATGTTTTCCACCCTTGATAGACCTTCTTTTTTTAGGGGTTGAGGTAGAGCAAGTATGTAGTCATCAATTGACACTAGACTGAAAACATATAATGTTGAGCTTGTATAATTAGTTATGCACGTTGAAAGAAGCCTAAGCAACTAGAAATGGGAAATGTAAATCCATCTAGACAGAGGCCACATGTGATGCTGCTGGTGTAAAGTGCTTTTGTATAATTACATGATTGAAATCTATGGATGACGATCTCTATGGATACAAGGACAGAACAATACACTTGCTAATGCATGTCATTCTAACTAGTACAACATTAGAGAATCCAGCATACTAAAAGCCTGGCCCTACCCTACCTCATGCGTAAAAGTCCTAACTAAAAGCCTGGCCCTACATGATTGAAATCTACGGATGACAATCTCTATGGATACAAGGACAGAACAATACACTTGCTAATGCATGTCATTCTAACTAGTACAACATTAGAGAATCCAGCATACTAAAAGCCTGGCCCTACCCTACCTCATGCGTAAAAGTCCTCACAGGAATACCAAAGGCCCTTGCCAATCCAAAGTCTGCAAGCTTTAGCGCATTAGTTTGGCGATCTATCAGCAAATTCTGCGGCTTCAGATCTCGGTGCAGGACCCTGTGAGAGTGACAATATGCAATACCACGGAGAATTTGATATAGAAACCTCTGCAGAAAACAAGTCAATTTTCCATGTCAGTGAAAGCAGAATAGGCTTTTGCAGCAACACTCAAAACACGTGAAAAATAGTAAAGCAAAGTAACCAACTCATGTCTGGCACCAATCCCATATACCCATAAATATGAAAACAGAAGCCATGACATCTAACTCTTAAAAGGTCAAAGACAAAAGAGAGGGAGATTCGCAACCAAAGCCAAAAGGACAAGCAAACTTCTCGGGGAAACAAAAACTATTCTCACAAAAAAAAAAAGACCAAGTCCTTTCCAGAAATCTTTCTTACAAATGATACAACAAAAGTCCAGCTAATGTTTATGCAGCCAGCATAAAATGAATCACAATTTAATGGAACATGGAGATAAAAAATTTCCAACAAGTTAAAAGATCTTACTTTTATCATACGTGGATCCTTTGCAAAATCAGGGCATGAATCCATATGTTTCTTCAAATCAAGGTCCAAGTACTCAAAAACCAGATACAAGCGCTTCTCACTGTGCACAACATCCTGCAACCTGTCTAATTTCATTAATACTATCACAAGTATCACTAGTCACTGGATAGACCCATGCCATGCCATACAAGTACAACAATGAACATAAATCTCATTTGTCTGCATATTGCATTCACTGGCAACAAGATATGGTCATGGAATTTCTTTTAAACAAAAAAAAAATTATCGCATAAGAACAGTGTACAGATGCAATGTGCTATCTGTTTCACTATTTGGATTTGTTTTTATTTTACCCACTGTCACAGTAAATACATTAAAATACCAAGGGTGTTTACATGAATTTACCCTGCCACATTCTAAAACTACTCATACCTAGAAGCATCACAAGTCACAACAGAACACAACCTAACAAAATTTAGCTACTTCAACATCAACAGTTGTGTGAAGTAAGAGTTGCAGAAAATTGATAATACAGCAATATATACCTGACAATGTTGCTATGCTGCATCTCCTTCAAGAGTGAGATTTCTCTGATCGCCGTGCTCGGGACTCCCTCATCCTCTTGTTCCAACCGGATTTTCTTCAAAGCTATAGTTTCGTTTGTAACCTTGTCCCGTGCCTTATAAACCACTCCATAGGTTCCTTCCCCTATCTTCTCAACTTTTTCATACTATACACATCAACATCAGTTCATAATTCAGACAAAGACCTCCAAAAATTATTTAAATCATAATAAAATACAAATCATTAAAGATGAGAAACCTGATCCATTATGCTCCAGTATCTCTACCGGTATACTGCTGAAAACAAATAAAATCAAAAAAACAAATTCAGATAAAATCAACAACTAACAGTACCCAGGCAAGTCAACAAGAGGAGCGACCGCCTTGGGACAAGAAAGAAAAGGCTCAACTTCATAATTTTCCATTCTAATGTATAAGGGTTATAAACAAAAGCCTGTGAAATAAGATTGAAGGGCTGAAGTGGTTCGATGACATTGAGGCCTTTTTAAGCATCAAACTTCTAAATGATCTGTTTGGTTATGTAGATTTTCATTTGAAATTTGGAAATTGGATAAATTTAGTGTTGATAATCTTCAGGATTGAACCATACCCTTAGATGTTTCTATAAAAGAAACACTAGTATATAATTTAAAATGCCAATTGAATTCCTGTCATTTTAATTACCCAACTGCTTACTAATCTTCTATCTTCCCCCCACCCCCCACCCTTTCTCCATCTCTGGCCCTGACTCACTGTGTCATTGTGGTAGGTAGGCAAGGCAGCGATGAAAGCTTCTAAACTAAACCCTCTCTCTTCATAACTGTGATTCCAAAAATAGTGTATAGTCCGTGTTTATGAGTTAAACTTTTATCTCTCTCCCTTACAAATTGTAATCTTCACAGAACACCACAAAAATCAAAGACAAAGAAGAATCAATCAAACTATGAATGTGTGAATGATCATTTTCCCAGCATATCATCTCCTTCATTTTCAAGCTCCACAATGACAGTGAAGATGACGAGAAACAGAGTACAGGGAGTAAGAGATACAGAGGATAGAGTACTTCATTCTTGATTTTATACAAGTGAAAAAAAAAAAAGAAAAAAATAAATAAAAATTGAAATATTCAACTCTTTAATTGAAATTCCAATAAATTTCCAAAAAATAATAGCAAATTTGTCACGAAGGAGTTGGAATTAGTAGTTTATCCCAGACAGAATTTGGAATTAAAAAGCAGTGTCTGAATTTCCAGATTTAAAATGTGGGATTTGAAATTAAATCCTAGTATCCAAACACAACCTCAGAGGATTCAACAGCCTTCGAGCCGAGCCTGGATAGTAGGCTTAGCTCAAGCTCAGTGTAATTTAGGCCGGATCGGCTCCGGCCACAATAATAGCCTAAAAAAAAACTCGGCTCGTGGACTCGATCAAACTCGAAAATGCAACACATTAGCAACCGAATATGACACAATCATCAAATTAGGCTCAAAAATTCACAAAAAAATCTTCTCAATTAACAATGTAACTGTAAATTGCACATACCAAAATTCTAACATCAAAATGGCTAGTTATAATCTTTCATAACTTCAGTAATTATAACTAACAGTTCAATAATCCACCTTAGAAGAACCCTAATTGACTACAATGATACTTAAACCAACAATAGTGTGAAACTAAACCCTAGATTGTGAAATGAAAATCCAATGATTAGAGGAAATGAAATAAACATCTCACCTCAAAAGCTACTTCAATGGAGGAGATAATGCTCAGAAGTTGCTTCGATCGAGTGGATGAAGCTCAGAAGCCGCTTCAATGGTGGACTCGAAGTACGCTGCAATGGAGGAGAGAGAGTGGGGGGGTTGCAGCTTAAAAGTGAAAGGCTCCAAATGGAGGGGAAATGAAATTGAGAACGTAGCAGGAAAGATCAATGTCAACCGTTGGATCTAAATAATATCAACGGTTACCACTTTCGAGGTAATAGGTTGCAGTTTTAAGAGTAGACGGACCTTTCTCTATTTCTGGTTATGTACTAGTAATTATTTTTTCAAAAAAACAACATGATATTTTCTAATATCAACTGTTATAATTCATTCTCATTTACGAGTGCGTTTTATTGTATGGTGATGACCTAAATAGTAGGGTAATCAGAGAACTTTTAAAGGGCTGGCTTAATCGATAAAGTGAAAAATAATACCTTGACAAATCATAATGCATATGTAATTTGGTAAAAAAGGATTCAGCATTAACAAAAAAAAAAAAAGGTTTGTAAAAATTTCAAGAACAAAAAAATTATACTTTGTACTAATCATTTAACACGAGCTCTCCTAAGTCATCAACAGACTTAATTTCGAATTTTCCAAGCAATCTCCTTCTCAATATACACTAGCAAGTACTCCCTCCGTTTCATAATGTTAGTCTCATATACTATTTTGGGCGTTTCAAAAAGATCTACCATGTTGAATTTGTTTCATTTGTAACTTAATTTTTTTGGAATTTATTGGTTGTGAATTGATAACATGACTGTAAATAAGGAAATCTCTATCTTGAATTATGCATTATGACTTATGTTTTTCCTAAAAAAAACCAAAAAACTTAAATAAGGTAAACTAATAATGAATTATTTTGTACTTTAATGTTAAATTCCAAATATTCGTCTTTTCTTATTATATGTGATTGATTACATATGGGACTAACATTATGAAACGGATGGAGTGATAAAAAAGAATGTTATCTTTCCATCTTATTTCGAAGACTAGTTTTCACAAGTTTCATTGCCAATAAAGCTCTTTTTGTGGTTGTTGTGCTTATATGAAGGATCAATATAAGTCAAATTAGTCTATCAACTAATGGATAAACAAGTGATTTTCTAGTCTCCACCAAACTTCTACACAAAGCAGTAATGGTACTCATGTCCTTCGTATTCGAGTGCTTAGGAGCATTGCAATAAAAAATGTTCAAGTTGATACTTTAAATGTGATTTTTCGTACCCTGAAAAGTCATAACGATAGTATTTCTCTACAAAGAAACATGCATTTTCCACATTGAAATGTTTACATCCATCGACAGGGCTCAAATATACACTTCAAGTAAATAGCTATGTTGTTCGTTCAATTAAGCTGACTATTTAGCTGTTGCAAATGTTGACATATGCCTGCATTACACACATCCACCCCATAGTGATGTTCACTGATATGGTGCCTTTGTTGCGCTGAATGAGAATTATATCATAATAAGCAACCTTCTTATCTATTATGTTTAATGAAGGATGATTTGGTTTTTTGTAAAAGGGATTTCCAACGATTATCAGAATAACATTTAAAATGCCTTGTAATTTATGCTGCAAAGCTTGACAAAAACCATCTGTATATCCCATAAGATCTTCCACAAGGTGTGAAATAAATACAAAAACAATTGTTACCACTCTTTTATAGTAGATTCTGAATCCCCACGTTGAGAATATGATACCCGACAATCAATGGCTACTTTTTCGAGGACTGGTTGAGTTACAATAAACATCTTTAATATGCTGTACATTGACTTATAATGGCAGCTCCATCTAGTATTTAGCGGGACGTTGCAACATGCCAATTTGCTTATGTGATTTCCTTGTTTTAAACCTCCTGATCAATCACAATTAAGTGTTCCAGTTCAGCTATTTAGCTAGTTTGTAACTCATCGTGACACTTAAAAGAAGAAATAACAGTGTTAACAATAAAAATTAAATATTTACAAAAATCATAAACCTCTTCAACTTCCCTTGCTGCAGCCATAAAAGGTAGTTGTAAGCGTGTGATTGATGTGCTAGACAATATACATAGTAAGCATATCGATATTCTTCCATAAATAAAGCGTGTAACTCTATAAACCGTTCCATTCTCCTCGCATATTACTAGCACCATCATAACCTTGTCTTCTAAGGTTTTGGGTGTTGTACTCATTATTATATAAAAATGAATAGGGCAACCATTGGGTTTACTTTTAGGGATATTAAAATAAAGTAGGTCATGAGTGAAGTGAAAAAATGAATAACAATAAATAATGTTGTGACCAAAAGATTTCAGCCTGCCCATCCAATTGGCATACTTTGGTTATTTATTTTTTATTTATTTATTTTTTTTTTTAAAAAAAGGCAAGTTTACAATTAATCATTGACATCAACTTTGTGAAGTTTTGCTATTATTGACACTAACTTATATTACTTGCTAAATTAGCACCAACTTGCTACAAAAATTACAATATTGACATAAATGACACTGAACAACTAATTTACATATCTTTCAACCCTTGTACACAAAATTCCTTCTCAACAATCATTTGCTTCAAAAAGTTCTTAATGTGTTGGAAAGATAAAACTATATGTCATATGCAGAGTAATATTGAATTTTTAGTGCCTTTAATGTCAATTATATTCTTTTTTGGAAAAATTAATGGGAATAATCCCACCTTTGGATTATTTTTTAATAATCCGACCTTTACCCCCAATTCTTTTTTAATGGTCCCATTTTACATGGAACCGGTTGAATAGGTATTTTTTTTTTGGTTTAAAGTACACGTGTCACAATATAATTGGTCAAAAAATATCTTTTAATTTTAATTAATTTTTAAGAAAAGATTATTACTAATTAATTTTAATTAACTAGTTTAAAACTAACTTTTCTAAAAATAATTAAAATTAAAATCCAATTTGGTTTCAAAAAAAAAAATTAAAAAAATTGCCCTGAGCCACCAGCCCCGACCACCTCTCTGCCCCACCGTCGTCCCCAGCTCCCTTCCTCTATCCAGCCACCATGGCACCACCTTCTTCCCGCCCACCCTCCCTTACCAGCCACCCTGCCTTTTCGTCCACAACCCACCTGAAACCGGCCACAACCCCACACAAAAACGGCCACAACCCACCTGAAATCAGCCACAACCCCACCCCGAAACCAGACACCCCAAAACCCCACCATTGAAACCCTCACCATAAACACCGACACCGACCAAAACCCTCTCCCCTCTCACCGCCATTGTTCGAAATTCCCTCCCCTTACACTAGCGCAACCCTCTCCCCTATCACGCTACTACCCACCTCCGGCAAAAACTTCAAGGAATCGCCACAAATCGTCCCCGCTGCGACCCAGGCCACTTGGATTGCTCGAATTTCAGAGGGAAAAGGGGTGGGGTGGTCGGATTTGGGATTAGAAGGGGTGTTTTCAGGTGAAGGGGGAGTGCGGTTGCGGTGGTTTCACATGAAGGAGGTGGGGCTGTGGTGGAAGGTGGGAAGGAGATGGTGGTTTCTGGCTGGGAAGGGTGGTGGCTTGGGCTGATTTTTAAATAATTTTTTTTTTCTTTAAATAAATTTAACTTTTTTAAAATAAAAAAAAAATTGACCAATTACACGTCGCCACGTGTCATGTAACCTGTTATAACAGAATTGGGGGTAATGGTCGGATTATTAAAAAATAATCCAAAGGTGGGATTATTAAAAACGAACGGCCCAAAGGTGGGATTATTCCCATGAATTTTTCCTTCTTTTTTAGGCAAATTGGTGTCAATTTAACAAGTGACACAAGTTCATGTCAATTTTGCAACATACTCTTAAGTCGGTGTCAATAAGTGTAATTTTACCAAAAAAAAATCATGTATTTTTTTTTACTGTATGTATCTTCCATCGTATTTCAATAGATTGCATAATTACGATAGCACATGAATGATATACGAGACGGGGTGATGTTCATAGGTTTGTGTACAAAAAGCTCAGAGCATCCACAATGATAGTAAAAAGGACTTGCTTGCAATTTATAAATAATTGGAGTTACATGCTCACCATTGTGGAGTTACAAAGGTTGTAGCTAAGGCCAAACTGTAATACCCCGTATTTTTATACATATTTTAATCTAAATCTGTATTTCATACAGTATTTAAATAATTCGAAATGAATTTTTTATACCCTAGTTTATTAATTAAAAAGAATTATTTTAATAAAAGGTCCATTTTTATCTATTTAATAGTTTTGAAAATATTTTATTTCATGATTTAGGAACGTTGGGGCAAATGATTTTATAAAAGGAAGTTTTAAAGTCAATGGAATTTTAAAGAAGTCAAATGACTAATTTGAATAGGAGAAAGAATCATTAAGGGTAGAAAGAGAATTTAAGTTTAGGAGGGTTTTAGAGAGGGGTTATAAATACCCATCTTATGGACAAGTTAGATCTTGCCCAAGGTGGAAAATACCCAAAGGTAAACACACTCTCTCTCCTCTTATTTTCACTCTCCTTTAATTTTCACCCTCCCCTTTCGATTTTCACTTTCGCACACCATCACCAACGGTGGCCAGCTGCCGCCACCACCACAACCGGCTGCCGCACGCAAATAGCGGCGCTAGCAGTAGCCGCAGGGAGGTGGCGCTGACCACTCTCCCCTCTTTTCCCTCCTATTCGCCAGTTTTTTTTTTTAAAAAAATCTCTTCTTTTGTTTGAATTCTAATCTAGCTTTAATTCAATTATTATTTTTGGGTTGTGTGACGATTTTTATGATGTTTGATTATGATCATTATGTATATAATTTTCAGATTTAGTTTTTGAATTAAAAAGCCCCAAATTGAAAACCCTAGGTTTCTAAATTAATGTATGTTGATGGAAATTGATTGTAGGTGATTGAAACTATATAATAGTCTTCTAAACATAATTACAGCAATTTTACATATTTTTATAAAACTGAAATTTTTTTAATAAGGTTAGAATTATGTTTCTTGAAAGGATTTTTAATTACCCATTAATTGGGAATAAAAGTAGGGGTTTTAAGTTAATTTTCAGCTTGTTTTAGAGGGTTTATAAATGATTTAAATAGTGTATATATTGCTGAAAATTATATTAAATAGGTATTAATGTCCTTTGTAATTTTGGGTTGTAGGAGATTTTCAAGTGAATGATTTCGTGTAGTTGTAGCGATTTTGAGATCATATTCAAGATACATTCGCGTAGTCGGTAATTATTTAAGTGTATAGAAGCATGCTAGACTTTGTTTAATTAATTCCAAGGTAGTATCATGATAGGTATTGGTTGGAATTGTTGATTGGATTGATGCTGGTGATTGGTTTGCAAAGTATGGATTATTTGTGATGAATTGATGATTGGAGTTAATTACGTTGGCATGTTGAATATGAATCATACTTTTATTATTGGCATAATTGAGAGCATGTTTAATTAAACTAAATGTTTAATTGAGTTTGAAATATTGAAAGGGAATTTTATTATGGTTCATATAATTTTATTGATGCTATAAGTATGGGAAAATAGCGTTTTAAGTGTCTATGTACACGAGGATGAAATTATATTTTGGTGCCTAAGTGCGCTTAAGGTGTTTTAAACACCGAAGGATAAGAATTTGTAGCGCATTATGCGTTTAAGGTGTTATTTAACACCGAGGTAGTTAATTACTACTACATTTTTTATCTAATACAACCCTATTTCCGCTGTATTAGGTGTCAAAAACCGTTGTATTAGACCTAATACAACGGCTAGCAACCGTCACATTTGCTAGGGTTGGATTAAGTTTAATACAACGGCAAAATAGACCTAATCCAACGAATTGGAGGAATCCGTTGGATTAGGGTCTTTTTTTTTTTCCTGGTTATAACTAAACCTAATACAACGGATGCTCCCCAATCCGTTGTATTAGGTCTTTCTTTTTCTTTTTCTTTTTCTTATTATTATTATTATTATTATTATTATTTATTTTGTCCAGTTTCAGTATCGGTATTATTATTATTATTATTATTATTATTATTATTATTATTTTGTCAAGTTTCAGAAGTCCAGGAACTGATCTAAAATCCAGCATGCAATGTCTCATTAGTTTGAGATAATGTTCCAAGGATTCAAAGTCTGAGATAATGTAGATCTGAAAAATTGAAAAACGAAAATCGAACGAAAAATTGAAAAATTTGAAAACGGAGAACTGAGAGAACGAATTCTTGAAAAATTGAAAACTTGAAAAATCTTAATAATAGAACCCTCTTAGCCTTGAAAACTTGAATATTAGGAAACATGAAAAATCTGGAATAATGAAAAATTGAAAAATCTGAAAAAAGATCAGAAAAATCTAAAAACAAGTAGATCTCAAAAACGAAAAAAAATCAGACAAAGGAAAAAAAAAAGGTAGATCTGAAAAATGAAGAAAGATCAGAAAAGCGATAAAATAAGACCAAAAACGAAAAAACTAAACAAAACGAAAAAGATCAAAAAACGAACCCAAAAATTGAAATTGAACCTAGAAATTAAAATTGAAACCAAAAAAAATGAACCCAGAAATCGAAATGGAACAAAAAAAAAAACGAACGTAGAAATTGAAAAAACAAAAAATGAACCCAGAAACTGAAATTGAACCAAAAAAAAAAAACGAACTTAGAAATTGAAAAAACAAAAAAAAAACAACCCAGAAAACGAAATAAAAAAAACCCAGAAATCGAACCTAGAAATCAAACAAAAAAACAATTTGAAAAAACAAGAACAAAAAAAGAAAAACAAAGACGAAAACAAGATCTGAAAAACGAGAAAAAAAACGATCTGAAAAACAATTAAACCCAAAAATCAAACAAAAAAACTATCAAAAATCTAGAACAAAAAAAAAAACAAGACGAAAATATATAAACAACATAAAGTGAAATAGATTACAACGGATTTTGATCCATTGTATTAGAGTAGGTCTAATACAACGGATTCTTATATCTAATACAACGGTTAGTATAAACCGTTGTATTAGACCTGTTTTAGTATAAACTGTTGTATTAGCCTAGTCTAATACAACGGTATGAAATTAGCCGTTGTATTAGCTAATTTTGTATCGTTGTATTAGATTAAAAATGTAATAGTGTAAAAAGGGTTCAACATTAAAATTTATATGGTCACTAATTATTCAAGAATTAAATTGGTATGTTTGATTATTTGGATGACTTATTATGATTGATTGTATGATAGTTTGAGAGTCATCACCAAATCTAAAAATATATAAACAACATAAAGTGAAATAGATTACGCACCAAAACTTTTGGAACGTATATATCTCTATTATGAACATATGGGGGGAGTTATGCGGCTTTATATTTGACCATAACTTCTACTGGGAGTACAGGACGCTGTATATTCCTTTTTATTATGCGCAGAAATTTCGCCACTTATCAGTGGTTCTTTTATACTGACACGATTAGCTCCCATGTTAGTACCCCTTCATTGGGGCAGATTAGGGGAAACCCGTTCGATGCGTAATCAAACTAAATAAATAATCTAGTGATTTGTTAGTTGGTTATGTTGTATGCTTGTAAATAGGTGCATGTGTGATGATAGGATGAAAGCATGTTTGAGTGTAATGTTTACAATTATATACTCAGCATTGCTGATTATGTGTTTATATGTTTGTTTGGTCTTGTCTTTATCTTGGCGCTACAACGACCCATTTCTAATGGCGAGTAGTGGGGACAAGGTAAAGAGGAGCTTTTAAGGTGTGGAAGCATATTCATGATAGGCATGAGTGAAGAGCGAATCATGCTTAGTTTCTATACGAATATGATGTGGTTTGTTGCTTTGATTATTATATATTTTGCTTGTGAGACTAACGCAAAGGTTTTCAAATGTTTTATCTCGATTTTTTATTAAGGGTCTACAATGGTTCCAAGTTGTAGGTTGACTTTGTTTGACTTTGGTTAACTTTACTTTTATTTGGTTTGATCTTTTTAAGTTGACTTGTTTTGAATGGTTTTAAAGAGAGTCTTCTGCTGTGTGTCTTTGATAGTTTGCTTAGCCGTTTTTCACGGTGGCGGTAATGTTTTAGAATTTCTTATTTCGTATTAAAAAAAAAACCAAAACAGGTATTTTCAAAGGAAAAGAATTTTTAGAGTGTTACACAAACTCATGGAGCTACAAGGTTTTGCTCCCAATGCACTTATATTGATTTGTTTAATATTTGTATGTATTTGTTTTATGTTTATTTTTTTTATTTTTGGTTTATTATTATTATTCCCAATTACAAAAATAAATAGCTAACCATTGTGAAGGTTGTAGCTTAGATAGTGTACCTTATTTTAACTAAAAAAATAATAATGTGGTAATTGTTAGCTACAAATACATGTAGTTAGTCATTGTGAATGCTGTTATAATTTCGATTCAAAAATTATTTTGTAACAAAGGATTATTTAGTCGAGTCGAGTTGGAGGGAGGGCACGTGATATCAAAATCACGCAAATGTAATGTTTTCACTTTCTCTTTCGAACAAAAGGCGGGAGCACCTACACTCGAACTGAATATATACACTCATCATTTTTCATTTTCCCCTTCACTCACTACTTTCTCTCTCCTGAATCACCCTAACAAACTCTACCAAAAAACCCTTTCCCCTTCTTCTTCTAGTCTCAAACTTCACAGCTGGTTAACAATGGCGGAAAATCCAGAAAAAGTAGTTTCCGATATCGGCAAAAAACTTGCTCAACAAACTCGTCTTACTAAAGATTTTCTAGTTAAATCACTTCGGGTAAACTTCATTGATATTTTCCCCCTCTTTTGAATTTTTTTTTTGTTGTTCACAAAATTGTTTTTAGTTGTTTTATTTTTCCGATTATGTTTTCCGCTTTAACCCTAGATTTTGCTGATAAGTGGGAATTTCTAGTTTATTGCATGAATTTCTCAGTTATTAAGCTTTTTTTTTTTTTTTACTTGATTTTCATGCTCAAGCTATTATTAGAGCTGTTATTGGTTGTGATATAGTAAGCTTGATGTTGGAAAACCCTAATTTACGGGTTTATACTCATGGATAGAAGATTAGTTGGAATTGATGAAATGGGTTTTCGTTTAGAATCCCACAGATGACTTGCCTAATATTATTGGCTGATTTTACTTGTGATTGATGATATAGCGAGAAGGAAGAGGAAGGAGGAGAATATTGAAGTGTGATCGATTGGGTTTTTAAGTAGTCATGAAGTTTGTACTTAATTTTGGTGTTTTTATTTTTTTATTTTATTTTTTATTTATTTATTTTTTTATGGAGATGAAGGTTACTTTGAGTAATCATCCATGTGTTTCCCTTGATTTTATGGTAGTCTATTGTACTTGAATTCTCTAGGAGTGTGGGGATGAGGACTTGTTAGAAGGGTCCGACGAAGATGTGATTGCTTTCATTACGATTTTCGAGTTTATTCGATGGAAGTCTGGACCTCATCCTAAGTGTTCATGCTTGTATGAGGTGTTTAATATACATCGGACACAGGTAAGTTACGGTGTTTGGAGAATCGGAGTGATATGCATGGTGTTTGAGTTAGATTGTCTGTTTGTTACGAGATTTCCTTTTAATCTTGAATTTAGGGAGAGGGATTGGGTATGTTATGGATGTGACTCATGTAAGTGTCAAAAAACTGGTTTTTAGCTATTTATATATGCTTGAATTGAAGTCTTTAAGTGTCCTACTGTGTTGGTCTTCAGTGATCTGATGAATTTTACTGTGTCTTTGAATTGAGTCCTACTGTCCAGGTAACAATGTAACATGAAACATTTCCGATGTGCCAATCTTGGCGTCTATTTTTTCTGCTTTAGACCAAAATTAAAGTTTTGCTATATACTCTACAGCAAGCTGCGAATGCTTTGCTGGACCTTGATCAGCTTCCCTCGCTCCTGACCCTTCATTTGATGATAAAATCTTTAAGGTATACTTTTGAGTTTTGACTCTGCTGTCTTCTGTTTCTTAGTTGAGTGCCATACATCTGTTGATTATTTTGGATTCGCAGGATATTTTTGAGCTTTTTGTTAGTATGTTTATGGATCTTGCTGATACCACAAGCCCTTATTTTTCAAGAAGAGTTAAAATATTGGAGACCATTGCAACGCTGGAATGCTGTCGTCGGATGCTAGATTTGGACTGTGCTGATTTAATCTATAAAATGTTCAAAACATTCTTCTATGTTGTAAGGTATCAACTCTTTTATCAGCTCAGAAACTAGAAAAGGTTTTTTTCCATCTTCCCCATGTATGCTTTTTTTATTTTTTTCCTGCCTGATTATGCTGCTAGTATTAAAGTTAATTCCAAGCAAAACATTCTTGTAAAGTTGTAAAGATTTGAGATAAGGCTGTAACGTACTTGCTTAATTTGCTTACATTTTCTTTGGAAATGCCTAAATTTCAAGAAACTATGTGACTCTTCTTGCTTGAGGGTGAGGTTTTATTTATAGTTTATATTCATATTGGTTAAGAGACTTGTAGGTGATTTAAGGGCATAATATTTTTTTTGACTCTATTTACACCCTCTTGGTCCCAGTAAATATAATGTGGATTTAATGTTTGTCTGTACTATGTAGTCATCCTTTAGCACAGTCAAATTCTCTTGATTTATGTTTAATATTCCATCTTATTCATCATCTTTTGTTGCCTGTGTGGTACTGTGACGATGTTTTCTAGGGAGGAGCACCCGCAGAGCTTGATTAGTGATATGCTGTCCATCATGTCACTAATATTAAATGAAGAAGAGGCTCCTCAGCCACTTCTGGAGCTGATTCTAAGGAATCTAAGAAACAAGGGAGAGGTAAATAATCAGTACTATACTCAGTGGTGTTATGCAGCAAACTGATGTAAAGGGAATTGGGGGAGGGTCACTTTTGGCATTATCTCTATAAGTTAGTTATGAGTAGCTTGGGAGTTGGGAATTAAATCAAGAAATTCTATGTATAGAGAAGATTAGGAAGAGGGAAATGATGTTAATTCTTGATGAGATTTTTGTTTATCATTTAGGCTGCTAATTGGGAGAGGATGAAACCTCTTGAAAGCTTGAATATCCTTCATATAGCTGCAATTCCAGTTTATTAATCAAATTGCCTTTTTTCTTCCCTTATTTTCTGCCATTGTTGACCTCTAAGGCTAAGCTGTTTGATTCATACCATGTTATATACAAGTAGCTATTATATATTAATTTCTGCTTAGTAAACTACCCTGTGGCTCTGAGTGAAATTTATTATGATTTTATCAACTTCATAGGTCATTTATCAAAAAGAGGGGGATTCTTTGCTTTTTTTAGTTGGTTTGATATGTTGTGTTTGACAAAGCCTGCCTTCCTGTTTTATGTTGATGAGACTTTATTCTAGGTTTCACTAAGGCTGTGCATTATTCTTGGTGCCTTTTCTCCTCTGTTTCAGGGTCCTGCTCCTGCTTCTTATCGTCTTGCTGTTGCTCTTATTCAAAATTGTGCAGAAGCTATCAAGCCTGCTGTCTGTGGACTTTTAATGTCTTGCATTTCTGATAGAGAAAGTGTGACAAGTGATCTGAAAGAATGTTACCATGAAATGATATATGAAATCTTTCAGAGCACTCCACATATGCTTCTTGCAGTCATCCCAAATTTAGCTCAAGAATTAGTGGTGGGTTTACTGGCTATTTTTTGTCAGATTCTGAGGTTCTTCTTTGTGCATTTTAAGCTACTTTTAACTGCCTTTTATTATCTATTTTATATTGCTTAAGTAACTATCTGTCTCTAAGTGCAGACTGATCAAGTGGATGTCAGGATAAAATCTGTTAACTTAATTGGAAAACTTCTCGCACTAGTTGAAGATCATGGTATACAAGAACACCATTACCTATTTGTTGAACTTCTGAAAAGATTTTCTGACAAATCAGCTGAAGTCAGAATCAGTGCTATACGCGCTGTTAAAGCTTGCTACTTGGCTAACCCATCTGCAATTGAATCAGACAAAATTCTTTGTAAGTTTGCAATCTTTACATTCTTCCGAACTCTTCTGCATTTGAAGATTTCTTCTTTTATGACAGCTCGTCTGCTTTGTTGATTGTAGTCTTGATAGATGCATTCTTTAACTACAATTTTTGATTATGAAGCTTCCCTTGAAGGCCGTCTGCTGGATTTTGATGCCAGTGTAAGGACAGAGGCAATAGCGGTTGTTTGTGATTTGGCCAAGTTTAGCTTGAAAAATTTCCCTGAAGCTCTAATAGCTCAGGCTACTGACAGACTTCGTGACAAGATGGTGATTATTCTTTTCATATATATTGTCTCTCCTAGATTTCTTCTCTCTTTTCGTTATGCCCTCTTTAAACTTCTTTAAGCTCTTTGTGCTGCTAAACTATCCCTTTAACTTAATCTTTGCCGTCATCCTCTCGTTATATAGACCTCAGTTAGGAAGGAGGCCCTGAAGAAGTTGCTAGAAGTTTATCGTGAGTATTGCATCAAGTGTCATGCAGGGCAGATAGAACTTAATGAATCTTATGAGCAAATTCCCTGTAAAATACTGGTGCTCTCTTTTGATAAAAATTTGAAGGAGTTCAGGTTAGTGTCCCCTTTGATTGATAATCTGACCATATAATCTCACAAGTCATTATTTATTCAAATATCAACTTCTGCTGTGAAATTTGATAGGCCCCAAAACTTGGAGCTTCTTCTGGCTGTGGATTTCTTTCCAGCATCTCTTCCAGTGGATGATAAAATGAGACATTGGATCTACCTGTACTCAATTTTTACCTCTGCTCATGTTAATGCACTAAACCTGATATTATGTCAAAAAAGAAGGTACTGCTATTCACACTTTACTTTTTCTTCTGATTTAATTGGCCATCTCAGTTTTCATACTTTTTCTAACTGTTTCCTCAAAAGTCAAGGAATTATATTTTCTTACAATCACTTATATTTTGGATGGCATGCCTCTTGCTTGAAGTAGATGACTTATAATTGGTAATATGGGTCTGTGTGGATTGGAAGGATCACAGATTTTATATGCATGATTGCATGATGACATACAACCAATACTTCTATTGGTCTTATGAAACATTTCTTGTACTAAGCTTTACTAGTTGTGGTAACGTTGCTCAATGTTTGACCTTAACAATTCTTGCCAACTGTGGGTTGAATACTTGTTCATGCTACTGGTGCTGATACTTATATAGTGTGTTCACAAATTTTCAGTTTAGATCTATTTGTGAGTTGTTGAATTCTTTGTTCGTGAATTATGACTTGGGAGATGGTAGTCTTTTTTTTTACCTGTGGCTCAACAACTATTCACTGGTCCCAAATAATGTGGAATTTGGCCATTGTAATGGCTGTTCTGGCTCTGATGATTTTATTTGACAATATTGGCTGATATTGTACAATAATGAAGAATGGGAGATGCAGAACTTTATTGATTTGAAGGGAGTATTTGTAAATGTATAGTTAACTGGTGCCTTTTGAGAAGTTTCTTGAAAGATGATGGAGGATGTACTTATATTCTCCTTTTATTTCTAGTGATTTTCCTTCTAATACGTGGTTTATTTGTTCCTTTACCCTCAAGCAAGAGTCATTACTGCATTTTGAAATGGCTGATCTCTAAGGAAAACCCTAGCATTATATGATTGCATCTTTGAAGCTCATGTAAAAGGATAGAGATGCTAATTCAATCTAAGAATCATCTTTGTTCTTGGATGTGAGGGTTGTTACTTGTGTTTGCTCTGTGTTAATGAATTTTAAAAATGATGTTTGCTTTACCTTTTGTGGGTCTTCAGGTTTCAAACAGAGATGCAAAGCTATTTATCCCTTCGGTCAAATGCAGAGGTAAAAGGCTAATAGTTTCTGTAAATCACTACAAAAAATTATATTTGCTCTCCGCATATATAGCTCTTGTGTTTATCCTTTAATTTGTTTATTATTCTGCTTCTACTTTGATAGTCTTAGTTCTTTGTGGTTTGTAATAGATCTAATGTATACATTATTGATTATTGAAGGATAATGTAAATTAAACTGTTTAAATGTGATTATAAAAGATTGATGCTACCTAAATACAATCCTCAGCTTTTGTTGTTTATTATCTCTTTGATGCTGTACTTCAAACAGATATACAATGTTCCTTATTCTTTCATATCTCATGATGTAGAAATATTCCAGGGTGGAAAAGGTTCTCTAATAACTACTCTTGGTTTTTCTTTGTATTATTTTTGCATTTTCTGTTCCATGGACTCTGTGTGTGTGTGTGTGTGTGAGAGAGAGAGAGAGAGAGAGAGAGAGAGAGAGAGAGAGGGAGAGAGAGAGAATGGGGGTCCCTCATAAATATTGCTGATAGAAGCAATGGATGTTGATTGGTTTTCTGTTGTCTGTTGTTGGGAGGAATAGGGTGTAATTTGGAGATTACTATTTCATACTAAAAACCCAGGGAAGATTTTTTTTTTTTTTTTTTAAGGAATTTGTTAAAAATCTTTGAATCATCTTCCTAATTTTATCTGGAATTATTAGCAATGATTTTTAAAAAATATTGACAATTAACTTCTGTAATTATATTCTAAACTTGTATATGAGTCACTTACATAAGAATGGAAGAAATAATGGAGTCACTGAAATCAATCACTTACATGTCTCAGGCGTCAAATGCTGTTCTCTTCTGTATGTCCTCCGTTACCCATAATCTAACAGATGCCTGTTCCTGTGTTTGGATATTGCTTAGATGTTGGTACCTTGAATCATATATCATATAATGTCTACTGTTAGGTTTAATCATTAGGCATCTTAGATTCTGTAAGCTACAGTGTTTTTGTTATAAGAGTTGAATGAGACTAGTAAGGCCTCTAAATTTGTTTATAATATTGTAGGGAAATGATACAAAAGAGGTGGATGCGAGAATAAAAAGTTCTTTCACACGAATGTCAGCAGCGTGCCTTAATTCTGTCAAAGCAGAAGAATCATTTTCTAAGCTGAACCTACTAAAGGATGATAACCTATTTTATCAATTGTCCCGACTGTTGGAAGAACCAGAATTTTCAAGTGCAGAGGATTTGAGGGTGCGTATCTTGAACTGCCTTATATATTTTGGATCTGATTGTGGTTATACGGTGTACATGGTTGACGTAGGACATATGGCTATCTCTGTCTTGTTCCTAGGCAATGTATAAATGGGCTGAAGGTGCATTAAGGTGATAGGGATCATTTTGTGCCCTTTTGTTCCTCATGGAAGTGGGGCGCACTTAATAAAATTACTTCGTCTGTTGTCAGTCCCATTTTCACTTTTTGCATAGACAATCGTTCGGACTTGGTAAAGGTTGTCGCAGCAAAGTGCACACATTTAAATATAAATATCTTCAACTACAAATTATAAATCATTATAGAAGTTGATATTTTGAAACTACGCATCGCGACGAATCAAATAAGATTCCACATGAGTATAATTTGTCTTATATATTTATCGAGAGCGTTTTCCAAATAGGGCTAACAAAAAGAAACAAAGGGATACTAAAATTTGCTGAAAAAAAAGTGAGTCTCAGGTGCTGCTATGTACACTTCATTGAGATTTTCTTTCCTGGACAAAAATGGCGCTTGACCTCTATGCCTATCGTTTAATGTCAGTGCTTAGATGTGCCTTTCTTACTGCTCTTAGGATAAAAATAAGAGCGAATGTTGGAATCCCAGAGGTGTACTGTTTGCAGACAATACTTAATATTTACTGCAATGCACAGTAAAATACAATTGATAATGTTTTAACAAGCAATTTGATGTTTGTTTTGTGATGTTAAGAACTCTGGTTCAAGTTAAGGTCTCATTAGTCATGGAAAAGCTGTACTTTTTCATATCTTATTTTGTAAGTGTAATAAATAATGGAATTTTAGGAAGCTTTTCTCAAATATTAACCTCCAACCCATAGCACTCTCTTAATGCCTATAGCCTAACACAACTCTCTTATCCTTTGTCCTGCTATGAGTGTCTTTCATTTGATATGTTTTTCCCCCTAAGTCACTCCCTGCACATCCGTTTCTTGCAGATCCAAGGTTGTCAACCACTAACCAAAATTAGATAGATATAAGAACTTCTATTACTTACCAGATTGAATCTTATTATAAGGCATTTTTGTAGAATGGGGTGGTTATTTAATAAACTACTCACGGTTGATGTCTTTTGATGGTGCTCCCTTGTCAGCTGCTAATACCCTCTTTATCTTTAAAGAAAAAAAATGTTGCCCACTTGCCCGTTTGATATACTAAGCATCCTGGTGAAATATATCACAACTGGCTTTTAAATTTAGTAAATCTGAACAAATAAGCTGTTTTCCCTTCAATTCTCTTGCTATATGAAATACAATTCTATATCGAAATGAATATCATTTTTCATTCCGTGCAGGAAAAGTTTTTGAAAAGCATTGGGGATAAGCATCCTCTCTTTGAATTTTTGGAACTGCTCTCTCTGAGATGTTCAAACAATATATTTTGTGCTGAGAATGTTCGATATATTTTGGATCATGTTTCTGGCTACAGATGCAGAGATAAACATCAGAAGGAATCTGCTTTTAACATCCTGTTGGTAAGGCTCATTTATTTGAAATCCCCTCAGTGATATGTGATTGGTGAAAGAAAGAAACTCCTTTAATTTGATAAGATATAGTCATTACTCATTTTTTTGGCTTATAATAACAAGTTTTGTTTGTTTTTATTGTTTGCATTCATGATCATCTTGTTTAATCAGGATATTGTCAGAAACTTCCCGAAACTCATGAGAGGTTCAGAAGAACAATTTAAACTGCTGATACTAGAGGAGGATTCCCCATGGTGTGCAAGGTTACTTCAGATGTTTGCAAAAGCTGGTCCATTTATAACTATGGAACTCAGGTTTGATCCTTACAACACTTCCATATATTTAAAAATTTTAGGTGGACATCATGAAGCAAGTTTATACTGAATTATAGCTCTTACTCACAATGTGCAAATCGTTAAATCTTCCCCTGTAAGCCAATAAGCATATTATCTTTTGTTGCTCACTCCATTGCCTTATTCTAGGTTTTGCATTTTTTGTGATAAATTAATCTGTTCCTGGAATCTTCAAATGTTTTGCACTTGAATTTTGGTGTTTTTCCCTATTAGTTTGTTTTGAGAGATGGGCAGTGGTATGATGTGAATATTCTTTTAAAGAGCAAGGTTGGCAACAAATCTACATGGAAGTTCAGTTCATCAGTTCATGATAGATGTTCTGATTAAAAAACTATAGCTCATGTAAAATTAATGGTCAAAGTAATGGTTAGGATGCTGACTTTCTTTCACAATTCAACTTCATGTGAGTTTTGTACTCCCCCCCCCCCCCCTTTTTTTTTTTAAGTTTCCTAATGCGGCTGTTTTTATTTAGTAGTTACATTTTTTTTTTAATTTTTTTTTTTTTTTTTGGTGTGTGTTTGCAAATACCACATTTTGGTATTATATCTTTCTACTCTCATGATCCCCACATGTTATTTATCTTCTCTCGCATCCCTTATTTTTCAATAAACTATTACCTCCACTTTCTTTTCTTATAATTTTTAAATAACCCAACTACCCCACTTTACATCTTACTCCCTCCGTCCCTGTTTTTTTTGCCCAATTGTCAATATTTGTGTCAAACTTAAATAACTTAGACCATAAATTCCCATTAATCTTTAAGATTTGATGTAGTTATGTGGGATCTTGTTGGATTCGTCTCATTGTATATATTATTAAGATCAAGCTTTTATAATTTTTACGCGTATAAAAAAAGAGATATATACATTTTAAGACACCTCTTGGAGCCGTGAAAAGTCAAATGGGGAAAATAATAGGGACAGAGGGGGTATTATATTAAAGTCAATTAAATTACCTAAATGTATGTGTCGATCAAAGTGCAAGTGTGCAACACTTCAAAAAAAAAAGGGTATTACCTTTTTCTCTTCTAGGCAATTTCCTCTCATCTGACATATTGGTGAGAGTATTGGTCTTGTTCTTAATGTTTGTTGATGCTATTTGTATTGGTATGCTATCTGCTGAAAGGAAAGAATGTTGACACTATCTTATATTTTGCATGATTGTGTGTAGTGAAATCTACCCATTGCTGGAGAGGTTATGCCTGGAGGGGACTCGTGCTCAGTCCAAGGCTGCTATATTAGTCATTGCTGCATTACTTGGTCCTTCTGAACAATATCTTTGGGTGGAGCTGTGCCAGGTATTACTTTCTTTATCTGCCTTTTGGTCAACATGTTTTCAGATTTTATCTGTTCGCATCTAAACGTTTATATCTGAAGTTGAGTCATTTTAAACCCGACCTGTTACTTTATCTCTTGCTTGATCAGATTTTAATTACAAATCTAAATCAGATCTTAAATAAGTATTTTAGCTATTGAATCTTTATCTCTTTATATTTGGTGCATTGTCGCCCTGTATGGTTCTTACTGATGTCTTATACAAATTGTACCATGTCATGCATCCAAATTCACAATGCCCCTAAAGGGGACCTAATGGTGGGGATAGGGATTTGGAGGCTGGGAAATAATATAGATGCTTTGATGATACATTTGATGTAGTCCATGGGAAGTCTAAAGATGTTAACATCTTACCTTGTACAGTTTTTGCTACTTTCTTGACAAGGGCAGGCTTACTATCTTAATTTCCAGAAACTTAATTGTACGTCATCGGATTGCAGGTGTCAGGAATTACCACAAGTTTTTGCTTATACCCCTTCATTTTATTTTCTCATCCTAACATGGCATATTTTTTCCCCCCTAATTGGTATTGCAATACTCTTTCCATTATTATTGTTTCTTCTTAGTTGTAATTCTGCAATTTGAGGCTGAAATGCCACCCTGATTTGAAATGGGTTGGTATATATGATCAGACACTCTTAGATTCTCAGCAATCAACATCCACTATGACAAAAAATATGAGTTTGAGCATGGTTTTTTTTCCCCTCTCTGAATCTTAATTATGTTGAAGGATAGTTTGAATGTGTTTTGCCGTTTTAACTTATTTCTCTGGATTATCAAGCTAGGTTTGCACGCAGTTGGTTTACTGACTAAAATCAGAATAAGCAAAGCAACATAGAAATTTTCAAGTATAAACCATCTAATTATTCCTTGGGCTTACCATGTATATATTCTTAAATCTTTGTGTAGATATATGGTATATTACGTTTCTGGTTCTCTGCCCTTGAAAGAAAGGCACTTCCCTGGTGTTAATATATAGTGCTATATGCTCTCCCAGGGCATATCAAATCTTGAAGACACTAAGGCAGCAAGATCTGTACCGGGATGTTTTTCTGTGTCTTGTTATAGCATGTAATTCCATATGCATTTCCACTTTCTAAAGGACACTGTCCAATCAATAGTCAATTGAAAATCTTCTTGACACCGTACAGTTGATTATTTTGACGTTTTGATGAGATTGAAATTGTCTCTATTATTTCAGCAATGTTGTGAATCATGGATCTCAGAGTGTAAGTACTGTAATATTGATGTAAAGTAAAGACTACTGATGCCAGAATTTTGAAGTCAATTTTCCTATTATTCCGTTTTAACTGACTAATCATGACTGCATAAATGCTGCTTGCTTGCAAAGTCTTTAGTTTAATACTCCACTGATCTTATTCTCATGTGTATGCTTCCAGAAACTTGTGAAGTCACTTCATAGTGGCCGTAACCTTCCCACTGTATTGCAGTCTCTGGGATGTCTATCACAACATGCTGTTGTGGTATTCAGAAACAGGAAAATGAGATACTATCATACATACGGAATAGAATTTTTGAGGCAAGTTATTTCCTTGATTGATCAGATAGTGACTAGTTTTCTCTCTCTCTCTTGCTGAGATGATCCTGTGAATTTATGGTTATGCTTCATTTAATTTATTATGACTATATCTGTTGCAGAACAAAACGTATGGAGATGCTGTTGTGGTAGATGAGAAATCTGGAAGCAATGTCTCCTTCCATTGCAAGTTGAAAGTAAATTTCGTTATCTAAGTTCATCAGTGAAATGTTGATTGTCTTTTCTTAAATATGAGTTCATGTTGTTTCTCCAGACTCACCTTTTGTTCTATTAGGTATACACCGTGGTTTTTGAGTCTTTAATTTTGAGTCTTTGTATCGTGGTTTGGTTTTTGATTATTAAAATTGAAGTGCAAGGTTGGAGGGTAAATAATTGTAATGAATTTTTGCTATATTAATCCGCTGCTTCTTGCTGCTTACCCCTCATGTTTATGCAAAATTAGGCCAATTTTACATTTCGAACAAAAAATGAAGTTTCTATGGCCATTGTGTTTGACTTTTACTTCAAGCCTCTTTCTTTTCCTTTCCTGGCTCCCGTTAACAGCTACTCCACCATATCTTCTCTACAACTACAACCCACAGCCACCATCCTAGAGGATATTTGCCTCAATCATCTCTGTATCAAATTAATGGACATTTGGTTTCAAAAAAAATAAAAATAAATTAATGGACATTTTGGACCCCAAATTCTTGCTGAATATATCAGAAGAAATAGGAGAAGAAACAAGCTAGTGCTAATTAGGTTTTGCCAGATCAATAGAGTTAGATGCATGAGAAGCTTAAATTATATAGCAGTGTTGATGTTGTGCATTGTAAATTGTTCATATGAGGTGCTTTAAGTCCCCACATAACTTAGGATGTTTGAGTTGGATTGATTTAGCAGTGGAATCCTTCACCGGGAGAAGCTTTTATGTTTCACAGCTGGGATAAGCAAGATGCTTTTTGGACCCATGGTCCTAGGTTGCATCTATCTATCTGATTGATGTCTGTCTGCCAGTCTGGAGGTAGGAATGTATGTATCGGCAAAGAATTAGGTGACTGATAAAGGTCTGCTGGGAGGAAAGAGAAACTGGTGTTGTCTGGGTGGACTGGTGGTGATGGTTCTTGCTTGGCAAGCTGAAATCAGGGTCAAAAATTATGATTTAATTGAACATAGAGGTTATTATGTTATTTATCCATTTTAATATCAGTGCAGCTCACTCTCTCTCTCTTTCTCTCTCTGTTTAAAAAAAAAAACAATTATCTGCAATCTCGTTTATTCAGGCCAGCCGGATTTTCATAAGCTGGTGGTTTTGGAAGGGAAAACATCAAGTGAACTATTCTTTTAGTTATAGCATCTCAACTATCTGCTGTGTGGAGAATTGTTTTCAGATAACCTGAGGTCATCCTATCATTTTTTTAGATTACCAACTTAAGCCAATGGGGTGACAATTGCTTGTTATCAAGACCAATGACATTGGCTTAATTTTATGCTCCCTCTGTCCCAATATAATGGCAACACTTGCTTTTTCAAGGTTAAACCTCACAAACTTTGACCGTAAATTTTAACCAATATATACAATAAGTTGTTATGTGAAATTTTTTATCTTCATCTCTATGCATTTTCAACATCGTCAACCTTTGAAATTTGTATTTGTTCATAACCAGAAGTATTAATAGTCAAAAACGTGTCTTGGAGACCATGAAAAGGCAAGTGTTGTAACTATTGGGGACAACGGGAGTATTTCTTTTAATTGGCTTAGCTGGAGAAACTTGGTTTGCATATGACCAGTTGCGGAGGATTTCTATTGGTCCCTATGACTATTTCATGGTGATTACTTAGTGACATGGTCTTGTATTTTAACATTCGGGGTTACATACAAGGCCAGGTCATTTTGTACTTTGTTCATGTAGGCGTAAGCATGTATCTATTATAATTCTTTACTTATCAGTAATGCTCTACTTTTAATGCTCTACTTATTATAAAAAAAAATTATCAGTTTCACCAAAAAAATTATAATGCTCTACTTATCAGTTATCACCTTATGTATAAAAATTTGTCTTCTGATTTTAACTTTTGTTGAATCACTTATGCTTCTTTAGTCATTTGTAGTTTGTTCATATTGGTACCTTTTACAACAACATAACAAATCCGTCAAGCTTATTATTTTGTTTGCTGTTAAGGTTTGTAGGTCATAGAGGATAGCACAGTATTGAACAAAACTTTGAAATCCAGCTAACCATTAGCATTAGCTGGAGTGGCGGAGTTACTTTTAGGAACAATGACAATGTGAACGTGAGACTTAAGGATTTGGAATCATTTCACTTTTCATTACTTCAAGTTTAATAAATTGGTTAGAAATAGGAACATATGAATTGTAGATATATGGATCTGGAATGAATGAGCATTAGTTTGTTTTATACGAGTGAGAGAGATATGGACCCATGTATATGCTTCCGAGTCTCTTTTATGAAGTTAATCAAAAAGATACCAGGCTGTATTATCCACTTTTCCCCTTATGTCTCAAAATATTAATGCATCACGGACTCATGGCACTGTATGAGTTTTCTTAATGTTTGTATTGTCTTTGCTACATGCTGTTAAGTGCTACATATACAAGAATATCTAGTTCTAGACCCTACCTCTTGACTATTCTGCTTTTGTACTTCTCTCGCAGATTTATGGGCTGAAAACACTAGTCAAGAGTGTTTTACCAAAGAAAGAAAATAATGGGAAAGTACAAATTAGTAACTTGTTGGATATTTTGTCCAAAGTGCTACTGACAGACGATTTTGCTGATGCTGCAACAGTATGGTAATTTGTCTCGTCACTGCTGCTTCATCTTGGCTTTACATGCTTATGGACTATTTGCTGAGTTTCATGTTTGACACCATGCTTATGTTTAATAACAGTATTGATGTATGTCTAAACCAAAGAATAGCATGTTCTATTCAACCTTCTGAACATCCTTCAACTACTAATACCCTTGTGATTTTTCTCAGAACAAGAATGCTTGCATTTGAAAATCAAGTGCCTTATTTTACAATGTTTTTACTCTGTGAACTTGTTTGTGTGTGTGTGTGTGTGTGTGTGTGTATGCTGGAAGGGTGGGGGCACACTTTCTCTGTTTTGTAAATTGCGAAAATGATAGTAAAGGAAGACCGGAAGAACTTGTTTGAGGCTACTCTTTAAGAGTATTGTTTTCTTAGGGGTATCTTTTGATGATGTGATGCGTGGTTGAATTGTTATTTACTGTATGGATCTCTGTTAGGGTACACCTTGCCCTCTTTTTAATGAATATTTTCTTTTTTTTCAAAAAAGTAATCTTTTCTAACAACAACAACAACAACAACAACATCGCCTTACTCCCAATATGATTTGGGGTCAACTAACATGAATCTTCATAAGGAAACGTCCGACAAAGAAAGTAGGACATAACAAGATAACTAGTTTAAAAAGTTAGATGAAAGGTGTGTAAAGTGAGAAAAAGAAAGAGCATCCAAGTAAAATTTAAGAGAGTTTTACAAGAGTACTAAGAATAAAATTTTAAAAAGCCTCTCAAAGGTCTAGTTTGTTAACAGGAACCCTTTATGGAAATAATGATGCAAATTTGGGATGCTTTTATTTAGCCCAAAGTTGAATTAAATGAGGAGTATTTAAATTTGGGTTTATTCTTACATCATATACTTTTTTTAATATTGTCTGTCTGCCTAAGTTATAAATTTATAAATGCAGTGAAAATGACATGGCTCACATTAGATTAGCAGCTGCTAAGGCTGTTCTGCGGCTTTCAAGACGGTGGGAGATACATATTTCACCCCAATTATTTCAGTCAACTATTCTGATGGCAAAGGTATGGAGCTTCTGATGTGCAAGTGTATACTGTTGGCAGAGACCAGTGAACAATATCTTTAAAATAACTTCACTTATCTGACTATTTGATCAAAATCTGTCTCTTGTTCTGTTAACTATTCATAATAGTTTATTTCTTTTATGCCCTTGTTATCCAAGCCTTTGACTTCTTCAAGAGAATGTTTTAGATTATTTTTCATGTATTAATTCTACAATAGAATAACTACAAATAGCTCTTCAGCTTTTTCATCCACTGCCCTTTTCTGATACTTGACAAAGAATTATACTTCTGAAAATAATACACATGTGCTAATCTTGAGATATCCTGAAATATTATTAGTAATTTAGTATTCTTAAGATAAGGCATTAGGTATCCAACACTTTGAGTTGTTCAAGAGAATGTTTTAGATTATTCTTCATGTATTGATCCTACATTAGCAAAACTAAAAAGATCTCTTCATATTTTCCATCCACCTCTCTTTTCTGATACTTAAATGAATTATACTTCTGAAAACAATACACATGCGCTATCTTGAGACGTCCTGAAATATAGTAATTTTTCTCAAGATAAAGTAAAGTTAGAGAATGATTAGGGAAAGATTGTCCTACTGACCTTTATTTAATAGATTAGGATATGGATAGTGCAAATATTATCAAGGGCATAAAGGTGAAGTCGTATCCATAAATTGAGGGGCTGAGACAATGTAACTATATTTTTTTGACAGTGGGGATTATTCAAGACATTCAAGATTTGCATCTTTATCCGAGGAAGCCAATTCATTACTCACTTGGATGTAAATTTTATTCTGAAAATAAAAGTAATATGGATTTATGGTAGTCTGAGGTGGCCTTTTTTTTTTGTGGGTGGGGGGGGGGGGGGGGTTGGCCTTTTTTGGTTGAGGATCTTGAGGAATGTTTTTCGTGCTACTCTTTATTGGATAATTAAATCCTAGTACTTTGCTAGGACTGGTAGATAGACTGAAAACATTTAGAGTCCTGCACTAATCCTGTCCTCCTAAAACTTGATAAGATTGCAAATTTTGTTGTTCTGAGAGAAGAATAATGAAGATGCATGAGATTAAAAGTGTTTCTCTGCCTTTATGGTTTGGTTATTGACTTAAAAAAAACTACAGCTACTGTCTGTACATTGTGCTAGTGGTAACACCCCTAGTATCATTGCAGGACACTTCATCGTTTGCACGTGAAGCATTTCTTGATAAAACTCACAAGTTACTGAAAGGATGTGCTGCCTCAAGTAAAGTAGCTTGTGCATTTCCTTTGGCGGCATCTGATTGTGTCAAAGATCTGCAAGATAAGGTTTACCATCATTTCGGCAATAGCTTATATATTTACTTAAATTACAGCTAACTTAGTGTAATCTGCTTGTCAGTCATTAAATTATTTGATAGAGTTCATCAAGGAAAACAGCAAAGCTGCTCGCACTTGTTCTACTTTGGGCAAAGAAGGATCAATGACTGATAGCCCAGCTTACACAGTGGTGTTCTTGCTCCATGTTCTTGCTCATGATGCAGGATGTCCACCTGTAAACTCTCACAATGAAGAGCATACTGCTCAGTTTTGCAGGTAGTTATATAATCTATGTTTCATGAGGCAATTATATCACAATGCATGTGCTTGAGCTGGTCTTTGTTGCAGGCCACTTCTTCTCCTTTTGCATGTGTTGGTTAACTCTCAATTTGTTGACGGGGACTTGGATCTTGCCAACAAAAACTTTCTGTATTTGCAAAGTATTTTTCGGGCCATCAGAAGAGCAGAGGATGTTTTAGATCCTGAGAAAACACCTGTAAGTTTTTTGGATATAATTTTTGTTTTTGTTTGTTTTGTTGTATTACTGATAATTGAAAGTTTTATTTTTATATGTTGCAGAAGCTGCATATGTTAGCAGAGATTAGACTGTCAGTTTTAAATTCTCTTAAACATACTTTCATTAATTTGTCCCGTGCCCCTGGACTAGTTCTTCTTCCATCATCGCTGTATAGAACTTTCATTAACTTTCATCAACCTTAGAATATGTTTATAATTGATCATTGCTGACTCCCTTCCTAATATATATTTTTTTCAGGATAATTGCTTTTCAGTAGTATTTCAGGTCAATGATAATTTTCTGAAAATGCTTGTTCAAGTCTTTGAATGTGATTTTATTCAGGTATGTCATATTAGTATTCAGTTTTTAATTTGTTTTTGGGACTAAAGGAAAACTATTGATCTCATTGCATTTTGTTGCTCAGTTGTCCAGCTCAACTGTTAAGCGCAGTCGGAAATACCTGAGAGATGGTTTGCAAGGTCAGAATGCCCTTGAGTTACCCATGTCTAAGCAAGTTGGACTGTCAAAAAATAGGACGGCAGACAAAAAGGTTGCCGAGATAGAGATGGCCTCAAATTGTGTCCTTGAAGCATGCCCTAAAGGAAGACAACAAAATGCAGTAGATAACTCTTCCGTTGGAACACTACAATTGCAAGTTGGTTCATCAGTTATTGAAGAGGTTGAGGCAAATATTTCTGCAGATATTGTACATTTACCCGCAAAAGAGAATCAAATCGATTCTGAGTCTGCAACTTTGGAACTCTTTGAAATTGAATCAGATATTTCTACTCAAGAGGTTGATGTCTCGTTGAAAAAATCACCTCAGAATGAGAGGAAAAGGAAAAAAGTCTCTGATTTCACAGAAAATCTGGGTCACTGTGAAACAAATGTCAGATTAAGTTGCAGCTCAGGCGTAAGTATTTATTCAGACTTGATAAATTTCATTTTTCTGCTGAATATATTTTTGTGCCTTGCTATAGTTGGTGTGCATTAGAAGTTGCTAATTGTGAAGTAGGCTTATAAATCTGAGTGCAATTAGTTTGTCGTAGAAATCTTCTTTTACTGATTGGCGATATTGCACTTCTTAATAGTTGTCATTGCCTTTTTTCTTTTCCAAAGAATTATACAAACTTCTTTACTCAAGAAGCTGAATGATGAAGGACCTTGTCATGAAATGAGGAATATTTTCTTCTTTAAATTTTGACTACTTTGACTGTATTCTCTTTCCTATATTATCTAAAGTGGAACATTTTCCTGCATAAAAAGATTATGTACGCAGATAATTTTCCTGGCATGCAATGACCTTGGTTCTATGACCCTTTTACTCTGTTGGATTTTTTTTAATTTTTAATTTTTGTATTTTTAGACTGATTTTTGGATAATATCCTTCACTTCCTGCAAAGAAATGACCTGTAAAACTGCCCATCTAGCTATCGATAGGTTGGCTTGGCTTATTTGTATTTGATTTGGTATGAGGACATATTAATTGGCTTTAATTTTGATTGATCTGCATAATTCATTTTTGATTGCATGTCATGATCTTCTGTTTCATTGTGATTGGAATTTTTATATGCTTTCTCTGTATGCAATACTGGAATCCTTGATCAATCTTATCATCACCTGATTGTGAAGTTTATTTTTTACAGGGGTCAACTGTATCCCTTCTCCGGCAGCGGTAAGTTGTCGAATTCTATATGTTGTAGGTGGTTTTGACATGGTTAAATGTAGTCTCTCTTTCCTTTATCTCTCTGTTTCTATTAAGGTTTTGTTTGGTGTGGTTGCTTTCAGTATGCTGTTGTTTGCGAGCATCTAATGCTGCTCATTGCTCTGTTTGGAGTTGAATCACATATTTGAATTAATTACAGATTATATCAACTTAGAAGTAAATATATGAAATAAGATGCAAAGCTGAAGGTCATCCAAAAATGTTTTTAATTCTTGTAACTTGATTGTCTTTGATCTGTGACTGAATTTTCCATATGACTATTATTTATCATTGAGCATTAGACACTCAGAGAATGTCCGGAGGACTTTTTACATTCATCATCTAAGTAGATGAGTTGAATGCTGTACTCCCTCTTTTTATTGTGGTGACACTTCATGTGCTTTTGCAGAAGTTAAGGGTGTCTTCAGTGGTACGAAGTACATTCCTGAACATGATCGGGTCAAATGTGTGCTACTTTTAATCATTTTTTTAAAAAAAAAGATTTACGGAGTATTATTTTCATACTAAGACTTGCAAAAAATAAAAGTACTTAAAATTTTAGCTGTGAAGAAGTACCTGAAAGGTACATCAGGAATACTCCATTCATGTCACCAAAGACCTCTCTCTTTTTGGTATACAGATGAACTGAAAGTTTCTACTTTGCTTCACTAAATGTTGGCATTTTCTGTTTTGAGAGGATACTTGTCCTCTGTCATGCACAGATGTGTCTCGTCTTCTGAAACTTGTATGTTCCTGTAATGTTCAGTCAGTGTGGTGTTTATAGGTTGGACACTTAGTAGTTGTAACGAGTTCCTTGGATAGCTAAATCTTGTATGTCTGAGATACCGGTATGTTGAACTTGCCAAAATATGCATATTATATGCACCACTTAAGGTTTTGAGAAGTTTATCTATTTATTTTATGAATCATTTCCTCAGTTAGTGCCTTATCAATCAATCAATCACTTCCTCAGTTAGTGCCTTAGTGGTATATTATTCTCCTTAAGAAACTTGTTAGTGGTTGTAGAGTGTTTATGTACAGATTTCTAACATAGTCATGATATCACTTGTGCAGCGGTCCCAAAAAACAGTGTTCTGATGACATTGGAAGTAGAATTACCACTGTTTCAAGAGCAGGCGGTGCTAAATCACAAGGATCAGGAACCAGTCAGCGAAATATTCTGTTAGATAGAACAAACTCATTGTCTGGTATATATATCTCCTACATAGTTTTTTAAACTCATTTGGAGATGTTGGCTAACTTGTTTACATTTGAAATGCAAGCAGCTGCTTCTGAGTTGATGTGATTTTGTTTATTCTTTTTTAGTCCAGTTCTTCTGTGCACCTTGTAATCTAACCCTTAATTTCTCAATTCTAAAGTGAATGTCTTGATCTAAATTGAGAGCAAAGTATGGTGTAGATTACTAGATTAACTGAATAAGCTAAAACTAATGATAAATTTCAATTCTCCATAGCTTCATTTGATTTTAATCTTTGCTTAATATTAAAACATCCCCAATTTTATGAATATTATTATCTGCTTTTGCTTTTGTTGACTTTACTGTGCTACCCTATGCTCTAAACTCAGTGACTATTGTTGCTGATATTTTAAGTAGTAAGCATGTTGACCATTAAATGAATATGTTTTCTATTCTTCTTTTTCTTGATTGCCTTAATTTTTTCCCCCTTAATTTGCTTTTATACCCTCAATATTTACTTTTTTTTTCCCCTAAATGAATATATGTCATTCTTTCACGCAGTGAATGGCTTGCTGAAACATTCTCAGCCTAAGAAGAGTTGTCTGGGACTCAAGGTATCTATAGACACTTCAGAGTCCGATGTTTCTCATGAGAACAAGGATGCGGTAACTCGGTAAGTCCTACTCAGCCTTCCCATACATTTTTAAATTGTCTTGCTGAAGCTTACCAAGGGTGAATTAGCTATCTACTTAATCATTATACACTTCGAGATTTTATTTTGGGGGAGATTGTGGGGAGACAGAAGTGCAAAAAGCTTTTGCCTTGGGTTTGGTTTTGCTTGTTCGGTTTCTGAGGCTATGTTATGTGATGGTATAACCATGAACTTCTCATTGCTTTGGTTATGTATTGAAGTGTAGATAATTTTACGCTTATCCATTTGAATCTTCGGCTATTTTTTTTGTCAATCTTACATAGGTTTGAATTCACAACCTTACTGTACTTTTGTGTTCATTGCAGATTGCCTTCAGAACTCGGAGACGGAAAGTTTAAGTTATTAACTTATGTTTGCTACATACTAGTATCAGACACGTGTATTCCTGAGTAGTGCAGTGCATAATTATTGACATGTAAGCTTCTGTAAAGCTAATAGCTTTCCATATATATATAGGGTCCTTCTGTAAATGTCCTATAATCAGCATCACTGCTGTATTTATACCCTTGCTAAAGTTTATAGAAAGGACCGATTTTGGTGCTATCTTGCCGTGTAAATACAACATTTTGTTAGTCCAAGACATTGAGAGCATCTTGTATCGTGCTCTCAAACGCTACATAATTCTAACTTTTACAGGGGAAGAGCTGGAAGCTTTTGATGTTCGACAACAAGTCTCAGTAAAAATTGATAATATAAGAAGTATTAACAGTCTCAAGACTCTCAACTATGAGCTATTTAGTACCATTTGTTTTTTTTTTTTTTCTTAAACTCAACATACTATTATAACTGGGACATTATGACGACAATAATTTGTAACTAATTCTTACTCAATATACTCAAAGCAATTTATCAATTTCTCTACGAATTATAGTCATAATCTCATACGAAGTACAAATTATGACGACAATAATTCGTAGAGGAATTGTGAAATTGTTTGAAGAAGAGCTAAACTGTCAATTTGTCTATGTGAAAATATTTCAATATTGGTCTCATTATTTAAGTTATTACGAGTACATTTTTTAACTTGAATTTTTGAATTATAACAATGGCATTATTTGCTAAGTTAATAGTAAAGCATGTAGTTATCTAGCCATTGGAAGCAAAAGATAAAAGAGGAGTGTTGCATTATCCTTCTGCTGCAGGTTTGAAGCAAACCTAAAGCCTTAGATTCCAAGCTCGATGCCTTAAATTGCAAACAAATTTTTTTTTTTTAATTTTTTTTTTTTTGAAACATTAAATTGCAAACATAGTTTCTGCAGAAGTCTATAAAAGAAAAATTATAATGCAATGACTCGCCAAAAACTTTGTTTCGATTATGAATTTATGACAACCTTGTTATGAGTCTCTCCTATATTTTATTTATTCTCTCACACATTTTTCTACTACCTTGCTTCTTATTCATAACCATGCATCATGAATGTATGGCTACGAGCCTATGGCTTATCAATTACCATGCTCCAGTTTTGCTGTATCCGTAATAAATGTAATTGAAGTTCGTGGGTTTAAATGTTACATGAAATTCAATTTCACCCGTTTAAAATTTCGATTAGATTTAAGTATAATAATGCTTTCTTTAGCTAAATATTAGTGAAGAAAAGAGAGATTATTCAATTTCACCTGTTTAAACTAAACACTTTCTAAAATTTCGATTAGATTAAATTATAATAATGCTTTCTTTAGCTAAATATTAGTGAAGAAAAGGAAGAGAAAAGAGAGAACGATGATATTTTTCAATGTTTGATCCCCTTTTTCTCTAAAGTATTTGTGTGTTAAAAAAAAAAAAAAAAAAAAAAAAAAAAAAAACTCTAAAGTATTTGTAATCATTAACCTAAAACAATTCTTTTACTCCCTCCGTTCCACAATAATGTTCCTATTTGGAATCTTTGATTTTTTAAAAATAAGAGAGAATCTTCTTAATTTCTCTCAATTCATAAGAATAAATATAGTCATGTGGGATATAGTTTGATTCGTCTTGATGAGTACATTATTAATATTAACTTTTATAATTTTTGCTAATGTGATATTAAAGATATTTGTGGTCAAAGATGGGTAAAATCTTATATCGATTTACGTAAACAGGAACATCATTATGAAACAGAAGGAGTATTATCTCTACTCCGTATCATATTATTTGCAAATAGAGAATATGATAATATTCTCGTATATATTCTGTGCATATCTTTTAAAAATAGAGAATATGATAATACTCCCTTCGTTTTTTTTATTTGCATCACTTGCAAATGTGCGGAATATTAAGAGAATGAATTTGATATAATATAATGATGTGAGTAGATGAATAATTTATTATGATAAAAATAATATGGGGACATAAAAGTGAAAGTATGTGAGAGGGTAGTGGGGACCATGAGAGAGAGAAATGATAAAATAATTTGGGTGGGGTTTAAAATGATAGAGAGAAGTAATAAAATATAGTATAAAGTTACTATTTATAGAAGTGATGCAAATAAAAAAAACGGAGAGAGTATTATTTTTGTGAAGGGATATATGAAATGATAATATTGTTGGTGAGTGTTAATTCAAGAGGTAAAGATAGATAGAATTGACCATTTAAAAAAGAAAGAAAACTTTTGTTACAAATAATCTAAAACATCCTTTTTTTTTACCAATATTGCAAATAATATACTTTCCAAATACTTCGTACTCAAAGAAAATTTCATTTTTTTTCAAAAATAAAAAGGAAAAATACACTTTAATAATCCCAACTTTGCCCAATTTACTTTAAATAATCCCAACTTTTGATTATTCTACAATAATCTCAACTTTCACCTGCGCTTTCTTTTTTCAATCCCAAACCGGTCAACAAAAGTCAACAACCCATTATTCTAGGTTACCCAACACGTGTTAACACGTGATTGGGTTACAAATAAAATAAAATAAAAGGAAAAAAAAAATTTAAAAATCCAAACCACCAGCCATTAGCCACCAACGGTGGCCCTTTTCCCCAGCCTACCCCCGAATCACCCCCTCCCAGCCCCCAACCACCGATTTTCGCCTCCCAAGTCCCAACCACCCTAACACCGGAAATCGGCCCCCCCACTCCAACCCCACCTCCGAAACCGGCGTCCCCTCCCTTCCCACACCACCGAAACCGGTCGTCCCCCCCTTCCCTAAACTCATATTCGACCTTCTCCCTTCCCACACTGTAATACCCCGTATTTTTATACATATATTAATTTAAAGTATTATTGTACGACGTATTTAAATAATTTGAAATGAATTATTTATGGTATTTTAATAATTTAAAAGGTTTATTTTAATTAAAAATCCATTTCTATATATTTATTTGGTTTTGAAAATATTTTATTTCTTTATTTAGAAACTTTGGGGCATATTTAATTTATAAAAAGAATTTTTAAAGTCAATGGAATTTTAAAGAAAGTCAAATGTCAATTTAAATGGGAATGGGGATCATTAAGGGTAAAGGGAAATTAAGTTATGAGGGTTTTGAGAGGGAGTATAAATACCAATCTTATGAGCAAATTAGACTTTGTCCAAGGTGGAGAATACCCAAAAGTAAATTCTCTTTCTCTCTCCTCTTATTTTCTTTCCCCTTAATTTTCCCCCTCCCCTTCTCACTATGCACGACACACACACACAAGCACAACCACCGCAAGGGTGGCCGGTTGCCACCAACACCACCGACCGGCCACCACCAGCACACACCGGCAGCAGCAGCTGGTGGTAGGCGGCGGCAGCTGTCCTCCCTCCCTCTTGTGCATGCGGGTTCGAACAAAAGAAAAAAAAAATTCTTGCATCAATTTTTAATTAGCCTTGATTAATTATTGTCTTGGGTATTGTGTGATGATTTTATAATGTTTTTAATGATGTTTAATTCACAAAATTTTCAGGTTTGGTTTTTATATGAAAAAACCTCCAAATTGGTAAACCCTAAGTTTCTAAATTGATGTTTATTGATGGAATTTAATGGTGGTTAATTAAAACTATTAAAATTAGTTTTTTTAAACTAAATTACAGCAAGTTTAAGAGTTTTTATATTGCTGAAAATTTTGTGTAGAGGCTAGAATAAAGTTTTCTTGAAGGTATTTTAATTACCCATTAATTGGGAATAAAAGTAGATGGTTTAATTTAATTTTCAGTATGTTTAAGGTTTAAAAGTGTTTTAAAGAGTGTATATATTGCTGGAAATTTAATATGAATGAGTATTAATATCTCTTTGTAATTGTGGGTTGTAGGAAACTTCCAAGTGAGTGATTTCGTGTAGTCGTGGCGATTTTGAGATCATATTCGAGGTACATACGCATACTCGATATTATTTAAGCGTGTAGAAGCTTGCTAGGATTTATTTTTATGATTTTAAAATTAGTATCATGTTAGGAACTTGTTGGAATTGGTGACTTGAATTGAATTGATTGAGTTGGAATGATTCTTGGTGAAATATTGATGAAGTATGATTGGTTGAATTAATTATTAATTTGAATTGGCTGTTAAGATATATATGTAAATATTATGCTTAGTCAAAGTGTATAATTAGTTTCCTTAATTGTAGCCTAGAATAGGGAATTTGATAACTCTGTATATTGTATATATTGAAGGCTAAGCAATGAGAATACTCACGGAATATACTTTCTTCATGGTATCAGTAGTCTAGGGCATTCTTCCGCTGAACCCTAGCCTTGTTCCACCCCTCATCTTCTCCTTCTTTTCTCCCTTTCTTTCTTCTTCCTTTGCACAACCACCATGTCGAACTCTAAGAACTCGTTTCATCCGGCACTCGCTGTTTCTAATATCAAAAACAACATTCCCATCATCCTTGAAATGGAGAACGTGCGGTATTTTACATGGGCGGAACTATTCAAAATTCACGCTCGTTCACATAAAATATTGTTATTAAACCATACTTATATTGTTGGCATGTTTAGAGGCTCATTTGATTAAACTAAATGTTTAATTTGGATTAAAATATAAAAAGGGAATTTTATTTTGGTTTATATAATTTTTATTGATGCTATAAGCATAGGAATTGAGCTAGTAAGTGTCTTAGTACACATGAATAGAAGGAAATGTGATGTCTAAGTGCACTTAAGGTGTTTTAAAGACCGAGGGATAGGATTTGCGGTGCATTATGCGCTTAAGGTGTTATTTAACAACACCGAGGTAGTTTAAAAGGATTCAACATTAAATCATTTATGGTTACTAATAATTCAAGAATTAAATTGGAATGTTTGATTACTTGAATGATTTATGTTGATTGATTATGTTGTGGATTGAAAGTCATCACCAAGTGTAAAATATGTAAACAACGTAAATTGAAAGAGATTGCGCACAAAAACTCTTGGGACGTATATACCTAGAGTATGAACATATGGGGGGAGTTATGTGAATTTATATTTGATCATAACTTCTACTGGGAGTACAAGACGCTGTATTTTTTATTTTATGCGCTGGACGTCCTGTCACTTCATGTGACATTTATGCCTACCCGAATAGCTCTCGGAGTAGTTTACCTCAATTTATTTGGGGCAGGGATTTGGTGGGAAACCCGTTCGTTGCGTAATCAAATTAAATAAGAAATTTAATTATCCATTGATTGTGTTGTATGTTGTATGCTTGTAAACAGGTGCAATAAGGTAAGTTGTGTGATGCTAGGATGAAAGCATGTTAGTGTGATTCGTTTACGCTTATGTACTCATCATTGCTAATTGTGCGTTTGTATGTTTGTTTGGCCTTGTCTTTATCTTGGCCATATGACGACCCATTTCTAATGGCGAGTAGTGGGGACAAAGTAAAGGAAAGCTTTTAGGTGATAAAGCATATTCATGATGGGCATGAGTGAAAAGCGAATCTTGTTTAATTCTTATAAAGATATGATGTGTTTATCTGCTTTGATTATTATATATATTTGCTTGTGAGATTAACACAATGGTTTTAAGTATTTGTTTGGTTTTTAAAAGGGCCTACAATGGTTCCAAGTTGTAGATTGATTTTGTTTGACTTTACTTTCGTTTGGTTGACTTTTGAAGTTGGTTTTATTTTGAATGGTTTTTAAAACAAGTCTTTCGCTGTGTGTCTTTGATAATTTCCTTAGCCGTTATCACGGTGGTGGTAATATCTTAGAATTTCCTAATTCGTATTTTAAAAAGGGCAAAATAGGTATTTTAAAGGAAAGAAATTTCTAAGGTGTTATACACACCGCCGAAACCAACGCCCCTTCAATTCCCACACCGCCGAAACCGGCTGTTCCTCCCTTCCCTCAACCCAGAAACCGACCTTCTCTCTTCTCTCCACCCAAAAACCGACCTTCTTTCTTCCTCACCTTCGAAATCTGCCCCAAGCTCCAACGTTGCTTACGGTTTCGGGGCTAGGTTAATCGGGGTAGAGGTGTCGGAAATTGGTGGTGGGCGCCGGAAAACGGAAATCAGGGTCGGAAATAGGGCTGGGCTAGGGAGGCTGTGGCCACTGGCGATGGTCATGGCAGGCTTGGCCTTTGAATTTTTTTTCTTTTTCTTTAAATGTTCTTTTTTAAAAAAAAATTTATTAAATTTTTTTTGAATCAATAA
Source organism: Chenopodium quinoa (assembly GCF_001683475.1). Taxonomy (NCBI): domain Eukaryota; kingdom Viridiplantae; phylum Streptophyta; class Magnoliopsida; order Caryophyllales; family Amaranthaceae; genus Chenopodium; species Chenopodium quinoa. The sequence continues at coordinate 2,601,125 of NW_018745080.1, read as the reverse complement.
ACAAACGACACGTGGCAATTATATTTTGTTACAAAAAAAATAATCTTTTCTCCAGGTTATCGGTAAATGGGATTGAAAAAAGAAAAACACAAGTAAAAGTTGAGATTATTTAAAGTAAATTGGGTAAAGTTGAGATTATTAAAGTGTATTTTTCCAATAAAAAAGAAACACTATTTTTATTTTTTTTGAAGACAAAACGCTCTTTATTAAAATAAAGCAAGTAGTACTTGTACATGATTTGATTAAAATTAAAGTTTTGATTTTTAAGAAGCCTAGAATAATTTCTCCTTTTACAATCCAATCTCTCATAAATTTTCCATATTACCCGACAATTCTTCATCATCATCAACCCACTTCTCCTTCTCCAGTGTTCCCCGACCCATCATGGCGAATTTGAGGACTGATGCTCCCATCTCTCGCCGTATTACCCGTGCTTTCTTGGACTTTCTCGATTCTGGTATGCTTTTCTCTCTATCTTTGTCTTTGTTTTTTTTTACGCTTTTCCATTTTTAGAGATTAATGTTGTTTTATAATTCATTGTTTCATACATTATTGTTACTTGTCATTGAGTTTTCCTGGTTGTTGATGTATTTTCTGCTGTGAATCTGTTCATCATTTTTTCAGTTTTTTAGGTTGATTTTGATTGTTGTTGGATTATGAATAAAAATCAGCTCTTGGATTGTGAAAATATGCATTTGAATCTTGCAATCACTCTCTATTGTTATAATTTTTTTATTTTTTTATTTTTTTTTTCGGAGGGGGGTTAAGGGCGCTTCATGAAGCGTTCCTTTTTGCCGGGCATTGGTGGGGGGAGTGATCTTCTAAACAATATCACTGTATGTTAGATGTTCTTCAGCCGGCGCCTCGGTGGCTGAGTGCTGGGGGTTAGTAAAGAGTGAGGTTTGCTACTGATCTTATTGAGAGTTTTTCAGGAAAGATTGTTGGAATTAAAGGTAGCCTATTTGTAGGTTAAGCATTGGGTTGGACCTAAGTACAGTACTATAGGTAGGTATAATTGAGTATCAGTTTATGGATTTGAGATATCCGAATACCCAAATGGAGCTGAGTGCTAGGCGGAAGATAGTGATGGGTGGCAATTATGGTGAGTGAGACAGGTGGTGGTTTGGTTGGTGGGGGTGGTGATTAATGGACAGGGGCGAGGCGGTGCCAGAGGGGGTGATAGGCAATTGTAAGGATTGGAGACGTTGAAGGTTTTTTTTGTTATTTGTTTATTCTTATTGTATTCGTTAAATCTAGCTATAGCCCTGTTGTTTGTTGAATTTAGCGCTGTAAATATGTCAATACTCTATTAACTGTACCCCTCTTGAATTTTAATTATGCTCTTGCTAGTCTTGGAAGGGAGGGGTTGAAAACAGCCTTTTTACATGCTTTTCCTCTCTTATTGATGGGTTTTGGTAGGCATTTGACTTGGACAGTTGGAATGAACAATTGGTCAATAAATTCCTCTGGTATCGGATTTATTATATTAAAGGTCTGTCAGGAATTGATACGAATTCAGCCTTTTAAATTCAGCTTTTTAATCGTCTGCCGTTGTGTGTGTGTGTGTGGGCGGGGGGGGGGGGACTCTGCTGGCCAAGGCTGTTGCAAGTCTTGCCACAGATCTTATATAGCAGCTGTTTATGCAACTGTAGCTTGTGTACAGCTTGACTTGATTAGCAGCAAAATGTTTTGAAACTGGTGATTGTTGGGGGATTCACATTTGTGGTTATTCGATGTATCACTTAAAAGCCTGCTATACGAAGTGTTTTTTTTTTAATTTTTTAATTTTTTTTGTATAATCTTTTACTAACTATAGATATATCTTTGCCTTGAGTCCCTGAGATATCATATTGGCTGTGGGCATAATACTACAGTACTTTTTTTAGTAAATTTCTTCTTCAGTGTTGCTTTTCTATTGGGACCATAGATATTGAAAAAATGTGTTTCTTATGAAAGCAATGTATACAAAAGCTCAAGGTGCACTGAAGTGAGAGAGGTTCTGCTGCTCCTAGGTGCGCCTCTTTGAAGTGAGGCGCACTATATGGCCAGTTAAAACAATTTGGCTGAAGTTTGCTTTAAGTGCGCCTAACCAAAAAGCCCCGCCCAGACCAATTAAGCGTAAACCCCTAACCCCCTTGCGCCTAGGCACGCTTTTTCAAACACTTATGAAAGAGATTGATTGGGGGGGGGGGAGTGTTTCTTATGAATACTCTGTTGGCCAAGGCTGTTGCAACAGATCTTATATAACAGCTATTTTTGCAACTGCACCTTGTGTACCTCCAGCTTGACGTGCGACAAAATGTACTGAAGGAGGCCATTTCCTTTGTAATTTTCTGATACTGGATATAATGGTTTGAAACTGGTGGTTGCCGGGGAGAATCAGTTGTCACATTTGTGGTTATTTGATGTATCACTCCAAAGCCCGCTATCTTAATTTTGTTTCTAGTTAATATTTTACTAACTATAAATATTTCTTTGCCTTGAGCTATCTTTTTTGGCTGTGGGCGTTATACTATAATACAAAGCACATTTTAGGAGATTTCTTCGTCGGTGTTGCTTTTCAATTGAGACCATAGATATTGAAAATAAATATGTTTGTTTTGCTTATCTCTGCGAAGTTTGCCCTTAATCCCACTACCTTACTGTGTAAACTGTGAAGGCAGATTTTTCCATACATCCTTGTAGAGTATTGGGTATAAATCATTTATCTTTATATGTGCTTGCTAGGAAAAAGGCAATTAAATGTTTTGATTACTTAATGGCATCACAGCTTGAATCAGGATATATTTTCTTTTCTTTGCTTTTCTTTTTGAAATCAATTTTGCTTTTATAGCCTTTTAGGATTTGGTGACAAGTTTCTATGCTACATACTGTCATACACTATGTGCCATAATCATTTGACATGTTTGCTTCAAATTTATCTATGTGTCTGTGTGGAGATTGAGGGTGGTTTGACTTAGGGGTTCCTGAAAGCCCTTGAATGAGTATACTCTATGATGTATAAATGTTGTTTCTATTTAATTTTTGTTAATGTTTAACAGACAAGGGCCTGCTGCACAAGAATAGTTGTCAAACATCATATTTGACTTGTATATAATTAATTATCCTATCAGCCAGGCACATTGATACGTTGATATAAAATTTGTAGCCTCAAACCCTTCTGCCTGTACTCCTGATGTGAAATTCATGTATTTATCTGTAACTTATTCAATTTTATATCCCTTTACAGTTGAACCTGCCCCCGGAGTTGATCTTGAAGGTCTTGAAGTTGCCAAAGATTGCTTGAAAGAAGTCTTCAGACTTCATCAACTGCCGGAGAGTGAGCAACCAGAACCTAACTTATTGTTAAACATTTTCAGTTCTCGGGAAAGAGATACTGAAAGTGAAGTCAGAATCAGCCGTAGCGAGGAGGCCCAACCTGGACCATCTGCGGAAAATTATGCTACTGGTGATGTTTCAGGAACATCCAAAAATCAGGTTTATGCTCATTCAATTACTTCTAGAAAATAATAATTTCTTGTCCGTTCAGTCATGTCCTACTATTGTCCCCCCCCCCCCCTCCTTTTTTTCTGCTGAGAAAAATTATATTTTTTATTTCCTATTTAAGTTAACCTTGAGATTTCATTCTTGTCTTGGTAGGGTAATGTTGAAGTGAGGGAAAGCAGTGATACAGGTATATATTTTTTAACCTCTGTAACATTCTGCCATGGTGTTTTGGTTTCTGTTGGATATAAAATCTGTCTTCCCCTGACAAAGCTATGTGGGTATACAGTCATTGTAATGCAATTCTATTAAATAAGGAGAATTTTCATAATGGGTAATGAGGTTTTGCAAAATTCCAGTTCCGGTACCTTTGTTTTGGATATCCTATACTCCTACTTTTGGTATCTTGTGTTCAAAATTTAGTTCCACTTTAAAGTTGTTGATACACTTTAGTCGCTACTTGGGAGGATTTGATTCCTGGATTATATGGGCTACAGATTTTTGTGCATTTCATTCTGCAAATAAGAGTGATATGGTAAAAGACTTACAAGATTTGCAACCTTTTCCGTTATGATATATCTAGTTGGGATAAGAGTAGGACTTGTTCCTCTATCTTTCTGACATGTCTTATTTAGGTATGAAGGAATTTTGCATTTGTGTCCCCTCTTTAATATAGTTTCGTATTTATTTAATTAAATAACTAGCGTTTGGGCCTTGGTGATGCCCCGAATTATCACATGAATAACATTTATACTCTAATGCATGAATGACATGATATTATTTTTTTAATTTCATTTTTGTATCATTCATTTTGAAAGGATGACCTGCAATATGGTTTAGTCTAGTGGTCAAGACTTTATTGTTTAAACTTTAGATTGCGGTTTTGAATCTTGCATGTTTCAAAGTTATTAACTTTATTGACAAAACTTGCTTAGGAACATTTATTTGTATATAGTATAGCTCGTTGAATCAAGGTTTATAAATATATGAACATACGTAAGAAAGCTGTTTTATATAGTATAAATTACATAAATTAAAAGATCCATTGAATGAAGGAGTGCCACATGGCACATAAACTTGTATAGGAACGCATTTTAATAAGTATATAGTAAGATAACAATACATTGAAGCCTTTTATTTTATATAAAGAAAACTTTGATTGATTATGAAATGTCCCTCAACATGTGAATGTGAACATTTTGAATGTAATTGTTTCCTTGACAATGTAAATTATGCCGTACTTTTCTCTATGCCGCCACCACTTCTTTTGAGTTTGACAAGCTCCCAAATATTCAAGGTTATTTTATCACTGTTGTTTTGATTGATAATTGCCTTTGCAGGGGTGTCTAAAGATGAACTTTTTGGGCAATTTTTTGATGCTTTAGAAAAAATCCGATTCTTCAGGACAACACCAAATGGAGATGATGATCACGTATTGCTAGATAGAGCAACAAGCATGTTTCACGATGCTGTCAATGTATGCAACTTTTGACAAGTTTTGAATTTATATACCATTTTCTTATCAGAAGAGTAAGCCAATATGCGTGTATGTCTTTTGGAGAATGTTACCGGCCGCTGATTTTTGCACCATGAGAGGTGGCATTTTGGGGGTTTGATGGGTCAATTTGGGTGTTGCTTAATGTTCATGCATTTATTTGCATCTATCCATTTAAGAACTGAATCAAATTCGTTGACCAAATATGTGTGGAAAAAGGCGGGTGGGTGCTAGAAAAAGGTGATCACTGATTAAAGGACCGGTAAAGTGGTAATATATTATTTGAATAATATATTGCATGTCCTAACATCTATATACCGAGAGGCCGTTTGGTTCGCACAAGGTAAACAAAATGCAGTCAACAAAGGGAAAGGAGGAGAAAGGAAAGCTAATCCCTCATTTTTGTATTGTTGTTTGTTTTACATAAACAAAGGAATCACATTTGCAACCACCACTACTCTCCTCCTTCTACAATCAACCACCACTACCCCTTAAATCTACCATTCACCTACCACCACCCTTGAATGCCGGCGACCACCTACCAGTACCCTAACCTACTGCCGACCAAGCCCTTTCCCTTCCCCTTACCGCAATCGCCGCAACGCCCCTGCACAAATCGCCGAAACCCGACCCCTAAACCTGCCCCCTTTTTCTTCTTCAATTCGAATTGGCTGGCTGGCTGCTCCAACTTGGGCTTTGATCCTCTGCTTGGCTACTTCAGACACCATCATCAATCTTCATAATTGAGTCTACAACTCAAAAAATTCATAGTAGCGGCTTCTTCTTCAAATTGGTTTTTCGGGTTAGAATTAGGGTTTAGGCTGAGTCGCCGGCGGTATTGGGGTAAGGGGAAAGTCGATCTGATGCCGACGGTGGGAGAGGGAGGGTCGGGTTTTGCTTTTAAAGAAGGTGGGGATCGCCGGAGATGGCGGAAAGCAGGGAAAGGGAGGGGGGTGGGTCGACGCCGGAAGGGGAGGGAGGTGGGTTGGCTGGGGAACAGATTCGGTCGCCGACGGTGGGTGGAGAAGGCTGGTTGGTGGTTTTCGGCGTCGGTGGTGGGCTGGGATTTTGGTTCTAGTGGTGGTTGGGCGGTGGTGTCGGTGGGCAGTTGGTGTTTCGAGGGTGGTCAAGGTAGTTAAAAGGTTGGTCAAGATAGTTGGGTGAAGAGGAGTTTGGGGGTTAGAGTGATTCCCTTGGGGGGGGGGGGGAATGAAAATAGAGGAAAATGGGGTAATGGGAGGGGTAAAGGGAATGATTGAATTTGCCTATCAAACATCAACAAAGGGAATCATGACAGTTGATTCCCTTTCCCTTTGTTGAATACCCCCACCCAAACCCTGAATGCTTTTGGCGTATTTTAAGTTTGATTGTTAAAGCACCTGAGTATTTAGAAAAGAAAGTTTTATCCTAGGTACTTCTTCAATCATTGCTTTGGTCTTTATTAAAGTGGGAGTAACTGAGTAAGGGAGCTTATTATATAAAAAATTATGTGAACTTTTGTGGATCCAAGGTTATGTGTATGAGGCAGTCAGAGTGTGCCTTTTGTGTAGACCTCTATAAATTGCTGGAAGATTAAAATATAATTATAAAACTTGAACAGATATACAAATAGCAAGCTGTTTTCAGGTTAGAACTTGACATTAAAACATTATTTTTGTTAGATTCTTCTGTGGTGTGCTTTTATATCAGTGTGGTTGTAAACTATGCACACGCTATTTACTTAACACAACTGTTTTGATTATATTATTGGAGATCTTCGCTTGACATAGGAAGTTTCACTCTATGCAGGAGATGGAAAGATCTGGGTGTAAGATATTTGATCGTAAAAACTTGGCTGATGCTCTAAAGACATTAGGTAATCCTCAGTTATCGTTTCAATCATTGGACTTGTTGCCATCTATAAGGCATGGTGGTACATTCCAGGATTTTATGTGCTTGTATATGCATCTTTCTATTCTCAGTCTAATAATTTTGCACATTTCACTATCAATCTCTCTCTCTCTCTCTCTCTAAAATGTGTTTTGAGTTGTTATATCATTATATGAATTCGGCAAGAGGCCGTCACATGTTTTTAGCATGTAAATGTCTTCACTAATATATTGCATGTCTTACTCTGTGTTAGGCAACAAAGCTGTGCAATCTAATGGATACTCAGATGCTATTGAGCGGTATACTTGCGCTATTGCTCTTTGTGAAAACGCAGTGTACTACTGTAACAGGTATATTCACAGATTTCTACAAGTAGTGTTTTTTCCCCCCATGTTATCATCTCAGTTTTGCTTTTAATTTATGGCTTCAGTTTTTAACTTGATGTGATGTTCCATAGTTTTTTCCATGTTTAGAAATAGCAACTAAATGAGTTTGTCTCTCTATCTGTTGCTTGGGTGAACCAAAGACCATGCCTCCAAAACTTCCATGTTAACCATTCTTTCTACTGTTGCTGTGTGTCAAACCTGCTTGTACCTATCAGTTTTCTGCTATACATGTAGCCCTTGAACTTCTTTCATCAGTACTGCAAAAAGGACTAGCCTTTCTTGTTGCTTATGAGTTATGATGATCCTTCTGTATCAGCATACCTAGCTGTCTTGGTGCAAATGTGCTGCCTGATGCCTTGAACACTAGAGCTGGTAGCTTTGGTGGTTATGGTTAGGTAAGGACATTGGAATTGGAAACTTGATGTTTTCTGCTTTGATACAATATCTATTGCTACTTTGACCGATAAATTTGTATCTGAGTTGTTGATCCACTGACAATAGCCTTAGAAACTAACCTCTCCATCACCATCAACCATTGATTAGATATTAATTATTGATTTATTGGAAGCAGCACGTGCACTAACCACAGCGCTGGGGTCTGGTTAAGTCCTGGGGTTAGAGAATATAACCAAAAATGAAGTTATCCAGACCACTTTTCTTTTCTTTCTTATTGGTATTAAGTAAGAAAGGTGGTCTGGAAAACTATATTTTTTTTAACCTTTTCTTTTGCATTAAATGCTTCTGTTTGGCACTATAAATTTGATAAAACAAGAAAACAAAGAAAAGCTTCTACTTGGCCACTTATTTGATTGAAAATATGACACAGCAAGTATGGAGATTGTTGGATACTGAGTTGCATCATTATCATATGGTGAGGCTCTTTTTTTTTTTTTTTTTTTTTTTTTGGCAAATGTCAAATCCTTCTCATTCCAGATGTTGATTTATGTGTCATTTATAAAATCAATTGAAATTGTCTACGTTACAGTGTTTGGTGATTATATTTGGTTAACTTCACCGTAAGTAATTTGTTTTATGCACTTTATCCTGTTTTTATTCACCCAGAGCAGCTGCTTATACTCAGATGCGCAAATACAACGAAGCTGTTAAAGATTGCCTCAAATCCATTGAAATTGACCCAAATTATAGTAAGGCATACAGTCGTTTGGGTCTTGCATATTATGCACAAGGAAAATATAGTGATGCAATCAATAGAGGCTACAAAAGAGGTCAGTATGGTACCTGTCTCTAGTTGTTTACTCAAATTTCATGATCGAGGAACTGTATGCTTTCAGTATGTCTAGTGATGATGCTGTCAATAATGGTTTTGGAAAAGGTCTGTAATGCTAACTCAGAATATCAGGACCCAGAATTTGTGTACTTTCAGTTTTAGAGATTCCTGCGTGATCTTAGTTGAGTTGTGCAAAATGCAAATATTACTGTCATAAGAACCCTTAAGTTATTTTACCTTTTATATGTTTTGGTGAACACACTTTGAAATACCTAATTGGATGATAGTACAATCCCCTAGTTTACCTCTGTTTCTGCAAGATGCATTGTCAAACTTATCCCTTGGCAAAGAAATATGTAGAGTTGCCTACCACCATAGCCCTCCCCATCTTACTAGACATCCTAAAAAAAAACAGATATAGAAAAAGAAAAGGAAATAGAAAGATGCATCAGCTTGATTTTCTACATTTATTAAAAGAGTTAATGCTATTGATAGTTTGATCTCACTTTTTCCATCTTCTCACCTTGCAGCATTGGAATTGGATCCAAATAATGATGCTGTCAAAGAAAATCTTCAGGTTTGTACATAGATAATTACTTTCTCTCTTAGTGCCGCACTTGTTCCAGTTTCTTAATTTGTCATTGTTGTTTGTAGGTGGCAGAGCAGAAATTGAATGAAGAACAGGAGCAAGGACGTCGTTATCAGGTAATTTTCTAGCTTTTCCAATATCAAGTAATTTATCGTGCAGAGGCGTGGCGACTAACATGATTTCATCATCCTCTCTTTCCCCTTTCTCCTATTAAAGGCAACCATTGTCTGTATTTTCCGGAGTCTGAGTTACAGTGGTGACAAACTAGAGAGTAAATTAAAAACTGAGAGAACCTGCCTTTCTAGTTTCTTCTCTACATTTATAATTAAAGTTTTTAAGTTGACTTTTAATGAACCAATCTCTCTAAATTGTTATTTGCCCTGGAGGCATGATTGGAGAAAACCAAATCTTTAGCAAACATGGCTTAAAAGTTGAATAGTTATCATCTTGTCTAACCAAAAGCTTTTACATTCTTCAATGTAGACTGTAGCTATAGAATTTGAGAGGATCTTAATTTGATCTATGATTTACAAGTAATAGTTGACATGTGGCATTTTTGGTAGTAATGCTCTCATTCTTTCCAGGATTCAAGGAACCATTCTACTGGAGCATCAGGAAACCAAGCTGTCCCACCACCCTTTGCATCCGTTTCATTTGATGCCGGTACTATTCCTGCCAATTTTGCGAGCATGTTCACCAATATTGCTGGAAATGCATCTCACAACCAGAATGGGCAAGGCAGGCCCGCGGAAGTTCATCACGAGACACAATTTCCATTTGCATCAACTAACTTTGATAGCAATGCTATTCCCTCAGATATTGCTAGCATGTTCATGAATATGGCCGGGGGTACATTTCAGGGGCAGGAATCTCAGAGCAGGTCTGCTGAGCAAAACCATGAAAGCGGACCTACTAATCCGCTCTCTAATTTTGCTAGTATGTTCATGAATATGGCTGGACAAGGTTCTCATGGACAAGGCTCTCAAGACCAACCACAAGGAGGTAACAATGCTGGTGTTGATGGCCCAGAAATAAATGCTGGAAGCACAAGCTTCAGTTTCAACTTTAATGAGCAAACACCCGAGGATTTAAATAGGACTCTCCGATCAATGATGGGAATGTTCTCGGGGGACCTCAAGGAGATCAACAGAGTGATGATGATGGAAGACCTGCCTCACGATAAGTGCAATGAGCCAATAGATATGATCACGAATTCACTAGTCTGTCGTTCCTGTTATCTTCATAATATTCATTGAGATCGATGATGGGAATGTTATCGGGAAAGCCTCAAGAAAAATCAAGAGCTATGGAAGACTTGCCTTAAGATAACTGCAATGAGGCAATAGCTGTGATTATTATTAGTCTGTCAGTCCTTTCATCTTATGATAATTCTCAATTTTCTCTCTTGCTATTTTTTTACTAGTACAGATGGTGAAGGCTTCACCCAGTTTTAGTTTTAAATTTGCACAATTGGTATGCATTAACTGCAATCCTTTCAATATTTTGTATATATATCTTTAATTGCATATTAGTAAAATAAATAATAATTAAATATTAATTATACATTGACACAAATCAAACAAGACCTAAGTCGATTATATTATGTTTATATATATTAAGTGTAATTTAGAAGATTTTCTAATCTCATACGAAGTAAATAGTGTCAGATTCCTAAAAAGAAAATCATTATAAAACATAAGGGGTAGTATTCAATCGAGGACAGAAGGAGTAATTGATAAACAAATTGTACAAGTAGGGTCAACAATCAAATCTCTTACCAAGATTCCATACACTTGTAGGGAATCCCAGTCCAAAGCAAGCTTGGGAGGAAAACCCCACTCCACAAATATCAGCTTTAATTTCGTTTTCGTTGGGAAGGAATGGATAAGGCGTACGAATAATATGGACGGAGGAGAAGTGATCAATGACTTGATTGACTCATCGTCCTTTTCTCTTTCAGCGCTTTACCGTGGAACAAGCTAACATACACCAAACACTAATCAGGAAAATCCTTATCAATTCAGTAATTCTTAATTAAGTGAATAACCCCTAACCGAGTAACCCAACTGCAATAAAAATTTGTGTTATACTTTTCAACAATTTCATACACCAATACCCCCACTAAATTGGTTGTCAATTGTCATTCATTAGTTCACATGATTCAATCATGCGTTTAGTTACATTTTGGGGAGATATTTTGAGGTAGGGCCCAAGTTCATTGACAAATTTCTTTTGTGATTTTTATGCTTACAACTTTATTATTATTATTATTATTATTATTATTATTATTATTATTATTATTATTATTATTATTATTATTCACTTTATTCAAGAGGATGACTATTTTGTTTGCCTCGTTTTTTCTACGCTAGCTACAATAGAATCATATACTCCTATTTTTTTGGTGTTCCACCCGGTTCACCTTTTGGAGTAATCCGAATTCAGGGCTCAGGAGTAGTTAGGTTCCGATCCCCTCCCAATTATTGTTGCGGAAGATCAAACACGCATTCCTCCCTACCAAGTGCAGCCACAATCACCACTACACCAACAACCAATTGGTATCATATACTCTTATTTCATATAGGATCATGTCAAGTCTTATTAAAGTCAGTTTTAAATTTAGAGCAAAGCGGAAAACCAAAGCTGTACAAAGTGTTGCCATTTGAAATAATGGAAGTTAAGTATAGCATCGCAGATTTGAAATATATGAACAATTGAACACCAACCAACAAGATCACAAAGTATTGTAAAACGAACACAATATTATGATTAGTCCAACCGGTATAAAGTAAACATCACATGTAACACGATAGAGACGACGTCATATCATATCATACCATACCATATCATAAGGCTGCTATAATACGATTATTCTAAGCCTAATTAGGAGTTTGGCTTATACACCACAATAGTCCCACAAACATACAACACTTCTTAAATTAACACAACAACATTAATTAGTTTAAATATATCTTCATCTTAATTAATTAAGATGGTATTTATTTGCCGCAGTTGCATGGGTCGCATTGGCAGTTGGCACCACACCTGCACCCATTCTCTGCAGCTACTCCACTCTCTGCTCCTTCACCGTATCTGTTTTCATTTGTTAACCAATCAATTCGCGCATAATTTCCATCAAAATCAATAACATAATTAAAAAAAAAAACAAAAAACTTACGAGATTTTGGGGGCAACACCGGTGACGAGAACGGTGGGGTTAGAGCTGTTCTCCACGAAATCAGGAAACATCTTGCAACTGAATCAACATATTTGATAAATAAACAAAGTTATTTAATTGAAACACCATTAATCCATTTTTATAAGAAAATTAAATAAAACCCTTTCACATAAATAAAATAAATGGTAAAATTTCATAACACCGAATTTATGACGATCAGTGACAAAATCGTTCGTGGGGTCGACTAACATAAATCGTCATAAAAAACCGTGCATAAACGAACAAAAACAATGAAAAGGATGAAAATTAATTACCCTCCGCAGCCGCTGCCGCAACCGCAGTTAGATCCACAACCACAGTTACCGCCACAGCAAGACATTTTCAAAGAGTAATTGCGAATTGATGATACTATCAAAAACAGAATGGAGCTGATAGATAGAGATAAGAAAAAGAGTAAGGGGTGGATTTACTTTATAATAGTGTAGTGAGGACTGAGGAGGGAGAGTGTAATGATTAACCGTCCACTTGTCCTCATCGGATAAGACCATCATTTTAGACCGTCTAATGTTGGCATCGAAGCTCTATCCTCCACATAATGTTGGCATCCTTTTGGACTAGAGGTGTCAATTCGGATGTCTGAATCCATATCGTACCAATTGTCATGGCCTGGATATTTTGATACCAGGTCGTGTGGCATGTTCTTGCCTTTCTGGCTATAAAAATGCAAGCTTAGTGGAAAATAGGGCTCGTGAGTACAAAGCAACACAAGCAGGCAAAAGTATTTCAAGGAAACACACGTCTATGGATAATGAGTGCAGAGTCGGGACTTGTGACTGACGATAATTCAAAGTAGGCATAAGCAGGTCCGACGACAAAGGGGCCTTTTTGGAAGGTTATCTTAGATTGGAGAGAATGTTTTAATACAAGACAAACACAATATCTATAAAGGCTTAAAAACAACGCATAAGTTTCAAAGCATTATGCAACCAGGTAGGAAGCGAACAATTACACCGATTTATTTTTAAAAACAGTTTATTTTTAAACTTAAGTTATACTAAATTATTATGTTCACTCAAGTCAAAATCAAAATAAAATAAAATATAATCTAGATCATTGAGTTGGATCAGATTGAGTGTGGTTGGAAAACAAAAAAAAAAAAATTAAAAAGGACCAAAGAAAAGCTACTCGTACTAGTTATTTCGATGGGCCCTCGTATCAATAAATTTACACATTGCATAAGCCGCCCTTAATGCAAAGTTTGTTCTTTGTTCACCAAAAATTGAGAAAAAAAAAACCTACTGCGTATAATAAAAACAAAGAAGCAATTTCCTCGATTTCTCAGTCACCTGCATTATTTTCACCCATATTCAAAATTAATAAAAAAAAAATAATTCAAATTAAAATCTAGTGTGCCGCAAAATACAATCACAAATTTGGAGAGATAGATAGAGAAACAGCCACTTCAGTTCATCTTCAACCTCTACTTACTCAGGTTTTTTCTGTCTTTCTTCAGAACTTAAAATTAACCAGAATTTTACTTGATAATTCATGTACGTAGTATATGGAAATGCTGGGGTTATTGGATCATTAAAAAAAAAAAAAAAATCATTGATTTTGATTCGAAGGAATTGAACTGATTATCTTATTTTATTTGTAATTTTGTCTATTAAGAAGCATTAAATTTAAAGATAACTCAAAGAAGCCATTTTTTGTGCTGTTTTTATTTGTATGATCTGCCCAACTCAATTCTAGCTCACCTAATAATTATTTATTTTTTTATAAAATTAATAGGTAATTTAAGCATTATGGGTGACAATATAGTTTGAAACTTTTGTTGAAATTAGTGTATTATCAACCTTTATTTTGAAAGTTCAAGTGGTGGGAATGGGACCCATCAATGGTGGTTCTTGCTGACTTACTTTTACCCTTTTAAAAAAAAAAAAAAAAATTGGACTGGGTTTTTTCCATTGTGCATCACTTTGCTTGATTGGAGTTTTTTTTGTTCTATTACTATTTCCTGTTTCATGTTGCTAGAAGTTCCTAAATAACAATTTGAGGGTGGAGCTTTAGAGGATTGGCCTCATTAATTGATACAGTTTCTTTCCTCTTACTTTGGTCGTAACGATTTACCAGGAGGTCATGAATGTTAGGATTAATCTAAATTGTACTATAGTGGTATAGCTTTTAGTTTGATGTGGAATACAGGCTTGCTACATAGGGGACCTTGATTGTTCTCTTTACATCAGAACTGGCATATATCGAAGCTAATGCTGATAGAATCTTTGTTAATGGAAGGTGTTTATATAGAATTGGATTTTGTCAATATGTGATATTAAGGGTTATGCCTTTTTTTTTTTTTTTTCCTAGGTGTACACTTAGGAGATGACTCCCTATGTAGTTGGGGTCCTTGTTCCTCTTGTGTTTACTCTTATAATTCGTAATACTAAGCGTGGGAAAAAAAGAGGATTGCCTATTGATGTTGCTGGGGAACCTGGATATGCAATCAGGAATGCTCGGTTTACTTCCCCTGTAACAACAGCATGGGAGGGTGTCTCAACTCTCGCGGAACTTTTTGAGAGGTCATGTGAAAATTACAGAGATGAACCCCTTCTTGGAACCAGAAAGCTGATTGCTAAGGAGACTGAAGTGACAGGAGATGGGAAATCCTTTGAGAAACTTCACTTGGGAGAGTATGAATGGCTTACCTATGGAAAAACCTTTGAATCTGTCTGTAGTTTTGCTTCTGGTTTGGCACAACTTGGACATTCAAGGAATGAACGTGCTGCAATCTTTGCTGATACACGAGAGGAATGGTACATCGCAATGCAGGTACTTGGTAAATCTTTTTGTTTTCCATTAATTAGAATAAGAAAAAAGGGAATTGAAAAACTTGCTGATTAGGCATATTTTTTTATCCAGGAAGAAACTTTTGTGCAGTAGGACTTACTCTTTGTTGTGTATTTGAACTTCATATTACAAGTGTTAGGATTTGTAGTTAGTTATTGATTTTTCCGCATTCTGCTCCCAATGGGTTTGGTAGTCTTGAAGTACTACCCACCCCACCCCCCTTTTTTTATCAGTCCTTGAATGAAACATAACATTGATGTTCTTTGACAGGCTTGTTTCAGGCGCAACATAACTATTGTGACAATATATTCTTCTCTTGGGGAGGAAGCTCTATCTCATTCATTGAATCAGGTTCGCTTTCTCTTTCTCTGCTTCTTCTTTGATTTCTTTTCCTGGCATTTCTTGTTGCAGGCACTCACAGTAGGTTTACCCCTTCTTCATTCTTGGAATTTGCTTCTTATTCCTGTGAGTTTCTATGCTGTGCCTTCAGAACCTTTCAATGGCCCGGACATTCTCTAAGAACACCGACAAAGAATTGATTCCTAGCAAAAGTAGCAATGGTGCAAAGTCCTTCCACATAAAATTGTGCTGAATGTTGTCCGTTTGTAAATATAGTGTTAGGATTTGTGGTTAAATTTCAGTTATGGCTTATGATGCACTTGACTTTTTTGAGCATTACGATCCATGGACTATAGAGACATGCATAACTGCAGGGTTTTTTCTGTCTAATTGCAAAAATTTTCAATGCCTGTTCAATCACAACTTGCACGCTTTAATCACTCTTGTACCTTTTCTTCTGTTGAGTAGAGATAACAGCAAATAAGCAGGGCAGATGATGCATAGGGACTTCAATCTTGTATGCTCTTGTGGATAACTAGATATTTAAGATAAGTAGGAGTGTAGGAATGTGCTCTACTGTATGCTTTTCTTGATGTTAACGATATAGTTTTCTGAGAAATTGAGAATTCCCATTAGTTTTGAAGGCTTTACAGTAACAGGGGTACAATTTTGGGGAAAACCAAGGGGCTAGCTATGGGAGTCCAACTAAGCAGATAGGGCTGTAAACCATTTAACAGAAAATCTACAAGCCTGAAATTTTTTTTCTATGATCACAGAACTTTTTGGTGGGCAATTTTTCTAAAGAGAACCTGCCAACTTGCCAAGTGTATAGTTTGGCAATTACTTAGTCTATTGTATATAGAATTATAGATCCCTGTTACTTGCACTTCTCTAAACAGCTTTTCTTTTATTTTTTTTGCAGACAGAGGTCACGACTGTAATTTGTGGGCAGAAAGAAATGAAAAAGCTTGTGGACATAAGTGGACAGCTTGACACTGTAAAGAGGATTATATGTATGGATGATGATTTCTCATCTAATGCCTCATTGGTGGAGGAAAATTGGACTGTCATATCATTTGCTGCTGTGGAAAAGCTTGGACGAGAAAATCCTGTTGATGCTGATTTACCCCTAGCAGCTGATGCTGCAGTAATAATGTATACCAGTGGAAGTACGGGCTTGCCAAAAGTGAGTAGGCTACAAGAACCATTTAATTTTTAAAATTTAGATTTAGAATGTCTGTTCTTCCCTCATTTCTCCTCTACTGCTCTGAACCTGATCCACAGCTACATCTTAGCTCCTTTTGAGTTATCAGCATTTTATGATTTTCTTTCATTATCTTTTGATGTTTATGGGTAATTGACTGATTACTTAGACATTGTAGATTTTCATTAAGTGATACCAATATACAATGATACCATCTACTGATAAACCCATGAAATATAATCTTTACCGGCTTAACTTTATAATTTCTCTAGCCTTTCTGTTTCTGTCGATAAATGCTTTTATTTTGCTTGATAGACAGAGATGATAGTTTCATGTGCACCATACCATCACCCCAATGTATCTAACTAGGCTTCCCTACCTAAGGCTAGTTAGGATTTTCAGCTTTTCAGGTGTGTGTCTTCTCACTTCTACTATTCCAAAGAGGCTCTTTTGGCCTTAATTTTGTTTCCTTCAGGGCCCCTGATCCTGGAGCTACTGACTAACATACTATTTGACTATGAAAAAGTAAAATGTAATTAGACATCTCATTTAGTCCATTGTAATTTAAAGTTGAATAATTGCCCCTCATAAGCTCATTCAACTTTCTTCTGAATGGACAATTTTGTTTGTCTGATTTATTATTGACTGATTTAATTGCAAGACAAAGATGCTGTTTCTTTGCCTCTATAGAGTCAAAATGCAGTCACTTGTGGGCAGCAATAAAATTTTGGTATACGTCTGGAAAAAAGATAAAAAAAACTCAACTTAAGTGGTGCGTTGATTGACTATCCACTTCGCAAATTCCGGGATCTCTAGGTAGGTATTCAATGTCTTTCAAAAAAAAAAAAAAAGGGTAGGTATTCAATTAATATGAGGAGGGTTTTAGGTACTTCAGATAACATTCAGGGCTTTTCATTAGGTAAGCCCACTGTTGTGCAGTACTATCAATGATCGTGATTTGTGCTTCTGTTGGGATGTGCTTTAAAGTTGCTGGATTGTGATTGCTTGTTAAACTTAGTTTGATGAAGGATGGGGAGAAAAATTGGTGCCCAGTAAGGATTGTACTGAATGTTGATGCTATTTGATGCTTTCAACATGAAATAAAGTGGGAAGTTTTAATGAATATCTAGTGAAGTATGGGTGATCCAACAAAAATATACTAGAAAATTACACAAAATATGTTCGACTATTAACTATCTGAACAACAATGCATTAAATGATATCAAAGGTGCAATTTCCGGACCACAATATTAGGACATACAGCAAAATACAAGAATGGACTTGTATTTAAGATTTATTCAAACCTTTTTCCAGTCAGATTTAAGGTCTTGCATCATGTCGTAGCAAATTTTACCTCTAATATCATTTAATGTGCTTTTGTTCACATAATTGATTGTTGGGTATATTGATTTTTTTTTTTTTTGTTTTCTAATTTGTTTCATCTGTGTTTAATCTTCCAATTAAGTGCAGCTAAATTTCGTTGCTCCTTAAATTTAGTATCTTCTACTTTTGATTATTAAGAAGTAATTTAGTTGTTTTTAATCTATAGAGATTTAGGAAAGGGCCTGAAGTACACTCTATGAGCTAGTAAGATCTCCATCCCTCAATCTTGAGGGTCCCTTCTTAAGTAAGAAGAATCCTTGGTTTATTTTTCTTCATAAACACAACACCTCGGAAAATGTTGAGATTTGAGTGTGGTATTTTGAAAATGCTCAATAGCATGGCAGACCCTAGAGTCAGAGACTGAAAGCATCCTTTCCCATCTCTGCAAATACCTATACTTATGTGTGTATTTTGTGCTGTTATAGAAAATGAGTATTATGTATTCTTTTAAGCTAACTATGTCTTTTTGTAGAAGAATCTTATAGTTTGTGCTGCTGCAGAAGGTGTTGTGTCTGCCTTTTTATTTTTAGAACTTTTACTAATTGGCTTTATAGGTTTGCTACTTTGCAAAGAATAGGAATTTGTTTCGGTGGCTGGAAAGAAATGAGTGAATTTGGATTTGGTTTTCTATTCGCGAACCTTGCAGAATAGAGCAGTTCTCCTTGCATTGCTGTGTTGTTTATCTGTGGGGGTTTCCTGTATTATGTTCTAATGGGGGTGCAGTCTGGCTGGCAAATAATTTTCCCATTGTTTTTTATGCCAAAAATATATGTATGGGGAGGAGATTTCTTGCTTTCTTGTAGTTGACAATTTGACATATTCTAAATAAGTATGAGAAAGTGCTATAATATGTGTATTCTGATGGATAAGATTTCTGCAGAGACTTCTCATAATCACCCACCCCCTTCTTCCATAGAGTTTACAAGTTGTATGTGAATCGATTTCAACTTTCAGGGGGTGATGATGACGCATGGTAATGTACTTGCCACGGTTTCTGCTGTCATGACTCTTGTTCCTGGACTTGGCAAAAAAGACGTTTATTTAGCATATTTACCTCTAGCTCACATCCTGGAATTAGCTGCTGAGGTATGATCTATGTTGTATTTGTACCATAGAATTCCTTGCAGCCTAGGTGCCTAGCTGACCAATAAATTTATCAAATTATCAACACATGCTCAATCTCATCCTATAATTTCATATCTTTTCTACTGCAGAACATAGCAGCTGCAATTGGAGGGAGAATAGGATATGGATCCCCACTTACATTGACAGATACATCAAACAAGATTAAAAAAGGTACAAAGGGTGATGCCTCTGTGTTGGCACCTACACTGATGGCTGCTGTACCAGCAATTCTGGACCGTGTTCGAGATGGTGTACGCAAAAAGGTTGGTAAGAATGGTCTTTTTTTTTTTTTTGGGTGATATCTTGCTCTCTTTCTCACAAGTTTGGAGTACTTGTTGGAGGGGTAAATAATAAACCAAATGAAAGCTTACATATTATTCCTGGTGGGAATGGAAGTAGTAGTTGATTAAGGCCTATCTACTTTAACTCTTAAAGAGAGGCTCCATCCTTTCTGTCTCACAGCAAAATACATTCTGACGATCAACTTACTTCATTTCAGACCTGAGAATCTGAGATGAGCCTCCTGAACATTTTGTAACATGATCCATTGTACACAGTTTCAAATATATTAATGCATTTGTATTTGAGTCCTTCTCTGGTCCTTATATACATCTCTCTGTGCCCTAAAATTTTAAGGCTCTAGCTTTAAAGATGTATACAGGAACCTAAACACATAAGAAAGTCTGTTGATTGTTGGATGCCCCAATTCAGTTGGGAACCTTCTGTTTATAGAGAGAAAAATAAATTTCAGAACTAATCTAGACTCTGCTATATATGGCTGATACAATGCTCCATGCTTGTGAAAAAATTAGAATAGTAATAATTGCTTGGTCATAGATTACTGCACGCCTTTAAGTTGGCAATGGTGCAATTCATTACTGCAGACTACAGTTATGCAGCTAGTCTTTCGTATATCTCTTATAGTCCAAGTTTATAGTTCCAGCTTCAGGAATTACAAGCAATATGTTTGTATTGTCCTTGCCTATTTACTAAACTCATGCACCTATCAACCGAGCAGAAATTTGCTTTCCTTATATTGTTCTATTTTGTTTCGTTTTTATTGGCATCCAAGGAAACTTTAGTAGAAGCTAACAAAACAAGTAGTTATTAGAGGCAGATACTCTTGTAGGGGTTGTTGGGGGGTGGGGTAAGTGAATTTTTAATTTCATGATACATGAAGATAGAACATGATAGTGTGATTTTTCCCCTTCCTCTTTATGATTGTAAATTTTGATTTTTTTAATGTTGGATTGTTTTGCGGTTAAGGTTGATGCAAAGGGTGGATTGGCCAAAAGATTATTTGATTTTGCGTACAACCGCCGCTTATCAGCAATGAATGGTAGCTGGTGTGGTGCAAGGGGTCCAGAGAAAATTCTTTGGGATTTGCTAGTATTTAAAAAGGTCCGAGCAGTGTTGGGAGGTCGTATACGTTTTATTCTATCTGGAGGTGCACCTCTTTCTGGTGATACGCAAAGATTTATCAATATTTGTATCGGGTTAGTATGTTCATTGCGGTTTTTATGTTTCCTAATTGATCTGTTGTTCTGTCACGAGCATCTATATATGGATCTTAACTCAAAGCTAAATAGGTGACATACAAAATGTGGGGAGAAGTGGAGTTGGTTGTTATTCGTATATGTCTCATGTTTTCCCACTGAAGTGCTCTTATTGGTTTTCATTTGGACAGTGAATACTTGATATTGATATTTTTTGTATAAACCTGTTTCTGCCAAAGTTCTTAAGTGAGCAGATATTGGGGGTTTTATTTTCTTAATATTAGAATATGCTCCCTGTTTTAATAAAAATATACTGTCTCTATCTCTTGCTCATTGTGTATTTAAGAAGCAATTCGCACCTTGATGACCCAACAAGAGTGCTGTGTGTTTTTTTGCCAATCTGTTTATAATCCTTGATAAAATTTAAATTCTTTTAGAATTTGGACAGTTGGATTACATCATCCTTTTAAGTAGTTGTGCTATTACCTGCCACGTCTTTAGTCTAGTTAGAGCCTAGCAGCTATGAATATTTTCCATGTTGTATTGCCTTTCTGTTGGTATCGCTCCATGGCAAGTGTTTGTGGGGAGGGGAATCTCATATCATTGTCGAATTGGTGTTGACTTTTTACAATTAACTAGTATATGTCATTTAAAATTTCGCTGTAGATAAAAGAGGCTCATGTCATAGTCAAGTTGGTGTTGATTTATTGCAATTACTTAAGTAAATATCAAAATGGTGTTTTCATTGCAACTATCTCTGGAAAGTTATCTATACTAGCTCACAAATTTTAATAACTTTCAAGTTGTACATGTATGAATTTTTTTTTCCTTAACATGTCCAAGTCAAAACAAGTTTTGTTTTCTTATTATGGAAGTCTGCCTATAATAATCCAAAGTGTTTCTTTCCATATATAGCAATCCAATGTGTCTGTTGCATAATTTAACATCTTGGTCACATTCAGTGCTCCTATAGGTCAAGGTTATGGGCTTACTGAGACTTGTGCTGGTGGAACATTTACCGAGTATGATGATACTACCGTTGGTCGTGTTGGACCTCCTGTTCCTTGCTCATATATTAAGGTGAAGTAAATTGATTTTTTTTTAATATATATATTTTTCAAATTGCTACCGCAAAACAGAAATATTGTAGGTTTTTTTTTGTTGTTGTTCTTGTTGTTGTTGTTGTGAATTTACATACATTACTGTGGCTGTTCTTAGGGAAAATGCTTAATGTAGTACTTTATCAACAAGCTTTGTTGTAATCACGTCTATTACATGCTTTGTCAATTGAAACTGTTTCTACTTGAAAACGAGGATGATAATGGTTTTTCACTGGACCAAGATGCATGACCATGGTCTAATTCTTAGTTCTTTTCATGTCTTGCTGCAACATCTATAATTGCTGTAATATGATGGTGGTTTGTATTTCACATGTAGTTAGGTATAGTCTCTTTATTGAAACATGTGTAACACATATCATGTTGCAGTTAATAGATTGGCCTGAAGGAGGATATCTTGTCAGTGATAAACCTATGCCTCGGGGGGAAATTGTAATTGGTGGTCCGAATGTCACACTTGGATATTTCAAAGATGAAGACAAGACCAATGAAGTGTACAAGGTTATTTTCGTCTTCTGCTGGTTATCCTGCCATGCTTTGTGAAAACCATGGTAATATGCATTCAATTTAATTTCGATACTTTGTAATTGGAAGGTTGATGAGAGAGGGATGAGGTGGTTCTATACTGGTGACATAGGACAGTTTCATGCTGATGGTTGCCTTGAGATAGTTGACCGTAAAAAGGACATTGTTAAGCTTCAGCATGGGGAATACGTTTCTCTGGGAAAGGTATTTGCTTACACATAAATATAAATCTTACTATCAGCTCCAAAACCTGAAGTCTTGTTTTACCTGTAGGTTGAGGCAGCTCTGATTACAAGTCCCTATGTCGAGAACATCATGCTGCATTGTGATCCTTATCATAGCTACTGTGTGGCTCTCGTGGTAGCCTCAGAATCTGCTGTACGAGATTGGGCAGTCAAGCAAGGAATTAGTTTCACAGACTTTTCTGACTTGTGCCAGAAAGAAGAAACTGTTAAAGAAGTTCTTGGATCACTAGTAAAGGTTAGTCTACTACAGAATTTGATTGCAAAGAGGAAACTCTTTTGAGTTAGCATGCGTCTAGTCTAATTATGTCTATTATGATTAATACTTTTTTTAAATGCTTCTCACCCTCATGAGGCCTCTCATCCTTCCAAATAAAAATGGAAAAAGAATGCCCTTCATAACACACATTTGAATATAAATAACGTTAAGCATAAATTTTTGGGATTATGTATGTTTGGCCTTTCGTTAGAGACAGGAAATTTAAGTATAAAAAAGTCGAAAGACTTGAAACATTAGGATTTTTTTTTTTTTTTTCTTTAACAAACAAGCACGAGATTTAAAGTAATGTATAGCATTTGCTGCTTGATTTCTTATGCTATGTTATTCTATTATGTAGGAAGGGAAGAAGGCTCGCTTGGAAAAGTTTGAGATCCCTGCAAGAATCAAATTGCTTTCAGAACCATGGACACCAGAGTCAGGATTAGTAACAGCTGCTTTAAAGCTCAAGAGAGAAGTTGTCAAGAAGACATTCTCAGACGAGCTCGCAAAATTATACTCTACATAATACATTGTGCAGAATTTGTTGCTGTATGACAGACATGTCGCACAGTAAGGTATTTTTCACCTGTTTGTTTCCTTCTGCTTTTATCATTTGTAACATAATTCCTGCCAACACAAGCCTCGTTTTTTAGAGGGGGGGAGGGGGGTTACATAAATTACCTATCTACTTCATCTGCTTTCTCGGTTTATTCTTTCATTTGTTGATCTTCAATAGGAGCACATTGAATTTATTTATTTATTTATTAGTTCTCTTTGTGATAACGTCACAAGACAAGTTATAGAAATCTCAAAGAATGAACCAAAACCAATGGATACTTGATTAGACATGCTGCTATTAATGTTGTTTTCAGAATTTTTGATCCTGCTGTCATTTTCTGAGCTAGATTTGTTCTTCAAGGTCGTTGTAACCATTTATGCAACCACTAGTTAGTGTGGGAAACTTTGAACTCGTAGGATAGTGAAGCCTACCTACTACGGAGTATTTATCAGCTAGATAACTCTACTTCAATTTGAACTTGTATGGTGATGCTATATCAACCACGGAGTAAAATGGATGGGCATGATTGTTGCCTTCACGATGCTAGCTTTTAAAATAATGTCCCGTTCTTGAAAAGTACATGTATGTAGGGTGTATATGTCATTTAATATTTACATTAGGAATTCCCCTCGTGAATAGGGCTTCCTAATGTGACTAGTCTGATAACTATTTATAGATGATGGGAGTTTATACTAAGACCGCTTAATCGTGATTAAGAAAGCATTTGCGTAAGTTTGTGAAGCTCCCATACATCCAAAGACTATGCCCCTGTTATCACTTTTTGCCCAGTAATCTGCTGTAGTTCATCTACTTGGGGGTTTCCCCTGTTTTAGGAATTCTTGCTATCTTTTTGATGAAAATTTATACCATGTTAATGTAGAACAAGTTATGACTCCTTTCTGTCGACGGATAAGGATAAGTAAATATAAGGATTCGGGTATATGTTCCTTTCTAACGATGGTCCTCGGTCATTAGTACGCCCACTTTGCCTAAACTTTAATGTGCAGGTACTATCACCATATTTCAAAGTTCAAACTTCTTTGAGAAAGAATTTTAATAATCGAGAAAGGTAAGCAAAGATATTCAATCCACCATCCAAGTGATTTTTAGTATGCTGCATAACAGCATAAGGGTAAATCAACTTAAATCATACGCGTTTAAACTCTTCCTTATTTATTCCATGTGTACGTATCATGAGAATCAAACCACGTACGTTCGAGTTTTTTTAATACCTTCTAAAATGATATTCATACGAGACTTTCGATTCTAAAACGATGATGTTTTAATTATTTCTAAAAAAAATCGAAATTTTTGTTGCAAAATTTAGTATTGTGATTATTGCCTTTCATTTGATCTCTTTTTTTAGGGGTGGTTGATGTCCATGCTGTCCTTTAACGTAGCTTATTACCAACCTCAACTTCCTTAAAGAAGCAACTGAAAGTACGTGTATTTTTTAAAACCTTTCATAAGCCAGTTATGTATCGACAAACTTCTTCATCATCACCTTACTTACAAGTCTACATTCCACTAGATCCAATTGAGATAATTCCATATAACCCCAATAATTGACTAACGACTTTATATGGCTCCTTGCACACAAAATTTCCGTCTCATAAGTCATAAAGCTGAATTCGACTAGCTTGATTGTTTCGACCAACTCTAAATCAAACTTATCCCCTTTTTGCGATGAATGACTAAACCATTCACTAAATTCTACGTGTCTACTAAATGTCGCATTGAATCCATCCCACCCAAGTTTATGCATTCGTACGAAGACCATCCCACCCAAGTTTATGCATTCGTACGAAGAAGAACGACCCGAGACATCTCATACTAGAGCTTGTTTAATAAGTAGCAAAGTATATCTAATGATATAGATGAGTCAAAGAAGCAAAGACATGAACAAAAGGGACCCTAAGATGTGAAATTGGAAACTGAAATGAAGGCTACCTTAATCAAAATGGGAACAACTTAGACTTTTCTTCCATGTGACCCCATACCTTGTTCTTTCACCTTTTTTTATTTTTTCCTTTGGTTCTTTATTTTTGATATACTTTTTATTTATCTTTTCCTGCTTTTATAAAATTGTTTCGTCATTTATATATTCTTGCTTAAATCCATTCTCTTCCAGCCTAGCTTGCATACTTGCATGTTTACTTCTTTTTGCTTTTCATTCATATCTAATTTATTGATCTTGTACGACGTGTAAATAGGATAGGTGAGAGCGGGAAAAAAAAAATATATATTATGGATAAGTGTGAAACCCGACTCAAGAGAAGGAAGGAAACAAATAAATGGAACACCCCAACTTAAAACGGGACAAGTAAATTGAGATTGACATTACAAGTAGCTTTTGCCGTTGAAGTTTTGAGCTTGTTTTTTTGGTAGGCCATGAATTATATATCATAGAGCTCTATGCTTCATTAACAAGTTCTTGGTTTCAATTTTGTGACGTTTGGGAAAAGGGAAAAAAGAGAAAAAGAAGAATTTCTTTTTTCTAAAGCTTTTACATTCTTTTCGTTCTTTCCCCTTTTAAAAGCAAAATTGACTTTGTAAAATTAAATTTTTGAAAAAATAATGATAATTATACTGTGGTACATTATACTACTCAATATTCCTTCATAATTACGGAGTATACAACATTTGTATTGTGTATTCTACTTTGAACAAGAAGATTCAAGTGTATGTTACTACGTTTAAGTCATTGTCAAATTTTAAAATAATATATTAGAGGTTATCAGATAAGTGTTAGAATATGTACGTCTTGAATCAATTAGTTGCTCTCAAACAAATATCACAAGGGCTATACAAATTTAAGAATGTTACAAATAGTTTTGACTATGTACAATACGCGTGATAATTAAATGTAATATACCAACAATAACTTATAACTACTTGAGTTATGCTCATAAAATTTAAAACACATAAAATTTATTTTGAAATGTAGAAAATACTTATATATAATGGCGTGTATGAAGTATGAACCACCACTTTTTAATACGTTTATAGTACAACATCATAAATTCACATTAGTACATTACAATTCGCAAAGAAAACTCTACACTTTGACCTTATAATAAGAAATTATGTCCATAACAACCCTTTTAATGATGGTTTTTTGGGGCAAAGTGGAGGTGAGATACATTAATTCTCTTACATCTAAGAAGGTTGTCAAGAACAAAATTAACAAATTCCAAGCCTTATTTTTTATAATACAAGTATCAAGATTTGACCATTAGCCAAATGCAAGACTCACCCCAACTCTAAAGCAATAGTTTTTGCGAAACAATGTTGCGTAACAAGTGGAAAGACAGCTGACCAACTCTCTCTTTTTGCACTATTGAGATTATTCATAAGAATTGAAGTTTGCTCTAAGAACTGTTGGAGGATACAAAAAATCTTTTGTAGAATTGAATTAGAAATTTGATTCTGTTAATTATGCAAAAATAAAAAGTAAGATTGAAATAGACGTATTAATAGTAGAGGTGTCAATTTGGATAACCGGATGGAGTTTGGGTCGGGTCTATTTGGGTCAAAATTATTCTTTTAACTCGGATCGGGTCGGGTCAGGTCAACTTTGGGTCATGGTCTATCGAGTCAGGTCGGATATGGGTCGGGTCAACTCCAAAGTCGATTCATGTTCGGTTCGGATAAATTCGAATTGGGTTCAAAACAGGTTTGATCGGGTTAATTTCGGGTCGGATGAATTTGGGTCGGGTTGATTTCGGTTCGGTCAAGTTCGGTTTGATTAAGATAACGTTGATTCAGTATTTGATCAATTTCGATTCAAATCCTTTCCGTGTTTGTCTAGATTTTGGTCGAGTTGACCAAATTCAATATCCAAATAAGCTCATTTTTAAACTAAAGTAATTATTGAATTTTTACCTTATTATTGTGTCGATATCAAGTCATTCATGTGTCATTTCTCATATTGCGTGGTTAATTATTACGAAATGCAAAGAATTAGTTTTCTCAATCAATCAATTTTTGTGTAATATATATCTTGGAGCCAAATTCAAATTGAATAATTATCGATGACTTATCATACCTACGTACATAAGTGAGAAAAATAGTGATGAATTAGTGATAGACTGATAGATTGATAGATGATAGTCACATACGGTGATATACAAAAAAAACAAAAAATGTCCTCCTTTTAAGGTACTATTCTTCAATTGTTTGATCTCATGATGCTATGAGTACTATACTACTATTAGTTTGCTTTATTACTAATTTAATTTGTGTAAGATATTTGTTAGAGTTTTAGACTTTCTAACTTATCAATAATTAGTAAATTGTAAATATAGTAGTATAAAAACTTGAAAAAAAAGGTCAAAAATAGGTTAGGTTTAAAATTATGGCCGGGTTAAAATCAGATCGGTTTAAAATCGGGTCGGGTTAATATCATTTCGGGCTAAAAACAGATCGGATTAAATCGGTTATTTTTCAGGTCATTTTCGGATCGGGTTGAGTTCAAGTCAGGTCAAATCGTTTCGGTTTGAGTTCAAGTCAAGTCAAATCGGTGCTGGGTCAAGTTCAGATCGGGTTAAAATTCGGATTTGGATTGAGTTCGGGTCGGTTACAGATCGGATTTGAGTCCTGAATTTCTCAAGTCAAATCGGATCGGTTACAGTTCGAAAACGGATGATTTTTTTCAGATCGGTTCGGTTTTGACACCTCTAATTAACAATGCTATGCAACCTTGTATGGCCTTTTACACGGTTACACTTTTCATAAAACATACACATAAATAAATTTCATTATATGATCTTTTGAGTAAAATTACTTATTGCTGATTAAGGCTATGTTCTTTTGGATTTTTTTGCAATTCAGTTCAGTTTAGGTCGTTTCAATTTAATAAAACGAGGTCTAAACTGAATATTGATAGATTAAAACATAGTATCTTGTTTTTATTGACCTAATTTTATTTATTTATTTATTTTTTTTTTTTTTTTGTATTTTTTGTTTTTTTTGGGAAAGAATGGACCTAATATATATATATATATATATATATTCAGGCATCTAATATGAATGCCAAATGTGTTACTCAAAACCTGAAGTTGATTTCTAAAAATATACAGAGTAGAAAATAATTACAAGTAGTTAATACGGAGTAGATATTTCGAAAAATTAAAAAAAAATTTAAATAGAGTATTCACCTACCAACTGTGGACGCAACAACAATACTACAACCAAGCTAATACAAGGTGGTAAAATGATTTATTGTAGTGTCAAATTGACAATATTATACAGTATCTGAAAATATAATGAGCAAAAAATAGCAGATCAAAAAGGTAAGTATATAAAATAAATGTAGAATATACCCTCCTCCTACAATAAGTGGGTAGCAATTTCAAAAAAAAAAAATAAATGTAGAATATTTTTTGACGAAGAAATAAATGTAAAATATGGATGTATAATTATATATAGATTTTATTTACTGTATGTTTGTTATGAAGTACACCCTGGTCAGATCTTAACTTTCACGATTTTTGTATTTCATATTTACAAGTTAGACACTTAAAAATGAGGGGAGGGTAAAAGGGATCCTGACTCCCAATTCCAAGTACCTGAATGTAATACAATTACATTAATTACAACATGTTGGCATGAAGCACGGAAAGAACGTGGTTCAAGTGAAAATGAATTTGGGGATTAATGATGATTTGTTGAGTAAAAATTTGATGAAATATTCTTAAATACTCGTATTTACTACTCGTGGTAGTTTGAATGTTCTAATGGTAGAATAAGGTGAAGCAGAAGATAGAGGTAAAGTTTGACCAATGTTTATTGTTTGAAGCAACAGTAAGAAAAAGTACTCTGTAATCTGCATTCCATGCTGCAGCCAAATGATCAAACATCTTCATCTTTTTTCGTGCTCTTTTGACCTTCTTTTCTTTTTCTTCCCAATACTACATGGTTTATTTAGACGGAGCAGAGAGAGACACTCTCCTTGTTTCAAAATACCAAGTATAATAATGGAGGAGGGCTTTCTAATATTTTTTTTTTTTTTTTTATAATAACGCATGTATTATACAAGTAGAATAAAATAAGGCTCGGTTCTTTTGAGCTTTTGAGCAGAGCAGAATAGATTTTAACAAATCAAAATGTCAGAAGAGCAGATTGAGTCAGCAGAGCAAGACTCGGCAGAGTAGAGTAGAGCAGAGCAGATTTCAACAAAGCAATACAGAGCAAGGTAGAGTAGCTCTAAAGAACAGGGCCTAAGATTAGTCAAGTCGAAAAATTTGCAACATCTAGCTTAGATAAAAACGGAGGCATAGTGTAATCCGTTTTCACATTACCAAATAAGAGACTTCGATTTACACTTCTTTTTTTGGACATATTATATGGAGGTGTAAATTATTGTTTGTGATTTATTTCTGTATTGATATTAGGATATTACTAGTCCACTATAATTCAATGTAAGTCTAGCTAATAAAACAAAATCACATAAACTTAAAAAAAAACATAATGTTTAAAGAACATGAATTCCAACCACTAGACTAACTTCGATTCTCAAACATATACTTGTATTTAGGAATCAATGGTAATATGGTATAGTATCGAATAAAGTACACGTATACAATACCGTATATATAAGTTAGTACAAAAATGAACATATTAATCCAAACGGTATATTTTATTATTATTATTATTTTTTATAGAATTATTAATATTTTAACAACGAACTACCATGTGATTTTTTTATTTTTCAAATAATTCATTTTAGAAAAGGGTGCCTGAGTAGATAATTTTTTTTTTTTTATTTTTTTAATGAGTACAAATTCTTAAAAAGAAATTGTCGTTTTCTTTTACTGGATGAAAATGTCATTAATCCAAACGGTGGAGTCTTGAATAATTTATCACAAATAGATGTAGACAGAATTTAATCTTGTAGTTTGAATATTATTAACAACAAACTAAATAAGCTGACATTTCCAAAGTCATGAACATCTTAAATAATAATCTAATCTCGTGTTTCAAAGTATTATTGCATATTTGCATTAGTCATGTAAAGTACACTAATAAGACGGTTAATAAGTAAAATTCCAAATTAACAATATTGTAAGGAGTAGTATTCAAATCTTAAATGACAAGAATTATATTAAAGGAAAAACATGAATTAAAGTGACAAGTTTAATGAATGGGAAAAAAATATACGAAGTATTTGCTTTCATGATCTATCTTATTATTTGTTCGACAACATCACAATAACACGTCTTGCACCGGGTTTTTTTGCCTTTGATAATGCGGTGAGAGTTTTTAAGGTACAACCGGTTATACTATGCACATAGTATAGGTCGTACAACCTTGTTAGTATTTTCTTTTCTTTTTGCCAAGCTCTCTAGATTAGCAAACGTGTAAAAAATTTAGTTGTACCATATTTCCGATTATCTAGTTGTACAATAGAAATATAATTGAATGATTGATGAAAATGAAGGTGCCAAATATATATTGATGTTACAACAGCTAAAAATGTCGCACCTAACCACAATAAAGAGGTAGTAGTGATTTTAGACTTTTAGTTGATTGTTGAGAATCTATTCCTAATTTCTGGTATAATATATGATTGGCTATAATATAACTGCCTTAAACCTAATTTCAACCAGAGTCAATGATGCTTAATAATTTATAGAATCATGAATTCTGCTAGTTAGTAGTATACATACAATTATTATTATCTTTAAATGGGTATAAACAAGTATACATAGAAGCAATGTATAGTAGTATCATACACTTTTTGCTTTGAAGTTACTCATCCAGTTATGTAGCTGATAAATATGATTTTGTTTCCGATTAAAAATCAAAACAGACAAATCACATTTTCGAAGAAATAATGACTTTTGTCTTAAATTATGTGTTGATTAAATTATATCACTTACAAAATAAAAGGAGTGTCCAGCAAATATCATCCTCATCAATAATAATCGCGCAGATATATACTTTTCGTTTAGAGACTAGAGCATGTTCTCTTCCACTCCGTACTTTTTAACGCTAATTAAAACACAAAGTTACTTGTAATTATAATTTACTCCATATTTTTTTTTTCAAAAACTAAAATAAAATAATAATATACTCGGTATTTATCTTGTTGTAAATAAAGTGGAGTACAATACCATAATATTAAAGAATTGTACCCTGAAGTTTCTCTTTATACTTTGCATTTATTAAATAATTAATGTATTTTTCCAACCTTTATTTGACCAATAGAGGATGATTCATTTATATCAATCAAGTTTGGGGACAATGGAGTAGCATCATGGGACAAGACTAGCAGTAGTGTGACAAAGGTGTCACTAGAACAACATTGCAGCTTGTCTTGGGGTGGTCAAACCACAGTCAAAGATGCTACCATCAAGGGCACTGATTGTAATAATAGCAACAAAAGTGTGGCGGAGCATGCCAAGCCTCGAGGGGCAGTGTCGATGAGGTGGCGAAAGCGGATCGGGCAGTTATTGCAAGTCATAAGATGGAAGAAATCAAGCAATGACACCAATGTTGGAGGAGGGAATAATCTTAAGGTGGTGGAGGGTGTGAAGATAGTGAGGAATAACAAAGATTGGATTAGGACATTAAAGAGCAAGACCAAGGATTGAAATAATATATATAAATAGATAAATATAGTTTTTGGAATTTACTTTTCTATCTTTTGGTGTGATTTTTGGGATTAATGTGATTATAAAAGATCAATAATAAAATTGAAAGGATATGGTATAGTTTTATACTATGATTTTTGATGTACTTTAAAGTTTTATTAATGTCATGATTTCATAATAATCTATAATGTGATGTCACATTTTATTTTGTATATCTTACTTAGTAGTCACTACTCACTAGCAAGTCAATGTACAAGATTTATTTAATTAACTACTAATCTACTGACATTATACACTTTATTATTCCATAAAAAAAGAAGGTTTATTAGGACTGTCAATGAATCTTTGAAATTAAGCAACATTGAGATATTATATAATTAGGCTATCAGGTTGCTTAAATATCAAGTTCATTGACTAACTGTTTTTTAAAAATTTAGGTTTGAATAGTCATCTTGTGTTTACTTATAAAACTAGATTGCGGAGAGTTTTTTTATTCTTCTAGCCGTATCGATTATTTTAATTAACTAAGTAAGGGCATGTGTTGTTTGCCTTATTTTGACTTATTTTAGATTTAATAAGTTCAGATAAGTTTGGTTCAGGAAAAATAAATTCATCAGTTTAGAAAAAATAAGTTCTGATAAGGGTTACCCAAGTTCAAATTACAACTAAAATTTTAATAAGTTCAATTAAGTTATAATAAGTTAAATTAAGTTTAAATAAGTTTAAATAAGTAAAAATCAGGTGAATAGAACACACCCTAATACTCGGTGTACTAGTATAAAAAATCATACTTTACAAGTTTACAATATCAAAGTAGTGGAAACAAACTCGACTGATACCCTAGGAAGGCTAGGAGGCAAGGATCAACAAGGATTCCTAATACTCCAATAGGAGTTCATTCAGATATGATAATTGACAAAAGTGATATACATGTATCATACAGAGTACAAATTGCAGAGTGTATTATTAGCAACAAGATAGCTTTGAACTTGTAGGTCTATTTATATTGATAAATTTATTTATATTTTTAGTATATTCTTATCAATAATTGAAAGAAATAAAACCATTTCGTGCTAATGTACCCATGTCTATACGTATTTGATATTGTATTAAAAGTAAAAGTATAATTCTCACGAGAATTACTAATGTACCCACCATGTCTATATATATATATATATATATATATATATATATATGTATATACATATTTTGTATTAAAAGTAAAAGTAAAATAAATTAATCAATTTACAATTAGAAAAATTATTTGATAGAGAGAATCTCTCTTTATTATGAGAGAAAGATTAATCACATGCCAAAATGAAATCAGCACTACATAAATTATAATCTTAATAACTTTCGTAATTTGTAGTACTAGAAATAGCAAATTATGTTGATATATAAGTGGGAAACAAATGGAGAAAGGCCTCATTTTGAAATAATAAATACAAGACTAGTCCAAGTACAATTATAAGTGTCGTAGTGTCTTTTAGCTGCTGCCTTTGCTGGAAGAATATCTGGTTTCGTGCATCTCTGATCTTTACATGCATGCACCATCAATCATCCCAAAGCTAACCCAGATTACTGAAAAAGAGCCTTTGGTGGATTGTGACGCTCAACCCTGTTACTTAGTGTAGCAACTGTTGGATTGTGAAAGATATGTCCCAATATTTGTCTATCGATCTCATCTTGTGTCATCCTTAGTCAAGATAATCGGCTAATGCTGATGTTATGGCATGCTCGTAGATATTGAGGTATAAGATGAAACACAAA
Source organism: Chenopodium quinoa (assembly GCF_001683475.1). Classification (NCBI taxonomy): domain Eukaryota; kingdom Viridiplantae; phylum Streptophyta; class Magnoliopsida; order Caryophyllales; family Amaranthaceae; genus Chenopodium; species Chenopodium quinoa. Next base: position 2,567,433 of record NW_018745080.1, on the reverse strand, counting down.
ATCAGATTAATGGTCTCTTTTGCACGTATAATAAGTCTAATAATTATTAGCTGGTCGTAAAAATGTTGGTTGATCACGAATTGGAGGCGCTTTTCGTATACTCGTGGAGTTGTGGTATCCACACAATATATGCAACGATGGAGAGAAAAAGGGAGGCAAATTGTTGTGCTCCCCATTATAGAAGATCAAATGATTTCTATAGTAATATGTATTGAGTGTACTATATAGTTGGTTAATAGCAAGCAAAAGGGGACCAAAATTGGATGATTATATGTGCAATTGGACCATATATAAAAGGGTTGTTTTAAGTTATGGAGAAAAAAGGGTTAATAAGAAGCAAGAGGGTATGGGACGAAAATGACAACACATTTTCTTACAAATATAAATTATGACTCAAGCACATGCATTCACCATTAATCTTGATACCTATTTTGGCTCCTCTATCTGTCCTGTAAAACATGGAGTTGAGATTTTGTTATGCTTTTGTAGGCCTTTTGCCAGTTCTAATAATGTTCCTTGTTGCAATTTTTTTATATATATTATTTGGTTTTAGTGTTTTTTTTTCCTTTCTTTTAACTTATTAAAATAACTCCTTGTGATAGAGAATATACGCAGAATATTCAATTTCTGACTATGTTTAGGATAGTATTGTAATTTGCACTTATTTCTATCACTACATACTAACATACATGTTTAAGGCTATGTTTAATATGAGTAGTATATTCTCTAAAATGATGAATTTCCACACTCAATTTTATGCTTAACTTATTTATTAGTTCAATTACAAGTTATAACATTTCTTTGTCATACACTAATTAGGTATTTAGAAAAGCATCAATTTGGCCGATCAAATTATCACATGCAAACTCGCTCATTATTTCTTCCTTCACATGGTTAAAAAATGAAACGTCGTATTATTCATTACATTATTTATATTGGTTATCATCCAATTATTAGATACAAAGTACTATTGTACTAGTGTATAAATAGTTCGTGTGCATAAATTAAAAGAGCTGATCATCTACTATCTCAAGCTAGTTTTATTCCAACGGAATATTTCTTAGTTTCGATCGAGTTCCTAATAATAGAACTATCCGGTTCTCAACTCTGTAAGTTAGTTGTTCTAATATATGGAGTACCATCGTAAAACTTTCATATTATTATAACACGTAATCTGTTTCATAAGTATTGCAAAAACTTTTACTAGTCATAAAATTTACAACTGTTTGACTTTTAAATTTGTAAATTTACAACTTTGGTCACCAGAAACTTTTATTACAACATTTTACTCTGTACATGATACTGTAATATTTAGATAAATAGATAATGTTAGGTTAACAAAGGAAGTAGAATTCACATGAGTTTGAAATTTGTGGGAATTAAATTGCTTACTTTAAATTCATGGAATTTTTCTAAAGTTGTTTGGTTTGCAATGTGGGAAATAACTTCCCATAGGAATTTCTATTTACCTAGGGGGGTTAGGTAATTAAATTCCGACATTTTGTGGGAAGTTGAAATTCCTAGGATTTTCTACTTCTCTCATTTTATCCTTTTTTGGTCAACCAAACAACTCTCCCTAATTACAACTTTTAGAAATTTTCAATTCCCACACTTTCTTATGCCAACCAAACAACTAGCACCTTACTTTTAGTAAAGAAAAAATGGTCAAGATTAGTATATAAATACTCTAAAAAAAAGTGTTGTAATTTTTATGAAATATACTTGTATGTAGTACAGAGTTTCACACTTTCGGAATGTAGACTTGATAATGATTAACATCAAAGTCTAGTATTATACACTTATACGAAGTAATTATGAATTGAAGAGTATGGGAAGTTCCAAGTAGGTTGGCTGCTAGACGAAACTAAGAAAAGGACTCCACAAACAAGGAGCAAGAAATAAGGCTCACAACAAGGAAAATAAAGGCAATACCTTTTGTATTTTTTGATTAGACACTTCATCTTTAAAGTTCCTATCATAAAGAAGAAGAGGCTTATCTTTTAAAACTAAGCCCAAGTCAAAACTACTCTTAAGAACCACGTTCTCATGTCACATTATTTTTTTGTTCTAGTTCCAAAAGACAACTTTCCAAGTCACCAAAATTTATGAAAAAAATCTACTTTTATAATACAATGAAATACGAGTATATATTGACCCCTATTATCGTATAGACTAACTTTGTAAAGTTAATTTAACCCCATGAGATACTATCTTAAGGGTGGTGATGCGTTTTCAAGGTCTAGTTAACAAAATAAAATCATCAATAAGGGTATTGCAACCATGAACTCTTGGTGTAATAAATCATAAAGTTAGTGATACAATGTACTCCCTTCGTTTCTTTATCAAACGTGTAATAACACATGAGTGCATGCATAACGCAAAAGCATGTTGCATATCATGCTATACAAAGAATATATAAAGTCCTCGGTATCAAATAAACCAAATACTCTGTATAATTTGTATACAAGTTTTTTTTTTTTTTGGGGTGCAAGCATACAAGCTTTATATATACGAGAAGTGTTTACAATCAGTCTACATGACAGAGTATTGACTTGTACTGTTAAACCTTCTTGAAAGGCATTTTATGCAAATATGTTGTCGTTGTGTTGTTATCTTATATTCCATGGCAGGCACAAAAAATAAAATACAGCCATAAAACATACTGATAAAAAATATACAGGATACTCTACTATTTATGTGAGTTGTGACATGTCCTAAATTGGACCGATACATCTCCTAGCTTGCTTTTTTCTACTAATAGCTAAATACAAATTACGTACATTACATGCATAACTAATTTTAACACGTTGCAGCATGAAATCCGCATCAATAATAACACTTTCTTTAAGTTTACTCTTATTATGCTTACCATTATTCGATCATACTAGGTACAAGTTTTGATTTATCTAGGTCAAAATATTATATAGTGTATGTTTATTAACTTATTGGAATCGAATAATCTTACCTTATACTATATTATTCTTATTACTTTGTTAGTATGAACAGTACGAATGCTAATGGAATCCGCAAAGGAGACAATCATGGAACAATCCTTTTGTTCATACAAGTATACAACTAATAACAAGTGAGAGACATAGAATATGTAGATCCGATTTGATCGATTACCTTGAGTGAAAATAGGTTTAGATTTCAAATTCTTAATTAAGGGATAAATAGAGTTTTTAGGAATACCTTGTAATTCATCACCGTGTCACAATCTACACATTATTGAAAATCACGATATAGTTTCGTGGTTAATCTCTCAATTATAAGATTTTACATTTGTGTGTCATTTTTAGAGTTGTTTCTTGTGTTTATTCCGCATTATTGATGCTTGTGATTGACATAATCAATTAATTAGTCACGGTCCTAACAAAATTCACCACAAAAGTGTCAAGGAAATGAAATTGATTAAAACAAATAAAGCCAAGAGAAAAGATTCAGTCCACCATGAATTTCCGGATAAATTAATTAGCCATTAACTAAACAAAGTCGCCATCCTAATCTATCAGCTACAATTTGGGAAAGGACAAGTTTACGACATGGAAGTAAATGCCCGTCATTTCTTGTTTCCTTTCTTTATAATTTTGATTTGGCTTTGAATATTTCTTAATTTAGCCTATATTTCTAGGATCACTAGGATGACTCTGCCCTATGAGTCCTTACAAATATTGCACTCTCATTTTCTAATTATTGATTAATATTTGTCATAATGATAAATAATTATCAAGATTTGTTGCATATTTCAATGTTATCTTATTAAATAAATACAAAATATGAAATAATTAATTCCCTAAAAAAAAAAATGAAATAATTAAGAAAAATTATGTTGGAAGGTCTAACTTTTTAAGAAACACATCTTACCTTTCTATGTGCTACAATCAAGATTTCTTCTTCATTATCACATTTCCTTTATTTTCATTATTGCGAGTGTTTGTACGCAAATTGGAGTTGCATTAAAATAGCGACGTATTTATGATTTTATGGATGGTTAGTTATCAAAATAGCGATACTTATCAAAACAATAAGCATGCAAATTCTTTTTATTTATTCTCATTTCTAGCCTAAAATAAGTAAATGTCTCGTGTTACATATTTTATATCAATTGGTTGTTAGAGAATTTTTTGTCTTTCTTATATAATATTTCAGTCTGGCAAGAGGTTGTATTATCATAATAACTAAATTAATTGGCCCAAATTAAACGGGACATAGACACAAGCATGACGATCCTAGCTGTGTTTTCATTCTTAATTTGCTCTCAACCTCTAATTTTACACTTTCAAATTGTCATAATCACAAGGGGTATTTCATTAAAACTCATAAAAGCCAACCTCCATTTTTTTTTTATTTTTTTTTATTTTTTTTTTTATGAGACGTAAAATTTATTGCTCTAAACATAAATAGTATAGGCTAAAGATTAAAGAATTAAACCTTGATTTTCTGTACTTTTTGGTCCAACATGGCAACGTCCGCCACTTTATAGCCTATATATTGAATCGTGGACAAATGATCTACAATGAGTGTATTAGTGGTTTTGTCGTCATTTAATTGAATATTTTCCCATCTACTTTTGCAATTTGATTGATGTAATTTCATCTATTCGTAGTTTGTCAAATATCATATCAACAATTTCTTAATCATTAATAATGAATAATAAAAATTTGTGGCCTTAAGACATAAATCCATAATACGGAGTATTGATATTTAATTTATAGCCATGAAACATGCAAGTCTAGCATAATGCATATAAGATACGGAGTAAAACATAAAGGAATAGGCGGTACGTAGTCTACGTACCATATTTCTTAGGTTCGGTGTAGAGACTAGAAATTAAAAGAGTCCTTTCTAAGGGAGGTCCTTTCTAACAGCCTCCTTCGACGACCTTTGGTTGAAAACATGAGCCACCTCGCTCGCTTGTTTCGCACAACCCACGGCATCCTGCATGATCTGGTCCAGTAACTGTGATACATGGAAGACACCCAATTGACTCTACATTGTGTATCCAAAATGATCTATCTCCCAAATTGTATACATTCTGCAATTTCATCAATACAACATGCTTTAACAGCTTCTACTGTTTTGGGCCCAGGCTAGTGTAATGTGGGCTAAGTTGGGCCAACCCATTCTAGGCATGGCCCAATGAAAGTGTATCAATAAAGCTTGTGAATTATTATCGACAACAAATTTGCTGATAATTCCTGGATTGATGTAATTACTTGCTCTTTGGTTAAATTGTTTTGAAATTCATCAGTTAGATAATTTGAACCAAATTCGAGAAAGCTTTTGGAAAGAATTCATCCCTAGATTGTGATGTTATATGACCTTCAACTAATAAAGTAAATTGTTTTACTGAAAATTGGTAGTAATCCTTCTGAGAGTATTTTTGTAAAAATTTGGTAATAATCTTTTAAAGTGACATTTCTTCATTAGTAAGAGCTAAAATTTGGATTAATTTCTCAAAATGTTCCTTTCATGCATCATATAAGATTAAAAAATCGCATTTGTATGAGTTATGGTATTTTCTCATACAGAGTACAATTTATATTACTCCGTATGATACTTAGGAATGGGGAAAAAAATTCCCCTATTCTCGATTATGCATTCTCAATCGTTGATTTAAAAATGGAATATTTTAGAGTATTATTTCTAGAATGAGTGGAGAACTAATTTCATATAAGCACTTATAATTTATTTTACCACGAACTCAAAATTATATTTGGCTTGATAAATTCCGATAAGTTAAGCTATACAGGAGTTAATAATTTACTATTAAGCTTGTTTGGTGATAAATTGAGATCTGGTCTTGAAAAACTGTAATTGAGTTTATAATTCAATTGAAGAGTCCAGACTGCAGAGTCCAAATCAAAAATTTTGTTATAGAAGAACTCAAATTAATCACTGTGAAGCTGGAATCAGCATCATTTTCAGTAGCCTTTCTAATATATGGTAGAATATACATGTAAACTAACGGCAGATATTTTTATGATCGACAAGTAGCTTTACCAATACTGTATAACACTTGCATCCTGCACAAAATGAGTAACGAAAGGACACCAAAATTAAGCTTCTAAATACATTACACTTTATTAGGGGGACTGAAAAATTATGATAAATGATCTTCACCTTAGTCGTTTTAATGGCAGTCGCCTCACATAAAGAGCCCACTACCCCTCTATTAGTGAGTAATGGTGTGCAGATAGATGACTGTTTTGAGGGCATGTAATACAGGAAAAGGAAATACTTGAAAGTGCAATTTTCTTGTTTGACAGGCAATGATATATGGTAGAGCATCGCTTTACTCTTCTAAACATAAACATCGTTCTTTTCCAAACATAAATACTTTTATATCACTCAGGAACTGTACAGTTAACAATGTAGAACATAATTTCTTAATATAAATACCTGGTGTTTTACTTCACCATACAGAAGTGCTCTTAATTATGTGCAATTGAACCGTTGAAGCCCTTTGATGACCGTTGGCAGTGTGCAGTCAAATGGTGCGTAACAGAACCTTGCTCACTCTACATCAAAGAACCAGTGGAGTACCAGCTTGATCAGTGGATGAAGGTTGTAATGCACGGATTCTTATGTCAAATTTTCTCGGAGTGCCAATTTCACTGGTATTTGATCCATCAGGTACAATTGGATAGGAGGAATTTTTATCATCATAAGCTTCACCAACATTGTTCCCACATTTGCGACAAAGGAGCTTGGTTCTTCTACGAAATAAACCCCAAGAATTTTTCGATATGAAATATGGTACACATCTGATTTCATCAACCTTCATAAATCTGCTCTCATCAATTTGAAAAAATGAAATGATCCCTCGTTTTATAGATTTTCCATATTTTGAGCCAATGGTTGCAGTATTCCTGTTGGATGAGCTCAAATTCAGCTCATAACCGCATGCACCGCAACTAAATGAAAGACAATTTGAGTTAGTAACACATCATGAAACAAAACTTTCAAGGTCCTACGATATAACAACACTCATGAGAAGTGATAAGGAAAAGGTTAAATCAAAACCCATTAATTTTGCCAACAAATTATACTCGTAAGTAGTATAAGGCATTTATTGACACAATCCTCCCCTCCCCCTTCTGTCCTCCCTAAAGTATGAATATCATTTTAAAAGTCAATACAATGACTCTTTTATAATCTTTCTTTATACATTATTTGGGTAAGCTGAGACTAAATGTTGAAATACATCACCAGGCTGTGGAATTTTCTAGATCATGGAAGAAACTGCAATGCTGGAAATCAAAACTCTCATTTTTGTCACAATTTCTTGTGTGATATGCCAATGAACATTGCATAGGTAATTCTCTACTTTGTCCGAGAGAACCCCCCCCCCCTCTACAGCTCCTCAATGATAGCCATGAGCATGACTTAGGTTTCAGGTCTCCAAAACTCCTCTCGGTGACTGAGACATCAGACATGTCTGTGCATTTCAAGTATCATCTGCTCAATCCAATTTCTAGGAAATTTTTCAAGCTACCTTCATAAACTATCAGATTTGCCTTTCATACAGCAGTAGTTTTGGTTTCAGGTATAGAAATTTACGATAATGAATGTCAAATTGCCTATGTCATCAAAATGATTAAGCTCGATGACAATCCTTATCTCAACAAATTCCCTCGATTACTGGATAGGTATTCAAAGATGTCCTAAATCCCGTATACTTTGAACAGTAAGTCAATAACAACAAAACCAACTATTTGTCAGAGTAATATCGTAGCTGTTTCCATTCTTACCACCATATGCTTCCCTCAGTTCTTTCAACACATCATCTACCAGATACCACAATGACTAGAGATAAGAGATGGTAAAGAATAAAGATTAACACCTCCATTAAGCATTAATTGAACTTGAAATAAGGCTGGTAACTTCGAAAATCAATACAGTTTTTAAAGCCAAACTGATCAAAATATAAAACCATATGACCACAGCATTAACATACTTGGATCCTTATTCCTTAACCTACCTCTCCGTACCAGAGTTGGCATCAATATCATACTCCAATTAGATATAGGCACGATCCTTCAAATCGTAAAACAGAACTAGGAAAATCTAGGTGTATCGATGTCGGACACCATATTTTGGCAAGTTTAAGTCGCATAAATATGTGCTCATTCTTATTACACTCCTAAAGGTACTCATTACATATTATGTCTACCAAAATATGTTCCCACCATTTGTGCAATCCTTTAACTTCTCATTATTTTCAAAAAGGAAGGAATCTGACCTCATCTCATTCTCCAGCTAGGTTATCAAAGCACATGGAGGCCAATTGGGCAATCACATCCTAACCACCTTCTCCTTTACTTCTCTTCTTTTTCATTCTTTCCCCTCTTTTCAAAGGAATAATCACCTTTTTAAACATACAAACAAGGAGACCGAGAAAAAGAATAGAAGAAGAATATATCAAAATGTTACGAGTACCAAATAGACCAAACTGACATACTCGTATACTCCCTTCGTCCGAATTTCATTCTCATTTGTCTCCCTACTAGTTCAAACACTATCAACGCGACTATTAAATCAAGACAAAGGGAGTAGTGTATGTTCTAATAAAGTATGACTAAACAAGGTTGATTCCACTGAACAGGTTAGTTTTGCTCAAGTTTCAGTAACAGGTGAGTATATTTTATTCTATGACATACTAGAAATAGTAAAATCTTAATAACTAAGTTTTACTTGGAACAAACTATTCCTCTTCATTCATCAAACATCAAGACAAACTAAACTCCATTCTATGCCCTTTAAAACAATCCCCGACTCATTCCGGATTTAGTCGTTACATTCCTAGTTCAAATTACACTATCAACATGCACAATTAATTCCAAACAGACGGAGTACTCAATTCAATCATACAAGAATAACATTAAATAAGCACAAACTATATTCTAATACATCATAAAAAAGATCCAATCTTTTCAAGTACCCAATACTTACATAAATCCCCAACAAAATTAATCAAATCCGTTGAATTACAAGAACAAATTCAACAAACCCAATTCAAATATGATCAAATAAATGACTAATTCAAACAAAACAGATTACCCCAAATCATTATAAGGGGTTAATTAAAAAGACAGAAAGAAATAAACCTGTAAGAAACATGTCTTTGAGAAGCAAAGGATTCTCTGTAGCTCCCAGTAAGATAGCCTTCAATTTTTGGAGTTTCCATCTCAAATTATTTATTTTTTGGTCAATTTTCTCTCTCTTCTTCTCAATTAAGTATAAAAATTTTGCAGAAAATTGGAAATTGAGAGAGAGATTGGAGAACGTGGTTGATGTTTCTGGGGATCGTGGGTTGAGACCGTTGCTAACCAAAAATAAATATAAAAGGAAATAGAAATAAAAACTGGAAAATTGATGAAGCTTTAAGGAATTATTAGTGAGAAATGACTCAAATGAGCAAGAGTAGGTTTATGTTTGTTTAGACTTTTTGGACTTGGTTCTCAGAGTGTTGGACTTGTACTGAAACTCCTTTCAGTGACATCATGGGACATACACGGCTTTTACGCATTTCTGTCAATCCAATTGTTGGGGGGTTTTATGATTAATGTATTAGAGACTTTAGGGTAACTCCAAACTCGTCTTGAATAATTCCGACGTTGGTCATTTTGTTTAAATTATTTCGAATTTGGTTAATTGTTAAATATCGAATATTGTTTTAGATTAATTTAATAAATAATGAAAACAGTTTTGAATAATACATAATAGTCTCGATGGCACAATTGTAGTCTTAGCAGTTAGCATTATTCAATTAGAAAAGAAATAAGTTTATAGTTGAGATTATTTTGAAATAAGTTGATGTTTAAAATTATCTTCGATTAACAACATCACAATCTTCACATATTTCTTTACCATTGCATGTAGTAGGTTGGTTTCCCTACTTCAACCAATTTTCTATGACTATCGAAGTACCGAAACAAAAATGACATTTCATTTAAGTGACTCCAATTTTTCATGGGTACCTAGATAGGGTTTAGAAATTATTGTTTCAATTTGGTTACTTGTGACAAAGTGGAGGGTGAGTTATTTTCACTTATTTAAATTAATTATTCCCTCCATCTCATCGACCAAAGATTCTCATTAAACCATAGTCGTGAAGATAATATTAGATGATTGAAGTTACGTCTTTAAGGCGCTTAACACAAAATGAAGCCATTTGTCTTTTTGCGAATGAGTCATTTGCTCAATGCATTACAAATCTCTATTATATAAATGAGGGGGCAGGCTGCGGTGTCCACCTAAAATAACCACAACAGCCCTCTTCAATTTCTTTAAAATTGGAAAATATAATTAAAGGAAAGAAAAAAAAAAAGATTAATCAATCATCATATAGAAAGGAAAGATTGATCAATCAACAAATAGAAAGGAAAGATTATTCAATTTAGCAAATAAAAAGGAAAGATTAATCAATCTACAAAAAAAAAGGAAAAATTAAATAATCAGCAAATAAAATAGAAAGAATAATCAATCAGCAAAAAGAAAGGAAATATTAATCAATCATCAGTGCAAAAACAAATAAATTACATTATTTCTTTTATGTTTATATAATCAATCAATACTCACTCTGTTTATAAATAATTGACACGTTTAACTTTTTTCAATATTCATATATTAACTTTGACTATAGTGTTTTTTTATAACCTATAAAAAAATAAATTTTATCATAAAATATATTATTAAATAACCATTAATATTAAGTTTCATAATATCAAGTTTTTTTAAAATATTTTTTGCTAATATTTAATCATATCCAAGGTCAGCTATTGCATTGGCATGTGTGCCAAGTTTGACTGTGTTAATTTTCATATGTCGATAGGAAGAAAGCACTAAGTCTCTAACCACTTGAGCTATCCCTCACTCCTGCGAATTAATATATTTATTTTCATATAATATTTTATCTTTACTATTTTTTACCCATATATATGTGTGACAAATTAAAATCGTAAATAATAGTTAAAATAGATATTTTTTTTAAGCATCGCGTGCATATAATGCTAGTTACAAATGGAGGTAGGAGATTTAAACATGTGACCTATCGTACTCAAACCCTCAATCTTAACTAGTTGGCCGAGATCTCATAGTTTAATTTTCTTACAAGTGGAAATATGATGAAGAAAACAAGGTTAATTATACGTTATACTCCATAACTCATATTTCCTTAGTTGAATTATTGACCCTTCACTTTAGGTTTAATTAGCCCCTAACAATTTAATGCTTGCACGCTGAAATATTATGATATATATTTAATTTCAGACAATTCTAATAAGCTCATGCATTTACAAGTATACTAAAACTTCAATTCTTCGAAGTATATATTTGAGTCAAACATATTGGGTCGAGTCTTTGATGTGTGAAATCTAAACGCTTATAGTGTGTTAAACATTATTAATAACGTGTATTAACCACCATAAATTTTAGCCTGCCGTTTGAATTTTTGACAATGTCTAGAAATTAAAAAAAGCATCTCAATGTAGTATTTGTTTCAAGATTAACCATTCATAATTTCATGGTTATGAGTACATACATACTTCCTACTTAAAAAGTATTGCACTTGTACATGAACTTAAAGGAACTAGATCGCCAAGAATTATACTAAGAGGAGATGATATACTAAGCTAAGCCTAGTCCTCTTCCTCATCGGTGATGAATTTACCGGTTCCTGGGTTAATGGCGGCGATGAAAAAGAAGACGACGTTTAACAAAACCAATGGCTCGATTTCATTGATAGGAACTCCAGTCTCAATGTTGAGTTGTGAAAGGGCTCCTTTTCCTGTTATGATTTCTCCTATTAAGGAGAATGCAAATCCTAGTTGTGCCAATCTTCCCACAAATAGCTCATTTGACTTTGTGAATCCAAATAGAGGACCTTCAATAACACAAAGTTGATAATTAATAAGTGGAACACGTTATTAGAGAAACAAGTTTTGTGTACGACTACTGCCCCTATGGTAATACGAAGTAAAAGATTTTGTCTTATTTTAAAATTTATAAACATCTTTAACAGTTAAACACTAGGTCGACTAGCAAATTTTGAGCCTTAAACATGTGCTTTTCTTTTTGGTGTGGTTATCGAGTCTTATCATGCCTCTAAGGCTCTAATCATTCTCTTAGATGAATCTAGTCTTTAATCGTATTTATTCATGGCTGGAGAAAACTTTTTAATTTGTTAGCAAGAAAATTTTTATAATGATTGTACAAAGTAGTTAATAAATAATTTTATAATAAAATGTAAATAAAATTTATATATTTATTTATACGAGGTATTATATAAACATGTAAAAAACTTACTCGTGCATGGACATACAAACACACAATGACATTGAATTACTAGTAAAAGATTATAGATCTAGTATTGTACCTCCTTCCTTAAGACCCAAAGCTGATCTAACACCCTTTCCAGGTGGGATGACCGCCTTCTCAAGTCCGGTGGGAGGGTCATCCACGAACCGTCCCCTGTCTCCTAGGGCTCCGATTGCCCCAAGCAAGGTAAACAGGATGAAGAAGAGCAAAAGAGGCTCGGCTTCATAGATGGGAATTCCGGTTTCTAAGTTAAGTTGAGCCAAAATACCCTTTCCTGTTACAGCTTCTCCCAACAATGATGCCTGAAAATTTGTTACAAATTGATCATTTTTCATTCCATATCAAACATTATATTAGAGAAAATCACAAGTTACCAACCAAATTAAAGTTGATCATAGGACCATAGGCCATGCCGTGCTTAAAATGTTAAAATCTTTCAAGTCAAATTTTGTTTCAAAGCACAATGCGTAATTAAAAAGTTGTTAAGTATCACAAATGAACAAGATTAAGTTATACTAAAAAAAAAAAAAATATACATAAACAACTATTCATTATAAATATCAATATTGGGCCAGCCCTTATCAGCCTGCATCTTGACAAACTGGGCCAAAAGCCTTATTTCTTGGTCTTGTAATCGCGGCCCAAAGGTGCATTGTCCTCTGGGCATGCAGTTTAATCCAAATCCAGGCATTCTTCCTTTCCCATTGTAAGTAATACTATACAATTCCTCCTCACTATCAACACCATTTCTTTGAAGATCCTTGGAAAACAAGGTTGCTCCTGGCTGGATTAGGTTCCCTCCTGCGTCGTGGCACCCGATGCAGGATCTTCGAAACAAGGCTGCCCCTCTGCCTGTATCGATGGCAAGCGAGGCAGGGGTGTAGGAGATAGGAAATAAGGCAACTAGTAAAGCCATGAGGGGTGCTACCAAGTGCTTCAAAACCTTGGATGCTTCTTCTTTGCTTGTGTCCTTATTTCAAGATTTTAGTGTAAGAAATATGATATGGAAAATACTTTTGTTTCACATTATATTTTCTCTAATTTACTCAAACTTCATTTACCTAGGCTAGGGGATTTCATTTCTTTTGCATTGTCGTACAAGATATAATCAATATCAGTTGAATGACGGGTTGAGATAAAGATTAATACTTCGTATTTCTTTGATCTCGTAAATTATCTAAAACTTGATTACATTTTTTTAATCTAGCAAATATTAAAGCTCGGGTTAATTTCTTGAGTTGAGATTATTAGTCCTATACGGGGTAAAAGCTGCTTAATTTGCAAAAAAAAAAAAAAAAAAAAAAAAAAAAAAAGGTTTCAAATCTATTTTTTACTAGTACATACCTAGTGCTACTTAAATAACATTGCTAGAGTTTACAAGCTATGCTCATTAAAATCTAATAGTATAATATTAGACCCCAAACAAATCTAAGGACCTTCACTCAAACAACTATCTATAATTTTCACGTATATGACACCCTTTATTTCTCTTATCAATCCAAAATTTACCCTCCATCAATTTGATATATGATCGAAAGCACAATATTTATCAATTATCAAACTAACACTATAATATACTGTAAATTAGTAAAGAGACAACTAAATCCGAATGTACTCAAATCTTATCTGCACTTGTAAGTGGTTAAGATAAGAAACATTGCATGATCTAAGTACCCAAAATATCATAATAGTATTATGTATACATACATATGAGTATATGACTAAAATTTGTGTAAAATCATGTAATATATAATGTAAATTAAAGATTTTAAGTGATTTATCAACTTACAGCAAATCCAATCATAGCAACACGACCAACAAAGAGTTCATTTTCCTTGGTAAACCCAATTCCTCCAGAAGTTCCAAACAAACCATCTTCAACTTTAAGCTTTGGCTTCTCCACCTAATTAACATAACATTAATAATACAACAATTAACATCACTAATACATAATAATCATGAAATAAATTAACAAATAAACTTACCTTCTTAACAGGAGCTTTGGCCTTGGACTTAAAAAGAGCAAAAGTCTTTAAGACAGTTGAAGATGAAGAAGAAGAAAGTGAAGGAAGAGGAGAAAAGAAAAGATGTGAAGAAGAAGATTTAGGCTTAATCTTTTCAATTTGGAGTTTAAGCAATGAATTTCTCTTCAAATCAACTGTGTTAGTAGAAACATTAGGCATAAGCAACATTGCTTGAGCCATATGTAATTACTATATTTTACACTAATTAATATTATATTCTTAGCTTCAATATATAGTTCTCTCTTCTTCTTGTTGTTGCTTTTGATTTATTTTACTACAATGTTGAAAGTTTGTTAGATGATCATATAGTCTATATATTTAATGTGTAATATTTTTTATTAAGTGGAGGAAAGTAAAGGGTGATACAAAGAGATGTGGATAGGATTTTTGAGAGTTTTGATAGGTTTATAGAGTGACCACGTTACCTTTTGTTTTTCTATTTGTGCATTTTAGTGGTTCTTTCTTTTGTGAACCATGTTTGATATGAAGTATTTTTGAGTTTTTTTTTTTTTTTTTTTTTTTTTTTTGAAAGATTTTTTAACCTAAAAATTGAGCATATTCCAAGTTTATGGGGATCATATGGAATTATATATATCTTATAGAATCTTAGTAATTGTTTTTTTTACTATGCTATAAAAATGTTTTCTAAAATAAGTAAGAAAAAATTATGTATGTAACTCCATTTATATGAAGATTTAATTTAAAAGTTTAAATATATTACCTTGCTATTTTAGTTAATTTTAAATAATAATAAGGAACACATAAAAGTTTTTCCTCAAAAAAAAAGGAACACATAAAAGTTAATGCAATGTAGATTAAATTTTGTTATTATATAAACATATTCGTCGTTTACTCATATAATATCATAAACTGTAGTACGTGTAATAGTAAGAAGTATTAGGGATCAAAATAACAATAAACAGAGTACATGAGTTAGGTGTTTAGGTCCCATTCAAAAATTATTGAACACCAAAGGCAAAAATTTGAAGTAGAAAATCTTGATTTCGATGTGAACCACACATAGAGAAGAAAAAGAAAGATGTATCTTAAACAAGAACACGTAGAGCTATAGAATAAATTTGACAAAGAATGTGAAATGACAAAAGTGCCCAAGAGTTTAGTGACATTTGCGAAGGTCCCCTTGCTCCTTAGAACACCATGACAAAATAATCACTTGTATATTTGTTTTTTTTGGTCATAAACTCATAACTCATAAGGCATGCACTTGGTCTATTAGTCTTAAGACAAATCGAATACAAAGAGAAAGAGCCTATATTACCTTGTGGTTGAAAATTGACCACTAATGAAATGGGTCTAGACTTTTCTTTGTCACCTCATTTTCTGTATTGACAAATTCGATCAATTTGTATATTAGTACACCAAACTAATGAATATATAGTTCAAATTACGTATTTTATTACAAAAGCTATGGGTTAATAATATGAACGTAGAGGAATCTTGTTTGTGTGTAAGGGACATCCTTCACAGATTTAACAGAGCTTCGGGACAGTGTTTGAGTCTCCAAAAATAGTTTGTTAAATTCTCCCCGAGGGTGCCACTTGAGATTAGAGATTCCATGAAAAGGATTTTGTCTATGTCTGAGACACAAAATATGGGAACACACTTAGGAGCTCCAATTGATATTCAAGGTAAGAAAAACACTCTTTTCAATTCCTAGTTGATAAAGTGAGGGGAAAGATTGTTTCTTGGGCTTCTTTACGTCTTTCACAAGCAGCAAAACTTATCCTCATTAATACTGTCTTGGTTAGCATTTCGGCTCACGTCATGAAATGTGTTAAGCTTTCCCAGAGCATAGCAAACAAAATTGACTCACTTATTACCAAGTTCTGGTGGGCGAATAATGGGGAGAAGGGAATGCATTGGGTTAAGAAGGAGGTAATCCAACTTCCGAAGAGTATGGGGGGTCTTGGCATTCGGTGTATTGTCCACTAATCTATCGTTCTCCGCCACAGATGAAGATTTTGCAAAACTCATCTGGAAGTTGGATATTCGACCCAAGTGGAAGATCTTTCTCTGGAAACTCCTCCATAACGGCATAGCAGTAAAGGTAAACCTGGCCAATAGAGGTATTTCAATAAATACTACTTGCGATGTTTGTTATGAGGAGATGGAAGATAGCCATCATTTGTTTCGATACTGTTCTCTAGCAAAGGCAGTTTGGGATAGTAGTTCCCTGACGGTTTGCTATGATCTCCCTGGACTCCACTCTTTTCAAAGTTGGATCCAGCACTTTATCCTGCTCTTTTATAGCAAGGATGGTAAACGTAGTAATCGTATTACCAAGTTTATTGCTACTCTTTGGGGTATATGGACAGCCAGAAATGGGAAGGTCTTTCAGGATTCTGGGATTACTTTGGCATCTGTCAAGGAATTGGTCAACATAGCTATTAAGGATCACGAAGGATGTAAGGAGTGAGTGTACAAGTGTAACAGAGGAGAGCATCGACCCCGTTCTCCCGTCGGGGTTCAACCTTGTCCAATTAGGAAGACAGAAGACCGATTTTGCCAAATTGGTTCTACAGGTTGATGGTTCATGGGAGAAAGCTTCTACTAGAGCGGGAATAGGATGGGTTGCTTCGGGTCCAGTTTTATTTAGCAACAATAGGGGAGGAGGCAAATTTGGGACGGCTTCGTCGGCGCTACAGTGTGAGACTTGGGCTTGTCTCGAAGCACTAAAATGGACTGAAAGCCAAGGTTATGAGGAAGTCATACTCTCAGATTCTGCCTTGCTGCTGGAGAACCTTAAGGATAGCCGAGGACACGACATTTCGATCGCTTGGATGCTTGATGAAATTAGATTAGTGGCAGCATTTTTCAGGAAATGTTCGGTTATTAAGGCCATGAGAGATCAAGTGCAATTGGCTAATGATATTGCAAAGAATTGCCGTAGCACCCTCTCTAATTTAATTTTGTAGCTGTTTTATTTTTCCTTTGCCATTGTCAAAATAAATAAATAATATGAACGTAAATTTGAATACGTACAAAGGTGCTAATAATATGAATTTTGAATACGCATCAATAACTTTTGTATTTTGGATACAATTCAAGTAATAAAAGAGTAATGCTGGGTTTACTCTTGGAAGATTAGGAAATTATCACAAGTGTTAGCATTACAAACATAAAAGTTTTTCCATAAATCTCTAACAACAAACATAATGGCTGTTTTTTCCCACTATATAAAGGAATCATCATAATATTATCATAGTTAGTTTGAGTTTATATTGGAGATTTTTCTAACGAATTTTGGCAAGCACAGAGGAAGAAAACTTAGCTTTAGGTTTCAAATGGAGTTTTAAAATCCTTTTCAAAAACCACATACAATTTTAATAGGATTTTACAAAACTAACTGATAATATTAGTAGATTAAACCCCATGTAATCTCTTAGGAGCGATGAAAGATAACTTTAGTTTCACTTTTAATTTCAATGACGGACCTTCTTATTTGTAATTTTTTTTCCCGATACTTATATATATGGAGAAGTTACAACATTTTCATCAGAATTCAACTTATAACTATGGTTAAGTGACCCGAACAAACAATACTATTTTTCATTCTTACTCATATTTAAGTTATCTTTAAAATCTTGATGTTTACAAATTGACTATCTCAATATAAATTTGTTAAAAAAATAGAATTCATAGAGACTTTTGATCATACTATTAAAAATTTATTGGATACATAGGATTTTATAAATTAGATGTGTCAATGGTTGGTATGTGACACAGTAATTAATTAGAGAGAATTAAGGATTTTAAATAGATCTAATGTAACTAGTCAACTTAATGCATATGGATATGTAGAAAAGAATTACTCTATATCTTTACTGAACTAGTATTTTGGACTTAGGAAAAGAAACCTCTCTTGGTTTCATCTAACTTTTAAAAATTAATCTAACATTTCATGTTTAATAAAGGAGTAAGATTTTTCTCCTTAATGTCTTGCGTAAATTAAACTAAAGTCCACGGTAAGCTTTAAGCAGTATAAACATTAATTAATTTATTTATTTTTAATTAATGTACCTTACATCGATTCTAGATTGACCAAATAGATATTATAAAATTATGCAATTATATGGATATGTTTGCAATAAATTGAAATTATTTTTTATTGTATTATTAGTATTTTTTTTTTTAAAAAAAAAACCATATATATCCTGTGCATCTTTTACATATGGTTAAAAGCTCTCTTTAATTCTCTAATTTTATATAAATATAAAACTTCATATTTTGTACTTTTTATAACACCATATTATTTATTTTATTCAGTATTTCTTCAATTACATTTTGGTAATAATTAAATTTTTCATTGCATACGAAATTTGATATTCTACACTAGTATGCTATTGTTCGTTCCTAAAAGATCAACTCACTTATTATCCGTGCGATCAAAATACAACAATATATGGCCAAATATATTAATGATCAAAGATATGCATTAGATATTGCGCAAATAAAAAGTGAGCCTTCCAAAAACAAAGGTAGTAATTATTTTCCTTAAAATAAATGTGGAAGGATCAAACAAAATGATATGGGCAGGAAAAAAACACACTAAAAATTAATATGGGCTTACTAAACTATTCCTTAGTAAACTTACATTACTTTTACTGAAATCAAATTATTTTAAAGTGTAATTTTATTTATAACTAATTTGCTATTGTATATTTGTATAAAGTTACTTTTTTTTTCCCCCAAACTTAACTTATGACCTTAACTGATTTTTACTAAACATAACAATTTTTGTTGAACATAATTTATTTTAACTGAATATTACTCCCTCTGTCCCGTAAAGACCACAATAATTTTGACGTTGAACTTTTTTTTCACTATTTATATACTCCCTCCGTTTATTTTTAATTGCAACTTTTGCTATTTTAGTCCGCTTAAAATTAATTGCAACTTTCTATTTTATTTCTATTCTGGGTAAACAAAAACCTAGTAAATTACTATTTTACCCACTACTTTAGCAAGTGGTGGGCCAAACTTTCTCTCTCTATAAACTTTAATCATCTTTAATTAACCCCACTACTACATACCCCTTAACTTTGAAAGTGAGGGATAGCTTAGTTGGTAAGAGCTTTCCTTCCGGTTCCAGGTGATCCTGGGATCGATTCTCATCCCCGCCCTAAGTGGTTCATATGAACCAAAAAAAAACATACCTCTTAACTTTTGCCTCGTAAACCGCAATTCCAACCAAAGTTGCAATTAAAAATAAACGGAGGGAGTATTAATTTTTACCATAGTTTTATTTAGTAATCTAATAAAAATAAATCTTATCGTGAAAAAGATATTTAAAAAGGTATTTGTACAATATTTTATAATATCAACTTAAAAAAAAAAAAAAAAAGAACAGGGTATAAATTACTCCATATGAGATTTTCAAAAGGGACTTATGAAGTTATGGTATAAGTGTATAACTGTATAAGGGCCATCCTAAGGCAAATCAAATCAAATCACATGTATATAGACAATAGTTTAACAGTAGCCATGTCCGTGAAAATTTGAAGGCCTTGTGCATGCCGTGCTACAAGCAAGTAGTAGATCTTCTACTCTATGGATTGGAGGCCCAATATAAGGATATTGTCCTTTTGCACATGAACTGCGCTACTACGGAAGTACGGAGTATATTAGCGCGTTTTTTTTTACTGAGGAATCCCTATAATATTGATAGAGTAATCTCAATAAAAAAAGTAATTCTTACAACACTCATAGAGTAATCCTATATTATTGAATAACCCCTACAACACTAACCGACTAATTCCATAGTTTATAGCAAAAAAAGAAGTTAAAATGTGAAATAATTAATAAAAAAAAAAAATCATGGGTCATATTATTTTACAATTTATCTCAAATATGTGCATGAGAATTGTGTTAAAAAATTAAATAAAATACGAGTAGATAAAAAGGAATGGAGTGAGAAAAATTAAATAAAATACGAGTAGATAAAAAGGAATGGAGTGAGTTAAATACATGTCTTGTTTGACAATTGGTTGTTACACTTTTTATTTGTTTAAAAACATGTTTGAAAACTTTAACTGTTGAATATTACTTTAATAGCTAATCAAAACAAAGTGTTCATTCTGGCTTAAAAACTACCCTTTCATTTGGTTAAAATAGTCATTCACAAATTATCAAGTGAAATTTTTAGATGTTTAAAATGTCATTCAAATCTTATACAGCGTGTGATGTAATCTAAGGGCATGTTCTGTTTAGCTTAATTTCACTTCGGTTCTTTCTCAAAAAAAAAAAAAAAAAAAAAAAAAAATTCAATTCAGCTCCAATCAATTCTAATCAGTTCCTATTTCCTTCTTTTATAAACAATTCATTTCAGCTCTATTCAGTTCAGTTTAGCCCCAATCAGTTCAGTTCAGTTCAGTTGTTTTCAGTAAATCGGAACATGCCCTAAGTCATTGACAATTTCACATCACACGATGAAACATCCTACAATTTCATATTAAACTTAGGCTATGTTTAGTTCAAATTATTTAACTTTATACGAACAAATCAAACCAAATCGGATTCAGTCTTTATATTTGTATTTATGCATCATTAAAAATCTTTATATTCCAATTTAAAATATTACCGAGTATGAAAATTTCATGTATTAAAAGTTCATATGAATACGAATAATATAACACTTCACTTGATATATCATACTCCTTCCGTCCCTAAATATAGTATGAATCAATATAGTTCATATAAATAAGCTCAAAATTATCCGATCAGATTAGATGACCTAAACATGGCGATCGACAATAGCATTACCGGATACTCCATACGAGTAGTAATATCATTGCTGATGTCTGAAGTTACAAACTTTACAACAATGTTTACCATTTACCTACATACGAGTAGGTTAAAAATTGCAGCTTGCAGTTTGCAAGTCCCATAAACATTACGAATAGGCGGGAATAAATAGAAGCTTCGTTTAAATCAATCCTCATTAATATATACAGAAAAAAAAAAAAAAAATTGAAATTAGAAAAGCTGCAAAAGAAATTATTATTGCCCTCGTTTTCTGCCCCTCTCTCACTCTCTTTCTCTCTCCTCCTTCCACTTACTTCAACATCACCTTTCACTCACATGCTCTGCTTCTTCTCATTTCCCCACTTTTCTTTTCTTTACCTATTTTCAAATTCCCTACAAAAATAGCATCACTATTTGTTGAACATTAAATAAACAGTAGAAAATAATGTCCCATTTTTATTTTGCAAGATCAAATTTGTAAATGTGAGATAAATTTGTTTTTGTTTTTTTTTGGAGTTTCAAAATTTAAACTTTTTATGTGTATGTTTGTACTCGTAGTAACAAAAGACAATAACACGAGATCATTTAAGTGTAACAATTAAATAAACACGAGTACTAGTACTCGAACTTTTACTGGTTTATTAAGCAATTTATTCCTAAGTAGCTGACATTCTACAAAAAAGATTAAAGATCTTCATTTAAAAAAAATCTTGGTTTCAATAAGTGCTTCAGCTCTGAGGTTGGTCCAATATCTGGTCTCCTGGTCAAAGGTATTCATTTGGGTCTTGCTCTTCTTGTTTCTTTCTAACTGTTTTTTTAGTTTGTTAATCAGAAATAAAGCTGTTCTTAAAATAAGATTAAGCTCAGTTTTAAATTCATTCTTTTCAAAAGTTATCTGGGTTTGATTCTTTATCCAAATATAGGGTTTGATTCACATTAACAACTACAAAACGGGTTCTTAATTATTTTTTGTCACTATATTTCCCAGTTCCATAAATTTAAAACACTGTTTTATTGCTGTTATTAGCAAAAATATTTAATTTTTTAGAGGTTTTAGCAAGTTTTTTCTGTGTTTAAGTTGATGGGTATGGCTAATATTATGGTTTAAGTTATGGGTGTTACATGATATCCTAAATTAATAGGTAATTATTTTCTTTCACTTTAAATTTGATTTTTTTTAATCCCTTCTTGTATCTGTCATTTTAATGTAAAGTTAGTTTTTTTTTTTTTTTTTTTTTTCTTTTTTTGGAAAAAAAATGAAAAAAATTCCAATCTTGGGATTAATATGAGCTTAATTTGAAAATTTTACAACATTTTGAGAAATTGGGCTGTTTATTGATATACAAAATATGTCAATTTGTGGGAAAATTTGACTTTTTTTGCAAATTTTGCAGGTGAATGACCTGAAATTAAGTGCAAATGAAGTTCATGGTGAGTTACTCTGAGACTAAATTTCAGAGAAATTGAAATGGTAAAGAGAAAATGGTTGTGGGGGAAAAAATCCTGTGAGAAGATTGCTGGTGAGACTGAAAGTTCAGGTTCAATGTCTTCTCATTCTGACAAAATTTCAGAGGATCAGGTTTGTTATTTTTGCTTTTTATATTTTATTTTTATAATCAATTTAATGTAATTTGGAATTGCTTAATCTTGAATTTTTATGTATATTTAGTAAATTACAGATTGATATGTGCTAATATGAAATTCATCTTTCTGTTGAGTGACTGCAATCAAATTGTTTCTGCATTTTTTCGTTGAAGGCGGTGTTATGTTAGGCTACCTTGTAATTGCATCATCTTGAAACTTTTGTGTCCTTTGTTATGTAGTTTAATGAATCAATATTCGGATCTATGTTATGTAGTTTAATGAATCAATATTCGGATCTATGTTATGTAGTTTAATGAAACTTTTGTGTTTAAAATCTTTGAAACATAAGGGCTTGTGTTACTCAAACTGTTCTTTTTGATACCGGATATTCAGACATGGGTATGGCACTGTAGGCACTTTGTTTTGGACCAAAATCATGGAAACTTTTCATAAGATGGTTATGTTCATCCCTTCTATCTGACTCTGAGTAACATAGCTCAGGACTTCATTGTGAACTTCATATTGCAAATTTAATGTAATTACTCCAGTAATTTATTTACTCTTATATGTTGGACCTTAACATTAAATTTCTTATTTGACTGATCATTGCAATATGAACCTATTAAAAGGCCATTTTATTTCTCTGGTTGAGGAAAACTTGCAGAATCATTTATCAATACATGTAGGTTGTTGTTAGTAGATGAGGAACTATGCAGCATTAAGTTACTGACATTGGGTGATCAACCCATTTATTTGATGTTTTCGAAGACTATAGCTCACATCGAAAAGGATATAGACACTTTAACAACATCATCTCCATTCTGATCATTCGCTCACTTTAAGTCTATAAGGATTTCACCCTAATGCATCGGTAACTCTGCCCGCTCTTGTTTCTGGTGCTTTAGCAGCTAATACATCCATGTTTTGTGTGACACAGGAGCCTATAAAAGGATCTCCAATTGACTCCCAGTCACAAGAAGTTAACTCTAAAGCTACAGAAAGTCTAACCAACAGAGAAGAAATTGACGAGAGGAAGAAAAGCTTGACTCAAAAACTATCAGATGCCGCAGAAGAAGATAGGCCAAATGATAGCTTGTCAGAGAAAGATGCATCGATAATATCTATGAACGGAGATACTCGACCACTAGCACCAGATGGTTGTGTGGAGGACATATCAAAAGGTAGACTTTCAAATGAATATGTGTCTACTGTTTCCGTTGAGGACTCCCTAGGAGTGAAATTTGCGCATCTATCGAGCAACGGTTGTTTAGAAGATAACGAGGGTTTCAAGCTTCTGACAGAAAAACTCTCTGCTGCTCTTGTGAATGTCAGTCACAAAGATGAACTAGTTAAACAACATTCAAAAGTTGCTGAGGAAGCTGTTGCAGGTAATTGCGGAACTTGTTTAAGAAGCTTATAAGATCTTCTGTTATGCAGTTACCATTTGTTGTCTGATGATATTTTCTTGAACCTTCTATACTTGAAATATAACACACTTTTAGACCACCCTTAAAAGCTCTATCTCAGATCATTTTTCCTTGAGATTTAATAGCTTGCCCTTGAAATTCTTCCTTAAGTTCGTTTTCTCAATGCATGTTGTGATAATGGGATGCATCAACTCCGGAGAGCTTCCTGCAACATTCTTAGCTGCTACAAGCCTGAATCCTTAACTTTCTATGACGCATATACCTTTATGCAAGCATTTCTTTTTCTTAGAAATGAATCATTCATCCTTTATTAAGAGGGAATAAAACCATTTCCCACAGTTTAAATTAATGCATATTGTAATTACTTCACTAGTGTACTGACTTCTGAATCTTAGGGTGGGAAAAGGCTGAAAAAGAAGCCGATAGCTTGAAACAACAACTTGAAGCTGTAGTGCAGAAAAAGTCATCCCTGGAAGACCGAGTAGGCCAACTTGATGAAGCTCTGAAAGAATGTGTTAGGCAGCTTAGACTGGCAAGGGATGAGCAAGAAAAGAAAATAAATCAAGCTGTAGCTGAGAGAACAAGTGAATTGGAAATTGCCAAGACCAGGCTGGAAGACCAGCTTGTTGAGCTTCAGGCCCTGCTAGAAACTTCCAAAATGAATGATCTCGAGTTACAACATAGAACTGACTTTTTAGAGGAAGAAAATGTAGTACTTAGACAGGAGCTTCAATCGCTATCAGAGGAACTGGAGGTGAGGACCATTGAAAGGGATCTGAGCACAAAAGCTGCAGAAACAGCTAGCAAGCAGCATTTAGAGAGCATAAAAAAGTTAGCCAGGCTAGAGGCTGAGTGTCGAAAGCTAAAATCACTTTCTAGAGTTACGCCAATAAGCAATGAGCGCAAGTCAAGCACTGTTGTCGCTTCCTGTGCTGAATCACTGACCGACAGCCAGTCAGATGGTGCTGAGCAACTAAGTGCTTCAGAGTGTGATAGCCGTAAGATGAATGGCTCTTGGGCTTCAGCCTTAATTGCCGAACTTGATCAATTCACGAATGAGAAGGTGGACAGAAACATGAATCCACCTTCTACGGACATCAATCTGATGGATGACTTCCTTGAAATGGAGCGGCTTGCTTCCTTGCCTAACAATGGGCCTCAGGTTCAGTCTGTTGGTTGTGATGAGACCCCTGAAAAGGCTGCTCATAAGGAAAATAGTAGTTTAAGGATAGAGCTTGAGTCTATGGCTTGTCGAACAGCTGAACTTGAAGAAAATACATGTAAAGTGGAAGCGGAAAAGGCTGAATTGGCTAAAACTTTGGCCCAAACTCAAAGTTGTTTCGAGGAATCACAAGTACAGTTAATTGAAACCCAAATGAAGTTAGAACAGCTGGATAGAGAGCTACATGAGGCAAATGAAGGGGAACAGTTTTATAAAGCACTGTTCATTCAATTTGAGCGAGAAGCTAACTTGATGTCCTCTCAGATAAAGTCCTTGCGTGCTGAGGTAGAAAAAGAACAAGCATTATCGAAGCAAATTTCTGTAAGATGCAAGGATTTGGAGAATGAGCTGAAAAAAAAGGAAGAGGAACTAGAGTATCAGCATGAAGCAATGTTAAGTGAGGAGCTCAAAATGAAGGAAATGGATTTAGCTCAAACTCAAGACAGTTTGGGGAAGTCAGAGGCTCAGCTGAAGCAGGCAGAAAAGAAGCTGAAGGAACTTGAGAAGAAACTGCAAGAGGCGTATGAAGAGAAGAAATCGTTAAATTCTGAACTTGATACTGTGAGAGAGGAGCTCCAAAGAATGTCTATTCAAATTGAATTATTGAATGAGCAGGCACAGAAGGGATTAATGACTGAGAACGTGCAGATGGAGCTTGAGAAGGAGCTACAAGAGGCAAATGAAGAGAAGATGTCCCTGAATATAGAACTTGATTGTATAAGAGGAGAGCTTCAAACAATGTCCTCCCAGATTGAATTATTGAATGAGCAGGCGCAGAAGGGATTAACGACTGAGAACATGCAGATGGAGCTTGAGAAGGAGCTACAAGAGGCAAATGAAGAGAAGAAATCACTATATTCTGAACTTGACTGTATGAGAACAGAACTCCAAACAATGTCCTCTCAGATTGAATTACTGAATGAGCAGGCACAGACGGGATTAATGACTGAGAGCGTGCAGATAGAGCTTGAGAAGGAGCTGCAAGAGGCAAATGAAGAGAAGAAATCCCTGAATTTAGAACTTGATTGTATGAGAGCAGAGCTTCAAACAATGTCCTCCCAGATTGAGTCATTGAATGAGCAGGTGCAGAAGGGATTATTGAATGAGCAGGAACAGAACGAGCTCGAGAAGGAGCTACAGCAAGCAAATGAAGAGAAGAAATCCCTGAATTCTGAACTTGATGGCATGAGAGAAGAGCTACGGACAATGTCCTCTCAGATTGAATTATCTAATGAGCAGGTGCAGAACGAGCTCGAGAAAGAGCTGCAACAAGCAAATGAAGAGAAGAAAGCCCTGAATTCTGAACTTGATGGCATGAGAGAACAGCTCCAAACAATGTCTGCTCAGATTGAATTATTAAATGAGCAGGTGCTGAAGGAAAAGGCTTTGGTAGCAGAACTTTCCACCAAATATGAGGAAATGGAATACGAGCTGCAGAAAAAAACACAGGAGCTTAATGTTCAGCAAAGGGCGCACTCTAATAACGAGTTGAAGATAAAGCAGGTATATTACAGTTTGCATGAATCATCTTCCATATTGTCTCAATTTTATCATCACACCTGAAAATTATTCCATTATATGGTCCTGTATAGCATTTGTATTGTGTCAAAAGGGTTGGTCTTAATGCAAATGTCAAATGCAGGAAGATCTTGCTGTTGCAGCTGGAAAGCTTGCCGACTGCCAGCAAACAATTGCATCTCTAGGAAGCCAGTTAAAATCTCTAGCAACATTGGAAGATTTTCTTATTGACACTGCAAGTATACCGGGATTTTCAGCGCCTGCTCCATTGATGGCTCGGCGTAGTACTGGTGAGCCATGGAAACTTCATTCAAATGATACATATTTGACCGAGAAGGAATATGAGCCGTTGCGTAATACCCAGGAGGATTTAAGTCCCTTTGCAACTCATAACAGAAGAGATGCTAGAGGGTCACCAGCATCTTCATCATCATCAACTTCATCGACTTTCTTCTTAAACTACCCTGGTTCTGAGAAAAAAGATAACGGATTTGCTAATTTTTATTCTCTTAGCAGAAGTTAGTCAGTCAATTTTTGATAGCACAAATCTAGAATGATACTCGGCTAGGTTAGGTAGTGCTAGTGTATGCAAATATTATCAGATAGGAAGAGTTGAATGAGGGTGCTGTATGTTTTTAGGATCAAGGTAGGCTTTTACATGAATCAATTGATTTTCTGATACTGTTATGACCCTTTGTTCTGGTCATTGGTGCCATGAGCCTTTTCAGGCAATATAATCACTTGCTTGTACCGTCTCCTCACCACTTGTCGTATAATCTAATATAGGTTTGGATAACCATCATTGTTCAACCAAACATCAATTGTACCGGCTTATATTTATTTGATCATAAGAGCTAGAGATTATTCGTAATTTTTTCGTACAGGCTTGACTAGCCTGATCATCAATTTTGTACTTTTGTAGCATTACAATATGCTATTAAGTCTCAAGGAATGTAATATAGTAATCACCTTTTAAACCGTCTTAGGATGTGTGATAGTTTTAGCAACATTCGAAGATTTTATTATCAACACTGCAAGCATATACCAGGTTTTCGCTGCCTGCTCCATTGATGACAAAACATGGTAGTGGTACAGTGAGCCATGGAAGCTTCATTCATATGATACTTATTTATCCGAGAAGTATTACGTGCCATAATGTAAATCGCAGGAGGATTCAAGTCCATTTGCAAGTCACAACAGAATGGTATTGTTAAAGGACCAACTCAATCAAAAGCTTAAACTGATGGTTGAGGCCCAAGATTATGTTTTATACTCTATCACGCCCCCTCATACGAGAGCCCGTTGGGCTTGAAGTGTGGATGCAGCATGGGCCCTCTTCATACCCAGCGCTTAATATTCCACTTAAAGGTGGGGGTGGATGAGATTCGAACCCGTGACCTCTACGTCACGTTGATCTGATACCATGTTAAAGTAATCTTCAAGTACCTTGAATATAAATGTAATCCATGATCAATGGTACCGTGAATGCATCATAATGAGATTCCGGGGATCATGCATAAAAAGACACACCTGTTGTACCGCATAGGCAATATCTGGCCCGGTGAAAGTGAGTACTGAAGAGCATCTGCTAAACTGCGATACAAAGTAGGATCCCGAAAAGGTGGTCCTGCATCTGCACTAAGTTTTGACTTAGTGTCGACAGGAGTGGCTGCAGGTTTATAAGAGCCCATACATGCACGCTCTAAAATCTCCTGGGCATACTTTTCCTGTGAAAGTAGCAAATAAGAGGGAGTACGGGTCACCGCAATCCCTAAAAAATAGCTGAGGGGGCCCAAATCAGTCATAGGGAACTCAGTTTGCAACTGAGATATGATCCCTGCACGCAACCTGTCAGATGAGGTTGCTAAAATAATATCATCAACATAAAGAAGCAAATATGCCATATCATCACCCTGATGGAAGGTAAAAAGAGAAGTGTCATTCTTTGTAACGACAAAACCCAATTTGGTTAGAAAGGTCGCGAACCGCTGATACCAGGCTCTAGGAGCTTGTTTCAAGCCATAGAGAGCCTTTCGGAGCCGGAAAACATAAGAGGGTGCACGTCGATCAACAAAACCAGGGGGTTGATGCATATACACTATTTCCTGTAAGTCACCATGTAAGAAGGCATTTTTGACATTGAGTTGATGAATCGACCACTTTTTAGCCATGGCTAAACTCAGAACAGTACGAATAGTGGCCGGTTTGACTACCGGACTGAAAGTCTCATCACAGTCCACACCGATTTCCTACGACCTGCCATCACATACAAGACGAGTTTTGTGCCTCTCAAGGTCACCATTAGACTTGTATTTATGCTTAAAAAGCCACATACAATTAACAATATTTACCCCCGTAGGCCTAGGCACCAAGTCTCAAGTCCCTGTTTTAATCAAAGCACTAAATTCATCATTCTCGCCGCATTCCAGTTATGGTCATTTAAGGCCTGTTTATATGATTTGGGTAGCGAGGATTTATGTGTGACTGGTTTAGTGGTTTGAGTGGTCATGGCATATTTGGGGTTGGGTTTGATAATGCCGTGGCTTAAACGGGTTCGCATTTGGGGGGAAGAGGTGGTAACTGGGATTGTGTCAGTGTTCTGGGCTGACTTTGTAATGGGCCGCACTGGGGAGGCCTGGCTGGACATCTGGGCATCGCTGATTTCGGCCTGGCTAGAAGGCTGGGCGACGTTGTTTTGGGCCTGGCTGGGAGTCTGGGCAGTGCGCGAGGATCCAGTAGGCCCAAGTGTTGGGGAGCTGGATAGTGGCGCTGCTGTGCGGGCTGGTTTGTTGGGTCTCACACTGCTGGGCTTGGATTGGGTGAGGGAATTGGTGTGTGCTGATGGTTTTGACGCAGAAGGTGGTGAGTGAGAAGTGGTGAAGTGTCACTTTCACGTAGGAACTCATAATCCTTAAGACTATATTGACCGAAGCTTCGATGAGGGAAAGTGGTTTCGTCAAAAGTGACATGACGGGATAGGATGACTTTATTTGTGGAGAGATCAAGACACCTATTACCACGATGATTTGGGGGTAACCCAAAAACACACACGGAGAGGACTTAGGAGCAAGCTTGTGCGGAGTAGTAGCAGAGAGATTTGGGAACCAAAGGTTCTAAGATGATCATATGATGGAAGTATTCCATATAGATCTTGGGCCAGGGTTACGCTATTGAGAGTTTTTGTGGGCAAAATATTGAGAAGATAAGTTGCGGTTTCAAGAGCATAGACCCAATAGGGCGGTGGTAGAGAAGCATGGAATAAAAAGGGTGCGCTTGACATAGTTAACAGTTCAGATCATTCTCTCGGATTTACCATTTTGGGATGAAGTGTGGGGACAAGAGAATCTAAACACCATGCCATTTTTAACACAAAAGAGTTTGAAAGGGTCATTGTCAAATTCACATCCATGATCACTTTGAAAAGACTTAAAGGTTGTTCAAATTGAGTTTGAATATATATATTGACGGAAATCCAAAAAAGGTATTGTGAACTTGTGATTTATAAGCCAGGGGGATGGTCCAAACATAATGAGTAAAATCATCAAGCAAAATCAAATAATATTTATGACCATTAATACTACGGATGGGGGATGTCCATAAATCCGCATGAATAATGTCAAAATCACAACTAGTAGTATTATTAGAAGTAAAGAAAGGAAGTCTAGTATGTTTCCCAAGCTGACAAGAATTGCAAAAGGTGGAGTCGTGCTCCTTATTACAATGAATAAAATTTCTACTCCTAAGAAAGCTTAAAGAAGAAGCCCCAGGGTGTCCTAGGCGACTATGCCAAGTGGTTGGTGAGGCGGCCGTGAGGGAAGTGGCTAGCATGTAGATGGATGAGTATTAGTGATAGGATAAAGATCCCCCAAACTATTGCATCTCGTTATTATGTTCCCCGTTCGAAGATCCTTCATAGAAAAACCAAAAGGGTCAAAGTCAATAGACACCAAATTATCAGAAGTAAATTTTCGAACAGAAATTAAGTTCTTAAT
This sequence comes from Chenopodium quinoa, assembly GCF_001683475.1. NCBI lineage: Eukaryota > Viridiplantae > Streptophyta > Magnoliopsida > Caryophyllales > Amaranthaceae > Chenopodium > Chenopodium quinoa. Next base: position 2,536,580 of record NW_018745080.1, on the reverse strand, counting down.
CATTTGAGGTGCTAACAGGACATCTCGAAGAGCTAAATTGGTTGGGGAAAGGGTTGTGTGACCATAACCGGTAATTGGAATACGATGACCATTACCAACTAAAATATGATTATTAGTGCTTAAATGAAACAAGGGCAAGAGATTACCGGTGTTATTAGTCATGTGGGAAGATGCGCCCAAGTCCATATACCATCCATCATTCGGGGTTACCAAGGTCATGGTGGAGAAGGCGTTCCCGAGATCCGTAGGAGTCATGAGAGGACCATAACCTGTTGGAGCAGCCACGTACGCCTGTTGTTGGGCCTGGGGTGGCGTGGTCTGTTGGGCTTGACCATTGGAGGCCTGCTTCCCATAGTGAGGATGAGGAAAGGGGGGGCATCCCACCTTTGATTGAAGTACCAAGGTGGAGGCCAAGGATATTGGCCTTGTTGTGGGCCGGCCTATTGAGGGGCTCATTGGGAATGGGCTTGCTGAGGATTCGGTGTTGAAGAAGAGGTGGGACTCTGCTTTGCCACAGGTTTTCCTCTGCCTTTGCCACGACCACGCCCGCTGCCGCCTTTGGTGCTTCTGCCTGAGCCGCGACCGAAGCCACGACCACCGGAGTTGCTGCCGTCGGAATTGCTGGCAGATGGCTGAGGTTGGTGCGACTGACCACAAGAACTCGAATCCGATTGCTGTGCAATGAAGGATTGAGCCGAATATGAGTGGTCATTGGAGCGCCTTGTTTCTTCAAGAAGAAGACGAGACCTGACTGTCTCAAAGCTCGGCAGAGGTTCGGTTTGAGCCAGAATCGCAGCCACGGTGTCAAAGTCCGTATTACGGAGGCCGGCTATGAGACGCATCATGAGCATCTTCTCAGAAACTGGGTGATCAACGCTTGTAAGTTGATCTTTGAGACACTTGAGCTGTTTGCAGTGGGAGGAGACATCCGAGAACGATGAAATATGACAATCTGTAAATTGCTTTTCAAGATAAAGAGCCTGAGTCGCTTTATTGTCTTGAAATATGGCCTTGATTTTGTCCCACACCTGTTGAGCCGTGTCACCCTTACAAAGAATCGTGTCAAGAAGATCGGTCGAGATTGTGCCGTAGATCCATTGCTTAACAATGGAGTCAAGCCGCTGCCATAAGGAATCTGAAATCCCGGTTGGGCGAGGCGTTTTGGAGCTAATGTGGTCGAGCATATTGTATGTGTGAGCATGAACCTCGAATAGTTCCTCCCAATTTGAGTATTTGGCGGAATTTCGATCAAGAAGTAGAGGTATACAGTTCTTGATGTTAGTGACGGATAGGGCTTGATGAAATTCAGGGGGTGGAGGAACAAAATCATGGTGTTGATCGTTCGAAGGCATGATGCAATTCGGATGTTTGCTAATGGAGGAAAGAGGAATGCGGAAACTAGGTGATACAGGGTCTCAAATAAACGAGAAAGAAAAGAAAAAAAATCGTAAATTTGGAAACGTAACCTAGAGCTGTGATACCATTTTAAAGGACCAACTCAACCAAAAGTTTAAGCTGATGGTTGAGGCCCAAAATTATGTTTTATACTCTATCACGCCCCCTCACACGAGAGCCCGTTGGGCTTGAAGTGTGGATGCAGCATGGGCCCTCCTCATACCCAGCGCTTAATATTCCACTTAAAGGTGGGGGGGTGGATGAGATTCGAACCCGTGACCTTTACGTTACGTTGGATCTGATACCATGTTAGATTTCTTCTTTCTTATCGAATAGCAGTCTATGGGGATATTTTTATTTTCAAATTGTTGTTTAATTATATGAAATATGGCTGTTTAGCAATCAAGATTTTATGCATTCGAATTATCGAGAATGAGGACATAAATATTTTACCTTAAACCTTAATTTGAATTAAATAATAATTGTATCTTGATTGAGCTTATTGGTTGGTGTTACTTGAGTAGAATAAGAAGAAGCTAAGTGTTTTGACCCAACCTAAGTACACTGCAACTAGTTTTATCATCAAGAAAGTATGGTGACAAGAAATAATTCCCATATGGGAAATGGTATAAGCAAGGTAGTATGGTTGGCTTGATAGCTTGCCAAGAATGATATAATCACCAATATCCCATGGTGGAAACGTGTAGCAAGATAGTGTAGAAAAGTGAAAACCACCTATATACCAAAGGGAGATCGATTCCCAAAGTTTTCGAAAGGTGAGTTAAAGAGCTATGCAAATTGTTTACAGACAATTTGTGTCTTGAGAATTTGAAAGTCAATGAAAGTTTATATGGTAAGTAACGGAAGAAGTTATTTTTCTTTTAACATGTCAATGGGAACGGATAATTGTGAATTACCTAATCTTCTTTGAGAGACGTTTGAGATAACAAACATGAAATAAGTTCTACCAGTCTTTCATCCAGAGAGAAGGAAAAGGTGGTGAAGCTTATAGTTGAAATGGAAAGATTGCTTGCTTTGGAGTAGTACTCCAAGTTGTTAAGATCTTGAGGTTTTTAAGTTAGTGGTACTGGTTAGAATCTCCCAAGGAATGAGTTGAAGGATGGTGAACTATGAGTTTCAATAGTAGTTGTCAAGATATAAAGTCTTTGATTGGGAGTTTGATTAGATTGTATGAATAATCAATTCATGTATTCGTTGAAGGAAAAGTGTAACTAAGTTTAAAGGTAAGGATCAAAACGAGAAAGAAGGTTGATGAAAGGCTAACAGGATGACTAAGGATATTTTGCGAAAATATTTGGAAATGAGAAGAAGCATAAAGGTGGATTGAGTAACTCTTGAAAGTTAAGGAATTTTGAATTATAAAGAAATAGTATATTGGGGAGCATTAATATTATAAAGCTATGGATATGAGAAGGTAAAAAAGAACTGAATCTATGGCAAGATTTATGAAGTTGAGTGCAAAATGTTGATATAATTTAAGTATGGATTATTTATGGGATAATTGAAGTTGAGATTAATCGTGAACCATAAGAGATTTATTCAAGGAATGTTGGAGGGAGGGTGATGGTTTTCATGGAGATTTGTAAGCAAAGGATATAAAGGTTGGGTAAAGTTTGAGGTAAGATAAGTACATTGTTGTGTGTGGAGAAAGAATAATATAGTATTGCTGGAGGAGTTAAAGGGTATAATTGCTAGGTCGTTGAAAGAAGGTTACATCGCCTTGGAGAGCACATGAAATTGTAAAAGAGGAAGGATAAAAGTGTTGTAAAGTGCCTACGGGAGGATTGATCACGGTGATAATGAGAAATAATTATCTTTTGATTTGGAGTGGAGATTTGTTTGATCAATCGAAAGGAGCAACAATATTTTCGAGGTTAGGCTTGAGGATAGGAATTACTAAGTAAAAATATTCGAAAGAGGACATTTCGAAATTGGCACTTATGACAAGATTCGGAAGTTTGAGTTTTATTTTGTCTTTTGGGTTAATACAACACCTATATTTTCTATGGACTAAAGGAATCAAGTGAATTCGTTGATGATATTTTGGTATATTCCACGAATGAGAAATGAAAGACCACGCAATATAAAGCTGGTGGATGTTAAGAGAGAAGAGACTATATGCAAGTTCTAAGAGTAATTGGAAGTTCTTGAGGGAGTAATAAGTGTGAAATAATTTGTATGGAAACATGATTATTTGAGTGAAGTGTAAAGTTTGAGGTAGACTTTCACACATAAGGATTTGAATATGTAACAAAGAGATAATGATTGGAGTTGATAAAGGACCATGGTCAAGACATTCAATATTGTTGAAAGGGAAGCAATGTAAAAGATGGATACTTTGGTGATACTCGACGAAATGAATGGGAAATAAGGAGGTTAACATCCTCGAAATTGTTGGAAAAAGAATAAGTAAAGAATATGTGGTTCAAACAGAGTTTGAGATCATCAATGTTCGAGGAGATGAAGGAAAATCAAGTAAAGAATGCAAAGTGTGATCAATTTGTGAAAGGTTGATTGATTTTAATATTCATAGAGGTAAAAGTTTGAATATATTTTGTAAGAGTAAAAAGGTTGAAAGGAAAATTAATGGAAGAAAGGCGCAATACACCATATCCAGGAAAGGACAAGTTGATAAGAATTTGGTAAAGGTGTATTAATGGTGTAGAATGAAAGCGATATCATTTGGATTATGATGGATAGGTTGTTTAAGTCTGTGATGTACAGAACCAATGAAGGAGACTTGGAGGATGTGGAGCAACTTGTGAAGGCTTACATCAAATTCGTTTTAAGACTACATGGAGTTCCTATGGATATCATGTCAGGTAGAGATTCCAAGTTTCTTTCAAGATCCTGGAAGGTATACATGAGAGCTTTGGTAATACATTGAGGACGATTACAAAAACCACCAAGTGATAAATGGATTGACAAAAAGAAACATTTGACATTAGAGGTCATGCAGAGAGCATGTGTACTCAATTTCGAAAAGAATGTAAAGATAGCTTGGATTGAAAACAAACACAAAGTCACCATTCAAGCTATCATTGGCATAAACACATTTTTGGGGTTTTGTATAGAAACAATTATGAAAGTTCACTATGTCAAGTAACATAAGTGAGATGACCGTTTTACGGACTCAAACGAGTGAAAGAAAACAAGTGAAAATTATCCAAGATGGATTTGAGTGATGAAAGTTAAACAAGGGATAAGTGTTATTGAAGGTGTAACCAATGAAACAAAGGATGAATTTTGATAAGAAAGAAAAGATGAGCCAAAGTATATATATATATATATATATATATGAGTTTGCATAGAATTGGTAAAGTGATGAATAATTTAGCTTTATCATTGGACCTTGGTAAAGTACAAAACATTTATTCTTCAAAGTCATTGTAAAATAACATATTCCTGACTAAAGGTATGAGTTGCAAAGGAAACTATTGAGTTTACCAAGTTGAGCTACAAGAAAGCTAGACAAAATTAAGGTTTGAAATAGCAAAGTGCTTATTACTTTTACTACGGATTGGTAAAAGATGGTTTATATGGAAATTAATTATTTTTAGTATGATGAGTAAAGAATTGATAATATTATCGGTACTCGCAACAAGGAATGATTATAAAGAAGCATTATGATTTTACCAAGGATGGAATGGAAAGGAAGTACCCTACTTCTAAAGTTGACTTAAGTGGAGTTACGGGGGCGTAACTCGTTTTCTTTAAGGGGGTAAAGTGCGATAGAATTACACACTTATTTTTCTTAATTTTGGCATTTTAAGTGCTTTTTCATCAGATTTACACTGATATTCTTGTTAAATTTGATGATTTTACACACTAGGATGTGTAAGTTTATTGGCAAGGATGAATCTTACACTAATAATAGCGTGAGTTTGTTAATTAGTTTAATATTTTACACAATGTTTTGTGTAAGTTTAAGAGTTGAGTTGTTATTTTACACACTATATTGTGTAAGTTGTTAGAAAGTTCGTTATTTTACACATAAGTTTGTGTAGAAATGAGTAGAAGAAATAGAAAGTATGAGTCACAAAGAGTACATCAATATTATACAAAGTGAGTGAAAAGTTTGAATTTCGTTACTTGCCGAAACTTCTTTTAAGGGGGTAGACTGTAATACCCCGTATTTTTATATGTATTTTAATTTAAATAAGTATTTTCTTAAAAGTATTTAAATAATTCAAAATGAATTATTTAGGGTTTTTCGTTAATTTAAAAAGAATGATTTTTATTAAAAGTGTATTTTTAATTATTTAATAATCTTGAAAATATCTTAATTTATGATTTGGAAATATTGGGGCATATTATTTTATAAAAGATAATTTTTAAAAGTCAAAGTCCTAGTTTGATTAGAAATCCTAATTTGAGTAGGAAAGAGATTATTAAGGATAATAAGTAGGAGGTTATGAGAAAGGTTATAAATACTCATCATAGGCCTAGGGTGAAGTGCACCAAAGGTAAATTCTCTGTTCTCTTATTTTATTTTTCCCTTGATCTTCCCCTTCCCCTTTAATTTAATTATTTATTGCACTACACACGCCCGACCACCACCACCAACCTTCGCTAGCGGCAGCAGCCACCAGGCGGCGCGGCAGCGGCGGCCTAGGTAGTTGCATATTGCCTATTCTTCGTTCTTAATTTTTAATCACGTTTTAATCACGTTTAGATTCTAACTCGTCTGATTTTTACAAAAAAAATAGTGTTTTTCGTGTGTAAACAACGTTTTAAACAAAACTCACTACTTTTGGTAGTGAGCACCACCCTCTCGTGGCCAAATTCAGCCTTTAAATATGGTTTTCGGACAGTTTTTGATTTTTAACGAAGGTTTAATGTTCTAATATAATTTTCAAATTTAGTTTTTAATTAAAAAGCCCCAAATTGAAAACCCTAGGTTTCTAAATTATTGTTTATTGATGGAATTTGATTGTGGTTGATTAAAACTATTAGAAATAATGTTTTTAAACTAAATTACAGCAACTTTATAAGTTTTAATAATGCTGTAATTTTTATATATAAGCTATAATTATGTTTCTTGAAAATATTTTTAATTACCCATTAAGTAAGGGTTTTTAAATTAAATTTATTTCAGTTATTTTATAGGGTTTATGAGTGATTTAAAGATTGTATATATTGCTGGAAATTTGTGTGAAAGAGGTATTAATACTTTTTTATAATTTTGGTATTGTAGGAGACTTTAAGTTGAGTAATTTCTAGCATTGTGGCTAGTTGGAAAGATGATTTAAGGTACGTTCGCGTATTTGGTGATTATTTGAATATGTAGAGGCATGCTAGGTTTTATTTAATTAATTTCATGTAGTATCATGATACGTGTTGATTGGAATTTGTGATTGGATTGATGCTGGTGAATGATTTGTGACGTATGACGTGATAGAGTATAAAACATAATATTGGGCCTCAACAATCAGCTTAAGCTTTTGGTTGAGTTAGTCCTTTAACATGGTCACGGGTTCGAATCTCATCCACCCCCCACCTTTAAGTGGAATATTAAGCGCGGGGTATGAGGAGGGCCCATGCTGCATCCACACTTCAAGCCTAACGGGCTCTCATGCGAGGGGGCGTGATAGAGTATAAAACATAATCTTGGACCTTAACCATCAATTTAAGCTTTTGGTTGAGTTGGTCCTTTAACAGGTTTAAAAGGGTCACCAGCATCAGCTGAATTTCGGAAGCATGCTAGATAGTTTTGATCCATTCAACTTCATCATCTTTGGCACGTTAATTGTTTAAAAGGTAGAAACTTCCAACATTTTACTATTATTGGACATCAATATTCTATGACATGACATATTAGCTAAAAAATATATATGTATACACAGATCCTTAGGAATCTATGTATACCTAGTCGCGTGTATCTCCTAAATATATTGTTGAGTTAGTTAGAGTCTTGCTCGCGATAGGTTTGTGTATTAATGTATTATTATGTACTATAGGCATGTTGTTATTGTTAATAAAAAGGTGAAGCCGTTTGCTTCTTATTATCTTATATATATTATCTTGACTTTAATACAGATTTCCATGATAAACATGAACTCCCATCAGTCTTAGTCAACCTTCATCGTTCTTCCCAGACTCATGGCAATGGGAAGAGCCCTTGTCCGCTCTCTGTACCTGGTACACCACCATAGGCGGTTGTGCTGTCTCCCATATACGTCAATAACCCTCCACTTCCGGCGCCTTTTGTCTGTAAGGTAAATTTACTGTATTATAATGGATAAAGTTAGTGATGAGTTTGAACTTAGATTTTTGTCTATGGTTTTAGGAATTTAAGTTAAGAGTATTATATAATTTGTGTATGTAATGGGTTTGTTGATCATTGATTATGGTGGTAGGGAATATGCAGTTGACAGAAGTATCTGATATGTAGATGACATTACATATCTGAATTCTTGTAATTTTAACATGTTTGCTAATAGGAGACGAAGATTATATAAAAGAAAATTGAGGTTTACATTATGGAATACTTGTGTATTTAGGGTCTTTAACTGTTGTTCCGGTCTCAAAATATGTCAGGACTAGCCCTGGGATAGAGTGGTCTGAAGCACAAAAGATAACACTGAGTGCAGACCTTGAAACTTCTGCAAGGCAGCTGCTGAAATTTCTAGCAGAAATTGACAAAAATCACACTCTCTATGAAGGTCCTGTCTTGGATCGTGCCATTTACAGGTATTTTGCATCATATGCAATTATAATCTCTTCCATTAGCATAAGAGAGTGATTTGTTTATGTAGAATGATGCCTTAATCTTTCTTGAAAAGGTACAAAAACTATTGGCTACCTCTGCTAGCCAAAAATTCTGAGCCTGCAGGATTAGGATGCCCTTTAGTTGTACCACTTGACTGTGAATGGATCTGGCACATTCACCGGCTTAATCCGGTTAGTAGCCCTTAGGTGAAATAGATCTTTTTACTCCTTACTAGTTTCTGCACCTAAGATGGAGGACTCAACTTATATGTAATTTTCCAGAAACGTTACAAGACAGATTGTGAGGAACTTTATGGAAGGATACTTGATCACTCAAATGTTGAGTCAACCACCCAAAGGACTAGCCTTAACCAAATGAATGAAATTTGGACAAGGATGTTCCTTGATGAACCATTTGAGGTTGATTTAAGCAATCCCATGACGGAAAGTGATGCTGTTAGCAAATCCGATTCTCAAAAGAGCACGGACTATGATCTTGTATCTGCCGTAAAAAGGCAGAGTACCTTCTTTTACCAGGTAAAGATAAAAACATCTTGTTACCTTCCCAAAGCTCCATTACTATCTGGACATAAAAATGCCTTAGAAAACAGAAAAAAGATTCTTTTTTAAGGTGAGAAGAGTATTACATACATGTTCATGTTATTGTCACAGGTATCTAGGCCTCATGTGAGCAATAACATATTTCTGAAGGAAGCAATAGCTAGATACAAGGGGTTTCTTCATCTAATTAAGAAAAATAAGGAGATGTCTATAAAGCGCTTTTGCGTTCCAACATATGATATTGACCTCATTTGGCATGCTCACCAATTGCACTCGGCCTTATACTGTAAGGACACGACTGCTATATGTGGCGAGGTACTGGATCATGATGATACTGATACTGATAGATCAGAAGGTATGAAACTGAGTGTCGAGTTTATGGAGACTTCCAAGAGGTGGGAAGAGTTATATGGTCTTAGGTATTGGAAAGCAGGAGCAATGTACAGAGGAAGTGCACCTTCACCTCTTACAGTTGATGCTCATATATTCGAGAAAACTCAGAAGAGTGAAATCCTTGCAAACAAAAGTCAAAATATTATTCAACTTCCAAAGAAAATGCTAATAGAGGTAAGTTTTAAATTCCTTGGCCAGTAATAAGAGCATTTTTTTTTCAGCAATATGCAAATACTGATACACATTCTCTGCCTGGAAATAGTCGTCACATTATCCTAACCTTTCATATTCAAGTTTCATCACGATCCTTTATAAAGGTTATTACTGATTTTTTTTAAAATTGTGGGTGTGTTTGGAAATCCAATAGTAATCTATTTCTATTTTGGGAACGCGATAAATTTTTCCGGATGATGTTGCATATATACATTCAACTATTTTTCCCCTCTAAAACACTTGCAGGTTCTACTGGAGATAGTGGAAGTAAGAGGACTACCTCAAAGGCATGGAGATAAACTCTTCATTAAGTTCAGTCAGAGAAACAAAAATAATCTTCATTATATAACAGAGAAAAATCTGAGTATTTCTACAGAATCTCAGAAAAAACAGGTGATTAATTTCCAGTCTGAACCAACCTCAGAGCTTCTCTTTGAACTGATGTCCAAGTCAAGTACTACAAACTACCTAAATTCTGCCAAAATTATAGGCACTACAACAATCTCCCTAGTAGATGTTGTGAATGCCGGGCAACAACTCTCAGTTGACCGATGGTTCGAGTTGCTCCCACCCTTGGAAAGTAAAGACACAAATCCACCTATAAGTTTACGGATTTCTCTCTCGTTCACTCCTCCTGCTAGTGCTCCGTATATGCTCCATATGGTTCCTTCAGGCGGAGTCAAGAGTCATACTCTTGTTCTAGATAAGGCTGGTAACCCAGTTATTGGAGTTTATATGAGGTGACCATGAGTCCATGACAGAGCTTAATGCACAATTGTAGTCTACTTAACATTTAGTATTAACAGGATATTAAGAAGCCTAATATAATAGTTTGAATCCTTTTTTGGTGATTTGTGATGCCTAGGTGTGTCGACAAAAGTCCGTATGAAGTGATTGGCGTGTTGGAATCAAGGGAAGATTCTATACTTGCAAAAAAAGAGGGAGCTGGATGGTCTTTGATGGATTCTCAATGGGACTTTCGTCCACGAAACAAACCAGAAAATTCCTATGAGCTCTTAGGTGAAACAAAGGTAAGCATATGCATATCTTTGACATTCAACAGGACCATTTCACAAAAAAAAAAAGAAAAAGAAAAAAGAATGTTTATGTTTATGCAGGTGATATTCTTTCCTGGTAAGAAATTAGATTACGAAACCAAACACAGCAGTCAAAAAGACGAGCATGACAACTTCACCACTGCAGTTGAATTTTCTCCTGAAAATCCTTATGGAAAAGCTGTGGCTCTCTTGGACTTAAAATTTGGTGTTCTTCAGGTAATATTACTTGCATATTCAAACTCTATCAGCCTAAGTATAGAAAGTTTAAAGTTTAAGATTCATTTTAACTATAGACTGTGTGTCAAGTAGGTCAAGGAGGATTGGTTCCTGCTACCAGGAACTATATCTGCCTACTGTATCCTATATGATGCATATGGAAGGGAATGGGAGAAGAAATTAGATACAATGACACAAGAAGAATGCAGAGATTTTAGTGTCATTAGTGCTTTAGATGGAAGTGGCAGGGAAGAAGATTGTAGTGGGGCTAGTATTGGAGGAGATGGCGGGGGAGGAGATTGTAGTGGGGGCTCTTGTGGAGGAGCTACATGTGGCGGTGGTTGTGGTGGATGTGGAGGATGAATCATTAGCTTCAAATTCATGATTATTGATTGAGGAAATAAGTTGAGCTACGGATAGTTGATTTAATAGGCAATACCTAGTACGGAGTACATTATAGAAGAAAGATGACAGATATGACTGATATTCAAGAGTGTATTATGGAGTAATTGTATAATTCAAGATGACAGTAATATGGAGTACATTTCTTCAAGCATATTCATGTACATCAGTGCATAACCTATGAATAACAGTAGATCTGCGTGCTCTTCTGCCTTTGTTTGATTATTTGCTTATTATCATTTCACCTCAATCATATGATATGATCTTATAATAGTTTGCATTATATCTTCAGGATCTTATATAAACACTGAAATGTATGTATGTATGTATGTATGTATGTATGTATGTATGTATGTATGTATGTATGTATATATACCCTGTTCAAACTTTGAGTGAAGCCAAGCAATTATTAAATGTGTGATAAGATTATAATCAACATCGGTCCTCTTTATCATCCTAATAAAACTAAGAACATGAAGGAAGTACACTAATTATTGCAGCTATTGAAGCAACAAAATGACAAGGGAAAAACAGTTGAGCAAGTTGAAATAACAGAACCTAAAGTTGTGGTGAACTTAGTGAAGCAGCCCCAAACATGGAGAAATTATTATAAAAAGTAACAAGAAAATGAGTATTTTGACAAGGGAAAGAGCTAACAGAAGTGTTAACCTTGTACAAAAATGGTGGGCACGCCGCATGCTTCATTGTCTTCAGTAATCTTGAACATCTGCTCAGTCAGATCCAAATATTGGGAACATGTGAGAGCTTGTCCCATTCAGGTCCCTTGTGTTTGGCACCTCTTTTTCAAAAGTGGGCATCCTCCAACCTGCAGACTCTTTAGTTGGGTGAGACGTCGCATGGCCTCTGTTGAAGGTAGAAATTTCAACACTTTGCAATTCCATATCTCCAATATCTCAAGAGATGACAGGTCCCCTATCCACTCTGGAAGTTGATCCAAGGCAGGAAATCTCTGAATAATCAGATATTTAATGCTAGTAAGAATGAGTTGAAGTTTTTGTGGCAGCAACTTGACATTTGCACAATCCCTCAATGTTAGTCTTATAAGGGATTGATTACTTAGGGAGGGGGTAATGTAAGAAAAGCACCTTCTGAATTCTTCCTCGTCTTCAAACCCACCAATTTCTAGATCCTTAAGGCAATGAAGATGTGAAATTGACCGTAGCACAGAAGTCATTAACTTTCCTGAATTAACAGCAGTTAATGTGACAAGACCCTCTAATCTACTTAAATCTGGGACAGGATCCTCAATCAATGGGCAGTTCTTAATCCTCAGATACTCCAAAGACGTACATTCCTGTATACTAGTTGGGATCCTTGTTAAAAGTGTACATCCATCTATGATCAGTTCGCGAAGAGAAGAGAGGCCACGGAAAAGATACTGAGGAAGAGAGTCCAAGGATAGGCAATCTCTTATGTCCAATATCTGAAGATATACAAGGGATTGTAGGCCTGTGGGCAAAGACTCAAGCTTGCTACAGCTCCAGATCTCCAATCTCTGTAGGTTCGTACAATTTGGCAGCTCCTGAGATAGAGTCTTTATCTCTGATAATCTATACACTTTGAGCGAAGTGAGACTACCATTGTTAAATTTGATGATTTCTGAGGGTATTGAATCCAGCTGAGGGCAACCTCCAACTTTTAGAGTTTCAAGGCAAGGAAATGCAGTTGACGCTATTGCTAGGGGTGGTGGCTTCCAAGTGGCTAACCTGGAAAATTCCCAGATAAGAAGATGTCTTAGAGCTGGAAATAATTGTACTGCATTCAAATTAGTAGCGTAAGGCCAACATTTTTGCTCGCTAGTACCACTCCTACTTTGGTACACAGGTGCATCATGGTCACCAACATAAAATTCATTGCCTATAGATTCCATTCCATGGAAAAATGTCAGCTTCAGAATATTCAGACAGGGAAGTAGCCCGAGAGTGGGAAGTTGTTCACAGCTGCTGCAATAATCTATTTTCACCACTGTGAGATTGCTAAGCAGTGCAAGACTACCTCTCTGATTCACAGCCATTTTCATAATCCATGAAGGAAACCTCATGCCCTTGAAGCTTGCTAATTCCAGTGATGTTATATTTGGGTGAGGTTCCAAACCACCCAAAACATCCTCATCAGTATTTTCGCTACTTGCTGCTCTGACATAAGCCCAACTCAGGCTTAATTTCAAGACCTTGCACTTTCTACCAAGGCCAACTTTCCTTGCTTCCTCCTTTCCCTTTACATGCTCAAGACCCTTGATGCATATCAGACCCATAACTTGATGCAGAGGTTCCAGCTCATCAATAGTCCATCCTTCCCCATCGCGTAACTCAAGATGAGGTAAGGTCTGCAGGCAAGTGAATTGCTGTAATCCTCTAGAAGCAAACACATAATCTGATGTCAAGATGTGTCTTAAGCTGACCATCTTGTGCAATTTCTGGGGTAGTTGTTTTAGCTCTTTACAACCTTGCAGGCTCAAAGTCTGTAGTTGGTAGAGTTTACAGATTATATCTGGCAATGTTTTGATTGGATTATAAGATAGGTCAAGATATCTTAGATGTTTCAACTGCCCAATGGCAGGGGAAACCTCCGTTAGCCCAATATTGGCCATTATCAGTGTACGCAAGTACATTGCGCAAATCAACATATCCCACCTCGGCACACCACCCCAAAAACTTACTGTTCTTAGCTTCTGTATGTTCACCCCCACAGGTGTTTTGGCTTCAATTTCAGTCTCTCCAAAATTGATAACAAGATGTCGAAAATCAAAGGAATTATGCAGCGTGGCTTCTGCATTCCAGACCAACAAATCCTTTTGCCAAATATACACTGCAAGATCATGCACTAAATCATGCATCTTGTAGAGCATAATTTCACCGGTTTCATCATCCTCTATTTCTTCCTGTAAGAACGAATTATTCAGTAAAATTTGAAAATATTTCTCCCCAGTTTCCTCCATGCTTGTTCCAGATTCATGCAGAAAGCCCTGAGCCAACCAAAGAGCTATTAATTGGCCCTTATCTATTAAGCTGTCTTTACGAAAGATTGCAGAACAGGCAAAACATTGCTTTAAAGACAGGCAAGGTAAATTCTTAAAGCTTAAAAACAATGATGGCAAGATGTAATTTTCATCATCTTGTGGCAAATTCCATAGTTCACTTCTTTCTATTGACTCCCATTCAGAAGGATGTTTCTTCAGCTGCAATAAGCCTCTGATTGCTTTTAATGCCAAAGGAACGCCCTTACACTTCTCAACAATCCTTCTCCCAACATCCTCAAAAGAAGAAGTCATACTTGGTAGCATCCTACTAACAAAAACATTATGTTTCAGTAAGGCCCAACCATCATTTTCTGATAATCCTTCAAGCTTGTGTGTGTAGACTGTTCGTGCTTTCTCTGCTACTCCAATGCTACGAGTGGTAATTAAAACCACACTTCCTGCTATATCCCCAATTCTCTGCAATTCATTCTTAAAGGAATCCCAAAGCTCAAGGTTGTTGTTCCATACATCATCAAGTACAAGCAAGAACTTTTTCTCCTTCAACTCTCCTTGAAGTTTATTAATAACTGCACCTGTATTGGTTACATTACAATTGCCTGATGTGAGCGATTCAACCATCTCCTTCAGAAGTCTTTCAATATCGAAATTCTCAGAAACACATATCCAGACTTTTTTCTTGTTAAAGTGTGCATCAACTTTCTCATGTTCATATAGGCGTCTTGCTAAAGTTGTCTTACCAAGGCCTGTATGACATAAATAATCACAATCAACAAATGCTTACAATGTAATTTTGTTCCCTTCACCTTATATTTACAATTCACAGAATACAAGTTACTGATAATGTCGTCAATAAGTTCAAATATCTTAAGTTAATTTGCCAATTAGGGCTATTAGCTCAAATAAGCTCTGAAAAAGGCTAGTATGTTCCATTAAGCAAACATAACCCAAAATTTTAAAACTAACAAAACACTATTTTCATGCAATTTTTAAAGAAAAAAGACAAATAAATTTACCTCCAATTCCAACGATGGCAATGGTGGACAAATCACCATTGTTAATTGGATTGCAAAGCACCTCTAGTAGCTTCTCCTGATCAATCTCCCTCCCTACGAACTCGTAATCACTAGCAGCAGCATGTTTTCTAACTTGATTCAAATTAACAATATACTGATCACCTCCATCCATAAAAATAGATGAAGCAACTGCTTCTCTTGCCAACTTCACCTGCTTAAGACCCATCTTCTGTGCCTCCTCCTCTAGCTTTTCCAACTTTGAAACAATCTTCTTGACTCGATAACTCAACTCGAAACGAAACAAGATAGGATTATTATCACTGCTAGAGATATTGAAAAACTTGTAGATTTTTTTCTTAGGCTCAAATTTCCTACAAAGTAATTCATAAGCATGATCATCCAATATATTATCAGCAGAATATGCAACATCTTTGAGTTTCATTAGCCAAAGTTTAACAACTTGGCTTTTTTCTTCATGACTTTTGGTTCCTAGATCATCCAAAAATGCTTGAACATACAATAACTTGTTCTTTAGCAGTTCGAGTTGATCGTTGAAACCCCATGAAAGTGATCTGATCTCCTCAAAAGGGCGAGCTGCCACTAACTTGGTGTTGGGGTCCAATTTAGTCCAATTGGGCCTAGGCATTAAATGATCCAATTAAAAGCCCAAGGTCAAGGTTCAACTCTCCAATTGTGCTAAAGTCAAAGGTCAGCCCTCAAAGCAAGCCAATTGGGCTAAGGCCCAACCTCTCCATGTATGAAGAGGTATAAAAGCCATCAATATTCAAACATACATATTCATTCATAGATTCATATACTCTCATATATTCAAGCAAAGCCTCAAGCAACTAATTCTCTTGCATAGTGTTCTCTTACTACACACTGTACTGACTTTAGCATCGGAGGGGCCTTCCTCGGCAACACCCCCGAGGCTAGTTTACGTGTGTTTACTGTGCAGGAAACCTTCGGCCCAGCATAACTTGGACCGAATCCAGTCTTCTCCGTTTCAGCGGACCTTCGGCAAGGTCCCATTGTTTTCACCCGAAACAATTTGGCGCCGTCTGTGGGGACGACTTTCAAAAATCTTTAAGCCAAATTTCTAACCAAGATCATCTTGCAATTATCTTAGTAGCAATGGCTAAGAACCGCAAGAGCAAAAGCCTCCGTCAAGGAGCGGGCGAAAAGCCTAAAACCCCTACACCACCACCCTCGCCGGACCGGAACTCTACCAAGGGTGCCAGCTCGGGGGGAGGATCATACAAGGAGAATTCCCTTTCTCCCGTAATTCATGACTCTCATTATAGGCCGAGTCACTCTCGGTCTAGCAGGGGTGAGTCCGATCATAGGACACATTCAGTGCCCCAAAGCCAACCATCGGCTGCGCGCCCTCATTCCCATACTCGGCCGAGGACCCCTTTGACGGGGCCCAGCTCGGAAGAGGTGGCAAGAGCGCTGGCAGTGCTCATGGAGGCGATGAGGGCACAAAATATGCCACCACCTCGTGATCGAACTCCTCCGCATACCCGGCATCAGCGGAGGAAGTTAGACCATGATGGTGGGAAGCTTCCTTCCTTCCGGGAACTTGAAGAGTGGGAAGAGGATTCCTGGAAAAATGAAAAAGAGAGGAAAAATAACCCTCAATTTTTAAAAGGATCCTCATCCTCAAGACCAGAAGCGCATAAGAGCAGCAGCTCAGCTTCTCGGCCAGAATCTACTCACCGAGAACCTGAGACTGTTCGCCGAAGCGTCCTTAACCGACTCGGCGGCAAGGAACCGAGCGTGCGCAGTCGCCTCTCGTTCCCTGCAGCCGAGGCCCAGACTTCCCAGCCAGGGACGAAAACCACTCCTACCTCTCTAAGAGGGCGGAGCGCGGTCCCTTCGGCCAGGAACAAGGGCAAGGCCGTTATGCTACCCGCCAGTTCACCATTCGAGCAATGGATACTGGAAGAGCGCGTACCCACGGTTAAAATACCGTCGCACATCACATATGACGGGACCTCGGATCCGAAGGATCACGTGGCCTCGTATGAGACTCATATGCATCTTTGCCCCAGATCCGAGGCGACTTGGTGCAAATATTTCCCAACCACTCTCAAGGGGGTCGCGCAAGCGTGGATCTCCAAGGGAGTAAGGCAAGGCTCCATAACAGGGTGGGATGATTTGTCCTCCAAGTTCAGGAGCAAGTTTTCCACGGCAAACCGCCGAGAGAAGACTACTGCAGAGCTCATGAGTCTACAACAGGGGGAAACCGAAAGCCTCCGAGACTATCTGACCCGTTTCAGTAACGAGTCATCCAGCGTCTCTCAGCTAGACCAGGGGCTAGCCGTTTTTGCAATGCAGAATGGCCTTCAGCCCGGAAAGTTCCTAGACTTCATGGTCATGCATACCCCGCAGACCTTGGAGGAAGCTCTGAATGCCTCAGATAAGTTCATCCGAGCCGAAGAATGGAACAAAGCGAAAACCCAACCTCAATTTGGGGGAGGGAAACAAAGGCAAATACCCTTGTCTGAAGGCCAAGGCCATAAGGCAAAGGGAAAGTCAAAGGCCTCGGAGCAATCTTTGGCCAGCGACCCAAAGAAGGAAAGATCTGCCTCATACACAGGCAGATACGAGTCCTACACTCCGCTCTCTCTTCCACGCGCCAAAATTTACAGCGTGACGAAGGAGGAGCAGAGTTATCGAAAGCCGAGACCACTCCCAGAGTGGTATCAGCGAAAAAATAAAAATCAGTGGTGCGAGTTCCACGAGTCTTCGGGACACAACACTGAGGAGTGTATCCAACTGAAGGACCAGATAGAGGACATGGTCCGGAAGGGATACTTGAAAAAATACATCGCGGATCACCGCGAGAAAAAAGAATCCGAGAAGTCGGCAAAGGACTCTCGGCAAGACCTCGACTTCCCCCGGAAAAACAGTAAAAAGCCGGAGGGGAAATTCCCTCCGATCAATGTTATCTCGGGAGGAATATACTCTCGGAGGGAGCACAAGCGACACCTTAGAGCTTTGACTCACCAGGTGAACAACGCTGACATTCAATCTCCCCAATCGCCGGTGCCGAACATGACGTTCACAGCCGCCGACTGCCGGGGGATTACGTTCCCTCACGAGGATCCGTTGGTGATCATCGCCACGGTGGCCAACCACGACGTCAGTAAGGTCCTTGTTGACGCTGGTAGCGGAGCAAACATTCTGTTCCGAAAGGCCTACAATCAAATCAAGTTGAAGCCCAAGCACCTTACGCCGGTACCCTACCCGGTATCCGGGTTCAATGGGGCTTCAACTTATCCAGATGGGAAGGTGACACTTCCTGTCACCATCGGCTGCGGCTGCGATGAGGCAGCCAGGAACGTCATGATTGAATTTTTGGTAATTGACGCTCCTTCAGTGTACAACGTGATTTTGGGGAGACCCATAATTTATGAGATCCAAGGGGTTGTCTCAACTTATCATCAGCTGATGATTTACGCCTCAGACGCCGGCTTCCCCGAAAGGATACAGGGCAACCAAAAGGACGCCCGAAGGTGCAAACTACCTCAAACCATCCAATAGTCGCCCAGATGACAAGGATGAGGAGGAGAAAGAAAAAGAAAGAGAGTCGAGCACAAAAAAGCCGAAAGGCCTAAGTGCTTCGGCCCAAGGATCTGTACCCAGAGGTAAAGGCCCGAAAGGGAAAAGGCTAGCTCTTCAGCTGAGCCGCAAGACTCAGAGAGCCAGCCGAAGAACAAAAAGACTGGGACACCTGCTGACATTGGCAGCAGGCCAGATTATGAAGAGTCCAGTCCATCAGCAATGGACATGGACCAACAGACTGAAACAGTTGAGTTGGCCGAAGGAGACGTTGAGAAATGTGTAACAATCGGGATGGACCTTGATCCGAACACCCGTTGTGAACTTATTCAGCTCCTTCGGGACAACAGAGATGTGTTTGCTTTCTCGGCAGCTGATATGCCCGGGATAAGTTCAGACCTCATCTCCCATAAGCTTAATGTTGACCCGACGTGTCGACCAGTTAAGCAAAAGAAGCGGAATTACTCCGCCAATAAGAACCGAGACATCGCAGCCGAGGTCAAAAAATTGTTGGAGGCAGGATTCATCGAACCTTGCCAATATCCAGAATGGCTGGCAAATGTGGTGATGGTTCAGAAGCCCAATGGTACCTGGAGGATGTGCGTTGACTTCACGGACCTAAATAAGGCTTGTCCAAAGGATTTATATCCCTTGCCGAGGATCGATCAGCTAGTCGATTCGACAAGTGGCCATGCCTTGCTTAGTTTCATGGACGCGTTCTCGGGGTATCATCAGATCTTTATGCACCCCGACGATCGAGCAAAGACAGCATTCGTCACGAACGCTAGGGTGTACAATTACAAAATGATGCCCTTCGGATTGAAAAATGCGGGGGCAACCTATCTAAGGCTGGTGGATCAAGTTTTCGCCGATCAAAAGGGCCGAAACATGGAAGTCTATGTTGACGATTCGATCGTCAAAAGCAAAAAACCAGAGGACCATGTAAAGGACCTGGCTGAAACTTTCGCCACCTTGAGAAAGCATCAAATGAAGCTAAATCCGAAGAAGTGTGTCTTCGGCGTGAAGTCAGGGAAATTCCTTGGGTTCATAGTCAGCAAAAGGGGGATTGATGCCAATCCCTCTAAAGTCAAAGCGGCGCTCGACCTTCCTGAGCCGAAAACGAAGCGGGATGTTTAGCGGCTCACCGGAAGAATGGCAGCCCTCTCGAGGTTCATTTCCAGAGCTTCGGATAAGGGGTTACCTTTCTTCAAAGCCCTGAAACTCCCGAAAACAAAAGAGCTCGTTTGGGAGGAAGAGCAAAAAGACGCCTTTAAACAGCTTCGGGAGCATCTGGCTCAACTCCCAACGCTGGCTAGCCCAGCTGAAGGAGAAACTTTGTACCTATATGTGGCCGTTAGCCCAGCCACCATCAGCGCAGTATTGCTGAAGGAAGAAAGTAAAAGTCAGCAACCGATCTACTTCGTCAGTCATACACTGACGGATGCCGAGACTCGCTATCCTCTACTCGAGAAAGTTGCTTTCGCGGTAGTAGTAGCTGCTCGGAAGCTGAGACCCTATTTTGATTGCCATCATATAGTGGTCTTAACTGATCAGCCGTTGGAAAAAGTTCTCGGCAAGGTTGAAAAATCTGGTAGGCTAGCCAAGTGGGCTTTTGAGCTCACCGAATTCAGCATCAACTACCGTCCGAGGGCTGCCATTAAGGCTCAAGCTCTAGCGGATTTCTTGGCCGAATGCTCATACCAAGAAGCGCTAGGCAGTGAAAAGAAAGTCTGGATCGTGTTTACGGATGGATCTTCCACCGAAAATGGTTCGGGGCAGGAGTAGTGATAACTTCTCCCGAAGGCAAATCCTTTGAGTATGCACTAAAGTTTTCTTTTAAGGCCTCGAACAATGAAGCCGAGTATGAGGCAGCAATCGCCGGCCTAGAATTGTGCATCTCCCTGGAAGCCGATCATGTCTGCCTAAAAACAGACTCTCAGCTAGTTTCATATCAGATCAGTGGCAGCTACGAGGCCAAAGAGCCCTCCATGATAGCTTATCTTGCCAAGATCAAATCAGTCATTGCAGAGCTGAAAACTTTTGAGGTTCAGCTGATCCCAAGGGGTCAGAATACTCAAGCCGATGCACTCTCCAAACTTGCCAGTTCATCTCTTACCGAGCTGAACAGATCTGTATATGTAGAAGTGCGTCGAGAGAGAAGTGTCGACGAAACACCTGAAGTGTGCTGCGCTGACCCAGAGCCTAGCTGGATGGACCCCATCCTAGCTTTCAAGCTTCGGGGAGAGACTCCCGAAGATAAAGCTTTGGCCTCCAAGATGAAGAGAACCAGCTCTAGGTTCATTGTCTTCAGGGGGGAACTTCTGAAAAAGTCCTTCTCAGCCCCATTGCTGAAATGCGTGGGACCAACAGATGCAGATTATATCCTACGGGAGATTCACCTCGGCATCTGTGGGAACCACATTGGGGGAAGAACCTTAGCCCACAAGGCATTGAGGGCTGGATATTACTGGCCCACCATGATCGCAGATGCTAAGGAGCTGGTTCGGAAATGCGAAAAATGTCAAAAATACGCTCCAGTTATCCATCAGCCAGCAAGGGATCTTCAGCCGATCCTTAATCCACTCCCGTTTGCCCAATGGGGACTGGATATACTGGGACCATTTCCAGAGGTTGTGTACCAGAAAAAATGGCTGATAGTTGGTGTCGACTACTTCAGTAAATGGATCGAGGCCGAAGCAGCCTCGAACATTACAGAGCAAACTGTCAGAAAATTTATCTGGCAGAATATCATCACTCGATTTGGCATCCCGAGAGTATTTGTCTTCGATCATGGGAGGCAATTTGATAACTTACCGCTGAAGCGGTATACAGATCAGTTCGGCATCAAACTGGCATATTCAGCGGTATGCCACCCGCAAAGTAACGGACAAGCCGAAGCTGCAAATAAACAGATCTTAAATGCCCTCAAGAAGAGGGTGGAAGATCAAAAGTCCAAGTGGCTGGAGGAGCTCCCTGGAACCCTTTGGTCCCTTCGGACAACTGAAAAAGAGGCAACGGGCCACTCACCTTTTGAACTGGTGTATGGTGCCGAAGCCGTCCTTCCAGTGGAAATTGGCTCTGAGAGCCTTCGAGTGCACCACTTCTCGGCTGAGAATGAGCGACTGATGAGGGAATCTCTCGATTTCCTCGACGAAGTAAGAGACTCAGCCCGAGACAGAATGGCCGCCTATAAGCAGAGAATCAGCAAATTTTATAACCGAAGGTCTATGCAAGGCCTCTCAAAATTGGAGACCTTGTCCTTCGGAATGCTGCTGCAGTTCAGAAAGGCCGAATCCATGGGAAACTCTCAGCTGCATGGGAAGGACCTTATGAAATCTATGATGAGCTTCAGCCAGGGACATACCGACTTCGGCAGTTGGATGGAACTGAGTTGAAAAATCACTGGAACGCTGATGTACTGAAAAAATACCATGTGTAAACCCTTCGGGGCAGAACAATCTTTGTAAGTACATTTTGAACTAATAAAAGGCCTTGGAGCCGCCATTTATATAAATATTTACAACTTTTTATCCTTTCAAAATTTTCTTTGTTCTATCTACTCTTTAAGGGTTTTTTATTCAGCCTCGTCTGAAACCTTCGCCTTCGGATAACTGGGTTTCAGATTGCTGACAAAACTCGTCTTTTTAAAGAACACTGGTCTTTCAGCTGAAGTCAAACTTCAGTAAGACTTGTTCTTCAAAGACATGAGTCCATGGACAATTCTGGGATATTGCCTTAACTGAGCCTTGTATCCCAGAGAGCCATTATCCGAAACATTGCCTTAAGTTGGCCCTGTGTTTCGGGTATCCATTTTTCAAAGATAGACAGAAAATCAAGGATAACAGCAACAGTTGAAAATTTTTTAATCAGCCTCGTCTGAAACCTTCGCCTTCGGGTAACTGGGTTTCAGATTGCTGACAAAACTCGTCTTTTTAAAGAACATTGGTCTTTCAGCTGAATTCCAACTTCAGTAAGACTTGTTCTCCAAAGACATGAGTCCATGGACAATTCTGGGATATTGCCTTAACTGAGCCTTGTATCCCAGAAAGCCATTATCCGAAACATTGCCTTCAGTTGGCCTTGTGTTTCGGATATGCATCTTTTAAAAGAACACAGGTCTTTCAGCTGAAGTCCAACTTCAGTAAGATTTGTTCTCCAAAGTCATGAGTCCATGGACAATTCTGGGATATTGCCTTAACTGAGCCTTGTATCCCAGAAAGCTAATATCCGAAGCATTGCCTTCAGTTGGCCCTGTGTTTCGGGTATCCATTTTTCAGCTGAAGTCAATCTTCAGTAAGACTTGTATTCCAGAAGCACTGCCTTCAGTTGGCCCTGTGTTTCGGATTCCCATTTTAAAGAAGTGAAGAAATTGTTTATTCAGCTGAAGCCATACTTCAATTTCTGGGAGGGCAAGAAGCACTATCAGTGCAAGTTTATGTTCAACAGAATGAAAGAAACTGTAAAGCATTCAAAAACAAAGCAGTTGAAGAAAAGAGCATCAAATTAATAATTCATGCTCAGAAATTGAGCTACAAGTTCAATTAAACTGTATCGGCAGCCGCCCACAAGCGGAAAATAACAGCTGCCGAAATACGTACATAAGCAAAAAAATAAACTGTTGTACGACAAGGCAAGCTGAAGCAAAAAACAAGGCAAAAAATTCAGAAAGCGGCAAGTCTAAAGTTAAGCGCATGATGAACCGCAAGATTCTGAAGACGACTGCCCGAGTTCCTATGCTTCAGCCCGAGGATCAGACTGATCAGCGTTGTTGAGCCCCATGGTGGCTTCAGCCCCAGCAGCAGAAGAAGCAGGCTTTGCACTCTGCCGAGCCTCCCTTTCCCTCTGTTCAGCCTCCAACTCCATTCTCTCAGCTTCCTCTTCGGCTTCCTCAGCCTTAAGAATTTCAGCTTCGACTGGAGTTGCATACTTCATATGAGGGTCTTCGGGATTCTGGACCCATTCAGCACATTTGGACCAGTCCAGCTTCGGCTCAGCATGAAGGCAGACTCTTCGGCATACTCTGAACTCGTTTCTGAAACCCATTTCATATTCTTCCTGGGTATAGACACGGACTTTGAGTAGAGCCTCAGCATCAACCAGCTTCTTCTGGGTCTCCTCCAAGTCTTCCTTGGATTTCTTCAGCTCATCGGCGAGCTCGGAGGAGGAACCTTTCAGCTCATTCAGCTCCTGCTGAACTTGGGAAGCCTTTGTCTGAGCCTGGGCCACTTCAACTTTTTTGGCCATCAGTTGATCCTCAGCCTCATGGAGTTTAGCTCTCTGAGCTTCAGCAGCAGCAGCAGCCTCTGAGAGTTGGACGTCCCTGGCCTGGAGCAGCTCTTCAGCAGCCATTCGGCTGGCTTCAAGAGCTTCTAGTCGTTGCTGCACTTCAGCTTGTGCAGCAGCTCCTTCCTGAATACGGCTCTCAACGGCAGCCTTGAACTTGGAGACGTCCACTCCCATGTGCTCCTGGAGGAATTTTTCCCCTTCCATCAGTGGGGGAAAAACTTCCTTCTCCATAGCGTCGCAGAAGGTTTTGAGGGCTTCAGCAGCTTTTTTCTCGTACTCCTCACCCTTCTGCTGCTTCTCTTCAGCTGCTGCTTGCTTCAGCTTAGCAAGCTTTAATTCCTCTTCAGCTACCTTCTTTTCGTGCTCAGCAGCATCTACCCTATCTTGTAGGGTATCTATCAACTCTACAGTGAGAGTCTGATTGTGCACGAACTGAAAACAGGAGCACAAGTTAAAAAAAATAATAAAGGTAAATAAAAATAGAGCTGAATTTTAGAGGAAATAAAGGCAAGGAAAATCACCTGCATCATCAGCAGTTGGTTAGACCTGGCTGGGTCAGGAACTGATCTGCTGGATTCGCCCATCCCAGCAGTGGCCTTCAGCGACCAGATTCTTGCCCTATCTACTTCGGACATGCCAGCAAAATCGCCGAAGTAGGCTGCATCACCTTCACGGTTCTGACCCCATATGAGGTCCCAGATGTGATCTGGGATTGGAATTCGGGGGGCCGAGAAACCCATTTCTCCAGATTGTAGAGTCTGGAAGGAGGGAAAGGATGACGATGGAGCTTGTTTAGCTTTGGATGGCTCAGCATCATCCTTCTCAGAGGAGTCAATTACTATGACCTCCTCTTCTTCAGGGGTGAGGACGAAAGCCTCAACCTCTCTTGCGATGTCTGCCGTGAAACCCTCAGCACTGGGCATCACGGCATCCTTATTCTTGTGCTCAGCAGCACTCTCCTGAACTTCTTCTTGGACCCCTCCCTTAGATTCGGGAGTTTTTTGATCCACCTCCATCTCAGGAGGTGGCGGAGGGGTCTTTTGAGGTGATTGAGGTTGTGGCCGGGGAACCCTCGGCGATCTATTGCCTTCCTCGGGTTCCCTTATTTCAACGCCGATGGTCATCGGCCTCCGCTGAAAGTCATGCGGCTCGATGATGGCCATCCTTCGGCGCCTTTTCTGAAGGGGCTGCTCGTCCATATCTGAGTCTGAAGACTCTTCTTGTATTTGGTCTTCAGGACGAACAGGGGCTTTCCCTTCTCTGTGTCTGTTACTCTCTTCAGACTGTAACAGACAGGGGGGAGGAGGAATGTGAGTACAAAAAAAAAAAAAAAGAAGAAGACAAAGTTAAGTCCGAAAGCTCACCGAGGTCTTCAGCAAAGCCTCGTCTTCTTCAGCTGCCCTAGCTGCAGCTTCTTCTTCAGCAGCTCTGGAGGACCCTTCTCCTCCTTCGCAAGCTTCGAGAACCCGTGCAACCTCTTCGGCTGTACGGGCAGCTTCAGCTTCTTCGTCCAGCAGCTGAAACCAGGGGTCTCTCTTCTTCCACCAAGGCTTCTGCCTCTGATACAGAGCAACAGCCTCAATTTGGAAGTGGGAAGAGTCTAGATGAACTTCCCTATGCCTCGGTTCAGTGATAGACGGGGCCCGATCAGTTACAACTCGTTCTCGGTTGACACCAAGACGAGCGTAGTTAATGCCAACGTTGGTCTCGTCCCGCTCTGAAAAAGAAAAGGGGAAAGGTCAGTTCGGATAGGTTGGCACAGCATAAAAAAGCGAAGTGAGAGAAGAAAAAGAGATAACTAAAAAGCCTCGGCCCCAGCCGAAGAAGCTTACCATCCTTAAACTTTCGGCTGAGGCCAACAGCTGCTAGCATGTTCTCTTGGAAAACATAATGCGTATCGGGGAGCCAAGTCTCCGGGATATGCTGCATTCGGCCGCTGCCCCCCCGGTTCGGCAGCTTGCCGAAGATATGTTGTTGATCAAGGTTCGGATCCGGCCCGTTATCTGCGGGGGGACCTAGACTTCCCATGTCGGGATCAGGCTCAGCAAGGTACCGGGGAGCGCTGAAGACGCAGGGGTGGCCCGAATCTGTGGGTGCCCTAACCCAAATCCATTGACCTCTCCAGTCCTTGTCTGAAGAGTCGTTCGGCCACATGGTTAGGTACTGGGGCCGGGACTCAATCCGGTACCACCCAGAACCATGGCTTCCGTGCCCACTTTGAATATTTGGCACTAACCGATGAAGCTTTTTGAAGCAGTGCAGGTTCGGCACATACTTGAAGAACTTGCAGACCCATAAGTATGTCATCACCCCTCGGATGCTGGTGGGAGTTAACTGACATAGGGAGATATTGTAATGGATCAGCAAGTCTCGGACGAATACGTCCAAAGGGAACCTCAGCCCGTACTGAAGCTGTCTTGTGTACACCCCCACATACCCCGGGGGTGGACGATGGATTCTATCGGATGCCGCGGGCATTCGGCACCAATACCCATCAGCTTCAAAAATGCCGTAATGCAACTCAATTTGCTCGGCAAACCGATATTGTTCGGCATTCTCCACCCACCATGAGTAGGGGCGGTTCTTTATCATGGCCGAAGCTACTTCGGCATTCTCCCACTCTGAAAACCCGGGGAGGATATCCCAAAGGACAGCGGGAACTTCATCGTCCCGTCCAGAAGCGCTCGGCCCCTCCGTTCTCTGAGGAGGAACCGAGGAAATTGGAGTCGCCCTAATCCCTTCAGCAGGGTCAGACTCTGGCCTTTGTCCATTCCAGGTCCCAATCCTGTTCCTAGGATCGGGAATTGGCCTTGCTCTTCTTGGAGCACGGGCTCTACCTCTAACTCCTCTTGCCATTGATTATTTCGAAGAAAAAAGTAGAAAAAAAAGGGAAGGAGTTCGAGTTCGAAGAAAAATAAACTGAAATCAAAGGAATTTACCTTAATCTGAAGCGAAAGTTGCCGATTTACGAGTTCGTAGTGGCAAGTCTCAGTTTCTAAGCTTAATGCTCGGGGAATTTGCGAAGTTTTGATGCGGGTTCTTGGTTTCTCTCGAGAATTCTGGGTCTGTGTTGGTGAATAAGTGAGGAGAGATGACGCGCCTATGTTTATATCTCCAGGAATGGGATACGGGGAGTCCGCGTTTCAATTTCTCTTAAATACCCCACTAAGTAACCGTTAAACACACGATCTTGTGATTAAACTGCCCATTATCCGTCCAACTTCCACAATCATCCGCCTTAACCGTTGTTATCTCATTAATTACGGTTTAAATTCAAATTTTTGGATTAATTAAATCATTTACTTCCCTCCTTTTCTGAATTAAATCAAACCCGACCCGTCATCCTTCCAAATCGGGTCTGGGGGGCAAGTTGTTTGGGTCCAATTTAGTCCAATTGGGCCTAGGCATTAAATGATCCAATTAAAAGCCCAAGGTCAAGGTTCAACTCTCCAATTGTGCTAAAGTCAAAGGTCAGCCCTCAAAGCAAGCCAATTGGGCTAAGGCCCAACCTCTCCATGTATGAAGAGGTATAAAAGCCATCAATATTCATACATACATATTCATTCATAGATTCATATACTCTCATATATTCAAGCAAAGCCTCAAGCAACTAATTCTCTTGCATAGTGTTCTCTTACTACACACTGTACTGACTTTAGCATCGGAGGGGCCTTCCTCGGCAACACCCCCGAGGCTAGTTTACGTGTGTTTACTGTGCAGGAAACCTTCGGCCCAGCATAACTTGGACCGAATCTAGTCTTCTCCGTTTCAGCGGACCTTCGGCAAGGTCCCATTGTTTTCACCCGAAACACTTGGTAACTGCCTTTGCTGCCTCTTCGATTAATCCTGATGCTATACTACTTGCTATGAATTCTGCCATGGATGAATGATTAAGAGAGGAAGGGAGAGATGAACTGGAGTTAAAGAGTTTTGATGACTTTGAAGTCAACTGGGCTCCATTAATAATTAATAATTAGGTGTGTAAAGCTGTACAGATACTTTGAAAATTATGATCATATCAACTTAAATTCACTAAGTTTATGATATTAAATTGAGGGATGCTCTGTTCACAAAAGTCTAGAGTAGGAAGTCCTAAAAAATCATACCAACAAGTTTCATAATAGACCAGACTACACAATTTTTTTTCATTTGTGTTTTCATATTGCTAAAATTTAAAAATTTGTACCACTAAATATTATGAAAGTTAGAGGTTTGAAAGATACAAATTATTAAAAAAAAAAACTACTTTTTAAAAAAAAAATTAAAAAAAATAACACCTAGAAAATGACAATGATAATCTGCAAACAAAAATAAGCATAACATGGTTCTATGGTGTAGTGGTTAGCACTCTGGACTTTGAATCCAGCGACCTGGGTTCGACTCCCGGTAGGACCTTTTTTGCTTTTTTAACAGTAACTTCCAAAACATTTTCTTTCTTGTATGACCAAAAACAAAAAAACAATATTTTTATACAGCAACGAATATAAACAAATACTCTTATAATCAACATAATTTACATCTTCTTCTTCTTCTTGAATACCTTAATCCCATAATTTACATCATGCCTTTTTTTTCCTTTCACAAGAATAGTCCATGTTGGAAAATACAATATCTATTTTCTTTGCTGCTACAAACAACAATAAGTTCAATTACCTATATAATCCTTTTCAGAACATTGTAAAACAAACCATAGAAGCTCAGCCAGCTAAAAACTTCGATCTTGTGCTCACTTTAATCACTATGATGGTTCTGTGGAGGATTCTTTTCTCTCCTATAAGCACCAAAGATGTCGATGCCTAGACCGATATTGAGCAAATTCATACCAATCATCCCAAATAAAGCAAGTGGTAGCTCTACACCCTTGTCAAACTTTGGGGCATCTATAACTAGTTTGATCAAAATCAGTGCGTGGGGTAGTAGTCGAGCAAAGAAGAAGGTGAGCCAGTTAAGAAACCATTCTGCCTTCACGATCGTACTCTCGGCACTCCTAATCCCTGCCATCCGTCTTACTTTTCTCACATGTAGAAAGACTGAGTGCAACTGTTATCATGATTCAAATGAAAACAGATGGTTCAGCTCTAAAGTGGCAAATCATATGTTACATTGATAGCAGAAAACATGACCATATCAAGGCTTAGGCTTTTCCATGTGAAGAATTCATAATTTCTTTTCTTGGGTCATATAGTTGTTTTTGGTGATGGAAAGTGGCGTCACAGTTTCAGATAATATTGTTTCTAAGAGGAAAACGTCAACCATTTATACAATTGTTATGGTGGATTAACAATAAAAATAAATCAAAGAACGACAAACAAATAATGTGGTTCACTACCAGTGTATCAGCTAAAAGCACGAGGGAAAAGATTTTATTAGGTTGTGAGGAATTCAGACTTATGAAAAGCATAAAAAGTTAACAACAGAGCAGCTTGAGCTGGTCTAGTCAAAGAACCAACTTTTAAGGCAACGAAAACAGTGAGAGGTAAACAAATCCAACAAAAATGATGACAACTAGCAATATGGAGAAAATCCCAAGTAGCACTTGTACATTTAAGAAAAGACAAAGAACCATTGATATGCAGACATAGCAGAATCAAAGCTTAAAGATGACAGAAAATTACCTCACAGATTAGGGTAAGGATGAGGTAGTTGATGGTGACATTGCGATAAAGAGCAAGCGTGAAGCAAAGAAGAAGGATCAGGTGATGTGCCAGGATAGATGGGAACCATCCACTGTATAGTTCATACTTCAACATATCCCACTGATCATATGCAAAATAACCACAAGAAATGCATAGGGCTGTGTATGCCCATGGCCATGTATTTCGAACCAGTTCTTCATGCTCAAATATTTGAATGGAACGCTTTTCACTCCATTGGTTGAACAATATAAACACAACTGCAACAGAAGCAGACAAGTTCATCAGACAATAGAAGCAAGCAAGTTCATCAGACAATAGAAGCAAGCAAGCAAGTTCATCAGACAATAGAAGCAGTCAGAGAACAGAAGCAAACAAGTTAATCAGACAAAAAGCAAGGAGAAGAATAATTATTTACCAAAAAAAAAGAAAATTATGAAAATAAATTTTTTGAGCGATGCTCAGCAGCCGGAGATGCCAGGAATTGAAGCATATGATAATTCAAATCAAAATGCAAGTTTTGGCACAAATAGTATAGTCTTCTGAAACTATCAGACAACTTATGCCAATGTATTAATGTTCCATCCACGGTCCACCACGTACAACTACTTGTTTCAATTCTTGCTAGAACCGTCTCCCTTCAATACTACCTTATCAATCTACTTTGAGGGGCCGATCTTGAATTTTAACAGAATGATAAAGAAGATGACAGGCTTGCATAGATCCTGAGATCGACAGACAGGAATAAACTAAGCCTAAACTACATGTTTTGTAAGTACAATATAGCTTAAGCATTCTTGAATGCTTTTAAGCTAAAGGATCAAATCTTGAAATTAAACAGTACAGGCATGAAACAATCATTTTTCTTGCTTAACTGAAAAGGCCAATGTGTTGAGCACTATCAATAGAATATAATGCAGAGATTTCATCGATTGGATATCGACAGTCAGACTACAATTGGAAGCAAAATTATACTTTTATATCATCCAATTAACAGCAAAATAAATCTCTTTGATTCATTGTAAACCAATTTACTTTAGAAAGGTTAATTAGGTATGTAAAACTCAAAATTTGCAGAAGGGTTTATAAGCAGATGTCTCAAGCAACAACTGATATAGTGATATGCAGTCAAGAGCCCAGCACAAAGTTTCAGTACCTTAATAACATCAACAATTCACCATGGAAATGCAAAGCTCAGCTAATTTAAACATCTAAGTACTCAATTGCACCTACTGATAAAATTGCAACACAAAACCAAGAACTATGTTACACATACTCTTCATTTTACCTCGAGAATTTTTGTTGGATACTTGACACTCGAACATTGGTGTGACACTTAAACACTCCAATTTAGGCAAAAATAGTAACATAAATAAAGATTTTCCATCTAAGATGCGCATCTCATACCATTCCATATAGTTTTCACTAGAAATCACCAAATAAACCAACTAAAAGTATACAACAACACTCCACAATTACAAAATCCATTATACACCCGTGTACACCTAGAGTTATATGCAATCAAAACCCGGGCACACCCACCCGAGTGTATAATGGACACTATCACGAAATCAAAACAAAACAGAAAAACACCCAAATCAAAAATCAACCAATATTCAGAAAGACGGAATAAAAAAGTAGTGTAGAAATTACCAGAAGCAGAAGCAAAAGAAGAGTGAAGGAGAGAAACAGAGGTATTAACAAAAAGGGGTTCTCGAGAAACCAAAAAACGAAGAGCCCAATTAGCAAATTGGAAGAACAAACAACCATACAATACAGGAAGAAGTTCTTTCTTATGATTCGATACGATTTCAAATCCAACCGACAAACCCCACACCACCAAAGTTGCCATGAAAAAATCCCCTGCTTTATTCCTCTTTTTCTGCTGCTTCTTTTTGTGATTATTATTGTTATTACTTCCATTTTCTCTCACCATTTTTATTATATTATTATTGTTGTTATTTATCTCTGTTTTTGCTGGTAGTACTAGTAGTTTTGTTGTTGATTTTGATTGCTGGAATTGTTTGTTTTGTGTCTGAAAAAAGTTGGATTTTTTTAGGAGAGAGAAAATGGGAAGAGGGGATTTATTAAAAGGGGAGGTTGGGGGTTATAGTTTCTTCTTTGCGTGAGGGAGTTTGAACATGATGCTTAAATGGCAATTTTAGAACCCATTTGGAAACTTTTGAGAGGTGAATGTTTGTAGAATCATCACTATTCTTGATTAAGACTTCTTTTTGTATACTCCTTATTTATTTATTTATTCATCCTCTATAAATGCAAGTTTATCTACCAGATAAGCAAACAAAAAATATTTATTAAGTGATAATTTTGTAAATAAATAACAGCAAAAAATGACAGGTTGATTGGGATTTTAAAAGTTGAATTATTCACGAAATTGCCACTTGATATTTTGTTCTTGTTTATTTGGCAGATAAATTGGGCTTAACTCAATTAACTAAAAATATATTTAAGTTGTTTTAAAGGTATTATTTTATACATATTCTTATATATCATGGGGTCACACAATCAGTGTTACAGGGTTTACTTCGTCACTGCTGTTATAGGGTTTACTCGATTAGTGTTATAAGGGTTACTCAGTCATTATTACAAGGGTTACTTTGTTGTTTTACAAACGGCCACATGGCGTGGCCAGCCGCACACAAAATTCGCTAATTTTTTTTGTTACTTTTTTTTAAAAAAAAAAAACATTAATTACTTTTTCTTTATTCTTTATTTATGTAATTTTGTCATATATTTTTAAATTAATACGAAGTAGTACCTTTCCAATTTAGGAAAAAAAATAATTCGGAATTAAGAATTCAAGCCTGTAAAAAAATTCATGATTTTAGAGTTTTTTGGTTTTCCACTTTTATGTGATTGTGCAAGGGATATTAATTGGATTGGAGTTTGATGGGTATTTTATGAGATTAATTAGTCATTTATTGATTGGCTCTTGCTTCAATTGTAGTTTTCATAATTTTGTAGATTTTATATTTTGCTGACTTTTTACCACCATTAATGAACAAGTGTTGTTAATTAACATCATTGTTCTATCGTAAATTCTGAATTATTTTATTACCATTCATGTATGAAATATTTGACTTATAGGTTTTTAATTAGATGACTCGTAATATACGAAGCATTTGTTTATTGTTTATGTTTATTTCAAAATTATGAGAAGTTGACGGATTAGACATAAATATTAAGTAAAATCTATAAAAATATTACATAATCATGCCCTTTTTTTTTTTATAATATTAAGTGGAGCTTTGGAAGATTATCCCTAACACTAAGTTATAAATTATTTATATAATATATGTTCAGCAATTGCAGTTATAGCAAGGTTCTATGGTGTAGTGGTTAGCACTCTGGACTTTGAATCCAGCGACCTGGGTTCGACTCCCGGTAGGACCTTTTTGTACTTTCTTACACAAATTTTAGTATTATTCCTTTTTTTCGCAGGAACACTCCATATTCTAAAAATAGTCCTTGGCTTTGTTACCATCAAGGCATCAACAGAACAAGAAGCTCATCATGCTGAAGATTAGGCTGATTCGAAGTTAGATTATTGGTAATTTCAAGGAAAATCAATTAACCTTATTTAACTCGGTGACTACAAAGCTAAATGAACAGTATGGAGTAGTAGTATATGTAAAATGAAGAGAAAAACACTATTTGACCGATAATAAGAATCTTTTAATGCATTTCCTTTAAACAAAAAGTATAAAAGTCTATTTCATTCACTCGATATTCGCTGATTTGAACTTAATCAACTTATGCATTTCTTACAATCCTTGTATGAAATGAATTTATCTAATCAAAACTTTATTAACCTTCACTTGAATTTATCGTGAACATAACATAACCTAGGCCGAGCTACAAGTACATATAAATATAAACATGTCCAAATACAAATGAAAGAATTCGGATGATAATTGGCGCATAATTAATGTCATACCATAAAACATAGGATGATATTTTTCTAACAGTAACACAAATTGGACCGTCAAAACTCAAATGTCATACTCCAACTCTTAATTATTTTCTCATGTAACAAGAAATATAAAAATAAAGAAAGAGATTAGAGAGATATCTATCTAGAGAATCCATTCATCCAAGGTGGCCAAGATAAGTTAGATATTAAAGCCCTACAAAACCCATATTACATTGATAGAAACTCACACTCTCTTTCAAACTTAAGTCTTGTGGATGTAACAAATGCCACGTGTGAAACACATAATTCCACATGTCATTCATTGGTAGGCCAACTGAGATCGCGCGCTCTATTCCAACTTCTCTTATCCCACACAAACTTCTTACCAAAAATTTCCTTTCATTCCCCCTTGTTTTTTTGGGGGTTTGTTTTACAATAATTTATTTATTTTTTTAATAAAAAAAACGCCATGAATGCTGTTGCTACTGCTTCTGCTCTTTCTCTTCCTATTTCTCTTAGTCGACCTTCTAAATTTAATCCTAGAAAGGTATGTTTTGTAGTAGTTTTTAGTTTTTGGTATCGGGTTTGCTATATGTAAGCTCTTAGGGTTAAGTATTGATGTTAAGTTACAAAATTACGTGTCAATTAGTGTTATTTATGTTTAGTAGTGTTTAAGAATTCATGATAAAATTACGGGTCGTTTTTTTGTTTAATAAGAGTATTGGGTTGTTTAGTTGATTATATTTTATAGTGGAATTTGATCATGTTGAATTGTCAACTTGTTGCGTTGTTTTCTTTGATTGTTTAAATGTATTAAAAATATGATCTTTAGCTTATAGATGTGCTGAATGCTTATGGAGAAGTGTACTTAGTTAAATGGAGTTGTGAAATTTTGGATTACATTGTAGTTTTTGGCCTAGAAATTTGTGTGATGGGGACTTACCCAAGTTTTTTGAATGTTGGGAAGATCATTTGCTAATTAATTAGCTGTTCTATGCAATAGTTTAATGGTTGCTTGTAGGACACTCACCCAAGTTTTCAAGAAGTTTATAATGTAATTTGAATCACTTGAATGGGTGCTCCATTTTGAGAGAGGGCAATATTGATAATACCATTATTATATTTATGATTAAGGGTGTATCTATCTTGGCTAAAATTTACCAATTATGAAGAGAATCGATGTTGCTCGAATTTGGGGATGAAGATTGGGTATCTATATGGGACATTGGATGGAAGTAATTAAGGTTACAACTAGGGTATTTGATAAAGTGTGAGACTATGACAGAGCCATTTTGTAAGTGATTGCTCTAGGGTTAGAGTGACTTAGTATCTTTTTCTAGCTATATTAGATTAAACTTCCGCGAGGATGAGGTTTTAATTCCTATATGGATTGAGATGGTGTGAAATTTTGTGTTTGTGATGATTGTTCCGTCATAGCTATAGTGATTTGACAAAGCGAGAAGAGATGAGACATAGAATGAGACACCAAACAGGATAGAGGATCCATGTTGGTCCTATGTGATATACCGTCAAAATTAAAGAAAATAATATTGGCACTTGCTTTATAAATGTTATTGTTCTATTATTTTTTAGCGTAGATTAACAGATAACTTCTAGTCACTGTAAAGTGTAAAAGAATGTGGGAAAAGAATTGGAATTGTTATATGTGAATTTTTCTATTTGCTAATAGCTTGGAAAATAATCCAGGTAAAAGGCAGTATTGGAGTGTTTGCTGTTTTTGGAGAAGATGGAGGGTCCATAGACAAGAAGAGCACGTGGGGGACGCTCTTTAATGTGGAGGATCCAAGATCAAAAGCCCCATTGTATAAAGGAAAAATATTGGATGTAAATCAAGCCTTGGAAGTGGCAAGATTCGATATCCAATACTTGGATTGGAGAGCTAGACAGGACGTTCTTACAATAATGCTCCTACATGAAAAGGTCCGTGATTCCCTGCAATGATGCTCTGTAGTTATATATTACAATTAAGTTTGTAAGAGAATGTTTTTTTTATCTTCATCATCAATAGAAGGGTGAAAGAAAAAGGACTTGAGAAGAAATTTAGTTTGCTGACTATTGCTTAAGATGATAAAAAGATGGCTGTCATTGTGAACTGATAATGTGTAATTTTACCATGACCATTGTACCTTTTTACCCATGCAATAATTAGATAAAAGATTAATCAGTATTATAAACAAAAACAATCTGACAGTTTTTTTCTCCTTTATATCGTGCACCCTAATTCCACACCATAACATTTCATACTTCATACTTGTAAATCATGTGTCTATCAAAAGGATCATGAATATGCTTGCGTACCTCATCGTACCTTGATTATGAAGGTAGCAACTAATGGCTACTTATTACTATAAGACAGATTAGAATTTGAGAAAAGTATCGGGAGCCTTTAGATATAGCTTATTACAATCAATTGCAGGAAAATTCCACTTGTGGCTTTTCAAATTGTAGTGCTTGTTTATTTGTGATTATCTTTACTTCCCCAAAATTATTGACTAATGAACTCACTTTAATGATGTATGAGTTAAAATCTGTATTCATCTGTGTTAATTTTGAGTCTGAATTTCTCACTTCCAGATACTTTTGAATTTAGGTCGTGGAGGTATTGAACCCTCTTGCTCGTGAATACAAGTCCGTTGGCACATTGAGAAAGGAGCTAGATGGTTTACAAGAAGAGCTTGCACAGGCTCATAAACAGGTAAAGAGTTTGTTACATACTTTGTATGACACTAGGTACTTTTCATTTAAAAAAATTCTGGACTTAACAGCCGCAACCAATTTCTGAGTCCCTAATACTTGCCATTTATTTGTTTTCCATATATGTGTTGATAATGACAGGTTCATATTTCTGAAGCACGGGTTTCAGCAGCTTTAGATAAACTAGCTTACATGGAGGAACTGGTTAATGATAGGTTGTTACAAGACAGAACAACAACTGAAACCAATCAGACAGATGCTTCATCAAATACCTCCACACAACCCATGGAAACCACTAAGAGGAAGCTGCCTCGTAAGAATATAGATGTATCAGGTCCTGTCAAATCTTATCATCCTAGCTTGAAGAATTTCTGGTACCCTGTTGCCTTTTCTGCAGACTTGAAGGAAGACACTATGGTAAGCTATTGAGAGCTTATATAATCACTGCGTTTTGTCTTCTCTTAATTATGCTTGTGAAAGGTATACATAGTGACTTGGATTTCCTTCATTTCAGATCCCAATGGAATGCTTTGAGGAACCTTGGGTCATTTTCCGTGGGAAAGATGGAAAACCTGGGTGTGTTAAGAACACTTGCGCACATAGAGCTTGCCCTCTTGATCTTGGCTCTGTGAATGAGGGTCGCATTCAATGTCCTTATCATGGTAAGATTGCCTAGGTAAAGGTGAAAGAACCTTTTAAAGTAAAGACTTGGGAAAGATAAACCTTATTTTATGTTTATTGATGCAATGGTGGATGTATTCCAGGATGGGAATACTCAACAGATGGAAAATGCCAGAAAATGCCATCTACGAAGTTATTGGATGTTAGGATAAAGTCGTTGCCTTGCTTTGAGCAGGAGGGGATGATTTGGATTTGGCCAGGCAGTGACCCTCCTGCCGCCAACCTTCCTTCACTTTTACCTCCTGAAGGATTTGTAATTCATGCAGAGGTATACTATTCCTACAATAGTAGTGTGAAAAACTGAAACATATTACATCTGGGGCATATTGTAATGTGTTCATGTTGAAGTATGCAGATAGTTATGGAACTTCCAGTTGAACATGGACTACTTTTGGATAATCTTCTCGACCTTGCACATGCTCCTTTCACTCATACTTCCACATTTGCCAAAGGATGGAGTGTTCCAAGGTTTGTTTTTCCTAAAGACATGTCTTAAGATGTCATGTTTTCTCTTAAACCTGTGGAGAAAGACGTAAATGAAGATAATCATCATATTCATGAATCATGGTTATTCAACCATATAAACTTGGTACTTGGGTCAGTCAATGATATCCCAAAAGAGTATGGAGTTATGGATACCTTAACTTTTGCATTAATACTTACCTGCTTGTACACATTAAACCATGTCTCTGGCATGACTTTGAAACTATGTTACTCAGACTCAGGTATACGAGTGTAAGACATCAATATACACATCCTCTATTTCAAACTCTGCTGTTTTATTAATTTTCCATTCTTGGGTCTATAATGAAGTGTAAATCACCATAACCATGTCAGAGTATCAAGGATCTGATATACTTGAAGTAAAATGAGAGTCTGAATAGCAGAGCTTTGAATGCTCATGATTGTGTCCTATCCCCGTACCATGGATATTCGGATTTTCATTTGTCAGTCTCTTGTATCCTTAACCGAGCTTAACTCTCGTATATATAGATCCAAGTAATTTGGTGAATTAAGTCATTGATCATGTACGTGTATATTATTGGAAAAGTAAGTTGTGACATTACACACCACATAGTACTTATTATCTTACCTTTTGTTACAGCTTGGTGAAATTCTTGACACCAGCATCAGGACTTCAAGGATACTGGGACCCTTATCCCATAGATATGGAGTTTAGACCGCCTTGTATGGTACTATCTACAATTGGGATCTCTAAGCCAGGAAAACTAGAAGGGCAGAGTACTAAGCAATGTGCAACACATCTCCACCAACTTCACGTTTGTTTACCATCATCGAAACAAAAAACAAGACTGCTTTATAGAATGTCACTAGATTTTGCTCCAATTCTAAAGCATGTTCCCTTCATGCAACATTTGTGGAGGCACTTTGCAGAGAAGGTTAGCTCTTTTTCTCTAATCAAAGTTAAGAGATTTTTATTTGTGCCCATTGAGTTAATTTATCTCCGTAAATGCTTTGCATATAAACACTTGAAATTCACATGTTGAGAATTCCGCAAGGCACCAAACCAAACTCTTGTTTACTTTATACATGAACTATTCGTGCTGAAATGCATAATTCAGATCTAGGATTCCTTAAGTCTGAGTATTTGTTTCTGAAAGGGGTGGTAAATCAACCAAAGCATTGCTTCTTAAGAAACTGTGACTAATGCAGGTCTTGAACGAAGATCTGAGACTCGTGCTCGGACAACAAGAACGTATGATAAATGGAGCAAACATCTGGAACTGGCCTGTACCCTATGACAAACTCGGTGTCAGATATAGACAATGGAGAGATGCAGTCGAAAGAGGAGAGAAACGTCTTCCCTTTACCAAATGAAATACATACGAGAATACTCCCAATGTAACATACTGACGGCTTGACTTCACTCTACCTTTGGCAAATTGCAATCGGAGATGTGATTGTTTATCGTAAGGCTTCATACGAATAATTTCTGCACTTCTCAGCAATGGTAAGGTTTGTTTTGGGGCATCAATTGAGCTCGTCAAATTGTGGAAACCGGAAATTGTCAATGATGTGAGGGAAAGTCAATAGCATGCCATTAGTCTGTATGCTTTTGCTTAATTTTTTTTGTCAGGTGTACAGTTTCAGTGCTAAATTCAATAATCCTCCCTCTTTTTTTTTTTTTTTCCTTTTCTTTTTTTCCTCCCCTATTTTACTCCTCATTAGGGCATCTAATACGAAACCCGATTATAAGTTGAGTGATTGTAAATTTTCACCATTATAGAATAGATGATTGTACATTAAACATCTCTTCTTTCTAATGCATCTTTTGTGAAGAAATTTTGAGGACAAACATTATTCTTCAATTGCAATCTTTTCAAGTACAACTATTATGATTCAATATTGAAAATACAAGTGTAACCCCAACGCTTCACCCCGATGTTATAAAGTGGTCATCATCTTATCAATACGACATAATATCAAGTACTCCCTCTATTCCAAATAATCATCTTATCATATTATCGAATTAGCTACTGTTGTATCTTCAAGCAATGTAACGACTATTTCCGAATGAAGTACTAACAAGTAACAACTGTTACGCGTAACAATCATTTTCAAAGGAAGTCCAAGCAAGTGCTAGCGATATCAAATTGCTATGATTAGTAGCAAACAACAATAACAAAACAAACTAAGATTAACCTTTTATTAAAAATACAAGTACTAAAATTAGTAGCTAATTAATCAAAAACTCAAACAAGAACACAAAAAGTCATTTACAAAGAAACACCACAAAAGGGGCAAAAGCGATAATGAGCTTCAACAACACGATCACAAGATTGACACCTTGAAACATCGATAGTGGGCGGTGGAAACGACGTCGTAGTAGAAGGAAGAGAGAGAGACTCAGGAAAAAACAGATTACAAGTGTTACAATGAAGCAGAGGTTTTTTACCAGGCCATTTCCAAACAGGTACAAAGAACACCTTCAAAACGTTGTCGTATTGAACAAGATCAGCTTTGGAACCGCAGTTAATGCACTTGCTGATTCCGGACTTGAGGACTTGCCCAACCTGCTGTTCTACTCCTCCCACGAAAAAGAAGAACATTTTTTTTTTTTTTTTTTTTTTTGGCCTTATTTAGTGGTTTGATTTGTAGGATTTCTGAGGTTTTGTAAGATTTCTGGGGTTATTAATTTGAAAGATTTAATTTTCTGGAAAGTTTAGGAAGAGGAAGGTAGATTCGTTTTGGGTTCTTATTCAAGAAGTTTATGGAAGGTTCTGAAATCGGCTAGAACTTCGTGGAGAAAGAGTAGATGTTGTAGAAACTGGAATTTACCTTTACAATACTGATTTAAACTTTTTTTTTTTTTTATTTTCTTTTATGAAAGATTAAAACTTAATATTTACTTCATACAAGTATTAATCATGATATTTTCACCTAATTTTTTTACTGATTAAATTTATGTTTAATTCATCTTATTTTTACTATATGATATATTAATGTATTAATATTTTTTCTTTACTTGATTATAGACACTTAACGATAAAAAAGGACACATAAAATTGATAAAGCATGATTGAAACTTTGTGGTTGTGACAAAAAAAAAGTATGATCGAAACTTTTTTAATTCGGATCTCATTTGATTTTAAACTTGTTTTTGCTTAACTTAATTGAACTTAAATTATTCTAATAAATATTAACCGTCGAAACTCTTAAAAGTGAAGAAAATAGGGCCTACAATTTCAAGGAATATGTTGGATTGCATAACAAAAATCACATGTGACGGCCATTGTAATTAATGTTTGATTAAGTAATAATTTTAACACATAAAACTTTCTTATATGTAGTCTTGAGGACTATACATATCATTATCTTAATTAAATCAAGCTCAAACCTCGTTAACAAAAGGTTTGAACAACATAACATGGTACTCTGCCTGTTTATCAACCTTGGTTAAGATCAACAAGCAGTAACACTGGCTCCATAGTCTGCATATTGACCATGATATGAATTTAACACTTTCTTTGATTAAGATCAGCAAGCATCAAAATATCAAATAATGGTCAGTTGAATCAGATTTTGTTCACTCAAAAGCCAAAACTTTATGCATCCATGCCATACAATGCTACCCAGGCTGATCATTGTGATCAACAAGAATTTCAACCTCGTGCACTAAAGATGAAAACTTCACAATCATATAAAAAAACTTCAGAATTATATAATACGATTATACGAAGTAACATAAAAAACTTTCAGATGTGCAGAGTAACAAACAGAAAATACTTTCTGAAGTTTATGCTTATCAGACGATAACTCTAGTTAACTACTATTAGCAGTAAACTCCATTAAATCATTACATAAACACGGCACAAAATCTTATGTTGTATCACAATACACTCACAATATCCATTTCCAACAATCCCAACCCACATACGAAGCAAAGAACAACGCAGGGGAGGAACAAAGAAAAGGCATAAAATAGGTTAAGACACGAGAGATTAGAAGCTTGTCGATATTTACATGTTACCTATGACAAGCTTCAAGGGTAGTTAAGCTGGCTTCCATGCTGTAAGAATCTCTTGAAACATCTCAGTCAGTAATTCCCTATCAGCATTTTGAAAAAAGTTGCTTAAATCATCCTTAATATCGTATATCTTTCCAAAATCAAACAAGTATGTTAAGCACCCTTTCTTAAGTTTATCAAGCTTGTAAAGCCAGGCCTCCTGCAGCCTCTCTAGGACATTCCCCGAGTTGATGTCCTCCAAGAGGCTTTCTTCACACGCATCTTTAAGATTTGTCATATCGTACTTGTTTGCAGCTGCCAGAAGACCGAGCCTGTGCTTCCAGAAATCCTCAGGATTCATTGTTCCATATATATAGCTGAGGAGGGCCCTGCAAGATTCCCAGGACATGTCGTCTATTGCAATGGTCGAAGATTCTTTTTCTTTCAGATCATGAAGGAACATACTTTGAAACACGGGAGAGCTTGCTGAAAGCATTGCTTTGTGAGCCTTCAGGGTTCCGTCCACAGTAGTGATAGTAACATCGGTACAGATTTCCTCATAAAGCATGCGAGAGATTGTTTGGAGGGCACTTTGAGAGGCCAAAGATTGCATGTTTCCTTGAGTTGGCCATATTGAAACCGCTTGACCACCCTATGAAGTGAGAAAAGGTTTAATAGGAGAAAATCATAAAACGAGGGTTCTTTGAACAAAATAAAATAAACCAGAAATCTTGACATACAGGCAGTGATACAACCTTATGAACATCGAAAAGGGTCCTTCATGTATATGTTGTGGAGACTTCAAACACACTAAATTCATAATCAAGTCTGAGTTATTTCATTACTACTGAGTGACAACTAAGTCCAATCACTTTTCGACATTAACAATCATATTTGTTTCAAATTTTTAATCTTTTCTTAACACATGTTTAAGCAGCATAAGCTGAAAAGATGATGCCACATTCTACTAGTCAACAACCTGAGACCAAGAAGTAACCATGTAGAAACACAGATTGTGATGCAATTTAGATTATGCACTCTTCTGTATGGTTCTTGAAAAGGCAAAGATGAAAGATCATATGAATGATCCCGTACTACACTCCAATCATATGAGAAGAAAAAAAACGTCATATAAATGGACTCAACTGTTCATTTAAAAAGTCGCCGACTGAATTCGTCACAATATAGATGCTACCTTTAACCAATTTGTAGAATAATTTTGTAACTCCAAATGGTCTTTACTGGAATTTCACTTAGCAATTATGAAATGTTTACAACCTTGACATTGTTGGAGCAGTAGTACACATACTTTTATTGGTAAAATGATTACCTAAACAGGGATGAAAATAACTAAACAGGGTTGAAAATCTCTTATGTCTTTGTTGAAGTCGAATCTCTTTTGTAGATGTCGTATGACTTTTTATTAATGAATTTTTTTACTATTCCCAAAAAAAAAAAAAGGGGATGAAAATAACTGAACAGGGTTGAAAATCTCTGAGACTCTAGAAGTGAGGTTTAGCCCAAAGCGAGTATTTACAAGAGAAACCAAATGGTGCTACAAGCTATATTCAAACATGGCACATGTGATTGTATTTCTGGTCAAGAGACAAGAAAGAAAATCACAATGGCTATTAGCTACCAGTCATTAAATTATGCGGTCAGTCTCAATGGTAGGCATTGGAAAGAAATAGATTTATTAAATTTTCACTAAAGGGCACAGAGTTTAAATCGACGTGTTAGCATAAAGAAGATATGGGATTTTCATGAAAAAAACCCCTACCAGATGTTCTCCAATTCACAGTCTACAGACTAAAGAGGGTCAAAGTATTTGTCATTAACAGCAGGCAAACACAAGCACCTGCCACTAAAACTTTAAAAGAAAATAATTCTGAGACTCACAGTTGATGGGCAGATCTTCAAGTCCAGGAATTCCACATCAATAATAAACCGACCATAGAATGTAGTGTCCACAGGCCACACAAAATCATCACTGTTACGAAGAAGTCGTTCATGAACTGCAAAGAAGCAACAAATGATGTTAAGAACATTTACTTGCTATCAATCTCGGGTAAGGCAAGCACATAAGTATTGAATTTGTAATACTAAATATAGAAACTAAGAACCGAACACCAGATACTCTTTCAGAAATTAGTTGTATCAAAAACAAGAATTACTACTCCGTATTTATCTGATTTTCAAGCTGAGAGAAGAGAGCTCATGGATAGTGGATAAATCACAAAGACTAGTTGCAATGAGCAATTGACAGCCTTAAAAAAATATCTATTACTTCCTCAGATTCAAATCGTCACTTAATCAACTTTTCACACATTAAGAATTAACACAGGCATAATTGGTACGTAATACTTCATTTATATTACCCAA
Source organism: Chenopodium quinoa (assembly GCF_001683475.1). Classification (NCBI taxonomy): domain Eukaryota; kingdom Viridiplantae; phylum Streptophyta; class Magnoliopsida; order Caryophyllales; family Amaranthaceae; genus Chenopodium; species Chenopodium quinoa. Next base: position 2,492,930 of record NW_018745080.1, on the reverse strand, counting down.
AAACAAAAGAGCCTGAACGCTGATACTTAATGCCGAAAAGAGATTGACTCTTTTTCTCAAAATCAACAAACTTAACCGAAAAAACCTCACCAATTCTCCATCCAATCAAACAAACTAACAACAACAAATTCCACAATTGCATAAAACGAACACGGAACTAATCATGAAGCCTACCAATTCAACAATCCTCACTTCAATCACAACAACAATATACAATCCAATATACCAAACAACGTAAAATACCCTTCACAAAACAATTACAATTCATCATCAGAAAAGTATTCAAATTTCACAAGAAACACAAAACCCCACTTCAAATTTTAAACAAACAAATCAAAAATCGAAAGGAAAGTAAAAAAACATACTAGGAGAAATATAGGGTCTTCGACTAAGACCAAGATTAGATACTCTAAGAATGAAACGAGCAAGTGGCGGCTGATCCTTCGACACCCGAGAAGGTTCTGGAAACAATCTTACATATAAATATCGATTCTTTTCAATTGCTAAATGCCTGAAATTTACAACAATATTACAAATTAAAAAAAAACTGCACTTTTTTCATAATTTTTTCTGGGTAAAAAGTAATCAAAGATGAAGAAGAAAGAAAACAAACCAATTCCAAAGACCCAATTTAAAAGGGTCAGATTTTTTGTAAGAACAAGGGCCAAAATTGTCGATTTTCCACTGTGCTAGTCTAGAGATAGTCTCTACTTTGGTATCCCCCATTTTTTTCTGATTTTCTGATGACTGTTGCTGAGGAGAGAGACTCAGAACACTTTCATACATTTGGCGTTTTGTTAAATTTTTCAGTTTCTATAATTGGAAGGACTAAAATCATCCAATAAAGTTGAACACTTTGTTGCTTGTTTAATTTTTATTGGACTTTACACAATTTGTTTTTATATAGTTGTACTTGTAAAATACATTGTATATTATTAAACCATGACTCAAGTGGGGTTAATTTTGTCTGAATTGATTGATAATTTGATAGGTACATCAAGGATGTTTGATGTTTTTTTTTTCTTTTTTATATATTCAGCTAATATAGACATAATTAGTAAAAATAATTACCATCAACTTTCATTTAAAAAAGCATCATTAATACTATTGTTAATTTGTTACAATAAGTACTTATCATAAATTTATAATGTCTTGTTACTCTATATCTTTTAAAAAGTTTTTATTTAATCATAATAATATATTTAATAACACGGATAAAATCATTTTTTAAAGAGATATATTTCTCTAGCACTTCTTTAATCCACACTCTTTATTTCCCCCAAAAATAAGACTTTGGTTAGCTAATACAAATCAAAAGGTGCCTAAAAATGATAATCCCACACAAATTTAAATTAAAAAACACGGGTTTACAAATGCCTATAATTGGCAATGCACCATCTTTTAAAATTTTGTTATCATGGCTAGTAAGGTTGGTAGCAATAGTCGATTCATATAGAGGTTTGCTTTACTTTTTTATAGTTTGTGGACAAACCTCTTAGGGGCGCTTGGTTCACAAAGTGATATGGGGTTACAATCGAAAATGAAACTAGGGTAATATATTTTGTGTATGATTCATAAACATTAGTCAAGGTAAGTTAAGTAAAAAATGCAAAAAAGTCTCAATGGGGTACTTAAGAAAACGGAGGGAGTATTAGTCAAATGTTGTGTTATTCACTGTACCCAAAGCATAGTTGAGGCCAATTTTGCCTAAAAATAAATAGGAAAAATTAATAAAGATAATCTCAACTTTTACTCGTTCGCTAAAAGATAATCTCAACTTTGGATTATTTTTAAATAATTAAAAATTTGGGGGTCATTTGCTCAAAATGGTCCCAATCGGTCACCAGCCTATTATAGCAGGTTAAGGCGACACGTGTTACCACATGAATGATTGACAAATAAAAAATAAAAATAAACTTAAAAAATTGAACAAAAACCCAACCCGAAACCATTAAAAAAGCCCAGCCCCACCACATGAATTATCCGAGACGGGACACGGGCCGACTTATCAATTACCCGAAGATCCGGATACCCGAATATCCGGGTACCCGGATATGAACACCCCTACCCCCAACCATCGTCAAGCACAGCCCCACCGCAAAACCCCTTAAACGGCCCTCCCCACCCTCGAAACCTATCTCTAAGGTTTCAAGGGTGGGGGAGGGCCAATTTTTTTTTTTTTTTTGCGGATTTTGGGTTGTTGAAAATGATTGTTTTGGGGTTTCAAGTTTAGGGAATTTATGGGTAGGGGAGGGCAGAATCGGCGCGAAGGAAGGGAGGCTGGGCGCGACGTTTTGGGGTGGGTGGGGTACCTGGGTTGGGGGTGGGAGAAGGCTGTCGGAAATCCAAGGTGTTGGACTGGTGGTGGGGGTTGTCGTGGGTTGGGGCTTTTATTTTATTTTTTATTTTTTTTAATTTTCAACCAATCACGTAGTGACACAAGTTACTAAAATTAAAAAAATTACCTTTTAAACAGATTATTGATCACTTGGGATTATTTGAGCGAATTACCCTAAAGTTTAGATTATTTAAGCGAATGAGTAAAAGTTGGAATTATTTTTAGTAATTTTTTTTTTTACAAAAAAAAAGAGAAATTTGCATTATTAGTGCGCGTTGTACGCTTACACCGAAAAAACTCAAGCACCTTATCCTTCCCCAAATCAAAATCAAAATCCCAACTTCCCCAAATCAAAAGTTGAATTTTTTGTGGGAGCTTCCAATTGGAGAGAAGAACGAGAAATGGCGAATGACAAAGGAAAAATTAAAGGAGCAACAGAAATACCCAAAATCATATGGAATGAAAATCAACAAAGATTCGAAACAGAAGACAAGAAAGCTTATTTAGAATACCATCTTAAAAACATCCATGGAAATAATTCCCAAATCATGAATATCCTTCACACCTATGTTCCTCCTTTCAAACGAGGCCTTGGTTTGGCATCTCACCTCTGCGTTGCCGCCTTCAATCACGCTCAGTCGCATTCCTTGCCCGTCATCCCCTCCTGCTCCTATGTATCTGTAAGTATTTACGATTATATCATCGTTGTCGTTATCATTGTTAAGTACGAAGTATGTAACAATTTACGTTTGAAAGACTTGTTAGTTACTCTAGATGGTTTACGTGGAATGATAAAAGTTAGTTAAGTGGTTGCTCGATCACATGTGAAGGTTTGAAGGGGACTACTTCTTGTGACATTTTTGTTTGTTAGACGAATAGGTGCCTGTAATTTGTAAACTGCTAACAGATTGGTATATGTTTTGATTGTCATAGGACACATTTCTTCCGAGGAATCCATCATGGAACGCGTTAGTGTACAAAGGAGATGTTAAATCTAGTATGTGAACTCCAGCAACCTCTTCTACTCGAATACAAGCTCTGTGATGCTATTTCAGTTATTACATTCAGTGAATGAAATGTATCATGCTCAAAAAGGATCTTGTAATTGAAAACACATTATTATTATTAATATTCGCTGGTTTCCTTAATCTCCTTGCAGTATACATTATACATAAGTAGTAGTAGTACACAACAGTCGCTTAACATTCCATAAGACGATGTCAGTGCTGGCCCTGCTGGGTGCGAATCAACAAGATGTTTAACTTTTGTTTAAACCTAAAGCGGAACATAAAAGTTTAAAACTATAACAGTACATATTTACAACACGAGTGGTGGAAACCAGAGGCCGGAACTTATTGTGCCATACATTGATCATACAACAAGCGTCTTCCAATAGGGTATTAGTCGGGTACAAAGAAATCCATCTTATCCACTGGAAGATTCACAACTGATGTTTCCACCTACACAACACGTTGATAACAAATTAACTCACAAACAGGGCAGTAAATTTTGTTAAGAAAAAGATATTGGCTTTGAAATGAGCAGAGAAAAAGAAAACAAAAGAATGCCACTATATTAATTTGTGCATTTTACAATTCAGCAATGCCCCTGAGGATTTTCAAGTGCTCTTTTTGCTGCCAAAGAATGAATTTCTAAGTATGACTAGTGACTTGAGTGGTTGTATTCATGAACGGGAGTTTCTTACACTTAACTCGATCCTAAGAATAAAAAGAGAAATCAATATACCTCCTCAAAAGGAACAAAGACAAAAGGAGTTAAGCCCCTGCTGTGTGAGACTGCAGGCACATCAGGATTGTGTGTCTCATCATCCTGCCATCCTTCGACTACATCAAGCATGTCTTCCTCATGGTTTGCCTCATTATCGTTAACACCACTGGTGACGAGGGAGACCAAATCCATTCTGTTATTAGCTCCAGCTGTTGTCCCTCTCAGCCTGAAAAAATACGAAGTACAAGTCATTGCTTTATCCAAAGGAAGCCCTTTCAGGTTGCTCCCTAAAAAAAAAGTCACATCGATATAAACAAGCACTGTGATACACATAACACGTCACTGCTATGCAACCCAAGCCTCCAACAATTTACTTTATGCAAGACATATGGAGGACACCAAGGACATTGCTATTTACACGGTAGCAAAATCAATAGAAGAACAAAAGGGACACCAAAAAAATTTTGGGAAAGAAGTTGAGTGAGAGAGGGTAATCTGAGGTACAAGTATGTTCTTTTCCAATGAGAAACATCTAAGAATGAGTTGAGCTCTAAAGTGTGTTCTTTCCAAGACCACAAAGGCACAAACACAAAACTTGTCACTGGACAGTAAGCTCAAGCCCAAAACTAATACAGTATATAATTCCAAATTTACAAGTTCAAAGGTACAATTCGAATGTTTAAAAGTAGAGACAATCTATCAAGTCATGTCACATACCTTAAGCGTATCCTCAAAACAGTAGGCCTCAACCCCGGGTACAGAAGCGCAGCTTCAACCTGGAAACAATGACAACATCCTTTAGATTAAGGAACATACTGAGCAATCAATTGTTTTCATACCCAGCCCAAAATTCCCTGTCACTACAAGAAAGTAAGAAACAGAAAAGTTTTAACCTTGTCATCGGACAATGTGTATTGTCCACGATAAATACACTCTGCTTTAGATGCTCGAAAGTTCATAATCTTAGCAACATCTTTAAGTTTTTGAGATGAATTCTGGCCATTAAAATAACAAGGAAAAGTAAGCAATCGTATAAAAGATACAAACACAATATAATAAAAATTAAAAAATTGTTTATGCTAAAAGAACTTGTCAACTGGTTAATCAAACCTTCTCGTCAAAAAAAAAAAAAAAAGAAAAAAGAAAAAAAAAAAACTGGTTAATCAAACCTTGTACAAAAATCTTCCAGAGGGGTAAAACTTGATGTATCGGTAATAGCATACCTGAACAGGAGAATTTAAGTTAGACAAAAAACATGATCAAACAATTTAGCTCAATAAATATTGCTGTGAGAAAACCAAGTTTCATTATTATCAGTTATTACATGAGAGGGAGGGAGGACAAGAAGTGCTTTAAGATATGAAGTAAACATCCTTGCTCTTCTGAAAAGAGACAAATGATGCATGTATATCCCTATATTTCCAGATATGAAGTTGTTTGAGCATAAAGCAGAGAGGGGAACAGGCATTTTCCTGGTCTGCTCTAATAATTGAAAAACTTAAAAGGACTTAGCAGTAGCACGAGGAGAAGCAGCCTACCAAGTGTACTGGATTTGAAACCCTCCATTCAGCGATTCCAGCACGTATATAAGTATTCCTGCTCACATAAATGCCTGCATGCAACAATAACAAACCTTGATGTCTTCAATGGAATTTATATTCCTGAACTTGTAAAAAGGCGGAAACACAAAATTTAAAGGATTGTCCTAATTAGAAACTACAATCTTCATCAGCAAAATCTTCACAATCTCTAGCTCCATCAAAGAACAAAATGCCAAACCAGACAAACTTTAGTGCATTACTAGTCAGCACTCTTTCACAGTACTAACTAATTGAGATGAGCACAATGAACAATTTGCAATTTTCAAAAAAGCCAACCAGAATTTTGTGAAATCCTTTATTTCACGTACTTATAGCCAAGTCAAATACTCGACATTCCAACATAGGTATGGACAATTAAACACTTCATAGGCTAAAAACATGAAAATATTTCACAAAATAGCCAAGTTGGACACTAGTGTCCAATTTGAGTAGTAACATAGATTTATCCATAAAGCATATTTGTGCATCAAAATTTGTCCCATCCCTCAATAAGATGAACCTTGAAACTTGGTTACACAATCAGTAGATGAACAATTAGCTAACTTTACAACAGCAAGAGCCAAGAGATAATCACACTTTACTCACATAAGCTGCTCTTAGGAGATTACTCGACTCCATCACTAACCAAAACAATCACTCTTAGTTAATCTTAGCTACTATTGGTAGCTTTAATATGGTTCTTCCTAGCTACCTCTAAGTACATGAGACTTACCATCAGTTCGCACTCTCGGTCTCGAGAGCCACATTTTTCTCCATGAGCCGTCATATTTTGAATGCAAAATCTGGTAATTGTACACCACTCCAGAAAGCTTCAGCAAGAAAAAGATTTTTTAGACAGTATGAGAAATTTAGAATATGAGTAATACAGAAGTTACTGAGGAACTAAACCTGCCATGCTTTCAAGCATGCGATGCGCCAAAAAATAGGGTTGCGTATGGCATATCTCCATTTGCGGCAAACGCAAGCAGCTCTTCCCAAATGATAAGAAGGCAATCTTGCAAAGATCTGCACCCAAAAAAAAAAAAAAAGTCATTTATTTAGGGCTCGTACATATTCGTTTGAAAACTAAAAATTTAAACCCGGAAACCACTTTAATTTTCAAAATCACGATAATTCTAATAAGTTAGACTATTTTTATTATTTTATATGAAATTTATCATATGACTTTCAAGAACAAAAAACCAGAAACAGAAAACCAAAGGCCCTTATTTATTTTATTTGATTTTCTTTTTTTTTTATTTGGGGGGGGGGGTGTGGGAAGGGGGTGGTAAAGCTGAAAATCAATTTATAGCATAGGATAATAAATGAAAATATCTTCTGATTTTCATTTTTATTATTGTTAGTTTGTGACAAATGGTTAATACTTATGCAAGTAATGGAGTTGAAAATCAATTTATAGGATTAGAGAACAGCTAAGTATGTTGTTTCTATGTTACTATATGAATTTTACTTTTGAGGCTTTCCATATATGATGATTGTTTATGCATCATTCTCATTCTTTTTATAGTAGTTTCGTTACCCCCATCAAATGCAAGATACCACATATCCTGATGCAAACCTATTCCAGAAAGTCCTGGAAATGTAATACTGTATACTGATGCTCAACATTTCAGAAATATTATGACGGAATAAAGGTTTGAATATGTTGGCTGACTCAATAACAAATGTGTTGATTTCAAAACTTCCACATACAATTACAGAGAATATTTTCAGTTGAATTAGAAACAAAGTCTTGATTTTCAGACAGCACATGAAGTAAACACAAGGAAGAGATCAGAATAGATCATGTATATACTTGTAAGAATTAATATCTTCACCTTAGCCAATCAAGCTACCCACCAAGCCACTAAAAGGTAATTTTGACACACAACTTTGATTTAACAAAGAAATGAGACCAGGCGCCCAGGACAAAACCATGACAGAGAAAGATTACATACTTACAAGCCCAAGTGAAATTTCATCCCACGACCAATTGGCTACAAGTACTCCCCAAGCTTGTATGGTGTTATTTTTTCTCCTTTTCTCCAATGTGGAACAACTAACATGTGCACAGCATATATGTGGCTCAACAAAAGCTTCTTTAAGCATACCCCATGACTAAAAATTTAAAGATTCCATAAACTGAATGGCTGAACCAGTGTAGCTTCTTCTATAAACATACAAAGAAACTAGTATTGTCAGAAGTTGAAAAGCAGAAACTCCCTGACTAGAGAACTAAATTATGGCGCTTTATTCTCACTAGCAATTGGAATCAACGTAGCTAGACATTCTCAACATCCACGTGTTATAATGTTAATGTTATTCTTCGAAACTCAACCAAGACCTAGCAATGAAGATTTGCTAATTTGACATGAATCGCCTATGGCCACTTGCCATATCAGATACAACCTCAAGCATGATGCAAATATAAACATAGCATGACACATTTTGATCAATAGGTGATATAAAAAACTATATTTTCATGATTTATGATATATATTGTACAGGTATAAATTTTGAAAACGAAACGAAATCAACACAGATTCAAACAAGAACACATCACAGACTAGTGAATTACATCTAGGACTCATTACCTCATGAAGCAACTCATCAGGAAGAACGCGGTGAATAAGTGCAGGATCAAGAGAAGAAGCTGTGTTACTAACACTTCCAAATGCTGCCACTGGACTAACCCTAACCCCATACAGATCTATATGAAGACATTGAAACAAACGACTAAGACTATGACAGTGTAACAAAATGAGAAGCTAAAACAGTCAAAAGATCAAAACAAAATTAAAATGATATTAGCAAGAATGACAACCCAAGGGGCTAACTATAAGATGCTAAAATCTGAAATATTAAGCAGTAACTAAACATAAAAACCTTAATCAATGCATAATTTTGCCATGAATTCAAAATCTAATACACAGTAATTAGTATATCAAAACCAAAACAAAAAATGTGGGTATTCAAGCAATATAATAGTAAAATGAGAGAAGCAGAAAATTATACCAAGCCAGGGTCTTTTAGTAACAAAGAATTGGGCAGTCTTCCAATGGTAAGCAGCCTCTAATTCTGCCACAATAGGAGAGTTTAAATCTGCAATACACAAAATCCCCATTAATTTTGCAATTTCTATTTCCAAATTTAATTGTAATTAGCGAAAAAAAAAATCACAAATTTCGAGGTGATTGGGGTTTTCAAGAGATACCCAGATGGGAAAATGAATCAAATTGACCAAATTCATTGAAAGTTAGAAGGAAAAGAATAAGAATAGATTTTTTTTTTTCGATTGATTGAAAATTAGACTGTTTTATAATCAAATTGTAATTAAATTGAATGGTGGAAAACAGAAATTACTCTAACAATTAAACAATTTCATACCAGATGAAGCCATGGTTTTGTTCTTTTGATCCCACTACCTGGGAATTTGATTTTTTTTTTTTTCTCTTATTTTTGGGGGTTTTCTGGGATAAAACCGGGAAAGAAAGGAAAAGATTTCCCGACAAAACTGAAGGAAAAAAAGTAAGAGGATGAGGAGAGAAAGAGGGGCCCAATAATGTAGAACCACGACTCCAGTAGATAACAGAATCTCCTAAGCTCCTCTAGTAAAATCTACTCGTGCACATTCCTACGCCGCCGGTCACAAAATCCACCTATGGAGCGGCCAGTCATGTATGGGGGGTATGGGCTGAACACGGTTATAAAATTACAAAGTAATCTCTATAAAACTAACCTTTGTAATATTGATCGAGGAACTTCTATAACATTGGTTGGGTAATCTTTATAACATTGACCGAGTAACCCTATAACACTGACCAAGTAGCCTCTATTACACTAACGAAGTAACCTTTATGATGACTAGTCACACAGTTTAGTCAGTCACATATAAAATTTGTTAATGATCGCCTCACGTTTATAGATAACTAATTAATACTACCTCTGTCCCAGAATAACTGAAATGTTATACTTTTTTCACTATTTATATATTATCTTTTACTATAGGCTTTTTTTTTTGGTCATAAAATATATTTCATTATGAAATATATTGTAACTACGTATTAATATAAAGTTTCATAAAATAAATTTTTAGAATTTTATTGATATTTAATTATATAAAAATAAAGTCAAACTAGTGTATTGGCTAATTGGCATGTGTGTAAAGTTTAACTGTGTCAGTTATTCTTGGATGGATAGAATATAGTGCTTAAAATAGTATTAAGTTATGAATGCATGATAAAATAAGGTGTCGAACGGTATAATTAATATTAATTTTACTTTAAAATTTTCAGTTTTTCACTTTTTAATCTCTTATATATCTAACGCCCCGGGGTTGCTTGTTAGCTTTTGGTATAGCTTTTGGCTATTGAAGTTTTAATTTTACTATCAGATACAACATTAGTATCATTAAAATTTGCCTAATACATAAAACTTCATTTGTACGACATGCATTAGGTAGATAATGGCGTATTCAGGATTTTTATGCATGGTATGCACAATTACTTGTATTATTAGGAATAAATTGAACATAGGTTTATTAGTAGGATCAAAATATATATAAATTTAGCATTTAACGTAATAATATTTGAAAAATGATTTAGAATTTACATTAAAAAAGTTAATGATATGTGCCAACCAACTAAATTGATATTTACAATAAAAATTTAACATAAAAAATGTTAATACAAAGCACATACCTTAGTGTGCAATAATAGATCCGTGTAGTGTTTGATTGAGCATTGGATTGATGAATCTCCCTTTAGTATAGGCCATATTTTGTGATTGTGAGGGTGCAGGAGAAGTACTTTGATTCATTTTCCACACATGCATAAAAGGGTAATACTAAACCCAAAGCTATGATAGATGTTATAAAGGGAAACTCTGGTATCATTTTGAACTCTCCCCAAATCAGCAAGGCAATGAGAAATTCCATTTGCATCTCAAAAATAAATAAATTATTTTTCATCTCAAATGAAGTTTTAAGCATTAATCACTTTTGTTATTTGTACCAAATATTTTTGTGCCAAATTTTATATTTCAATTTGTTTGATACTCTTTTTTTTCAACCATTTATTCTTATTTTATAAACTTTCAAGGTTGACATTAAATTTTCTCATACACACTAGAATCAATTCTTGTTTTTCAATAATGAGAATTACAGTGTGTCAAAAAAAAAATAATGAGATTTACAGTATCGATTAAAATAACACCAATACTCTTTTCTTTGTAAAAATTCTTATTCATCGTGCATCACTTCACCACTATTGTTTGATGTATCAAAACAAGATTAAGATTTTCCTTTAACGACAATAAACCTAATATGTATTAATAAAATACTCGACAGTACGCATGCATGCATTTCATTTACTATTGGTTTAACACCATATGTTTGCGATGTGACCCAAAAAGAAGGTATATGAGAAATGACTAGTAGTGTTATAAGAAGAAACTCTTGCATTCAATTCGACTCTACATGTTTCATACAATTGACCCTTTGCTCCTTGGCTATTTATAAGCAAGCCTCCTACTAACTCACTTATTCCAAGCTAGAAGCTTCCTTCTTCCGATCCTTATAAAGGGATTCTAGGTAGCTTCTAGGTATACAAGGTTCCACATAAATCCTAGCTACATGCTCAACCATATCATAGACAACTCTATAGTTAAAACATTCTACATTTATAAACATAATACGTACATTATATGCATAAATACATTATACGTTATACATGTATTAACGAGAATTTCCAATGTTTAAGAACCTTCCTTAATCTTCCATCAGAGATTTAAGTTATTTTTTAGAGACCTTCTAGAGTCCCACATCTAAGGCCTAGTCTTCCTTTGATTACTGAATTAGGCCCAATGTGACCCAGTTCGGATAAATTTAGTCTCATTATATTGTTATTGTTATATTTAGGGCTCAATGATGTCTCGAATTTGTTACTAGAAGTGAAGAAAAAACCTTATTAGCTGCCATAGAAGTGACATTGGTTCAAGGTTGGAGCAATTTCATTATGGAAGGTGATGCGACACTGCCTGGTGCATTATCACAAAGGATTTTACACTATTTACGCATGAATTATTGCTTGTATGACTAGTATTTGCTAGGTAAGAAAGTGTATCAAGGATTATGGCTTGATATATTTAAAGTACAGTATGTGAATAGTGTAGTATCATAGTATTTTAATTATGTCTAAACTGAGGAGATACTTCATATACCATTTGACTATTTGTTTAATAGTAGTCCAATCTCCAAACCTACACAATAGTAAACTGCTAGTTGAAAATAGACATTATTGCTTGTAGCTAATTCAACGATATATCACATAATAACATTTATTCATTTTATTATAATAATAAAAATTTAGTCTATGTAAGCTTAAAGTATTATTCACCATTTTTATATACACTCGAATGTAAAGTGCAATAATACTCTTTTTTTTGGAGGGGGGGTGTCTAAAAAAATATGAAGACCTTGAATACAAGTATACAACAAGATAACAAGATTGTTTGTTATCCAAAGACGAGAAATGGGTCCCAATCCTAGGCCCTATTTTTTTGAGCAGCAGGGATTAGTAGAGCAGGGCAGATTTTAACAGAGAGCAGAGCAGAGTAGATTTCAGCAGAGCGAGATAGGGCTTCCACACACTGCAGAGCAGAGTAGAGCAAGACAGGGCAGAATAGAGCAGCTCAAAAGAACAGGACCCTTCTCAGATATGAGTAAGATTCTTATGGCATCACTAAGTATCCCCAACTACTTGGGACTTTTTATCGAACTATATATACCTCCACAATTATGCACTTGCCATTCATTCGCCCAATTTACCAAATTTATTAAACAACACATTCGTCTTAAATTTTCATGTCATTTCTTCTCTCTTTCATTGCTAAGTAGTTGAATTGCTAGAGATAATGCACCAATTTTATATCTTGTTTGATTTGCATGATACCTGGAATTTATTATATACGTCCGGGTGTATTATACACTCAACTAACCCAAGGTTAGTGTTTGCTTTTCATTTAATGATTAAATGAAAAACAATCATCAAAATGAGAACAAAATACTCATGGTGTACGGTACACCCGGATGTATATAACAATCTCTCCACCAAGTTCATCATATCTTGCTAGCTTTTGTTCATTCCAACTTCTTAGAAAGGTGAGGACTCCTTGTATCTTTGCTAGGATTTTCGTATAAAAATTTTCCTATAAAAATAACCTCAATTATTAAACTCCACAAACACTTTAAACGTTTTCCTAACTACCATATAGAGTGTTATAGTAACGTAGTAATGCATATGAAACTTGAGTTTGATACAATCAATTGTCGGTATTCTCTTAAAAAGTGCAATTTACTATGGATTTTCAGTACTATTGAGTTTCGATGCTATATATTGATTAAATACTAGGTGTTTCGGTCAGAAAACAATGGGCCTTCGGCTGGCCTTTCGGATGAGTGGAGACGAAGCCCAATTCGAGTGATAACCGAATTAGGGATTTCCTGCACAGCAAAGCAAACGTAAACTAGCCTCGGGGGGTGTGCCAAGGAAGGCCCCTCCGATGCCGAAGTCAGTACGGATACAAGAAGATGAGAGAAAAGCTATGCTAGAGAGTTTGTTGCTTGAGGCATTAAATGTGAATGAATGTAATTGTATTGAAATGAAAGCTTTTATACCTTTGTACCATTAGATAAATTGGGCTTGGTCAATCAATGGGCTGCCATTGATTGGGCCTTGCTATGTCTGACTTGGCAAATACATTGGAGGGTTGAACCTTGCCTATTGGGTTTCTATTATTTTCATTTGTGGACTGGGCCCAAATATAAGCATTTTGGACCCCAAACAACTTGCCCCCCAAACCCGATTCGTGAGGATAACGGGTCGGGTTTCAGCAGCTGAAGGATTTGGAGGGAAGTAAATGAAAATAATTTAAATATTTTTGAGAATTTTGTACAGTTAATATAACCGTTAATAATAATTAATTAACCTTGATGACGGTTAACTAATGATAGTGGGGAAGTGGAGTGGACTTAGTGGAAAATTAAATTTTGGCGGTTTGCAATTGGTTTGAGAAGAATTTGAAGAGTTTGTGAGTTTAAATCAAGTGAGTGGGTTTTCGTACCAGGTATTAATTCGCATTTCGCATAATCATTTCCGGCATTCCCAAATCAAACGCTCTTCGCATTTTACTCTCACTTTTCCAGCGAACTCGCGCAAATTCCCTTTTCTCTTTCACCAATTTCCGCATTTTCCGAAGCTTTTCAGCAAAATTCACTGCTCCGAATCACTAAATCGGCAAATTCCGAGCTAGATAGAGGTAATTTTCTCCGAATTTCATTCGGATTTCCCCTTCTTTTAAGCTATTCCCCTTTTCTTGCTTTTTTCGTGTCGCCGCCGATTTCGCAATGGCCGGCAACCCTAGTAAAAGGCCAATGGAGCCTGAAGACGAGGCTACTGAAGAGGAAGTGCCGCAACTGGTTCTGAAGAGAAACCGTCCTCTGCCAGTAATGCCGTTCCTGAGCGGCCGTGACCCTAATGCCCGAATCGAGGTTGGTTCGTCCTCAAGGGGAGAGGGATTAAGGGTTATTCCCCTAAACAGTGCCCCTCCTAGAGAGCCAGCCGAAGCCAGTACTTCTGGCCGAAGGGCTTCCACCAGATCTCGGCCCTTAACTCCCGAAGAGAGGGAGTAGACCGATGAGTATGAGAATTCCGGTCTACTGAAGACCGAGCCAGCCGAATGGTGGCTTGCAAATGATGCCCGGTACCACTTTGCCGAGCAGTTAGAAGTCTACTACGGCATAATGGAAGCCGATGGGTACTGGTGCCGAATGCCCACGGTGCTGGAGAGAATCTATCGGGCCCCTCCTGGTTATATTGGGGTTTACGTTCGGCAGCTGCAGTATGGGCTGCGATTTCCAGTGCACCCCTTCGTCATCAACGTTCTGAATGGGTACAATATTTCATTGGCCCAGCTAACCCCAGTCAGCATCAAGAGAATCGTGACTTATCTCTAGGTGTGCATCTTTTATGGGCTGCAGCCGAGCGTTCACTGTTTTCGGTGCATACACAAATTGTCGCCGAACACCCAGTCCAGCAGAATACACGGCCGAGGCTGGTGGCACATAGAAGACGAAAGGGGTTATCTGACCTCCTATCCGAATGACACCTCGGATAAAAATTGGAGGGAGCAATGGATTTGGGTGCGAGCTCCTTCAGATGAGAGCCACCCTAATTACTTCGGGGGGCCTCGCTACGTTAGGAAGCCAGACCCATCCATGTCAAGCATCGGTGATGACGATTTCACCGAAACGGATCGCCTGCAGATGGAGTTATTTGGCAGATCCTCAAACCCTGGCGCAACTGGCCGAATGGCAATTGTGCCAACTGTCTGGCTACCATGATGCCATTACATCTTCCAAGAGAAGATGCTAGCAGTTGTCGGCCTCAGCCGAAGATACCAAGGTGGTAAGTGATTCGGCTGGGGCTGAAGCTTTTACTTTCTGCTTTTTAAGTTTTCATAGTCCGAAGCTTTTTGTCTGAACTAATGCTTTGCTCTGACATTTTTTCAGCGATCTGCGAAGAAACCTCTGGTATCAATTACGAGGTGCTGGGGATCAGCCAGACCAGAGTGCCGATCACTAATACTCCTCCCATCACAGCTGTGAAGGATCGGCCACCGACGCTGCAGCCGAGGAAGCTTGAGGTGGTCAGTGCCTTTGAGTACCCGGCGCAGAATCCCTGGTACAAGAAGCTTGACCCTTTCTTCCTACTCTCAGCTGAAGAGGAAGCTGCTGCTGCTGAAGGAGGTGACGTTGTGCAACCACCGCCTCCTCGATCCGAGCCTATAAGGGAGGAAGATTCAGATTCAGAGGATACCGAAGAGTTGTTCGGTCCTTCGGTAAGTTCATCACTTAGTAATTTTCTAAGTTCAGAACTTCAGCGTTTTGATTTTTTAGCTTGCAAAGTATTTTTCTGAATATGTTGATACGTAGCTTCAGCTTTTG
Organism: Chenopodium quinoa; assembly: GCF_001683475.1. Classification (NCBI taxonomy): domain Eukaryota; kingdom Viridiplantae; phylum Streptophyta; class Magnoliopsida; order Caryophyllales; family Amaranthaceae; genus Chenopodium; species Chenopodium quinoa. The sequence goes on along the minus strand of NW_018745080.1, from coordinate 2,477,281 downwards.
AGTATGCATGTTACACGTAGCTTTCTTTGAATTTGTATGGATATTTTGCTAAGTGTAGATCTTCGGATGCACCTCTGTCTGATGTAGTTTATTTTGCCAAAACTGTTAAGTATGTGGCTTCGGCTGAAACATTTGTGTGCTTCTGCCTTGAGCTTGCTTGCTGTTTGTTGTTGTTTTTTGTTTGTTTGAACCTCTTACTCATCTTCCTGCCCCCTCTTTCTTTTCTTCTGCAGTCCGAATGGGAAGAAGAAGTAGAGAAAGAAGACCCTGCCCCCTCTGAACCTACTGCCGAGGATATGGTTGGCGGAAGAAGACCTTTGGTTCGCCTTGGTCAATTCAAGGCGCCAGAGCTTCCTGTTAAGAGGCCTCGGCTAGAAGAGGTTCAGGAAGAGGCAGCTGAGGTTACTTCCCCCTCTCGGGAAGTTTTCATCGAAGTGGTCGATATGCCGGTCGACCCTTCACCTCCTCATCACGTATCTGAACCATTTTCTGTGGAGGTTCAGCACGAGGTGGAAGTGCTCGGGATCCAGAATGAGGATCCGAAGCTCGTTGAGAAGGAGAACGAGCCGCAGCTGAACGATGCTACTGTGTCTGCGCATATAAATATCCCTTCCAGTTCAGCTGCCACCTCATTTCGGACATTCCAGTCAGCTGAGATGGGGTTCGGCTCAGCGCCCCTGGTCCCTGTTCCTGGCCATGCCCGCGCAATTATTGAAGATAGGCGCGATTCTGCCCTTTCCTATTTCGGCAATCTGGGCAACCTTTCGGCTGTTGAGAGGGCCAAGGCATGGATGCAAGGTGCTGCTGCTGGAGCTGCCGAATCCTTGGAGAGCGTGCCTCATCCTCTTCTCGAGAACCAAAGGGTTCCGATGCAGGTAACCTTCCTACACTTGCTTCCTCTCTTTTTTTTTTTTTTTTGCCAAGTGTTGGACTTCGGCTAACTACATAAGCTGCAACTGTTGTATTTTGCAGGCTGTGCACAATCATTTCCTTACTGTGGAAATGTTTGACGAGCTTCAGATCCAAGCATCCAAAGTCGAAGAGGCTGAGACTCTGGCTCGGCTGGCTGAACTGAGGCAGGCAAAGGCTGAGGACGATGCTTCAGCCATCAAGCAGGAGATGCAGCGAATGGAAGAGAACTTCCGCACCTTCAGCCGAAGTTTGGAGCAGATTGTCTTCCCTTGGATCGAGGAGGGCCAATCTCTCATGAAGGAGTTTAGAGCTGATACCCTCGCTGAGTTCCAGGCTCGGCTCGAGGCCAAGGCGAAGGAAGACGCTGATGCTCGACAGCTCCTCGTCTCTGCCCATGAGCAGCAGCTGGCCCAGATTCGAGAAGAAGCTAAGAGAGAAAAGGATGATCTGCTCGCTGCCAACCAGAAGCTGAAGGATGACTTGGAGGCTCAGAAGGCCGAGCTGCAGGATGCCAAGGAGCTGCTCAAAACCCGGGTTTACACAGAAGCTGAATATGGTGAAGGTTTTGAGAATGGCTGGAAGATAGCTCGGTGTTTGGCTCTGCACGCTGCCCCTGATATGAACTGGGACCAGGTTGAGGCTTGGTCAATGGACGCTGACAACCCTCGGATCAACGAGGCTAGCCAGGCTGAGATTGACCTTCTGGTCCGCCAGGCCGAAGCTGAAGCCAAAGAAGCTAAGGAGGCTGTCAGGGAAGCTGAAGCTACTGGTCCTTCCTCTTCTTCGGCTGTGGCTGGTCCATCTTGAGTTCCAGAAAATGCTGAAGCATAGGAACTCGGGCAGCCGTCTTCTGAGTCTTGCGGATCAACATGCGCTTAACTTGTAAACGCCGCATCAGCTTTTGCCTGTTCTTTTGTTTCAGCTCGCCTTGTACAAACTTTATTTGTTTTTGTGTACTTTCGGCAGCTATGTTTTCCGCTATGTGGGCGGCTGCCGACTTTGAATTTTCGTAGTTTAAACATTCTGAACTTGATTTCTGTAATTCTTACTCAACGCTTGTGATTTTTCAATCTTTGTGAGTAGACTCTTCTTCTTACTTGCCTGATTTTCTTAGCTTTGAACTTGATTGCTTTTTTCTGAATTTTTCAAAATTTAGCTAAGTACAGAGCTTCGGCTTAGAAGTCTTTAGCTGATAACGCTTTATCCCCTTTACTTGGAATTTTTCCAAGTGTTGAGGTCTTGTTGAGATCTTCACATAGGAGCTCAGTATGTGAGTACCTTCTGCTCTCCCAGAACTTTGAAGATGATGTCTTCAGGGTTCTGAGCGCTACTGCTCTTGATTATTCTGGTGCAACTGAAGCTTTGTTGTAGCTTGCACATACATATTTATTCCTGGCATTTTGCTCGATTTTAATTCATCCGAGGGAACGACTACCTTAGACATAATGCCAAGGCAGTGACCATCTGAAGTACAAGGCACAATTATGCAATACTTCAGAGGTGCAATCACCACCCGGAATTGACTTGCCGAAGCACAAGGCATCACTATGCAATGCTTCGGGCATTTTATCAGTTCTTATTTTCGGCTATGTCCTAGATGAGCCTATGGCCTCTTCGCCGAGAGAAGCAAATCCATCTGAGGTACAGTGCATCATTATGCAATACCTCGAGGTTCTATTTACCACTCTCATATTGGCAGGTTCTCCGGCTTGCCGAAGCACAGTGCATCACAATGCAATACTTCGGACAGCACCGGGTGTAAACCTTGAGTTTTTTTTTCAAAAATCGGCAAAGGCAGAAATAATGAAAGCAGAATAAAATTATGAATAATTGTGGCTCAAAGGACTTTTATTAATCTGAAGGGAATGTACTTACACAGATTTTTCAAACATGAAATTTTCTAAGTACATCTGTGTTCCAGTGGTTTTTCAACTCAGTTCCATCTAACTGCCGAAGACGATAAGTCCCTGGTTGGAGATCATCATATATTTCATAAGGCCCTTCCCAGTTAGCTGAGAGTTTCCCATGGATGCGGCTTTTCTGAACAGCGGCGACATTCCGAAGAACCAAGTCCCCAACTTTGAGGAGCCTTGATTGGACTCTTCGGTTGTAGAACTTGCTAATTCTTTGCTTGTATGCTGCCATTCTGTCCCTCGCCGAATCTCGGATCTCTTCTAAGAAATCGAGGGACTCTTTCATGAGATGCTCATTTTCTTCGGCCGAGAATTGATTGACTTGGAGGCTTTCTGAGCCAATTTCCACTGGCAGAACGGCTTCGGATCCATACACCAATTCAAAAGGTGAATGCCCCGTGGCCTCTTTTTCAGTTGTCCGAAGTGACCATAGAGTTCCGGGAAGTTCTTCTATCCACTTGGACTTTTGATCTTCAACTCTCTTTTTGAGAGCGTTGAGTATCTGTTTATTTGCAGCTTCGGCCTGGCCATTACTTTGAGGATGACAGATTGCCGAATATGCAAGTTTTATGCCAAACTGATCTGTGTACCGCCTCAGCGGCAGATTGTCAAATTGTCTTCCATGATTGAAGACAAGCACTTTTGGAATGCCGAAGCGCGTGATGATATTCTGCCAGATAAATTTCCTGACAGTTTGCTTAGTTATGTTTGAAGCTGCTTCGGCTTCTATCCATTTGCTGAAGTAGTCGATTCCAACTATCAGCCATTTTTTCTAGTAAGGAGCCTCGGGGAACGGTCCTAAAATATCCAACCCCCATTGAGCAAAGGGGAGTGGATTCAGTATCGGCTGAAGGTCCCTTGAAGGCCTGTGAATGACGGGTGCGAATTTTTGACATTTTTCGCATTTCCGCACTAAGTCCTTGGCATCCTGGATCATGGTTGGCCAATAGTATCCTGCCCATAGTGCCTTATGGGCCAGGGTCCTCCCCCCAATGTGGTTTCCACAGATGCCAAAGTGGATCTCCCAAAGGATGTAATCCGCATCTGTTGGACCCACACATTTCAGCAGTAGGGCAAAGAAGGATTTTTTCAGCAGCTCCCCCTTGTAGACAATGAACCTTGAGGCTACCCTTTTCATTTTCGCTGCTAAGTTCTTGTCCTCGGGCAGCGTTCCTTGCAGCTTGTAAGCCAAGATGGGATCTATCCAACTAGGATCGGCTTCAGCGCACTGGACCTCAATTTCTGGGTCAATGCTTCTGTTTCGGCGCACCTCCACGTATACGGATCGGTTCAGCTTTGTAAGAGTTGAACTTGCAAGTTTGGAGAGTGCATCGGCTTGAGCATTCTGACCCCTTGGGATCAGCTTAATTTCAAAAGTTCTCAGCTTCGCTATAACTGATTTGATCTTGGAAAGATAGGAGATCATGGAGGGCTCTTTGGCCTCATACTCGCCCCGAATCTGGTTAGTGACTAGCTGAGAGTCTGTCTTCAGACAGACATGTTCGGCTTCGAGAGCTATGCACAATTCTAAGCCAACAACTGCTGCTTCATATTCTGCTTCGTTGTTAGAAGCCTTAAATGAGAATTTGAGTGCATACTCGAAGTTTTCGCCTTCGGGAGAAGTGATCACCACCCTAGCTCCCGAGCCATTTACGGTGGCTGAGCCATTCGTGAATACAGTCCAAGTCCATTTCCCTTCGTCGAGGGTTTCCTGATAGGAACACTCGGCTAGGAAGTCTGCTAAGGCTTGGGCTTTGATTGCTGCCCTCGGCTGGTAGCTTATGCTGAACTCGGTGAGCTCGAAGGCCCACTTTGTTAGTCTGCCTGATTTTTCCACCTTGCCGAGGACTTTTTCCAGCGGTTGATCTGTTAAGACCACTATCTGATGCGAATCAAAGTAGGGTCTTAACTTCCGAGCTGCCACTACCACTGCATATGCAACTTTTTCGAGAAGAGGGTAGCGCGTTTCGGCATCAGTCAAAGTATGACTGACGAAGTAGATCGGTTGCTGAACCTTTTCTTCTTCCTTCAGCAGCACCGCACTCACTGTAGCAGGGCTAACTGCTACGTACAGGTACAGTACTTCCCCCTCGGCTGGTCTTGCCAGCGTTGGAAGGTTTGCCAAGTGCTCCCGGAGCTGCTGGAAGGCTACTTTTTGCTCGTCTTCCCATATGAGCTCCTTTGATTTTGGAAATTTCAGCGCCTTGAAGAAGGGCAAACCCTTGTCCGAGGCTTTTGAGATAAACCTGGACAAGGCAGCCATCCTCCCAGTAAGGCGCTGAATGTCCCTTTTCGTCTTCGGCTCGGGAAGATCAAGAGCTGCTTGTACTTTGGCGGGATTGGCATCAATCCCCCTCTTGCTGACCATGAAGCCTAGGAATTTCCCAGACCTCACACCGAAGACACATTTCTTCGGATTCAGCTTCATCTGGTGTTTTCTCAGAATGGCGAACGTTTCAGCTAGGTCTGCAACATAGTCTTTCGCCTCTTTACTTTTGACGATGGAATCGTCAACATAGACTTCCATGTTGCGGCCTTTTTGTTCGGCAAACACTTGGTCCACCAGCCTCTGATATGTAACCCCGACGTTCTTCAGGCCGAAGGGCATCATTTTGTAATTATACACCCCGGCGCTTGTAACAAATGCCGTTTTTGCTCTGTCATCGGGGTGCATGAAAATCTGATGGTACCCAGAAAATGCGTCCATGAAGCTGAGCAGAGCGTGGCCACTTGTCGAGTCAACCAGCTGGTCAATTCTCGACAAAGGATAGAAGTCCTTCGGACAAGCCCTATTCAGATCCGTGAAATCTACGCACTTTCTACAGGTGTCATTAGCTTTCTGAACCATTACTACATTCGCCAGCCATTCAGGATATTGGCAGGGCTCAATGAACCCTGCGTCCAGAAGTTTCTTGACTTCGGCTGCGATGTCTTGGTTCTTCTGAGAAGAATAGTTCCGCTTCTTCTGCTTAATTGGCCGACATGTGGGGTCGACATTAAGCTTGTGCGAGATGAGGTTCGGATCAATTCCCGGCATGTCAGCTGCTGAGAATGCGAACACATCTCTGTTGTCCCGAAGGAGTTAGATTAGTTCAACACGGAAGTTCGGATCAAGCCCTTGTCCGATGTTGACGCATTTTTCAGTATCCCCCTCGGTCAACTGGATTGACTCAGTTTGCTCATCTGACTCCATTGCTTTGGAGCCAGATTCTTCCGGTTCAGGTCTACTGTCAATCTCAGCAGACCTTCCTTTCTTCGGCTGGCTTTCGTCCGAATCTTTTGGTCCGTCCGAAGAGCTCGCTTTTTCGGTCCCCAAAGATGCTTTCTTTTTTGGGGACCCCTGAGCCGAAGCACTTAGGCCTTTTGGCCTTTTAGTACCCCGCTCCTTTTCTTTCTCTTTTTCTTCCTCATCATCCTTGTCGCTTCGGCGACTCTTGGATGGCTTGAGGGAGTTACATTCCCGGGCCTCTCATTGGCTGCCCAGTATTTTCTCGGAGCATCCTTCGTCTGAGACATAGATCATTGACTGATGGTATGTCGAGACGACTCCTTGAACATCATGGATGAGAGGTCTCCCCATAATGACGTTGTATACTGATGGGGCATCGATGACCAAGAATTCGGCCATGATGCTTCGTCTTGCCCGGTCTTGGCCGAGGCTGACGGGAAGAAGAATTTTCCCATCTGGATATGAAGAAGAGCCGTTGAATCCAGTGACCGGATAAGGGACTGGAGTCAAATGTCTGCTCTCCAACTTCAGCTGGTCGAATGCCTTCCGAAAAAGTATATTTGCCCCGCTGCCACCGTCTACCAGTGTCCGATAGATGTTGTGGTTTGCGATGCTTGTCTTGATAACCAATGGGTCATCATGGGGATACACCACCCCCCTGCAGTCTTCGGCTGTGAACATCATGTTCGGCACCGGAGACTACGGTTTCTGGAACTCGGTATGATGAATCTGATAGGTTAGACCCCTCAGATGGCTCTTAAGTGCGTTCCGAGATATGCCACCGGAAATGGTCAGGATGTCATTGTGCCCTCCTTCGGGAGGTCTGTCCCTTTTCCGGTGATAGTTCAGTTCTTGCCGAGAATCTTTCTCAGCTTTCTTCTCTTCGCGGCATTCCGCAACATATTTCTTTAGATATCCTTTTTGGACCAGCTCTTCGATCTGGTCCTTCAGCTGAAGGCAGTCCTCGGTGCGATGCCCACGAGATTCGTGGAACTCACACCAATGGTCCTTCCCTTTCTTTTGATGCCAAGAAGGAGGTGGCTTCGGCTTTTTGAATCTTCCCTCCTCCCTCGTCGCACTAAAGATCTTAGTACGTGGTAAGGTGAGAGGGGTGTAAGATTCAAATTTCCCCAGATAGGGAGCCTTATCCTTCTTCGGCTCTGCGGTCAAGGGAGGTTCTGAGACTTTTGCCTTCCCTTTCCTTGACGCTGGAACTTCGGCCTGCTGCCCTTTTAGCTTCACAAGCCCTGATTGAGATTGCAGCTTTGCCTTGTTCCATTCCTCGGCTCGGATAAATTTATCTGAAGCGTCGAGGGCTTCTTCCAAGGTCTGCGGGGGATGCATGACCATGAAATCCAGAAACTTGCCAGCTTGCAAGCCATTCCGTAGTGCGAATACGGCCAGGCTTTGATCCAGACTTGTTATTTTGGACGACTCGTTGCTAAAGCGAGTCAAATAATCTCGGAGACTTTCGTCCTCCGCCTGCTGCAGGCCCATGAGCTCTGCAGTAGTTTTCTCTCGGCGATTAGCCGTGGAAAACTTGCTCTTGAATTTATTGTCTAGATCGCTCCAACCGGTTATTGAGCCTTCCTTCAGCCCTTTGGTGATCCATGATTGGGCCACACCTTTAAGGGTTGTCGGGAAGTACTTGCACCAGGTAGCTTCAGACCTGGGGTTAAGGTACATATGCCCCTCGTAAGAGGCTGTGTGGTCCTTCGGATCCGAAATACCGTCGTATGTAATGTGTGCCGGAATTTTTACCGTCGGCACATGTTCCTCCAGTATCCACCTTTGGAATGGGGAACTGGTCGGAACCATTACGGCCTTTCCCTTCTGCCGCGCCGAAGGAACCCTGCTTCTCCCTCTCAAAGAGGTGGATGCAGGAGGTGTCCCCTCGCGTGACATGGAGGGATGAGACCCTTCTGGGAAGGTGAGGCGACTATGCACCCCTCCTTCTTTGCCACCTAAGCGTTCATGAACGCTTCGGCGAGAGACATTGTGGCTGTCATGATGATCCTCAGAGTTCCGAGCTCTGGAATTTTTGGAGTGGCCGGAGCCTCTCCTCTGATTCTTCCCAGAACCGCCTGGATGCCCAGCCCTTCGGCCGCCTTCCCCTTTTGAGGATGGAGCCCGCTTCTCTCCCTCGGTTATACTCTTCCTTTTTCGATCATTTGATCTAGGAGGGGGAGAGAGTGATTTTTTTACCGATGGGAAACGTTCCCCCAAAGCATGCATGAAGTCCATGCACACAGCCATGGCTTTCATGACCTCCTCGATTGACAGTCCGGCAGGAGGAGTTGAACGCATGCTCGGTGAAGGATCACGCTTATGAACCTCACTATCCCTCGGCGAGTTCCCATTTTGGTAATCCCGTTGGGAAGGAGATCCTCCACGCAGATTTTCTCCCCTCGGGGAGTTGGAAGCAGTCGGTTCGGGCGACGGTGAAGGTGTTCTACCGGCCCTTACCGTTATAAGACCCGTCTTCCTAACTTTTTTAGAGCTCTTTGCACTCTTAGTCATTTGCTGAATTGGCTAAGATTCGAATGAGATTTTTGGCTGAATTTTTGTAAGTATCCCCACAGACGGCGCCAAATTGTTTCGGTCAGAAAACAATGGGCCTTCGGCTGGCCCTTCGGATGAGTGGAGACGAAGCCCAATTCGAGTGATAACCGAATTAGGGATTTCCTGCACAGCAAAGCAAACGTAAACTAGCCTCGGGGGGTGTGCCGAGGAAGGCCCCTCCGATGCCGAAGTCAGTACGGATACAAGAAGATGAGAGAAAAGCTATGCAAGAGAGTTTGTTGCTTGAGGCATTAAATGTGAATGAATGTAATTGTATTGAAATGAAAGTTTTTATACCTCTGTACCATTAGATAAATTGGGCTTGGTCAATCAATGGGCTGTCATTGATTGGGCCTTGCTATGTCTGACTTGGCAAATACATTGGAGGGTTGAACCTTGCCTATTGGGCTTCTATTATTTTCATTTGTGGACTGGGCCCAAATATAAGCATTTTGGACCCCAAACACTAGGCAAGTTAATGTTAAGATCTAACTAGCTATATCAACAACCCTTCTATTAGCCGTAGTGCTACAAGAGGTACTACTAGCTTTAATGAGCGACATAGCCTTGTTTGGTAAAAGGTATCAATTAAATCTACTCAATTCAATCTAGCAATATAATTAATGTTGAGGATGTGAGTTTTTACCTTGTTGAATTATATTATCTGTATAATAAGTCATAGTTAGAATACATGAACTCGTTTGATATTAATTCAAAATCTACCGCCATTGACTCTTTGACTCTAAAACCTATGAGTAATATATGAACATGGCAAACAAGTGAAATGACCATAGTAAACTAGAACTGTACAATTAAATTAAGGGTTATTTTTTGTAATTGTCAATGATTTTGCATTTTTTGCACTCACACAAAGTCAAGGGATTTATATGCATGATATTAATACAAGGCGTTAGAACATTTTGCGGGCTAGTATTTGGGCCTACAAAATGATGTGCATGTATTATTCAACAAATGGGTTGGGCCTACAGGTATGTTATCAAAATTTAAAGCCCTATTTGTTTACTTTATTTGGACTTTTGACGGGCTTATGTATTTGGGCTTACATGCAAATCATACAATGTATTCTGTATGGTCTTAATGATTTGCTTCTTCTTCCTAACTTCATGCTTATATAATGGATGTATAAATAGTTGCATAATGTAAGTTTCATTTCCATGAATAGAGGGTGCGCCAAAATCTATACCTGTAGAACATCTCCAAACGCCTATGTTGGCACAATCATAACATAGATCAAGTGATAATTTTAATTAATTTGCATCCGCTAGCATTTTCGTCGTAAATATTTTACATTTATTCAACCTACAACCAATGATCGTGAAAATCAACGATCACCAACATAACAAACATTAAATATAGTAGGATAGTCTTCATGTCATACTTCAACTTAACTCTCAACCGCCCCATCTAGCAACACATGAAATTTGAGCATCGTTGTTTTTTTTTTATTATATTTTTATTTTTTTTTAGTTTTAAATTCCTTGATTGAATAAACTTTATTTCATTTTCTTTAAAATAAACTTCATTATCAATTTGTTTTTGTATCATAGCCATGATCGACAATGCTTTATACACGTATACAACATATTTAAGGGTTCCTCAATCTTCCCCTTCTAAACATATTACCATTATAAATTCATCGATACAGTAAACTTTTACCACATGGTACATACATACAATCATGATATACACACTCTATGTTGCCACCCTAGCTAAGTGTCTCTTTAACATGATAATAATTGATACGATCAAGTGAACAATGATGTATAAGTGTATAACCAAACCAAAGGAGACACATTTTTACTATAGGACACAACCATGCGCATGAAAATCTTACATTCTTGCCCTAATATTGTCATGTCTTATTAAATTCCAATTACTGACCCACCAAAAAAAGCACAATTTAATTACCGTTACTGTTTGTAACATGTTTCCCTCGTTTCACACGTACACGTGGAAGCAAAAATTAGATACCTAATAAAGGAAGATAGTGATAAGTGATAAGACATGTTTGGTTCTTGTTACTTTGGTATTTTTGAGTGAAATTGACTGAAATTGTAATTTTTAGATTCTTCGTGAAATTGTTGATTAGAATCTTTGGTTTATTATTGTGTGTAAGATTGTATTGTGCTGAGTTTGGAAATTGATTTTGGCACTTTTTAGTTTAATTTTAACGTTTGTTGTGAGTAGAGTTGAAGATTATGCTCTCATAATTAAAATGCTCAAATTCATTTATAGAGTGTCAAGATCGTTTCCCTGCATTGTGCTGTAAATAGTTGTATAGAATTACCAGTTTGGAGTACATGAGGAGACTAGCATGGAGACTCATGCATAGTGCACCAAGCTCCACTTTAGTAAACGTAACGCAAACCAATAAAAACCCATTTGTCGATAATTACGAGAAAGTTGTACTCTATAGTAGATTTTGGATATGAGACTTCAGCTACAACTGAAACTAACTTAGCTCGAATAAAACTAGTGCATATAGCCTTGAGATAAAATTAAACACCTCATGAAGCAATCGTATCACAATAACTTTTATGATATATAAAAAATAACATGTCGATGTTATTTTACGTTAGGTTGACTAATTATTGACATGCATCTCGCAATAACATAATTAATGCATGCAAAAAAGTCTTATTGCTTTAGCAATGGCTTCACTTACAAGAACTCGGGAAGATATTACGGAGTAATTAGCTAGGTATATGTAGTAGATCGTTAACCTAAAAGATCATATCGGAATTACTTGCCGCCCTATACTCCAATCTGATCAGCCATGAGTAAGCACTACACTCGACTACTTGACGGTGGTGTAAGCCGTGTAACAGCGGCTATATGGTGTAATGATGAGTGAGGGTGATCATTTAATGGTAAGGTTGTCTCTCTTTCTAGATGCTTGCCATTATGATTGATATGAGGTGAGATATGATGTTGAGACGTGCATTATTTCTTACACATATTATAAAAAAAATTAAAACAAGAAAATAGAAAAACAAAACGAAAATCAATAATTATACAAGGTAAATCTGAATATTTCAACTTTGTGGGAGTTATTCTAGCTCACAAAATTGGTTGATGGATTAAGATGTGACGGCATACCACCAATATTGGCATTTAAATCATATTAAACAGTTCATTTGCGATATTTTTTTTTTTTTTTGACAAATGATATTATTATTTTTATTATAATAAAAAGTTATACACTATTTAGGTATAAATTTGACACTTTAGGGTTATTTCGGAAATTTTCAATAAGGTAAGTACTCGCACAAATAGTTTCTCAAAACAAGCACATACACATAACAATCACTTCACTCAAATAACAAACACGAACATAGATATATAGATTAATAAAGACTATACTCTTGCACTACATTGCAAGGATCGGATAGGTACAATTGAATGCCTTATTCACACATAAATACATCACTAGGGTGCTATAGCCCCAAATATGGCTATCATCCTTAAATAAGTTGGCAATCCACTTGATTAGTTGATTAGCTAGCTAATTATAAGTTTAGCTAGCTTAAACACAACATATTAAAAAAAAAACACCAAATACAATTCAAAGATTAATTAATTACCAGTAACTAATAACATAATTATACTGGAAATTAATTCATGAAGATCAAATTATTATTACTTCTTGAAGGTCTCCATCACCCACGTGTCATACGCGCAGCAAATGACATTAATCCCAGAAAATCCAGATTGAGTAAACAATGTCTCAAAGTCCTCTTTAGATCTTTCTTTACCACCTTGGTTATGAACCAAAGTGTGACAGTCCAAGCTAAAAACCATGTGTGATTCGAGGTTGCCTTGTGGAAGTACTGGTATAAGTGATTCAACTAAGATCACTTTCCCATTCTTTGGTAAAGCTTCATAGCACTTCTTGAGTATTTTCAAGCAATGTTCGTCGCTCCAGTCATGTAACACCCACTGTCATCACGTCAAAATTTATTCATTAGTGTCTTATACTTGTGTAACACAGACACAGTTATAATAACACGTACATGTGATGTGACAATTTCATAAGTGCCTTGTAACTGTTTAACGCAGTAACACGTGATGTGACAATAATTGTCACGTGAAAACTTTGATGCCCTACTATATGTACATAAGTCAAACTAAGTCATTATATGTCATTATATTCAAATTGATGATTATTATTTATCATAATGTAATAAAACTTAATGCCTTACCTTCATGAAGATGGTATCGGCTTGAGGTACGCTCTCAAACATGTCGCCACCAATATGCTCCACACCTAATAAAAAACACGTACATAATTATATTAATTTTCACAAAACTTCAATAATACAAATAATTGAGCAAATATTAATTCTAAGAAGATAAATAAAAAAAATTACCTGGATAAGAAGGAGCATCAGCAATAACATGAGGTAAATCATAATTGAGTCCCTTAATGTGAGGATACTTCGCAACAATCATACTCACATTAACACCAGTGTTACCACCAACATCGACTAACACCTTAACATCATCAAAACCATTGTACTTTTCTAGGAGCTTTTTCATGACCAAGATGGTGTGGTGTGCCATCCCTTGGTTAAATACATGGTTGAACCTTGCATCTGTTCCGGTGTAGTCAAATTGAATTAATCCATGAGCTCGCTTGAAGGGTACACCGCCTTCTTTGATGTAATCGTTCAAGTGAAACCTACAAAATAACACAATTTTTTACATGCACTCATTCAATTTTCTAAATCTGTATCATTTGACCTTGATTAATTGCCTTTATACAAAATATAGTAATATTCAGTATTGGGTTATCACTTGTAATAAATAATAACTGTACAATATATTACTTGTATATATCCCCCCCATCCTAAATAATAATAATAATAATAATAATAATAATAATAATATTATTATTATTATTATTTAGGGTGGGGGGATATATAAAGGGAAAAAAATCCATAGTACTACTTATATATTAGTTTTATGCTCATTCCTTTCAATATGATCTGACCTTCCAAGTTAATACAGTTGATGAACTATACATGTCTATTTCACAACAAAAGACACGTGATTTTAAACTGTTTGAAGCATTTCTTATCCTCTTAAGATTATAGTGGTATTTACATGTAGCATACAAAAGCGTTACTTTATAAAATAGTACTAAAGTCATTTAATTTAAAAATTAGGTCAAGTGTTGTAATCAGTTGTTAGTGGTTATTTAACTGATTTATTCGTCCACGTGGTCGTATTGGAGGTTGAATTTTTCCATACTACAGAGTAGTTGAATAAAAATTATGTACGGAGTATTGATTTAATTATTATGTGATCACAGTAAGCTCAAGTCAATATAAAGCTAGGGTTTTTAATTAGTCGTAACTAGTAAGTCATTTGCCGATCAAGGCCCTTAGTCTTTGGTTGAAGCAATTGTCAACTTATTCCTCAAGTCGGAAGGGAACTTGCAGCTGTAAAAATAGAAGGATGTAAGAGCTACTTAAATATTACCGGTTCGTTTCGTTTTTATCATTGGAAATTTTATTGTGAGATAAAAAAGTCAAAGTAGAAATAAGAAAAATGATCAGATGAATTACGTACGTATATAGATGTATATATGGTAATTACCATTATATATTATATATATATATATATATATATTTATTTATATATATATATATATATATATATATATATATATATATATATATATATATAAGAAGTATGTAAAATTCAAAAATATCAAAAATGAAGGGAAAAGAGATCATACCAACTCTCCATCATGACCTTGTCAAAGGTGCAAAGCAAGCAATGGGCCAAGAGAGCCTTGACCATCATTACTAGCAAGATACTTGCAAAGTGGTGCTGGTCCATACACCCTTTGATCACCACCTTTTTCTCCCTTTTGGAGCTTGCATGTTAAGACCGAGTGGCTTGCCAAGAGCTGGAGCATCCGGTCCAACAATATCGGGGCATTTGGGTTCTTAGCCCCAATCTTCTTCGCAATCTCGGGAGTTGAGATGCACGCGCCTTCCCTTGCATCTAAAATGATGTCAAGGATCTTAAGCTCAAAGGCAGATTTTAAGATCATTGGCAAAGCAATTGCATTAGCCAAGTTACAGTGAAACCGGCTAATTTTTCATCTTAGTCTATGGATGTTGGTTGTGTGTGGTAACCATTGTTGATCACTTGTGATGTCATTTTTATATATATATGGAAAGTGAAAGGAGCAAAGACACAATAGAAGTTTAAGGTAATTGTAAATAAACCTTGCAACAACTGCCTTGGTTTGTTGGGGGGGGGGGGGGGGGAGCATGTTGCTCTATTTATAGTAAGTTTGGAGGAGTTTTTATTAGGCACGTGCGTGCCCTAAACAAATTAATAAAAAAGAGAACCAATAAGATAAGAAAATTTTTCTAACCCTCAAAAAAATATGATGAAGGACAATAATCAAATTATTAATATTATAAAATTAATTTTACTTTATCAAAAGAGGTTTTGTGGAAACAATCATTCAAAGATTTATGGAGCATTTTACTCCAATAGACTATTTATTAGTCAAATTTCAATGTCTTTTCATGCTTCGACCTACAAACGTGTTACTCTATTATTGGGATTAGGGACGTAATGTGTGTGTTGATTTAACAAGATTTTCTCCTTTCACACAATCTAGGTTGGATGACTTTGTTCCAAGACAAGTTGTGACAGATGCGGCCAATCGAAAATGGGTCAAGTACGAAGCAAGTTGTCGGGCAATTGAATTGGTTATGGCTTGCTTTCTTCCTTTATCTTTTTCTTCTCTAGGGGAACTGGATAAGGATGTTGTTGTGTTGCTAAAACGGCTTAAGAAGTTCTCTAAGACTCAAGACATAGGGGCTCGCGCTGCTACCTATATCTTCACCAGGATGGGCTTTGCTATAGTTAGAGGAGTGAGGGCCCAGATTGAATGAAAATAATGAAAATGATGGTTCCAAAAATGTGGTAGAAATAAATATAATATGTCATTTACTTGTATATTTTATTGGACAAATGCATTATTTAATTTATTTTACTTAACACACTATTGATTCAATAAATTAGTTAGGAGATGATACAGTACTAATTTTTCTTATGGAATTGAAATAACAAGGATTTGTTGAAAAATGAAAAAAAGAGTACATTAGTGAGAGGAATGATAATACTTTACGCAGATTAGGTTATTTATAATTGGGCTAGCCCGGAGACTCGTCCGGTTATAATCATTTAACCTAATATAGAGTAGTAGTTTGCTTAGTGCACTTACAAAGTTACAAAGCTTTTATATGTGTGATTTTTATGAGAACTTTAACTCACGTGTAAAATTTAAATTATCTTATAGGGACCAAAGTTAGTAAAATAATTACCCACTCTATAATTTTTTTTTTATTTTTTTATTTTTTTTATTTTTTAATTCTCACTTCCTAGTTCCTAGGCTCATATAAGTTGAACAAATTCTCATTTTTCTTTACATATAATATTTTATCAACCAAACAACCATCTATTATTTTATTTTTTTTTTTTTTTACAAGAAACCATCTATAAATTTTAGTTAACAAGGAATGCAAATAACATACGATATTTATCAATTTCTCAATTCACTAGGGTACATATATGTCATCATCACAAGAAGCAAGGAAACAAATCAAACAAAAGTGACATAAATTAAAAAGTCAAAGGAGAAATTGATATATAGGGCAAACATGGCCCAACCGCAGCCCTATTCATTCCATTGATAATTCAATTGTGTCGTTTAATAAATTTTAGGCTTCATCGATCATCGTCATAAAAAAAAAAAGTCTTTAAACCCGATTTTGGTCATGTATAACTTTGGTGCATGTCGACTGCATGGTCTGCATCTTTTGATGCTTTGAATGAAATTTCGATCCTATTCTAAATTTTAATTAACATTGTTATAATATTGGGGGTGTTAACGGGTCGCCCTACTCGCAAGCTACTCGATACTCGGTTCGGTCCAAATGTGATCAAAACTCTGCTCGAGTTTGGGTTCGTTTTGAGATCTTAACAAGCCAAGCTTGTGCTATCCTTGGCTCGGCTAAAAACCTCGTGAATAAGCTTTTTTTATTTTTATTTTTTTACTACACTATTAATATCATTTTTTCTAAAGCAATTTGTAACTTAAAATGTATTGACAATTGAGTATTTGAGGCCTTTATTTGAGGAATTCAGTAATCAAGTAAAATAATTTGATGAAAACAAATAAATTTAAGACTAGAATTAAACATTTGATAATCGAGTTCCACACGAGTCGAGCTCATGAGTAGGGGTGTACACCGGTCCAAAACCGGACCGGACCTGGACCGGACCTGTTTGGACCGGGGACCTGAATTGGGTAATTATGAGGACCGGGGACCGGACCTGAATTAACAGGTCCGGTTCCGGGCCAGACCTGAAAAATCAGGTCCGGTCCGGGTTTGGACCTGAATGGACCTGTTTTGTGTCTTTTTCGTTTTTTTTTTTTAAATACAAAACCTGTTGGACCTGCATATGGACCTGTTTTGTGATTTTTAGACCTGTTGCATAATTTAATAATTACATACAAACCAAAATTATCAATTACAAAACTACATAAAGTCTATAAAGTCCCGATTCTCAAACACCAAAAATACAAATGAGTCCACCGAAAATACAAATAAGTCCACGAAAACTCAGTTTCAATTTTTCAGAGTTTGGTTTTCTTCTTTTTTTTTTTTTTTTTTTTTAATTACGATTTTCCCAGGTTTCAGGTCCGGACCTGAAAACCCCGGGTTTGGACCGGGTCCGGACCGGGACCGGGAACCTGGATTTTTAAGAACCGGGACCGGACCTGAATCAACAGGTTCGGGTCAGGTCCGATCCGGTTCAGGTCGGTTCAGGTCCGGTTTCAGGTCCGGGCCAATTTTTATACACCCCTACTCATGAGGGTTTTGAGCTCAAGCCGAGCTCAGTAGAAAGATCAATGAGAAACACACCCAAGTGTAAAGTAAGTAATTAAACAAATTAAGTTTATTACATTTTCTTTGATGTGGTGAGATTTATAAGTACACCAGAAAAAGCTAGCGGCCAACGGAATTTCCCTATCAATGATGGGCCATGCATAATTAACAGTACAAAATTTTCGATCAATTGTGTTCCTTTTTCTGTACATAATTAAGCCATGCAACTGTTCTTACACAGTCGAAGTCCGTAGCTAGTCATTGATCTACCATAAATACTCCCTTTGTCTCTTAAACATTGTTGTCGTGCTTTTCTCTATTCATTTTCATAAAAATTGTACGGAGGTTTTAATGAATAGGTAATCTAGGTATGTAGGTAGTTTAATCTTATACTTATAGTATATGGGGGTAAGAAGTAGGGTAGAGAAAATTTGTGGAAATATATTACTCTTCTCGTTTTCTAAATTCCTGTAATACTTGAGTTGCTTGCACATAATTTTGGGAAAAATTGTAAGTAATGCATATAAATGAATAAAAAAAAATGTGCGAGTGGGATAATTAAAGTATAAACATATATAAACTTATTAGATTCAATCTAAATATTCATGAACTTATTTTAGTTATAATTGAACTTGTATACCCTTATTTACCGTTATTTGAACTTATTTTTTCAACTTTCCTTCTTATCTGAATTGACAAGTTGTGTTATTCAAACTGATGCATTATTTTAAAACAAAGAACAATTTCCTTCAATGTTGTTGAAACAAAAATAAATTTTCATTATCCACCAATTTAAAATCAGATTCCCAAAGTACCGTCCATGTAGGATTGGGGTTTGGTTTGGCTTAAAACCGCTAACAATATTAGCGGTTTTGATGTTTTTTTATTTTATTTTTTATTTTTTATTTTTAAGAGTCAAAGAGATTTGTTATTACTGAAAGCTAGTCTTTTTGAACTTAGCAATATTAATGTTGGCGGCTTGGCGCTCTCTTAGATGCTTTTGGCCAAGGAGTCTGTGTATTAAGTAAGGAGGAAAAGAGACCTTTTACTATTAACAGTTCTCTTTTCCTCGGTATCGACCTTACACAAAGTAAGGACGAAAAGAGAATTGTTCTTAGTAAAAGGTGGTCTCTTTTCTGAAACCGCTAATACTATTAGTGGTTTTAAAGGTACAACCACTAATACTGTTAGCAGTTTTAAGCTGAAGTAAATCAAAAAAATTGACACCCAACACCGATCCTACGTGAACGGTATTTGAGAAATTTGTTTTTAAACCGACGTACAAAGAGAATATATTTTTCTTTTAACAATATATGGGAAATCCCTCTAAAACAAAGCAAGGGAGAAGTATAATATATATTCAATAAAAGGAGTATATATATATTTATGATATCAATTTTTTTAATAATTTTTTCATTAGAGATATTAATTGTTGAATTATGCACTAACAAATATAATACGTTGAGAAATAGAACGTGTCAACTACCAAAGAAGAGATGAAGTATTCTCTCTCCTTTTTGTCATCCTCACCCACTCACCGTCCCCTTCATCCTCCTCTCAATATCTTCTCTCTCCTCTCTCCTCTTTCATGCTCTACTCTCCTCCTTGAATATATGCAACCCCACCGAACCACCTGACCGGCTTCCTCCTTCAATTCTCACGGCTCATGGCTGGTTCACCAACGGTCCTCGCAACGCCCTCCTCTAACCACCGTCCATCAACAACCGCAACACAACTGCAACAATATGCATCTATCGCTAGCTCGAGCTTCGAACCCGCAACACCAACAATGGCTTTTCTTCTCAATAACAATTAAAAATTCTTTGTTTTGTTTTTTGTGACAATTAGTTTACAGATTTGTGTCAAATATCTTTGTTTCGTACTTGGATTTGTATAAAATTTCTTTGTTTGTAATTTGCGAAAATTATTTGTTGGATATTTTTTAAGTTCTAGTCTATTTAATCTTCTTCTGATTCAAGTAGCTATGAATTAATATTTTTTAGCGAATTGATGTAGTATAAATTATTATTTTTTTTTTGAAACAGTAGTACTCCGTATTAATTTTCATTCAGCGAAAAGTTTCGGATCGGATATGGATATCAGATATGGGAATTTTCGGATACGGATATCCGATCTAAAATTAGGTTTCGGATCGGATATCCCATCCATGCTCACCCCTACTTTTTAGGTTGTCGTTTTAATTTTGCCCAATTCAATTTTTAAACATATGAGACCACATACTAGTATTTACTCTCACAACTATCCTATTAACCCACTACTTTTCTCTGTCATCATTTTTTTCCAACTAAAAATTAATAAAGTAACATCTTTTTATTGGGCAAAAAAAAATAAGCAACGCAGGGAATACAACAATGAAACATTGGAAAGGTTTTTTTCAGCCAAATTAAAATTTTTGGACTTCAAAGGATACTAGCCAGCTTTAACAAGTTTTAATGGGTATAAACCCTATAAGGTCCACAAATTCATCATTACATACAGTTTAGATTATGCTTGTTCGTAGATTGGATCACTGTGAATCTTGTATGAACTATAGGCCCATTGGGCTATAGCATATTATTATTATCATATATGATCCATTTTTTGGTATTTTATAAGAAAATTTGCAAACTTGTGCATATGTACTTCAATAATTCAATGTATTTTAAATGAAAGAGACAATATGCTTCAATAACCAAGTTTTGTTAGCTTTTCTGCTTCTTATGCAGTTTGCACATACAGACATACTGGATTAATATCCCACATACGTCGATTGGACCGGGTGTTTTGATACTCGTTGTATTACGTCTATATATATATATATATATATATATATATATATATATATATATATATATATATATATATATATATATATATATATATATATATATATATTGTGTGTAGTAGGGTGCATGATAATATGAAATCATTGTGTTTTAGATGGTAAGCGAAGGGCGATTACAAAGGCGTTGCAAATGTTGTTGACAAGTTCTTTTTGGCTTCAAGATCTCCGATTAACCCCTACGGAAGGCCATGTATTTATGATCAATGAGAATACCCTAATCAACAAAGAAATGCAGAATTCTACGTTTTGTAACAATCCCACCAGAGGAGATTGATTAGCACCTTTGTGCAATATTTGACACATTTTACTACAATAGCAATATGTGTATATCTAGAATGCTTTGAATCGGGTGAAAGTATGGTATGCAATCCAACTCGAATTAAGATTTAATTTTGAATTTTTACATATTTGTTCGAACCCAATAGAGTAAAAATGTATTTGCTTAAAAATAGTAAAATTTATAGTAAAATTTAAATACGGAGTACATCAAATAAATGAAAGACCAAAGGAGTATGTGCATTATTATGTTTTTACTATGTATCTTTTCATGTTTTTACAATTTTACTAGTCAAATATATTTTGGACATATAGCTTGATGTATGGTTTAATGAAAGATTAAAAGCAAACTACCAGTGACATGTGATTGATGATGTAAACCGCAAGGGCGAGTGATGAGAATCAATCTAGGATCACCTGGAACCAGGAGGGGAACTCTAACCACTTGAGCAATTTATCTAATTATGATACTAAGTACATATTTATATTTTGCTAGCTCTAAACATATGTAATTTTACTAATTTAAGAGAGCCTTAATTAACACTAGTCGGTTCATCTAATCATCTTCACACTTCTTTATATTTCCGAATATAAATAATCTTTTCACTTTTTATAACTTGTGTATGAAAGGATTACCTATTTTGAACACTTGAAATAGTATAATTTTTTAAACATCTTGAAATAGTATATATATGTGATCGACTATTATTTTCGAATGATATAAGGCATTGTTTGCGCTTTTGCCGCTTTAAGTACAATGTTGTGTTGATTTAGGGAGAATTAGATTCTAAATGCAAAGTATAGTTAAATGCTCACGTTGGCTACTATTAGTTGAATATTAAGATTCACTACAGAGTACAGACGCCTTGCTAGTCCGTATCTATGACATTGATAAAGAGAGTAAGCAAGATCACATCTTTTTTTTTTGGCTTGAATATTTAGATGCCTAACAAATATTATTTGTAGTATTTTGCTAATAATATTTATCGAATAAAGTCTTGTTTGGGGCATTTTGGGAGTGGAATTCCCCTAAGATTCTCCGGTTCTCACCTCACATTAGCGGTGCCTCATATTATTATTATAAGCCCGATTTATATATTTTGCCCAATCAATAAAATTTATAAAAATTAGTCATAATGGTTATACAAATTACAAATGGAGGTGGGGGGTTGAACATATGACTAAGTACACATATTTAGACTTCAGTTTTAACTAGTAGGTTAAGGTTTTAATGATTTTTTGGTGTTTAGAGAGTCACAACGACGGATGATGAGAATCTTGAACCCAAGATGATCTAAAATCGGGAGGAAAGCTCTAGCCGCTTGAGCTATCCATCACTATCGATCAAGATCTCATTGATAATAGCTCATACAGTGCGTCAATGCCTAAACAAAAAAATTACGGAAAATTTCAGACCACTTGTAAATTGGTGATGTCATTGGTTTACAAGTAACTATTTATTCTTTCACAAATATAAAAATTTTAGTTGTGAGGAAACATGTAACTTTCAACTTTGTCACAATAATAAAAAAAGATATTCTACTGAGAAGCTAAGCAACATACAAAAATATTATACTTCCTGTGAGTTTGGGCTCTAAATGTCTTTTTCCTTAAAAATAAAATAAATAAATAAATTAAAGGGGTAACATTCAATAACTCAAAATTGATGAAAATTTTATCTACCTATTTTTGATACGGAGTATATAGTATATACTTGCATTGAATTATGTCAATAATGTCATACATATATATAAACACCAAGGATTTATTTTTGGAAAGTCAAGCGCCAAAAATCTAATTTACGAGGGAATTTCTAAAGATGAAAAAAAATATTAAGAAACCCTCTTTACCAGGGAATTTCTAATTCATCAAAATAATCAAATAAAAATGAATTATTATATATAAGGATTAATACTTTCACTACTAAATAAACAATATTTTCCAATTGGATGGTTAAAAAAAAAAGGCAATTACTCGTATTAATCATCCCATCCGCTGCTGAACGCAATATCGCTATAGGAAAGACGATTTAATTCAGAGTAATATATATATTTTGTAATTGCATACAATTATTACACAAATGTTTAATAAAGGCGGATTTACATTAAGTTTGTGTGTGGCGGAAGTTTTTGGAAAGCATTTATTTCCCAAAATTCAAATCACACGTGTCAGTGCTTTACTTGCCATAATAACCAATTTTCTCTCTCTTCCTCATTCATTTAGACAAATCACTTTCTCTCTCTTCCTCATTTTTCTCTTGTGATTTTCTCTCTCCTCAACTGGCGATTTTTTCTCTCCTCGACCGGCGGTTTTCGAGTTTTTTCTCTCTTCTCTTTCACTTTTGAAGTTGTTTTTGCTAAATTCAAGTTTGTTTACTTAATTTTTTGAGCATTTTTGTTAGTTTTAGTTGTTTTGATTCTTCGATTCTTCGATTTTTAGGTTTTTTGATTTTTTTTTTGATTTCGTTTTTTTGTAGTGTTCGTATTCTGCAATGGTGAAGAAGAAGAGTAAAAAGAAGTCGTCAGATGATGCAGGTTTGTATTCTTAATTTTTTCAGGATTTATTTTCAGAATTTTCAAGTAAATTGCTTATAAATGTGTTGTTATATGTCTAATTTTTAGTCCATGTTATTTTCAGAGTTTGCACTTGAATTTTTTGCTTATTGTTTATGCAGATTATGATAATTGGAATTGAATTTTGAAGTTATTGTGTTGAATTTTGCTTTATTTTTTTGTTTATTGTATTTAATTGCTTATAAATGTGTTGTTATATGTCAAACAGCTACTGCATGTTATTTTCAGAATTTTCTCTTGAATTTTTTTGCTTTTTTCTGGCAGATTATGATAATTGGAATTTAATTTTGAAAATGTGTTTAATTTTGCTTTATTTTTTTTGTTTATTGTATTTAATTGCTTAAAAATGTGTTGTTATATGTCCTACAACTAGTGCATGTTATTTTTAGAGTTTGTAATTTAATTTTTTGCTTAGTTTTTAGGCAGAGTATGATAATTGGAATTGATCTTGGTTTTTAGGTAGAGCATGAGAATTTATAGGCAGTATGTCATTGTGTTTAGAAATCAAAGTAAAGGGGAGTAATACTATATGGTATATGGGTCACTTATATGCATAAAAAGGGTAACATTTGTGCATACAAATGGTAAATTTTTTGCATACAACCTGAATTTTCTCAAGAGTAATTTGTGAATTAGTAATTCGTGGTAACTTTTATCTCTGTGTTAATCATTATGCATAACTATTTGATATAGGTGGTTCTATAGGTGGATATCGTTATAAAGTGTCTTCAAAGGGAAAAGCAATAACGCCTAAAGAGTCTGCTAAGGGTAATCTAGTACCTGCGAAGGTCAAAACAATACCTAAGAAGGCCAAAACAGTACCTGAAGAGTCTGCTAAGGGTAATCTAGTACCTACGAGGGTCAAAACAGTACGTAAAAATGTCAAAACAGTACCTGATGCAAAGAAGATAAAGAAGAGTTCTCAGTTGGAATTGGTTTCTGATTCTGATTCTGATTCTGATACTTCAGTGCAAGAGAACATGTTTTCAATGATTCTTGATTTGCATTTTTTATTATATTTTGTTTGAAGTCTATATTGTTTTAGTTACTTTTTCTTTTTTAATTATTTAGGGTCCAGATACCTTTGAGGGCAAGGTGTAGACCATATACCTTGGGAAATTTGGTGAAGAACTTTAGTGATAAACAAAAACAAGTTGTTGTTGAAGTTGGTTTTGGCGGTTTGTTACATTTAAAATTAAAAACTCTCTGTCGTAAAATGCTACCTTGGCTTGTTGAAAACTTTAATGGTGGTAGTTGCATGTTTACCGTTGGTAGTGGTAAAGATTTTGTAGTTACCAAGAATGATGTATGTGGTGAATTTTGCTTGCCTATGGGTGATATTCACGTTCCTGAACTCAAGAAAAATGTTGAAGTTCCAAGTGTAGACAACTATATTCTTCAGGTATGGAGATTTGATTTTGATGTTTCTGTTAAGCAATCTATTCCTTTGGCAAAATTAGAGTCTCGGATGTAGGAGTTCGTTGATGGAGGAGTAGCATTTAAGAGGTTTTTTGTGGTTCATGCTATGTCTAGCTTTTTAATTCCTACTCCTAATAGGAAAGTTTCTTTGAAGTTGCTAAAGGCAGTTGAAGAAGTTGATGAAATAAAAACTTTTGATTGGTGTTCTTAATTTTTGAGGAAGTTAAAAAAATTCTGTTGATAAGTATAACAAGGATCTAACTGTTCAAAGCGTGAGTGGGTGTTTGCTGGTTTTGCAAATTTTGTATTTTCATCGTTTAAACTTTCAAGGACAAAAGGAAAGTTGTAGCCTTCCTTTGATTCAACATTGGACAGATACTAAGGTTAAGAGTCGGATTAATTTAGAGGTTAATGCTGGTGGTTTTGGGCATGGACCATTGGATACATCTACATATCCTTTGTCACATTCTTCAATTAACCAAACTGCTGTTAAGCAACCTGTTACTTTGGGATCTGATCAAGGTGGTTTAAATGTTGGTGGTGCTTGTTCGAGTGGTACAATTGACCGCTTTGTTCAATTTGAGCTTCCAGATGGTGTCATGACTGATGATGAAATCAAACAAATTTCAACTAATGTAAGTATTTTTTTTGTTTAGTAGTTACCCTTTATTCTAATAAAAGTTACCCTGTATGTGCACAAAAGTTACTCTTTATGTGCACTAAGTTACTCTAAATGTTCAGTTTAAGTAACTTTTTGATTATTTTTCTTTGTTACATTTGTTTAGTTTTTTCTTTGTTTCTCTGTTTATAGGTTGTTCATGAATCATTTCTTTTGCTTAAAAGAAATATGGATGTTTTTTCAAGCGTTCAGTCAAAGGGTTTTAAAACTTTGAGTGATTTGGTTACCAATGTTCGTTCTGAAAGAACTACTTCATTGTCTTGTGAGTATCCTGTAGCAGTTTCTCAAACTTAACAATTACTCTCTGATCCTCATTATCATAAGCTTTTAGATGGTATAATTGAGGAGTGTATGAAGATGAAGTCGTCTGCACATGAGTTTTTTCAGTTTGACATTCCTAATGCAACAAATCATGTTGAAGCAAATCGTGAAGAAGATGTTCCTGATCTTGTTAATAATAAAGATGTTCCTGACCTTGGTAATAATCCAGATATTCCTAAACTTGGTAATAATCAAGGTGTTCCTCAGCCTATCAGATCCAATAAAACTTTATGTTTACTGGACTTTGGGCCAGTAGGTCAGAAGGTGCCTTTTGTGACTATGTTTATGAGGGGTAATGCTCGGATTTTCGACAGTTTGCCTCAGTTACATTTGGAAGTTCTTGATTGTTCTTTGCTGAAGGATGAATCAATGAATAGGAAGTTAAGTGTCATTTTCAGTCATAAATATTCTTTTATCCGTATTTTTTTCCTTGATTTTTTTTAATGCTTATCTTATTTTTTATCGTTGCAGTGAGAACCTTGTAACTTTTGGGATGAATTTTCTAGTTCCGAGAGAAGATATGGAGTCCATTTCATCTCCACTTATGATTCGATGGTGCATTGTTGATTTCTATGCTCTGTATTTGAATGAGGTAGCATGTTTTGAGTCTTCTAGTCCTCGAAGATTCTTTTTTGGTGTGAGGCAAAGTGTAAGTAACTTGATGCATATATATATATATATATATATATTAATATTAATATTAATATTAATATTAATATTAATATTAACCTTATACCTTAATAGTTTGCATTGTTGTATGTTTATGAGCTTGAAAAAGGTGAAAATTCTGGTCCTGTTAAAGATTTGCACGATTTATGAGAAGGGTGGATCTGCTACGAGAATCCTGGATGTGATATAATGGATGCTGAACTGGTATATTTCATGCTAAACTAATATCATACCCTGAAAAGAGTTATGTCTGTGAAATTCTCATTAAAGCACTTAATTTTACTGTTTCATATCAATGTTCCTATTCTTGTTGAGGAACACTACATTCTGTTTGTTGTTGATCATGCAAAAGTGTTGGTTTACTATCTTGATAATATTATTTGGTGTGATACTACTCTTGAGTACTTTGAAAAGTTGTTTTTCATCTAGTATGTTCATGTGTTTTGAGAAGTGATATGCTTTGTGTATATACAAGTTTATTGTTTCAATTTCAATTTTTTTTTTTTTTTTTTTTTTTTTTTTTGTATTCAATGCATTCTTAACTTTAATATTTTTTTATCAGTGTGATCAATTGGGTGATTTTCTTGGAAAAAGAAATCATCCAAATAGTACGCAACTACCTTTCTATGAGTTTAAAGGAAGTTGTTGATTTACTATGGAGAAAGACCAAGATTGACAACACTCACTGTGGAGTGTATGTCATGTATCACATGCTCCATTTTGTTGGTGAATCGTTCATATTAAATGAACTCAAAACAGTAAGTATTCATCTATTTGTCTTTTTTTTTTCCCTTTCTGATGTTTAAGTTCTTTCATATTGATAAGTTTTTTATTTCTCTGTTGTGAGGTTGCTGGAAGAAAATATCTGCGTGGACAGATCTATACCACATACACTTGTATTGTGTGATATGAATGAATACAGGGTAGACGTCTTGGCAGAAGTAGCCAAGTTCAATGAGAGGAAGAAAAATGCTGATTATGTCAAGGAAATTAATTGAAGAAAGGCTGCAATCGCTGAGAAGAAAAAGAAAGCAGCACAGGCAAAGGTAGAAGAGAATCCCTAAGAAAAAAGGACAAAAAAGCCGACAAAGAAGTACACTCCTTCTAAAGAGTGAACTGACTTAGTGATTAGGAGGAGTAGTATATTTTGAAAACTCAATGTATGTGCATACATCAAGTATAATGATGTAATTAAAGTTTCGATGGTATAGTTTTTGGTGGTTATTTTTGAAAATTGAATGTAGTTTTTGGTGGTTTTTTTTTAAACTGAATGTATGTGCATACATTAAGTAATTTGAAATGTTATTGGTATATATCTTTCTTTTTAATTGTGCACGAAATAGGGCCACTTTATGCACTAAAAAGAGTCACTTTATGCAGTTAAAAGGGTTACTTTATGCACTAAATAGGGTAACTTCATTTTTTTAATGGGGTCACTTTTTTGCATAGGGTAACTTTTGTGCACATAAAGGGTAACTTTATGTGAACTTGAAGGGTAACTTTTGTGCATAAAAAGCGTAACGTATGTTCACAAAAGTTTAACCTTTGTGCACAATAGGGTATGCGTTTTCCCTGTTTCTCTTACTCTGTTCATGTTTCCACTATAGCAACATGTTCTCACTATTGTGCTAATGACAATATCATTTAAAGCTTGAAATTAGTACTTAAATTTTAACCAAACTATATATAGAGTAAAAAAAGAAAAAATAGTATAACAATACAAAGTATAATAATAATGTTAAAAAACTGCTCTAACTTTGGTAGAAAAAAATTCTTGAAAAGTCGTATGTTAGGTGTCTTTGATCCAAATTATGAATTTGGAGGTAGCAGTGCTAGTTTCTTTTTTTTTTTTCCCCTTTTCAAGCCCTCCTTTTGCTCTCTTGCTTCTTTCTTTTGTTACAACACTTTTAAGATCAAGTATAGTTGGTACACTTGTACTTGTACTGGATGATGAAGAAACATCATTATTGCTTAGAGTTCTCTCTGCCACATCAGGAATGTCAGAAGCATCTTCAGCACCTTCTTCTCTCAGAGCAGCATTAGCAAGAAACTCTTCCACCATTTTTAGGCTATTTCTGAAGCTTTCTTCCATAAATGCTCTTGTCTCTTCATTTTCTTGACTTTTTAAGATTAAATTATAGTATTTTCTCATCATTGTTTGCCTCCATGGTATATATGGTTGTGTGGGATCTTGATTCTTCAACCTATTCCATGCCTCTGATTTTGCAAACTTAGTCCATCTTTTTGTAACATACTTTTCTGGTATTCTTGAAACTGATGGTAAATGTAGAATTCTGATGCAATGATAACATAGCCATCAAGTTGCTTCAAAATTTTCGCAAGTACACCACACACTTTGGCTCTCATGTATATAGTTTACTTGATGCGCAGACCATGGCATGTCTTCTAGGAATACTTGATAAAGTACATATTCTTCAGTTCTCCCTATCATTTAAACAGTTGTTGCCTTATAGTATCCAAACTCCTCTTTAAAACCTCTGAATAGTGACAAAGTGAAAACCTGTGCACCAAAATCATGTAGCTACTGTTAATTTGCTATATATTTTGTGTTATTTATGTACTTTGAATATAAGTTTTTACCTGTGCAGCATGCTTTTACATTTCGGAGAGTGGCAATGAAGTGAATGCTATTGACTTGATACAGGTGAACTCATCATATTTCTCTGTGCTTCTCCAACGATTTATTGTCTTCTTAAATATGGTATATAATTTTGTCAAGGTAATTGATTTACTTGCTCAATTGAATCCTATTGCATGATTTTTGCTTTCATTCACTCCTTTGTGATGAAAGAATTCTTGCTGAAAAGAAATCTCTATTAAGGGCTGGACACCATTTCTCTTTGAGTTCATACACTCTTTTGTACCAAGAGTGTGTTGTCAATTCAAATTTGTGTAACATTGCATGCCACCTTTCTTCAAATTCTTGTTCAGTCACACAACCCTTTAAGCATTTGTTGAATTCCTGCTTAAACTCTTTATCTTTTTTAAGAGCCCCAAATCTTGTGATTGCATTTTGTTCTAAATGTCATATACAAAGTCGATGCCTTGTATTAGGTAACACCTACATTCAAAATAAAATGTTGTATATTGTCAGAATTATTAGTTTTGAAATCAAAATATTTTAGGGTAATATGTAAATATAAACTTTTTACCTACTCAATTGCATTTGACATTGTTTGGTCCTGGTCAGTGAATATCGAGGTTGGTGTTTTACCCTCCATAGCTTTCAAAAAGTTTTCTAGTAACCACACAAATGACTCTGTTTTTTCATCCCTAATAAAAGCACATGCAAACATCAATTTTTCCAGTGATTGTTTATGCAAACAAAACGAGCACATATAAGATTATGTCGGTTGGTTCTGTATGTTGTATCAAAGACAAGAACATCTCCGTATATCCTATGGTCTTCTAGCATCATTGAATCTCTCCAAAAGATGTTAGAAATTCTTCCTTCATTGTCAAATTTCACTCTAAAAAAGAAGTTTGGATCCTTTGATTGTTCCTTAGTTAAAATGTTCACTAAAGTTTGAGCATCTCCAGCCTCAATTTGCTCCATTCTTAACCTTGAGCAGAAATTCAGGTGACCTACAACATTATGCCCTACATTCTGCTCTCCACCCAGCTTCTGTAGACATGTAATTATAAGTGTCCATTGTAGTCAGACCTGAAGCTTTCATTGTTTTGATTGCTTCAGCTTTTTCTTATTTCATTTTTCTTTTAGAATGATGCAAATAATGCCACCGTGACCTCGTTAGCTTATGGTTATGTTGTAATACATGTGCCACCACCTCAAAATGTCCTTCTTTATTTACTTTCGCTCTTATGCATGCCTTGCAATCAAATCGTGTAATGGCTACTTGTCTTAGCTTTCTTGTTTTCACGTTTACATTCTCTTCATCAACCATTTCAACTAATTTTGTTTTCTTGTCACCTGAATTTCTCTTTCCTTCCACAGAACACACATACTTCTTCTCTTGGACTTCTTTATGTGTGTGAAGTATCTTGTTGTATGCTTTCTTATTGAAAATCCCAGTATAGCAGCATGTTTTTCATACAATTCCAAAATTTCTGCAAAAGATTTTCTTACCACACCAACAAATGATCCTCTAAGGTCTAAACCAGAGGCGTCAATTGGATTTGCATCTGTGATTTAATATAATGTTTTAGCATAATATTCACACAGCACTCGTACCAAAGGATTAATTCAGACATATCAGACAACCAGAGGTAGCATGTCATTCTATTTATAAATCAATGTGAAGGGGAGTAATAATATGTGTTATATGGGTCACTTATATGCATAAAAAGGGTAAAATTTGTGCATACAAAGGGTAACTCGTGCATTCTGAATTTTCTCAAGAGTAATTCGTGCATTCATACAGGTAACATAATTTCATATCAAAAAATAACAATTATGATTCCTTAGTCAACTAATTTGGTTACTCAACAATTGAAATAAAACAATATGAATTGGATGTTACCTTCAATTGCATTTAATTTAGATGTTTCTTCTGAATTTGAGTCAATTGATTTATGAGAGACAACTTGATTTTCTCTCTCTTCTACATTGTCTGCTTCTTCTGGATTGCAATTATCGCCAAAACTCTTTGTTTCTTCTTCTATAATCGAGCGATTTAAATTGATTTCAACAAAAGAATTCGAGTTCTCAAAATTACCTAAAATTGGAGTTTCAATTTGCCTCTGTTTTTGTAGTAATTCGTGGATTAGATTACTGCAATTTGAGGTATTGAAGTTTGCTGATGAATTTTCCATTGATGATCGAAGCGCTAAGGTATGAGTTTTCGCGTTTTCTCTCTGCATGTTCTCACTTTCTCTCTCCTCCATTTTTGTTCTACATTTTCTAACTTTGAGGTGTGAGTTATCGCGTGTTTTGTTTTTGAAATTTTTTTAAAAAAAATGCTCGCACGTGCCAGCCGCCGGATTTACAATAACTTTATTGTAAATCGGGGGCATGCAAAATTTTTTGCAATTATTATATGCTTTAAAAAAATTAAATGGATTCGTATTTTGTTTCTTTATTCTTATCTTATAAAAAGTTTGAGATAACTCTTATGAATAGTGTTTGGACAATTATACCATTTAAAATACTTATTAACTTATTTGCCTTCATTAATGTTAATTGTGTCATTTTTTAAACTCTTAAGAATATTGTACCGACATTTATGCTCCTAAAAATAATTGTTACATACTTACCCTTATTAATAAAGTTAATAAATAAAATTGTGACATAATGTCAAAATGAAAGAGCTCCCCAAATATGATTAACTATGGCACATATTGTACACGTTAGTCATCCTAGTTGTATTAAAGTTAGAATCCTAAAATTCGCAAAAGCAGTAAATTTTTTGTAAATAAAGTTGAAAAAAAAGTGTCCGAATAATATCTACTCAGTTGCATAAAATTCATAGCCGAATTATATCCTCCCAATCGATCAATAAAAGTGGTCCTTTCATGTTATTCTCTTTTTCTTTCTTGGCTAATCTTCAACATGTGTAAAATGTTTAAAAGAACAACGTACGTTTCAAGGTTGTTGAAACGTTTACCCCAAAAAATATCTTGACATTTACTCTTTGATTTTATCTAAACCACTCATTTTGTAATACTATTAAGAGATGATTTGAGAAGTTGTCATTTCATTGCAAAAGATGCATTCATAGATTAGGCAACCAAGAAAAAGTCTGATTTCTCTAATAAACTTACTTACGCCAGCATTAATGAATATACATTTTTAATAAATCAAGGCTTTGTTCTCTTTATCAAATAAAATTTGGTAAATATAATTTTAATTTAATAAAAATAAATTGAGTTCAGCAAAAATTGTTTCACTTCAGTAAATATATATAAAAAAAAAAAAAAATTAATAAAAAAAATTAATACGTAATAATCAGTAACTTTAAAGAATTATTTTACTATTATTAGTGTCAAGTTTATCAATTTGTAAAAGTTGAGACTAATTTTATAAGTAAAATTATATCAAAAGTTTCAAATGTAAGTATTATTCTAAATGTTACGTGTGTGGCTGTGTGCTGAGTTGAGCTGCCTTATCTCAAGATTACTATACTAAGTCCTTGTTTGGTTGACATGGGAATTAAATTCCTATAGGAAATTGCATTTCATGGGAAGTTATTTCCCTCGAGAAATTCCTAAGAATTTCCTAAATTTGTTTGGTTGGCAATGTTGGAATTTAGAAATCCCATGAATTTTGATTGACCTAGGGGGGGCTAGGTAATTTACTTCCCTTGTTTTGTGGGAAGTTGAAATTCCCATGAATTTTCACTTCCTCTATTTTTGCTTTTTTGTGTCAACCAAACAACTTCTCAATTTATCAAATCCTATAAATTTTCACTTCTTCCATTTTATATTGTCAACCAAACAAGGCCTAATATGTCAAGATTCATTCATTTCCTCGGTCCCTCTACCCCGTCCTTCACACTAGAATGTCTCCCTTGAGACTTGACATTTGGTTTTCACTGTATGATGGAAAATGATTTCACGTATTGATGCAAATGACGTCTCTTGTTTGCTTCTTGGTTAGAGAAAATTATACCATATATAGTATACAATTTTGTTTTAGACGTCAAATCTAATCAGATCATCAAATAAATCAAGAAATTTCAAATAAAATAATTAAATTAGGTGAACTGATCATAATCTTACCTTTTTATAACGAGTTTAATAATTATAACAATTATTATTAAGTAATTAATTAATTAAAAAAAAAACCACCTCTCTCACCAACCACCCTCCCGCTCAGCTACAGTACACCCATCCCCCCACCTCCGCCCAACCCATCCCCCTCCCCCGTTGGCGCTACCCTCTTTCCCCTACATACCCTTGTCGTTGCCGCCCTTCCCTCTTTCCCCTAAACCACCATTCCTCCCACCCTGTAACCCCTTCCACCCCTCTCAAACCCATCCCCCACCCCTAAAATCCCCAACCGCCCCTCCCCCCACCCTCGAAAACCCTAGCGCTAGGGTTTTCAAGGGTGGTGGAGGGGCGGTTGGGGATTCCATGGGTAAGGGATGGGTTTTTCTAGGGGAGATAAGGGGGTTAAAGGGTGGGGGATGGGGTTCGAGATTGGTGGTTCAAGGGAAAGAGGGAGGGGCGGTCTGGGCTCCGGCTAGGAGTGGGGGTGGGGTGGCGTCGGCAGTGGGGGTCTAGGTTGCAGCTGGGGGAGAATGGTGGTGTTTTTGTTGTTAATTTTTTTTTATTATTAATTACTCCCTCCATGTTTTAATAAGTGTTACACTTTGACCGACACATAATTTTAGGCAATTTAATTGACGTAAATAAAATAAAAGGTAAGTGGGGTAGTTAAAGTATTAAAAAATTGTAAAAGAAAGATAGTGGGGTTAATAGTTTATTGAAAAATAATAAATGTGAGAGGAAACAAATAATAAAAAAAGTAGTAGTGGGTTTGGATGGGGACCATGAGAGGAGAGAGATATTATATTTAAATGTAGCTTTTTGTCAAAAAAGGAAGTGTAACACTTATTAAAATACGGCCGCATTTAGTAAGTGTAACACTTATTAAAACACGGAGGAAGTATTATTTTGTAGGCTTAATTAGTTCTTAATAATCATAATAATATTTTTTAAAAAAATAAATTTAACCAATTAGAAAGCAACACGTGACATAAGAAATCAGTTACCGTAGGTTGGTGACCTGTTAGGACAATTTGAAGCAAATTTGAGTTAAAATTCGAATTATTAAAAAATAGTTGAAAGTTGAAATTATTTTGAGCGAATCGAGCAAAGTTGGAAATATTGCGGTCAATTTTTCCAAATTATTATTGGATCAAAACGCTCCCCAAATTCCATCCAAAATACTGACTACCGAGTACTGTTCGCTGTTGCGTTGATTTCTAATTTTTGGCTTTTTATTTATGTGAGGAAATAAACCATGTGTTTAATTAGAGCTGACAACCCTAAATTTCTGGACTACTGTACGTAACTGCAGGAGCTAGAGAGTTTGGACCCTTTTTATCAACTATTTTTCTCTCTCCTCTATTATATCGACACGTGTATGTTTCATTTGATCAAATGGTTGAATGGAAAAACATACATGCATTAATGCTTTTTGCTGTTTTGGTTCAATTTGGTTTACAACTTTACATGATACGGAGCATGTAATTTGGACCAACTAGTTAAATGCGGTTTTAAATATTAAAACCACCTTTTTATATATATATAATCTTGATTATTAATCTTGTCAAAAAAGAAAAAAAAAAAAAAAAACCAAACTTGATTATTAATGAAAATATAGTTAGATTCAGCATGTACTTAATGTCTAGCTATACATGTATGTCTATACATGTTTTAGTAGATTTATAGAAAGTTGATTGATACTTCTTACAATGTTGGGTAATTGGTCACATAGCTACTAGCTAACAATAACTACGTATATTGTAACGTGATAACATTAATTAAGAATGTGAAATTTTCACTTTGTTATATATAGTGGAGTTGTCGCAAGGTAAAATAATAAGTCATGTGGCTTAAGCTAGGGTTACAATTTAGCCTAAATTTGATATAATTAGGTCAATGCAATGGGACCAACATAAGCCGAAAATAGACTAAAATGCATTTTGGGCAAAATCATTTATTTACCCCTATGTGACTCTACCTCATATCAGCTGTATTTTTTTAATATCAGTTTTCAATTTATGAGTTAACTCATAAATAATTGAATTTATTTAATATTGGTAAAAGTTGATTATTAGTAACTACTACTTATATGTCAAACAATACATTGTAAATTTTTAACACTTGAAAAACTAAGATAATCATAACCTAGCCTAGGTCTCTTTACATCTTGCAAATTTTCAATGTAGTCTAATCTCATTAATTTATCTCAACTATTAAAAGCATGCATCAATAATTTCAGGGCTTAATAAATACCAATTTCATTTATATGATCAAAGGAACGTAAGTCATCAAATAGATGGTCATAAATAAAAATTGGTGCCAAAAAATACACGTGATGGAAAAAATAGTTTTGAAAACAATTACTTGACTTTAGGCTGTCTAAGATAGTGACCTTAATGAGGTAGTCTCACTCTAATAGCATCAACACAATTTTGGCTAGTGGTCCAATATATGTGTGATGTGATGAGGTTCCTGTCCTTTTTGAGCACCTTATTCTTCTTTGTCTCTTCTTCTTTTCTTTCCTTTCCCAAGAACAACGTATTTATATACTCTGCACTCCGTATATCTTTATCTTTTGGGGCGATAACACATGAATTTTAAGTCTGACTTACCTAAAATATACTGTATCACAATAAATTAAATCGAGCTCAGTTGTGAGCCCTACACATGTGAACTTGAGGAAATTAAAATAAGTCAACAAGTGGATCTTATGTCAAATCGCCATTAAACCAAGCTAGTTACTCCATATAATTAAGCTTGGTCCAAAGAGGCCATGTAGAATTGAATATCCATGTTTATTTTGTGGAATGGAAGTATATGGAATATAGTTTTGTTCTCTTCACCTTGTTCATATACTATTAAGCTCATCTTAGTCTAAATTAAATTAGAATAGAGCATAATACAAAGGTTTTATCAGATCAGGCCATATATTTCCTTTTATTTTGGTTAATTACCATCATATCATACTTCGTTTATCTTAAACTTTTTTTTTTAAATATATAAAAGTTATGAATTTAGAAAAATACACATTTAGAAGAACCTGATCCCATTAGTTTTGTAAATTTGTTAATCTAGGGTGTTACAATATTATATTGATAAAAATCATACAACAACCATAAGAAAAGTCTAAATCTAAAAATACATACATAACAAAAAGAGGAAGAATCTTATATATTTATAAACTCTAAGAATCAAACAATTAATATAGAAAAACCACATTATAAAAATAACAAAAATGAAGCTTTCCACCATACCTATAAATTTATATACTTGATGAACCCCTACAAATTCACTCTTAGTACAGAAACTAAGGCTAGTCTGAGAGCAATGGAAGGTGAAGGGGGAGAGCATAGATTTGAGATATACAAGTATGAGTTTAGATTAATGCTTCTTTTTACTTTCTCCGTTTTTTTTTTGGACATGTTTTGGCTTTTGCACTGTTTACAAATCATGCTTTGACTAGTTCATGTGATTTATTGCTTCGATAAAATATAGTCACGTGGGATTTTATTAACATCCTCTTTTATAATTTTTACAATGTTGATAGTTAGAGACATTAATCGTTAAAATTATGCGTTAGTAAACATGATAAATGAAACGGATCAACTAATAAAAAAGGAGAAAGTTTACTTAACTACTTTTATAGGGAAAAAAAAAATGTCAACCATTCAATAGGATACAGCAACTGAACTACGGAGTATTACATTTTTTTTTTTTGACGGGAACTAAACTACATTATTTATTTATTTATTTATTTATTTTGACAATGAACTAAACTACATTATTGCACAAGGTTTGTTTGCTTGTTTGAATTATCTTTTATGTACTTTTTTTTTGGAACTCAAATCATCACTTAATTAAATTAAACCACATATTATTAAATTATAACATGAGTTTTATACATCACATCATGACGTCAAAACTAAACTATAAAGCTAACTAACGAATTGAAGCAAGACGCAATTACCACATTTTATATGCAAATTAAATATGACAAAGTAATTTATGAATCACAAATTTTTGTATGGTCAGTCAACAACCAATACAAAACTTGCATGATGAAATTAAGCCAAATTTTAGTCAAGATTAATTTGCCCTTGCCAACAAAATAGAATTGATTATGATACATTATTTTCAAACTTCCTACTATATCATCTTTATGTTGAATACCATTATTATATAATTCTTGGACCACCACCTGGATTTTATATATATTTTTTATTTTTTATTGAGATGTTATATTATCACTATTATATAAGATATGGACTAGCTTAGCTTAGCTTAGCTTAAGGCTATAGATGTGGAGCAAAATGCACTCTTCAGTTGGGCATTTTTTTATGCATGGACTATAGCAAATTAACAGCATGGAGCATTGTCACACTCACACTATCTAGATAGTATGATGCAGGGGCGGAACTAGGGTGGGTTCAAGTGGGTTCATTGAACCCACTGATTTTTTTGAAAAAAATTTAATTTTTTTTTTTTTTTAAAAAAAAAAAAAATCAAAATAGGTTTAAATAGAATATTTGTGTATTATATGGCAACAAGTAAAGTTGTAGCCCAGTGGTTATTTTTACCTCCCATCACACAAGAGTTTGTGGGTTCAAAACCCATAACTCACATTTTTTTTTTAATTTTGTTTCCTGAGCACTGAGCTTTCCTGCTTCCAGAGTTCGCTTTCCTCTTCCTCATTCCCCCAAATTGCAAAACCCTAACTTCTTCCTCCAATCCTCCTTCTCTTAATCTCTTCCCGTTCTTCCTCCTTCAGTCCTTCTCTTCCCGTTCTTCCTCCTTCTCTTCCCGGCGCAGCACGGCAGCAGAGTCAGCAGAACACGGCGGCAGCGGCAGGCCGGCAGCGCACCAGCCACTCACCCAGACCCAGCCTCACAGCCGTGTATGGTGTATCGGTGTATGTAGGGGTAAGTGAATTTGGGGATTTTTTTTTTTTTGCAAATGTAATTTACTTCTCAATTTGGGGATTTTTTTTTGCTAAATCATTGAATACTTGAAAATTGAAATTCATATGCTAAATTCAATTGCTAATATACATTACGATTTACGAATTGCCAATTTTTTGTAAATTGCTGAAGTTTGGTTATAATTATCTAATTTACTTCTCAAGTTCTCAATTTGGGGATTTTTTTGTATTTCGTATGCTATTTTCATATGCTATGCTATTTTCTGCCTTTCGTTTCTGCCAATTCATATGCTATTTTCTGTATTTCGTTTCTGCCTTCTAGTTTTCATAATTTCATTTGCTATTTCGTTTTATGCCGTCTAGATTTCGTTTACTAATTGAGTAATTGACTGTAATCTTTAATTACGATAGTTTTAATTAGCCTTCTAGATTTATCATTCATTCATTATTTCATTGATTTCATTCTGCATTTATCATGTGTGTGCAGCAGACTAGCAGCATATACCTATTATACCATGAGTTTAGAGTCATTTTGGAAACGTGCCGGGAAGTCACAAAAGTCTTCAACTTGTTCTTCACCTAGTTCAAGGGATCCTCCAATAGAAGAACATGTGTCTCCTAATGATGATGAGGTTCCTATTGCTGCAACAATTCCACCACCTGAGAACACTAATACTACTGTTGACTCCGATGATACTCGCATTTATGATGTTGATCTTCTTCCACATGACCCTGGAAAAAGAATTCCAGTTATGGAGTATCCTCCTAATGATCGAGATGCCGTAAGGAGAGGCTATATTACAAAGAAACGTTGTGATCCACGCACACATAATTTTCCTCAAAGAAAAGTTGGAGGTATGCGCCGTTTTAATGTTACTTGGTTTGATAAATATGAGTGGCTTGAATATAGTGTTGAGAAAGATGCGGCTTTTTGTTTTGTGTGCTATTTGTTCACTGATAAAGTTGATTATTCTTTGGCTGTTAATGATTCCTTTATTAAAGGGGGATTTAGAGGATGGAATAAGACTGGTAGATTTGATGTTCATGTGGGTGGTATTGGTAGTTTCCATAATCAGGCTAATGAGAAATATAGTATGTTTATCAACCCAAAGACATCAGTTGCTGAATCTCT
This sequence comes from Chenopodium quinoa, assembly GCF_001683475.1. Taxonomy (NCBI): domain Eukaryota; kingdom Viridiplantae; phylum Streptophyta; class Magnoliopsida; order Caryophyllales; family Amaranthaceae; genus Chenopodium; species Chenopodium quinoa. Next base: position 2,438,198 of record NW_018745080.1, on the reverse strand, counting down.
TTGCACTTATTCTAAGGAAGCTAAACTACAATACAAATCTCGCTTGACTTATTCATTGAAATGTATTAGATTTCTTTTAAATCAAGGTTTAGCTTGTCGTGGGCATAATGAAAGTGAAGAATCTTGGAATAGGGGTAATTTTCTTGCACTCTTAACATGGTTTTCAGAAAATAATAGTGAGGTAGCAAAGGTTGTTCTAGGTAATGCCCCGGGAAATAATCGAATGACTAGTCCTTTAATTCAAAAAGAACTTATTAATTGTTGTGCCAAAGAAACCACTAGACTTCTTATTGATGATATTGGGGATGACTATTTTGGAATACTGGCTGATGAATCTAGTGATGTATCTCAAAAGGAACAAATGGCCCTTTGCTTGCGTTATGTCAATAATAAAGGGAAGATAAATGAGAGGTTTCTTGGAATTGTACATGTTAAGGATACTACTGCTTTGTCACTAAAGAGTGCAATTGAGTCTTTGCTTATGGAATATTCATTGAGTTTGTCTAGAGTTCGTGGACAAGGTTATGACGGTGCTAGTAATATGAGGGGGGAGACAAATGGTCTCAAGACTTTGATCATGAATGAAACAAAACAAGCCTATTATATTCATTGTTTTGCTCACCAACTTCAATTAACCCTTGTTGCTGTTGCTAAGGATAATGATGATTGTATTTGTTTGTTTGATCAACTTGCTATTTTGTTGAATATTATTGGTGTTTCTTGTAAGCGAAGGGAAATGATAAGAGAAATACAATCTCAACATATTCTACAAGCATTAGAACTAGGAGAAATTGAAAGTGGGCAAGGTTTAAACCAAGAACATGGCTTAGGTAGGCCTGGTGATACTAGGTGGGGATCACATTACAAAACTGTTTCAAATGTTACCGCATTGTATGCTACTATTGTTAAAGTTCTTGAGAAGATTGGATCAAATAAGATTTATAAGGATGATCGCGTGAAGGCTATCACTGTCATGTCTACATTTGAATCATTTGAATTTGTATTTATGATACATTTGATGTCCGAAATATTTGGGATTACTGATAAATTGTGTCAAGCTCTGCAAAAGGGGGACCAAGATATTGTTAATGCCATGACATATGTTAAATTGACTAAGGAGGGATTACAACAAATGAGGGACCATGGGTGGGAAGACTTTTTACATCTTGTGGTTTGTTTTTGTGTTAAACATGATGTAGAAGTTCCTACTATGGATGATATGTATGTTCCTCGTGGAAGGTCAAGACGCTTCTTTGCCAAAGTTTCAAATCTTCATCGATTTCGGGTAGAAATGTTTATAAGTGTTATTGATTTACAACTCCAAGAGCTCAATAGTAGATTTGATGAAGAAAATATGGAGTTACTTATTTGTGTGTCATGCTTAAACCCGATCAATTCATTTGCGGCATTTGATATGCAAAAGTTGTTGAGACTTGCTGAGTTATATCCCAAAGAGTTTCCAACTAATGATATGACGATGACTGCACTTCGTCATGAGCTTCAATTTTATATTAATGATGTGCGCCAAGATGCAAGGTTTGGAGACTTGAAGGGTATTCATGAGCTTTCTATGATGCTTGTTGAAACAAATAAGCATACTACTTACAACTTAGTTTACTTGCTTATAAGACTAGCATTGATCCTTCCGGTTGCAACTGCAAGCGTGGAACGAGTGTTTTCCTCAATGACATACGTAAAAAATAAGTTGCGAAATAGTATGGGTGATCAACTATTGAATGATAATTTAGTCACTTTTCTTGAAAGAGATTTATTTTCAAGAGTTAGTGATGATGATGTATTGGAACGCTTCCAAAGTATGAAGACTCGAAGAATGCTTCTGTAGTCTTTTTTTTTTTTTTTTTTTTTTCATTTTTCGATGTGTAATCTATTTGTAATCCATAGTTTGAAATTATTTATGTACTGAATATTTAATTATTGTATTTTTATTCCTTTGTTAATTATGATTTCAAATTTCGGAAGTTTCGAACCCACACTTCGAAAATCCTGGTGACGCCACTGGTATGATGTGAGCTCTTAAGGGCCAACATAGAAGACATTCCATCTTGCTATGGCCTAGCTCCACCTCTTTGTGTACGTAGTCCCGATCCTACGAATATCAATGATTTGAATGTATAATTGAAACTCAAAAGATTAGAGGTTCAACGAGGATTGTCCTAAAATTATTATTAGCAAAGTAATTTATAACCAAACGCAACACCTATTGATCAGCTAAGAATCTAGGATGATATTATTAGTTTATTACTATATACAAGTATACAACATTACAACATGTCACATGCGAAGACAAAGATGTCATATAGCGAGATTTGTGAATGTCTATTATTTATTTTCGTATTCTCTTAATTAACTTAATTTGTTTGACCTCTTTTAATGAATATATGGATACAAATCATACAATTCCTAATTGGAAAAAGATTTTTTTTTTATTTTTTAATTAGTTTAAAATTTCCGATCTTGTTATTAATCCATTTTTACACAAATTTACATACGTGACACTTGAAAAATTTTAATTTCAAAAAAAGAAAAAAATAAATAAAATTCCTTAGTTCCTTTAAATTTTTAGATATATGCTTATATCGAGTCGAGTACCTTTTTATGTTGAGTTGCCATGTTTATAGTGAATCAGATAGATCCACAAATGAAGGCTATTATATCCACACTTTCAAACTAATTTTGATGAAATTTCTCAAAATTGCAGCGAAAGTCTGAAAAGTTCCATGAAGTCATATAAATTAGTCTTAACCATAACAAGTCTGTCAATGTGTGAATAATTAAAATCCTGAGAATGATTTAGATTTAATTATGTGGCTACTGTCAAATTACATAGAATTGGTAGTGAAGTGTTGTACACATTTCATCTCATGGTGTTTAGTTTTATCTGCACGGTGTTCAATAGAAAATTGCTTACTATGATTAGTATATTTTACATCCTGATAAGTAAAAGTTGTTTTTATCTAAAATAAATGTTTAATTAATTAGATTTTAGATATACTAATATGGCACAAATTAATGATACAATTGTTATGGACACACAATTTGCATATTCTCCTTCTATGCTATGTTGAAGTTTATAACCTCTATAGGAAAAGTAATCATAGCACACCATTAGCAACGTTTAAGCTAATACTTTACAACTAAAAACCGATCCAAAATCAACAAATTAAGGTCCTACCAATAATCATAAAGTCAAAGCCAGCATCTAAAGTGCTAAGAGTCCTAGCAATGATCATAAAGTCAAAGCCAGCATCTAAAATAAATATCATTGCAATCTACATGTCCATGTAACAAGTTCCTCTAAGTATGCTCTTTGTTAACTTCAATATTTATCATATATTTCTATAATTTGCTTACGTAAATTATACGGATTATTATGGTTCACTTGCAAAAGCATAATATAAACAAATGTAACAATAAAAATAACAACTTTGAAACTTATAAATAGATCTTATTTGTATATTACAAACTTCCACAAAGGATAGTTACATAGGCTTCAAAATGATTAATACTACTTAATCTAAGCATCTAAATAAGCTTACAATTACAATTGCAAAAGGAATTACCCACAACATTCCCGCGCAAATCAGACACGCAAATGCAATCCTCGAAACCGTCTTTAGCAACAACCAGATTCATCAGAACTGACCACTTCATTTGTTGTATTTTTAGTCTCCTCTACAAGCCGATTTTCTTCAGCCCTCCTAGCATCAACAGCAGCTTGCAATTGCTGCATCCTCCTACTTGTATCTACAATTTCTTCTTCAACTTGTCGCTTTATAGCATGCATCTCATCCAGTCCTCTTTCTAATCCTTCTCTACGAGTTACAAGATTCCTAAGACGCCGTCGCAAATAATCCAACTGATACCAGCGAGGAGTATTCCTAACAGGGTCTGATGAAGATGAAGACGACCCATTGTTACTTGCCATATTTGAATTACTAGAGAATAATCGATAACAGAACAAATTCAGAACAAAAATAGAAGCAAAAAAAAAACCTACAGAATATGAAAAGCTAACAATGATAAAGAATAAGGGAACTTTCATTTATAAACAAACCAATAAAAGCAACAATCTTTTATATTTCTTCAAAGTTTATAATACATTCCATTTTTAAATTAATGTACCATTTTTAGTATGATCACGTACCTTTTTCCAAATAATTTTAAAAATGATTATGATTAATTCAACGAGCCACAACAATCCAAATTCAACAACTTTATATCATACTATTCCCAATAAATAAATTTCTACAACAATAAACGATAACTAAAATATACATAAATCCAGTTAACCTATAAACTACATCAATCTCAAATACTATTATAATTCGAATTCAAAATAACTACTTCGATACGACACAACTATTTTTGGCTACAAACCGTTCAATAACCCATTAAATAAACAATCAACAATCAAATTGAGAGCAATTACATTAATTCATTAATAAAACAATCTATATTACCATTACAACATCAAATTAATCTGCATATTAGCAACGACTAATTACACATTAATCACCGGGACTAAATCGCCAACTTGAGGGACCGCGCACCTCGCGCCAACAACTAGTATTAATATAATTACTACAATGAATTGGAAAAAGAAATTTTTTCTATAATACTCGTTTATTATTACTATAGGAGGTACAACTACATGTTTTATAGCTTTTACAAGTATAATATTTGCAAGAATTTATTATTATTTGTTGTGAAACATTAAACAATAAAAATATAATGTTGTAAAAGTGGTTAACTTCTTACTTTTAATTTCAAAGGTGATAAACTCAAGAACAATTGGAGAAAATGACTTAGCCCTTGCATTGATTATAACGACAATATAAATACACAATACAAAAGGAAACCTAACTTGCCTAAAACTCCTAACACGATAAACCTGACATAATATATTAGAAGTCTAATCCCAACGATGATGATTAAAAAAAATAATCAAAGAAATTTGAAGCCCTAATCTCACAAATTTGTTGAATAGAAAATGAAGCGGAAGAACAAACTAGGATCAAAAAATTCTCTAGGAAAAATAGAGAGGCTCTGATACCATGATAAACTCAAGAACAATAGGAGAAAATGGCTTAAGCCTTGTATTGATATTCACAACAATATATATATAGTACAATACAAAGGAGACCCGACTTGCCTAAAACTCCTAAAAGATATACATACTGTAAATACATATTAACATAAAACCAACCAACTTATATTAAAAGGTTAAGCATTCAATGCTTGACATTAACACTATTTTTTATAATAGAGAGGTTGACATGAAATCAGAGAGTGCTATGTGTCACCTAAATTTTCTACAAACGACTTTTAATATATTACTCTGTAGTATAGATTAGTTTGTAGGAAAAATGGAGTAGTATATTAATTAGATTTAACATACTTTAAGGAAAATGTTGTACATAGCCCTTAGGGCTACATATAAGTATTAAATACACACTAGAAAATTGTATAAATTTAGAAAATCATAAAAATATAAACACTAATTACACTGATTTATGCGTGTTTTTGTCATGAATTTCTAAATGTATACTACCCTAATTTTAATTATTGTACTATTGGAAAATCTAACAAAATAATAAAATCAAAATTATCAACAAAACATTTATTGATAAAAATTAATGGTATAATTATGCAAAATAAAGTTTGTGATAAATTTTTTGTATTTATACAGTATTCACTAGAAATTGGCTAACAAAAAATAAAAATCTAAATTAATACCAAATAAAAAATTATATTAAGTTCTAAGAACTACATATATTATTAACCTTAAAAAAATATTGTGCAGGAATTCAGTTTTACACTTTTGCTGTATACATATAATCCCATAATATAATTTACATGGACAACAAAAAAAATCATAAATCCATCAATCCATTAATAAGCAACTTAGTGGAGAACCAAGCAATAATTATGATAGCCAAAATTCAAAAAGGACCCACTCATCACCAATCCACTATCACTACCCACCACCTACATTAACACGAGCCTAATTAACTTACCACCTTTCCCAGTAAAAAAATTATACGGGTATATTTGTATATATATACCCGTATAAATTATCACCTTCTAATTTTATTTGTTTAGTGATAGAGTATATAAATCAATTATTAATTTCAACTACTATTTTTTTTGGTTGAGTTGGTCTAACAAGCACATCAAAACAGTACATGACTTCATAAGAATTAAGCAAAGATGGAATATTAAGAGCGTTATGTTTTTGCTTGTAGATTATTCCATTTAAAATAAGAAGTAATATATACTATATATATACTTTGTACAAGTATGATTTGAAACATAATGAATCGAAAATCAAATCAAAGGGGGTTTTGTTATACAAGTATGTAATCTGAAACGCTAGATGATCGTTTATTTGAACATAAGATGTGGATCGAAGTTCTATTTTCTAGTAGATACATGCAGCTAGCTAGTGATTTTCTACTCTATTTGAACTTTTTATGTCATAGGTATGATTTTCAATACACATAATTTTCATTTATTTGAACAAAAAAAAAAACTAATTAGAACTCACAATGCCTTTTTTTTTTTTTTTTTTCTAGAATTAATTTATTTCTCATAAAAATTATTTCGAATAGAACGAGTACTTTTTTTGAAGGTAAGTTGTATTGTCCTATCGATTCAGAACCTCTAACAAGATAACTTCATCAAAATTAGTGGACTAGACACTTTTAGAGTGAGATATATGAATATTTGTTGCATGTTCAACAGTAAAACTCGAAAGAAAACCAAGATGAAAGGAGAGAAAAAAGGGCGAGTAAAGCCCGTTGTTCGGATAAATATCCATATTTTTTTATAGACTATAATATCAATGTTGTGCGTTGCTTATTATACATAGGAGTATTTCTATACCTACGGTTTAGAAAGGAGTTAGAGGGTTTGGTGGATCACACATGTACTCGCCAGTTATGCTGGGTGTGGTTTGGGTTCTTTTTTAGAACTCGTCAAATTTTCGTTGATTACAGAGTATTTGACTCACTTGCCATTATTATTAGTGAGATTGCCTAGCCATTACAAATCAAAATCTGCTTTGATTGACCATTGATTATTTATTCTCAGCTCTTTGCCAAGCCTATTTAAACTAACCTAGCTAGTCCTTATTCAAACTGAAACACACAGCTAGAAATAGAATATAGTGGTTCAACTCTACGCCCCAACAATTCTCAATTTCATTTTTGTCGTCACATCCAGCTAAGTTTTATTTTATTTTATTATTATACTCCGTATAAAGTATTATTGTATTTAATAACAACATCAACTCAGAGTACATGTTTCTAATAATCAAAGATATGAGATACGGAGTAAAAGACTTACCAATTAAGCCAAGCGTTACTTATTCCGTAGAACTTCGTAGCATATACTACCAGTAATACCGATAGTTATACTACGGAGTAGTACTTTAAAAAAAAAAAAATTTCTATCCCTCCAACAGTCTAAACCCACGTGATCTAAAAGACTAAAACCTCTTTTTGCTTTTATATTTTTCTTCCCTCTTATTCTCTTAACACACCTGCTAGTAAGTCTTCTATAAAATCTAACTTATTTGCCTCTTATTTTCTTAGACCTTATTACTCTTACCATTATTCTCTCTCTTATTAGTTTCCTTACCATGAAGCAAACTTCACCCAACTCTTTCTCTCTACTAATCATACTCATAGTAATCATACTATCATTCACATCTTGTGATAACATCACCGCCGTCGAATTCATCCAATCATCATCATCATCATCAAACACATACTTCCCAAGTGGCATAACCTCCACCACCACTACAACCAACAAAAATCATGTGAATAACATCAAGAATAAAAGCTCGGCCGCCTCGAGGAGCCACCTCAAGGCGGAAGCTCCACCACCGTCTACGGACATCCTAAAGGCGGCGATGAAGCCGGAAACGGTGGCGTGGATAAAAACTGTTAGGAGAATAATCCATCAAAATCCTGAATTGGCCTTTGAAGAACATAATACAAGTGCTTTTATTAGAGCTGAATTAGATGAACTTAAGATCTCTTACAAGTTTCCTTTAGCTAAGACTGGTATTCGTGCTTGGCTAGGCACTGGTGGGCCCCCTTTTGTTGCGCTTCGTGCTGATATGGATGCTTTACCAATACAGGTTAGTTGGTTAATTAGTTTTTCACAATCCTTAATTAATTCTTCGTTCACCGATGATTACTCGTTGATTTTATCGTAATGTTATCTGTAAGTCTGACCAATTATAACATGACATCTAAAATTATTTAAGACAGGATAATGGTTAATGACGTCATAAATATTTTAACGGGGTCCTCCTTATGTGTCACTTTCCTAAAAATAGAAAGTGACATGATAGATACTTAATATGGTCCTAACTTGTTCTTATCTTAGTTTATATTTTTTCAACATACCAGAATACTGCAAATGTGTACTTTTATGATAGTTTGTGCATAAACCTCGTAGGGATTTAGTATGGTAGTGTGTCACAAATACATGCAAAAAGTCATACTCGATCATTTATAATGTTAAATTAATTTTAGCATGAGAAATATTGCTTCTCTTTCACTTGCAATATTTTCTTTAGAACTCTTACCTTCTTGTTGGCAGATAATTAAGAAACATAAAGAAAAAAAAATAAATGGTTATTAAATAACCATGCATTACCATTGAAAATTAAAGGTGTTTCCAAATATAGGGAAAAATAACTAATGGTAATAAATATTGCAGGCTAAATTTTAAATGGCTTAGGTTGTTTTAGGAAAACTATAAATTGAGCATTTCCTTCATTTGTATGTAATAATTTCAAGAGAACATCTGAGAGAAGAAAAATAACTCAGAGAAAAGAGGGGTTGTGTTTTTGCACTTTGGTATAAATAGACATTTTGTTTATGTGATTTATTTCTTCCTCAAATTTGATTAAATAGAAAATTTGCATTATTTTCTTAACAATTGGTATCAAGAGCTTGGTTGACAATTAGTCCACATTACAATAAAAATAAAAACGATCCTAAAAGAAAAAGTCAAATTTGAGTGGGAGAAATGGCTGCAGACAAAGGAGAAGTTAAACTTGAAAAATTCGATGGTAAAGATTTTGGATTTTGAAAAATGCAGATTGAAGATTATTTATACCAGAAAAAACTCTATCAACCTCTGGAAGAGAAAAAGCCAGATGGCATGCAAGAAGCAGAATGGAAGCTTTTAGATAGACAAGCACTCGGAGTTATTCGATTGACGTTATCACGCAATGTGGCGTTTAACATTGCAAAGGAAACCACAACGACAGGTCTCATGAAAGCTCTCTCTAATATGTATGAGAAGCCATCAGCCTCCAATAAAGTTCATTTGATGAGGCGGTTGTTTAGTTTGAGGATGTCGGAAGGTGGATCGGTAGCTCAACACCTTAATGAACTCAATTCTGTCACAACCCAATTGAGTTCTGTTGAAATCAAATTTGATGATGAAGTATTAGCGTTAATACTTTTATCTTCCCTGCCAGATAGTTGGAATGCTACAGTCACAGCTGTGAGAATCTCATCGGGAAATAACAAGTTGAAGTTTGATGACGTTCGTGATCTGGTTCTTAGTGAGGAGATTCGACGAAGAGAATCAGGTGAATCTTCATCCTCTTCAGTATTGCATACAGAGTCAAGAGGAAGAAATTTAATCAGAAGGAATGAACGCGGAAGATCAAACTATCGAGGACAATCCAGAGATAGGAGGTCAAAATCCAGGAATCCAAATAATTTCCAAAACTCAAAGACTGTGGAGTGTTGGAATTATGGAAAGATTGGGCACTATAAAAATCAGTGCAAGGGAACACCAAAAGGCAAAGAAGTGAAGGCAGAGGCAAATGTCACTTCTACCGGAGAAGGTGATGATGCGTTGATATGCTCATTGGAGAGCAAAGAAGAGTCTTGGGTATTAGACTCTGGAGCATCGTTCCATGCTACTTCTAATAAAAACTTTTTTGGGAAGTATGTCCATAGAAACCTTGGACAGGTATACCTTGGTGATGACCAACCTTGTGATATTGTTGGTCAAGGTAATGTCAAAATTAAGTTAAATGGGTCAGCTTGGGAGCTGAAGGATGTCAAACATGTTCCCGACCTAAGAAAGAACTTGATCTCAGTTGGGCAGTTGGCTCGTGAAGGTTACACTATAATCTTTCAAGGTGATAATTGGAAGATTTCAAAGGGAGCAATGATAGTTGCTCATGGTAAAAAGAATGGTACTCTCTATTTGACAGATGGAGCGTGTTATTCGATTGCAGTTGCAACAGAGAATGAAAATTCCAAGTTATGGCACCAAAGACTTGGTCACATGAGTGAGAAAGGAATGAAGATCATGCATTCAATTGGAAAACTCCTAGTCTAAAATTTGTGAATTTAGACATGTGTGAAGAATGCATACTTGGAAAGCAGAAGAGGGTAAGCTTTCAGACATATGGAAGAACTCCAATGAAAGAAAAATTGGAGCTTGTTCATTCTGATGTATGGGGACCAACAACCACCCATTCTATAGGTGGAAAACAGTACTTTGTGACTTTTATTGATGATCACTCTAGGAAAGTATGGGTTTACTTTCTAAAATACAAGTCCGAAGTGTTTGAAGTTTTCAGGATATGGAAAGCTAGGGTTGAAAATGAAACAGGTCTGAAGATCAAAAGATTCAGGTCCGACAATGGCGGAGAATATGAGGACACCAAATTCAAGAACTTTTGCTACGAGCATGGTATTAAGATGGAAAGAACTGTGCCAGGTACGCCTCAGCATAATGGCATAGCTGAGCGGATGAACCGAACATTGACAAAAAGAGCCAGAAGCATTCGTATACAGTCAGGTCTACCAAAATAATTCTGGGCAGAAGCAGTCAATACAGCAGCTTACTTGATCAATCGAGGACCATCAACCCCATTGGAGTACAAATTACCAGAGGAGGTATGGAGCGGCAAAGAGATCAAATTGTCGCACTTAAAGGTATTTGGTTTTGTAGCTTATGTGCACATTCGTGATCAAGGCAGAAATAAGCTTGATCCTAAATCAAAAGTTTGCACTTTTATCGGTTATGGCAAAGATGAGTTCGGATACTGCATTTGGGATGATGAAAGCAAAAATATTATTCGTTCAAGAGATGTAATTTTCAATGAGAGAGTCATGTACAAAGATAGACATAAAATTGAGAGTTATGAAACAAATAAAAAAGAATCTACATTCATTGATGAAGATTATGTCCCAGACAGTACGATGCAAGAGTACACTATCATAAGTACTCCGCAACAAGAAGAACAGACTGTACAGGGCAGTACATCGCAATCAAATGACATACAACAACCTTCTTGTCCAACTCCTACACTAAGAAGGAGTACTCGACCACATGTGCCTAATAGAAAATATATGAATTATTTGTTATTAACTGATGATGGGGAACCAAAAGATTATTATGAAGCATCCCAGACCAGAGATGCTAGCAAGTGGGGGCTTGCAATGAAAGATGAAATGCAATCCCTGATTTCAAACCAGACATGGGAACTAATTGAGTTACCCATAGGTAAGAAGGCCCTTCATAACAAATGGATATATCGAGCAAAAAAGGAGCACGATAATTCCAAGAGGTATAAGGCTCGACTAGTTGTCAAAGGTTTTCAACAGAGGGAGTTGATTATAATGAGATATTCGCTCCTGTTGTGAAACTCAATACCATTAGAACAGTGTTGAGTATTGTTGCAATTGAAGATCTTTATCTCGAGCAGTTAGATGTGAAGACTGCATTTCTTCATGGAGATCTTGATGAAGAAATATACATGCACCAGCCAGAAGGTTTTATAAAAAGTGGGAAAGAGCAGATGGTATGCAAACTTAAGAAAAGTTTATACGGGCTAAAACAAGCCCCAAGACAATGGTACAAAAAGTTTAATAACTTCATGCACAAGGAAGATTTCCAGAAGTGCAACGCTGACCACTGTTGCTACTTCAAGAGATATCAATCCAGTTATATCATCCTATTACTTTATGTTGATGATATGTTAATAGCAGGTTCTGATATGAATGATATTATAAAGTTGAAGCATCAATTGTCAAAGGAATTTGACATGAAGGACTTGGGTCCAGCAAAGAAGATTTTAGGAATGCAAATCACAAGAGATAAGCAGAGAGGCACTTTGCAGTTATCACAATCAGAGTACATCAAACGTGTTCCTCAGAGATTTAATATGGGTGATGCTAAGCCTGTTAGTACACCGTTGGCGAGTCATTTTCGTCTATCAAAGGATCAGTCCCCTCAGACAGATGAAGATAAAGAATATATGGCCAAGGTTCCTTATGCCTCGGCTATTGGAAGTTTGATGTATGCAATGGTTTGTACAAGACCAGATATTGGACATGCAGTGGGAGTTGTAAGCAGGTTTATGTCCAATCCAGGAAAAGTCCATTGGGAAGCTGTTAAATGGATTTTGAGGTATTTACGAGGTACAATTAATAAGTGTTTGTACTTTGGTAAAGGTGAATTGAAAATACAAGGTTACGTTGGTGCAGACTTTGGCGGTGAAGTCGATAATAGAAAGAGCACAACGGGTTATGTATTTACAGTTGGAAATACAGCCGTAAGTTGGATGTCCCAACTACAAAAGATTGTTGCTTTATCCACTACAGAAGCTGAGTATGTGGCAGTGACCGAAGCTAGTAAAGAGATGATATGGCTTCAAGGTTTGTTAGATGAGCTGGGGTTCAAACAAGTGAATAATATTTTGTATAGCGATAGTCAGAGTATTATACATTTAGCAAAGAATTCGGCGTTTTACTCAAGAACAAAGCACATCGGTATTCGTTATCACTTTATCAGGTCTCTTCTAGAAGATGAAGTGTTAACTCTTAAAAAGATTCTTGGCAGTAAGAATCCAGCAGACATGTTAACGAAAACAGTGACGATTGACAAGTTGAAATTGTGCTCAACATCAATTGGTCTTAAAAATGACAGAAGACTAGTTGAGGTTCTACTCCTTGGTGTGAAGACAGATTGAAATCAGTCTTCAAGTGGGAGATTGTTGGCAGATAATTAAGAAACATAAAGAAAAAAAATAAATGGTTATTAAATAACCATGCATTACCATTGAAAATTAAAGGTGTTTCCAAATATAGGAAAAAATAACTAATGGTAATAAATATTGCAGGCTAAATTTTAAATGGCTTAGGTTGTTTTAGGAAAACTATAAATTGAGCATTTCCTTCATTTGTATGTAATAATTTCAAGAGAAAATCTGAGAGAAGAAAAATAACTCAGAGAAAAGAGGGGTTGTGTTTTTGCACTTTGGTATAAATAGACATTTTGTTTATGTAATTTATTTCTCCCTCAAATTTGATTAAATAGAAAATTTGCATTATTTTCTTAACACTTCTTGCCTCTGATCTATGTGTAGAAAATGTAATTTAGTTTCTTAGTTAAATTAAGAAAAATTATTATACTTCATTTCTTAGTTTCTAAGGAGTTTTATTATGTAAACATCATTATAGAATTTAATCATTAGCTATTGATTTTGAACCTATAATGGCTATAAACAAATGGCTAACCTTAGTTCATAAAATTCCCCCCCTTTTCTCCCAGATATTATATGACACGAGCAAATTACATCAGTGGCTCTGATTTACTATTCTTTGGGTCCCATTCAATCAAAATTTAAGTAAAAAAGTACTGGAAATATACCAGAAAAAGTTGCATTAGGGTGACCCATTAAGCCTCAAACCAAACAGGAATTAACTCCAATTTAGCACTTGATGAATTGGAAATTCTATTCCCTCCAGTTTCTGTTTTCCTATTTTGGAGATCTAAAATATTGCTCTACACTTTATTCATTAAACTTTATAAATTACCCTTAAATTTTTCACTTGTCTTGTACTTTTTTCCATTTTCTCTCTCCAACTTTTGTCTATAATTATAGTTTTCACTTTTTTTTTTAATGTATTCCACTTTTTCCTCTTATTTCTTAAATGCCGTGAAATAACACAAACATAAACTACAAATTAGGACGGAGGGAGTAGTTCTTTGATGCATTAAACTCGATCGATATGACCAATTCCTATACAAACTGTCAAAATCTGTGACAAAGTAAAAAAAAAAAAAAAATTAAATAAAAAATAAAAAAATACGACGGTTATTTTTAAATCTTTCTTACAAAATAAGGAGTAATAATTTAATTATTGTTTTTATCGAGGAAAAATGATTAATTAAAAACGAAATGGATCGGAGATGATACTATTTTATGACCGTACCTCTTTCTTGTTTCGGATGAAGGTCTTAATTAAAAGAACCTTACATACACTTCTAGTAACTAACATAATCTAACTTTAAAACTTAGGGGTCCATGAAACATTAGTTTATATAAAAATCAGTGATCTGTTATGTGTTTTATTAAATTAAAATCAAAGAATAATATAAAGTGGGATGACCATAGATGTTTAATGAAACAAGTTTTCTGTTTATAATTATAAGATATTAGCGTTGTTGTTGACTTACTATCTAATGATTAAGTTGGGTAATAGCATCTTCAATGTTTGTCATCTATTTGACGGTAAAATTATCATTTTAAGTTGCTTTTTGCTTAGAAAATGTTAAAATGTTACTTACACTAGCTTAGTACACTTTGTAAAAGTAGAATTACAATTGGTTTTGTGAATTTTTTATTTATTTTTTATTTTTTATTTTTTATGTGAGTATATAGTTATGAATTAAAAAACCTTTCACCACCTCCTTCCATTCTTAGAAAATCCTCCTATAGGTATATTCAGCGTATTATGCAATATTATCTTTAATTTGATCATTAAAAAATTGAACTTTGCATAAGAGAGATGAACAATGAGTGTATAAGAAATTTATATTGAACCAAATCAAACAAAATTCAAAATGATATCCGTAGTATTTCTAGTGATAACATAGAAATTACCAATAATGATTGAATTGAAGTTTCAAACTTTAATTTAACCAAGTTAAATAACAGCGGAGTATACAAACTCGATAGTGTCGAACTACATCCTAAACCCTAAGCTAATGGAGTATACAAAATCATTGTTATTGAACTAATCCTTATGAACTTAAAAGTTATAAGAAATTATTAGTGCTACATTGATTTGATTTTGAATTACCTCTTAATTAATGTATTAGCCATAAAATTTATATTTCAACACTTAATTAGACTTGAATAAGGTATTATTTTATTCACCTTATTTTCACTTATATTTTGAAAAATATAAGCTCTAATAGAATTAATTAGTTCATAAGAAGTAATTCCAAATCAGAGAGTTCATATAATTACCAAATAAAGTTTAATTTACAGCTAAAATTAGATCTAATATGTTAAGATAAGTAATAATCAAGAAGTTCTCGTCAAAAAAAAAATAATAAAAAAATAAAAAAATCCAATGTACATTAACTCAAAACTAGTACAGCTAGTATCAGTATGTGATCATTTATACATTTTAAAAAACAAAACTTATTTGTGTCATTTATTAACGGAAAAATGA
Source organism: Chenopodium quinoa (assembly GCF_001683475.1). NCBI lineage: Eukaryota > Viridiplantae > Streptophyta > Magnoliopsida > Caryophyllales > Amaranthaceae > Chenopodium > Chenopodium quinoa. Next base: position 2,422,662 of record NW_018745080.1, on the reverse strand, counting down.
TACATACTATCTTTAAAAAGATGCATATACACAAACTTAAAGTGGCAACATTTAGCATATAATAACTCATATATTAATGACATCGATCGACGCATGATTTGTCATACACTACGTACTATAAGCTGATAAGTACAAATTAGGATACATATTTAATGTGCATCGTCATAGCTACTATATTATGATCATAGCAAGTCAGATAAGATAGGTTTAGGGAAAAAAAAAAGTTATGATAAGGGTTATTCAAGTTGAATTACAACTATTGTCAAAAAAAAAAAAAAAAGGTTGAATTACAACTAAAGTAAACTTTAGATAAGTTCGGATAAGTGATAATAAGGCGTAATTGAACACATCCTAAATTTACTAGCATATTAGTCCTCTATGTGATGTTAGGTTAATATTATGTTGGTGTGTCGCAAGTAGACTCATTAACGTGTTTTATGCTACATAATGTCTTTTTGAAGTTATATATAACTCTGACCATATCTTATTACTAAATATTACCAATTTAGCCATCTTTAGGCTAATATTGATGTATGTTAACATAATATACATTTCATAGATATTAATAATATTTCATGTTGCATATTAAAGCTAAATGTTGCTATGAAACATAGAAGATAAATTTAGAATATAGTATGTATATTTAGAAATTGTAGGGATAAATTTACAAACGATTATCCTATAAGTAGAAAGTACCAGAAAAAGTAAAATTCTATAGCCAGTGGAAGAAGTCCCGAATAGGAAACAACTAATTTATATTTAAATCATCACATGGGCATGACCATGATGTTTTGTCTCCTTTTATGAATCAAACAATTAAGCGATCGGACTTTGCTATGGAAAATATTGAGATGTTAGAATTCTTTAAAAAAGGTATTGATCTTTACAACTCATTTTTGTCTATTTTGAATTTTGTGGTTCGTAATCGTGGTCGCGTCAATTTTAAAAAATGTGACAACAATTAATGAATAAAGTAGCTGGTGCATGTTATGGGCATGCATATGCGGAGTGTATGAATGAGCTTGTGTAAAATTAGGAATATGTGTTGAGTTCATTATTCTGTTATCAAATGCACCATTACTTAATCTATACACGTGTGTATATGATTTTATATATCCGTTCACTTTTTATAGACATAAAAATAGTTTTTATTTATTTGTGAGATATATGTGCATTAACGGAATCAAAGACAAATTTAAAGTCATGCAAAACTTAAATACAATTTTCAATAGGCCAGGAGTTAGACATTTTAGCTTAGGCTTCCATATACATCTTAATTATATATTCTGAAATGAGAATAAGTGAATTATTTGGGGATCGGATGTGTCATAATTTTGTGAGAATGTGGCCATTTAGATTGGGTAGGTTAAAGGATTCCTCAAAGCAATAGTTTGATGTGATAAGTGATATTACTGATATATATTCAATGCTTTTAATAAAGTTTAACATTCAAATTGTTATTATTAATTTGATAATGTGGTAATGAACGATAAACAAAACTTGGAACAAGTCTTAGCACTAATAATTTTGTTGTAGACACCTCACTTCATTATATGACTGCAGGAAGCTGTTGAATGGGAGTATAAGAGCAAAAACGATGGCATAATGCACGCTTGTGGCCATGATGCTCATGTTGCCATGGTTCTTGGCGCGGCCAAAATACTTAAATCTCGCGAACATCTTCTCAAGGTAGTTTATGCTCTAGTCGTTTTTATGTTATTTTGCATTTATTATTCTATAATGGCCAAAAAAAATTGTCACGTCATAATATAGGAAGATTACATTCTTTCTGCATGATTGTACGTGTTATGTCTTTGCTTATGATCGAATGTGACAATTAATTGTGGACCGAAGTAGTAATATGTACACGTCTTTGGTTATGATCGAATGTGACAATTAATTGTGGAACGAAGTAGTAATATGTACATTTAAATTCATTCCTGGAGTCCTTACCAAGTTCAGCCTAATACATACTTGTCCAGTCTAAATCAATGTCACTTTGATTTGCTGTAATGCATGAAAATGTGCTGGGGCTAGAAATTCTTCTTTCATTCATTGCTCAAATAAGTTCCAAATTTTTAAGCATGTGCAATGGATATACGTACGAAGTATTTATTTGTTTGGCTTTTGAGCTCATTAAAAGCCATCAATAGAGAAATAATTGGGAAACCATAGATCTCATTAGAGTAATTTGGTTGATGTTAACAAAAGTTAACATTCAATGTTTGGGAGAATGATACATAACTAGTTGGTAGCCTATAACATCACCTTTTTTTTTCTTTCTCCATTTGTCTTAACTTCTAAATGTTCTTATTCTTTTACTCACACTAACATGGTTGTGGTATATGCCATGCAAATATATGTTACGACATTAAATGTAAGACAAGCATTACTTTCAAATCACGGTATATCCAACAAAAACTAAATCACAGTTTTAATTGGAGGCCGGGTGATAATGAGTTGAGACAATTTCGTGTACCACGAGTTCCAACCCATATGAAATGTTTCAAGTTATGATATTAATAATAGAAAGTGATGCAAACCTAGTGTTGATGTGATGACGTTTTCCAACCAAAGAAAAAGATGACCATCTAAGTGGTCCTATAATTCCTATTGATGTGATTCAACTTGCACCTTATAATAAAATCAACAACATTCCAAAAATTCCAACTAATATGAATGCAACACTCACAATCATATATGGACAACCTTGAATATACATTGATTATGTTGGTTTCATACTAAAGGAAATAAATTATTATTTGCTATGTATTTCTGTTTTAATCTACATCATGGGAAATGAATTGGACATTGAATTTTGCTCTTATCTTGTTCCACATATATATACATGCATTAGTACTTCATTCCTATTTGTGGTTCATTTCTGGTTTCTCACGGCTATTGAAAATGACTACTTCTTGTGGATATATGACACTAGTTTCTAATTTTATGTCGATACGTCTCTTATCCAATCCCCCCCTCAAATATAGTAGTATAATATTACAACAGTCACATGTTATTGTCTGATTGTAATTATATCCGTAAAATGATACATGCATGTATTATGAATTACAGTGTAAAAAAAAAAAAAAAAAAGGCTATGGTTTGTTCTGTTCATCTTAGTTTGCTTATCAGCACTGATCTAACCTTACCTGAACATGTCTCTTGGAGGATCAAACTAAAAATTCCATTTGCCTTTTATGCAATTGTTATGGTTTTCTTAGGCTAAGTGATGAGGTACAGGTCTAAAGTTGTTGGCGAAAATAAAATAAACTTATCATACGACTAGATTAAGGATGAAGAATCATATTCTATATGTTTTGGGGTTTCAAATGAATGGCATATTGACATGTATTATTCTCTAAAATATTATTTATGGTAAAATATTTTGCTTAATTGAGGTACAATGTATGTTTATACACACTTTTATCCATTAATTAAAAGATCATTTGTATATGTTGTTTGGATTGTTTGAAACAGCCAATTTATATGTTACAAATAATATGGTTTGTTATTGTCTTTCAGAGTCAGTGATGCTTACTTGATTGTTATTTGTACAAAAAAGATTACGACTTATAAGAGAATCTTTTGATTAAATATATGGCCTCATGATAGTCATGAACAAATAGTGGCCAAAACTCAAGGTTCAGTCTAGAAAAAAAAAATTAATCTTTTGTTTGAAGCTGTTTTTTGTTGACACGTAAAAAGGTTAAGAGGGCAGGAAATACAGTTGCTGATTAAGTAGATTAGTGAAGTGCCTCAATTGGCCTCGATAGTACTCCCTAATTTTTATTCTAGCTCGAGTTTACAAAGTTTTGTTACTTTGACGGAGCTTTATTTAAATTAATAGAATCGGTTTAATTTTCCCCTCCAATTTTAAATTAAAATGAACTACCCTCGATTGAGAGATACAGATGTCAGTGATCTGAGTTGTTTAACAATTCATCAAATAGGCTGATATGCTTTTATTTACTGTATTTTACTTAAATATCACTTTCTTTAACAGAAAAGTTGTGTTTTTTTTAAGTGATTAGAATATTGTTTTTGTTGGAAAGTTTGCGTCAGAGATAATAAAATCATAAAAGTTTACAACTTTTTGGAAATTCATTAAATTATTACTTACGATAAGGTTATATTATCAGTCCGAGTTAAATTAACATGTCTTGATGCAGTTTAGTTTTGGTTTTTGGCATATGATAACACTCCCTATATTCTCAAATAATAGGCGACATTTCATCAACTGTAATTCTAACATTAAAACTCATAAGTTGTTAACCTACATCTGAAGTTGAATACAAGACTTTGTTTGCAACTCTTTGGGACTACTTTCATTTCCAATTAGTTGTAAACTTGTGTGATTGAACCTCATTACAAACTTTATCGTTCATAGTTGTAGTTTCAATTGATTTTGATCATAATATTTTGGCTTGAGTACATAATTCTTCCTCCATTCCTTACAATTAATGTTAAGAGTTGAACTTTTGAGCTTTGTATTTAAATTGGCTTAGTATGGAATTGATAGAATGCAAATAATTTTACATTCGACGTTACAGGTTATCTACTGCTAATTTTTGATGTCACCTTAACATACAGGGAACGGTAATCCTCCTATTTCAGCCAGCAGAGGAGAAAGGGAACGGAGCGAAACAGATGATAGCAGAAGGCGCCTTAGAAGATGTTGAAGCCATCTTTGGAGTTCATGTTTCCCATAATTATCCTTCAGGAACCATTTTTTCAAGAAGTGGTCCATTGCTGGCTGGTTGTGGCTTTTTTCGGGCTGTGATCAGTGCTAACCGTAGTTCCGGTGGTGGCCATCAGCTTCACCGTTCTGACACTATCTTGGCTGCTTCAGCTGCAGTAATCAGCCTGCAAGGCATTGTTTCCCGCGAAGCAAATCCTTTAGATTCTCAGGTTATTCAATTTTCGCTTCTCAAATAGAACATTATTTTTGGTAATTTTAGACGATCTCATAGTATGTCATGAATCTATCAGGTTGTCTCAGTAACTTGGGTTGATGGTGGAAACCAATTTAGTTTTGTGCCTGAAGATATAGTCATTGCTGGCACTTTCCGCGCTTTCTCTGATATGCATAAGCTCCTACGCAGAATAGAAGAGGTACATTCTATTCACCTTTAATCGCGATAGTAATGAATGTTCTCTTGACAATTTAATTGACATTACTCTGTATGTTACTTGTAGGTGATTAAGGAGCAAGTGAAAGTGTATAGATGCTCAGCGACATTGGACTTCTTCGAGAAAGAATATACTATCTACCCTCCAACAGTGAATGACAATCGTATGCACGAACATGTAAAGAAGGTGGCCATAGATTTACTTGGACCGGAGAAATTTGGAATTGCGCCTCCAATAATGGGAGCAGAGGATTTCTCATTCTTCTCTAAAGAAATCCCTGCTGCATTTTACTACATTGGTATAAGGAACGAGGAATTAGGATCAACACACACAGTACATTCACCTCGTTTCTTCCTCGATGAAGATATGCTCCCTATAGGTGCTGCAACACATGCCTCCATTGCTGAAAGATACTTGAATGAAAATTAATGATGCAGATTGCAGACTATCTGTTTTCCCCAAAATATTTTAGTACATATTGAGATCTTAGAAGCTAGATTAAATCTCAATCTTTTTTTAACGTAACCCTTTTTTAGGTAATTTTTTTGTCTCCAAAGTTTCCCTTCTTAGTTGGAGGTATTCTGGTACAAAGTTTACCTTTGGAAATGTAGGGTTATGTTTAGTAGCCATCATTTATAAGTGTATTTTGTCATTATATTTCTTTTAAATGCATGAAATATATTATGACTGCTGTATTATCATGTTTGATGTTAGGTAGCAAATTATGCCATAATAGTACTCCGTAATTCATTCTAAGGAGCACTTATATACAAGTAACAAAACCATAGTCGTGGGATATTAAGGGGTCGAGGGGGATCACTATTGAAACCAGGAGCCGGGTGCGTGCATAGAGTTAGCGCAACCAACTTGCCATCCTGCAACAGTCACAAGCATAACTACACTTGTTTCTGTTGTTTGAGAATTGACAAAGTTTAGCCAAAATGCCTACTAGAACCTTTAACTATTATTGCCATAAGACATCTACAAATAGTGGGAAGGGGCTGATGCAAGCCCCTGCAGTCCAATGTTAGTAATGTAATGTGTAGAGACTCTCCTGAACTTTTATCTAATTTCCCGAATATGCTTACCGAGGACCCTGTAAGCCTGATAAAAACTAGCTACATAACACTCAACCAAGAACAATGGAGAATAAATCTCGGAACATACCCCTGCCCTACCCCTCTTAAATGCGATTTTCACTGCCCATCTCCAATGATACGGTCCATGGTGAGCTACAAAGGGACTCATCTCTTCTCTCCACATAAACATCTTGCAGCTTGTAAGGCAAAATATGTAAGAATGATGTCAGCACCAGCCCGACGCAGACACAAAAGCGATTCTAGCATGACCTTCTCCTCATCAATCATCTTGAGAACCCCACCTGCCTTTATCATGGAGTACTCACCAGAAACCTAGCACCAGGAAGGAGAAAAAAAATTAATTAATTTGACTAGAAAAGGCAGAATACTCCATCAAGCTTCAGCAGAGTAGTTCAATTGTCGTGATATTATTGAAGCGGAGAATTTTAAATTTTGATTCAAAAACCCAAGAGTGCTTTGGTTTATTGCCAGGATTTAGATTTAAATAGGCTAAGCTAAGGCTTTGTTTTCTAACCTCCAAGTCTCAAACATGTAAGTTTCAAGAATTGCTTCAGATAAGTTTCAACAAAAACTCATATGGCTACCTAAGCTAAATTCAAAAGTAAAATAAGTTCAGGTAAGTTCCAACTAGTTCAAAAAAGCTAATTTTAGGTGATGCCTAGTCCCTCTTTCCCTGATAACAAATGCTAGTGTCCCACTTGTCAAATTTTTAATAACATTATATTTTTTAACCCACCTATTTTCTAGCCTTAATCGCAAGTTAAAAAAAGGGCATATGAAGTCCTATGTACCTGATATGCTGCAATAGGCAGAGCGGAGTTATCCCGAAGAAGCCTGATTATATCCAAGTACGGAAGTCCAGGTTTTACCTATAAGCCAAATCCAAGAAATCATTTGATATCATTGAGCAAACACCAGAAATCATTGATATCTAGCTTACTAAGAAACTAACCAGTAGGATATCAGCTCCTTCTGACTCATCTTCTTGAGTTTCAATTAAAGCCTCTCTATAATTCGCTGGATTCATTTGATAGCTTTTAATTCCATCCGACAAGATCAGAAGAGACAAAAATTCAGGCATGATTTTTAAAATGCAAACCCAAGTTTACAAAAAGAGAAAATCCAAAAGTATACATACGTTTTCTTGTCCCCAAAGCGTGGATTAGAGTCAAGAGCTTCTCGGAATGGACCATAGAATGAACTTGCATACCTAAGTAAAAAGAATAGTCATCAGTACTAAATGATATTCATTCTTATCAAAAAAATGTCAGAGCTTGGAAGCCAGCCGAAACCAATTATGAGCAAATCACTGGTTTTTGCAAACGACAATGTTAAGAAAGAAAATCTGCTTATGAACATACATTCAACTTTCTGCAAGTGACAAGAAAAAACATACTTCTATCAGGTAAGTAAATTACTTTGCTGTATAGGACATGATCGAAACATGAGAAAATCCTTCTGCATCAAGTGCTGCACGAATTGCACCTACACGACCATCCATCATATCACTAGGACTGACAACATCTGCTCCTGCACGGGCCTATACAATAGGATTATCCCACAATGTTAAAAAGAACGAGCGAGATACAGAATAATTTTTATTTTTTTTAAAAAAAAGGAACTCTCCTGGTAGAAGCCATGGCAGAAAATACTGAAAATTGTCAAATGATTATAACAAACCCAATTTAATCTTTAGGGAATATTAATAATAATCATTAAAACCTAACACATTTAATACCTGCTTATCCGTGTAATTTTCGATGATCAATCACTTATCACAAGCTGACATTAAGAACAAACCTAGAGTTTTATTGACTCATTAGTAAAAAAGGAAGGCAGACACAAAGTGGAACTCCTCAAACAGTCAAACCTCAGTATAGTGGAGCAATTTTCAGCAACTCAGTTATTGATTGAAAGTTTTAACATTTCCTAAAGATGAGGTTAGGGCGAAATTTTAACAGCTTAGACTAAAATTCATGAGAACCATTATACTCAAACTTTCAAAAGATGTAAGTTAAAATCAGCATTACCTGGGCAACAGCCTGTTTGCATAATTGGTGCACTGTCTCATCATTCATAATTACACCTGCAAAGCATTAGATACGATACAATTACTTAATCTAACAATAGACTGCCACACAAATTTTAATATTTAGCAAATACAAACATCCAGAATTATCATACTTAGCCTCACATACCATCTTCTCTAACAATACCATCATGCCCATCTGAAGAATATGGATCTAAGGCAACATCCGTGTAAATTACCTGCCAAAATTATATTGTTGTCAAAGAAAAATAATGGAGGCACCTAAATGTATAACCGATAGATAGTATCTGTACTACACTTACAAGATCAGGAAATTTGTCCTTCAGCATTCGTATGGTCCGGGGCACTAAACCGTTTTCATTGTATGCCTCGTTGCCTGTGGGTGACTATAAATATATATATGGTACTTCGTCATTGTTTGCAGGGGATGATTGACATAAGAAGGAAGGAAGTCACAGTGATGCAAAACAAGTAAATTACCTTCAAAGCATCAGGGACTTTTGGAAAGAGCACAATGCTGTTAACACCGACATCACGGGCTTTTGCTACCTGTGGACAATGCAAGCATATTGTGAAGGACTCTTGTAGGGCACTGACGCTATGAACTGACAAGTCTACAGGTCTAGTTTGATTATGGAACTGGTAGGTATTTCACAGGATTCCAACAAGCTCAAACATTCAAAACCCTTGTGATTTGTGACCTGATGAAGTATAAAGCAATCAGATCAAAAATCTATATCTAAATTATTTTAAAATTTCTAGAGAAGATAAACTGCATGTTTGGAATATCTATACTATACATGAGAGAATATCTATACTATACACAAGGGAATAATTATGAAAAGTTTTCAATGTTGATCCCCTTAATCACCAGAAAATGTCAACAGATAGCTTGGAAGGTCTTCCGAGATTCATTTTCTTCCAACTTAGATAGTTCTCGTCCTTGATTGGAATTGGCTTTTCCCAAAATTTTATAGGCGCCTATATAAGCCATATAGCATTAAAAAGGCAACTTATGCATCAATATAACTCAACGACTCATAAAAAAATCACAGTCAACAAAGCACCCATGTTCTTGCTTAAGACCTTTTTTTTGGGGGGGGTGAATTGGTTGTGAAGAGGGAGCCTCTGAACCAGCATATATAAAAAGAGTAGAGAATAATTCATTCCTGTGTTTGGGGGATTCCACAAGGCCAACGAGACTTGGTCGAGTACATTGGGTACAGATTCATTGTAAGGAAGGGGGAAAATTAATGTTCATGTAAGATAAACTAGCCCTCCTTTTGAGAAGAAAAAAGCCATTAATTAACTGCTTCTTTTAACCCCATAAACGACCAAAACTGGATGAAGTCCCCCCTGCCCTATTGGGAAGGTAAGGGTCTCTGAAACCAGCAACCACTACAATCAGACTACCAAATTATAGCGGTTCGTTTCTATGTTAGCATACCACCACCTCTGGCTTAAATTTCAAGAAAAATACCAACTGTCTGGCTTCATATCCCACAGCTACAGAAAAAACTAAGTATAAAAGCTGCTATGAATAAGATCTAGTGAGCTTCAAATGTAGATAGGCTCATCCCTAGCAGCTGCTAACAGAACGAGAGACTCATTCAAATTTTTTTATCCCACAAATGAGCAGCAACTCAGATTGACTCACACATCATCAAATTACATGATACTCTGGAACAAAATTAAAAAGCAGATGGTCATCAACACCTCAATAGTCTCACTAAATTATCATGATCATAGTTCATGGATGGAAGGTTTTGCAGATCAATCCATTGACCTTACATAATCAATATTGAGGCAACGAATTGCATATCATTGATCATTCCACAATGATGCCCAAGAAATAATCAAGCTCCAGCCAATTTGTCTAAAACATAGCCCTAAAATGCATCATTATGATGTATAATACTTGAAGCATATCATATTGTAGATAAGAGTTTTAGGTCAAGATTCACATTTGAACTCATATATGTTCAGCAGAAGAATGACATATGTTAGTTGAGACAAGGGTCAACAATGTAGACACGATAAAAGAGCAGTTACAACGCATATGTCCAGCAGCAGTGTGCTACAGATATGAAACAGAATGCAGTTTTCAAAGATAATCTACCTTAATTAAGTCAACACAATAAATATCTTCAGCAAATTAAGATTAGTTACCTCTTCTATAAGGCCATGCCTCCATCCAAGTCTATAACATCCAGGCATTGCTCCAATAGGCGTGTCCTCTTCTCCTGAAAGTCAAAATAATATACCCATATGAGAATCCAAGTTAAAAGAGGATAAATGTTTGAAAAGTAGGAATTATCTAGCCACATGTACTAACCCTCATGAATAAACAATGGATAAACCAGATTGGCAGGGGATAATTGTGTCTCTTGAAATGCTGATCTAAATGCAGCTGATCTCCTATTACGACGAGGACGCCGACCTAGTGACTGGTGTACAAAGGGAAGAGTTAATCAAAGCCATCTCATTGCAATAAGAAATAGAATACTAAATACATAATATATAAACCATATAAGTAAACAGCAATTTGAATATAATAAAGAATTCTAAAGCAAGTAATTAGTACACATTGACACAATCGCTAAACTAAACTACAATACAAGGACGATTACTCATCCTCAATGATCACACTGTTGTATCAAATTAATACAAACCAAACCAATTAGAGCATATTCTATCTCAACAGGAAACAAAAGATGGTGGCCTAAAGTCATCATTTTTCAGGACAATACAGTGGTCAAAGCCAATTAGAGACAGCTAAGGCTCAGATGAGATCGCCGCATTACAGCTAAGGCTCAGATGAGATCGCCGCATTGCCATGGCTTAGTTATGAAGTAGAGCCAACCTCTTTGCTGCATACCTCAACTTTTCCGCAATGCACATGGATAAATAATACAGATCACCTATCTTTCTAATTATAATGCTATTGCTATGAATAGCTGCAAGTCTGCAACAACACCCTACAAATTTCCCATCAAATAACATGATCACCAGCAAGACAATTAAAGAAAGAAATCGCAAAAATTTCCTTTTTGAAAAGTTACACAACTACTTTAACATCAATCGATTTCTAGATTATCTATCTCTCTCCTCATCACACGAGTCCCTATTAAAAAACCGAGCATCCCTTAAATTGCGATAATTAAAGAACGGAAGAAGTAATAAGAAAACTCACAAGGGGAGAGATAGAAGGTGTGCCAGAAGGTGCTTTAGGAGTGGAAGGAACAGGAGGAGCAGAAGGCGCATTCCCAGCAACAACAGCAGCTTCACATTCTTCAATACTCAAACCTGTTTTCTGCTCAGTCAAATTCTCTCTCTTCTCGCTCGCCTTCACCACTAATGACGAAGGGAATTTCCGGACAGAATTCCCAAAATCAGAAACTCGGGTTTTCGTAAAATTAAACCCAAAATTTGAACAAAACCCCAAATTTCTCTGAGAATTATTAAAACCCTTGATTGATCCAGCATTACAGGGGATGTTATTGTTCACAAATGTCGATGCCATCAAATCAAATCTTTCGTCCAACCCCTTTACAACAAAATAAGAGATTAATGCAATTAAGGGTTTTAGAAATGGGATTTTCAGCTACAGTTCACATAAATGAAGAACAATTCGAATGAAAAATGGTGAAAAAAATTGGAAATTTAACGCTTAAATACAGTGAAGAGGAGAGAGAAAATACCAGAGAATAAAAGGATTAGAAGCTGAGCGTTGGTGAAAGAGGAGAGAGAATGGAAATGGGGTCAATTATTATTGTTATCTGGAAAATCAGATGATGATTGAAGATCGTCGAATAGGAGAAGAGAGCAATGGTGAATCGGAGATAATTGACTTCTGGATTATGTTAGATTGGAACACCTTGTTTCCCTTTTACAGTTTTACTACAAGCTGATTTGGATCCAGCACGACTATTTTTTGACTCGTTTTAAGTTACGGAATCAGGTCAGATCTAACTCGTGTTTTTGGCTCAAACTTATTACGGAGTGCTTTAATTAAGAGGAACGAAGTTAGACTTAATTGTTGAGCGGTAAATTGGACAAAGCCAAATGATTATAACAAATTGGTTTAGGGAATTGAACAAAAGAATAATTTGAACCCATGATCTCACATTCATTGATGTTAGTATTTAACCACCACTTCAATGACACATTTTATTATAACAATAAAGTTATATTAAAAAGAATTATTTGTGTTTATAAATTCTAAAATGATTATAGAAGAAATAAATTTTAGTTTGTTGGAATTATACAAGTGTATCAAATTTTTTGATAAGCAAGTGCAAATTATATTGAAATATTACTATACCATGTTATTTTAATGTTATTATACTTGAATAAACTTATAATTAGAAAAATTTAACAACAACGAACCGACCTTTACCCTTTCTCCTAAAATGGACCAACCTTTAAATCTTTCCAAAATAAACACAAGTTTGTATTTTTTCTCCCATATTAAACCAAAATGACTTGTGACCAGAACAATCGGTCACTTTTATATTTTCCTTTAATTACCTTTTTTAAATTAACAAAATAAAATTAAAAAAAAAAAAAAAAAAAAAAAAAAACTCAGACGCCCACTCACAGCTTGCCCCTCCTCCCCCCACCATGAAACCACTACAACTTCTCCCATATCTCCTCTTTCTCCTCCTCCTTCTTCTTCCCTCCCAATCTATCTCCTCTCCGCCCACCTCCAACCACCGTCTGCATCATCGGAAGCGAAATCTCCGGCGCATCAGTCTCCCATTTCCTCCGCTATTACTCGCCGGAACCCTCCCCAATCGCCGCTATACAGGTCTTCGAGAAAAACTCCGTTGTCGGAGATCGTATAGCTACTATCACCAATCACCATTGCTAACAATACCTTCGATGCTGGTGCTTCAATTCTCCACCCAAAGAATTTCCATGCCTCGAAATTAACTGAGCAGTTGAAGAAGAAGGTTTCTGAAGATGATGATTGCGAGTCTTTAGGCATTTGGGATGGGGAGGGGTGGTGGTTTCCGGCACCAGGAAATCGAGTTGGGTGCCGGGGCTAGCAGTGGTGGGGAAGGATGTTTTTTTTTATTTTTTTTATTATCAGAATTTTATAAATGAAATAAATAATTTATTAAAATTATCAATTTTTTTTTTAAAAAAATAACCAACGAGGAGACGACATGTGGATTGCAACCTGATATAACAGGTCAACTTACCTTCTTGGTTTAATATGGGAGAAAAAATATAAATTTGTGTTTATTTTGAAAAGATTTAAAGGTTGATTCATTTTAGAAAATGAAACAAAGTTAGTTTGTTGTTGTTAAAATTTCCTAATTATTATTAGGATCTTGCTAACGGATGTCCTTAGACGTTAGATAATCATTTAAAATATTTTCTGAAGTAAAATTAGTTTGGGAATATATGACAAAATTACGCATCACTGTAATTAATGTTCATTTTAATTTAATATTTCTACTTTTAGTTAACTTATTTGGATACATTCGTTTGCTTTTCCATTATTGCTATCATTCCCTAATCTAACACCACTCACAATAAAAAAAAAAAATAAAAAAAAAAATACACACACAAAAATAAGCTCTATATTATTTTACTATATTTGAAACCGGTACATACTTTTATTGTCAACACACAAACAACATGCAAACCATTACACAAGTTTAAAGCATTGGATCATACTAGCAAATTTCATGCTCCCACATTACAAGTTTACAACTCTTGTTTCTGGTTGCCAGAAGTAATTTTAGGAGTCTCATTGTCACCTCCTTCAACATTAACCGTTCTAGGCCCCTTAATTTTGTCAGGTGACAACTTCGCCAAATTTATAGTCAAAACTCCATTCTCAAGCTTAGCCTTCACACTATCCATGTCAACATTTTCCGGTACTCGGAACTTCCGCCAAAACTTACCATAACACCTCTCAGTACGATGCCAATGATCGCCTTTCTTCTCTTCCTCCCTCTTCCTCTCCCCGCTTACTCGTAACACCCGGTTTTCCTCCACTTCTATTTTTATATCTTCCTTATTTAGCCCCGGAACGTCCATGGCTATAACATGGCCTTCTGGGGTCTCCTTCCAGTCGACCCTAGCAGGGGAAGACATGATAGGATCCAAGTCCCTATCAAGGGCCGAGAAGGGTATTTCCTCTAGGATCCGGAAAGGATCTGGTATCCTTTCCGGCCATAGCTCTGATAATAAACTAGGGGGTCGGTCTGCCCATGGTAATATGGTTGCCGACCCCTGTAATGGGTGTAACATAAGGACTAATGCAAGGGATAACACTAAACATTCTAGTGCTCTCATTTTTGCCAAATCAACAATTTAACGTGTTTGGTGTTACGAACTAAAACGTAGTAAATAATGTTGTGTGGGACGTGTGGTTATTTGTTTTGGTTGGCTCTGATCGATTAACTTTTTGCAATGAGTTTGCTAGTGAAATGTTGTGTATTTATAGTTGTACGAAAGTGTTGTAAAGAGAAGTCTTGAAAGTTCGGTAATTACTAAAGAATGATATCTAAAGGAAATGATGAGAGAATTCTAGTAATGTAGTGGGTTATGTGGAAAACCGTAGAATGTGTTCTTCTTCTAGAATTTTCAAAATTTTGGAGCAGATCCATGAAGCAATTAAGTGAGCCCATTATGTATACATTTTGAGCCCAATACTCATATACTTTAAGCCCATTTCTGTCAACATTTTTGTAATCTTGCAACCGGCATATTCTTAGATGAGATGCATCCTTGTACATCTAAGCTGGCTAAACCACTCATCAAATACTCCCTTTTATACACCAAACACACATATATACTATGTATTACTGGAGTACTGGTATATATTACTTCATCTCCTTCCTTCAATCTTCTTCCTATTATTTCTTTCCTTATTTCTTAATTAAGCATAATTACCCATGCAAACATTGTCATGTTATGAATAATTGCAATATAATTCGTATGTCTGTAATTTTAACATAATCACCCATGCAAGCATTGTCATGCTCTTGTCACCCCGTCATGTTAACAGATCAGAGCAAGGTGAATCATGATTCGTCATAAGTTTAGAGTACTTAATTTTCATTTCATTATGAAAAAAAAATTCCTACTTTATGTAAAAATGAAATGATAAGTTGCATCAACTGAGTAGAAATAGAGTAAATATGTTGGAACAGCATCCAAAATATAGTGGATATGAGTACACTAAATAGTACTTCATACTTCATAAAAATTGATCGATTGAGTAAATAGTTTATGTATTATAAAATATAGTGGATATGAGTACACTAAATAGTTTATGTATTATGAAGATTGAGTAATAGGAAGAGTATGAAAATGATCCAACTAATTACGTTTTATAAATGATGATTTATTTAATGACATTATGTTGTTTTTTCTAAATTATACGTACTATATGTGAAGTTTGAATATAATAGTTTGACTGGTACTTATGGGAAGAGGGTGGAGTGCTCCGTGATAAAGTTAATGAAGCAAGTTGTACTTTATTATTAAATTTATTTTTTTTAATCTATGCGTTAATTACATGCTTATGGAGTATTGATTCATCCTCTTGCCTAACAATGTTTGCTCATGAATTTTGTCAAAGGATACAAAATTCATTTACCTTTTAATTTAAGCTACTACTTCAACTCGTTTGTCAATTTGAATTTCATTTCCGCTAGGGTTATCAAATGACATGGCCTAAAATAGAACACCAACAAGCCAAAAGTCTACCAAAAAGTCAATTGTCTCACACTCTCGCATTCTCACCATTGATGAATGATTGATAAACGTTTGATGAAGTTATTCTTGAGTTTTTATCACCTATTAACAATAAATACTCATAATAATACCTAAATGACACCAACATGCATTAAAGCTCAGTTATTTTATAATTATAGTATTAGTTTGAAGACTTTAATATGATCACATGCATATGATACCATTAGGAAAAGTGTAACAATCATTTAACCGAAACCAATTAATAATTCTTGGACTACTTGAGCTATGTAGGTTTATCAAATGAAAAAAATAACTACATAGTGAAGTTCTAATTAATAAAAGACAATAATTAATCCTAGTATAGTATGGTCCCTCCATGAACAAGACACATTTTGGATTGTCCTAATCCTTAATTTTGTAATTGTAATCTTTTGGTTTGATTCATGGGTCAATTCCTAATCTTGATCAATTATTATCCAATCCCTAGTTACTAACTCTAACTAATACTTCATATAATCTTGGCCAAATATATTTAATAAATCGTGCACTCAACTTGTGCACAAACGTATAGTCGAAGCAATAATGTCAGTAATAATATGAAAAAAAAAATAAAAATAAATGAGTTTATATACGAAGTACTTATAATTATAATATATAGTTTGATTTTGATTTTGATTTGTACGTGTAAAATTGAAGTTGAAATGAATGTAAATATATATGTCTGAAAATAGTATGGTAGAGGGAGGTATACCATGTGCATGGTACGCCCGGAAGTACATTACATATATATAAAGAACATTGGGACAAATTTAATGTTCTTTTATTTATATGTAATGTTCTTTTTTTTATATGTAATGTAATGTTTATTTCACCCATTCATTTTCTCTCTCTTTAATACTCTCTCTCCTCTCCCTCTAACTTCTTCTTCCATTTTATTTCTTGATTTTTATAGTTTTTATGCGCTTAATTCATCACTCACAAACACATTTATACTAGATTTTACACTTCAAAATCCGAATTTCACAACCAAATTTTTGGATTTTTCATGATTTGAGAATTTTGGGTATTTTTTTTATTTTGGCTAAAAAACTTGCAATTGAGTGTTCAACTTGCTTGATTTCTACTATTAATTCACTTTATAAGGGTTTTCTACTCATTTGAGGTATGACTTCTCTTTCTTTGTTCATCTTTGTTCTACTTATGAATATGAAACCCTAGGTTGTGCTTCAATAGTGAATTCTCTCTTTGCTTGTTATTTTTACATATATTTTGTGTTTTGTGATAATGTTTGTTGTTCATATAAAGCTTTATTATCATGAAATTACTTGATTGTTTGAATTTTTGGCACTATCATTGTTGTTCATCATTTTCTTCCATGAGTTTGGGTAGTAGCATTTTTCCATTATTTATATGTAACGTTCATTTTCAGAAAGATAATGTTCTTTTATATTTATATGTAATGTTATTTTATTTTTAAGTTATGTTCTTTTATTGTATGTAATGTTCTGTATTTTGTATGTAACGTTCTTTTTGATGTACTCTATGTTCGTTTGTAATGTATAATAAATTATTATAACTACGTTTTTTTAATTTATAAGTAATATTGTTTTATTTATATATAATGTTCTTTTATTTATAGGCAATGTTCTTTTATTTATATATAATATTCTTCTATTTATAGGTAATGTTCTTTTATTTATAGGGCGATGTTCTTCCGGGTGTACCATACGCATGGTACACCCGGATGTACAAAAGAATTATTGTCGGCTGATTTACGTCATTCAAGTAATATTTGGGTAATTTATACGTCCGCAGCTTTTGGCAGAAATGCATGTGATATTGATAAATGTTAACTTCACTTCTTGTATATATATATGCTGCATTTACATAGATTTGACATTGCACACATTTAATTTATTTACTTGACTGATACAAAATCTTAAATTGGATTGGAGTATGTAGCAACTGTAATTGTTTAGTGATTTCAGGTTTGATTGTTGATTTGTTGTCTAGGGTATGAATATGTTGTACGTATATTCAGATAACTGAGGACATGATCAATAACTTCAATTGATCGTGTATCAAGGTATGTGATCAATCATTCGGTCAACATTGTTAGTAAATAAGCAAATTAAACGAAAAAACTTATCTTAATATTGTGTAGACCAAATTGACAATTGCTGCGTCGTGGCGAACTACTAATCTAAAAAACGATTCCGCACTACCTCCCGGTGCAGTAGACAAGCAACAAGCGGTCGCCCTCCAGGATAATCACGCTGCCGGAGTTCATGTGCACTCACAAACGAGACTGAAACTTAGAATACTTGCCCAAAATCAAAGGAGTATTTTCTTAAAGTGAAAGAGGATTTCTGATTTTGTGTGTCTATTCAAAATTGGGAATGCTAAATATGTATATATATATATATATATATATATATATCAATCGATGGAAGGATATGGCAACAACCTATAAAAAGGAAAACGACCAGCATTTTAAGAGGAGTAACTTTCTCTTAATGAGATAATTAAGGGGTTACGCCAATGGTTATTGATGAACGTAACTCCCAAATTAATAACGAGCGTAACTCAAACGAATAGACCATGAATATTGTAATAGATACAATATTCCAATAATAATAAACCGTCAAAGAATAACGGGTGCCAAAAGATAAGATGCCCATAACCCACTTACCGCTACTCAAACAAGTAGTGCAAAACTACTCCAAAGAATTAACGACACAAAGCTTTGACAATTATCAAAGTGGGACTCTCTCTTTCATTTTTTCTCACCTTTCTTTGTGTTTCACTCAAGAACTTCCAACAAATATTATTACTATTAGAACATGACAAATCAATCCTTTAGTGAATTGGTACGTATTGGAGGGAATTCCCAAGACCTTAGTATCAAGGGCAATTCTATGTTTTCAAGTCGTCACCAAAAACATTGATCCAAATCAAGATGACCTATATATATATCATGTATGCATGACATGGCCGAGCATAGCGATACTCCTATAAGAAACATCAATATTTTTATTGAAGGAGATAAATTACTTATTGTTAATATTTTCAGGGAGGCCCAAGCGCCAACTTAACTTATGTCAAATAATAATCACCTTATAGACAAGCAATTGTTAGCTAGGGGATCAGACATGGCCTGGGGCATTCTCATAAAGACTGATTATTGTCATGTTTTCTAACTTACACAATTATGTTACAAAGTTAGTTAGATCATCATATAAGTCAAGTCTATCAAGATATTGATGATCCATTTATATAGCAAATTTTTTTTATTTAATTTCTTTCTTCAAACAAAAACTAGGGTTTAGTCTATTTGTGATATAAGACTACCCTAATTAACCTTTGTGTATCTTAGTTTTTTCAAAAGCATGCATGCATGATAAGAATAACGCTTCCTTCGTTATTTAATACTGCAACACTTTTCTAAAATGAAAATATCACAATACTTATAACACATTATTATTATATTGGAAAAAATTTCGTGGTAAAAAATGTACTATTACCTTATTTAGAGCTCATGGCCACTTAATACTCCTAACAATCACTCAACCCCATATTAAGTGTGTTATATTATGTGAGACTCAAATTTTTTAATTATATATAGTGAAAAAGTGTGTATTACAAGTATTAAAAAACGGAGAAAGTATTAACTTACATGCTTAAAGAACTAATACATATTTCCTCTGTTTTTTTTTTATATAGTTGCAACACTTCTCTTTTCATGCTTGCCGATGCATGATTTTAATCGTTAATATCTTTAATTACCAATCTGTAAGAATTATAAACACTTGATATTAAAATAGTATAAATCGAGACGAATCTAACAAAATTTCACATGACTATATTTTTGCATAGCTATAAATCATCAAAATTAGTCAAAGTGAAACACATGAATAGTCTAAAAGTCAAACTGTTGCAACTATTAAAAAACGGAGGAAATAATTTATTGTAGCATTTTTTATATATATACAAAATGGAAGTATTAACTACATTTTTTTTTTTTTTTTTATGTACTACGTAAATGTTACTTTGTATGAAATTTCTTTATCCAACATACTTTGTTAAAAATAGACACCCTGAAAGGAGACAGACAGATTAACCGTAGTGGTGTCGAAAAATGATCGATCAAGGTCACATAGTTTTCAAAATATTGAGTGGGTCCCTTTTTTTTTTTTTTTTTTTACCGATCTTTACTCATTTCATGTCTCCTTCACAGTTGCTAGCTAAATTGCAAATTGTTCGATTCCCTGAATATTTCATTTTTTTACGTGGTCCCAAATAATCTTTCTTTCTATAAAGCCCCTAATTTCGAGTGTTATTATTCTGCCTCTCAACGTGTGAACCTTGTCTCAAGTACATTTTTTATTCTTGTTTTTATAGAACCAAATTAATTATTTTTTTTTTTAAATTTTTTTTTTTTTTAATAATTGTGTGTAGTTTGTTGTAATTAATTTAATTATCTTTAACTTAATAAAATGCTCGTACTACCCTTTCCTAAAAAAAAAGAAATTAATTTAATTATCTAATTTTTAAAAGGTATCTTTAACTAACATGAAGGTACTTCCCGGCTTGATACCTTATATAGAGTATTTATCATTTTTACATTTAAAAATTTCATAGTTCACACCCTTGTTAAAGTGTTGAGTGTTTGCGAGACACGCGATTGAGTACAGAAACTAAGACTAAATGAAGAATCGAAGTAACATATATAACACACAAAACCAATTAATGTTCCGTGTTTTATGTTTGCGTGTGATGGACGGAGTAGATGATATGCATGTAGTTCTAGGCTTCTAGCTAGATACGACTTATAGCTAGCTTGCTAGTGGACATGATACGATAAACTTTGCAAGTGATACACTAGTAACGTTCACTACGTACTTATTTTCCACCTTGTAGATTAACAATCAAATTAGTACTTTACAACTCGAGCAACCATCTCCTCTCCCTTGAAAAAACAGTAGAAAAGTCTTATGTTGGAGTAAGAATGAAAAAGAAGATAAGAATTTTCTTATTCATGTGACACGCCAAATCTAAGTGGACCCTTGCAATTGAAAATTGTGTTCAAGAGAAGTAAGTGAAAACAACACATCGCTAAAAATAAAAGATAAAACATTCTAAATCTCAAAAAGATCTATGGTTCATTTACATCACAAAAAAGAAAAGAAAAGAGAGAGAGAGAGAGAGAGAGAGAGTTATACTAGACATTCAATTTATCAAAATAAATAAAATAGAGACATTCAACCTAAACAATAAAAAAAATATGGAGTATTACAAATGACTAGGAATGTTAGGCCGGTTAGAGATAGGTCACAATGCAAAAATAATATTCATACCATCATGCAATTTAGATTATATTATATATTTGGGTGCACCATGTAAAAACTGTTGTTTGCGTTCTTTCAACTTATACGCAGTGTTCTATTTAATCTTCTACTTAAATTTAATTTGTGTTCTATCTACTTATTCGCAATGTTTTATTTATTACTTATATATACTCCCTTTGTTTCTATTTAAGTACTCCATTTTAACTAGACTCGTATATGCCGATGTAGAATTTTGACTAATAATATCTTTAATTATTAATAAAGTATAAATTATAACAATTAAATATTAATAAATTATTAATTGAGAGGATTCCAACAAATACCCACAAAAACTATATTTTGTTTATGGAGTAAAGTAAAATACAAAGTACTAATGTTTGACTAAAGTTGCAATTGGAGTACTGAAGTTTCAAAAGTTGCAATTAAGGTACTCAAACCTTGGTTGCAGGTAAAAATTTTGGTGGTGACCTACATCAACAAATTAACTCATTTGTTTTGCTTTAAAAAAAATAAAATAAAAATAAATGCTGAGTTGTTGCCTCAAAAAAGAAAAAGTCATCATTTCCTATTGACAATGGCACAATTAATTATTAATAATTTAAAATTCAAAACCACCACCACCCCAGCCCCAGCCACCTCCCCGCACCACCATCGGCCCAGGCTGGCCGCCAGCACCGCTGCGCCCAAACCGCAGCTCCCCGTGCCAGTCGCCGCCCCTCCCCTACCCTCTTTAGTCACCTCTTAACCACCACACTGTTACCGAAATCAAGGCATATAGGAAGGGGAAAGGGGTCGAATCAAGGCGTGGGAAGGGAAAAAATACACCACCGCAATCGCTGTAAAATTCTCCTTCATCCTCCCCTTCCTACTCCTCCTCCTCCCCCCCCCCCCCCCCACCACCACCACCACCACCACCACCCTACCCAGAATTTCTCATCGGAAGAGGACTATTATACACATGATAACATGGAGAAGCGGACCTTCTAAGAATCCGAAAAAGAAATGGTGTACCTCAATATTATCGACACAGATAAGGATGAATTGATAACTCCGTATAATTGATGAGGATGAGTAGAGAAACTTTAGCAAGCATAATCATGAGAAACGCTAGGAGAAAAAGAAGATTAGAATTCGAAATCTAAGGTAGTTAGGGTTATGCATATGAGGATTGAGGAGTGAGCGTACGACGGTTGGTGCATTCAAGGGGAGGGATATGGCGATCAGAGCAGCAAGGCGCGGCGCTCTGAGGGGCCGGCAGGCGGTCGGGGTGGTAGGAGTGGGCTGCTGTGATAGGTGGTTAGGCTGATGGGGTGGTTTTTTTTTTTTTTTTTTTTTTTTTATCAATATGTAGAAAATCACTAAACATTAGTACCTTCTATTTATTGTGTCAGCAATTTAATTTTCCTTTTTTTCGTCAAATGGTAACCTGTTGTAGTGGGTGAATTTTGGTTTGAGTACCTTGTTTGCAACTTTTAAAACTTGAGTACCTTGTTTGCAACTTTAGGCAAACATTAGTACCTTGTTTTTGTATTTACTCTTTATTTCGATATAAATCATAAATATTGATCACAGTGGGTTAAGTTAATAGTGCAAAAAGTCTTATTAAAGTACTTAAAAAAAGGAGGGATATGTATGCAATATTCTTTTTACTTTACGCAATATCATCTTTAATTATTATGAACATTATAATTATTTTATTTATTAATTTTGAATATCATATCATTTAGTAACTATATATATTTTTTTCGAAAGCAAAATCATGAAGGTTGACGACAATATTTTTTTGGGAACTCCTCTATTGATGTTTGATATCCATATCTAAATAACATCCATGATATTAATGTAGAATATAAAGTAACATGAATTTGTTTAAACTCATTAAGATAGTACTTTGAATTTGAATAGCGGCCTTATCGCCCTTATTAGAACTTACCTTTGCCTTTCTAAAACTTATCTTATATGAAATTACTTATTCTAAAAGAAGAAAAATAAGATGAGTGGAACACATAGCCTTATTCAACATCATTGCATTATTTATGATTTTATATTTAAAATTTGAACCTTGTTTGCATCAACACGACATTTAAAATAATGTACACTTAATATGAAGGATGCGAGTGAAAATTTAACACTCTTAATTTAAAATTTAAATCTTATCCACATCATTGCATTTATGCCATTCTGTATTTAAAAATATCTTCAAATTATATTCGATTGTATATTTCTTTATTGATTCCCAGAATTAACTATATATGAACACATCTCTATAAACAAAATTATATACTTATTTATTTCATTTTTAATGTCACCTAAAAACTTATATCCACCATTAGAAAAATGAGAATAAAACTAAAAATCAACTCGCATCATGGTTTGACATGCACTCCTTCTACAAGGGTAAAAACAATTACCATGATTTGAAATGGACTTCCACGATCAAATTTACCATATAAAGACCAACACTTAGTAGTGGCTACTATGCATAGGATCCATTAATTATGATTTTTTTCCCTTAGTATAGAAGTATGTAACATGCATGTATTATCTCGAATCTCTTTCAAAATTAAAATTGATGTTGGACCGTTCATCTTTAGATTGTACAACTAATTAATTGCATGTTAATAGTTAGATTTATCTTAATTACACCATGTTATATCTCACCAAAAATACACACAAAATATGGATAAATATGGCTAAAATAGATATGGGGCTAATAATAAAACGAAATGAATGTATGTATTAGTAGGCCTCAACTACCCAAGATTTTATATCTTTAAGATATACATATCCTTTGACAAAACATTTGTGGTCCTTCAAAATCTTGGACGCATGATATGATATCCATTTGGAATGGCACGCAATATCTCAATCTTCATTGCATCTTTTTTTCCCCTCTAATTATATGTACACATCTCTATCCATTATATTGATAATATATGATTTGTATGCTATAGGAGATTGAGATCGAAATGGGATATGTACATCCAATCTCATTCCCTCAAAGGATCTTCGCATAGCTGTAATGGTGAAACTTGATTTACAATAATAAAATTTATCACTCAATTTTCACCTTGACCTAAAATAAATATAAATTGATGGTGGGAGAAATATCAAGATGAAATTAGTGCATGATATGCTAGCTCTATCTGTACAGTTTGCTCATTTTTATATGATGAATGAGCAAATCGACTAATTATATATATAATATTTTATCTACCTTACCATTAATGCTTCTATGCATGTATAATTTTATTTTACATGATCATTGATTATTGTTGGATAAATTAAATTTAACTACTTAAAAAAAATATAAAAAAAATACCGTCAAATGTAACTATCATGGATTAAGGTTGCTCAATTAACTATATTGATCAATGTATCTATTTAATTAAATCAAACTAAATTCAATTTTAATCATCAGCAAGAATAATTCTTAACCTCATCTTGAA
The DNA here is from genome assembly GCF_001683475.1 of Chenopodium quinoa. Lineage (NCBI taxonomy): Eukaryota > Viridiplantae > Streptophyta > Magnoliopsida > Caryophyllales > Amaranthaceae > Chenopodium > Chenopodium quinoa. The sequence goes on along the minus strand of NW_018745080.1, from coordinate 2,397,863 downwards.
AAAATTGTAACCCCCCCCCCCTTTTTTTTTTGAATAAAAATTGTAACCCCTTCTTAATAAATAACACAAAAATAATAATAAAATTTCTATTTTTTTTTAAAAAAAAAAAAGAAAAATAAGTAAGAAGCAATAATATAGGATACATGAAAGCATTTGTGTTGATTAGCTCGGATACTACTGCAAAGAAGAAAGGGTAAAAATAAAGCACATGTGAAGAAAATCTAGACAAACAGTATAAATAAAAAAGATAAAGAAGGTTGATATAGCACGAGTAACATGATTACACTTTGATACCATACTACTATCTTTCTTTGACTTGAAGATCTTCTTTACAATTTTTACTGTTGATTTTTATCTATACTTTACTATAAGTCATCAACGTAATCCTCCCCTAAATCAACACTGGGATCCTTAATGATCAACATTAATTATTTTATATTGTCTCTAGAATCTGGATTATCTTATTCTCACGATTTTTACAAGGTGTAATATTTTATTCATCTATCCCATATCAACTTTACCATATATACATGACCTAATATTTTACCACGAAGATTTTTTGTGTTCGTATGTATGTACGTGTGATTTATAAAGGGTATGATATGTCAAGGACTCTAATGGTTGTTGCACCTTACACTTCTAAAATTCTAGAAGTTGTTATGATATATACAATCAGTATGTCATGTCAGATTAGTTTGCATCCTTTTTTTAATGTTCGCATCGAGTCTTGACAGATACACTCTATTGGGGTTTAAGATGTGATATTTTGTATTATATTGATGTGTCAACACAAGCTACATACTCTTAACATTGTTATCTACAATCCATCCCACATACTTAGCGAGTTGAGCTTGTACTAGCTAGCTAGTTGTTATTAGGTAGCGTTCTTTTAATTATTTGTACAAAGAATGTTGATTTTTATTTAGTGCCTCAAATCCGATTAAGTTTTACAAGTAATTACGATAAAAACCCTTATTGATTTCTAATTTGATTTGTAAAATTAGACTAATACGGAGTAATAAATTAAGTAACATTAACAAATTTTTCAAACATCAAGTCTCAGCCTCAGCAACCACGCACTTCGACACATACATCTTCCCCTCTCACCTTCAAACACACACACTTACAACCCCTCCATTCTCATACCTCATGCCCAACCCTACCACAAGTCTACAATCATACTATGTTGCATCATGTCATACCTCACACAATAACACTATCTAATTCATCCAATTCATTGTCATCTCTACCCAAACAAGATACAAACATTTACTAATAGGTTAATCAAAAGTTATTGTATACAGTAAAAGAAAGTAAAAAAAAAAATGCATGCCAATGCACACATATAATTAGAAAATGGTAATGAGAGAGACAATATGAAAGTGGACCCAATTGACCCCACCAAACTCAGTGAGTTGTACCGACGTGTGAACGGCAGAATCTATTCACAGATCTTCCCCAACTCTTTCTCTTACTCCCTTTAGTATCACCTACGGCAAACATTTTTTTTTTTTCATTATTTTTTTTTAAAATTTTTTTAATACTCCGTACTTTCTAATTTTAAAATTAATTTTAATATATTTATTTTTTACCTTCCTTTTTTTGCTTCTCTTGTACTATATATATACAAGTGGACAAACCCGAGTTTTACAATTCTCATTCTTCATTACAACATTATATATTTTGGATCTCTATATTATTTCAATATTTCTCTACCTACAAATATTTTTATATTGTTCTTTCTTTCCAATTTTTATCACTCCGGAAGAAAAATGGAAGCACAAACCCAAATTATAATTCCGAAAAATGAAGAAAATAATCATATTAGAGATGAGCATTTTCATGTATTAGCCGTTGATGATAGTATCATCGAACGTAAAATGTTAGAAAAGCTCCTTACCATCTCTTCCTACCATGGTATGTATACAAATCCTTTTTTCTCATAATTTCGTTCGGGGTTCAGAATTAGTTCTCATATATCGAATTACTCTAACTATCCATCTCGAAATTCTGAATGATTTTTTTGTTACATGTGTAGTGACTTGCGTTGAATCTGGGGATAAGGCTTTGGAGTATTTGGGCCTAGTGAATTGTCATAGCCCAGTTATTGATGATGATGGTCATGTTCATGATGATGATCATCATGATCATGTTGATGATCATCATGATGATGGTAATGATGATGATGATGTTGAAGTTTCCATGATTTGTCCTTCTCTTCCATTACCTGATAATGTTCATCACCACCACCATCAAGTGAGTTTTCTCTTCCTCATAGTTTTTCTTTTTTTCTTTTTACGGGGACGGCCGGCCATAGTGTGTGCTGCCATACAGGGCGGAACACAGGGCCAGCCAGAGTCTCATCTCATATCGTATCATATCATATCATACAGTATCATGTTATTTATTTTGTGACTGAAATATAGAGGGCAAGAATATATTTTCTTACAAAAGTGTTTATTTGGATTGCTTTTGATTTTAAGCGAAGATCTGTTAAGTGATTTTATATTATTTTGATTCTAAAGAATTCAAAAAGGAGAGAAAGTTGGCACCAAAAGCTTCTTGTACTGCTAGATCTGAACAGCTTCAATTGGTTTCAAAAGTGATAATAATGCATGCACCTAATTCACTAATTATAAATTAAAACCAAGAGATCATAAATGTTACTCGTCGGTAGCCTTTGATTAATTTCTATTAGGCCGGAATTGATATATATATATATATATATATATATATATATATATATATATATATATATATATATATATATATATATATATATATATATATATATATATAGTCACATTGATAGTACTGTAATTTGAACTAGTGAACTAGTGATCGATTTGATTAGGCTTTGTTTTGGTGAATATATAATACTACGTAGTACTTTGTAGTATTTATTTTCAAATTAATGAATTGTGAAGGTAGCAAATTTAATTTGAGTGCATTTATATGCGCACATAACTGTAAGCTATCACCAATTACACTTTCATAAATTCAGGTACTATGTCAACTGCTGTTCTAACTCAATTTATTTCTCATATTTTAGACCTCATTGAATTATTACAGTAAATTTCATTGTTTATGATAAGATAGTTATAAAAGCTATTAAATAAAATAATTTAGAATAATGAAGATTATGGTTAACCAAAGTTTTAAGCAAATTTGTGTTGTGTATATCTCCCTAATTACACGTATCGTCATGACATAATATATGCTTAAGACTTCATTACCAAGTTTCTAACTGTAGTAATAACACAATTTGACGTAGTGAGATGCTATATCCTCAAATGATTAAATATATACTTCTATATGGTTATTAATTGTTTGAAAAAAGTTCAATGGTAGGGTAAGAATCTAAAATACTTCTAATACATGAAAAATAAGTATACATTTTACGAAACTTCTAATACATGAAAAATAAGTCGAAGTTGGCTGGGTCACGAAAGAAAGAATATATATGTAATTTGGGTATAATTGACTGTATATCTAACCTAAAATCGAGTTAGAAATTGTAAGGTAATGTTGCTAGACTTACTGAAAACCCGAGCTATCAATAATTTTCATGATATAATTATTTGTACCTTATGTATGATCCAATTAAAACTTTAATGTTTACTTATCTGCTTATTTGAGGGAGCTTCGTTATCTTATGAATTGAAACCCGAGATGATTAATGTATTATTTTCGAAGATTACAACATGTTTAGCTAAATCGTCAAATCAATTGCATGTTTTAATATGATATCCTCAACTTCTTAAGCAGGGACAAGGAACAAGAGTGAACTTGATAATGACAGACTATTCCATGCCGGGAATAACTGGTTATGATCTACTAAAAAGAGTCAAGGTTTTACTCTAAACTCAATACATATTTCCCTAGCAACTTGTACGAAGATCTAGAATTTATTTATTTATTTAAATATAGAATTCCATTAATTTGTTAGTACTATTACGGCTCATTTGATAAGTGATATCAAATGTTGGTAAGTATATAAATAAAAAGTTTGGATGAGCGTTATTAACTTACTATGAACATTAGTTTTACTATCAAATTACACTTAAATTTATTTCCACGGCTTATAACCACCAATACCAATTTGGTTGTCATTAGTACTTTATCATTTTAAAACCAAAAAAGGCTAATAATTCCGGGAAATTTCATTCAAATTGGCAGGAATCCTCCTGGAAAGATGTACCAGTGGTTGTGATGTCTTCTGAGAATGTTCCTTCAAGAATTCACATGTAAGCTCATGTCTTTTTCTCACCTTTTTCTAAAAATAGACTATTCTCTTTTCTTTTTTTAGAAAAATATATTTTCTTTCTAAAATAAATTAAAAGTAATTTCTATAATTTTGCGTTGAAAAATAATACTTAGACGTTAACTAAATAACATAATTGAGATCCCAAGTTATCTTTATATGATATGGGAAAATCTTAAAGAATCTTGGTGCATATTTTGTCCCCCTTGAAAATATTAAGTCAAAATGTGATGTTACATTATTATTATTGGTTTGATTGAAAAGATGCAATTCGTGTGAGCTGTAGGATCTTTGATTATTATCTAATGGCCCAACCTTGTTCCCATTTATTTGTATATTAATCTCATAAAGTATATTATTTTATTCACTTCATTAGATTTACTTTTTTTTTTTGGGTGAATCTACCTAATTACAACTTTTAAAATTTCAATGTAATGATATAAGTATGTAAGTATGTGATATGAAGCCTTAAAAGGGTACCCGAGATTTCGGAATTAAGTATGGTCTACATTATTGTTGTACGTGATTGTAAATAACACAATTTGTTTTGAAAAAGAATTTAAGGGAAATGATTTTGGCACACCAAAATTGATTTTGGCATACTCTTATGTGAGAGTACAGTTTTCTATGCTCTTCTCACATAGGGGTGTGCCAAAATCAATTAAGGGTGTGCCAAAATCAATTTTCGAATTTAAGGTATAACTCTTAAGAATGAGATCCTTTAAGATAGTCATAATAGTAGTACGATACTATACAATGTGTATTTCATTACAATCTTTACCGACCATTGTATATTTAATTATGTTACAAAAATCCCTTTTAAAAGTTGCATTTGATATTAAAAAACAAAAAAACGTAGAAGCACAATTATTCTTAACTAGTACGTACCTCCGGGCAATGCCCCGGGTTCCCTCCACAATTTATATCCTTATGTTTTAAAAATCCTTACATTAATTAGCTACTTATAAAATAATTATAATTTCAAAGGCATTATTACTAATGTCTAACTCTATCCACGTTTGAAACATTAGTTGCTTTAAATGTTCATAATCGGATGGGTAATTTAATTTTACAGTTCCATTGACATTTAAGAATTTGAGTAATCCTAGACTTTATTCGAAACACTTAGTTTGTTAAGTAAAAATATATTACTACCGATCATAAAGTTGTGGCTTATAATTTTTAAAGTATATCATAAATGGATTTTTTTTTTTTTGAAATACTCTTTAACACAAATATTATGATACAAAAATAATAAATTATTAAGATAATAATTATTGAAAATTATAATTAATTTTTTAAATAGGATTATAATTTTATTTGTACATATAAAATATTGGTATTTTATCGAAAATAAAACTCTAAATCGGTAATTTTATCCTAAAATATATCCAAATTTTATTAAAAATAAAACTCTAAACTAACTTTTTTATCTTACAAAATATATCTAAATCTATCCAACATTTTCATCCTATGTGTCATACGAATAATTAATTGCTGTCTACGTGGCGTGACATTTGGCGAAAAGTTAAAATGCCAGGTGTCGTTATTTTGTGGCCTGGCTAAAAGTTTAGCTTTATATATTAGTTATATGATATTTAATTTATCAAAAGGGATTATTCAAATAGTATAAAATAAGATATCTATGTCATTATTGAATTGAAATTATTTTTATTGAACTTAAATTATTTTACTGAACCGAAAGTATTTTTACCAAACTAAAATTATTTTTACGGATTAAATTTTTACTAATTCTCTATTAATTTTATAAAATAAATATATTATAAATGGATCTTATTTTAAAGAACTTTTTAAAACGAATTTTATGATGGAAATAGAACTGAGTTATAGGATACTAAAATTTATGATTAATTTTGTATATATGAAATGTTAGAAGTATATCGATAATAAAACTCTACACAACAATTCTATCTTAAAAAATTTATCCAAAATTCAATCGCTTACTTAGCATTATATCTACCACAATAAAACCTATTTGTCGACTACGTGGCTCCACACTTGGCGAAAAACTGGAATGTCAAGTGTCGTTGTCTCGTGGCCTGCCCGCGAGACCGACTTTATTTATTAGTAATATGATATGATATCCGAGTTGACCAAATATAATACGAATTAGATATATGTAATTAGATATCAAGGATTCACTCGAAAATGATGTTTTACCAGGAATTTTATATTTAATAGCATTATAGAGTATATAAAAATTAAAGATATCTTTATAGTACTACTCTTGTGATTTAGACTTTTCTTAGTATCTAGGTGATTGCTTATTTGATTGCTACAATTAGTATTCGTTTTACATGGAGTCCTTAGTAGTATTTCATTATGACTTTTCTTTTACTAAAAATAGCCTAATGACTTAATTTTGTTTAATTAATCTTTTTTCGTCTATATCAAGGAAACAATCTGGTTAAAAATTTTCGTTTTTCAAAGTTCGTTAGTTTAATACTTTTAGTTATCTTTCTAAACAATGTACATTTGAACATTTCATTATTGATAATCATAGTGGCTATAAAAAATTGTAACAAAATCTAGAGGATTACTAGGAAAAGATTAGAAAGGTATAATTATATTTGATTTATAAAGATGTGTCAATATTTAAAAATAAAAATTAGCAAAAGATTCCCATCCACATGGGTAGTGATTAATATATCCCCCGTAGTATAAGGGCACCATATGATCCGAATTTGTAAGAAAATCTTGTCCACTATACAAATAATTCAATTTGGATAAAAAAAAATACAAATAATTCACTTACTCTTAGTTATTGATTAATGAATAAGGGCCCACTTAGCTTCATAATCATGAATATTTAATCAGAAATAATTTTAATTAGTACATAAAGTACTCCGTAATTGATTGTAATTAGTAAAAATCAGCTAAATTAATATAAAATAAAACTCGAAATAGGGCCTAATATGGTTTAATTAGACTCCGTGAGAGTTAGGTTTTTTCTTTTTAATCTCTTCTGCGTATAATAAAGTAGGTAGAAATTAGTTCAATTTAGTTAAATTAATAAAATAAAATAAATAAATACTTGTATAGAAAGATTCTTGTTACTCAATCAAGTATTCCTATATATGAAACTTATAAACTTCAAATAGGATATTTTTTATAATTACTTATATCATACATCATCGACATTGTGCAACTTCTTAATTTTCAACTACTTCGCATTTAACTAGTTTTGCGAAATAGAGACCATTTGTCTATATGTTACATGTACAAGCAAAGTACTCCGTAATAATAAAAATTGTTGCAATGAACTTTGAATAGGTGTCTAGAAGAAGGAGCAGAGGAATTCTTGCTAAAACCAGTAAGATTATCGGATTTGAAGAAGTTGCAACCTCGTGTCTTCAAAGCTACACCAAGTACAAGTTCTGAAAGTGAAGAAAATAATAAAAAGAGCAACTTTTTAGCAGCAAATGACAATAAAATTTCCAAGGAAGAAATTATAAAAATTATTGCTGATCATCGTGAAGATTACACCAGCAATTCCAATGAAGATGAAACCAATAAAATTAGCTATGAAATAGAGAAATTTGTTGAAATATCCAAGATGAACTTGTAATGTGAATAAATCCATCTTAATTTAGGCAGAGTTTATGAAGTTAAAGAAATGTTGCACCCTATTAGCCAGTTTGATAGAAGAACCAAACGAAAACTTTATTTTTATACTAGTAGACGATTTCAAATCTTCTTACCCTCTTTTTTGATAAGCAATCTTATACTTGACGATATGAATTGAATAGCGAGATCAGTTACAGACTTACAGTAGCATGAGTATGGCTTAGGAGGTTTCATTGGCTAGATTTCCTTAAAGTCGAGTCATAAATCCCTTTGGTACAAGTGCACAAATTAAAGTTAGATGATTTTTTTTTCCCTCAAATCAAATATATGCTTGTATGAGCCTTGGACCTCAAGAAATTGTCTTTTTGTTGTAGCTTGTTAAGTAGTTTGGAGTGTTAGAATCACGCTGATAAGAATTCAAGCAATGTGGTGTATGTTTCTAAGAAATTCTGATTTACATGTATTGATGGATCTTTAGTAATGGTACATTTTATAGAAAGACTTCTCTACGCATTTTTTATTACTCCGTATTGTTTAAAGGATATTAAGATCAATACTACAGGTCTACTGGCATAGATAGGCTTGAGGGAAATCTTGATCATCAATAATAATCTCAACCTTAATGCCAACATTTTATTTTTAAGCTTAAATCCATCAAAATTTACATCAAATACATTAGATAACAAGTGATATATTCTTTTGATGTAAACAATTAACCATTATGTATCAGACTCATGGCAAAATGTTCTATCAAAGATTTAGTTCAAAATTTCAATTCAGGGACAATTTCCATCATACATGTATATACTCTTGAGTCATGTCCACCAAAAACATATACTCTTTGAGTCATTGGCCATTTTTGTGAATTTGGAAAATTCATTTGCGAACTAATAAGCGAAAAAGTGAATATATACGAGGTATTAGATAAATGGTACACTTGAGTGTAAAGTGGACACAAGACAATAAGTCGAGAAAAGGATAGCGAGGAAAATCGTCGCAAGGAGTCAAAGGACTTCAAGGAACTCAAAACTTTCTACTCAGTTGATCAGTTTCAGGCCATGTCTCATTATATTCCATTGTACATTTGTACTATAAGCTGATTTCAAGCTGGTGTTAATTTTGAAGTCGATTATACAGGTCAGTCTTTTAATCCAAACCCATTTATATGCTGAATGGTTTGATTAGGCATTGTGATTTGTGAGTAAGAATCGTTTATGAATAGCTCTTTTACAATTTTCTAAATAGTACTGTAAATTCTACATTGGTTCTTGGGTGTTGGGAACACATCACCTCAAGTTCATTCCACAATTGTTCTTGGTTATATTGGGGGGAAAAAAAAAAGGATAAGGGATCGAACACTTGAGCTAATATTCCTCTACTGAAAGAGGAGAGAAAGAGAGCATCGACATTCTATTGTTCCTTCAACAAGCCATGAGATATTGAAAATCCACAATTAGACTTGTTAAAAGCAAGGCTAGAATTTTTAGCAGTACATGAAATAAGTGACTTAAGATCGAGAACTCTCAGAGTGAGAATGGGCCAGCAAAATGAAGTTAACTAACATAAACATACTTCCTATCAAAAATCCATGGCAACTTCAGATCTCGACGATACACCTTGACTAATTAAACTACCTCCAAAATCGTCAGATCTAAAAAGCCACAAAGCAAGGCCTTAAATTTATTACAGAAAAGAGAGAGAGAGAAAGAGAGTGCATGATACAAAGTAACGAGAACGATAAGGATAATCAGGAAGATGGCAAAAGCCGGGGCAGACCACCACGCTAGCTTATGTCGCGAATCTAACATATAGCTAATCGATGAACGTTCTGTGGTATAAATTAAGTTCCTGTCCATGAATTCCACCATCTTAATCCTTTTTCCTGTAGAAAGGAAAAACCAAAGCTTCTTAGTATCTGGCAGTTTACCATGTCCATAAAAATGCATATGGTTACATGTATCTACAAAAATCATTCTGATGCAAAATTAACCTCAAAACTTTCAAGGAGTACTGACGTAAAATAATTTGATTTTGGAGGTTAAAAAGCTCATTCCACATTATAATTTGCCAAAATGAGTTTCAACTACTAAACATATGAAAACATTCCAATTAAATCAATATTTAGAGTAGCACACAAAATTTCTAGCCTTGATAAATTAAAAAGGCGATAATCTTTGAATATGGTGCAAGTTGATAGCATAACTAGTCTGCATTCATTTGTAAACTTTTCCCACCATTTATTGAAATCAAAATGAGACAGAGTAAAAATTTTACCTAAATTACAACTCGTCCTTAGATGAAGTTTGCTCAGATGAAGTTTCCTCAATAGAAGATTGCTTAGCAGCTGGGTCCCTGTTCTTTTGAATAAAATCAATGATTTCTTCCTTGGTCCTGTCTCCATCATATGATAGAACATTCCCGCTTGCTGTTCTAAAATACAAAGTTGGGTAACCTTTGACATCAAAAGTGTCATCTGGGAGATCATTTGCAGTAGCATCCTGCATTCATCAAGCTCAAATTAGCTTTAACCAATCTAAGATGTTCTCTAAGACTCGTAAATATGACAACACTTGCCAAATACAAAGTAGATTTATTGTAAATATTATTCAAGTTACTATCAAACGCTTAGGAGGCACAAAAACGGCTCATGTCAAACTAGAAAATGATGACAAGCCATCATCTGGTAGAAAATATTTGATGTTAACAGGTCTTGTAATTAGAATGTATACGCAAATTACACATTCAAAACAGCAGACATAACTTAATAAAGATTGAATAAAGTTTAGAGCAGAAAGAAGTTTTCCTAAAAACAGAACAGGGAAAGTTCTTCAAGTGACAAGGAGATATTCTTACAAGCTTGGCAATGACGATATCTTTATCATTTTCAAAGGAAACGGCAACTTCATCCAAGATCGGAGCCAACTTTTGGCAATGTCCACACCAGGGTGCGTAAAACTCCAAAAAAACTGTAGTAATTAAAAATGATAAATACATGTAAAAATAAACATGGGCCTCAATAAGGAAACACAATAGGGCACACAAACATCCTTACCATTTTTGCCGGAGTTGAAAACTATATCCTGAAGGGTGTCTGCAACAACCACCTTCACAGGTTCATCATTGCTTTCAGGGATGGGTTCTGACTTCCTGTGTGCGGCCACCTTGCCTTCCTGCAATATCACATCATTGTCCAGTTATGCACTTATTCACGCATAAATAACTTTTACTAGCAAAACCTCAACTAGAGCCAAAAAAACTGAAAATGCTAATAGAAAATAAATTACACTGTAATCCTGGATCCATGATGCAATTTGATCAGCCTCCACTTTATCTTTAACGTATTTCTTTCCATCGTTGGTCTGGACAATAATGAGAGGTACTTGATCCTCTTTAAGTCCAAAATACTGAAAAAAAGAAATGATACCAGTTAATTCATAGTGTCAATGACAATGACAGCACAAAATTAGCAAGAAAATACAGAAATTTGAATTTACCTGGAGTGCTCCAGAACTGGCATCAAGGTCCCCCAACAAAAAGCTAATACCCTTTGATTTGTATTCTTTGGCAACTTGTTCATATTTTGACTTGTATGAATCAAAATCAATGCTGAAGTTCATGAACAACAAGGCCTGATCCAATTCAAAACAACCTTTGTAAGCCATAAAACAATGAGGAGAGATCTACAAAAGGTGAAGTGACGGAAATAACAGGATAACAGTTGGCACAGCAGAAAAATTAGTCAAAAATTCAACATAATAAACATTTAGTCCGCTAGAAGTGTGCACAAATCAAGTTCACTTGTGGCACTGCCCCATGAGGTCACGGGTGGCGATGAAAAAGATACCCCCGGTTTAGACTACAGTTCTGTTAAAGATATCATACAGAAGCAAAACTAGAAAGTCATTAAGTAAACATTTAAATGACGATTCTGACACTACAATGACTACAACTAATAATAAACCTCAATAACATGACATCTCCACACAGATTAAGACGAGAATTATAAATAAAAGCAATAGAAAATCCAGACATACAATTCATAAGCATCAAATCCAAACAGGGGAGGCAGTGCCTCACAGCGCAGATAAAGATCCAACTTGGTGGATACTTAGGTACTTTTAACTTCAAAATACAAAATGTAATCATGGACAAAAAAGGGTTTCTTAACAAAATTTTCTGCTGTTAGCCAAATTGCTGGTGTTTGAAAGCAATAAGATAATTACGCGAAATTGCACACTCCACATGTGCATATCAGAATCAATGTTCTATGTGATACTTAAAATGCTCACGTCCATCAGAAAAATTAGTTATGACCAAACATGTGATGATTCATTACAAAACCATTCATGGACAATTCCATCAAGTTTGTACAGAAGAAACAAAACATATACCTTGGCATTGGGAGAGTTAAAAAACTTAATAACATAGGGATGGTGTGCTGGGTCCTTGCTGAAGATAGTCACAGTAGGAGTACTGGATTCTTCAACAAACTTCTCCAGAGCTTCCGCATTAAAATCCTACATATTATCACAAGGTTTCATTAGCACACGGAATTACCGTAAGAAACTGCTATGTTGCAAGAAATTTGAAATGAGTAACTTGCTATACCTGAGAGTCAACCACAAGCTCGTCAAAAGGCTTGAACAACCTAAGGGTGGGCTTCTTCACAGATGACTCACCCCTTGGTAGGAGCTTCGCATCAGTAGTGTGACCAAACTCGTAGTCTGAGCGCAACTTCTCAGCCAAGGCTTGGAAGCTAGTGTACTCCTCACCAGAGAGTTCTGGGAATATCCCAACCTGAAGTCGACGAAATATATGAATAGCTAAACACAAAAAACAAAAACAGAAATGAGAATATAAGGGGAAGAACTACAACTCACAATAACAACTTTTTGATCCCCAATGAGAGTGGTAGCATCATCAGCAGATTTAATCTCAACAGATGCAGGACCGCTTTGCTTTTTCAAATACTCAACAATTCCTTCAGCTTCCCTTGGACCCTTGTACTCCTGAATGTATTTCCCACCATTCCTCACAATCTTCAGTGTAGGGTAACCCTTAACATCATATTCAGAAGCAAGTTCCTTGTTTGAGTCCTCATTGGCATCAACCTTTGCCAAAACAATTGGAGGGTCGTGACTGCTCAACAAGGATGCAGCTTTCTCATACTACAAGTTTGATCAAAAAAATCATAACAAGTTAGCTAATGGAACCACAAACAGCGACATTGTTTAATCATGCATTGCAACTAAGATTGTTAAAATCAAAACAAGGAACCACAATTACCTCGGGAGCTAGACTCTTACAGTGTCCACACCTGTAGGGTAGAAATCAATGATCGAATTAGCATCACATGACATTCTCAACTAGTTGCGTAACTAAACGAAAAACGTAATCAGCCATTCAAGTTGTACCAAATTAGGAAATGCGAATGATGAGAAATGGATAAACTAAAAGCCGGAAGGTGTAATTGCAGATACATTCCCTTAATTCCACGACACAAGTAATGTCTTGCAAACAAAAAGTTCCATTTTATTATAATTAATGAAACAGATCATATGACTCCAAACAGGAAAACAGTTATATTGCATCAAAATCTTAGCAATCCAGTCAACTTCTTAAACTTGACTTTTTACTATTTCATAAACCTTTAAAAATAAATCCACAAAATTCAACTTTTAACACTTCATATGCAACTTTGACCTTGCTTTCTTCGCCTAAATTTCCAAAACTAAAATTGTAGTCCTATTTTGTTTTTTTACCAATAATAACTAGATCAACACCAATCTTTACCGATTAAAAGTAGAACCAAATTCATCAGACAAAATAATAATGCCACCTTCAAAATAACACAATATAGATCTAACATTCAGAAAATTTACCCATCAAATTCAAAAAATCCTAAAACAATTATTTATAACAGATATCAATGCACTCACTGATGATTAAACCTTCCAATAATTAACACTCACAATCAGCCAATCACTATCCGATCAAGCAATTTTCTCCAAATTCCTCACAAAAAACAATCAAATCACAGAAAAAACGAAAATTCAATCACTTCCAAAATCCACACAACAATAATCAACAAATCGCAAATCATAAAATAATAACAAATCATCAAAAACAATCAACAAAAATCATACCATGGAGCGTAGAATTCAACGACAATGAAATCATGTTTAGCGACAGTTTCAGAGAAATTAGTGTGATCGAGAGTAAGAACAAACTCCTTAGCATCAGACGATGCAGATGAATCGGTAGACTCAGAAGCAGAGATCGAAGCGAACAAAGCTAAGAGAGAAACAAGGAGGAATGAAACCTTAGAAATCGCCATTTTTTCCCCCAAAATTTTCTCTCTCCTCAAAAAAACTCTTTCTAAGTTGTGTGAGTTCAGTGCAAGTATTTTTTGCAGGTTTATAACAAGAGAGAGAAATAGAAGTGGAGGAGAGAGAAAGTAGGACAAAAATGTAAGAATCACGTGTAAACTCTCTGTTGAGAGAGAAAGTTTTTTTTTATTATTATTATTTATTATTTATTTATTTATTTTGCATTTTTTTGCGTGTAACTTGGTTTCTTAGAGGTCAGAGTTTTGACATGGCATGTTTTGATTGGGTGGTGATTCGTGGAGATTTTTTTTTTTGTTTTAAGAATTATCTACGGCTTTAATGTATTTCTACGTATAGGATTATGGATGTACTTCGTATTTAATTAATAATTGTGATAAAATATGACGAGGTTTGTCCAATCGTTATTTGCCACGTAATTGTCAAAAAAAATGAAGTATTTTTTTCCTAGTGGAGATTTTTTTTGGGAGAGATTTCTTGTTAAGATCTTGTATAAATATATAAAATCCTCTAATTTCCAAATACTATGAAATATCAAATTTATACTTTCACATTATATTATTATTATACAAGTATGAAAAGTGTGATTTTCAAAAATTAGAGAAAGGATTGATTATTTGGCTAGTTAATTAATTGATTCCAAATCTTAAGGGATTTATATACCATTTATTTTTAGCAATTTATAAACATAGAAATTCTAGCCTACTCTCTTGGCCTTATGTTTTACCAAACTTAAAATATTATTGTTTAATTTAAATTATTTTTATTTACATTGAATTATTATCGCTGAATTAAAATTATTTTTAGAAATTTAAATTTTGTTAATTGATTAAATATTATGTTTCTTTTTTTGAAGTTTATTGATATTTACTAATTGAAACTACATTATTTTATTTTTACTAAACTTAATTCTTATAAAAAAAAGTACGAGTATTATGGATCATAATACTAACACATATTATCAAATACGTCAACTAGGTGAGAAGTGACACATATTTGGTAGAATTAGTGAAACAAAGGGTTGGAATTTGTGGTAACTAGGTAAGTCCCGTGTCATGCACGATCATAATTACAGTTTACAACAAATAAATTATAAATAATGGTATTAATTCAACAATAATTTATCCAAAAATAATATTTATAACAAAATAACTTGAATTTTAACTTATACTAATACCAAATACGTACATGTTATTGAATTGGATTGTATAAAATAGTAATAGAAATAAGAAGTTTTAAGGTTTTGTATAAATGAATGAAAATATTAGCTTAGGTTAGTTCCCATATACAAACTCATATACATTTGCCCTTATATTTTGTTGACACACTTTGATCGGTATTATATGAAAATTTAGTTGAATTTATTTTACTTTAAGATAATTAGTATTCCGTAATCAACTTTTTTAAATACATTTTTTAGTGAGTAGTATGGGTTTTTAATTTTTTTTAATAATCACATAAATGTTTATAGTAATTAGATTGAATTTTCCAATATATAATTTTGTTCGGTTGTTCTTATAAAAGTTATATCTAATTTTAAGTGATTTTTCTTTTTTATTTAAAATAAATTTTATTGTCAAATAATAAAAGTTGGAGAAAAAAATTTGATAATATTATAATAATCTTGGATAATAATATATTACAATACTTTATTTTTAATCTAAGTTAGTATTTTTGTAACTAAAAATTTCCTAGTATATACAGTAGAATATATGTAAAAATAATTAATTGAGTATAATTGGATTAAATACGTTGTCAAAATGGAAATAAGTATTATTATAGGTTATAAAAAGGATGTCATTAAAATCTAGCAAAAAAATAAATAAATAAATAAAAAGAAAGAAAACAAAGGAGGGAAAATTTTTAACCAGGAAATGACAAGTGTCATTTCTGGTTTTGCCTTTAGTATAAAGTTATTGATGATTGATTGATTGATATTAAAATACCCTTTTTTCTTAAAATATATGTTAGTATTTTTGTAATTAAAAGTTTCCTAGTATATACAGTAGAATATATGTAAAATAAATTAATTGAGTATAATTGGATTAAATATGTTGTCAAAATGAAAATAAGTATTATTGTAGGTTATAAAATGGATGTCATAAATTTAATAGAAAATGACAAGTGTCATTTCAGGTTTCGCCTTTAGTATAAAGTTATTGATGATTGATTGATTGATTGATATTACAATATATTACAATACCTTATTTTTAATCTATGTTAGTATTTTTGTAATTAAAAGTTTCCTATTATATACAGTAGAATATATGTAAAAAAAAATAATTGAGTATAATTGGATTAAATACGTTGTCAAATGGAAATCAAATCTAATATATATATAAATAAAGTAGGCGTTTTTGGAGAGCATTCGGAGAGCCATGTAAGAAATATAATTATTTCGACCAATAAGAAAAAAAATTTATTTTATTTTTGAATTAAAAAATTATATTGCCATCTAGATAAAAGTAACGAATTATATTTGATATATCTAAAATTTTAATGCCATGTAGATTATAATCTAAGAATTAAATTATTTTAATGGAAATAAATAAAGTAAAAATATAGGAAAAGATAAATTCATTAAATCAATACTACGAGTATAAGAAATACAAAAAAATATAGGAAAAGATAAATCTCCAAAAAGATATTTGATTGGGTTCAAATTATGAAAATATCCTACTCTTCAAAAATTATCTCCACGTAACTGTACTTGGTGGTGAAATATGGTGGGTTTAAATATTAATTTTTTTTTTTTTAAATTTATGATATGGTGAAAATTATCTTCACGTAACTAAACTTGGTGGAGAAATATGGTGGGTTCAAATATTAATTTTTTTAATTTATGATATGGTGGAGAAATATGGTGGATTCAAATAGAAAAATACGTAACTATAATATGATAATTTATGAGTACATGTAGATATACATGGAATGAGAATATGACTTCATGATAACCCAATAAAATAAATAAAAAATATTCAAATGATAAACAATTATAATAAAGTTTGTACCTACCATTATAAGATAATTTTTAATAGTATTTATGATAAGAAATAAAAATTGTTCGTTAATTATAATTAAATCAAAATTTGTGATACCTACCATTATAAATGGACACATCATACGACACAAACAAAATTTCGTATCAATACAAAACCCCATCAATTGAATTTTGTGTTAGTTTTTGGTCATCAATGGTCGGGTAGTTTTTAGCTTAATTTCTAAAATCCTATGTTTAAATTTGTATTTGTAATTATTACTTACATTGTGTTAATTTGGGATACTTAACGATTATAGGTTTATGTTTTATTTACTAAATTTTGTTTTTACATGCACATCTAACGCATCATACGACACCAACAAAATTTGTATCAATACAAAACTCCATCTAGCGAATTTGTGTTAGTAATTTTGTGTTAGTTTTAGGTCATTAATGTCCGGGTAATTTTTACAATCCTATGTTTAAATTTATATTTGTAATTAGTACTTACATTGTATTTATTTGGGATACTTAACGATTATTTGTTTATGTTTTGCTTACTGTATTTTGTTTTTACATGCAGATCTAATTTAATTAGAGAATTAAATTCGAGCAAAAATGATTGGAAAATCAAAGTACAAGTTTCTCACCTATTTGACATACTAAATTTCTGTAAACAACATAGCTTAAAAGTTTGGATATGGTCCTAATGGAAGAGGAGGTATTTTTTTTTTTAATAAATTATTTAATTTACATTTATTATATTTTTTTATAAACATCTTTAGTTTTTTATTAATTAATTTTATTAAAAATAAAATAAAATTTGTAATTTAAGTGGCTTAATCAAGTTATTAAAATAACTTAATTTCTTATTTTTAATTATAGGGTGATTACGTTCATGTCTCAATTAACACCAGCTTTGTTCAACACTTTCATCCAAAATCGATTGAAGGAAAAGTTTACTTCTTTAGATACTTTTCAATCGTTCCAATCCAATGCGTTGATTTTTGTCATTATAATGATTTTATAAAAGTTCCATGCATGAATAAACACAGGGATGGACCGCATTTTAATTACAATTAGTGGTCTTGATCTCATTGATGCAATTCATATCATACTACTTTTGATTAAAAATGTAATGGATGTATATTCTCCACGACATTGTAAACAAAATATAACAATGTGGAAGCTAGCTAATTGTTGACTAGCTTAGTTTAGTTACTAAGAAATTTTATGTTGAGCATTGTCAAGCATATGTGGTTGAAATTAATTTGTAAAGTACTCGATTTGATGCAACTATTCAAGTTAATTTTTTGGCTTTTATACATATATTTAATGCAACTATTTCAAATTAATTTTAAAAATTGTAAGAAGAAGCTAAGGCAAATGGCACACGATTTGATGGTGTATACTTATTATATGGATGGCTTTCGTTATTATTGGAGATGAGAAAAAATTCCAATGCATAGATTTGATTTTATACAATTACAATTTTTTGATCAATTTCGCAACAATTTTTCATTTATTAGTAAATATATTGATTTACTTTACATAAATGTAATGATTTAATTTATATCAATTTTATTTTTGCTAACATAAACAATGAATAATGATTTAGGATTTAAATTATTTAAATTTACTTTATATAAATGTAAAGATTTAATTTATATCAATTTTATTTTTGCTAACATAAACAATGAATAATGATTTAGGATTTAAATTATTTAAAAAATTAAAAATTTATCTTTTCACATTAAAGATTTTAGGTAACAAATGAAATATCATACTTATAATTTATTTATATTTAATAAATTCAATTATAATGAATAATGTTGTAATATTAACGGTAGGTCTAAGTCCTTCTCTAACTAGAAGAGCAGCAAATCATCTACTCACTGAAGAAATTATAGTTAAAAAAAAAAATTTAACTTTTGTTATTTTGTTTGAAATTATTAAGTACAATAAATCAAATAATTAAAAACCTTAGATGAAAAAACCGTGCATCGCACTAGCTTTTATCTAGTAAGTATTATTGTAGGTTATAAAATGAATGTCATTAAAATTTGGCAAAAAAAAAAAAAAAAAAAAAAAGGGAAAGAAAACAAAGGCTAGGAAGTTTTTAACCAGAAAATGACAAGTGTCATTTCTGGTTTCGCCTTTATTATAAAGTTATTGATTGAGGCTAGAGTACAATTATGTACATATTTCTCTCTACAAGGATCCATATGATTAGGGTATGCTATATAATCTATTGTTGGTGAAGTATATGGAGTAATTATGGAGGTTTTAGTATGGGAGCTTTTTGATGCACGGTGATGTGTATTGCTATATATAAAAAAAAAAACCCAAGGAAGTTTTGTTTCAAATGTTTTTAATAAAGGACCAGCAAAACAACGAACACATTCTTGTCTTTCTTATCCGTTCAAGGTTGCCTCAAAATTAGATGTTTGATAATTTTCGAAACGTGGTTGAGATATGCATCATATATATACTACTATTAGGGTAAGTGAATATTGTAAATTTGATGACATTCACACCTTAAGAAGAATAATTTGTGCCCTTGGTAGTGAATGTCATCAAATTTGTGCCCTTGGTAGAGAATGTATGGTGTATTTAGGAAGGGTTGCTGTATCAGGGTGACAGGGTATATGTAAGAGTTTGCTGGTGGGCATGGTTAGCATGAACCAACTGTTAAGCTTAAATTTTTTATTTTGGTTCGAATCATTAGCTGAATAATTCAAATGATTTTGTTGATATATTCAAATAATTGATTGTTTTACAATTACTAAATAGTACTAATTTTTTTTTTCTCGCCTGAATTTTCTAAATATATTCAATTTTCAAACTATGATCATCAATGTCTCATCTATAGCACTCAACAAAAGAGAGTTTTGAAAACATCAGGCCTGCCGCCGCCTCCAACAAATGACACACCACCACCAGATGCTTACTAGAACAAACAAAGATGCTGCCGCTACACAAGTAAAAAGTAACACTGAGATGCACACTGTACTTCGTAGTCTAATCTTAAATGGCTCAGATGGAAGATTAAACACTAATTAGACCATGGACCAATATAATGTTTACATATTTGACAATTGGCAAGCTAATATATTCCTTCACTGCTTCATATCTGACACTAGTTCTTCGATCTGAACGAATGAAATTAATAGACAAAATTCTGTACAAGTTGCTACCTCTAAGCTGTTGCAGAAGCAGATATCAGACTCACAACAAACTCCTGCAACTTCCGGAAACCTAGCAGTAATCAGTTGCTGTACTATCGATTTACTCCATTGCCTAAGGTCTATGTTCGTCTTTCTACTTCTAACCTAATCCAACTATTTTAATTAAGGACAAAGGTACATGATTTCTCATGAACTACTGCCATGTTCTAACCTGACATCATCAAAAGCTTTCGAAGCTTCTGAAGTAAAACTCTCCAGCGACTCAAAAATCGGAATCAAACCAGCTTGTATGGAGCGAGATACTGCATCATGGACTAGTTTAACAGCTTCCTTGTGGCCTGCTCTCTCTTCCCTTACTCTCTGTCTCATTGAGTCTAAATCCACCTTTAGATCATCGAGGGGGGAAATCCCACTTTCAGAAGCAATCATTGAGAGACTATTCTTGTCTGACAAGGCATCATCGTGATCATGTCCCCTTCTTTGCCTGTTCATTTTAATGCCTCGGATTTGTTTTTCAAAATCTTTGTACATGTTCTCTGCTTTCACCCTTCGACGTTGCTCTTCATCTTGCCGCTCCCACAATTGATGCAAGCTTGTAGCAAAATCGTTCATTGCCGTTTGTACCTCCGATCCTGATACTCTTTCCATAGCTTGTTTCCAGTCATGGCATATTACAAACACTGGCGGGGCACCAATTCGGGAAGGAGAAAAAGGGATGACACCGTCTGCGGTCACTTCAGGTTCATAATGAATACACTTTTCAAGCCAGCCATTTAAAGTCTCGGCATAGGACCTTTGCATATCAACCCAGTTGTTAAATCGATGACACCATTTTAATAGTTCTGCTTCAAGCTGAATTGTAGCCCTCACACTTGAATCTTTTCTCATTCCGGTATTTGCTTTTAGTGCACGGGTTTTACTTTCTAGGATAGCTTGGAATTGCTTCTGGTGACACTTAAGCATCAGCTTCCACATCTTTCTCAATCTGCAGGAAAGCAGTGGGCTAATTATACTCAATACAGTGTTATTTATAAGAACAATATGGAATTACAAGATTGACAAAAATCAACAAGGTGGATCAAATAAGTTCTAAAGCTACAACCTGTTAACAATATAAACATTCCTAGCCTACACAATAATATAATCTCTAGAGGTAAAACCTAAAGATTGCCACGGAAGCATGGGAAACAGTAGTCAATATTAAGTGAAATACGAAAGTAATGATTAAAATTCCAAATTCCTATCAATATTTTAAAATATCACTAGCATTCTTCATCAAGAGTCCACTATCTTATAACGGATATAAATTCAAGAAC
Organism: Chenopodium quinoa; assembly: GCF_001683475.1. NCBI lineage: Eukaryota > Viridiplantae > Streptophyta > Magnoliopsida > Caryophyllales > Amaranthaceae > Chenopodium > Chenopodium quinoa. The sequence continues at coordinate 2,376,180 of NW_018745080.1, read as the reverse complement.
ACAACCTACAAATATTAAGTGACACCAGCATTGGGAAAAATTATCTACAAAATTAAGAAAACATGACGTATGCATGACTTGCCTGCTAAACCCCTTGGGAGAGGATAATAGGAAATAAAAAAATAAAATAAGCAATAGAGAGACTGAATATCAAATATAACCAACCTCTGACTAACAAATACAATAAATTTAACACATGCTAAAAGCACCATGCATAATCAGTCACAATTCTCACAAACAGCATGAATAGGTACAAAGTAAACATCAAAGAAAAGAATTTCGTACCCATAAATCAATTCCTTCATTCTAGGCTGCAATTCTTCATCCCTCAATTTGTGTATCCTGCGGGATACATAATCTACAGCTCTGACGCTGACATTAAGCCTGGTCAGCATCTTTCTTATTGAAGCCTGAGTAGCTTCAATCTTGCTAATCTCCGCACCTTGATCATCCAGAGTTTTCAGCTTTTTGCACTGCTTCTCATACAGAACCCTAAGCCTCTCCTCATCCTAAAACCAGCACAACGCCCTAAACAAATTGAGCAAGAATGTAACAAAAGTGTACTAAAATTTCCAAATTACAGTGCGCAGATTTCTCAAACAAGAATGTAATAGGAGAAAACAGTGTAAACATTTGAAACACAATAGCATGAATCAAAACCTATTGAAGTAAATGTTGCAAGGAAGACACAACTGATGTCCGACTAATCTAAGACACCATTACTAGTCAAAAACCCTACAGTAAACATTGGAAAAGCTTTGCAAAGTAATGAAAAACAAGAAATTTGAGACAGGACAGCAAAATTGTTAATAAATCTACATGGACTTTTGTCTAGCCTGACTAGTTATAATCTTCAAAACCAAACAGTGAGATCCTAGTCAGTTTATAGAAACGTTTTGTAAAAGCTAGAGACCCCTACTTTTTTTTACAGTTTGTGTTTCCACCTGTTGTACGAAATGACAAATTAACTCATGCACGGATACACAGTTCTTAAAGACAGGGCAAGGCATGAGAAGAGAGAGTGAACTGTAAAACAATGAGAAATACAGCCACCATGCCAAGACAAGTAGAGAATATACATCAAACGCATACCTTGACTTCCTTGTATAGTTTCTTCTCCCACATATATAGCTTTTCCAGAGCTGATGCCAGGCTGTGAGAGTCAAAATCCTCATCAGCATTCCCAGGATATCCTCCAGGCAGGGAAGATGGAGAATACGAAGATGACAGTGATGTAGAGCAGACCCTGGCCAAAATCACTGTAAAGACAAGTATATTTCCTTATTAGCAAAGAAATAACTAATCCAATTGGATAATTTACCAAAAAAATATGGACATTGCATCCATTGCATGTATAGTTATCATATTCAGAAAAGTAAATTCACTCCTGGCTCCCGACTAAGCTCACAATAACTGGGAAATTAATTTGTAAAGAGATGAGGATAGTGAGCACTAAAATTTTTGTGTGGTAGAACCAAACTGTACACATTTTATCAAATTTCCTCTTGGTAAATTCCTAGCGATGCAGCCCCAAGTAAGCGCAAATAATTCTCTTCCTCTTAATTTTAATTACTTCCATCACAAGGACCAGTGCAGAACACAATTGACAATTACAAGCCAAAACACAAACAAAATGATAGCACAAGAACCCATAAATAAAACAAGCTGTTTACATAGAGAATTAACAAGAGACATTTTAACAGTAATGAGTAGAAAGAGTAATTGAGTTCTCATACCTTTCAAAAAGGAGGAGCGAGACTTGTATGGCTCTTTCCCCACTTCAAGCAACACAGAGACCTCTTTCCCATAATCAGTAGCAGCCACAAATTCATCTTTGATTTCCCTTACAACTTCTCTAAGATCACGGGTGCCATTGGTTGACAACATTGTGGAGCTACTTGGCTTAGATGATTCAATATCAAGAGACGAAGGTCCTCCTCCGCCTCCATTTCCACTCCCTCCAACATCAAAGCTCACCCCTCTCTTCTTAACAGACACATCCTCTATACTAGTGGAAATGCTAGTCTCAGTTTCAGGACTACTAATGCTGCTTCTCCCCTTCACATCTCTAACCTCAACTATCTCTGCCTCCTTCTCTACTTCTACAGCTTCCTCCGGTTGCGGCTCCTCCCTTTGAGGATGCTGCAAAGGCACCCTCGCCCTCGCCCCCTTCGAAGTACCCTCACCAAAATTACCACTACTCTTCCTACTCTTTCCCTTCCCATCCTCAAATTGAACTGTTTTATTCTTACTTTTGGGAAAACTAAACTCTTCTTGCACTTTCTTCTTATCATAGTAATAAGGCTCCTTACTGACTTCACTCTCAGTTTCCTCTTCCAACTCTGGAATCCCTTCCCTCTCCCTTACCTCCCTCGAATCAGGACTACTGGAGTTCGACCCCAACCCATAACCCGGATTCTGACCAAAATAACCCAAATAACCCCCACCCTCCACAGTCTCAAACGGGTTAAAATAATCCCAGGCTGACACCTTAGGCGAAGGCGGTGTTGGAGGCCGCCGTGGCTGTGGCTGTGGCTGTTGTGGCACACTGCTCCCCCTACTCTCCGAATTCGTACTAAACCCGAAATTCGAGTAATTCGAATAACTCGACTGACCATTATACTCAGAGTAAGCATACACCGGATTCTGCTTAGGCTCCTCGTAAATAACGGAAGGAATCCTAGTTGAAGATTTCTTCATATAGTAAGTTGTATATGACGTTGTTGTACCATACGAATTACTCCCACCATTATAATTATAATTTCCACCATTATAATCATAACTACTATAACCATTATCAGGGTAATATGAACCAACATTAGGATTTGTATAATAATAAGGTGGAATACCAGCATTATCAACATTTTGAGGAGGTTGATAATAAGGATGATTATTACTATTATTAATATTACCAGTAACATAAGAATAATCAAAAGGGTAAGGATAATTACTAGCAATACCAGAAAACTCAGAATCAGGAATGTAAGAAATCCCAGGTTGAGGAGATTCAACCCTCTTTCTCTCTCCTCCTTTCTTCTTCATTTTCTCTCTCTTCAAATCATGTTCATGTTCATCTTCATCCTCTTCATCTTCATCATCATCATCAATATCCAAATGCCCGGAATTTGAATGCCGGTGATCAAAAGACGAACCGATATCATCCTTCTCTAAACCATCATCATCTTCATCATCAGATAAATGCAAATGAGAATTCTGATCATTACCATCAACCCCTCTCAAATTATGAGAAATCGAGGTCGAAGAAGAAGACCCTTTCTTGGATTTCACCTTCTTATTGCTAGTATGAAACCCCTTCTTCGGCTTCTTCTTGGGTTCATCAGAAGGAAGCGTAAGAACAGGGGAGGAGAGAGAAGAAGGCGAAGAAGGTGAAGAAGATGAAGAGTTAAAAGCAGAGAGAATCAATTCTTCTTCAACAAATTTACAAAGGGAATCACCCACATCTTTCAATTGACGAAAATAAGCAATATGAGCAGCAGCAAGAGCAAAACGATGATTTGAAGCAGATTTAATCAAATCTTTTCTCTCTCTACAAAAACTTACCAATGGTAGATCTTCAGCTTTTGAAGTTCCACACCCCATTAAATTAAAAACCCTAATTTCCCAATTCAAATTAGAGTGAGAAAATTGCAGTGATAGTAGAAATACTACAATTTGAGTCATATCATCCAGCTGATTCAGGTGAAGGGTTTTGCATCTCTGAATAAATAAATTACTGTAATTAATTTACTTTGATTTTGATTTGATTTCTTAGGTCGTGGGAAAAAAATGGGGGATTCAATTGAATTTAATACTACATGAAATTTAGAGAAAACAGAGAAATTAATGAGGAGAGAGAAAGAAGAAAGGGAAAGAGAAAGACTCGTTGCCGTCCATGGCGGAAGAGAGAGAAAATTAAGGGGGATTTATGAAATTTTGCAGAAATCAAGACAGAAAAATATTCAGAATTATTAAATTTTTGGTGGGTAATTTAAGATGATAAACAAAGAGAAAATGCCAGGAAAATTAAACAAAGTTTTCTGCAGAAAAAGAGGTGGAGGAGAGAGAAACTGAAGAGTGGTGGTTTCTGGGAAGTTTTTTTTTTGAATTATATGATGATGGTATTTTTGGTGATTATGATGGTTTATTACTTACTCCATATTAATATTGATATTGTTATTATCTATAATTAAATTTAGTGATTAAGGTAATAGAGTTTGCCAATTTTAATTTTTATGTATGTATTCCTGATTTAGTTGAAGGTTAATTGGGAGATATGGAGTGAATTCTTTAAAATTATGGAAGAAGATCGCATGCTTGGGGAAGTGTTGCATCTGGGTAATTTGTTTAAATCTCATGTAGATTGTGAATAAGAATTACGAACATTGTATGCGCGATACATGTGCTCAACTAATTTTCCGATAATATGCAATAAAATGTTTTTTTAAAATATCAGAACAAAATCGCATGTGTGTAGGAGTGTTGAATATGCTTTCTTTGTTTAGTTCTACCGCGTATTGTGAACGGATTTTTAAACACTATATGTGTGGCACATGCATTCAACTGATATCCCGATAACACACAATAAAGTAATTAAGCTGTCAAAACTAGCCTATTGAGAATCGATCTTCAATTATTTTCGTGAAATAAAATCTAGACGTTACGAACAATATTAAATAACATTTTATGACCTAAACTTTGGTTTTAGAAAAAAATAATTTAAAATCCTCAAGTAGATTGTTGAAATTATAGGTACAAACAATGCAAAGTAGGTTATAATCAACAAGTAATACTAAACTAAAAGGTTATCGAGTTATTAGGTGGACTAATGATATTATATGTGCAAAATTAAAATAACAATCATAACCTACATAATTTCAATGCACCAAAATGAGGTTTATATAATTTGACTACAATATTTTCCATTGGCTACCTAAACCATACTCATTTTATGACGTAAAACGAGTAAATTTCTTGCAGTAAGTTTTATCGACAATTGTATGAAAATATTGAAAACGTTGCATGTAGTAAAATTATCAATAACAAGAATTATAAGAATTGAAGGAATTAATTTTCATAAGAAATAAAAATAATTAATAAAAAAAACTAAAAAGTGCAATTAAAAAAAGCGGGAAAGAGAGGAGGGGGGGGGGGGTCATGGAATCTAGCACTAGAAGCGGAAGGTGGTCATCATTACCATTACCCACTCTCCCCTTTTTCTGTCTTACGCCCCAACTTTTTTGTTATTTTTAATTTAATTACTTTTCGTTTCCAAAAAAAAAATCTAATTAACTCATTTTTATTGGTGTAAATAAGGTAATTAGGTCTAATGTGAAATGACCAAAGTACCCCCAACGTATAAATTTTCAGCATGTTACGAGGGGCAGGGGCAGGGCTGCTATGCTCAGGCGTTAGTGTATGAATGTGCGTGTGGTCTGCGACAACATTTGAAATAGAATGACTGAGAGAGGGCAGGGAGCTTGAGCCCAGTGTGTGAATGTTGCATGTTGTTTATTGACATGGACGCCTTACATTTATAATTTTCTCGTGAATTTGTCCCGTGTTTTATGATAGTGCGTCCTATTCATTTGACTTTAGCATATTGTAAAATACTTGTATAAAATGAGATGAATGCACAATAAAAGTCTAATCTTAATAATTGTTATAGTTGATATAAATGGGCCGAGGATGAAATCGGAGATTAGTGATCTGATCTGATATAGAAAAGTAATAGGGAGTAATAATTTTTATTAAGTTATTACGGAGTAATGTAAAATATGTATCGGATAATGTATTGATAAAAGTTGCTCTATAAGACATGATACTAGTATTTATGATATGATGATTCATATGAGATCAAAATCTTGTTTACATAAATGTTGACGTCCACGGGAAACCCAAATCCACAAACTATTAAAAACATTATCTAATACCCACGGAAGATCAAGATTGTCATTTAATAGTAGTTACGTATCCTTTTTAAGGGTATTAACTTAATGGAGTTGATCATCCGAAATACATGTCAGCATAAAATTGCCAAATTCCTACATAAAATAATGAAAATGTAGAAAAAGTGTTAGGTGAAGAAAAGTATCGAATGTTTTTGGTGAAAGAGACAATCAAGAAAAGATTTTCAACTTTTTATTTTTCTTTCCCTTTTTAAACTTCACAAGGAAAAGAAAAAAGTAGGAAGACTTTATTTGTTGCCAAAAAACTTGAGAAAATGAAATAAAATTTCGCTTTACTATAAAGTTTGTGAAAAATTAATTTTGGAAGAAATAGAATTTTAGATGGGGACTTTTCATCCAATAAATTATAAGCTTAATTAAAGTTGTTTGTCTACTTTAAATTTGGAATTGCAATATATGCCCTTTTCCTTTTTAATTGATGAAGTGGGCCGGTTTAGACCAACTACTTCAGATCCAATGGGCCCACTTATGTTGATTAGACTTTGACCTCACCATTCCTTCTTATCTAGAAATCACAAGTAGATGTTTCTTAAATTACAAGGAAAACAATTTATTAATGAGTCGTACTTCGTATTAGACTTATTTCATATTTTTTAATCGTCATTAGTAGTAATCGAATCTTAGACTTTATTTGGACCTTTGTCTAAAGAACAAGTCTTAAACTTGTTAACTCATTAAAAGAACAACTAAACAAGGAGATGGAGTTGAGAATCTTGAGACGACAAAGGAGGGAGCACCACCCATGAGAAAACAAGTGAATCATATGGGAGAAAATGCGACAAATTCTTATTATAGTTGGAGTATTGTGATGGTTTATTTGACAATACAGATTATTTTTTATTTTCCTTAAATTGCTGAATTTTTTTAATGGGTTGAGATCTCCGTAGCTGGCTTGATCTCCTTCCACTTTATAAAGATTACGCTAATTGCGATTATTTAATTTTCGTGAGGGTGGCATTTTGAGATTGCCTAATTAAGATAGAGGTTTCTTCCATAATTGGAGGTCGATCACCCCAACTTTAAGTATGTTTTTCCCCTAATTGAGAAGGAGGAAAATCTCTTATTTTCATATATTTTATAATTTTAAAAAGCTTACATAAATCACGTCCTATATCATCCTTATATATTTTTTAAAAGTAGAAAAATTGGATGTTTACTTGCTCCATTATTTGTATATTCATTTGTCATTTTCACTATCCAAGTTGCTTTCATATAATTAATAATCCATAACAAAACAAAAAAAAAACAAGGATACCATAATAATCAACTTACATTTTAATTAATTTGCTTAGAATATTGAATTTCGAGGGTATTTAATTTAATTAGCAAGTGTCAATTTTTCTACATTCTTAAACTTTGACCCTTTTTATGGACATTTATGACTTTGAATTTGAATTTTTCATGCATGCATAGTGCGGCTACGTATACGATCCGCCAAATTACAAAAAAGAATAAAAGGTGGTGATAAAAGCTTTAGAGTTTAGACAGTTGAACCTACTAAATCTAAACAAGAAATTCAATTCCAAAGGATAATTAAATTGATCAAAATTGTCTATATGTATAACTTTTTTCGTTCAACTATTTCACTTGTATTTTAAGTAGTAAACATTGATCAATACGGCATGGACAACTCTAGAGTGTCAAACACAACGTATAACAATTGATAAATTAAACTACGTAATATTTTCCTTTGAATTTTAAAGTACATACGGAGAAATTTTTCATCGCTTTTTTTTTTATGCTTTTATATATATATATTTACAATTTAACAACATATTAACTACTCCCTAGTGTTTTTTAATTCATCTAATTAGAGTTTACATGTAAACATGTATTGACCGGATCAGGATATGGTAATAAAAGAAATACATTTAGGCCACTTAAATTATTTTAACAAAGCATCTCAAATTACTTATATGGCACCACAAAAACAAAACCAAAAAAAATAAAAATAATAATCATACGCAGTACTTTTACTACTTGTACATAAATTTAATTTTTTAGAAAAAGGGTTGATTTTAAACGTTACAAACATCATCAATATACAACCTTTTTTTTTTTTAATTGTTAAATTTGTTTTTTCTATCATGGTTTTCTATGTCCGATCCAATGATCCATTTCATGATACACCAGCATAGTATGTAGTAAGTACTAGACAAGAAGATGCTACGAATGAATTAGCATTTATATATAAAATGAAGATACGTACTTCATATATTCAATTCCAACAATTTAATGACATCATGAAACTTAAAGCCTTTCCAACATCATTAATGTACAATGTTCGTCATCATCGACCATCAACTGTAGTACGGAGTAATATAGTAAGCCAGCCACCTAGCTATTAAATGATGTTGTAATAACAACATCAAATCATCGATCATATACCTTATTAGTTTATTACTCATATGAAACATGCAATAATCTTCCATACCTAGCTTACTAAGTCGTTTGGTTCGTTAAATTGGAATGGATTGATATGAAATCTCATATTAGGGAGGTATGGATTCTAAACCCCATACTTGTCTAAACTTACTTGGTTTATTCTTTGGAATGGTTTTTACAATTCATTAAAAGAATTAATTGTGAATCTTAGGGGATAAGGTGAGTATGAGATTCCAGGAGAATGGGGTGGAATTAGAAAACCTTGGTATGAGATTCCATACCTACATTTGTCTAACCAAACAATAAAATGGATGGAATGGACTCTAATTCCATTCCAAAAACGCCAACCAAACGACCCCTAAATGTATATGTAAATTAAGAAATTTACTAGGCCGAATTGATCTGTGAAACATTCCGCACTTATTATAGGATAGTTTTCTTACCTACCAAAATTAAATGGATTATTTAATTTGCATGATTATGCTTTATGCATCATTATTAATGCCTCCTTAAGTTCACTATTTTTCCATAAACAAACACATGTTTTAAAAATTGCGGTCTAGCGTTGATGGTACAAATAAAATTTTCTACTAGTAGTTAGTTTTCATCTACAACCTTTATGTGCATCTTTGGCACATAAAACGGTTCACCAGGCAAAAGATTGAAGGACAAAGATTAAGAAAAGGATGTGTACTTAATTAAAGCATGTAGGAGAGAGAAAGTAGGGCCACCATGTTGCATTGTTGGTGGGAAAAATTGGTAGAACCACATGGGGTGGATTTCCCCCCAAATTTTCACCAAAAATTCGAATTTGTTGAATTTTCGGTGAAAATTTTGGTTCCCTCCATTTTTAAAAAAAATAACAGCACATCCTTGTTTTTTTTTTTAAACATTTAAAGCATTCATTCTTCATTTAAGAGGGCTATAAATACCAGCTCCCATTCTTACACATTAAATTTTACAATCATTAAGTTTTCAAGCTGGGTCTAAGTTTCCAGCAAAAACAAAGTGTCTAGCACAAATCTGAATCCAATTAAGGCAACCCAAGCCTTCATTCATCATTAAGTTCGCAGTAATTACTCATTAACTACCCATTAAAACCTAAAAAAAATCTGCTAAGTTGAAATTAGTCCTGCACATCAAGCTGCTTCCTTCATCTACTCCAAAAAAAATCAGCAGCCCCCTACATCATCAACATGTGCTGAAGAAGAAAAACACATGGCAGAATTTGATGATGTTGTGTTTTTCGATGTTGATCACATACTAAATGAAGAACATATGGCAGAATTGTGGTATGGCCATGAAGAAGAAATGCAAGATGCAGGCATATGGGACTATGAATCTGAAGATGAAAACATTGAAGACAACCAAGAAGGAGAACAACAACAGCAAAACACAGAAGTTGAGGTTGCTTCCTCACAAATGCAACAACAGCTTCATCAAGGGACTCAAATGGCAGACAAAAAGCAACTAACCATGCACAAGAAAAGACAAATTGTTGATGCAATGTTGGTCAAAATGCATGAGGGAAGATTACCAAGGGGTCACATGAAACATTTATCATCTCAATTCAATGTTCACAAATCCACCATCATAAGAATCTTCACATAAATAAAAATATAGTTGGCAAAAGGGGACTTCATTGATGTCAGGACTAAGAAGTTAGGCAGAGTAGGGAGAAAGCCACTGGAAATATCTGATGAAATTCTACAGGCAGTCCCTTTGCATTTAAGGCAGACAGAAAGAAGTTATGCAGGAGCACTGAAGATAAGTCATTCTACTATCCACAATTTGAAGAAAAGGGGAAGGCTAAGAACACACACATGCTGCAATAAGCCAGCACTGACATCTGATCATAAGGTAGCCAGACTCAGATGGATTTTGTCACACATAAATCCAATTGCAATTAATGAGGACCCCACATTTGTTGACATGAAACATGTCATACACATAGATGAGAAGTGGTTTTGTTTGAACCCTGGTAAGAGGAGGTTTTATCTACTTCCAAGTGAGGAGGATCCACACATGGCAATGCAATAAAAAAGATTCAAGCTGAAGACAATGTTTATGGCAATTATTGGGAAGCCATTGTATGACAGAAATGGGGAAATCCTACATGATGGGAAGTATGGCATATTCCCATTTACTGTCCAGCAGGTAGCACAGAAATCAAGCAAAAAAAGACCCAAAAGAACTTTGGAAACAAAGGCACTCCAGAATGTAAACAGAGAAGTGATTAAAGATATGTTGCTGACAAAGGTCATTCCAGCAATCATCTCAAAGTGGCCTGAAAGTCTAGCAAAAAATGTTGTCATCCAATGGGACAATGCAAGGCCTCACCAAGTTCCTAGTGATGCAGAATTTATGGCAGCGACAACAACAAATGGGTTCAACATTCAATTTGTTTTTCAACCAGCACAGTCACTTGATTTGAATGTGCTTGGTTTAGGGTTATTTAGGTCTATTCAATCTTTGCAATATCAGTCTTTTCCTAGAAACTTAGATGAGCTAGTTGAAAAGGTGAGAGACTCTTATGACACATTCAATCCCTAAGTTAACAAGTACATCTGGGTAACTTTGCAAAAATGCATGATGAAGATCCTCAAGGCAGAAGGTGGGAACAAGTACAAAATACCCCACATGAACAAAAAAAAAACTTGAAAATATTGGCATTCTACCAGATAAAGTAGAAGTGCAGAAGGAAATAGTGATGGAGGCTGTGGAATACCTAAACACTATGTTTAGGCCAGCAAATCAAGGCAATGAAGAAGCAACAGAAGATATGGAGGTGGATGCAGACTAGGGGACTCATCACATCAATGAGAATGGACTACCACACATAACCACTTAGTTATGTTACTCTGGTTTTTTTTTGTTTTTTTTTTATTTTTTTTTTTTATTCAGTCACCTGGTGGTTAGGTGTATTTTGTTCATTACAATGATTCAAGCATGTAAGGCAGTCTGTTGTAAAGTCTTTTGATCAAGGCATGGTCCTTTTGTACCCACATTTAGAATGGAATATGAATGACAAAGAATCAGCTTTTATGTGGGCACTCAATCCATCAGAAGGTTTTTATGTCGTTGTTGAATACAACACTAATGCACAAGGTTACCTCAACAACAACAACATTAAGCAAATTGTTGGAGCAAAACACTTGTGCTTAGTGAAATTCAATGGAGTCCCTTCATCATGTGGATTTGGATAAGGTAAATAACAAACCACAGTAGGGGACTCAATACAAACCAGGATACAAAAGCTAATCAAAGGGGACTCCTTTAAGAAATTTGTAAAACAGTAAGGGAGTGAGTAGCCAATAATGAACATCAACAACACAACAACCTCATCATTCATTAATCAAATCCCCACAACCAACATAATCCATCAAATAAGGGACTAACTACCTAATAATCAACAACAATCACTAGCAAACGATGTCAATAATCCACAACAGGCAGCACTCTGAATATCAGAGAAATGAACTCAACATAACCAAACATCCAATAATCCGGACTCATCAAAGAACAAGCCACCACAATAAAAAAAAAAAAAAAAAAAAAAAACCATGGACAAGGTACAATAACCCAACACAATCAGACAACCAACAATCCTAGTATCAAAAACAGTAAACACAACCAACAGATACAACAGCCTAACAAAACCAAACAGGCAGCACTCTGAATATCAGAGAAATGAGCTCAACATAACCAAACATCCAATAATCCAGACTTATCAAAGAACAAGCCACCACAATCAGAAACCAGGGACAAGGTACAATAACCCAACACAATCAGACAACCAACAATCCTAGTATTAGAGAAATTTACTCAATTGACCCAACAACCCAAGTATCCAACAGATCAGAAAACAAGCCAACATAGCCAACAAACCACCAGATCAGAAATAAGCAACATACCAACAACCCACCAGATCAAATCAAGATACGATCCAAAAAATCAAAAGCAAGGGACTCAAAAAATAAAAAATTAGTCAAGGTAAGGTTAGTAATCGTTACGCAAACAATCAGTTGGAGGGTTGAACCCTTGGGTTTATCCGCCTCTCACAGATTTGCACAGGAGGGCCCTGCGCTTCACCATCTTCCAATGAAGTGCAAGCCTTCTTAGGAGGAGTGAACGAAGCCTCCTCCTCTTGAGGCTCGTCATCAGCGGACAACACAACATACTCCACAACTGGCAACCCACGCATCCGTCTACGCGCCACCAACGTCGCCCTCCTTCTAGCCCAGATCTTCGTGGGTGGCCTAGCCTTCTTAGATCTGGGCTTTTTTCCGGCCACGGAACTGCCCTTACCACTGTCAGAGACCAGATCTACAGGTACAGAAGTGAAATCAAGAGATTTCTTGCCACGGGACTCCCCCACCCCCTCAGCCTTCTTCAGACGCTCCTCCTCGTCACAGCTTTCAAGGACCTTACCCAGAGCCTTGTAGGTGGTGGAGCTGCAGTAAGGCCCAGCCTCACCAGACTCGTAGAATTGCCGAGGAAACGGAGATCCAGTTTCAAAGGATTTGATGAGGGATACAATCAAATTACCCTAGCCGACGTCGTCGGTGGCTATGAAAGCATCGTGAAGAGGATCAAGGTTCACCATTTCGTAGCTGGGGACTCGTAAGTGGTAAGATGTTATGTGTGAAGGTCAGATCTAGGGACAAATGTTGGAGGAAAATAGCGACGAACAGGAGAGAGGAAGTCTCCAGAATATAATGGGAAGCCCAGCCATCAGAAATTAATTTTTGGTGGTTAGGAATGTGAGTAATGAAAGGAGTTGGGGGTAGTCAGAGAAATAAATGGAGGGAGTCATTAGATTAGGTTAATTTGGTTAAGTTTAGATTAATTTGATTAAAGTAAGATAAGGGTAATTTTAAGAAAATCTGAATATTTAAGTAAGGGCAAATTTGTAATTTTTAGAGCTTTTGTTTACTAATAATAGAAAGAAAATAGAAAGTTGCACATAATTATTGGCGGACTAAAATGACAAAAGTTGCAGATAAAAATAAACGGAGGTAGTACATTTTACTTATCTTTATTGTAGTTGTGCCCGCATTGAAATTTATGTATAGTTTCTAGTTAGGCCCTTGTTGACCTTGCAAATATAGTTTATCTATGCTCTAAAATTTATGAACCTTTTTTTTTTTTTTTTTTTTTTTTTTTTATAAATATTAGTTCCAAAAAAAAAAAAAAGAAAAAAAAAGGGTACGAGTAGACGAGTAGTAGACTAGTAGCAGTAGTATGGTTGAAAAACCCTGTATGAGTTCTCACGTGTTCCCGAAATGGGAAGCATGATATCATTGTGTAAATTTTTTGGGTTTACAATAAATTCACATTTATACAAATCCAGGCCTACTTTAGGTCCATTATTTGCCAAAGACTTGTCGTTTGGTTGGCATGTGTATCATGCATGTTGTATGGCATGGCCACACTTTGTATTTTTGAATTTGGTGCGTCTTTTTTTCTTCCTATAAAGTGGAGTGCTATATGCCTATATATAGTAAGGTCTTAGTGCTTTTAGAGCATGAGTTTGGTGATCGAATTTGAAAAGGTAAATACTTTCTCCTTTTCAATTTAATTTGTCTACTTTTCATTTTTTTTTTTTTTTGGAAAAACTCTAGTTTTCATTTTTGTTTTTCTTGAATTAGTCAATGGATTAGCTAACAACCTATAATTCACTTTGATTTTCAAAGCAGAGTTTTTTGCGTGGCTAGATAAAATAACACTTCCTCTATTTTTATTTAGTTAACGCATTTAATTTAGACACACATATTAAAGAGAGGAAAGATAATGAGAGAGAATGATAAAGCAAGTGAAGTTGACTAGTAAATACAAAGTATAAAACTTACCCGAAAAGAAAACGTGTCAATTAAAAATAAACTTCTTAAAAATAAATACATGTCAATTAAAAAAAAAACGGAGGTAAGTATAAGATAAGTAAAATACTATGAATAAAACAATGTCTTAATTATATGGAGTACTTGTATTTGTTTACTTAATTTTATTTGTAATTTGTAAGAATTCGATCTAAGAATTGAAAAACGGACAATTAATTAAATAATTCATAGAGCTACATAACACGTACTCTCCACTACCCTCACTTTAATAGCTCCATCCAATCTTAAACACAAATTAAAGTATGCAATTTGGATTAGAGAATTACATCGATTTAGTGATCAAATCAATGATAGGTAACCTGCAAATCAAGCAAATCTATTGTAAGCATTAATTTATGCTGGATATTTGTCTGTTTTTCACTACTTTCTATGATTGTTATATCGAAAATTCATTATCACTACACCAGCATTATTCCTAACTCTGACAAATTTTCGAAGTTATCATCATCAAATACATGTACTTTAATGTAACAGCCAATAATAATGTGATTGTGTAGTATATACAATGATTTCACTAAGCTAGTCGGAATTGTTACTAACTAAATTGCTAGAGGAATCTCGTTGACTAATGAACTCCCCATGTTTTAGAAGGAGGATAGATGTGCTTTTCCTTGTTTATATTTAGGCTATAGGTTTTTAATTATGATTTACATTGTTCCGAATTAAGAATCACGTAGTTAATGATTACGTCATGTATGCTTAGAAAGGTGTCAGCGATTACATGGAATCGATTGACATCTAGAATGCTCTCTCGCTAGATAATTGTTCGCCCATATATACATTATAAGTCTTTGCCTTATTTGAGTTGAAAAAAAAGCTTTAATAGGCATCCCCAACCATAAAAAAAAAAAAAAAAAAAAAAAAAAAAACAAAACAAAAAAAAAAAAAAAAAAATCTCAATAAGCTAAGTAAAATCTGATCGACTGATCGATACGAAGATACAAAGATCAGATGATGAAGAATTACTGACTTCATCATCATAAAGAAATTGGGACAATGTGAAAACTGAAAACAAAACTTTTTTTTTTTGTGAAAACTGAAAACAAAAACTTAAGAGAGAGTTAAAAATAAAAACGAATGAATTTAATGCATTAAAAAAAAAAATTTAAACGAATATGTGCCGTCCTTACTCAAAGAGAAATAATTTACTCCCAATTGTTTAATTTATAATTGAAGTTTTCATCCGACTTTGTGTTGCCTAAACAAAGTAATCATACTTCATACTAAATTGTAGAGCATGTTCGATTAAAGAAGTAGAGCACACTGCTCAATTAGGGACAGTTATAATTTAAACCAACAAGGAAAATAAAAAACAAAAGGGGTGTTGTAAAAAACCACAATATTATTCAAAGTTAACGTGCATGGACATGCAAGCAAAACCAATGGAAGTTCGTAGTTTTGCAGTATCTAAACATTTAGGAAAGTACTTCCTTCAAAAAAAAAAAAAAAAAAAACAAATCTTTAGAAAATTATTGATTCCCATTTCCCAGCATCTGAGCTCAGGAGGGTTGACTTTAGCTACAAGAAGATTCTTTTTTAAAATCTTTACCTAAACTCATGGAATCTTCATTCGAACTTTGGAAATAGTAAAACAGTTGTTGCACGAAATTGTATGTATCGATGCTATACAACGTTGTAATAAAATTAGAGATAGAGCCAGATTTGTCAAACTACACCATCGTCTTTGGATCAAATTTTACGAAAAGGGTATACATAGACATTAGGTATAGTCTATGTGTACCCCATGTAGACAAGTTATTTGCTCAATTTCTATTGGCTAAAATTTTTGGCCCCATTTCAAAGGTTTTGTAAATTTTTGTTTGAAACATTTTGTAATTCCATTTGAAATTTAAATTTGAATTTTATAGAAACGACAACATTCACACCATTGTTAACCTTCTTCTACATTAGACGAATCTGATTGAAATTTCTCCCACTAATTTGACTGAAAGACGACAAAGAAAGTGACCAGTAAAAACGACATGATTTAACATCGCAAGGGCAAAGCCTGCCATTGAAGGTGAGAATCGAACTTGCAAAGAAGAAGAAGCAGTAGCCATGTTTTTTTTTTTTTTTTTTTTTTTTTTTTTTTTTTTTTTTTGTAATTTTTAGTAATTGTTTACTCCCTCCGTTTCGCATTAGTTGCAACACTTTTCATTTTCGACCGTTTCATATTAGCTGCAACACTACTATACTTAGAAAGGACCCACCATTATTTTATAATTTATTTATCTCACTAACCCCATTTTCACAAATATTTTATTATTTCTCTTTCCTACCAACCCCATCCACACTTTTTTTTTTTTTTTTTTATTATTATTATTATTTCTATCTCTTACTAACAATACTTTATATTATAAGCCTATAAGTCTAGTCTATAATTTTCTTAAATTATGAGCCAAACCTACTGTTGCAACTAATGCAAAACGGATGGAGTATTTGTAATTTAGTAATTGTTAGCCAATGGATGAAGCCTTCAAACCCTAAAAACTTCTCTATTCTCTCTCTTCAAACCTAGCCACCATATTAAAACTTAGTGGCTGTCATTGATTTTATCGATGGTAAGCCCCAAATTCTTCTTCAATTTAATGTTTTTAGCCAATAAAGATCACAAACAGTATGATGATTATAGTCAATCTTTCCATGTAGGGTTTAGTATTGTTTGTCTTTCGTGTGTGCAGGGATACAAATTTGGAAGATTCGTGTTGCAAATTTGTGGAATTACGGGTCTGTTGGTATAGGGGTGTAGTTTAGAAGATTCGTCTTGCAAATTTGCAGATCTTGATGGTCAATCAAGTTTTATCACTTTTATGACTATACATCAATAGAGCTCTGTTAAGAACGATGTAAAGACATCTAAAATTATTCAAGAGCACTTCAGAAGCGATGCCATTAGTTTAGGGGGTGTTTAATTCTTGTATTGAGAATTTAAATATCTTAAGAGATGATTGTAAGTACCGAATGTTTATTATTATTTAATGAAATCACCCCTCCCTATTCCATTCACAAAAAAAAAAAAAAAAAAAAAAAAAAAAAGGTAATTATTACCCTCTCCGTGACGTAAAATATTTAATAATTTGTTTATCTGTAATGTTTTTAGTATCAAATATGGATATATAATGACATAATATACCAAGATTCCAAGAAATTGTTTATTGGTTATTTAAGATATGCAATGGCAACCAATAAGCGTTTTATTTTAAAATTCCGGATAAGTTATTAAGATGAGACCTATAACTAATTATTCTTCAAAGCCATGTAATTTAAGAGCTCGCTCAAATAATCGATCGCCATGGCTAGCTTGCTTCGTTTCATTTGTAAATTACTGAGATGATAGTATGATACATTGATACTAAAATAGAAAAAATGATGCCAACAATACTCATATTGATACTAAAATAATTAATCTGATACTCCGTACAAACTAAAACAATTGTTATTTTTTTTTTGGGTGAACACAACCACAATTTTATACCCATTTTAGTAGATGATTAATCCTAATTTAGTTAATCATCATTTGTCGACCCAGGTGCAATTAATAGGCATTACAATTTACATTTAGATGTTACTGTTACTATTTTCCTAAACTTCATTTCATTTATTATATGAAACTTTTCAACTCAAGCAGACCTTATTACATGTAAAATAAGCTAATCTAAGGCTGGATTAGCAATAGAAGCTTATCAGTTACTTAAACTGATGCTTGAAAGTAGGCAAATTCGTAACTGTAGTTGTCAATGCCTTTTCATATAGATTATCTCTATTGATGCTTGAAAGTTGGCGAGATCAATAATGCTCTTGCCTGAATATATCTTGTTTGGCAATAACTTCTAAAATATGATTATGATTAATTGCAAATTCTAATAATTTTTTCATGAAAAATGGGCGCCAAAATAATTTAGCTAAAAGTTACTGTGAAAATTTTCGCTTAATTACCACTTTGGCGCTAAACCTCCTAAATTTTTCCTTCCCAACAATTCTCTTTTAATTTTTTTGGTAAGGGAAGAGTTGTCAAATCCCTAAGTGGTTGTCTATGTGTATCACCTCCCCAAAATTTTACTCTGTAACGATTTACAAGCTAAGCAGTCATTACTCATTAGTAACCTCATTAATTCACTTAAAATAAAATCCTTTTAATACTATTCGATTATACATCACTGCACAACTCTGTGACATACTTATCACTTATGAGTTATGATAGACGTTTTTCTTAATTCTTATTTGATGCTTACAATATATTTCTTCTTTGTGTACTTAGGATCATTTTGAAATGCTTAATTGAATTTTATAGTCAGCTACCTCTTAAATCAACTTTAGTCGCCATTATTATTACTTTATTTTCTTAAAGTCTATCAGCGACATTATAAAATTATACGAAAGTACTCTTAAGGATAAATATCAAGTAATATTCTAGCTACATACAGTAGGTACAAACTCGTGACCTAAATTATTAAACATCAAATAGGTTGAACGACGAAGCATATCGTTTGCTTCTACTATCTAGTACTATCTATTTACAATTTGGCATCACCATTTAGTAGTCAGTCCCTCCCCTACCTGTTGTTTTACAGAGATTGAGGGACTGTATACCATATTCCATATATGAGCATGCTGTCACGACCCACACATTCCACCCCTCACTAGGGCCATTGGACGGTAGGCAACAATCGTGGCTAGGGGGAATGCTCTTGGTGCGCGCTGGCTAGGCCAGAGACACCCTCCCCCTATAGAGCTTTATATTGCTCCAGTGCTGTCACCCTAGTGAACACCCAAGTGACAGTAACACAATAATGGGCTATTTGGGGACCCAAATGAAGTCCGATTGAGCCCAAAATTGGGGGTCCACCATTTTTAGGCCCAATGAACATCATGGTGGTGTTAGATTTTGAAGGAGAAGTCCAGAAGGTTCCAGAATACTCAAGGAGACTCGAGATGCATCCGGAAGCTTCTAGAACCTCCTAGGACATCCTTGAATCATTTGTAAATACTAGAGTTGTGTATATAATTCTAGAGCCTTGTACATAGAGGGAATGTACTAAAGAAATGTATAGAATACTCTAGAAAAGATTAGATCTAGAACCCTCCATTTGAGGAGGTTAGTGAAGGTTCTAGGCCATGCTTAGAACACTATAAATAGGGGACTTGACCTTTATTTGGAGGCATCTTAGGAACACTTGTAAACACTCTTTCTCAAGCATCAAAGCATTCAAAATTCATATTCTCTTGTGTTTTCAACATTCCTTAACTTCCGTTGCACACTCGTGCTTAAAAGCATTTCGGGGTTAAGCCTTAACTAGCATCCGAGGGAGGGAAGTTAGTAGGGTAGCGTGCATAAGACTAGGGGGATTAGTCAGCACGTGACAACGTGGTATCAGAGCAGCTACTGTCGCGGGGGACTATAGTGCTGTCGAGCTTTGTTAGCAAGTTGTGAGCGAAGGAGGAAAAATGGCAAAGAGCAAGGACGGCAAGGACGCTAGTGCTTCATAAACAACCGAGGGCTATGTGCCTGAGGCTCTCATTCAAGCTGTCCAAAAGCTTGAGAAGCGAGTGAATAAAGTTGATGAGAGATCGGCCAAAGCCGAAGTTGCTGCTTGCGACATGACGGATTCTGTCGGCAAGGTCGAGAATGAAGTTATTACGCTCAAAGGGCAATTAGGGGAACTAGACAATCGTCTAGAGGAGGTATCCCTTGATGCTCAATCCTTCGCTGATCAGGCTTTTGAGAAGATGATGGGCGAGATGGCGAAAATGCGTGAGGAGTTCACGGGGGAACTCCTTGCTTTGAAGAAGGAGAATGAGCTCCTCAAGGAGGAACTCACGTTGCTAAAAAGGGCTGCGGTAACTGGGGGCGCCACCATTCAAGCCGGTCCTAAGGTGGAAATCCCCAAGCCTCCAAAGTATCATGGAAAAAGGGATGCTCGGGAAATTGACAACTTCCTATGGAGCATGGAGCGATACTTTGAGGCTGTGCACTTGGAGGAGGATGCTCCCAAGATTAATGCTGCCACCATGTATCTCGGAGATGATGCCATTCTGTGGTGGAGAAGGCGTGAACAAGACATCAAGAGTGGTTCATGTTCCATCCGAACATGGGACCAATTCAAGGAAGATTTCAAGAAGCAATTCCGCCCGCATGACGCAGCCAAGGTCTCCATGATGAAGCTGCGTGAACTCAAGCATAGCAACACCATCAAGGAGTACATCAAGCAATTTACAACCCTCGTGCTCGAAGTTGATGATTTGCCGGAGGCTACACAACTTATATATTTCATTGGAGGGTTGCAACGATGGGCTCAACAAGAGGTAGAAAGGAGGAACGTTCAAACACTTGCTGAGGCCATCGCAGCTGCAGAGTCCTTGGTTGATTACAAGGACACAAGGAAGGAAGGGCGCAGCAACGGCAGCAAGGGAAAAGGTGGGGGAGCCAAGCCCACCGATCGAAGCAGCACCAGTAGCAACAAGACGGTGAAAAAGGACAAGGCAAAGGGATCATCGTCGTCTTCTTCTTCACCAGACAAGCCCAACAACAGGGGCTGTTACTTGTGCGGAGGGCCGCACTGGGCAAGGGATTTCCCTGGGAGGCAGAAGCTCAGCGCCATCATAGCTTCGGGCGGTGAATCGTCGGGGGACGATGCACAAATGGGGTCGTTGCGCCTCTTTAGTAGCGTACGGGCCACACCAAAAGTTGAGGAGAGCGCCGAAGTGGTCAAGGTAAGCACGCTACCTCGCCCGAAGGGCTCACTTATGTTTGTTGATACATTAGTGAATGGGAGAGCTTCTAAGGCACTCGTGAACTGTGGTGCCTCACACAACTTCATTACGGAGAAGGAAGTAATGAAGTTGGGAATCAAGTACACCAAGGAACCGGGGAGGATCAAGACAGTCAACACCTCGCCCGTTCCTATCCTTGGTGTGGCGCACAAGGTGCCTATTTGTTTGGGACAATGGAGTGGCACCATAAATCTCACAGTCGTGCATATGGACGACTTCTCTTTGGTGTTGGGACTTGAGTTCATCGACACAGTAAGGCCCTTTTCTTTTGAAGCGGACGGGTCAATTATGATCAAAAGGGATCAAGGGTCATGGTCCGTTCCTGTCACACGAGAAGAAGTCGAAGCCAAGACAATCTCAGCAATCCAGGTGTCCAGGGGGATCAAAAAGGGACAAGAGACTTTCTTGGTTGCATTAGTGGAGGAAGAGGAGCCCCATGGGAAAGAGGTTCCATCAGAAATCTCCGGAGTCCTTGTAGAGTATATGGATGTGATGCCTCCGGAGCTACCGAAAAGACTACCTCCTAGAAGGGAGGTGGGTCACGAGATTGAGCTGGAGCCAGGGACCAAGCCTCCAGCCATGGCACCATACCGCATGGCCCCACCAGAGCTCGAGGAATTGAGGAAGCAATTGAAGGAGCTGCTGGAAGCAGGGTTCATTAGGCCCTCAAAGGCACCATTTGGAGCACCAGTGTTGTTTCAACGCAAGCATGGTGGCAGCTTGCAAATGTGCATTGACTATCGGGCTCTCAACAAGATCACTGTCAAGAACAAGTATCCAATCCCGTTAGTCGCTGATTTGTTCGATCGACTCGGCAAAGCACGGTACTTCTCCAAGTTGGACCTGCGATCGGGGTATTGACAGGTGCGCATCGCCGAAGGGGACGAGGCGAAGACATCATGCGTGACCAGGTATGGTTCTTATGAGTTCTTGGTGATGCCTTTTGGACTCACCAACGCCCCTGCTACTTTTTGCACCTTGATGAATAAGATTTTCCGGCCCTTCCTTGATAAATTTGTAGTCGTCTATGTCGACGATATCGTCGTGTATAGCGACAACTTACAAGATCATGTGGAGCATTTGAGACAGGTGTTCCAGGTCTTACGAGAGAACGAGCTTTATGTGAAGCAAGAGAAGTGCTCGTTCGGACAGGAGGAGGTGTCATTCCTGGGACACCATATTAAAGCCGGAAAGATAATGATGGAGCATGACAAGGTGCAAGCCATCAGGGAATGGGAGGAGCCCAAGAACGTGTCGGAGCTACGTTCTTTCCTTGGGCTCGCCAACTGTTACTGGCGGTTCATCATGAGCTACTCAGCACGGGCGGCACCATTGACTGACCTGTTAAAGAAGAAGGCACAATGGTGTTGGAGCAACAAATGTCAAGAGGCCTTTGATGACTTGAAGGATGCCGTCACCAAAGAGCCCGTGTTAGCACTGCCAGACTACTCAAAGCCATTTGAGCTACACACTGATGCCTCAGATTTTGCTATCGGAGGAGTTCTCATGCAAGAGGGGTATCCAGTGGCCTATGAATCACGCAAGCTCAATGATACCGAGAGGAGATACCCAGTGCATGATAAGGAGATGACTGCTATCATTCATTGCTTGCGTGTCTGGAGACATTATTTGCTTGGGAGTCGGTTCACCATCTATACCGACAATGTTGCAACAAGTTACTAGGGCCATTGGACGGTAGGCAACAATCGTGGCTAGGGGGAATGCCCTTGGTGCGCGCTGGCTAGGCCAGAGACACCCTCCCCCTATAGAGCTTTATATTGCTCCAGTGCTGTCACCCTAGTGAACACCCAAGTGACAGTAACACAATAATGGGCTATTTGGGGACCCAAATGAAGTCCGATTGAGCCCAAAATTGGGGGTCCACCATTTTTAGGCCCAATGAACATCATGGTGGTGTTAGATTTTGAAGGAGAAGTCCAGAAGGTTCCAGAATACTCAAGGAGACTCGAGATGCATCCGGAAGCTTCTAGAACCTCCTAGGACATCCTTGAATCATTTGTAAATACTAGAGTTGTGTATATAATTCTAGAGCCTTGTACATAGAGGGAATGTACTAAAGAAATGTATAGAATACTCTAGAAAAGATTAGATCTAGAACCCTCCATTTGAGGAGGTTAGTGAAGGTTCTAGGCCATGCTTAGAACACTATAAATAGGGGACTTGACCTTCATTTGGAGGCATCTTAGGAACACTTGTAAACACTCTTTCTCAAGCAATCAAAGCATTCAAAATTCATATTCTCTTGTGTTTTCAACATTCCTTAACTTCCGTTGCACACTCTTGCTTAAAAGCATTTCGGGGTTAAGCCTTGACTAGCATCCGAGGGAGGGAAGTTAGTAGGCTAGCGTGCATAAGACTAGGAGGATTAGTCAGCACGTGACAATGCGCACACTAGCTAATTGAGCACGAGCTGAACAGACAAGCTGCGATTCGAACTTGAATCTTTCGTAACATAAATCCTTATGTGCACAGTTACTACTCGTCTAGCCATCAATTTATAGATTGGTTATTGCTAAATTCCCAGTCTTATAAATTACTCTGTACAACATTTTCTGTTCCTTCTATTTAGTCTTTTTTTTTTTTTTTTTTTTTTGGCGTAGTTTGGGATAATCACAAAGATATATCAAACAAGAAAAACTTGAATCAGAAAGTTGTGCTTTTTAGTTATCATTATAGAAAACAAAAGGTCAAGAAATTACCAGGGACTAATTCATACTTGTATATGACGTGATAAATATCTTTGGAGGGATTTCATATAATCAAATGCCGTTATATTATAAATGGAAAAAACTCATCAACCAAATCAATTTCCTGCAAGATATGATAGAATTGCCAAAACTCCAATCACAACCATAATGTTTAGGAAGTAGTTTGTTGGGAGAGGCTTATCAGGGCTACCACCAAAACCTTCGTATTCAGCGCGAATCTTTTGCTTCATGGAGTCCGATAGCTCTCTCTGCAATTCAAATAAGCAACACACAACACACTCATTTGAATTTATTCTTCTCCACGATTTAGATAGACTCTTCCAAGTTTTAGATGTGACTGACTACACAAGAAAAAGCTTCATCTTGTGTTTATTTAAAAAGACAAAAGTCACACGAAAAATGACACTTTTGTGTTTCTTTTCTTTAATCCTGCAGCAGCCATGAAAAAGCAATGGAGATGAAAAATCGAACAATATTATGGATAATTAAGTGCTTGTATTTTACTAAGAGCGATCACTGTAACAAACCTTGTTAGATGAGTACTTGGCTGCTTCAAACTTCTCTGGCGCTGCTCCAGCTGGACTTCCATCAAGAGAGAAACCCTGTTCATCATCCAGTTATATAAGTCTAGTTTGAACTCTTTGGTGAACTAAAATCAATAAGAAAAATGTCGAAGGTAACCAAGATATAAGAATACAAATAAATCAAACAGATTGCAGGGGAAGATTTCAATTTCAGAAATCTAGGAAGAAAACTCAAAATTTCTAGTCTTGACCATTTTAAACATCTGACAACAGTAAAAAGATTTTTAAAAAAAAACTTCATACTGTAGAAGGTACGTGTACTCCATACCTATCAATATGTTTTGTAACAAATATGGCATTGAAAGCAATGGCAAAAGACCTGAATACCAAAGATACCATTGGCCCTCAAGCTTGGTATGTCTTGAGGCCACAATAGTTTAAACCTTAGCCCTTCTTTGTGACATCCCCTTAATGTCATTCCCATGTCTTTATGGCTTATACCAAAAGAGCAGCACCTCCTGCCTATGTCAGACTTTGTTTAGCAGAAGCATGGTACATACTCGGGCAAATGAGAGGAAGGGGTCCTCCCCATTACCTTCCTCTCTCATCCCTCCTCATATGACAGGATCCAATTACTTGCAATGAATTCTTTACGCACTACAGGTCTACAGCAAGGCTTTACTGATATGGATATTAAGGGCAATAACCCTAGTCATATATTCAATTAAATGCCTTTTTTTGAACTCTTTAATAAAATGGTGTGCTTGTTTATGAAATTAAGGTTCTTTCTAATTTCAGCTCTTACTCTTTCAATCAAATAGAGCAGCAGATTGCATTGGTAATGGAGCTCATCCTGTCAATACTAATATAATAGTTGATAGTGTATTAGTGTTGATAGCCTCACCAACTCCCAGCTTTATAATATTGTAAGCAATGATAAACTAGGTAAAATCTGGCTAGAAGGGTTTCCTAATTCCGTTTTCAGTATCTAATGGAAACTTGGCTTAGGCCTACTACCTCACCCATCCCAAAAGAAGGAAAATTCTATACACGAGGAGAATCAAATATGAAAAAAGCAAGAAGCACATATACATGAGAATTGAGAATCGGACAGACCTCAGGAGGGTCAAATTTGGCTCCTTGGTTGCTCAGCTTGGCATGGGATTCAGCATAATCCTTGAAAAATGCATCCTGATCAGCTGCGTATTTCTCAGCATATACCTACAATAATATTATTTCAGTACAATGAACACAAGGATCATGTCCAGCAAAATTCTTGCATTTCTATTGCATTAGGCATTGCTTTGTTTACCTTGAAAGATGGATCTTCAAAAAGAGCAGCATCAGTTGGCAAAACAAGCAAATCTGCATCTCTCTTCTCTTTGATATCCTGGATTAAGCAATATAAATTAGCGCAAGTAGAGCTAAACCTCTTGTTTGTGATGACTACACCAATTTGAAATCATACAAACCTTAAAATAGGAATTATCAAACTTCAACCACTGCACAGTCCAGGACTGCCCTCCTGGAGCTCCCGGTCCATCTTTCTGATGATTGAGAAGAGTGCAATTTCATCATTTTAACAAATAGTGTAAATACCTGGGGCCTCTGATGGCCCTGATGCTGATTTTTGGATACCAGTCTGAGGTAAAAGGGAAAAGGGCTGATATACTTTAAGACTTCAGACATGTGCTTTTTATGCAGCAATAACATGCAATGAGATTGGATAGACAGATACAAGGGAAAAAGAAAAGAAAGGCAGACAACTGTAAAACCATTATGTTTCTCAAACTTATGCAATGTATGGCATAGTAACTTGTCTGTTCCAAGGAATTGTATAACAGTAAGATATATAATAGCTAGACACATTTCATTGAAATAATCTAGATTACCAGTTACAAGAATTACACTTCTGTGTCAACAACATAAATTTCCATCTTAGAATTGCTATTCAGAGGGCCACAGAGGGAGGGAGCCGGAGGTAAATGTTCTTTCCATTCAAAGAAAATTATAGAAGTACCGTGTATTTAGTCTCTGGTTTGCCCCAACCACTGCGTTCAGGTCTAGACCTTCCCAATGTATGTGCTCCAGATAATGCTACTATATCCTATCAACAAAAACAGCTCATAATGAATAGATTGCCCAATTCACGTAACAGTTGATTATCCACATAAAATACTCTTAACCTTATCATTCAAGCCCATTCTGTAGAAAACATCACGTAGATGTTGAGCAGGTGAAGGAGGTCCAGCATCTGAATAAGGGAATTTCAACATTCAGAAAAGCAGCAAAGCAACATAAAAGCACAAATTAAATATCAGCAAGGGAGAGATCAAGAAGTGTAAAGTTGGGGAAAAACATAGGAATTGGTCTGATTTTTAAAAATTATACGGAATATGTGAATTTTTATGAGGATATGTTGTCCTCTAGCGGTACTTTAATCAAATCCATTGCTTTATCAAAAGGTTGTACATAGTGAAAGTCCATGGTGATAAGTCTGATAACCCATGGAAAACCTTGGCACTGCTATGCCGAACTTTGTTATCAAACCATCACAATGTAGATCTGTGAAAATTCCTCTTACCAGGAAGCCTTCCTTCTTCTGGGCACTGCTCTGGACCTGTCACATCCACTCTTCCATACTTCATTGGTATCTTAGGACCACCAGCCTCCTAAAATATGTTCCAACAATTTGATCAATAAAGTTCCAACTTCCATCCTTCTCAATTGTTACTCAAGTAAATATGAGAAAAGATGAGAAAACCTCTATTGCAGTAGCACTAGCCAACTGGAATAGATCTGCATATGTCACTCCAGAGTACTTGTCTTTTATGGGCTGGAGAAGTTTCAATGCATTTATAAGGCCTGCAGCACCACATCCACCAATTAGTCAACCTGTGTTTTCCTTCATATAACAAATATTATAAGAAGAAAGTACACCACAAGAGACACAGCGTTCCTTCTTTCATTAACAGGTTTATTCCTGTTAAGGAATAGACCCCATTGAAGAAAAGTTTCCCTTTGAACATACATACAATTCAGAGTGAATTCAAATAATATATATATTACAAAATCTAGGAGTGAAGTATCATAGAAGAGTAAAAAGATGCAGATAAAAATGAATTGAAAGCCAGCCAAAAAAATGACAACTTGACAAGTGGTAACTCCAACAAAAAGCTACTTATCTCTCAGTTTTTTCCTTTGTAAAGGGAAAAAAATCATTCACTCTGATATATCTCATTTTTTTTTTTTTAATTTCAAAAGCTTTGGCATTGAAGAAGGTCAAAAGTGGACAGAGATTTCGTTTAGAATACTATACTTGTACCATATATTTTCAAATAAAGGAGGGAAAAGAAGTCCACTGCCAAAGAGAGCATATTAAGGAGAACTTGTTATTACCTGCATTAGCTCCGTGTTTGAGCTCAGCCTCAAACCTCAGACTGCCATTGGCTCCACCTCTCTGTGGCCATTCTTTAATATCCTTATTATAAGTACCAGCATCATGCCAACCTAAGCGCACCTACAAGTAAAGTGGTTAGTTCCTTTAGCTCGGTCTTAAACAAAATATAATATCTTCATTTACATGAATGCAGAGAGTAAATATTTGTTTAGTAGACACAAATATACTTCATTCTTTCATGACTGCATCAATTGGCAGCATAAAGTTTAAGGAAAAGGGAAAACGAGCATAAATTGTCCAAAATACCCATGTGAATATTTGATAACATAATAGTAAGAGAGGGAGAGAGGAACCAATGAAGTAGTGGGTAAATAAGTAACTACTAACTACACAAGCATAAGGTTTCTTATAATAGTATTGACACAAATAATATAGATTTTCCCAAAGAGGAAATCGATGCACTAAGTAAAGAACAGAGAATGTAAATGTTTTCAATCAAACATGATTACAATAATCTCCACATCGACGTTGTACAATTATTGAAAGGAACACATAATCATTTAATTTTAAGCAAAAACACTTTGCTTCAGATCATAAGCCAGGGTCAGTTGAGTCTTAGCTATCCGAAGAAGTAAAACTTTTTCTTGACTGTTCAAGATGTCCAAACTGAGCCACCGATATACGTTAACTAAAAGGCATACAATCTAATATTTCTATTCTGTTTATGCAAATCATTTTATCTAGGCTAGAAAAAAAAAATAATCACCAGCATCAACTACACCAAACATCCCAACATCGTGAAATGGGAATTTTTATTTAGGGTGAAATGTGACTTCTATATGGGGACGAAAGGAGTATATACTTTTATAAAAGTACTTATAGTTTGATTTTTGATGATTAATTGAGCAACGATATCAACAGATTGGCGTTCAAACGATATTTTAAGATATTAGGGAACATATAATGCCAATTTTTGTCAAAAGAATTGTCAAATATGGAAAACAGTACCACGAATTTCACAATCTAATTTAAACCTCTCATCATCTAGAGAAATGTTATATTCTTTCCCAGCCTCCCAGGAGAGTGAGGTATGAAAGAATTCAATCTTACATATTAAATTTTATGGTGGAAATTGTAGTACCTTCAACAGATGGTGATACTCAAATCGACTCATTTCTATTCACTTCTCCTCCAAGTTTTGTCACATATTACTAAGTTGACGAGGTTTCTAAAGCAGTTTAGCAATCAACATCAGTACATCACCGAAAACATAAACTAACACATCAAGCTCATTGTAAAAGACTACCATAAGAATACCATATGCACCTCAAGTAAAGCTCACAATCATGTTCACTTAACTGTACTAATTTTTCGAAAGGTTCAACCCGAATGCCAGAGTCGAATAGACTAGCTTCAAATACACCTATCTCAGTCAACTAACTCAGACTTATCTAATACAGTAGTAGTATTTAATCACTCACTCCGTCCAAATATAGTCGTCGCATCACTAATTCAAATTACACTATCAACGCAACTATCAAATTTCAACCGAATTGTAAAAACTCAAAAAAAATATTCTCCAGTCAACATATATAACCTAAACCTCAAAAACATCGCAACAAAAATCAAATAATTAACACAAAAAAAGAAGAAAACCACCATAATCGGATGACAAAACTTAGTCTGAAGAAGCTCCTTAATATCCTCCCTAGCATTCTTCAACTGCGCGGGATCCGAAGCATAAGCATAACACTTTGTACTAAACCTCGACTTCGTCACATAAACCGAACCTTCTCTCTACCAAAAAAAACAAAAAAATCAACAAAAATACCAAAAAAAAACCTCAAAATCAGCGTCAAAAATTGCGGAAATGGAAGAATAACCTGTCTCAGAAAAAGGCGAGAAACAAGCGGAGATGATCGGAGACATTTGAAGGAAGACGAAGAAGAAGAAGAAGAAGAGGAGAGAGAAAGATGAGAGATGGAAGTCGGAGGAAAAAGACGAGAAGCGGCGGTTGCAGCGGCGGCGGCGGCGGAGGCGGTGGAAGAGAAGGATGACGCCATTGATAAAGGATCGGACATTTGGGTGGGAAGAAGGTGGTTTTATTGTTTGAGTGGTTTTTCTCTCTCCTCTTACTACTGGATTTCAAGATTACGAGCTGAAGGGATGCCACGCGTTTTGTTTTTGTTTTTTTTTTAATTTTCGTTTTTTGGGGTTTAATTGTTTAAAACGAGATTAAGGGTTGAATCATACTGTACTTAGTCAAATACTATAGTCATTAGTGGGTAGGTGGTTGTGTTTTTACGAGTATTTTTATTTTTTTAATCAAGGTGGCTTTTGTCCAAAATAGATTCTCCTAGATAAAATCCATACGATGCATGGTTTATTTGTATTTTTTTAAATAAAATATTTTGCTAAATATATATATTTATCTATAAACTTTGTGATATTCGCTTGCTTACTGCTGGATTTTTAATTATAAAATGAATTATTAAATTTGTTTCTCATATTTAGATAAAATTCGTAATATATCAATCAATCAAAGCCTCGACCCCATAAGTGGGGTCAGCTACATGAACCAAATTCGATTATTCCGTATAATCATCAACAAAGACCATCCTCCTCCATTCCTTACGATCCAATGCCTCATCCTCATTTACATCCATATACTTCATATCCTTCCGAATTCCTTCCAACCAAGTCACTTTCGGTCTCCCTCTCCCTCGTTTAACCCCTCCATGGTTCCACTCTTCCATAGTTCCATTCTTCGTACCGGTGCACCCTCGGGTCTCCGTCTTACATGCCCAAACTAGCGCAGACGATTTTCCCTTAGTTTGTCTGCAATGCCTGCCACACCTACCTTCTTGCGGATAACCTCATTTCTGATTCTATCTCTTATAGTGTTCCCGCACATCCACCTTAACATTCGCATCTCCGTAACCTTCATCTTTTTAATGTGCTCCTTTTTAGAAGCCCAACATTCTGTATCATAGAGCAACACTAGTCTTATGGCAGTCCTATGAATTAAAAAAATAATATTTTATTTCACAAAGTTTAATATGTGGTTGGTCACACCGTGCGATAGGGATTATATATAGTTAGGAGTTACTTGGTTGGTCAAGAGTTACTCAATCGATCAGGGGTTACTCGGTCAATGTTTGGATGTGTATATATCAACCGATAATTAATATAAATTTTTTTTGATCTAAAATAAATTTCAATTTTTTTTTTCCATTGGCTAAACTATAACATTTTTCTATGTGATGCTCTAAAATTAATCTTACGTGGCATAATCCTATTGTGGCGTTTTTTATGTTTTTATTTTTTATAATCCTATGTAGCACTTTACAAAACTAATCTTACGTGGCATAATCCGATTGTAGCGTTTAAAAAATATTAATCTTAAGTGGCGCTCTAAAAACCTATATATATATACACATACTAGTTTTGTGCCTGAGTAATGCCCAGATGGTTGACAAAAGTTTAGGACAAACTTTTTAGATTGAATGTTAAATACGATCATATAATCCTTTTTATAATGCAGGATATTTAGACATACAGAAGTAAAATTATATTTTATTGAACTGAAATTAATTTTGGCTGAATTGTAATTATTTTTTACCAAAGCTAAAATTATTTTTCCTGATTAAAACTTATTTTCACTAATTCTCTATTATTTTTGTAAATATATGAAATATATTGTATATGGATCTTATTTTAAAGAACTTTTTAACACAAATTTTATGATGGAAATAGTATCGAGTTATAAGATATTTACAGAAAGATAATTAATTTTGTGCATATGAAATATTAGAAGTATATCGATAATAAAACTCTATACAATATTTTATCTTTAAAAATCTATCCAAATTTCGCTTACTTAGCATCATATGTGTCACAATAATATCTATTTGTCGCTTACGTGGCGCGACACTTGGCGAAAAAATAGAATGTCAAGTGGCGTTGTCTCGTGACCTGGCTCTGAAACCGGTTTTATTTATTAGTGACTAGTTTTGTGCCCATGCGATGCATGCCCAGATTGTTGATAAAATTTTAAGATAAACTTTTTTGCTTGAATGTTCATAAATATGGTCATGTAATCCTTTTGATAATGCAGGATATTTAAACATATGATATCCTATCGCTTATTTATAGAATAGTGTACTTTTTGTAGTTTTGTTTGTAAATAGATATCTATGTTATTATTGACTTGAAATTATTGTTATTGTACTTAAATTATTTTTATTAAACTGAAAGTCTTTAGACTAAACCAAAATTATTTTTACTGATTAAAACTTATCTTTACTAATTCTCTATTATTTTTTTAACTAAATTAAATATATTATAAATGGATCCTATTTTTAAAAGCTTTTTGAAAAGAATATTATGATGGAAATAAAACCGAGTTATAGAATATTTATTAAAAGTTATGATTAATTTAATTTGTATATATGAAATATTAGAAGTGCGGTGAATAAAACTCTATACAACATCTTTATCTTAAAAAATCTATCCAAAACTCGCTTACTTAACACCATATGTGTCACAATTATACCAATTTGTCGCCTAAGTGGCGCGACACTTGGTAAAAAACTGGAATGCCAAGTGTCGCTATCTCGTGGCCTGATTGCGAGATCGGCTTTATTTATTAGTGATATGATATTAGATTTTTGTGTCGATTTTTTTATTTTGGGCCAGAGTTAAAGTTCGGTTTTTTATTTATTTATTTTTTTTTTTTTTAAAGTAGATACATGGAGGAGATTAGATACGTCTTCTCAAAAGACTGTGACCTAAACTATCAAGGAGTAAAAAATAAACAAATTTACTATCTAAAAGCATATCATGAGTCGGAGTATGGCCGAAAGAGGCAACATAATCTGCTGCCCGATTTCCTTTCCGATAGATGTGTCTTGCCTGAAATCTCGAAAAGATCCAAAATAGCCTTGACATCCGCCATAAGAAGCTGAAGTTTCCATTGACAGCTGAAATGCCCCTGCAAAATATTAATAACAGTAAGATTATCGACTTCAATAAAAATATCAGAAATATTAAAATCCCTAGCAAGAAGGAGGCCATTGCGAAGGGCACTAGCTTCTGCAAGGAAGGCCGAACAATAGCCTAAATTATAAATACGAATGGCCACATGATTACCCAAGTGGTCTCGAATGACCACACCTGCAGTAGCAAAATTCTGATTGGAAAAATCATCAAAATTAAGTTTACAAAAACCGAATGGGGGTGGAGACCATGAGACAATAGGTGGGGGTAGGAGGAGGCAGCGGCGGCGGCGTCATAGTAGGAAATTGGATGGCGTCAAGAAGTGACCGAGACTCCCATTCCTTAAACATAAAGAAAGCTTGAACAAAAATACTGTGAATATTAGCAGAAGAGTTCTTAAAAATAACTACATTACGATGTTTCCAAATACTCTAAAATAAAATGGCTATCTTAAGAAGGAGTTTAGGTGAAGTGACTTTAAGAAAGCGAAAATAAATCATAGATCTGATTAATTTGAGGGATGCGACCAAGCCACTAAAGGACTAAAGAAGAAGACCAAAAACCCATTGAAAATGGGCAAGAGAGGAAAAGATGATCCTGGGATTCAAAGTGATTAAAACAAAGAGCACAAAAACTAGGGATATCAATATTATGTGAATAAAGTATGAAGAGTAGGGAGACTGTTATGGAGGATTTGCTAAAGGAAAGTCTGAATTTTAGGAGAATATCCAATTTCCAAATCCAGCTAAATTCCCATTTAAACATGGGAATGAGCAAGCCAAGTAGCAAATTTAACAGCGAATTAGCCATCTTTAGAGAGACTCCAACATGGTTCATCTGGGGGTGGAGGGGGTGGGGATTCCTCGAATAATTTGAACTATATAATTAGGAAGAATAGTAAGAAGAAGAGGGGCATCCCAAGTATTGTTATTTGTGATGAACATATCAATTATGACATCAATATTCGCAATTTGACCAGGGTCCAAATTGAGAAGGGCAGTAAGATTGGTGTGAGCACAACAAATATCTACCCAAAATATCCATTACCTACTTTCCAGTGAAGTCCTCTTAGTAAGAGAGGGCGGATATGAAGAATTTTTTTCCAAATCCATGAGTCTCTAGGTTGAGTACGGTTGGTAAGGAACTGGGAGATACGTAAATATTTAGCAGTGATAAACTAGACCCATATGTTAATCGGGTCAAAGTTGGGTATTTATGACAAAGGATAAACATACATTATTTCAAGCCTAAAAACATTGCCCAAAGCGGGGCAAAACCTAAAAATGATACTATTTTCCGTATTCTAATAAGTGTTACACTTTTTTCTGGCAAAAAGTTACATGATAATATTATTTCTTTTTTCTTTCATGGTCTCCCAAATTCACTACTACTGTTTTTTTTATTAATTCTTTTCTCTCACATCATTACTTTTCAATATATTATTACCCTCATTATCTTTCTTTTACAATTTTTTAATACTCCAACTACCCCATTTACCTCTTACTTATATTAATTAAGTCAATTAAATTGCCTAAAAGTATGTGCCCTATTGCAACATTTTTAGATTTTTATAGTATAAACTATTCATATACAGATATACTTGTACTCGACTTCAATTACATTTTGTAATTTATAGGAATAAGATTATATATAGTCACATTTTATTTATTTATTTATTTATTTTAACCAAGTCACATGGGATACTTCCTCGTTTCAAAATAATTGTATACTTTATTTATTTTATTTCATTTGTTTATTTATTTATCAATTCTTTTCAATGTGTACTTTATTAAAGTTTAAGTTGTATACTTCCTCGTTCCAAAATAATTGACACAGTCAAACTTGGCACACATGACAATGCATTAGTTTGACCTAAAATATATATGATTAAATGTAGTGAACAAAATATAAGAAGTTGATATTGTATTATAAAACTTTATATTAATACATATTTAACAATATAATTCATGTTATATGCTACTAAAAAAATAATAGTCAAATTTAATACTTGTATATAAATAGTGAAAAAGTCAAATGTGTCAATTATTTAAGAACGAATGGAGTAATTTGTACAAATAATTAAATATATTAATGATTGAAGTTTTTTTTTTTGAAATATTAATGATTATATTTCAAAAAAATATTAATGATTGAAGCTATATGTTGAAAATGTGAAAAGTAGAAATATTGCAAGTAAAGAAAAAATATAATTAGAGTAAGCAACTTGTATTGATTTATCTAATCTTATTGTTCTAATTAACATATTGAAGGTACAAAAACCTAATCTTATTATTCTAACATATTGAAGGTACAAATTAAACATTTATAAAGTTTATTTGCAAAACTTTACACAAATATATCGAGCTGATCCAAACTGATTTTTAAAGAGATTTGTACCAATCCAGACCAAAAATTAGGAAATTAAGTATCTAAAATAAGTTAAAACGCTAAATATGACTAAATATTAGGAACACGTTTGGTATATTGTTATTCTAGTGGTGGTAATGAAATCGATTAACCATTACCATTACCTTATTGTTTGGTATGAGAACGAAGTGTGGTAACACACTTCATTTTTTAGGGGTAACCATTACCTCTATACTATTTGCTACCTCTCTTAACTATATGGATCAATCTCTACCTTTTTAAAAATTTAACCAAACGCTTATGAAAAGTATTAAGCCAATTCAATTATTTACCTACTTTTTTAAAAATTTAACCAAGCGCTTATGAATTATATCCCTGAAAATGTCTATTTACATATATACCCCATTTATGCATGCGAATGACAAGTGTGACATTTTTTTTACTACATGCATGGAGTAACTTTTTGGCCTTTATTTTTTTTTATTTTATTTTTTACCTTTTAAAAATTTGAGATAACTCCTATAAATAGTGTTTGGACATTATATCTTTTAAATTTTTTATTTACTCCTTATTAACCCTCATTAATATTTAAGTTGACTCTTTTATTGAACTTTTAAGTATAGCGTGCGGACATTTATACCCCTTAAAATTTGTGTTTACATATTTTTCCTCATTAATGTTACAAATTACTACTGTTGTGAAATAAACCAAATTGAAAGAGATTTTTGGACATGAGTCACTATTCGCGCGCGCATATATATTCCCTCTGTTTTTTTTACAGCTACACTTGGGTTAGTAAAAATTATGAATAAAAAATTAATTTCTAAAAGAGATTACGACAAATCTAACAACATATTATATAATCATATTTATATATTATTTATTAGTAAAAAAAATTAAGTCAAGGATGACATATGAATAGTGTAAAATATCAAATGTAGCTTAAAAAAAAAGAGTACATTGTTTAATGTTTATTACTCAATTTTGAATTTCTAAAATTATAAGGTTAATTTGTCACACTTAAACGTAAAATATCACCTGTAAAATATGATTTAATTAATTTTTAATGTAACAATAAAATATTAGAACATTTAAATTTTTTGAACCAAAGTATTGTTTAACAAGTTCGGCACCCATGGCTTGAAATCCTGACTTCGCCCCTGATACAAGGGTTACATGTTCATGTCATCATGTGTACATCAAACAATAAATAACGTGAACACTTATTTTACATCTAGCTCCTTATTTGTTTTCATTCTATTTTCTCTACAATAACATGCAATTAAAGGGAGATGATACACATACAATTATTGTATGTTTGGTCCACATACAATACCAATAAAAATTTGACAACTCACCATTGGCTTAAAAAATGAGAGGGAAAATAGAGTGGGAAAAAAATTGGGTTTTGGCACCATCTATCATATGTAGGCGGGATAAAATTCATTGACGTCAAACAATTTTGTTACTAAAAAAATTATTTTATGTTACTAATAGATACATTTTTGCTATTAGGATATAATATTGTCCTAGTCAGCATCATTAATGAAGAGAGATGTTAAGTATATGAATTGAATAATACTTCATTTGACGATATTTTGTAAACTACAAATCAAAAAATAATTATAAAATAACCAATGAAAATATTTTTTAATGATCTTTCTATAGACACTCATCATATCAATATATTTTTGAAAATGTTAGGAAGTTGGACAATTTTAACCTTATTATAGTTTGTGATCTTATTAATAAGTGTTAGTAATTAGTCGTTATGGTTACTAAAAAAATTTCAAACATACCAATAAAGTACATATTATAATTTTTATTACATATATAATGTAACTGTATAAAAATAAATAGGTGTTAGATACAATTATCAAATGTTGTACGAATTAATTAGTAATTGGAACCTAACCACCCACAACTGATCATCGAATCCGGATTAGCCCATCGGGTGAAGCGGGTGAAACACCAAAAAAAAAAAAAAAAAAAAAAAAAAATAATAATAATAATAATAATAATAATAATAATTTGAGGGTTTAATTCATCCGTCAAAGGATTTTAATCAAATAATTAAGAGTTAAAATGAAATCACGAAAGATTACACACAATTATTGTCACTTATTGCTAAATAATCTCGTGTGAAACTCGATTATTATTTACTATCTACTTATTCAACTTTATTTCTTATGACTTTCCAATGAATGTGTTTATTTTACATCACCTATAACTCTAAACACTTGCCGTTGTTTTTTTTTTTTTTTTTTTTTTTTTTCCAGACATGAAACAAATTCAAACAAAAATCAATACACATAATCAATGTTGTTTTATTCCCTATTTTAGGATAATATATTTGTTACTAACTTTGCAAATATTAATTTAAGGGTAAGAAAAATACAATTTGAAAAAGGTAACTTATGTTCTTGTGAGGGATTGAACTCCGAGACAATGTTTCATCATTGAAAATTAACCAAGATTGCGAGATAAACAACATATCAACATTTTGACGTCGGTTTAAAATATTTGGTTACCAAAACATAACTGATTGTATTACTAAATAATTTGCTTGTGTTACTAAATAAATTAGTAAGTTAAAGTGTTTGATATTATTGGGGGAATTCTGCCATTTTCGCCAACCTTATACCTTTTTCAGCCATTGCCAAGATCCTTAGGCTCTCCATCTTTTTACTAACGAATATGACTATTACTACTTTTGTGACGCTAATAATTGTTGCATCTCTAAACGAATTCCAAATTCAATAGAAAACGGGAAGAAGATGACCAATTTCAATAGTTTAATAGAAAAAGGGAAGAACACCAATTTCAATTGTTGTAGACGATTAAATGACGAAGATTAACTCAATTAAATCACAAACTATATAACACATTATCTTCTGCAAATAATTACTCAACGATGATTTATTTAATTGTAATATACTCTATTTAAACTGGAAAAAATTAAAAAATCAAAGTTGTATATATGACGTAAATTCAAGCTTCAAAGACAAAAACCATGCAAAGTAATTTCATAGTGAATTGGCCGAAGAAACCAACAGGAAGAGGATGACAAATATAATTCAGCAAGAACATAATTCACTTTTTTTTTCATCTTCCATGGCCATTCATGGTGTTGAAGAAGAATGAACAGTTTTTTTTTTTTTTTTTTTTTTTTTAAGTTGCATAGGAAATAACACAACATTTGAAATTCAAATAAAATTTCAAATTTAGTGAATTTTGGGGCCCATTTCACCAACCAATTAAAGGTTGCCATATCACATTGTATGTGGAGACCACATACAATGGTTGTATGTATAGCCTTTTCCTACAATTAGAAGCTATTTCGTGTCCAACTATTTTCGAGCTGAATTTCACATCCTAATTTCCCATTTAAAACTCAATTTTGATCGATTGTCTCAAAATTTGCCATGTCTACATACATGCATATATTTGAGTACACGACAGTGTTAGTGAGACCAAAGTGCCAAATTGTTAGTTGCACCAGCTCACCCAGATACACTGCTATTAACCTAACACAAACAACAGATATTTGACATAAGCATATCTTAAATAAATACAAATAAAGGACCAGGACAATAACAACCGTTCACTATAATTATTAGTCAAGAACTTTAGGTTTTGTAAAATCTATATAATTGACTTACTACATTATTTTCTTATTTAATTCAAATTGTACACGTACGTTGACATTGCACACTTGTTCAATGTTTTCTTAAGAAATTGTATTATTAGTTGAATATTATTTGGCTTATTGCATGGAGGTTACGAACCTAGAAGACGAGCCTTTTTTAACGGTAATTAACAAGTAATTTACCTATTAACTGTCTGTTGGTGTAATAGTGATTGAGGCTACACTTGGTAGGGAGAACTGCGTGTTCGATCTCTCGCAACAATAATTGAGAGGGGACTGCAACCTAACCACCCAAAACTGATCCTCGAATTCAAATTAGCCCAAAGATTGAAGCGGGTGGAACACCACAAAAAACAAACAAAAAAAAAAAATGCAATTTACCAACATCCAATTTCTTGCTGATTATTTTAACATACGTTGGCAAGAGATCGATTAAGAACTAAGAAGACCAACCAAATGATTTATAAGCA
Organism: Chenopodium quinoa; assembly: GCF_001683475.1. Lineage (NCBI taxonomy): Eukaryota > Viridiplantae > Streptophyta > Magnoliopsida > Caryophyllales > Amaranthaceae > Chenopodium > Chenopodium quinoa. The sequence continues at coordinate 2,337,021 of NW_018745080.1, read as the reverse complement.
TGATCAGTATATATATGTATACATGCATATGTAACGTGCCTTGTAATGCATGTTCCAACCTTTTGTTAAAAATTCTAACATTGTTTTAACATATATACACCGGTGTAGTTAGAGTTAGATGCTCGCTTTCAAGAAGTTTTTGGCTATTTGGTGATTTTCACGCATATTATAACAATGAGAAGAAAAAAATTAATCTCGAATTAGCTTAGCTAAAATTAACTCTTGGGTGTAGCTTTTTTTTTATGCTTGAGTAGTTGAGTGCATATAATAAAGGTTTGTTGTATGCTAGAACAAAAATCATTATTAGAACATGTTTTACATACTTTTAATAGGTTTAATTACATAATTAATTAAGCTCAAAGGGCAATTTGCAAATGATATAAGCTCAAATAATTCTAAACAAGTTCATTTTAGTTCATCTCTATCTAAATAATTTTTCAGTTAAGTTCATTTTTAGTTAATTTTTGAGGTTAAGTAAAATTAGATAATTCAAACACATTCCGACCCATAATAATCTACACATATGAATGCTAAATAAAATTAATCTCACAGAAAAGAGAGGTTATTTTAGATTGAGAAGGTATTAGGTGCGGTTGCCGCACCAAATAATTCGTGTGTCAAGTATATATGATATGCAGTATTTGATATATGATATGTATTATTTGATAGAGGATATGTACAACTTGTTGGAGGATATGTGTTATTTGATAGAGGATATGTACAGTTTGTTGTAGGATATATATTGTTTGTTATATGATATGTAATATTTGATAGCGCATATGTACAATTTATCTTTGATAGAGGATATGATGTAGTATTTGGTGGAGGATATGTGTTAGTTGATAGAGGATACATATAGTTTATTAAAGGATATGTAGTATTTGATAAAGGATATGTACAATTTGTTGGAGGATATGTGTTACTTAATAGAGAATATGTAAAGTTTGTTGGATGATATATATTATTTGATAGAGGATATGTATCATGCTGATATGTTCCTTTTGTTGGCTGATATGTTTCATCTGTTATAGAGGATATCATCCAACTTATTATAGATGATATAATGTAGACAATAAATTTATTTTACAAAAATAATTAAAAGGTCAACAATGGCAGAACCACCATTGAAGGTCGTACTAAGCTTATGGGTATAACATAACATGCTCATTTCTCAACCAAAACACATGCATTTATTATCAAAACGCTTACAATTATTCAACATACAATCACATAAGACAATCAATTTCAACAATTATACATCTTTTAGGCCTTTTTCGAAATATCTGAGAATCTCAAGCAATTATCAAGCCAATTCATGCATAAATCATCAAGCCAATTCATGCATAAATCATGGACAAGTATAATCAACAATCAACGAGTTTCTCACCGTCGACGATACCACCGCCGCCAATGAGAGCGATTATTGGTATAAAGCAAAAATCCGCTGAACTGACATAACATTTGATCAGGCTGGGCTGACACAATAATTTGTGTTTTAGATTTAAGTAGTGAACTCAAGACTAGAACGAGATTAATTTTCTCACATAGTTTTTTATTTTATTGAGGATCATGTATATGTGAACCGGTAGAGATTGATCAATGAGATGATCTCCAGCTTCCACCTGGCCTCTCTCTTTATTTGATAGTATCAAATGGTTGGATTTCATCAATTTCATCTATATTAGTACAATGTGGGAAAACCAATCTCATAAGCCACAAAAATACATCGTAAGAATCATGTTTTTAGATCGTTAGATATCTCATATATGCATGTTGTCGTTGAATTCCACTGTAAATTCACTTATGAGTTGTCCCACCTTGAAGAAATAAAAGAGATGGTTCCACTTTATAAGGTAGAGAAATTACTCGTATTATTATCAATTGATTTTAATTTTTTTTTTTTTTTTTTTTTTGGAAACCACCAATTGATTTTAATGTGAAACCTCCCTAGGCCTTGTTTTAGACTGAACTCTCCCCCCCTTATTTGCGTTGCCCAATCCCATTTAATATTATTTCATAAACAATGCTTCAATCACATATAATGATAATACTCTAAATAATTGCTACTATAATATTAAATTTTGTAATTTAAGCATACAAGTATATATATAAGTCATCCCACATTATCAATGCAACATCAAATCACATATCACTTATTGATTTGTGATAAGTTATTTTATATTTTGAGTTAACAACCAATCAACTATGTCGTAATCATTTTTATTGGTCTTGTTTGGCAATTGATTGTTGGCTATTGACTAATTTTATTGGTTGGTTTATAGACTGTTTGTATAGGTTTTTTGTTGGATGTTTGACTTTTTATTTGTTTAAAATCATGTTTTGTGAAATGACAGTTAGATGTTATTAGTAATTTAGAATTCCATAAGCTAAAAGCCAAAGAATACTTCAAGCAACTTTCTAATTTTGGCTTAATAAGCCAACTATTCAGCTTGATGTAAATGCCATTTACTAAACAGAGTTTTTGATATAGAAAATACAACACCTTTCATATACACTCATGTGTACGTAGAAATCAAGGGTTATTTTTTTACTCATTTGATAATTTTTTTCTTCTCATTTCAAGATTTTAAAATGAAAACAAAATATAACAAATAAATGAGTTAAAAATACTACTCGTAGCTCTTGTGTACATCTTGCACCGGGTCAGGGTGTACAAAAATTTTCTTAAGTAAAAATATACTCATACAGTCGTACTAAATAGAAAATTCAAATTATTCAATAATATACCTTATGACGTCAAGGCACATGTCCAATCAATTTGCTTCAAAATTATTACTCCATCCGTTTTTAAATACTTGCTCCGTTTCTCTATGCGCGGAGTTTTAGGAAAAATTAGAGAAAATAATAAAATAAGGAGGTAGTGGGGGTTGGTGTAAGGTAAATTAGAGGAAAGAGATAAAACACAATTATATTGGGTCCCACTAGTTAAGAGAAATTAATTAAATATTGTAAAAGATTTCCAAATAAGGAAATGAAATAAGTATTTAAAAACAGCCGGAAAAAAAAAATAAAGTAAGTATTTAAAAATGGAGGGAGTATGACGGCAATGCTCTATACTAGTATATTAGTATAAACAAATGATCCAATCATCCAACAACCAGCCTAATCTTAGCCAAATTTCCCAACAAAAAATTAGAATTTTTTTTTATTTAAACAAACACTTTTTTGATTACCAAACACGTCACAAAAAAAATCTAAATAACACAATCATTATTACTGTAATACAAATAATAATAATAATAAAATAATTAATTAACCCCTCACACGCTTAATTAGCACGTGCAAATCACTCTCCCCTTCCTTTTATCAAAACCCCCTCCCATTTTTTTCTTTTCGTGCCAACTTCTAAAATTCGCCCGAGTCATTCCCTTAACTCGCGGGTCAAACACCGAGTTTCAGTCTCTTCAACTCGTTCCTTTCCCTTCTTTTCTAAGAAATACCGTAATCAGTTTTTTTTTTAATTTATATTTTTTTAAATTTCTCTTTCTTCGAGGTTGATAATGGAGGTTCCGACGACGTTCGGTGGCGAAGATGCGGCGGAGATGGTGACAGAGCTCCGGCGGAATTTCGTGAGCGGTAAAACTCGGAGTTACGAATGGAGAGTTACTCAGTTGAAGAGTATTGTCAAATTTGTTGAAGAACGTGAGACTGAGATTGTTGACGCTCTTCGTTCTGACATTAATAAACCTGAATTTGAATCCGTTTTATTTGAGGTATCTTATTTTTTTAATTTCATAATAATTTTGTTTTGGTTTGATTTTTTTGTTTTTTTTTAATATTTGCATGATCTTAATAAACATTGTTGGTATTGTTGTCTGTGAGATTTGTTGAAATGGTGACAAAATCACGCGTCTGTCGGTGTTATTTGCGTTTATTTTAACGTGTAACGTTTATAGTTATGGTATACGTATATGTTTTTCCTATATGTTGAGTTTATAGTGTAGGAAATAAGTGATTCTCCTTAATCAAAGGAGTTAATTAGGTTGTAATTATGTTAGGAATATATTCTGCTTAGCTGTATTTCCTTATTTATCATAGCTCTTTGTGTATAAATGTAATGATAACCAAGAGTAATAAACGGACAGAAATTGAAAACCAAAAACACAATTCCGCTTATTTTACACATGGTATCAGAGCCGTAAGGTTCCGATCTTCGGGAAACCGAAACCTATTTAGTCTCATCATCTACCGGAAGGTTACCTTAAAATGGGGGACTCACCGGACGACAACAAAAAACTGATTTCAATAGAGCAGATGGAACAAATGTTCCAGATGTTTCAAAAATTAAACAAAAACCCAATCAACCCAGAATCTGGAAATGCACAAAGTGTGCGTATTTCAGAAAAACTCAATTACACAAATTACACCAAATGGTGTAAGTTGATGCAAATTGCAATTGGTGGCCGAGGAAGACTCGACCACATCACAGGCAACCCTTTAACATCAGACAACCCAGAATACGCCCAATGGGCCCAACGGGACTCAATAGTGTTCTCGTGGATAATCGAGAATATCGACGGAGATCTAGTTAATCAATTCCTTGATTATAAAACTTCCAGAGATCTCTGGAAAGGAATAGAGACTCTCTTGAGTAGTGGGAGAGACGAACTTCAAATCTATGATCTGAACTTGAAGGCAGCATCAATTAAACAAGGGAGAGACACCATAGAAATGTATTTCAGTAAACTGAATATATTATGGAAGGAAATTGACAGACGAATGCCAAATCCGATGAAATGTTCAGAGGACATTACTCTGTTCAATTCTTTCATTCAGAGACAACGGCTTTATCAATTCCTAGCCGGAATTGATAATTCTTTGGACAAAGAGAAAAGGGATTTACTGTATTTAGACCCACTCCCAACCCTAGATGCCGCTTATGCTACAATTCGACGGGAAATTGCCCGTCGCGGCATAATGACCGGCGACTCATCATCGGGACAGAGTCCCTCAGAAATTGGGAGTGGCTTGGTGGCGCAAAACCGGTCGGAAAAGTCATCCCGGTTAGAAGACAAGACGATGTTAAAATGCAGCCACTGCGGGGGAACCAAACACACCAAGAGTGGGTGTTTTAAACTCATCGGTTACCCTGAGTGGTGGGACGAATTGAGACAACGAAAAGCCGCCGCCAAGGCTACCGGAAACCGGACCGGTGGCAAGGCAAATTTTGTTGCTTCTGAAAGGGAAATCAACGGTGACGATGGAAGCTCACCCACAACCAAAAACACACCCGGAAAATCAACAGGTACAGGTATCAACCTCATCGCCAATTTTCATGGTGAAGCAATGAAAGAGAAAGGGAAAGTGACGGAAGAGGATGAAAGGTTTGGGAAAGTTTCTGGAAAAGAAACTATTTACGAGGAGGCAAAGGAATTTGAGGGTTTCTCAAAGAATTTCCATCAAAAACCTATGGCCCACACAATAAAACAACCCACAATTTCAACTCCTATTAATTCCCATCAAAAACACACGACCCACATTGAAACCCAACCAAGAAATTCCTTTTATTCAGATAAAAATTCAGAAAACTCATTTATCCAATCCGGAAATATGGGCCTCTTATGTAAATCAATGGGCTGGATTTTAGATTGTGGGGCAACAGACACTATGTCTTATGACCCATCCGACTTTATATCTTTCCATCCCACTAAACGTACCCAAATACAAACTGCTAATGGGGAATTAATTCCTATTGATCGAGCCGGAAAAGTTGATGTTTCACCCAATATTCATTTAAACGACTGTCTTTTAATTCCTAGTCTTTCTCATAAACTCTTATCTGTTAGTCAATTAACTAAGGAACTTGATTGTACTGTTTTACTAACATCCTCTGGTTGTATGGTACAGGAAGCTCAGACGGGACGGATTATTGGGAGGTACTGAACGAGGAGGATTGTACTTCTTGGATGAGGCGACTCAACACGGCAATGCTTTGCTTGCTCATGGGTCCCCGGAATATCAACTATGGATGTGGCATCGCCGGCTAGGTCACCCTTCTGTAGGTTATCTTAAACGACTATTTCCTTCTTTTAAAAACATTGATGTAACTTTGGACTGTGAATCGTGTGCCTTAGCCAAAAGTCATAAACATACTTATTCTCCTAGTTTGACTCATGCTATCAAACCTTTTATGCTTATTCACTCAGATGTTTGGGGTCCTGCCCCAGAGTTTGCAATCCATAATTTTTCATACTTTGTTTTATTTGTGGATGACTGTACTCGTATGAGTTGGGTATATTTCTTGAAACACAAATCTGAAGTATTTGATGTATTTGTTAAATACTATAATATGATTCGTACCCAATTTAATGCAAAACCACAAATTCTTAGATCAGATAATGGGGGGGAATATATAAACCTAGATATGGAACAATATATTGCTGACCAGGGACTTGTTCACCAAACATCCTGTCGTGATACCCCTCAACAAAATGGAGTAGCAGAAAGGAAAAACAGGACTTTATTAGAAATTACAAGGGCAATTATGATTGAATCGGGAGTTCCTGTTTTTCTTTGGCCTGAAGCCATAGCTACCTCCACATACCTTACAAACAGACTTCCCACAAAAACCCTTGACTACGAAACTCCCCTTGACACCCTTTCTTCACACACCACCATCCCATCCTCTCACTCCCTACCACCAAGAGTGTTTGGATGTGTTGTATATGTCCACCTACCAAAGATTTATAGAAACAAACTGGAACCAAGGGCTATTAAATGTGTCTTTATCGGATATGGGGTTCACCAGAAAGGATACCGATGCTATGATCCGACTACAAGGAAAATACACACTACCCTTGACTGTGAGTTTTTTGAAAAATCCTATTATTACACCCAGCCTGGTCCTCAGGGGGAGACTAGTAGTGATGACCTTAGCTGGTTGACATATCCAGAAGTGATGGACCTTGAGGATCCAACAACCCAAGTAGACAGTACCACCGATGTTGCTTCTCCAGAGGTAACAGTTCCCTCATCTCCTCTTCAGTCCACACCAGATTCACCTACTGAGCATCCAACCGAGGATGTAGTTATATCAAGTGAGGTAAACACAGAAAATTCTGACCTTTGTGATTTACCTATAACTGATCCTGTTGTTCCTAGTGAAAATTGTCCGAACAGATATGAGTTACCTCCTAGGAGAACTAGAGGAGTTCCTCCAAAGAGGTATGATCCAGAATATGAGGATTCCCGATCCAGATATCCTATAGGAAAAATCAGCAACGAGAATCTTGCCAGTAATGCTATCGCATTTACAGCTTCCCTATACTCTACTGAGATTCCTAAAACAGTGGAAGAAGCTCTTGCTAGTAAGGATTGGAGAAAGGCTATGGAAGATGAATACTTGGCTCTAGAGAAGAATGAAACTTGGGAGAAATGTGTTCTCCCAAAGGGAAAAAGAACTGTGGGGTGCAAGTGGGTTTTTACTGTGAAGTACCGGGCAGATGGTACAATTGAGAGACACAAAGCAAGGCTGGTAGCAAAAGGTTACACTCAGACATATGGAATTGACTATTCGGAGACTTTTTCACCAGTAGCAAAATTAGATACTATTCGGGTTCTGTTCTCTATTGCAGCAAACCAAGATTGGCCTCTTTATCAATTCGATGTAAAAAACGCTTTCCTTCACGGGAACCTTGCTGAAGAAGTCTACATGGAAGCTCCCCCAGGATATGCTGAAACATTTGAAGTAGGAGAAGGGTGCAGATTGAAGAAGGCTCTATATGGCTTAAAACAATCTCCTAGGGCATGGTTTGGGAGATTTACAAAGGCCATGAAAGTTTTTGGGTACTCTCAAAGTAACTCTGATCATACTCTATTTTTGAAGAAAACAAAGGGAAAAATCACATGCTTAATCATCTATGTGGATGATATGATCATTACTGGTGACGATGAGGAAGAAATAACTAATTTGAAGAAAAAACTGTTCCAGGAATTTGAAATGAAAGATTTGGGTAACCTGAAATATTTCCTAGGAATAGAAGTACTAAGATCTAAACAAGGGATCTTTATTCATCAAAGGAAATATATACTTGATCTATTGGCCGAAACAGGAATGTTAGGGTGTAAACCAGCAGAAACACCGATTGTTGCAAATCATGGACTTCAAATCTTAGAAGGAGAGAAAGCAACCAACAGAGAACAGTATCAGAAGATTGTAGGGAAACTCATTTATCTAGCCCACACAAGGCCAGATATTGCCTACGCAGTAGGGGTTGTGAGTAGATTTATGCATATGCCTCAAGTTCACCACATGACAGCTGTAATGAGAATATTGAGATACCTGAAAAATACTAGCACCACTGGGATCTACTTTGACAAGAATGATAACCTGGATTTAGTTGCATACACTGATGCAGATTGGGCAGGAGACCGGGATGGTAGAAAATCGACTTCAGGGTACTTTACCTTGGTAGGAGGAAATCTGGTCACTTGGAGAAGTAAGAAGCAGAATGTTGTAGCCTTATCAAGCGCAGAAGCAGAATTCAGAGGAATTGCAAAAGGGATAACTGAAATTCTATGGATTCGGAAGCTAATGAATGAACTTGGCTTTCCTCAGAAGACAGCATGTAAACTGTTTTGTGATAACAAAGCAGCTATAAGGATTTCGGAAAATCCAGTGCAACATGATAGAACGAAACATGTAGAAATTGATCGACACTTCATCAAAGAGAAATTAGAAGGGGGAATTGTTGAACTTCCATTTGTTCGATCAAAAGATCAACTGGCAGATATCTTGACCAAAGCGGTCAACTCTGAGGCCTTTAAAGAAGCACTTAGCAAGTTAGGCATTGGAGTACTGGATGCCCAACTTGAGGGGGAGTGTAGGAAATAAGTGATTCTCCTTAATCAAAGGAGTTAATTAGGTTGTAATTATGTTAGGAATATATTCTGCTTAGCTGTATTTCCTTATTTATCATAGCTCTTTGTGTATAAATGTAATGATAACCAAGAGTAATAAACGGACAGAAATTGAAAACCAAAAACACAATTCCGCTTATTTTACACATATAGGGATGATTTTATGGAATGATTGCTTTTATATGCTGATATTTACTATTGAGGTTGGGTGAGGTGATATCGTTGTACAACGAATAACCAATACTATTTGTTTGCTTATTTGTTCGCGAATGGCGATGGTTTATGTGGAGTATTAATTAATGAAGTATGTAAAATCATGCTGATTGTGTGAACTTATGTGTTTTTGTTGCTGAGAATGACTGATTAGAAAGTTGAAAAATGAGCATTAATTGTAATTCCAGTGGGTCTGGTTATTCCTGCTTGATATTACTCCTATTTGGTTTGCATCCATGAAACAGACATAACATGCTGACACTTTTATGGAGGGTTAGTTTTGTGCATTTATGGCAAATTAATTTGCTTTCCCTTGTTTTCCTTTGATTGGTGCTAGGGATTTTAGTATTAATGAAGTTAGGTCTATTTCATGAAGGGATTTTTTTTTTCTTTTTTGGTGAGAGTCATAAAAGGCAATGATGTGGACGAGATGTGATTATGCGTCTTGGGAACTTTTAAACGTTATGGCATTGATGTGGATGAGATGTGATTATGGGTCTTAGGATTTTTTAAATGTTCCTCTCTTTATTTATTGTAAAGTATAGGTCCTCACCAAGTTGTTGCTGGTTACAGCTCTTATTTAGTCACGTGTTCTGTAACGAGTTTATTTCAGATGATTCTTGTATTTAAAAAATTCTACGTGCCTTCTATAGTATTTATTCTCTTTGTTCCTTTTTTGGGCGCCCTCCTTTGTGCTGGAGTAAGCTGATAAGTGATGATTGGCCAACAGACAGAATTTGTTAGCTTGCTAGGTAAGAAAGAAATTATGTTACGGTCAAATTTGGAGGTTAATGCAATAAACAAGATGCTGCAAGTAAATAATCAATATTGACTTTTCTACTATGTTTACATATCTGCATCTTGGTTATTAATTTACCATTACTTTAGGTAGGTGGTGTGAGAATAACTAATATCTTGTTGTGTTGGTGTGAATTATAATAAATTAGACTTTAATTGGCTTTTAAGAAAGGTCATAGCTGGTTGATATTAGTGCTTTGTGTATTCAAGAGTAATTGTTTTTGACAGACTAAGCACAGTTTGTTTTTGCTCTTTCCACTCTTTATAATGATTATTGTCGTCTTAGGGGAAGATATACATATAGTTCCAATGGCAATGCCAATAATAAGAAACTTATCGATTTTATATAATGCATATATCAGAATAAAAAAGCTACCATATTGAATGTAAAACCTGAAGGGGAGAAGGGGATGGGGGCATATTAGCCTTAAATTATTCGATACGTATAAACACAATCCTGTGTCCTACTCCTACCATATTACCTTAATAATTAACCTAAAACTGGTTTCAATTCACACTATAGTGTCTCATGATATTCTGAGAATGAGTAGCTACAAAATCCAGGCTCTAGCTATTGCAAAAAGGATGGTATTGTTAATAGTTCTGATATTTGTACCTTAAGCCACAATGTAAATTGAAGTGCATTCCACAAATTGCTCTGTATCTTCTTTTTACATTTTATTCCGTTACCCTTCTTCTCTCCCTAATATATATATTTAAAAAGGTATAAAAAAAGTGGATAGAGATAGCTTTTCTGTACCAAGATAGAGCAACACAGCTTATGCTATTGTAGATATGACCAGGAAAGTTGTTACAATGAAAAGATAAAGTCACAGAGGTGGGGAGAGCAGTAAGGTTCTGCTAGAATGCTACGGATTATTTCACTATTCCATTTCTTTTCTTTTTTCTTATGTTGGCATATGATTATATAATGACTTTTTCCCCCTTTTTCCCCTCTTTTATTCTAAGTAAAAAGAAATACCCTGTAAATGTTTAACCTGAGATTTCGTTGCTACTGCAGATTTCAATGCTGAAGTCTTCATGTAAAGTGGCTCTAAAGAAATTAAAGCAGTGGATGAAGCCAGAAAAGGTAAAATGTGGTAGTATCAGTTGAGAACTTAATAGTATGCACCACACTGCCTATTGTACTTTTGAGTTTTACTGAACTTTGCTGGGTTGTGCCTCAGGTGAAAACTACATTACTCGCATTTCCTTCATCAGCAGAAGTAGTAGCAGAACCATTAGGCGTTGTGTTGATTATCTCTGCATGGAATTATCCGATTTGTGAGTTGCTCACTAAATCACTACATATTTCTCTTATGATTATAATATGCATCTTTATTAATTCATTTATTTATTAATCTACATTATTCTTATGAAAAACTTCAAACCATACTACATTAGTGATGTGTGGTTAATCCTTGTTGACCTTGTATCTGGCCAAACTTAACCAAAGTTCAATGCAAATTGTAAATTGATATTAGAGAACCCTGTGAACATGTTCGTGGTGAAGGAGTAACATCTATTGTCTACCTCAGCTCAGCTAAAAGAGTCTCTTCCCCTCTCCCTCCTCAAAAGAAGATCAGTTTTCATCTTTATAGACCTTTCAGAAAGTAGAAGAGACTTCCACAGTCCACGTGCATGAATGGCTTCATCTTGCTAAACCAAGATTGCATTTAGAACTTAGAATATTGATATTTTTTTTCAAGTCTTCTCTATCATCAACAGCTGAATTCAAAGGATGCCTGGTAGCCATATTTTGTGATGTATATTCTTTTGCCTCTTCAAACATGTTATCTCATCTGTTTATTTGAATAATCACTAATGGAACAAGAATACAGTTTTTGTGAAGGATTACCTGAACGCTGTGTAGAGGATGGAAATTCTCACTGTGGCATGCAGATACTATTTTAATCTGATGAGGCTTCCCATGCAGTTAGCAACTAATAACTCCATGGACTATGGAATGAAAACCTGTCTCTCGATTTTTTAGAAGAAGCTGTGTCCTTTTCTCTCTGTGATATTGGAATTCTGATTCATAGTATACTTCTTGTGTTGGTGTTGTTCATATTTTAAACTTTTATCACTTTAACTTAATATACGAGTTTGAGACACTTTATACTGTGCATATGCTGTTGCCCCCTTTTAAAATCGAGTCATATGTCATGGTTTCTATGTGGTTTGGTGTGTAATATATGGGCTTTGTTTCCGCATTTGAATCTGTAGTTTTCTTTTTGTTTATTACTAGCAAAGTATGTGGGACAATTGAGTGATTATCTACCTTGTGTGTGATTGTTTTTTTCAGTGTTATCACTTGATCCTGTTATTGGAGCCATAGCAGCTGGTAATGCAGTTGTCTTAAAGCCTTCTGAAATTTCTCCTGCTACAGCTTCATTGCTAGCAAAGTATGTGGGACAATATCTGGATAGTTCTGCAGTCAGAGTTGTAGAAGGAGCCATTCCTGAAACTTCTGCTCTTCTGGAACAAAAATGGGATAAAATTTTTTATACAGGTTTGATTCTGACATACTACAAAATGGGATTAGTGGCTGTTTGTATTTTTGTTGATGCACTTCTGACAAATTGCTGGTTTTTGTTTTCCATTGTATAAGCTTTCAAATCAATCTCTGAGCTTGAAACATAAAAGGCTATCAATTTATGTTGTCATTTTTTTTTATCAAAATGCTGTTTGCAGTTGGTTTTAGTATTAAATAATGTTGTTATTTGGCTACCAGGCAATATTTTGGTGCATGGTCAACTTGTTCTAATAGAACTAGACTTACTTTTGGGCCACTTCTCTAGTGGCAAAATTTGTCCGAGAGACTGAGACGGTCTCACAATAATCTATAGTGGGGCAGGGGCCAGGGGCCAGGGGCCAGGGGCCAGGTGACTTGTTACTTTATCTAGGAGAAGCTTTAAAATGTTTAACAATAAATTAGTACAACAAGCTCTCACCTTTTAGACGTACTCTTCTCTAAATTTCTTTGCGTCATTGGACAAGTGATTGCTATTCATTGTAGCAGTGTAGCTGTCTAATCTAATTTTACATGGAAATGGCTGTAATCAAGATAATTTCGCTCACAAAAGCTGTCATTGTTATAAATGAGCAAAATTTGGCTATATTAAGCTTTGTCAATGACTTAGTTTCGTTTAGCATTACTGCTATGCTATCCTTTGTATAGATGCTTTGTCTTTATAAATGTGGCCTTCTAATAACAATTGGCTCTGTGAAATTGTAGGCAATGCAAAAGTGGCACGCGTAGTGATGACAGCTGCTGCCAAGTACCTTACCCCTGTTGTCTTGGAACTTGGAGGAAAATCTCCAGCAGTAGTTGATCCCGATGTTAATCTGAAAGTAAAGAGCTTTAGGTTTTTTTTTTTTTTTTTTTTTTTTTTTTTTTGCATTCAAGCACCTTAATATATGGACTCTCTCTCTCTCCTGACATGTCGGGATTCTTGCTTGTAGATTGCTGTTAGAAGAATTATTGCAGGCAAGTGGGGGAACAACAATGGGCAGGCATGCATATCTCCTGATTATATTGTCACTACAAGAGATTTTGCTCCCAAACTGGTAAGGTTCAGAAATATTAACAGGTCTGAGAACCTGAGATATAATCTTTATATATGCTGCTTTTTCGCTGATGTTGCTATAATACAGGTAGATACTCTAAAACGTGAATTGGAGAGATTCTATGGTTCAGACCCACTACAATCTCCTGATTTGTCTCGAATTGTGAATTCCAACCATTTTGATCGTTTAGCAAGGCTTCTAGATGAGGATAAAGTTGCTGGTAAAATTGTTTACGGTGGTCAAAGAGACAAAGCTCATCTGTAAGCATAGCAATTAATGCTTACTTTCTTACTTGTATTACTTTGCAAGAATAAGTTATTTACAGTAATGAGGAAATTTTCAATGTGCTACAGAAAAATTGCTCCCACATTATTGCTGGATGTCCCTCAAGACTCTCTAATCATGAATGAGGAGATATTTGGTCCATTGCTTCCCATTATCATGGTATAATTGAGATTTCTATTTTTCCTATCCTTTCTGTATTCTTTTAATTGATGATTCTCAAAGAAGACTCCGGCTTCCAATCTTTGTATCATTGTGAAACAAAAATCTATATCTTTATAACTTGAGTTCAGGACTAATTATTGGAAAAAAGATGTAGGTTTTAAGATTTAATCATAAAAGATTTGTCTGAATTTTTAAAATATCGACTTCCTGATTTTCCTCAGAAAGGATTGTACATGAATACATGACTATAGATGAAAACACTTATTCGAAACCAATCCTTAAACTACAATGGACCATATCACCATATCATAATATCACCTTTGGTTAGTTACTTGAGGATTGTATATTGATTTTCTTATTGTGCTTGTTTTGTAGGTTGATAAGCTGGAAGAATGCTATGAAATAATAATGTCACGAACAAAGCCCCTTGCTGCATACTTATTCACCAACAGGAACAATCTGAAGGATCAGTTTGTGAGGACTGTCTCTGCAGGTGGTTTGGTCATTAATGACTCGGCCATACATGTAAGTGCTCCAACATTTTACATTCAAATTCATTCACTTTAATACAAAGTCTAGTATGTGAGATTTGTGCTCATAACTCGAACTTTTTAACACTTTAACGGTTCTTCATTCAACTCTTTATTGAGTATTTGACATTGGCAGAATCTGATAATTTTAGAGCTTCAGACTATTGATCTTTATGCCACTGCATGCCTGCATCATTGTCAGGGAAAAAAAATAAAATAAAAATAATAATTTGAGCAGTACCTTGATTTGAATATGTCCTTTACTTATCTTTGACAGAAAAGTCTAAAACTTCAGTCTATTACTTGTAATTTTTACATTATAGTAACAAAGCTAGAAAATATTTTATGCTGATTGATTAATGGGTACAAATAGTTTCTGCTATTTGTCTCCATTACAAGTTAAATCTCCCTGGTACTCCGTAACATTTATTCTGCCTGTAAAGAAAAGTCTGCATAGTAAACTGCTTAACCATCCCGTCAAAGCTAAGTACACAAATGAATGATGCACATCACTAAAAAAGAAATTAGTTGTCCCAAATTACGAAGCAACATGTATTTGTTTTCAAACAACAGCAAGTCACCATTTGATGATTGTAATTTTGATATATCATACAACATATATGCACATTACTCTTTGCTAAAGCTCAATTTACTTTTGTTGGGATTGATGTACAGCTTGCAGTTCATGGTTTACCATTTGGTGGAGTGGATGAGAGCGGAATGGGTTCATACCATGGAAAATTTTCTTTTGACGCCTTCAGCCACAAAAAGGCCGTTCTTTACAGAAGCTTTCTGGGTGATGCTCCTGCTCGATACCCTCCTTACACCCGTGGGAATATGAGACTATTGAGAGCTTTGATGGCTGGAAGTATCTTGGACATAGTTCAAGCTTTGATGGGATGGTTATCTTCTGCCCGTAAAGAAAAGTCTGCATAGTACCTGCTTAAGTAAATTAGAGATGTGCATTATTCATTTGTGTACTTGACACTATCCAATTTATGATTTCTGAATGCGATAATTATTTGGTTTTCGTAGATAAATAAATGATGGGTTTATCTTCTTATAATCTTATGTAAGCGTATATGACTGAGTTCTGGTTATTTTGCTGTTGGTTGCTTAATTCAACAGAAGCAGAAAAATTGCCACCATTACTTCAGTCTAATCTATCTGCAGTTTTGTCAAATCTGTCTTTAGTATTCTAATCTAAGTTGGGTTAATTTTCTGTATACAGCCAAAGTGATACAGTATAAAACTCTCAATTCCTTGGACAATTATGAACCACTGCAACTAATCCAAATTTCTGTTGTCTGAATGGATCGTTAATTAGTTAAGGATTAACGTTATTTCTATGTTTTTTTATTAAATTTTTATTTGACAGTAGCATCTGAATTATGAGTTTAACTGTTAAAAAAAAAAAGATTAGTATACAACTGCTACACTACAAAGATAATCTGGTTTCTTCATTTAAATAAAATAATCCGATTTTGAATCAGCAGCATGCATAAAACCTAAACCAAACGTTTCGAAAACTCTCCCAACTATGTACAGAATTCCCTCAGATCATTACCTCACTCCCTAATCTATACGAAACAAAGGAAAGAAAAGCAGTAGAGAGAAACCAACACTAGCTAGTTACTCAATATTCTGAAAATTTCGGACCGTTGTTCATCAGTTAGGCTGTTGGGATAAGCTACTAAGAACTTGACTTTCAAGTTTCCCTTATGATGAGGGTTCTTTTGGTTAGGCATACCTTGACCTACAAAAGTTTTCTCATAACCTGGGTAAATAATCTCATCAATTCTCATGCTCATTTTATCCTTCCCTAGTAAAGGAATGTATAAGTTGCACCCTGTCAGTGCATCCACCATTGGAATTTCTATCTCAAGCTCTAAATCGTCGTCCATCCTCCTGAACAAAGGGTGGTGTTTCTCTGTAACGACGAAGATAATGTCTCCTGGATACTCTCCTTGACGCTCCTCTTTGATAATTCCTTGGAAGGTTATTCTTGTTCCTGTCTTCCATCCCGGCTTTATGTTTACTGTCAAAACCTCGTCTTCTTGGACAATCTGCCTGCAGTTTTGGAGTTATGATAACTGTCAATAAACTTTAGTGAAGTTATTTGGAATGAGATGATTTTATTAGAGGCTAGGAGACGTACCCGGTGATAGAGAAGACATCTCTAGAAACCTTAATGTGCTTGACACAACCATGATATAACTCCTCAAGTGTGCACTCAAGCTGTTTTTCAGTAGCAGGCGGCTTCAACATACCACTCGAGTTGGAGAACATGATCATAGGACCACTTCTACTTACATTCATTTTTCGCGCTTTGGTTGCTACATCACTTGTGGATCTAGCCATGCTGGTGGGTCTATTGGTGGATTCATTCCTGCCGTTAATGCTGGTTGTCCTACTAGTTGTTGATGGTGCCCTGCTTATTGTTGAAGGTGCTCTTGAAATGTTGGATGATTTAGTCCCTTGTTCCTTTCTGCTTGTATTTATACTCCCTGATCTTCCTGCGTGTTACAGTATGTCATAAAAAGCCCTTAGAAATAGTAGTGAACTAACTCTACAAAGTTTTAATGTAAGAAATTGCTATTGAATTATGATTGCCATTATTTTTTTTATTTTTCGAATGAGTCAGGGCAATACAAATTACAAATGGGAAACAGGAGATTTAAACCTATAACATATTGTACATAGACTTGCAGTCATGACTTTTATGACTACGCCAAATTGCCAAAGCCTTTATGAGCACTCAATTTAGTCACTACCTGGCGTGTGTTATCCACATGGGCAATTAGTTTAAGTGCATAAGCAAAATAAGAATTGTGTTTTAGCCTTGAGCACTCAATTTAGCAAGAATATGATATGATATGGTATGGTATTTTGCATTATTATAAGATTAAGAAAATTGAGATAAGTAAATTACCTAATGACGGACTTGAGTGGAAAATACTTCCTTTGGGCAAATTCCTTTCAAACCGTTGTGAATTATGGGTTTTTGGAAGATCAACTAAAGATGAAACTTGTGATGGGCCTTTCTTTTTCTTGGCAACACTTAATAAAATAAATGCTTTGAAACAGCTATTATGATAGTTATCATTATCATGCCCATGTTTTTGACTCATTTTGTTAAGCTCTTCCACTCCATTTCCATTTTGGTTGACCTTGTGAAAATGGTTGTTAACATCTTGCAATTTTTCATGGTTTACCTGCCAATCTTGGGTGGCCTGTCAAAGTTAATGTTAAAATAAGTATTAGTTTAATTAATAAAACAAATTAATTAGTTTACAAATAACTTATGGTAGCTAGATTTAGGTGAGTACACGTTATAAGTATATAATATATTTGGTCAAATTCTCATTTATAGAATATTTGTTTGAGAAGCAAAATAATTATAATGAAATAAACATTATATCAACCTTCCGTTTAACTTTGTGCATGCATATAGACAAAAATGTGAAATCCTTGCATATATGGACTTGCCAAGTTGATCACCATATTCAACTATAAGCCAATAATATTTCTTATCTATCTCAAGTACCGGATTAGTTACCTTTATAAGAGATTTTTATTTTATTTTTAACTTCAACTATAAGCTTAATTCCTTATTCCTCTAAAACAATTCATTATAGTTTTGTCTTTTGAAACATAAAATTCATTTTTGACGACATAAACAGGACAAGATTTTTAAAAAAAAATAAAAATAATTCAACGCTCCCTTCAAAATAAAAGAATTTGAAAGAACATAAAAATAAAAACTTGCATTGGTTTTTTCATTTCAATACATCAATGTATTGTACATCCATTATTATAACCCTTTTTACATGCACATAAAAAAAAGTTAAGAAATTACAACAAAACATTAAAAAAAAACATAAAACATGAAAAACTATTATTTTCATCAACAATAATTAGGGAAAATATTTCAAAATTAAATGTAATAATTAAACAAACCTTAAAAAACTCTTCATCAAAAGCATGAGGATTTGTTTTGAAGTCATCATTTGGCTTGATCTTATTATTGGATGAAATGTGATGTTTGTGTTGATGATGATCATCATCATGGTGATACCGTTTTGAAGCATGAGATTTATATTTCTTCCAAAAATCTCGAATTTTGGGAATATTATAACATTCTTGCTGAGATTTTTCTGTTTCATAATCCATGGAAAATGCAAGAAAGAAGAACAACAAAGAAAAGGGATGAGAGAGAAAGAAGAGAGAGAAATCAAACAACTAAATTTGCTTGGCTTAATTAATTCTGCATGGAGCAAAATTGTAATATGAGGTGGGCTTTTATATATATTAGGAAAATGAAAATTATTACGTTATGGAATATGATAAGACCTTAGACCTTGTATATAATATTAACATAGTGTTAATTATTAATTCATTGACCGTATGGAATGATTAAGGAATTTATCTTATGTTTCCATAAAAATTTAATTTGATTATAACATAATACGAAGTATATAGTTTAGGATAGAGATTTTTTTTTTTTTTTTTTGGGTGAAATAGGGAAACTTTTGCTCTCTCTCTTTGGAAAAAAAAAATACACAATAATATAAAGTAGATAAGATATTTCCAATCTATCAAACAATCAACACAATAAGAAGTTTACAACACAATAAATGGAACTGGAAAATTATATGGGATTTACTCAAATTACAAGTGTGATTCTTTTCCTTTTATAGAGATTTTGTTATTTTCACATGATTATTGTTGAATTGAAATTGTACATGCTTGATTTTTACTAGTCATGTCCTTCACAATACGAAGTTTTATATTGTAATAGGATAAGGCTTGACTTGATCGAATTGAATAGCATAATGCATATACAAATCAAGATCATCAATAAAATTTTCCTAAACATCACATGGGGTACTGTGGACGACACAAATAGGCATTTGCGAAATATGTTGTACAACAAATCGTTGAAAACTATTCTAGATACTCTCAAATGCATGTAATAAACCTCCGTTACATATTACTCACAACAAAAGGGTATTATTTGTGAGACATAAAATATTCCTTTATTGCGAGTAATATGTAGCAGAGGGAGTGGTTTTTATCTAGCTTATTATCTACTCCGTATTACTAAATAATGGTAAACCTAGGTGTGGATGTTTTCAACATTTCACTTGTCTTTCTTTACTTTCCATTCTTTTACGAGTACAAAAAAAACAACGAAGTACAGACGTACAGTATGGAGTATATGTTTGTCAATATATGTCACTATCTTCCCCTCAAAAAAAAACAAAAAACAACCTTGAACAGTTGAACCCAATTACTCTACTATTTTAAGACTCACAAGAGTCACAACTTAACTACTCAATACTCATACAAGACACTATAAAGTTTTTTTAAAATTTTTTTGAAAGGGCTTTCTATCATTATTAAAAAAATCAATAATTCTCGTGTAAGGCGGATTTACATTAATTTTATTGTAAAACTGTCAATTTAAGGGTATCTTTAACAATTTTTATGATAACTTAAACCCCATTAAGGGTAACTTTTAATTTGTATAAGTTTGATTGTATTTTAATGTGTAATTTCTAATAAATACATGCTTTAAAGGCTAATATAATTAATCTAATACATTATAAATATTTTTTAAGGGTAAATTTTTGTTATATAAATGGTAACTTTTTTAGTATAAAAGGTAACTTTAAATATTTTTAGGAAACCTTAACCCATCTTACAATAACAACTTAATAAAAGTCCACCTTAATCAAGAATTTGTGTTAAAAAAATACTCAGTCAAATACTCGATCCTTCTTACGTAGTATATTTTTTTTTAACCATTGTGACTACGAGCAGACATATTTACCAATACACAACTTACGCTCATAATTTATGTATTAGCAAAAACTACAACAATATGATATTTTGGAAATATTAATTACAACTAATAATTCAACAATATTCCATAACTACATTAGTGAAAAATTCTGCATCGAAGCAACCACATGAACTGTGCAAAATTGGTTAACCAATTATGGGAAAGAAAACCTCCGTTTTTAAATATTTGCTCCAATTCTACTTTTTGCACTGTTCATTTGTCGTACTTTGACTAATGTTTGTGATTTATACATTATATATATATATATAGTCTTGTGGGTACTTGTTGGAATCATCAATGAATAGATTATTAATTTTCAATTGTTAGAATTTATACTTATTGATAATTAAAGATATTATATTGATCAATATACGTGCCCAAGAGAAATAAAACAAGTATTTAAAAACGGGGGGAGTATTAAAACAAAATTGTTTTGACATTATTCACTCCATTACATATCATCTGACTACTTAAGTTTTTTTTTTTGTAGAATATGAATATTTGTCCATGAAAGAAAGTATCAAATAATTCATTTTCAATTTATCAATAAATAATGATCAAAATGATTAAGAAAAAGATGTACAACTAGATGAATGCAGGTGTTGATGGTGTTATCTAATAAGGTTGCAGGCCGAACTGCCGAAGTGCCATGATCATGGGTACCAATAACACAGCCGTATTTTGGCAATTTGGCGGTTGCACTAGAATAAGCCAATACATGACCCTGTCTCAAATAATAAATTATAAAATTTAATTTAAAAAATTGACATCTTCACCAATTAGAGTTTCTCAATGCACTGTTTTGGTTACATTCTAGGTAACAAAATACTTTGTATATATATGATTTTTTTTTTTTTTTGAATAATTAGGTCAAGTTCGAATTATAAGCAGTTTAGCACCAAGATAGATTGAGGGTGGAATGTAGATATCCGGATACCAAGAGGTCTACTTCTGGCAATTGCGTTATAAACCATTTTGAGTCATGGACAGGGGTGCACAGCCCATGCACAATTATATATTTCAATGTTTACGGCATAAGTGACGCTTACAGGTGAACGTCAGTTGGTGGCAGGGGACACCGGCCTTGGCTGGTGTGAATCCTTCTTAAAAGAGGATTGAGGATAGGGCCAAAATGCGTATTTAATAATCAAATAAGGAGTTAGAAAAAGAATAAGAAAAAGAAAAAAGGCCAAATTTCGGTGGCATTTCACAGCAGCAGACATTGCTAGTTTGCTACACATAAACAACTGACTGCCGAAAATATATGAAGATGGACATTAATCAAATTAGTGGCTAACCAAATGAGTTCCTCAGAATAATACCATGGAAAGGATTACAGATAAGATAACAAAGTAATCAACTTGAGGAGTATACAGGTTACAATAACAAATTTCATTTTGGAAAATAAGTATATAAATATACATTTATATTGATCAATGTTTAGTTCAATAATTTACTCCAGAGATCAGTAAGCCACAAGATTATTACAAATACGTCCCAATAGATATTAACATGTATTGATGCTCTCGCAAAAAAAAAAATGATCAGCAAGTCCCAAGATACGTCAATCACTCACAAGAAGCCATACGTTCTTGGGGTTTGAGACTGTACAAAATTTGCATGTTTGCCAAAAGAAATTAGTATACGTACATTACGCTGGTTAAGCCCCTGGTAACAGTGGTAAATCTCAGAATGCGGAATAGCTATCATGACGTGTATATACTGTCCAAAAGATCCTGCAGAATCAAAAGAGAGAAGATATCAAAATTGAGTCATAACCGCAGAATGACTGCAGACGAAGAAAAGTACATCCCATACAGAATTATTCACAACCAAAGAAAACCCTCTAATAAACATATACTCAAAGAATTAACTTCGCATCAGAAACATTACCTGCTACTAAAATTGAAATTTGAACTTCAAATTTCTCTGATGATGTTGCATTTTTATCAAACCACTACACCAGTACACCCCCTACCTATACAAGCACCAAGGCATCAATCATTTATGGTGAACCGGCATTATTACAACTTACAAACGCAACATCCTTGATGATCATAATTCATGCAAATAATGACTCCAGATTCTAGAAGAAAGTAGAAACAAACCGCAAATTCAGATAATTTCCATTTGAAAGGGTATCTGTTGGCCTGCTACAATATATGATTAGCGCACTGCAATATACCATCAAAAAGTATAAATGATGTCAAATTACAAGTGTCACAAATGCAATTGAAGCCAAGTGCAAAGTCTCGGGTTCTTCTATCACATAAATATTCATGGGAGATATACTAGTTTCTGTCTTGACAAACAGCCTTCATCAGCTTATAATTTTAAGCTAATTTAAGAAATGCCTCTCTATGTAGATTCTCATCTCAATGTTATGTAAGGATAAAATTTCTCACCTTTGCTTGGCATATCTTAGTTATAGCCTCTACATGAACATTTTGCAGTTTTTCAAGAGTAGCCATATCAAGGTCAGACAAGTCTTCACCCTGGTTAATAAAAAAAAAAAAAATTGAAAAATCAGTTGGGTAAACAAAAGAGTATTAGTCATTAGCACTTACTTGCAGTGCATTTGATGGCTAAATACATGTACCAAATCAAGGTATAAGTTAACAGCATAAGACATCCTACAACAGATAGTACAAGGTACTTGATTTAATAGGAAAAGAAAATGTAATGCACGACCCTTCAACCTGCATGACATACATACTTAAAGGACAATATACATCTAGATAGCAAATATAATGCACTAAAGCAACAAAGTGATGCACTGTCATGATTTTGGGACAAGTTTCTAGTAAATTTAATCAAAGAATACAATAATGAGGTGCAGAAACTATAATAGCTGGAGATAAGGAGGTAAGACTTATGAAAGAATAAACTGGATCAGACCGAGAACAAAATGCAAATATTGAACAATCACAAGGCCTATTAGGGAGTAACAAAGTTCATCAAGATACGAAAGTCAAAAGGCACTTTTAAAAGATTGGGAAAAAAATATTGAATATGCATTTTCTGACAAAAGTATATACACAGAGAGATTATTGATGTGATTAAGCATATCGATTTTTTTTTACATTCATCACATTCAAGGTCAATTCAGATTAAGATCAAATAATCTTGAAGAATCTAGTCATTGTTTACATGCCTTCAGTCTTGAAATAAGCTTCTCTAGCTCTTTGGACCTCTCTATTTCTTTCAAATTGCTGGCACCAGCTGAGCTTATCTTGTCCAAATTTCTAGATACTTGACTTCCTGCTGATAATAAGCTGCCCTTTGAGGTAATTCCAACTGGAACCTCGGCTGATCTATAATTAGATGTACCAATCCTATGAGATAAGACATCATCAGTTTCTATACCAGATTTCCTCATGTTTTCTATAAGAACCCACAAATTTTCTAAGTCACTCTCTAAAACTTCTTCGTGCCTCTTTGCCTTGCTAAGCTGTTTATCCAGCTCACGCTCTACTTGCTCTTTCTCAGATAAAGCAGCTTCTAGCATGGCTTCTCTTTGATATCTGGTATGAAGCTCATTCTGCAAGTACTCAACCAACTGTTCATATTCTAGTTTCCTTGAGCTTGCATCAATCTCAGCAAAACTATTACTGTTTTTATTCACATCAGACAAAGGTTGACAGCAACCAGATCCAGAATTGACCTCTTTTGTGGAACCCAGCTCACCAATCAGCTCCGCATTCTGATATGACAACCTAGTAACTTCTTCTGTCAAATGTTGAAGCTCAATTGCTGCAGCTGCAGCCAGTTCTTTTGCATATGAAGCCTCTTCTGCCAGCTTTTGGCTATGAATTTCCAGTCCAACTTTTTCTTCAGCTAATCTTGCATTCTCTTGCTTGAGATTCTCAATATTGGAAATCTAAGAAGCAAAACAACAATCTAAGTGAGCATCTAAACAATAATTTTAATAGCTCTCTCTCTCTCTCTCTCTCTCTCTCTCTCACTCTCTCACTCAGACAGAAAGTAGCTCTCTTTTGGTCCTAGTGAATGTCAGTTGAGAAAAATCAATAAGATGGGCTTATGAATTCGAAAAACAGAAAAAGTAACTAGCATAATTACCTGTAAATTTGAGTTTGTAGCATTCTTGCAATCTTTTGAATCATCCTGACCAAAGAACCGATTCAAACTTATCACACTAGTAGGTGTAGTTGCATCAAGAGGTGAATCCTTCCCTCCTTTGTTTTTCTCACCTAAATTGATAGGATTAGAATCTAAAGCAGAAGCATTGAGCATAGCAGACTGATTTTGTCCTTCAGGATAGATGGAGCAAATATCTGACGATGTGCTAAGTTGCTGTCTTAGTAGAAGGATGGCTTCTTGCATCTCAGCATTCTCTGAGATCTAAAAAATTATGGAGATTTCTCAGCAGGCTATCAAATTAGATTTGCAGAAAGAGTATAAAAATTGCACGATAATTACCTTCATTTGTAACTGTTCCCGAAGAATCCTTTTATCCACTGAATTGATCTGAGCAATCAACCACAGAAAACCATCAATAAAATATCATTATAGTTTATTGTTAATTTCCCTAAAGGAGAGAAGAAAAGGAGGACCTTTAATAATAAATAAAAAAAAGTTAAAGAATGATTAAAAATATAAAACTAGATGAATCAAACCAACCTCAAGTTCAAAAGTTTTCTCACTCAGCTGAGTAGCAATCTTAGCTAAAGCCTACATGAGAAAGCAATGATGTGAATTTGTAAAAGTAATGGCTCAATCAATTAAAAAAAAAAAAGCCATATACTCAAAATTTGATCAAGTACTCTCTTTTTGTAAACCAAGAGTATCAGGTTAACGTAGTACCAATTGGCATACATATTTGACAATTGACAGCGTAGCTCTTAAGCACACACCAGCAGCTTCATCATAATTGACTATAATGCCAACCCGTAGTCAAGGTATAGTTTTTACAGCAACTTAGAACTAATGCGTGTTTACTAGAAAAGATAGAAAAAGAGCGAGAAAAATGCAGATCATAATTTCTTATGATTTGTTTTGATCTACTACTTCACAGCTAGGCAGCCACTGGACAGACTCCACACTCAGTTGTCAAGTGCATGAATTGCTGATTCTCTTATCTAGGGTGTGAGCAGGTGTAAGGATATAAATTTGTGTTCCTTTATACTTCTTCCATTTCTTTATAGTTATAACACACACTTTATCACGGTATTTAAGAAAAGTGGACCTCACATGATATAATACACTTAAAGTGGGGTTAAGAGGTTATTAGGAGTACAATCAAGTAGGCCATAAGCTTTAAATAAAGGTAATAGTACAATTTTCACTATAAAAACCTTCCTTTTATAGTGTGTTGCAACTATTGTGACATTTCCATTTGAGGGAAGTGTTGCAACTACAAGGAAACGGAGGAAGTACATCGCTACAGCTAATAGCCTTGTAAGAGGCACTAAATCGATGATTTGGTTGGACCATACCACTTGATTTCTTACTGTTTTTTAACAAAATACATCAGTCTTCCTTTAATTAAAATAATTGCTTCTTATGGGTCATAGTTATCAGTCCATTGTGAACCATTTCTAATAAGAAGGCATATCATTATACTCTTTCTGTTTTACTAGCAAATTGTTGACATTTGCCACTATTGACAATTTCTGTTAGACCATCTTTAGCGATTGATATGTAAAGCAAGGTATAATCAAGTCGGATCTTGTTAGACTCGTCTCGATGTATATTTTCAAACTATCAAAATTTATAATTTTTACTTAATGATGAGATTTTAGTAGTTGAAGTTATGCATTGGCAAAAGTGAAAGTCAAACCATTGCATAATAAAAGAGAACGGAGGAAGTATAATTAATACCTGAGACAGCTCAGACCTAGGCACACTTTGTGGAGCTGCTTCCAGTGATACTTTTATGCACTGCTCCAGCTGATGTATTTGCAGCTTTTTTTCAGTGATTTCATTCTTCAACTTCCGTATTTGCTCCTGTAATGTATATACATATCACATACCGATAAGATATGAATACAACATTACAACCATCATTCTTTTTATTGTTTAAGATTTAAAATCCTGATCTGGCTGGTGCTGGAGGTCACAAACTATACCTCATCACGAGAATTTTCGGGGCTGTTAATTGCTTCCCCTGATAGTCTTTTGAGAGAGTAGGTACACTGTGCAACCTCTCCAGCAAGCAATTTTAATTGCTCTTGAAGGACATCCAGCTGATCAGTAATTGTTGTTCCAGTCTGCAAAATGCATATTTAGAAAAACCAAGAAATTTAATTTGAAGGAAGAGCAGATCTTTATATTCTTCTTGAGAAAAAACAATTTTTCTGAATCAGCATTTTAACAATGGACATGATACTTGCACTTATGCTAATCGACAATCAACAAGCTCTTGGTACTAAGATTATCAACAAGACACAGAAGGAATGGCATGATGAAAGGTAACACCCAAAGATGTCTATTAGGCCAGTACTGAGTGAGTCAGCTGTCAACAAAAGTAATTTTATTACAACTCAAGCTGATGATAATTTACACTTCGTATAATATAAGGCAGTTTCACAAAGCTTTGAATAGACCGTTAACTTGCAGATAACTGGAAGTAGGTGTTAGTGGTAGATAAATATATTAAGGGCTAAAACATCCATCCGGCATCCACCCCATAAAAAATCCCCAGAAAGAACTTTAGGCTCACTTATAAACCAAACGGTTAAGATCCTTGAACCCCAAAAGGTAATGTGGATGTTTAAGCTCTTTCTACCACCATACCAAAATGGTAATTCAAATCTGTTACGGTGTTTCTTTCGGAAAAAATAAAAAAAATAAAAAAAAATAAATTCTGTTAAGGGGTTTACAATTAGTTAGGACAAACAAAGGCAACAAAAACAGTAGTAAAAAAAGTACACAAGAACAAGCAACACAAATGATTTTGATCTACTATAAGTGTCTGACTGAATAGTACTTAAAAGAACTAGATGATTTCTCACCAGGTTAATATGAGAAAGCCCAATTCCAGTACTAAGGAATTCATCAGTTTGGCCCTTTTCTGGAGAAAAGTTTGTTGCTGGAAGATCACCCTGCTTCCTATTGACTAATTTCCTCTGTTTTTCTTTTACATCAGAAGCCATTACTCTGTTTTGTGAGGATCTGGAAGCAGTTGCAGGAGATCCACTAGTTGAACTCTGACCATCATCAGTGGCAACTGGAGACAATCCGCCAACAAGCTCAGGCTTCTGCACAAAAATGCATGAAGTTATTGCTGGAACCTAAATATGATGAAAAATAATAGAATCCAACAATAAATATATCAAACGAATTTTAAAAAGCCATTCATGTTGGTTTATTCCCACAAGGTTTACAATGTGCAGTGCCAATGTCTTACAAAGAAATATGAAGAAGCATTGAATCATTATAGTGCAGAAGTAGGTCCCTTTAGGAAACATGGTAGTGCATGTGGAACAAAGAACCAGAAAAACTTTAAAGGGAAATTTTCTTCAAATTAAGAATCTTAATTTTCATTTGTATGCACGTTGTTGATTTCTCTTCTGAAATTTTTTAGGATAAAATCATATATACACCCATGCAGCAAATGCGACTGCGTTAAAAAATGTTTAAGGATACTTTGAAAGATGAAAATTCTATAAGTAACACTTTTAACCTCTTAAGGTAGTACCCATCTACTATCAATGGGTCTCAATAATTTGCAAACTATCAAAAACACTAAGTTAATGTTGGAATCTTAAGAGTGATGGAGCATAGAAGTAAATAGTGTGAGATGATTAAAGAATAATATTAACACTCTAGAGTGACAACAGTTGACAAGGAGAGATGTCAGGCAGGATATATGTTCAATTTTGCAAGTTAAGTGCCATATTTCGAAAAGCTAAATAAAATATTCTATTAAATATACAAAAAATTAAAAATTAAAATAATAAAGCTTAGTGTGTCTATGGGTAGGGTTAGGATATTGGATCCAAACAGTTCTAGGTCGAGTCTTAGATCCATTTCCATCCCTACAATCACTTAATCAACATTGCAGAGATTCTCATTTGACATCATTTTTCTTTAAACAAAACAGATTTTCATCAATTGAATAATCCAATTGCAGCTATTTTGATTTAAAATCTTCACATTGCAATAAGTAGTAGCATTTGGCAGAACAGATCCAGACATAAGTGTTAAGCACGTTTGTAAACACTGAGGATAACACCAAATAGACTAGAAGAGGAGATTAACAATGAATGAAGCAAAGAAAGAAAGAAAACTGTAATTCCAATAGATAACAGATTCTGCAAGCATTTCAATAGTTACATAAAAGCATAGTTCTCATATTTATGTGGCTGTGCCAATCAAGAAATGAAATTTCTGAGGAGAAAAAGATGGGAGAAATAATTACTCTTGACTTAAACCATCCAAGCATTCCTTTTCTTTTACTCTTCTTGTAATCCTTAACAATCTCATGTAGATTGGTTGGATTGACACAGCCATCAATCGGAACCTCGGGATCCAGACTTCCACCACCAGAATCATCGCAACAAATTGCATTCTCCCGTGTCCTATCTGGTAAATGTGCAAGCTGCATCCAGTTCAAGACTTACAAATTATAATAAGAGTTAAAATAACTAATTCAGAATTTTAGAATAAAGAAGTTTAGTGCTGAATCAAGCACCTCCTCTTCACCAAAGGAATGCCTTCTTGTATAGACAGACTTTTGAGGGACATGTGTTGTTCCCGGAGTATTTCTTGTTGAAACCAAAATTAATTTTGTGAGCCGTTGAATTCTTCCTGTAAGAGCTGCTCTAGCTTGCTCCTCCTCCTCTGTGCTAGACTGCAACTGAGCCTGGCCTGCTTCCAGCTTTAGAAACATTTTTATAGGAGAGAGGGAAGAAAGTTAGAAGACATGGGGAAATTATTCGAAAGAAAACATAAAACAAGATTTCCCTACTTTTCTGCATATATACAACACTGTTCACTATATAAAAACGCGTACACAAAATTGTCAATCAAATTATTAAGATTACAAGAGAAACCCCCCCCCTCCCCCAACAAACCAATCATGCAACTAATGACTAACAGTTGTCAAGCCTGTATATGCATACAGCATGAACAGCTTTAAGTTTGATTCAGTTAGCATATATATATATATATAATTTAGAAACTCTAAAATTGCACTCCAAATGAGATATCAGCAAATGTGACAGAGCTAATATCATCACTATCCATCAGAGGAAAAGAAAGAAATGAGTTAAACAATTTTTTTTTTGATATTTTAGTACGTGAATATTGAAGCTCTAAGGGTTCCGAATTGATTGGCAAAATTCCTCATGCTATATGAAACTCTAGTCTCAATCATAATTCATAAACTTAAACATTGTATCACCGTCTAAGTTTTTGTCTTTTTTAGGAGTAGATTAATACCATCATGATTGTCTATATGGAAAGAAGGTTTCCAAAGTTGGCTGAAACCATCACAAAAACACACATAAAACTATAAAAGAGAGAGTTGTGACTTATGAGATAAGATTAAGCATACTGAAGTATACAAAGAACCATAAAAGTCGTTAGGAGTTATAGAATAGGTGAAATCCCTAAAAGCATAAACCAGAATAACGTGAAAGTTATGTGATGACCAAAAGAAAGCAGGGGAAGAACACAAATATACACAAATTAGGGACTGATGTATGAGGATTAGTCCTTTGACCTTAATTGTTTTCTGAGTGATAAAAAAGGTCATTAATTAGTACAATATCCTTGTTAAACTGTTGAACATACAGTGGCATGTACCTGCAGCTTTAGGCTAACCAAATCTTCTGGCGTTGACACATTCACACATGTATCCTCTGGTATGCCATGCTTTAGTGTCTGAAGCTCTTGCTTTAGACTTAAAATTTCTTTTTGGTACTTCTTAATGAGGGATTTTTCGTCCAATATCTACCAGAAATAAAAGTCAATGACAAACAAGCATTAAAAATGTAGCGATATTTCTATGACAGCATGTAAGAAATACAAAACAGAAGCTCTCCTAAAGTTACCTTATTTTGAGAAGCCTTAATTTCTACATGCTTACTCCTGTGCGCAAACTTCAAAGTATTGTGAGTTTCTTCACTGTGGCCAGAGGCAGGAGTCACAGTGCAGATAAGCTACAATAAGATTAAGCACAGAAACAATTGTCAACAAAATAAGAAAATCAATTTTTAGGTGAAAGCAGCCTCAATACTTAGTGATTTGAAATTAACTCACTGAGATTCGTCCATGGCCACTGAGAGAGGACTGCAACAAACGGGTGAGCTTTGAATCACGATAAGGAATATGAGATGCCTTACCATCAGTTAGCTTGGAGATTACCTGCAATGATACAGAAGATTCATTAACAAATATTTAAACTACAATAGCAAATAATAATCATTGACAGCATATCACAAGCAATCATGTAAGAAAAACTATTAGATCTGAACTTGCCATGTCAAACCAGAAAAAATATACCAGTATTAAGTATGAAGAATAATTACAGGATGTCCAACTAGAGTTCTTTATCTATGTTCCACACCTTTTGACTTGCATGGAAAGAGTCTCATTAAGTTGCCAGCATGGATAGGTTTCCCATCAGACAACAAATCAATGATCAATTAAACTAGTTATTTGGATGATTACATAAATATCTTGCTTCTTAAAGGAAAATAAACCACTTACAGTGCCAAGAGTTAGCAAACTTTTATTTATGTATGAGCCTTCTTTTCTACGTAATCCATTTGTTTCGATCTTCGAACTTTCAGACCCGGCAAGATCAATCAAATGCTGTAAAGATAGAGAAGAAGGGTCAAAAAGTGACTAAAATATCTTGATATAAAACTTAAATAACATATCTTATTGAACAATGATATATATAGAAAGACTTGCCAATTGAGACAGTGATACGTCTTCTTCCCCTTGACTTTGACCGTGTGGACTGCTTTCAATGGTCTGAAAGGCCATCAATTTTGTCAATGATCTTATGAATAAGAATGAAACGTTAAGAAAACATTACGCAAGAAAATTCAAAACAGAGAAATACTCCATTATGGCCACAATACTCAAGGTAAATAACTTGTGCAATGGACAGTACAAACCCACCTTGAATAACTAGCCAATGTTTGTGAAAGGTAGAAGGCTTTATTTCACAATCTTTAGCAGACAAAATTTTACGAGTTACAGCTATAACTTCCAATTCTTGAATTCACAGGTACATGGCAAATTATCTATCCTTGACCCCCTTACCTTTAATGACATATTTGAGTCAAGAACATGAAGGAAAAACAGAGTTTTAAAACAACAGCCTACTTTGACAGAGCCAACCAAGTTAATTATTCAAATTTGAGTACAAAATTCAACATCATTCACCACTAGCAACAGTATCTAGTTGCAATGCATCTCAGAAATCAAGACTCAGAGCTCCGAGGAAAAAAGAAATCTGCAGGAGTGTCCAGGGATCGATCTATGTTGAAGGGTTTTCCCATAATATATGGTCCTGACTCCTGAGCCAGAACAAAGGAGTATATTGTAACAAAGTCACTAAGTGAGTAAATCCACTTCCAAAAGCTGCAATAAATCAATTCTGGGTTATTCCACCCTGTTGGATCAAGCCTTATGTGTACTATACTACTATGGTCTAACTTGGACAAATTAGAAAAAGTTCAGAATGAAGAAGGCAAAAAACGGAAGGGGGTATCACACACCACAGGAATGTCTGCTAGGAATGAGCAACAACATAACAGAGGAAGCCCTAGTCAGGTAGCACTATAGTGTTGATTTGTTTACTCAGTTGTTTGCTTAACATTCTTGTAACAACGTTGCCTCTAAATATAAAAGAGAAAGTAAGACTTTGTAGTTGCATCACTAATAAGTTGATTGGAAATTGGAAGCCCTTATCTGAATAATTTTTCCTGAAATTTGCTTTATTTACATGGATTTGAACAAAGCCTAAGCACAAAATTAAACTTTCATAAAAATTCCTTGGGTGTTGCATTGTTGTTTGCTGTCAAGAAAAAATACCTCCATACTACAAATACATCTACAAAGGGTCCCAACCATCCTAGCATTGGCAGAGTATGGAGGACCTATGATGTACCCAGACTTTTCACTTATTGCTGAGAGGCACGATCCCTCAACCACATACCTATTGGCAGATCAAGAATGATACCAGGCATGCATGCCAGAAACCTATTTGCATAAAAGATACACTTACCAAAGTGAAAATGGTGTGACTTCGACTGCTAAGTAGATTGAAGTTGTTGGAGCCAACATGTCTATGCGCTGGAAATATTAGAAATAAAACCATTCAGATGATAAACTGGGGGCTTGATTGTGAATCTTGAAAAAAGCCAAGTAGCCAACTATTGACAACATTACAGCAGCAATAAAATTAGGGGGAATAAAATCCACGAACATAAAAGGACATATATTGACATATATTATTAATGTTAAGAACACTTATGTAAAGTGCATGTCAGAATCAGCCCTCAGGGAGCAAACACATTCAGAAAGCAACCAATCTAGGTTTACCTTTTCAACAGAAGACACTGAAATACAACTCAAGCGTACCTTCACCAGTAGCAATCAAGGATAATGCATGAGCGGGTGAGAGTACAACTTCATCTTTAATTCCTTCAATGTAAGTTCCCTGCAAAAGTTATAGCCTGCATATCATCAAGACAACAATGGGAAGAAACACTACATATTTGAACATCCAGAGCAAATAGAACAATTTATTAGTGTGGCACTTATTCTTTTATAATCAGAACCCTACTATTGACACTTGTGTTGATCCCAAATGAAATTTATTGAAGATAAAGAAATTTTTTATGCAATCAATATATCAGCTATAATTATTTCATTCTGTATTATACTAGAATGAGTAGGTTCTGGAAGACAAGTAAACGGTTTAGAATTTGGTAACAATCGTTGTACTTATTCTGGGGTCAAACATATTTTTTTGCAACGGGGTCAAACATACTTGGACATGATTTTAGGTCACTTTTTCTTTTTTGTAACCTTTAGTCACATTTTTTCATCAGTCTCTAAAATGTATTCTCATCTATTAAAAAAAAAAAAAAAAAAAAAAACACCTCTCATATCCTCCCACTTGTCTATTCTCAAAACTCTAAATTCAGATCCTGCAGTAAGTATCTGTAATTTATTATAATAAAACATCATTTTGTACAGCTTCTGCAACTGTAAATAGATTTGTTCATAAAGTAGACCGTTCCATGTCCCTTTGATCCTAGTAACATAACCACTTTCAACTCATCAATATTAGCACATGTACCTGAGTATCTTCTCGAATTCGTAAGCTCTGTCCAGCTGGATCCAGCAAATCATTGATAACCTAAAAGAGCAACATTAAGAATTAACGAGGTAGTTTAACAAGTTCAATGGTAGCGATATAAAATCATTGACAAAAGTACCAACATAGTGTCCCTAGATTAAAGGAGTTAAGCCTAAAAATCTGATTTTCTAGACTATTCAAACTGATGCATAAACTTTTTTAAATTAAAAATTAAAAAAAAAAATAACCTGAAGGGAATTATGTGCTTCCTCCATTCTTTTAAATTGCAACATGGGGGAAGACACACATTTTAAGAAGTCATGTGATGGGACCAAAGACCAATAATGTGATGAGGAGAAAAATAGAGAGATAAATATGGACAGATGAGATGAGGATAAAGGCAACCCAGATCCAAAAAAAATGTAATGTTACAAGTATGTTAAAACTTTTTAAAAAGGAAAACGTTGCAAAACCAAAGAACTGAGAAATACAATTAAATGATGATATCCCAATCCCATTAAACAATCATTGGCAAAAGGGCAGATTCTTAATTAAGAGCTGATGCTCACAGCTCAAAACAGGGAACTTTTTATTAACAGAATAGAAATTGTTTTCAATGGAACTTCCAAAAACAAAACAATAGTGATTCTTCAACAACCAATATTTTTCCATTGCAGCTAATTTTGTGTTCAGTCTCCTCAAATAATTACAAGGATGTAAACTTTCAGAGATATTAGCATATTATGGAAATATGAGTTTTAAAGTCAACAGAAAACCCAGAAGGAGGTGGGTTGTTTTACAAGCTAAATGGCATATATGACAGTATCTTCTTATACTTCTATCATGGATTCCGAACACACTGCTTCCTGAATATCTTCATTATGCAATGTTTGAATCAAAACAGAATGGTAGGGACTTAGGGAGCACCATAAAAGACACCCCTTATTCTAATTCATCTGTCTATTTTTCATTACTCATTTCTTTGTACAATTCATTCAAGGACTAAAAACCGGCTATTATATCAACAGTTACTGACACTAGTATCTTACAAGGTTGATTTTGTAGTAATTCAGCCATTCAGAAAGAATATTAGAGAAATACTAACCTCATTGTAGATTTCCAGATAAGAAACACGAAGAAGAAACTCCCTGCCAGGTGTCTGAAATGCATGACCCATGGTGAGTTTACATACAGAAAATAAAGAGTACAGCTTTCAGTATAGAATCAATGAGTAATATAATGAGGTACCTCCTGAATGATTTCAAAGACATCTTTCACTGCTAATGGAATTATTCCAGGAGACTTCTGCAGCCCCTGTAATCAAAATCACAGCGTCAACATTGCAACTTATGCAAGCTCAAAGAGCATCATACTACACAATCCAAAGAATTACATAATCAGATGGTTTATTAGAAGATGGCCCCCAAATTTAGGTAAGTCCTTGACTACAAAAGCCAATTGCTCCATGTAGCTAGTCATCTAAACTCTCTATTTTATAGGCTTTCTAGTGTAAAGGTATGCATGTTGCCTTGTGTTCATATAGGAGCAATGAAATTTTTATGTTTTTCCGGGGCTTCTAGAGTTTGGGAATTTAAGTCCCAACTCCAAAGAAATTTTGTTCTCATTCAAAAATTAACAAGGAAACACACGCGCGCGCGCACACGTGCGTGCCCCCCCCCCCCCCACACACACACACAAAAAAAAACTTTTATATTTATCTGTGTCCTAAAGAATAAGACACAGAGGAATGCACACAACTTGTAACCTTACAAACAGCAAGTATTTGAAGTTTCCATTCCTCTAATGGTTAACTGGTGAAGAGAGATTTTCTACCGAAGACGAAACTACATATAATGGAAGACAAATCTCACTTGGATCAGATTGCAGATAAATTTATGCCCTAAGTCATCTGACTATTTCGTTCTATTCCTAACACCACAAGGCTGAAGAACACGAAATTGTTTTTACAATAAAACAGCATCTTTGCCCACACTTCCTGCTGTTCCCAGCTCAGCAGCTTGAAGTCAAGGGTGCAGCCACGGTGGCAGCACAGGGCCTCCTAAAATAGAAGGGCCTCAGTTATTAATACAGAATCATTAAGTAGCAACTTTCAACTGGTAATCAACTAATTACGTATGGCTCAGTAATAATTCGTGAAATGAAGTATTCTATACATTGAGACAAGATCTCTGCAATTCTCGATCACAAATCCCTATACATTTTTTTTTTTTTAAAAAAAAAAAAAAAATCCAAAAGCCCTCTAGTTTCACTAACCTTCCATTAACAATTTATGGTAAATTGGTAATTATTGCTTACCTTCCTTTGCTGTTTCCCCACAACTCCAGTTCTCAAATCCCTTCCATCACAGTACATTAGATATTTAGCCTAGCATGTAACAAATTCCATAAGGGTATTAGGGTATGTATTATTTACTACTCTGTACTTTGTTTGCAAAAGCTAATATTTCTTATATTCAATCAATGGTGATTACTATAAAGGTAATATACCTTAAACTTCTCTGCCCTTCTTGTTTTAGTGATTATTTAGGCTGTTGGTTCAATCAGAATTATATGAGAGCTTAATTGTTATTTTCTCTTCAGATAGTGGTTAATTACCTTTGGCTATATCAAACTTAGAAACTTTAAGGGCAAAGTTGTAGAGGACCCCAATCTGTCTTAATTGCAAAAAGGCTCTATAATAATAGAGAAGGCCCTGCTTGAAGTGAATAAATCAACGCATAAACTCCTGAGGAGACTAGTAAGGGACATCCGCTACAAATTTTAGTTAAACCCAAGAGACCCAACTGTTAAATCTGCCCAGCCATGCCCATATTGAGCACATACCCAACACTTAAAATGGACGACTACTCGAGATAAATTCTTTAAAGTAGCTTAATGACCTCTTTTAGGCACTTCTAAGGGCTAAGATATCCAACGCATCATCATATTTGAATATAAACACTGACAAAGAATGGGTAAAGAACCAGATATGTCTTGTTATCCATTTTTACAGAAAATCTTATCATTATTATCTGCACACGCCCCTTATATATCATATTTCATTCATTTATTATTACGATGTGATGAAACATTGAATACTATGGAGGCACTGAAACACAGATCACTCACTTTGATATATTCACATAATTTCACAGTTGGAAACTAAAGCCTGGAACAGTTCAAATCACATTGAATCATTACATTAACCAAAAGTCCAAAAGGAACTACAATGTGTTATTCATGATCCCCAAATTGGAACATATGCTCCTCGTCAGAATGATAAAATAGAAGGATAACAGTGATGTAAAGAAACAATTAAGATCTGAGAAGTAAAATTAGTGAACTAAGAAAATATCACTTACATGCATTGTGTGCGTCTTCCCACTACTAGTAACTCCGTATGCAAAGATAGTACCTGCACGAAGCAAGGCCATTGTAGGCTGAGAGTCATAACATGAAACATATTCCACATTCCAACTACTATGCATTCAACTCACATCATGGACTAATACATTATTGTTTAGAATGCATAAATTGCAACTTCACATTGACCCCAGGACTCAAACATTTCAAAGGAGGAACATGAACATTTATAATTAAAAACCAGAACATGAGGGCAATTTCACACAGTGGAGAAGAAGCTGAGGGAATTGGGAGCAGGAAGAAAGCAAGAGACAAGAAGAGACAGCATATCACTAACATTGATCGCGTATCCATGGTTCCTCAATGGAAGGGCAATTGCAATCTTTTGTTGCTTTGCCATTAAAAAGAAAAAAAGAAAAACAATTGGTTGCTCTAACAGGCAATTTTGCTGACATTAACAGCATATTTTAGAAAGAACGAGTAATTACCATTTATTCCTTCCATAGCACCACTCACAACATGATGAGCAGCAATATCGTATACATGACGTGTGGTTGTTGCAGGGCCAAATACTCTATCTGCATCAAGCATAATTACAACAATTGAGAGCTAAATTCCAGAAATTTACCAGCACTACATTTTAATACACCTTAATTAGAGAAAACAGGGTGAAAATTCAGGAAGTACATCAAGAAAAACAAAATTTGCTAAATACCTCTTATAATGAACACAATAGAAAATTAATAGTCACTAGAGCAAATGATTCAAATCGACAAGGCAGCCTTCGATTATATGAAAAAAGTTTTATACTTCGTGTTTAACTAGGACTAATACACTTTTGGTTTACTATGTTACTTGGAGTCGGGTACCCATGTCCGACATGGGTATGTGTCTAAGCAACCGACTCGGCTATTTGTGAAAATACTCCATGATTTTGAACTAAAAGTGAAGTGTCCAAGTGTCATTAAGTCCGAGAGTCGGGGTCCGACATGGGCACTTGATGTGAAATGAAGAGTCGGAGCAACATAGTTGATATAAATTTCTATCAAATACACGATTTCAAAGTTTTTACCACATACAAACAACTAAGTAAAATCAAGAAAATCACAAACCAAAAGGGTGCATTTAAGAATAATAAGAAAAAGGCACCATAGAGCCCTTGACCTCTAACAAGTGAACACAAAACACAATTTACGACCCAACAATTACTCCTCGCGGCCAAGTTGGTAAACATCAAGACTTACACAACCTTACTTCTAACTAGTCAATACTAAAAACTTCCTCTCCCCCTTCCTGTGACTAAAAAGAAACACAGAAGGAAACTAAAACTTTCCATAAAAGGAGTTTTTTCCATAAAAGGAGTTTTCCTCTTTTGAATTAAATTATTTTTTTTGTACATACACCTTATTTCGGGCAAATATGCACATTTCATTAAAAAAAAAAAACTCAATCATTGCATCACATCAACATAACACATTTATCCACAACAACAACAACAATAGTACAATACCAAAACATTATTCCCAAAACTAAGGAGTCATCTACATGAACCAAGATACATTCCATAAAAGGTCGTCCACGGTCCACAAAGATCCTCATCCTCCATTTACTCATTCATTTGAGCACTACGTGCTATTGCGAACACGTATCTTCGCGATATTATTACCATAACACATTTTTATACATTTCACTTTACATACAGTAATTAAAAAAAACTAAAAGAGCAAAGGAACTGACCAAATGCATAAGCAATGTTAGGGTTAACCTCATTCCGAACTGTGCAATCTCCATCCGCATACCACGCTATCTCATTTCCTTGCTTCATCTCTCTCGCACTACCATCGTTATCAACAACAAAACCAAAAATCACACAAAAAATTCAAAAAAATCAAAAAAATAAATAAAATCAAAAACACAAACCTGAGAGGACGAAATCGAACAGTAACAGTGACATTCTCCTTAGGTTTACTAAACTCAGGTCGCTCCGACGACGGACTCGCCGGACGTCCGGCGACATTCTTGACCGCCGGCGAAGAAAACGGCGAAGGAGAACCTTTTATTGATCGGAAAGGTGACGTGGAACGAGGAGATTTGGAAGAAGTAGAGCTTCCTCCCACCATTGTTGCAGCTTCAAGCTGCTGTTAGTTCTTCAGTTTCTCTCTCTTCTGGTCTGAGTTTCTCTCTCTAAAAGACTGTGTTGTTTGTCTCTGTTAAATTTTGATTGTTGGAATGAAGGAGGAAAAAAAAGGAGGGAGGAGTGGAGGTCACGTGCCTTCACTGACATTGCCGCCTTAATTATAAGGTTTTATTAACAGTATCAGATTGTTTATTTGAGTGTCCCTCCAAAATTTGGGGTTAAATTTATTTAAATTTTTTTAGAGAATCTCTGGATTTGTTTGTTTGGCTGTGGTTTACGGGTTCGTTTAGGATTGCTCTATTTAACTTTTTACGGTTTTTAATAAATTGGTTATTTTTTAAGTAATTGTGAGGTGAATTATAAATAAAAGAAACAGTGAAAATATGGATAATTCTTATCAGACTTCAACTTGTGCGGTTTTTTTCTTATTTAATACTTTCAGGCTAGACACTTGAGAGTTGAGAGTAGAGGGAAGGGCGAGGGAATCCCTATTTGCAAGCATCCTCACTTGATAGAATTCGAACCCCAAAACTTTGGGATCAAGGTAAGAAACTTATCAAATAAACCAACAATTTATTGGTAAGGGTATTATTTGTGATGGTTGAAGTGAAATGAATGAATATATTATCAAAAAAAAATTAAAGTCTAACCCATAAAAATACAGTATTAACATCTTCAACGTATGTAGTACTTGAATGATAAAATTGGATTAATTACAGTATTTGACCCCGTATTATATTAGGTGGGTGGGTTGGATCATAAGTCAGAAGGTGGGGTCTCTCGTGTTGTGTGTGCATTTATCTGCTGGAGATGAATATTGTGACAGCAATATTTGGAGTTACTGTCTTGTGCTTGTAGCCCTCCTGTTTTTTTATTTCTATATCTTGAAATTTCTTTTGGAGATTCGCAAATCAGAGAATCGTTCTTTAATGGCATACCAAATACTTCCTCTATTATGTACTCGTACTTCGTATTTTCATCACGTAAGCAAAGGAAATCTCTAACCATATGGCCTTTATCTAACACTCTTTATTTGTAAACAAAAAAATTTGTTAAGTGTAACTTGTATCCGGGTATATATTAGAAATTTCAACTAAATTTGAAACACGTATTTATTCATCTGTTATCGACAAAATATTGGCACAAATGTACAATAGTAATGAAAAACTTTTTCAACCTTGAAGATCAAAGTTCCATTTCCCCTATGGTACTTCGAGTCTACAATGGGGATCCCTTAATCTAACTCTTGATGAGTAACATTTTGTTTTTAATACATTAGTAAATATTATAGTCATGTTATTATATATAAATATACAAAAAAATTGTATATAGCTTAGGTCGTTAAAAGCTTCCCTTCCAATTTCAATGTGTAATGACTCCATATAAAAACATAAGGACAAGGACGTTATTAACAAAAATGACTATTTAACTATCTAAGCCAATTACCAACTATAATTTAATATGTAAAAAAAAAATTATATAAGTGCAAACCACAAGGTCTAATTAAAAAAATACTCAAAGAATAATTCAATTTTGGTTTGACTATGACAATTTCAGTTTTAAAAAGCCTTTACAAAAATTTATCGATTGTACGTCTACAATAATAGCAATCTGGGCAACGCTCGGGCTACTCACAAGTTAGCGATAAAAAATCATACATAAAACAATAAAGTGTGTAAGACTTATTTATAAGTATAATGTTTCTCTCCTAACAACACTCTACTTTTTATATTATTTCTTTCTCAAACTATGACCATGTTCTTTTCATCTTAAGAAAATATATATTAAGTAAAAATAATTTCAATTAAGTAGAAATCAATAACTTTAACGAAGAATAATAATAATAATGATAAATCAATTAAAATAATTTCAGTTTAATGAAAATATTATAGTATAAAATTAGGTGAAAGGAACATGACCTAAAAGTTAAGTATATCTCCACTAATTATATTTTATATTATCAAACTCCTCTTTTGGACCACACTTTATACTTTTCTAAGACTTTAATTTAGTGTTGCGATTAAGGCAAATTTTTATATGAGGCTAGTCACACCATGTGTCAGGGGTTACTCGGCCAGGGGTACTTTAGGGTTTCCATTAGGGGTTACTCGGCCAGGGGTACTTTAGGGTTTCCATTAGGGGTTACTCGCCCAATTCGATCAGGGGCTAGTCGAGGGGGAACTCAATTAGGGGTTATTTGAGGGGGTTCGGCTAGGGGTTACTCGGTCAGGGGTTATTCGGGAGGTTATTTGGTTAGGAGTAACTCGAGTAACCCCTGACTGAATAACTCGAGTAATTCCAGCCACACGGTGTGACCAGTCACACAAAAAAATCCCCTTGCGATTATTACGAAACGGAAAGAGTAAAAGATATTTATGACAAACTAGCCTAATTATGCTATTGTAATTGCATTTTGGTAGCTAGATAGTTAAGACGATTCCAACAAGTTTTTTACAAGACTATATTTATTTTTATGTATTAATGACAAACATTAGTCAAAATAAATAGTGAGTTAATTCAAAACTTTTTAAGGAGCAGTTATTTTAAAATTGGTAGGATGTATAAATAAAAAATCTAGTTTGGCGCCAATTTGGGAACGACCAGCCCATACCCTCAAATTTACCACTCCCTCTCTTCAACTTCACTACTTTCGTCCCCAAAAAAACTCCCCAAATTTTTCTTCACCTAAAACCCTAAATCTTAAACATTCATCAATGGCGGAAACAATCTCTCTCATGGACGTCGACGAACCCGACAACGACACCATTTCCAAACCTATCATCAAACCTAACAAAGGCAAAAATGTCGTCGTTCCCGGCGACGGAAAATCCGGCCTTTGGGTTGAAAAGTACCGACCTCAGTCTCTCGCCGACGTTGCGGCACATCGTGACATTATCGATACAAGTAATTCTCCCAATTTTCGTTTGGTTTTGTTCGATTTTGTCGCAAATTAGGGTTTTTTTTTCCCTATTTGCTCTGATTGATTGTGTTTTGGGTGCAGTTGACAGGTTGACAA
The DNA here is from genome assembly GCF_001683475.1 of Chenopodium quinoa. Taxonomy (NCBI): domain Eukaryota; kingdom Viridiplantae; phylum Streptophyta; class Magnoliopsida; order Caryophyllales; family Amaranthaceae; genus Chenopodium; species Chenopodium quinoa. The sequence continues at coordinate 2,294,932 of NW_018745080.1, read as the reverse complement.
GTGAGAATAAATTGCCGCATCTACTACTTTATGGGCCTCCAGGAACAGGGAAAACGTCGACAATTTTGGCGGTTGCTAGGAAGTTGTATGGGAATCAGTTCCATAACATGATTCTTGAGCTTAATGCTTCCGATGAGCGCGGTATTGATGTTGTTCGTCAGCGAATTCAGGATTTTGCCAGCACCCAAAGTTTCTCCTTTGGGTAATTTTTGTTATTTTTCATAAAAAAATCTATTTTGGTGGAATTTATTTATATTCTTTTGTGTATGTTGTGTTGATGTTTTGATTGTTTATTAAGTTCAATGGAAATTTGGTTGTGTGAGGTGAAAATTAGAAAGTAAGTTCTAAGTGATATGTTGCTGAGAAGCCTCTTTGACATTGTTTATTGAATCGGAAGGGGGAATTAGAGGATAGAAGCATGGCAACAAACCACATTGTTTGGGGTTTAAATATAGCAGTGTTATACTACTAGTTAAGTGTAAGGTGGAGCGTTCTACAGCTGTAGATTTTGTGTTTATCGGGTGGGCTTGGCTGTTTTCAGCTAACCTGTTGCTTCTTTGTTATGTTTTTGGTCTAATTTAGGATGATCTCGTTTCATGTCCACGGTGGTACACGGACTCTTCATTTCTGAAAATAGCCAATTTCGACACTTGGAGATTTATCTGTACTAGACATGAGCATCCAAGTCCGTGTAACGTAGCATTATAAGTGATGAGGTGGCTCATAAAGATGTTGTACTCAACCTTTTTGTGTTATTTGAAGTCATAGTATAGAGTCTGGCAATGTAGATCTCTCTCTCTCACTTTTTAGGTGTGAGTTATGCCTAATTGATAGATGAATTATGTAACTGACTGTAAGTCTTTAAGTGCTGTTTTGTAAGGGTCTTAAGTGTCCCCACTTCTTTGTAATTTCAGCCTATGAATCATGCCATTATTGGTGATAAGTAGATAGAGATACCAAATGCAATGTGGTCATACACAGTTTTTATTTTATTTTATTTTATTTTATTTATATTAATTTATTTTTTCCAGGCTCTCTTTCTCTTGATTAAGTTATGGCATTGACACTATTTGTACTGCTCATTTATAGGCATTTCTGGCATTTAGTGAAATGATTTGTGGATAATAACGGGGTAATACTCATGCCACAATCGGCTAATTTTCAAGGCATTAATTAATTTCTGACTGCAATGAGAATTAAATTTTAATTTATGAATGCTGAAAGAAACCCTTTATAACACCTTCTGCAATCATAACTCATTTATTAAGTCTAAAATGAGTTAAGAAGGGAATTTTTGGATACCTGCTTCAGTGGTTTCTGCTTTAGTATATTACTCAAATATAACATAATTGTTTCCCTCATTTGTATTTGGAAGCATGGCAAATGCATTAACATATCCTGAAAATAAAACAGATGCAAGATGCTCAGATCCATTTCAAATCATATACACCAAATATCGCAAATGTTTTCATTTTTTTAAACTAAAGAAATTGATTTGATATTTTAATTGTGTTCATGTGTTGTTTGGTATATGCTTTGGCAAATTTGGTCATTGACCTCAGTGTCGAGTTGGCAGCACATCAAATGATTTCACTGACGATCTTTGCTAATTTGCTATTGCTCTGATATTGGCAGTTCAAAGGCACATGTGAAATTAGTTTTACTGGACGAAGCCGATGCAATGACAAAGGATGCACAATTTGCTTTACGTCGAGGTATGTTTAAGTTATTTCTTTGCCGTCCTTATTTTGCCCCTTTCCTGTGCAACCATGTTAATTTGGTGTCATTTTTTATATCTAGTGATCGAGAAATACACAAAAAGCACGAGATTTGCGTTAATCTGTAACAACGTAAACAAGGTCATTTCTGCACTCCAGTCAAGATGCACACGCTTCCGGTTTGCTCCTCTTGATTCTATTCATGTCAATGAGCGGCTTAAACACGTCATAGAGGCTGAAGGGTGAGTAATAATACTAAGCCACATATCCCATTGAACAATAACAATAGAAGAAAGATGACCATGTGAAAAGATTGTCAAAGCTTTCACTAAGCCTTAACGGTCTACATTTATTGTTTATGACTGTTTTGAGTCTTTACAGCTCTTTATATGTTTTATGCTATTTGACTGTTCAGAGTGTTCTTGTTTGGGAAAGGAAAATATGGTTGACAGTGCTCTTTAAAGTTTAGGTCTAATCTGATCCCTGGTCTATTTTATTGTCATTATCTTGTGCAATGTTGTTCTCTTTTTATGATCACAAGTGTCTGTAACATTCAAAGGCAATTAGGCATACATTAGTGTTTTCCTCGTAGATTCTCTCACAGTAACCTGAAGTGAGTGTATGGCATCTTTATAACGTGCGAATGCCAAGCCTTCTGTGAAAATGTAATAAAATTGTTTGCACTATTTTGTGAATCTGTGGTACTTGGGAGAACTTCTGCTGTTATGCTAAGTATGTAAGTAGGTCATGCCATGGGTAAAAGAGATGCCATTACAATTCTTATAATATTAAGATTTTGTTTACAACTTTTCATGATCGTGTTGTGGTTTATGACATTATATTTTTGCTTGGTGGTTATTTTGATTCTGATTTTATTGTTTGGCTGTTACATATGTGCAGTGAGAAAGCTTACAATTTCACTTGATATTTATGTTCTTAAATAGGCTTGATGTAACGGAGTCGGGCTTAGCTGCACTTGTGCGATTGAGTACTGGGGATATGCGAAAGGCTTTGAACATTTTGCAGGTCTGTTAACCTCTTCGTAACTAATTTTAAAATTGCAGGATAAGTGGCCTAATTAATAACTTCCCTTATCACGCCCCTCTGATGATTAGACTATTTTAGACTAAATAGAATTTTCTTTCAGTGGTCTAACTGTAGTTTGTTACTGGAAATACAGTGCTCTTGAATTTTTTTTTTTTTTGATTTTTTTGGCAGTAATTACAGATGTTACCTCCAAGGCTCTAATGTATTATGAGTTAGTGAGTTATTAGGCAGCTTGTGTTACTTTTGTTTTTCGTAAATTCAGTACTCTGCAAGATGGTATCAATTTGGGACATTATCCAATGTCATTCCTCATTTTTTTTAATGTGGTCTTGTGAAAGATTTCTATTCATTAATTGCTGATTAGTAGTATTCATTTTGCCATTAATGGGCACCAGATAAAGTTCTGTGGGTAGTTGAAACTACAACTATGTTGACTTTTTTTAAAAAAAAATCTTTGTTGTCAATACTTGCAGTCAACACACATGGCATCACCGCAAATAACAGAAGAAGCAGTTTACCTGTGCACTGGAAATCCTTTGCCGAAGGATATTGAACAAATATCATTTTGGCTTCTCAATGAGACTTTTGCTACTAGCTTCAGCCGTATCCTATAGTTACTTGTGTATTATCGTGTTTATTAAGCCAGACTAATTATCTTTTTATCTGCACTTCTGTTTGTTGGTTATTCTTAAACTGTCCTTAGGAATTTCTGAAATTAAGACCAGAAAAGGATTAGCTTTGGTGGACATCATAAGAGAAGTAACAATGTAAGTGTTTTTTCTAAAAATCTATCCACCCATCTTCTTATGTGCTCTAAGTTAACTTGTTGAATTGGTGGTGATACCAGGTTTGTTTTTAGAATCAAAATGCCGGCAGATGTTCGAGTTCAGCTGATTAATGATATGGCTGATATAGAGTATGTGCTGTTGCATCTTTTTTTCAATAATAGTTACAACTTATGAGTATTGTGGTATTTTTGAGTTGACACTAATTTTGTTTGGTCTGTTTTAGTGTTTTCTTAAAATGGTTTATTGTAATGCCCACATGAATTTGAGTGGTTATTGAAGATTGTGTCAAATATTGTAAGCATGAAATCTATGTGATTGTAGATTTGTAGCCCTTAAATCCTTAAGGATCATTAAGTGCATTGGAATTTAATGATCAAGTTTACTGACTAATTAGGTGCTTGGAGGGGTTTATGAAATTTCTGAAGTCATACATACCTTTTACTACAGGACACTGAAAATTAGTGTCTACCGACCTCTACTCCTGCCTTAGCAATGGAATTCTAGCCCCAAACCCAAGCCTAGCAGAACTTTTTCTTGTGGCTGTGATAGGGACAGTAGGCTAACCACCCATGTAAGCATTGACTAGTGACCCAGAACAAAGATGACTGTAATGAAAGTCGGCAAGAGGATTGATAAGCCATGAAAAAGTTGAATGTTGGCGAATTGTCAATACTCCCGCAATTGAAGAACTCGGATCTTTGAACCTAGTTGAACTCTGACAAAAACACTGTGCAATGACTGAATAATGGGGGCGGTGGCCTTGGGGGGGGGGGGGAGGGGTTGTGCCTCACATAAGGAACACCAGCACTTCTAGAATTTAGCAACTAGGGCTAAGTAGAATTGTAGAAGAGGAGTTTTTAAAGAGGATTGAGCAAAGATAAGAGATTATCAAATATGATCCAAAATCCAAAAATAAAATTAAAATATAAGGACATTTGACTGGTGGAGGCCGATAGGGGACAATTCTAACAAAATAAGATTAGAGTCGAGCAGATAAGAATATAAAATTGAAGTATCATAAAAAGCAGGAGAAAATGTTTTATACTAGAAGGGCTGTCACCAGGGCCTGAGATTTATATTGCTTATTATTTGAGGATTATAATTTTTAAGGGAGAAGGCAGTCTTGAACCCCCCCCCCCCCTTCGCAATACAACTTAATTGAACTTGGGTGGTGTTTTGGGAAAATAAGAGTTTCTCTTACATAGGTGTTGTGCAGATGTAGTTTGATGGTTCTGTTCAAATTCATGGATTTGCCTCCTTACCTTAATGCAGTTTTTAAGCATTTGTTCACTAGAGGGAAGCATTTTTTTCCTCCCACTTTCTTGATTTCTGGTTTTTGGTACTGCAGTCAATCTTTTGAGAATAACAGCCATCTGGTGGAAACTTTGTTGATAATACTTCATTTTTTTTTTGACGGATAACACTTCATTTTACTTGCAGGTATAGACTAAGTTTTGGATGTAGCGATAAATTGCAGCTTGGATCTCTCATCGCCTCATTCACAAAAGCTCGTTCTGCATTGGTTGCGGCTGCAAAGTAGATTTTCCCTACGAAGTGATTGAGATGCTTGCCTTTTTCTGCCTAAGTATGTGCATTGTACTTGCTTGTCAAAGCTATCTGACCTGCTTTGTAGTTGGTTTCATTTTGGCCCCAGATTTGGTTCAAGATTCCATGTGTAACATGTAATTTGAACCTTAACCTTCCACCCTCCAAAACAAATATGTAAAGGAGAGCTGAGAGGGACATGTAAAGGCACCTCTTCAAGGGTCAGAATGTATTTTGTCCATTTCGTTGTCCACCTGAGTAAATTGTTGTGGCTTCAAGTTTGTAAGTTGAAGAAATACTAGCCAAGAAATGTAACAGCAAAGTTTTAGAAAATCTCTATGATCAGTGCAGGCAACTTCTCGAACGCTTAATCTTTTGTACTGTGCGAAGTATTTCTCTGGACAAAAAGGGTGCTTGAAATGAGATTTTGGCATGAAACCCCTTTAGTCTTTACGCATTTCTTGTTTGTTTTACAGATGAGCAAGGTAGGTAGAAATTATGCTATCCTAAATTCTTAATCCATACCTCCCTCAATAGTAATATGCACACAGGAAACTAAAATACGGCTGTTTTTTTTTTTTAAAAAAATGAAAGTCATCAGTGCATTAAAATGAAGCTTAAATGTAGCGCACGGACATAAAAAAATACGAAGTATTATGATATTAAAAATGTAGAAATGAGTAATGTTAGGTTTTTTAATCTTTCTTCCCTTTCTCACTTGCAAATCCCAGAAATGAACAATGTTGCTCAATTGAGCCTTAGGGGATTGCGAGTGTACCTATTGTACAAACAACTCAGGGAGAGTCCAAGGACAACACCTTAAACAAACCCATATTTGCAATAATATGCCCAAATTCACTAACACATGGCAACTTGGCAAGTGAAGCCATCAGAATTTGATGGTGCCATGAGACGACACGTGCCTTGCCATTAACTCTGCTGAAATAAACATGAGCGCTAAACATTAGTGAACTTTTTCCAAAGCAAAGACGGACAGGAATTAGGACAGGTACTTTCATTTGAACAATTCAAGTATGACCTTCATTGGCCAGGTGTACAGTGATACATTGCAATAGTGACCAGCTTTCTGATACTATTTACTTCATATAATTAATACAACCAATCGATGGTCATTCTATTTCTATACATAAACAAGTTGCCAAGGGGTAAGATACAAACACAAGACAATTCTCACCTCTAACTTCGCAAGATCAGATTGCCAATTTGCCAGTACTTTAAAGGCTAATGATACATTTTTTTTTCTCCTTTCTGATTTCAAGAATATAATTTCTGGACAACTTATCCAGAAATGAATTTCCTAGCACCTATATTCAGCTGTACAACCAACTTGAAACATTATAAAATTTCCTCGTACTGCAGGAAGTATGGATCATTCTCACCTCAACATTTGATGAAGATCATACATTCTATATTGGCATCAAAATCTTCACTACAAAACTGTATGCTGTAAAGGAGACTAGAGGAGAGTACATACAAATGCAAGGAACACTCTGATTTACAGGGACAGCACACCACCAAAACTTCACCGGCAGCATTGCTGCAACTTCACTTGCTTCATAGAACTTCCTTCTCTAATGATTTTTTGTTTACAGACTATCATTGGACAATCTGTTGGACCACATAATCTCAATTTCGAGTTTTCTGGATCCATCTTTATTGCTATCATGGTTAAGGTTGAACAATCCGCTGTAAACTCCTTCTGTCACTACCTTATCTATTTGAATAGTGACTCTACCTAGAGTTGCCTGCAAAGAGGAACCATATCATCAGAAAGTAACAATTAGAGCAGATTTATGGCTTCTAGGCCACAGTTATTAACAACTAGAGATACATGTTCAAAAGATAAATATTTTATCTAAATGATCTATAAATGAAGCCCCTCGCCTGTCAGAACTAGTGTGGCAGTCAGTGACTGAACACTAGCAGTCTATCATTGTTGGGTCAAAGAAGAGATCTAGGTAATATAACTTTTTTGGGTTTAGTAATAAAAGCAGTCAGTGTAAATGCTTGTCACCTTTCCAAAAGTGTTCTTGCTTTTACATATGATGTGAAGTTTTTGTCCTTTAGGTGGCACATCAAATGCCCATGTAAAAGCTTCTTTCCACTCGGGAGATATGCTATGATTCATGACCTGAAAACCAGCACAATGAGCAAGTTACAATCTCATAACAATGTGCTTATCTATCTAAAGGAAACTCAGAGTAGAAAACAGTTCCATGAAATTTATGCAAGATGTAGAGAATGCAGGTATGTGTTAGTATATGCAATGGCCTTTTTAGATAGGAACAGATTATACTTGACCAAAAGAGCTACAACTTGCTAAGACACAGGGCCAAGAAGAAAAGGGAAACGATTTCCTGATTTATTTGAAGCTCAGTAGAGTAAAATTTTAAATGAGTTCGTGCTTCTGGAGGCCAAAGTTATGATAAACAAACAAACAATCCACTGGATTATACTTGGGGTTTTAATGCCTTTTTTTTTTTTTTTTTTTTTTTTTTTAGGAGAGACGAAGAGTGTATAAATTTCATTTCTACATGCAACACATCACTTTTCACATTTCACATTTCACATTTCACAGTACTTGCAACATTACCTATGTTGGAAACTATTAATATGTGAATTTAGCACATAATTCTCAACTTTTGTAAGGGAAATACGGATCAATCCACCTTTGATAGCTTAAAATACACTTTTTCCTCTAAATCACACTGGCACAAATGACTTATTTCCTCCCACTCTCCTTCATCTCCAGTAATATTTATATATCTCGATATTGCAAGTAGTGAAAAATGAGGTAGTATTATGATACATCCGCAATCCGCATACACAGTAAGAAAATCACCATAGTGTTCAAAAAATACTGAAATCCCCATATTTCAAAATGGCAGTAAAACATCAAAGATCTATCATAACAAAAACTTGATAAGTATAAGAGGTGGTCAAAATCAGAAAAATTTCAAAGGTCTCCTCTTCTTTAGTTAAGGCTCATACAGTTATAAATATTTACCTTGGTTTGCCGAGAAGGGCCGTTGCCTATTATCAATTGACAAAAAGCATTTGTGGTTCCCATAGCCTGCTTTAGGTTGTGACCACGGTTTATTGTGACAGTCAAACACCCTGGTAAGCAATGCAACAAGCTGTCTGCTCTCTCATGGAAACTTGGAGGGCACGTTTTCATCAACATCTGTAGGATCGGGATTGCTTCAGCTGCAACAATAGCTTGTGATTTAGCAGTATCTATGGACATGGTTGACCATGAATGTTTAAGCAAGCATAGGGTGTCCAGCACAGATTCTTGAGCAGCCTCATTTCCTGATTTTAATGCTGCTACCAAATGGGGAATACACAAAGTTGCAGCTTCAGATATGTGAAGCTTAGGGAAGTTGGTGAATATTTTATTTATCGTTTTTAAAACCTCTTCATTGATGGTTGCTGAAGACCACAATTCTCTCTCCAATGCAGCTGCAAGCCACCAATAGTAAAAAGAGAATTTAAATACTTCATAAAAAGCAGAACCATTATCCACACATCATGAAAAGAAAAGGGGAACAGAATCTTGCATCAACTGATCAAAATTTTAGAATGAAAAATGGTACTGCAGTTAGCCTTGAGCATGAAACAAGTTTCTTACTTCTTTAAAAGCAACTACAGAAATGAACACCTCTTTTTACATAGCTCAGAATACCTGGCATAAGCTATAAAAGAATTTTTTTAAAAAAAAAAGAAAAGAAAAAGTATACTTCATTGGGATAGAAAAATCAAATTACAGTGATATCTCAAATAAAGGATTTCAGAAAAATTGAAGTATTTCTTAGGATAAAAGTTTGCGAAATTAGGGAAGAATAGGGGCAAATAACTTACGAGCTTAAGTGCATGACTATATAGTGTTTGGATGGAGCCATGAGGGTAAAATTACAATATTTAAGAATCAGGCACTACATCTTGTGTCTAACTGAAGCAAAAAAGTTCTTAGGTTCACAACAGGTTTCCCATTTTTGTACCAATGATGTCTTTCAAGAATATTCTTCAGACAAATTGTAGGGAATTTTTAATACTCTTAAGACAAATTGTAGTTAGAAGAGGTTTGGGGCAAAAAGAGAGGTTTAAGGCAAAAGAGAGGTTACCTCTAATGTGAGTGTTTGGTCGAGAGAGGATTGATAAGAGTTTTGAGTCCAAAAAGCTAATTTTGAAAAAGCTAGTAATAGAAGCTTTTTGGTGAGAGAGGTTTTGGTACTTGAGAGGAAATGGCATTTTTATCCATATGTTGATCAAATTTACTACCCTTTATCAAGGTTGCTCAAACTAAAAATAAAATTTCTGTATATCCTTGTTGGCCATGTTACGCAATAAAGTAGCTATCAGCTAACAATAATTTAATAATACAACTAGTCAAATCAGCTCATAAAATCAGCTAACAACTAACCACAACTAATCTCTAGTAATTGGTATTGAACGAGTAAATACAATTAGTTGGAACTCCACCTAAATGTTAAATAAGAGATACTGATTGATTCTGACAAGCGTATACACATACAATTATGGATAGTTAAATTGGAACTTACCTGTGAGAGATCTTATGAGCTCATTTGATACGTATTCCTGAAGTGTGTGATTTGAGAATAGAAACCTAATCAACAAAGCTGCCTGGATGGCAACATCTGAGTTAGCGGATAATAGCTGCTCCTGAACAACAAGTATGCCACCTGCTTCTGCAACAGCACGTCTATTTGTCCTACTGTTCATGACAAAATTCTGCAATGCACAAATTGCGACCATTTTCATTTCCTCTGTTGGTTGGTCTTCCAACAAACTTATAAGAGCACGACAAGCAGAAACAGAATCACTTGCTCTAGCAAGCCCTTCATGCTGTGAGAGGTCACCGAGAGCTAAAGCTGCAAGCAATCTGCCAGGTTGCGATCTGGTTTGAGGATCAAGGTGATACTGTGATAAAGGTGCAATTGCATATTTAGTAACCTTCATCTCTCTAACTCTCACATTATTAAATAAGGCTTCCAGTAATTTTCCAGCTGCTTCCTCACACTGATGTGATCTTAGCAGGTCTAGGAGAGCATCTGTAGCTCGAGCTTCAGCCATTAATTCAGCAGTGCGAACATCATTTCTTTCCTGTATAATGAGAGCACTAAGAGCCACACTGACAATGCTTTCCTGCGATGAGTGCAACAACTTCACTAGAACCACCAGCGGCACCTCAAAGTAATATTCTACGTTCACATTTAAAACATTAGAGAGGATCAGTGCTGCTGATTCCCATAAAGAGTGAGGTGGCTGAGGATCATCCTGAATAATGACTTTGGAGAGCTCAAATAAACCTCCAGCATCTGCAATATCTTTTGGCCAAATCAGAGAAATTTTTTCCAGTGCCTTGACAGCTGTTTGTTGTAAGTTCAAATTTGCTATTCCTGCAATCTGTACAAGAGGAATAATTGCACCTTTAGTTGTTATATCTTGCTGGAAATGCTCTTGGGCAAGAAGGTGACATAATAATTCAGAGCTTAATTGCTGAATTGCTTGAGACGGTGATTCTAAAAACGATATTAATGGTTCAATAACTTGGCTAGAAGTGAGTTCTAAGATTGTTAAGCTCTGTGGTTTCTCCAGGACATTCACGAGTGCTTGCAGAGCACTGTGTTGTCCCCACATACTGAAATCAGGACGTTGCAGAACACTAAAAAGTGGTTCCACTATTCTGGGAGCTGTTGAACTTCTAGCAATTGCGCCACTGTTAGTCAAGATGCGAAACAGCTCAGAAATTGTTGAGCAAAGAGAGCTAGGAGCAGCAGGGAGAATTTTCAGACAATTATCAACAATTCCACCATTGACCATATCCTGCTTGCGAGGAGTTCGGTCCTTCCCCAGCTTAATCAGAGCACATATGCTGGCCTCAGTAAGCCGATAATTAGACTCAGAAACCAAAGAAACAAGTAGATCCACAACATCATATGCTGATGCATTATCCACCTGTTGGTCATCATCTAACAATTTGTCAAAAGCACAGACACCAGATTCCACAGCTGAATCAGTATCAGATCTCATAAGTGATATAAGAGGCTGTATACAATCAGTGGCAATTGGCGTCAATCTTATTTTTGGACTGCTGAACAAAACAAAACACAGGTCTGCAGCTTTCTTTTTTAGATCCAATGACGCAGAAGAGGACAGAATCCTGCAGAGACTTTCCAGTGGATTGCCTTCAATATCTATCAACAAATTAGCCTTCAAAGTGTCTCCTGTAGTCAACTTGAGAAGTCCAAGAAGACCAGCCTCTTGTTCAGAATGGGATGTAGCATCAAGCATGTCAACCAGAGGCTGAATGGCCTGGTTGACTGATTCAGAATCTCTGATGTTTTCAGCATTAAAAAGTTCATGCAGAGCCCTTGCAGCACTGAGCCTAGCAACTCTTGACCCCAAACGAAGTACGGCTATTAGCTGACTGAGTGAATTTATAGAAGCTTCATGCTTTAATAGCTCAGAGTTGGTGAATAATATCCTCAACAACTCAGAAATAGAAGCCTCGGTGATGTCCTGAGGGCCCAATGACAAATACTTTGGCAGAGCTTCCAAAGCTCCTGCTTCTGCCACGATAAGTTTATTTGTATCACTACCGTCAGCAACAAGGGTCAATAAGTGGACAGAAACAGGAGGTGCGCTGGGTCTATCTGGCATTGGTCTCAGAAGATCAACCAGTAATGGTATAGCTTTACGTGCAGTAGAACCCATTTTCACATCTTCTATCTCAAAGAGGTGCTCCAGCACAACTTTCTCAGGATTCCTTACCAAAGAAAACTCCTCAGTTAAGGCAATAAGGTTTGGCATATCTGTGTCCACGTAACCAATGAGGGTTATTAGGCCAGCAACTGCACCTGAGTTTGCAACTGTTGTCATTATCCCCTTATTTCCATGGTTGACAAGGCTAGCCATTGCCTGAGTGGCGAAGAATCTGTCAATCATTTCATCAGATTTCAGCATCAGTGCAAGCAAAGGTATTACACGGACAACTGCAGGGTCACAAGCAACACTAGCATCTTGGAATAATACAGAGAGAAGCAGAGCACTAATCCATACACCCTCGGCATCTTCAAACTCAGCCTGCCAATGTAAAAGAAGTAGCTAAATATGAATATCATTGTCATCAGACATATATCAAGAGATTGTGACAATTTTAAAGTAGATCTAGCATCTTAAAAAAAAAAAAAAACCAATTTGAATGCAAACAGAAGTTCTTCAATTATTTGACATGAGAAGATAGGTTAGGATGTCTATATGAATACTGATATACCACTTTATCTTTAATGTGCAACTGCAGAAATGAGAATCAAACTATTATAACAAATGACAGCAATAACAAGCCAGCAGCATGAATTCTGAGGAATCTAAATCTTTGCATAAAATCAAACAGGTGGACTCGGCAAACATGTGCAGCATAATTTTTAATTAACTTGTGCATATAGAGTTATAATACTTATAAATCAAGACCAACAGTCTAAACAATCATGCCCTAAAAACTATAATGAGCAAGAATGCATTACATATCTCATTCTTTGTGGACATGATACCATCAGCTAAGCTCCTTACAAGTATCTACACAGAGTTGGTTGAAAACTAAACCTTTATAAACAACAATTGACCAAGATAAATACAATATTCACAAGTCTATCTTTATATAGCATTGAACTCCAGTTGATTTACTGTAAAAAAAATAAAAAAATAAAAAGAAAAATTAACACCCAGTCCAGTATTTAAATTCATTAACAACTTGTGATTACTATTCGTTAGATAAAACAGTTGTTATTACCCTGAAGCAACAAAAACTTATACTTCCTCTGTTTTTCTTTTATTGCACCATAAGGACTTTTACACTATTCACTTAATCTTCTTTGACCATCATTTGTGATTTATCCATTACGAAAAACATAGTCATGTGGGATCCAGTTAGATTCATCTCGAAATCTACTTTTCAAATAACAATTTTTTATAATTTTTATAAAAGTATAATTGAAGATATTAACAGCTAAAGTAATGCATTGGCAAGCGTGAAATCCCTCATGGTGCAATAAAAAAATAACGGAGGAAGTATTAGGAATATAGCGTGACCATCTCGGTGGCACTCTCAATATGCATAATAATTAGGTTCAACTACTAATAGTAAACTGTCTTATATATATAAAGCAAACACCCCCCCCCCCCCAAAGTCAAGTCATACCTGCGGATTGGAAGTGTAGCTTGTGAGTTTCTCTGAAAGGACTTCTACTCCTCCAGCTTCCATAACAACATGTTTATTTTTCTCATTAAATGAGGACATTATGGAAAGCAACCACAAGGCGGCTGTACCTCCTAATACAGAGGCTGGATCAGGAACCTCACACTCATCCTCTTCTCGAAAAGATGTTCTCTGTCTCAAGGCTCTTGGAGTTCTTATTTCAATTTCCAACGAACAGCAGCCAGAATTTTGCCTTATCATGTGAACTAAAGAGCATATCAAGGGTCTTAGATATCCTGAAGAATCAAGTGAATCCATTGACTTCTTTTTGTGCTCTTTTGCAACACAAGTAAGCAATGCAGTCCCTCCAACTTTGACCTCTAAGCAAGATGGACTCATTGTTCTTGTTGCTAGAGAAGTAATAGCTTTTGATTTAGCAATCAACATGTCGGCTAGCACCACTGGTTGATCTCCACATAGCCTAGAAAGAATTACAATCACCTTGTCTTGTATTGCAGGAGGCCCTTCAGCTAAGCAATGAATGAGAGGTTCTAAGCTTGAAGGGATTTCAGCAAGGGTAGACCAGAGTTGGTACGTAAAATTAGCCCTCTGTTTTGTTCTAGCCAAAAGTGAAAGGACTTCTAAGGCATCCGCAGCACCAATCTCCTCCAGATCCATCGTATTCAATGATTCAACAAGAGCAAGCACAGTGAGACGACATTGAGAATTCCCTTTTAGCACAGCCCCAACTGGAAAGTGCTTCAGTAATTGGTATATGGCACATGCTGCATTTTTTTTGCCTTCTGCAGTACCTTCTCCCAATACTCTCGTCAGAGCTGATACGACATCTTCGGCTAGTGCTACGGATGCAATCCGAGTATCCGAAAGAAGATTGGCAAGTGCAGCAACAGCAGCCTCAGCAGCATTAATTAAGGAAGTTTTGGCCAGCTTAATTAGAGGCTTGACTTCTCCCTCAGATATGCAAGATATCTTGTTTGAACTATTTGTTCTGGTAGGCCGCGCCAATGCACCTAAGGCTCGAGCTGACTGGGTAGCCACAAGTAGTATCTTGCTAGTCAAAAGCTTCATGCAAGGTTGAATAATCTCATCAGTTGCGAGACTTTCACAAATCTCAGGTCTAGAACTAAAGAGATCAGCAAGAACAGAAGCTGCACCCTCTTGGTTCTCTTCATTTGAAGAATTAAGCACTTGGACAAGAGACTTCAGTGCTTTGTTAGCAAGATTTCCCCTTTGCACAAGCTCTTTGTGTGATGCAATAGTGAGCACATGACCCAGAACCCTGATTATGTGGCCTTTAAAGCTTGGAGATTCACCCAGAAGCATAGCAAGCAGTTGATTGATGGTTGCAGAATCAGCTGTCCGGACAAGTTTCATTAGTGCTTTGGCAGATGCTTCTTGCCCTTTTTGTCCACCACTCCTCAGTAGCCATAGGAAAGCTGGGACAGCTCCAGCACTTTCAACACATGCACGAATATCTTCACTGTGACAGCACAAATTCCACAAAACATGAGCTGCATCCTCCTTTGCCTTTGGAGATCCTACTTCTAAAAGTTGCACTAGCGGGGGGATACCTCCCGCTGCAGTTATAGCCCACTTACTATCATCAACTTCATCAGTTAAAATTACCAGCAGCTGAGCAGCATGCTCCTGATGTTGCTCACTGGCTAACCCCAACAATGACATCAGCAACTGAATTCCTTCCCTCTTTTTTATGGCGTTCCAGATGTCTACTCCATCTGCGCACAAGCTAGTCAGAGAACCAATCAGGTGTTCCTGCACTTCAAGAGCAGCCATTGTTATCAAGCCAGTTAGTATCTTCTTAGCCTCTGCATAAGAAAGCCATTTTGAAAGATAAATGTTCCCATAGAGACTAGACATAGCTTCAAGTAAACGATCCTGGACTAGCTTATTGTCCCGAGGCTTAAGCAATGTGACCAGAATGTCTTCTACCAGCTTCACATTAAAGGGTTCTTCTTCCCTGGCTGATTTTTGTTCAAAGACCATCAAAGAGTAGGCCAGTGCTCCAATTATGTCAGCAACTGGAGCAGCTAACCGAGGTGACTGGGCAAGCTCTCCAAGATATTTGATCAATTCAGACATTCCACCACATATATTAGCCAGAGCCACAGTGGCATGCCCTTGAAGAGCCTGACCAAACTCCCCTTGCATACCTTCTTTAGAAGGTGCAACTATTGCACCAATAAGAATAGGAACACCACCAGCATCAACAACAGCTCTCTTAGCTTCATCTGACTCTAAAGAAAGAGCCTGCAATGCATCAGCAGCGCTTGCACGAACAGAGGCCTCATTTCCCTGACCAACGAGTTGGAGCAGAGCTTTAAAAGCTCCAGACTCTATTACCTTGGGTATACTATCACTAAATGCTAACATCAGACGGGCCAAAAGAGAAGCAGCATTGGATTGAGAGGCTGCATTGTCAGAAGAAAGAAGGCCCACAATGATATCCACACCTCCACCTGCAAGTGCAGCTCTCCAGTAGCCATCCCTGTCACCACAAAGATTTCTCAAGGCTCCCGTCACAAAGCCTTCTACTACCTTATCCTGCTTATTCTTTGGATTTAGCTGCTCCCATAAAGTTGGGACAACACCCTCAGTGACAAATATTTTCACACCCACATGATCAGCCAATCCACCAGCTGATACTTCATATATTGCTTCAGCGGCTGCCTTCCTAGCCTCAACTGAATCTGACTTTAAAAGCAAAAGCAACGGAGGTATACACCCGCCTAAGAGCACCTTTAACCTTAAGTCTTCATCTCTGCAAAGAACACTAAGAGTTGCAGCAATATTCACCTTAGCTCCAGGAGTGCCAGCCCTGAGAATAGATATAAATAATGGCATTGCTTGTCCATGGGAGCCAATAATTGTCCTTGCCTCCCTCTTCCTTTTAACAATACCAAGCAATCGTGCTGTAATAAGTTCCTTCTCATGAGGTGAAGAAATGTTGGCATGCAGCTGCTCAACAAGTCGAGCAACTGTAGCCATTGTACTTTCTTCTTCATCCATTTGTGCTGCTCCATTTGGTTCCCTGAGAAATCAGTTATGCAATCACCTTGTCAAAAATCAGCAGTTGTCAATGAAAGAGAATTAACGCCAACAACAACGAAGAAATTTCAAAGACCTCTAATCATCCATTCTAAGGTTCATAGGATCTTCCACCTATTTTTCTAAGGGTATGCAAGGTACCCAAATTTCAGACATGGCATGGAATAAATTACCAAACTAACATAGAAACATAACACATTATACATGGAAATTATAATTTTCTCTCAAGAACCTACTTCCCCCTTATTCTTTCTTAATTAGCACATGCTCTCACCAGCCAGATTCAGTTGTCACATTACTAGTTCAAATTTCACAATCAACGAAACTATTAATCTGTAAGCAGGGAGTATCATAAAGAACAATGCTAAAAAAATGTCCAGTAGAGTAAAAAAATCAACCTCAGCCGCGAAGTCGATACAAGCTCTCCTGGTTCAGGGGATGGGAGATTTGGCATTTGCATCAACAACGCCAGCTATGGAAATTTACTTGGCCACCTGCTCATTCCAAAAACAAATCAAAATCAATAGTATTGCTAAATTGGCAATTCAAAATCCCCAAATTACTAATAAATTACCCAAAAAAAGATAATTTTCACTTCAATTCACAGTCTCAAACAACCCACCTACTAAAATTCAAAACCTAAGTGATCCCATTTGTACCAATTCCACATCTTCAATGCTTAAAATTAGAAAGAAAAAAAAAAAAAAAAAAAAAAACTCATTCAGTAGAATTTACAACTCGCAACACTAAATTACAAAGATTAATCAAACACAAACAATAAAAATAAAATTAAAAAATTACCTCCACCAAAAATTGTGCCAAGTATAGTCCGATCTTCAACAAAAATTCCCGAAAAATGGCGAAATTAATTCGGAAAAACAAACTTCGAATTGCACAAATAGTAACGTGTAAAGATCGGATCAGATAAATATCAAATAATCTAGGTTAAGAAAATAGGATAAAACTAACGAATTATGAAAATAATGAATCTGTAGTATAATTATAAAAAAAAAAAAAAAAAAAAAAAACAAAAAAACGTAGGAAATGTTGAAAATATTACTGTACAATTGAGAAAAATGGAGGTTCGTTAATGGAGGAAGAGAGAGAAAGAGGTAAAATAATTTTATTTTATTTTATTTTATTTTCTGTTAACCAACACTTAACAGTGTTGAGTGTGAGTTTGTTCTTTCTTTTTCTTTTCTTTTTCTGTCGCAAACAACAGTCTTCTTTGCGTCGCTTTCTCTGTCATGTGATGGTCTTTTTCTAAATTTTATTATTTACAATATTATTGGTTCATTATTTTTGGTAAAACAGAAAATTGAAAAATAAAATTAGAAGGTTGAAGGTTTATTTTGCTGCGTGATTTTGAGTGTCAGGTGAAAAGGAACGAAATTACATTTTGATATTGACATTTGACTTTTTGTATATACCCTCTCGTTTCTACTTCATAAATGTAAGATGAGTATGTAACAATTGTTTATTTTTCGAAAATTAAAGTTGGTTTAGTGGTTGGAGACTTGGAGATCCTCCTTTCACCCCTATGATAGGGGTTTGAGTTTCTTTGTTTGTGTTTTACCCCTTATATGCGACATTGTGATGAATCTAATGATGTATAATATAATCAGTTAATAACATTTATTTATTTTGTAATAGCAAAATAATTAAGTCAACATGACATGTGAATAGTGCAATAGTCAAATTGATGCATTTTTTTTAAAAAAGGAGGGAGTATAAATAAACTAACATTTTAGCCCGTGCAACATTGGAATGTATGGTTTGTTAAACGTTAAACGTAAAAAAAATTAAAAAAAAATTATTGTTAATTATTGTACGGAAAAAATGAAGATAATATGAAAGGAAGATCACTTTTTTTTTTGTATTAGGAATAAAGAAACTTTGACCATAAATCAACACTAATTTATAAGAAGTAATATAATTATATGAGATCTTATTAGATTCGTGTTAATGTCTAACGTTATACCACATAACTTTCCTACCTTCAATACCCAATTACTTTTTAAAATTAATCTTAGTCGATCATCATATAAAAACAAGAATTTTAAATCACCTAATTATTTAATTATCACAATTTGTTCTAACTAAAATATGACTAACACCAATTATAATTTCCAATACCGTTATGCCCCTAAATCATTATTCTAAGAACCTAAAGTGCATGTTTACAGCTTAGTGAAACTGTCACGAAATTAGAGATCTATATAAATAAAAAACAAAGCAAACATGAATAAAATGACAAAAAAAGGAGGTACCAAAAACATCAATATTCTAAAATTCAGATCTAAACAATAAGTAATGAAGGGAATCCCTAACGAAAAAAAAAATGAATAAATAAAGTGGACCCACCATGCAGACAAATTAATTGCATGCAAATAAAAGTAAAGATTGTAGTCCACATGCTAACGTCCACTTTAGTATCTAGCCAACCACAAGGAATGCTCTTCTTAAACTTAATCTTTCTACGATGTATGTACATCTGAGAAATATAATGCTTCAATCTGTAACTTTGTCGTAATAAACTCGGTAATTACTCTTTAAGTAAATAAACTATCGTTGATATAAGTAGATACGGAGTACATATCTTTGTCACAATCAAATTTGCTTATTTTTCACATTTAATTTGTCAACAAATCGATTTGAATAATGTCAAAAATAATTCGTACTATATCATCTTTTATGAGAAGAAGGAAATATATTGTTTAATTTACTTAATGAAAACCTTTTTTCGTAGTCTTAAAAAACGATTGATACTGTGTATAATACATATGGTGATGAATCTAATGATGTGAACATTGTAGTTGTACAAAATATAATATTACGACGTCTATGGTTTTAGTTGTGACTTTTATTCAATTGTAAATATCACAAATCGTCAATATATTAAGATTAGAAAAAGTTGATGTAAATTCAGAACGAGAAGAATCGATCTAAGGGTATATTATTATATACCACCCATGTTTCACATTAAATAATTATATATATATCACAAATAATACTCTTTTGTTGCAATTAGTGTCAAATAGAGGTACTATGTTTTTTTTAATACAAATAATAAACAAATATACAATGTATTTTATGCTTAATATACTTAGGCCTTGTTCATTTCACCTAAAAAAATAATATTCAACAAAAATAATTTCAGTTCAGTAAAAATAAGTTATGTTCAGTACAATTAATTTAAGTTCAGTAAAAAAAATTTCAGTTTAGTAAAATCATTAAGTTTAAAGAAGAAATATAATAGAGAATCAGTAAAATAATTTCAGTTTAGCAAAAATAATTTTAGTTCAGTAAAATTAATTTCAATTTAGTAAAAATAATTTAAGTTAAGTAAAAATAATTACAATTCAGTAAAAATAATTTCAATTCAGCAAAAATAAGATAAAGCGAACGAGACCTTATTTAAAGTATTAATATTCTACCATCCAGGTAATTATTACCGTAAGACTCTCTTGATAGCATAATTCTTAATTAATTTGCCCGCGTCGTCGTCACTGAATCTCTGGAGATTCTGCGGATACAGTTAAAACTCAAAACAATGACATTGTATCATGCGCCCATTATTATATTTAAGCGATAATGGTATAGATCCTAAGTATTTACAAGTAATTTTTTAAAATTCTTTTTTCGAAAGGAAAGCAGTGATTTTACTAATGGAACTATTCTTGGTAGGGAGAATTAAGGATCACGTGTATGAGTTTCTACTGATAATTGAGAAGGGATGAGTTTTTGCTGATAATTGAGAAGGGACTAAAACCTATCCACCTAGGATTAACCATTAGATCCGAATTGACTGAAGGATGAACTGGGAAGGAACACCATTTTTTTTTTTAATTATAGCATTTGTCCATATATAAAATAATAGAAATACTCTTTAAGGTAGCTGATTCGTTATTTATCTGTGTCATAGTCAGTTATTTAATTGGGTTGGTAAGGGTAGATGTGAATCAGAATTTCATAATAGTGAGTAGCAAATTATTAAGCGGTTATTTTGTTTGTTTTTTTTTTTTTTATTATTATTTTTTTAAGTAGAGAAACACCCTTTTGTTGCATGTACTCTGTTATGGAAAAAATTTAGGCAAAAATAAAACAATGCTCCATAATTCCTTTTGTTTCTTAAACATAGAGTTTAATAGTATTATTAATTCACAATTAGCCAATCAATATAGGATATAGAAAATTGTTTAGTATAATGAAAAAACAAAAACTTTTGTATACATCCGATGTACAATAATATTACTGTATATCGGGGTAAATTTTGTTGAATTTAGGGTAACTTTTACACTTTTTTGAGTAACTTTTATCAATAAAACATAAATAACTTTTATTTATATCAAGATAATTTATATATACTGGGTAACTTTCATTTATTAAAGAGTAACTTTTGATCATTTTAAGGTAACTTTGTAGCGCATGTACAATATTTTATTGTACATCCAATTTATTTATTTTTAAATGTTTATGATGAAAAAAATATATGCTAAGATAAAGAGAAAAAAGAGTTGATGAAATTAACATTATCTAAAGCCTCATTATATACTACCTTCATTTCATATTTTTTACAACTTTAGAATATTTTTTATCTCACAAATAATACCCCAAAGTTGCAAAAAATATGAAAAGGAGGTAGTATATCTTATTTTCACTTATTTTAGCAAAAATAATTTTAGTTAAGTAGTGTAAAGTTTAGATATGGGTTGATAAGCTAAGGGTCACTTACAAAAGAACAAATTATACTTATACTAAATTCAAATAAGTGGTAATAAAATGAATATATACTTAAGATAAAGAAATATATACTTGTATATATTTTTTTTTATCACACAATGAATATTTGATGATGAAAAATTGAAAATTAAGAAATCAACATAATTATAATACATCGGGTGATGTGAACGTTGTAGATGTACGAAGTATAAGATCTTAAATAAAACACAAACTATTGGGTGTGGACGTCCGCACCCAACAGTTCGTGCGGCAGTGGTAATAGCAGCGCACAATATCAGAGCAGCGGCAACGACATCCTTACACCATTCTTCCACCACATGCAAAATCCCCTTACTCCATCCTTCTATCACCTTCAAAATCTCCAATAAAACCAAAATAATACTAAGAAAAAACAAAATCCCTAAAATCAAAACAAATCACAAATTAAAATAAATAAATAACAATTGGATGTGCTAATGGCGGCGCAGCGTCGGCTTAAGGTAGAGGTCGTGGAGGTGCAAAATCAGAGCAATTCGAACTGGGCTCCGGCGTAGCCCAGTGCGGTAGTTGGGGTTCGTTGGTTGATGGTGGCTAGTGGTGGTGCTGCAATTTGGAGGTGTGGCTGCGTGGCTGAGCTCGTAACAGATCTGGTGTTTAGGGGTCGTGGGTTGGTGGTGGCTGGTTGATGGTGGCGTGAGGTTAGAGTCGTGGGTGGTTTCGACGGTTTGGTGGTTGGTGGGTGCGGTGGGAGGTGTGGCTGATTTGAGAAAGAAGAAGAGGAAGAGGGGGAAATAGGAGAGAATGAATTCATTTCATTTGAAACAAAGAGAAAGAATGAGAGGAAGATGGGGAAAGAGGAGAAATAGGGGAAATGAAAGTATATAGGTATGTTGTTAATCATATTAGCCAACGAAGGACATATATCAACCATTAAAATGAACATATAAGCCAATTGATGTATGATATCATTCAGTCAACATTATGGACATATTAGACAATAATTAAAACGTATCAGCCAACAAAAGGAATATATCAGCCAACAATTGATACATATCAGCCAACAAAAAGAATATATCAGCCAACAAATAAATGGTACTTATCAGCCAAAGAAGGAACATATCAGCCAACAAATGATGCATATTAGCCAACAAAAGGTTGAAATCAGCAAACAAAAGCAATAGGTAAGCCAACAAAATAAACATATATCAGCCAACAAAATGAAACATATAAACCAACAATTAAAATATACATATCAGCCAACTAAAGAAATATATAAGCCAAATGATGTCTGATATCAGCCAATAAAAGAAACCTATCAAAAATAAAATAAAATATATCAGCCAACAAAAAGAATACATTAGCCTACACAAAAACCATATCAGCCAATAAATGAAACCTATTTGCCAACAAATAAAATATATTAGCCAAATCTTCCGCGCCAAATTTGCGTGCGAATGTCCACATCCAATACCTTCTCTAAATGAAAAAATGTAATCAAATACTCCATGTATCAAGAAAAACAAATGTAATTAACATTCACCCAACAACAACACCATTTTATACACGATCTAATACATTACTTTTATTGAAATTAAAGGCAGACAAAAGGATGAAATCCTACAAAATATAAGAAAATGGATACAAATTTAATAAGAAGTACCTTATTAAATTAGCGAAGCATTATTGATCTTTCAAACATATATTAAAGAAAATGTTATATATAACCCTTAGGAATATGCATAAGAAGCTAAAAAAGGAAAGTATTAATGAAATACTATCTCCTTTGTTATAGTTGACACGTTTTGAGTTTACATTATTCACACACTTCCCTTTGATTATGTTTTGTGATTTATACGTAATGAAAAATATAGTCACGTGGAGTCTTGTTAGATTTGTCACGATATATATATTTTCAATATATCAACTTTTTATAATTTTGCTTTTCAATAATTAAAGATTTAATGGTTAAATATGTGCATTGACAAACGCGACTAAAGAAAAGTGTCAACTTAAAAGAAACGGAGGAACTATATTCATAAATTACATTGATTTGCGTGTGATTTTGTCATACAATCCTAAACTAGTACGGAGTACCAAATAAGGAGAAAAATTTAATGCTTATTTTTAGCCCTAAACATTAAAGTTAGCAGTGATCATAGAATTTATTTCATTAGTACCTCGGCATTAAAGTTTTCATCTCCAATATCACTTGTATATATGAGTGATATCTTAATAAGGTAAAACTATAAAATTACATAAACCGTCAAATGATAATGATAAAATTTGCTATTAAACATCAGCTCTACCGTAAAATTATCCAGCTCAAACTAAACTCCTTGTTTTATATATAAACACTGTTGGAACAAAGTTGTTTTAAAGTGTGAATTTTGTGAAAATGGTAAAGTCCCACATTGGAGGAAAATGAAAGCTTTGCTTAGTTTATATAGGTGGGTGTCACCTAAAGGGGTGTGGCCCTTGGGCTACCCACATTTTGTGGAGAGGAAGGACTTACCTACCAAACCAATCTAACACACACGCGCGTCGAACCGAACCGGGCCGGATTGGATTGGATTTCTTTAACGGGTTTAAATTTTTTGAACAAGAATTAATTCCTTGATTTCAGAAATCTTTTTCCAGAAATTATCCGTTTTGAAAGCGCTCATTTTAAAAGGTGGAAACAAAAAATGCAATTTTTCCTCACAGTTAAGAAAGTGCACTCTGCCTTGACTGTCCCTAGGCCTGTTATTCCTGATAATGCTGAACAAGATGACCTAGTGTATTGGAATAGTGAAATTGAAACTTGGAATGAAACTGATTTCATGTGCAAGAATTATATTCTTAATGGTCTGTCTGATAACTTGTATGACTATTATAATTTGGAAAACACTGCTAAAGATTTGTGGGATGCCCTGCAAAAGAAATATGACACTGAAGAAGCCGATGCCAAAAAGTATGTTGTTAGCAGGTACTTGAAATTTCAGATGACTGATGATAAGTCCGTGGAAGTGCAGTCCCACGAACTTCAGAAAATTGCTCATGAGATAATTTCCGAAGGTATGGCTCTTGATGAACAATTTCAAATTGTTGTTATTATTGACAAGTTGCCTCCTTCTTGGAAAGATTTCAAATACAGTCTTAGGCACAAGACTAAGGAATTTTCCTTAGAGAGTATGATCACTCGGCTCCGTATAGAAGAAGAATCCAGAAAACAGGACCAGAAGGAAGAAGTCTTACAGCTCACTGCAAACAATGCTCCTAAGCGATCTGCTGCAGTTCTCAAGCCTGCTGGTAAGAATTTCAAGCCACAGAACCGGAAGAATAACTTCAACAAAAATAAACAGAATGTTCAAAAGAACAATGGAAAGTAACAGTCTCAACCCCCTAAGAATGGTACTGGTCAAATTCTATGCTATAGGTGTGGAAAACCAGGCCATATGGCATGTAAGTGCAGGAACATGCCTAACCCTGCAACTGCGCAGGCAAGCATGATTGAAAAGCCTCTTGTGGCTATGATTACAGAGATCAACCTTACAGGTGGATCAGATGGGTGGTGGGTAGACACTGACGCTACACGCCATGTCTGCTATGATCGTCGGATGTTTAAAACATATTCTGAAAACACCGATGATAAGAAAGTGTTGTTGGGTGATTCCCATTCCACTAATGTTGCTGGTATTGGTAATGTTGAGTTGAAGTTTACTTTTGGCAGGACTCTCATTCTGAAGGATGTGCTGCACACTCCAGAAATGAGAAAGAATTTAGTTTTTGGTTTTCTTCTTAATAAGGCTGGTTTTACACAAACCATAGGTTCTGATTTATTTACTTTAACTAAGAATGGCATATTTGTAGGAAAAGGATATGCTACTGATGGCATGTTTAAACTGAATGTTGAGATTAATAAAATTTCTGATTCTGCTTATATGTGTCTTCTTCTGTTAATATTTGGCATGCTAGACTTTGTCATGTGAACAAAAGACTCATAAAAAATATGAGCAATTTAAGCCTTATTCCTAATATTTCTCTCAATGACTTTGATAAATGTATTTTTGTAGTCAGGCTAAGATTACAAAAACACCTCATAAGTCTGTTATTAGAAACTCAGAACCGTTAGATTTAATTCATTCGGATATTTGTGAATTTAATGGAACGTTGACCAGAAATGGACAACGATATTTTATCACGTTTATTGATGACTGTTATGATTATACTCGTGTTTATTTGATGAAAAATAAGAGTGATGCTTTTGATATGTTTAAGTTGTTTGTGACAGAGTTTGAGAATCAGTTCAACAAGCAAATAAAAAGGTTACGTAGTGATCGTGGAACTGAGTATGATACTGATGCTTTTGTAGAGTTTTATAATTCACATGGTATCATACATGAAAGGTCAGCTCCTTATTCTCCAGAAATGAATGGTAAGGCTGAAAGGAAAAATAGAACTTTTATTGAGTTAGTAGTTGCTATTTCCTTAATTTCTGGTGCTGCTGATCATTGGTGGGGAGAAATTCTTCTCATTGTCTGTTATGTCTTGAACCGTATTCCAAAGACTAAGAGTAAGGTTTCTCCTTATGAATTACTTCGTAATAAACAACCTAATATTTCTTATTTCAGAACATGGGGTTGTCTTGCATGTGTTAGGATTCCTGATCCTAAAAGAATTAAGTTAGCTAGTAGAGCTTATGAATGTGTGTTCATTGGTTATGCTGTTAATAGTAAAGCGTATAGATTCTTTGACTTAAATGCACGAGTAATTATTGAATCTAATGATGCTAATTTTTATGAGGACATGTTTCCTTTCAAATCTAGAAATAGTGGGGGTTCTTCCTCATCTATTATTCCTGCAGTCAGGTCTAACTCACAAAACTTGGATGCTGAACCCGAACTAAGAAGGAGCAAACGGGCTAGAGTAGCAAAAGACTTTGGCCCGGATTTTGAAGTTCTCAATGTAGAAGAGGATCCTTCTACCCTCCAAGAAGCCTTAGCCTCAGTTGATGCAGATTTATGGCAAGAAGCCGTAAATGATGAAATGTAATCACTTGAGTCTAATCGAACTTGGCACCTGACTGGGTTGCCACCAGGTTGCAAACCAATTGGCTGCAAATGAGTCCTAAAAAGAAAGCTGAAAGTTGATGGGACCGTTGATAAGTATAAAGCTCGTTTGGTAGCTAAAGGCTACAGACAAAGGTAGAATGTTGATTTCTTTGATACTTATTCACCTGTAACTAGAATAACTTCTATTAGAGTGCTAATGTCTCTTGCTTCTGTTTTTAATCTTGTAGTACATCAGATGGATGTAAAGACTGCATTCTTGAATGGTGAATTGGAAGAAGAAATCTACATGGACCAACCCGAGGGCTTTGTCATCCCAGGAAAAGAGCATCTAGTATGTAAATTAGATAAGTCTCTTTATGGTCTCAAACAAGCACCTAAACAATGGCATGAAAAATTTGACAACTTAGTCATTTCACATGGTTTATTTTAAGATAAATGGTAGTGACAAATGCATATATGTAAAATTTGAGAATGACATTTGCACTATAATTTGTCTGTATGTGGACGACTTGTTAATTTTTGGCTCGAATATTCACGCTATGAATAATGTAAAGCTATTGTTTAATGCTGAGTTTGATATGAAAGACTTAGGAGAGGCAAATGTAATCCTTGGAATTAAGATTACTAGGACTGAAAATGGAGTTTCTTTGGATCAGTCTCATTACATTGAGAAAATCCTAAAGAAATATGGTTACTTTGACTGTAAACCTGCTAGTACACCTTATGATCCCAGTGTAAAATTATTTAAGAACACTGGTGAAGCCGTTAGGCAATCTGATTATGCGAGCATCATTGGCAGCCTATGGTATGCCACTGATTGTACTAGACCCGACATTGCATATGTCGTGGGATTATTAGGCAGGTTTACTAGTTGTCCTGGTAATGAGCATCAGCATGCTATTGAAAGGGTCATGAGATACCTTAAAAGAACCATGAACCTAGGATTACATTATGAAAGGTTTCCAGCTGTACTAGAAGGCTATAGTGATGCTGACTGGAACACCTTATTAGATGACTCTAAGGCTACTAGTGGATATATTTTCTCTATAGCCGCTGGAGCTGTATCTTGGAAGTCTAAGAAACAGACTATTATGGCTCAGTCCACCATGGAGTCAGAGATGATAGCACTAGCTACAGCTAGTGAAGAAGCAGGTTGGTTGAGAGACCTGCTAGGTGAGATTCCCTTGTGGGAAAAACCATTACCAGCTGTCTTGATCCATTGCGATAGTACCGCGGCTATTGCAAAAGTTCATAACCGTTATTACAACACGTCGTAAGCACAACACTGTAAGAGAATATCTCTCTATTGGAGTTGTGAGAGTGGATCATGTACGCACTGAGAATAATTTGGCCGATCCTTTGACGAAAGGATTGGCTAGAGAGAAGGTCCATGATATTTCTAAGAAAATGGGACTATTGCCATTAAAATGAGTCACACATAATGGTAACCCAACCTATAGACTGGAGATCCCAAGAAATAGGTTCAATGGGTAATAACAAGTTTTGGAGTGATATGAGTTGATTATGTTTAAATAACATAAATTCCTGAAGCGATCAAGGATGAGTTAATAGGAACTCTTAATGAAATCTATACTCCATTTGGAGTGGAGTACCTAGCTACAGGAGTACTCTTGATAGATTCACCTATGTGAATGTGGAAGTTAGGCCACTTCCTATGAAATGTGTGGCAGCATTTCTAGAACGTTCACTATACTGGGATAGACGTGCATGGCCGTAATAGCACGGGTCTATGACAAACACCGAGAATAGGTAGTGTGTGGTACGTTGTCAGAGATAGGGTTCAAAATTTCGACTTACCCTTGTTAAATCTAAATCGTATTCACTACGCAGAAGTTCAAGTTGGAAAACACTTCTGTTTATGCACAACCTATATATGTAAGGATTCTGCTCGAAAATATTTTCAAAAAATTCAAGTGGGGGATTGTTGGAACAAATTTGTTTTAAAGTGTGAATTTTGTGAAAATGGTAAAGTCCCACATTGGTGGAAAATGAAAGCTTTGCTTAGTTTATATAGGTGGGTGTCACCTAAAGGGGTGTGGCCCTTGGGCTACCCACATTTTGTGGAGAGAAAGGACTTACCTACCAAACCAATCTAACACACACACGCGCGCCGAACCGAACAGGGCCAGGTTGGATTGGATTGGATTTCTTTAACGGGTTTAAATTTTTTGAACAAGAATTAATTCCTTGATTTTGTAACTGATTTACTAATTAATTTTTTAACTGTTACGTTTTCAATTTTGCTCGTTTTTGACTGTTGTGTAACGGTTAATTAACGTGATTTTAGCCCTTAATTACGTCGATTATTTGCTTTAATCTGTCCGTTAATTGCTTGCTGAAACCGTACAGGTACATTCTGCCACCCTCTATAAATTGATGGTTTTTCCTTCATGGTTTTACACACAACAACAAACAGAACACCAATTACGGAAAAAAAACCACTTACTGTTTATATTTTCAGAAATCTTTTTCCAGAAATTATTCGAGCATTGTTCCTAATTTTGGTGTTTAGTTGTCCGGTGGTTCTGTGCAAATCCATCGGTATAATTTTCTTTCCCGGGAGACTGTTTTATCCTGGGGAGCATCCGGTTGTCGTACAAGCTGCTTGCACAAATTAAAGGCAGTACCGCGAATGTTCTAAAGAGAGCGACATAGTCCGCGACTCAGTCTTATTCCGGTAACATTGTTCTGTTTTATTGTTTACAACAGTTCGATTTTTAACAAACACACCATCGATCAGATCCCTGAAACCAAATTACTCGGCCGTATAATAATGTCGTTGAGATAATATATGATTATAAGATTACTTTTATCAATTTGATTGGCGACAGACTTTGTGATGCGGACGAGTTTAGTGCGTGGATCACTGCCAGTAACTATGCTTATCGCAAAATCATATTGGCTTTCGAAGGTTTACAAAAATGTCATGTAAGAAACAATTTTTGTATCACACTCATGAGAAACTAGGACATCCCTTATTAATTTTAAGGGTTATCGGCATTACCACCATGGTTGAAGTGCTCGAAGCCGTGGGTGTACGGCACTACGTCCCGTCACTACCATGAATTTGTGTATTGGAATAAGTTGTCGGACATCAATGATATAGATAAAATTTGTTTACAAGGATTGTTAAATAGACAATCGATCGTAAAATTGGCGTGCGAGTGCAAGCATATGTTTCATGACCATTGTATTCTTAAATGCCTTCATCAAAATTCAGTGTGGGGCCTCCTGAACTTCTCAATAGCGGTCCCAATTATTATTTTTAGTGCATAGATCGTCTCAATTTGAGACTACAAGATTTGTGATTCTTTAAGGAAATACCGAGTTTTTTTTTTTTTTTTTTTTTTTTTTTTTTTTTTGTGATTTAAGCATTATTATTGTACCAAGCATTATTCTATATTGATTAATATTTCTTTTATTATTATGTATTGCGGTTGAACCTTCTTAAGTTTTAATTGTCCGTAGTTAATCGTACTGTCATCACGTATTTCATACATAATTCACCAAGATTTATTACTTAGAATTATTTGACTATTTTTTCAACCACTGTAAAATATCAAAATTTTTCCTCACGCAACAAGATTTGAGATTAGAGAAAGGAAAGAGAGCAAAATAAAAAAAATAAATTCAAAAGCACTTGCATTTTTTTTAAAATTTACCGCCAAGCCCAAGGACGACAATGGTTGAGAGATGTTTTTTTGCTTATCTGCTTCCCTCCTTGACATTATATTGGTTGTGGACAATTCTAAGGCCTTTATTAAATTTTCTAATTCATAAATCTTCTGGACTCATACTCGTCCCTTATTGATGAGATTATTAAGGTCTTTTCTTTTTAATTCTAAAACCTTATTTAAACGCGTTACTGTTTTATCTAAATATTCTCTTTATTTGAATTTGTTAATGTGTGTAAATTGAACTTGATGCAAAATTTATCTATTTATAAATAATTAAAAGAACGTAATTTTTGTTGCTACCTTTACCTGGAGACGGAGGTCCGGAGTATATTTTACCACATATACTTTGGATGTCAATTCAATTATCAAATGTATATTATTAAAAATAACATGAACAAATAAATTAACTAACATATATAGTTGTCTCATAAATTACACTCAAGAGCCATCACAAACAAGTCCAATTCTTGAATTTATTTATCACTTGCATCATTCTCCTTCTACGACAATCAATTTTGTATCCATTTGTGAGCACAACACCACAGCCTCCGCCTCGATTATCTTCGGGTCTAGAGTTTGTATGTCGATGAGTGTGTTGACTGTTATAAAAATAAATTAAGATAAAAACATCATATTAGACGATGTACTTAACATTTCTAATTTATAAGTACGACTTACAAACGTTGGAAGCTGTCATATAGTTGTATACTATATGAAGAATATGAGTATATGACACCCAAATTAAAAGGAATCCAACTTCAAGCTCCTCACCCAATAACGTAAGAGTAATAAATGTGAATCAAATCAAAGCATAAAATAAATCCCTTGATAATTACCTTCATTTTCGATCAGTTGCAACACCACCATCAACGCCTCATCGATCGTATGATTTAATCGAATGATCCAAGCAGACTCCATGCTCCATCATCATTTTCTGGTGTCTTGTATAATTTCATGATCGATCTCAATATACGGAGCATGTGAGATTTTTTTCCATTCAGATCCAGAATCAGGCCCATCATCTTTGTCACTTATTCTTTCTTTCAAAACTGGACAACTGTAAATGACGATTATTTTGAGATTTTGGGGAATATGCTTTTTGGCAGGTAGATGTCTCAGCTTCGTGCAAAAGAATAACTGCATTTCTTCGAGAGTGCCTATCCCCTCAGGAAGTCTTTCCAACTCTTCAAATCTTCCAAGTGCCAGAGATTTAAGGTTAGGGAGGTGGAGTTGAAGTAATTGTTGAGGCAGACACTTGAATCTTTTCCGGTTATTTTTGATCTCTGAGACAGGTAGATGTCTGAGACAGCGTTTTACATGTTGAATTTTTTTTAAAAAAAATCGTGATTTTTAATTTTTTTTAAAACAGAAAATAATAATTTTAAAAAAAATTATTCTAAAAACGCGAACTCAGTCATCGTTTTTAGTGTAAATATTTTTTTAAAAATCAGAAATTAATAATTAAAAAAATTATTCTAAAAACGCGTTTTTAGTGTAATTTTTTATATTTTTTTTAAATCAGAAATTAACAATTAAAAAAAATATTTTAAAAACACTGACTCAGTCAACGTTTTTAGGATAAATTATTTTTTTAATTTTTTTAAATCAGAAATTAATAATTTAAAAAAAAATTATCCTAAAAACGCTGACTTAGTCAGTGTTTTTAGGATAAATTTTTTTTTTATTTTTATTAAATCAAAAATTAATAATTTTTTTTTAAAAAATTTATACTGAAAGCGATGACTCAGTCAGAGTTTATAGAGTAAGTTTTTTAAAAAAAATAAAAAATTACGAAATTTTTTTTAAAAGAAAAAAAGTCAACATGTAAAACGCTGTCTATACTCTGATTTTTTTTAAAAGGCAGAGTATAAAACGCTGTTCGAGACAGCGTTTTACCCTAAAAGCTTAGTTTGGTAAATGGTTTTACCACGAGTCTACTTTACAAAATAGTTTTGTAATTAGACTCACTTTGGAAAAAAATCCTCAAAATTCCACCAAAAATCATGTACCCTAATAACAAGACAAACTAAATTAGGATGGAGGGAGTATAAACTAACATTAAATGCATGTATGATCGATCTACGTTTTCTTTGTATGATCACAAAGGTGTGCTCTCACATAAGTTAAAGGACAATGTAACAAGGATTAACTAAGAATCATTATATCTTGCTATCGTTTTACTTTCTGTAAATCAAATGAGTATTTCAAATATATGTATTTAACCATAAGAGCAAATATGTAGAAAAATTTGGGTATAAATTGGCATCCCCTTTCATAAGATCATTTAATTAGGTTATACCATATACTACAATTTAATTAAAAACAAGCTATGAGACTCTCTAGGGTTTCCCCTTAGGAGGGGTTTTCTCTGGTTCTCTCTGGAGATTCTCCTTTATGAGGATTTTTCTAGCCTCCATTGCTAGATTTTTTCTGCTTTTTTGAAGGTTTTCCATCACTCTTCTCCTTTAATTTCTCTTTCATCTCTTTTCTTCTAGCCTCTTTTGGGAATCTTTGTAGGGGCTTTCATCGGTGTTTTTACCGGTGGTAAGCCCCAATTTTTTTTAATTGCTTTCAATAAATTGATCCCATCTTTGAGATTTTGATTATTCTATTACGGTTAATTTCTTTTTTGTTTGTCTGTCAAAGATTGAAGATTTAGGGTTTCTTAATCTCCGGAACTATCTAGAAGACTATATGAGTATTTTCACTCAAACAACTATTCATCAGTGGATCTCAAGCCGAATTAGTGTTAACTCACAGATTGTATTGCTTCGGATGAAGTTTTTTATTAAGGCGATCGTTGATCAAATCTGCGATGTATCTAGTTTTAAGGTGATTTGTACTTGTGTTGGAACTCTGTTTTTCCTAGGAATTGTTTGTAAGTGTCGTTTGGCTATCTTTCCTTAATGAAATCCTTTTTCTTCTTGTAAAAAAAAAACAAAAAGAAATTGTTCATTTGTAAGCAGTTATGAACTTATCATTTTATTTTATTTATTTTGAAAAAAATAGTGAAAAAGTATTTTTGCAAATTGAGAATGGCAATTTGGGGAAACACAAATTTATTAACCAAAAATCCCTTTCTCTTTGGATAGTACTTTAAATAAGCACAAAGTGTGTCTCATGTGATTTTAATAGTTTTGACCGATATATTTTATGCATCATTCATAAAAATTGCTTTTGATCATTTTTAGTGAAAATTTATTGGTAACATTATCAATATTATTCTTTTGTTAAATTTAAATTGTAATAAATTATTTCTACATTTTCTCAATCTCTTTCCTCCTCTCGGGCAATATATTTGATATTTTGTATCGGATTTTTCCCTATAAAACTAAAGAAAAATTTATGTTAATAATCCCAACTTTGGATTATTTTGGAGTAATTTTAACTTTCAGGTTGTTTTCTTCCTTCAATCCAATTGACTGGTGATCGGTTAAATGGTTTTTTTTTTAAATAATAACACGCATCGCAAGTTAATTGGTGAAAATATTATTTATTTATTTTAATTTCCCAAATTAAGCTTGATGGTCTCGTTAATTAGACTAATAAAATAACAATATATACCATTAGGGTACTATGGGTAGTTCAAAATCGGACACCAACTTTTTACTCCTATCCCCCACTTGGTTTATATAACAAAGATATACTTAAAAATCAATTTTAAATGTATTATAACTATAGTAGCACTTGCATTGGTGATAGATAAGGATGCTAATTCAAAATGCTAAAATCTCATAAACTACTTCAAAAAGAATCTATAAGATCGAGATAATGACAGTAATAAATTAGTTTAGTTTAGATCGAATGTAATAAGAAGTAGTATATAGTACCATAAGCATTACATGAAACGCAAAACAAATTGAAAAGCACTTGCATAATTTTAAAATTTACCTCCAAGACCAACGACGGCAACGATTGAGAGATGTTCCTTATCATCATCATGACTACACATCATTTCGAGCAATTTTTGCTTATCTGCCTTCCTCCCAATTAATTCAGCACTTGAATTATTCCGAATATGCTCCAAGTGTGTCCTCTCGTCATAACTAAAGAGTGCCTCCTTGTCTAGATCTCTTTGTATGAGACCTATTCTCTTAGCCTCCTGATCTACCTCATCAAACTTGGAAATAATCTCAAGTACCTTGTGAGTCATCCGAAAGCGGAAAACTATAGGATTATTCGAGCAAGAGAAGAAATTACACACCTTTTTTTTGCGTGTGAGGTTCTTACCCTGCTCGATCTCCCTGCGTAGAATCTCATAGTCGTAGTCATCCATGACATTATCGGCAAAGTAAGTGATATCCTTCACTTTTTGAAGCCAACGTTTCACACGCTCGCTTTTCGCTACATCATTTGCACTTCCTACATCTTGTAGGAACGCTTGAGTGTCATTGAACTTTTCCTTCAGATTTTTGAGGTGACCTTCAAAACCATGGGCAAGACTTATCTCTTCCCAAGCTTGAGCAGCAACATATTGGGTTGTTGCTTTTATAACATCTACGGTTAAATCTACCATTTTTTTTTTTTTTTTTTGTGGGGATTAAATAGAGAAAGAGGTGATACAATTCAATATGAAGTTCACTAAATTGAAACTGGTTTGTTCTATTGGGCAATGATTTAATACAAGCTTAATTATGTTTTTTTGGTGTGCATGTGATAATTTTTTCATGCATCTTGTTCTCTTTAAATAATGTGTAGAAATTGATTCCTTGCTAGGTTTAGTGTAAAAGTAATCAATTCTTTACTTGTTATCACAAATCTTCCTATTTGCTTTGAGTGATACCGTAATATTATTTATCCCTTGCTTCCTAATCCAATTCTTACTTTTATCTTGCCTATCTTAGCTTTGAGGAAAGTAATTGATTCTAACCTTTACTTGGCTTGTATTATCAACGAATCCATTGTATGCATGTATAAGTGTCCCAAGTTATGAATACTAAAGTGTACCCATACAAAATGCACGGGATATATATTTTAAAGAATGATATTTAAAATAAATTTAATAACAAAAATTGTTTTTCAAATACGGGAAGTTGATTTTAATATAATAACTAATTGTTATAGCACCGTATGTCACTCACAATTGACCCAAAGGCCAATTGATCTGACCCAAAGGCTGTTGAAGAGCTTTTTTGTTGGCAGTAAAATGGTAATAATATGTTGGAGGACATACAATTTCTCCAATATCCATTTCTTGTTAAACTCCCAAATTTTTTGTTTTTCCTGTAAATTTGGAATTAGGTTACCAAAAGAAGAAAAAAAATGTATGAACCAAATAAGCAAGCATCATATACCAACCACCCTTATTTTATTGTGCAATCTATGCCACCTTCAATTCTTAATCCTTCATTCTCATACCCTCCTCAATTTCAATCTCTCCCCTCTAACCCTTCTGTCTCTTCCTATTTATTGTTATACTCCGGGTTTTGGAGCACAACCTGTATATTTCAGACACGGGTGTTGCTTCAGCAAATTAGGTTGTCAAACAATCTCCCCTGTTACTTATTCTGTGGAATGTTTTCGTTTTCTCTGAAAAATGGATAAGTTTGTTTGTTGTTTTTAATTGAATTTATGATTTATGATTGAGTTTTATGTGTTCTTGATAGAGTAAAGCATAAACATGTGTACTCAACTAGGGGTATGTTGTATACATTAAATAAAATAGCTTGACCTTTTTCTCCATTTACTTAATCCATTTTTCTCAATTATACTGTAATATTTTCAACATTTCCTTCTTTTTTTTAATAACTATACTATAAATTTATTTTAATAGTTTGATTAATATCTTATTTTAATTTAGATTATGTGATATTCATTTGATCCAATCCTTGCACATTACTGTTTGCAAAATTCGAAGTTCTGTCTTTTGTTTCTTTCTGATTTATTTTCACCAATATTTCGGAATTTTTGCTGATAATCGGATTGTACAGCACAACCTTTCGGAGATAAGAAAAATCGATAAACCATGGTGTGATGTTTGTAGAATCGGCTGCAAGTAATGATTGTCTTAATATGCATTTAGTAGGAAAGAAACACCAGAAAAGCTTACAAAAACTCCAGATGCCCATTAATACTGTCTCAACTGTTACTTCACTGCCCGTGCAACGTAGAATATAATTATTGAAACAAATTTGTTAATATTTAAATTAACAAATTACGTGAAAATACATTTCCTTCTATTTTAATTTTTAATAACTACACTATAAATTTATTTTAATAATTCCATTAATATCTTATTTTTATTTAGATTATGTGATATTCATCTGATCCAATCCTTGCACATTACTGTTTGTGAAATTCGAAGTTCTGTCTTTTGTTTCTTTCTGATTTATTTTCACCAATATTTCGGAATTTTTGCTGATAATCGGATTGTACAGCACTACCTTTCAGAGATAAGAAAAATAGATGAATCATGGTGTGATGTTTGTAAAACGGCTGCAGAAGCAATGATTGTCTTAATATGCATTTAGTGGGAAAGAAACACCAGAAGAGCTCCAGAACCCCATTAATACTGTCTCAACTGTTACTTCACTGCCTGTGCAACGTAGAATATAATTATTGAAACAAATTTGTTAATATTTAAATTAACAAATTACGTGAAAATACATTTCCATCTTTTTTAATTTTTAATAACTACACTATAAATTTATTTTAGTAATTCCATTAATATCTTATTTTTATTTAGATTATGTGATATTCATCTGATCCAATCCTTGCACATTACTGTTTGTGAAATTCGAAGTTCTATCTTTTGTTTCTTTCTGATTTATTTTCACCAATATTTTGGAATTTTTTACTGATAATCAAATTGTACAGCACAATCTTTTAGAGATAAAGAAAAATCGATGAACCATGGTGTGATGTTTGTAAAATCGGCTGCACAAGCAATGATTGTCTTAATATGCATTTAGTGGGAAGGAAACACCAGAAGAGCTTACGAAAGCTCAGAACCCCATTAATGTTGTCTCAATTGCTACTTCACTGCCCGTGTAACGTACAATATAATTATTGAAACAAATTTGTTAATATTTAAATTAACAAATTACGTAAAAATACATATACCTTATATAGTTAACTCATATAAATATATAATTATGTATATTGATAATATACTCAAAATTAGCTTTTTATCTATCCCATATTAAATAATTCAAGTTTAAATAAGCAATTGTATCTTGATATTTTAAATATTTGTAGTTAATTTTTTTGTTTATAAACAGAGAAAGAGGCGAAAATACACGGAAAAAAAAAAGTAATAATTTAAGTGTATTATCAAACAAGACCTTCTTTACTTCCAATGCTATGTTCACTTTTTCAAGAAGAATGAATTTTGTTCATTCTAAGGTGTTTTCTCAAACTCCTCCAACCTTCCTTTGTCAGGTTTTTTTTTTTTCAATTTTCCCTGTTTTTTGACTTTGATTTAATGTCTCTGTTTTTTTTTTTTTTCATGTTCCTCATTCTCTACCATGTTTTAAAATATTTTACAAGTAATTTTTATAAGCTGCTAATTTACTTTCTTTGTTTATTTTCATGCTCCGTTTTAGGCTACAAAAGTTAATTTAAGAAAAACCACTTGAATTTTCACCGTGGCAAGCCTAAGAAGAAGGGAGAAATGGACGAGAGTGCGCAAAAGAAAGTTGCTGCTTGTTACTATTGCAACCCCCTCGGAAATTTTCGTCCTCTCATTGATACAAAATCCGGGGGTCAAGATGGATGAGCACTACCTGAAACAGCATGCGAATGCGGTTTTTAAGGCGGCGACAAATATGTATAATGAGTGTCCTAAGTGTCTCAACAAATTCAAGATAATGGATGATTGAGAGCTTCACTTGAAAATTGTGATGTTGAAAGATGGGTTAAAACCATCTTAGTTTAAGGAGGAAATTTCTAGTTTTGGTTACTCTATTTTAATTCCTATTTGTGGTTTTTTTTTTTTTTTTTTGGCTAAAATTCCAATTTAATTGGGACACCAAAGTTTGCTTATTTCAAATTATGCGTATTACGAGTAGTGTGTATAACTCACTTTCTAAGATAAGAAATTTTCTTCCCAAGAAAGGATAGATGATTGGTTGTAGTGCATAATATACTGCTTTATCGTCACAAACAAAGGCTGGTGGACTGGTGTGTAGTTCATATTAGTCAGTCAATGCAACTTATCACTTAAATTATGCATGTAGTGTAGGAAATTTTTTTTTCATAATGAATTGGAAATTAAGTACTCTGAACTTATGAAAGAATCATAAATGCACCTTGATAAGATTAAGGTAAGGGGGTTGGCGATCAGGTACTTGTTTTACAATTTTTTTTTTTAATTTCAGTCGTTCCAGACGAACGACTAAAATTTTAGAATGTTCCATGGAAGGAACACCTGAAATTTTAGAATCTCCCCCAGAACATTCTAAAACTTCAGGCGTTTCCCCCCTTAAATGCATGAAATTTTAAAATGTTCCAAGGATGATTCTAAAATTTAAGGCGTTCCTTTTATGATTACGACGTAAAAAAAAAAAAAAAAAAAAAAAAAAAAAAAAAGACGACAAAAATTTAGAGCATTCACAGACTCCGTAGGCTCCGATGATCTTTCCAGTGGCGTCGTTACTTCCTTAAACTTGTCCATTCACCGTTTGCGCTAATTGGTGAAGAGTAAAGCAATTTTTTAAAATAAAAAATATGATGTGGTGGTTGTTCATAGGTGATGGTTGTTTGGCGGTTGATGGGGTAACAAGTTAGATAGTGGTTAAAGAAAGTGAAAGTGAAATAGGGTATATTTTATATAGGGACATGTTTTGTACAGTCATGTTAAAATTGATCAGGTTGAAATTAAAGACATACGGATTGTCTCACAATTCATAACATGTAATACTTAATTGGTTTAATTTAATTTACTCAATCTCCCCGATTGTTTTTGCCCTTAGCAAACTTTCTACGCAATTAGTCAACTACCAAAATCATCTTATGACTTGGACAATCTTGGGCGTTTGCATATTTTTAAAAGGTTACAAATTCGATCAATTTTTGTTCACTTATGAAGTACTACTTAGTGTACTCATATCCACTTCGACGTCCCAACATATCTACTCTATTTATATATGTTTATATCTTGTCTTAACATATATATGTTTATATATGTTTATATGTTTATCTACTCTACTTAGTGTACTCATATCCACTTCGACGTCCTAACATATACAATGCGCGTGACATGCTTGTAAAAATGTATAATCACATAATTTACGTACGTA
Organism: Chenopodium quinoa; assembly: GCF_001683475.1. NCBI lineage: Eukaryota > Viridiplantae > Streptophyta > Magnoliopsida > Caryophyllales > Amaranthaceae > Chenopodium > Chenopodium quinoa. The sequence continues at coordinate 2,255,798 of NW_018745080.1, read as the reverse complement.
TTACAAACACAATACTCAAAGTTCAAATCACACAACTAAGAATGACATATGCACTAAACTAAAATAAGTAAATTAAACTTATATGGAGTGCAAGACTCTAAAATATACAGAACAATTATGACCAATTACACAACAAAAAATGTATCTTTGAATTGCAGAATACAAAGCTCTTTTCAATACCGTCCACTTATATAAATATATAGAACAATTATGACCAATAACACAACAAAAAAATGCATCTTTGAAATGCAGAGTACAAAGTTTTTTCCAGAATTCTAGCCATCTTCCTCTGACAGAGTTCCTATTTATCAACCTCTAAAATCAGATTTGTGAACTAAATACTCTCTTCCTAATTTTAAGAAAACTGTAAGCACTAAAAAAGCAGCATAAATACATATTCATCCTATACCTATCAAATTCCTCGTCATTGGTCCTTCAAGTGAACCGTCCAGGATCAATCACTATTCGCTATTACCTGCAGAGAAGAAAGAACCAAAACCAGCATGAAAGAGTATACAGCATACAGGGCAATAGTCAACCATCAGAATTACAAAACTCTTTCTGTAGCTAATGTTTCCACATAACAGGAAGAGACCTTGTCAGAATATTAGGACCTCAACCTAAGCATCACACAGAAAACTACAATGGAGTAATTCGGTTTGTGAGAATGTAGTTCAACTGACCAATATTGACTATACAGTATCCACTCAGACAAAATATAGCAATCAAATGCTTCTAATCCCTGGACCAAGAGGCAACGAAGGTTGGCATGTTATGAAATTGAAGAGAAAAAAAAAATTACTTTTGTCAGATGCCTCACTTTGACTGTCATTACCACCATTCTCCTGGTTTTCATCAGCCTCCACATTTTCTGCTTCCTCATCCCCTTCTTCTTCTTCATCCTCATCATCATCATTCTCACTTTCTTCTGATTCACTTTCACTGAGATCTGGAATTTTGGGCTTAGGTGGAGGTATAAAGCTGGTGGTAGATCGTCGGCGACCACTTGAAACAATATTGCTTAAATCTATGCCTTCAAGTTCTTTTGCTCTTTCCTTCCTTTTCTTTACATCCTTGATCTCTGTTTATAATAAAAAGTCAGTGATGTGCCTTTTCATGCTCTCCTATCAGACAGAAGTATTGTGAGACCTTATAGGCACACACCTAAGCTCCAATGAATAATTTCAGCACCTAAGCTCCATAAATTGAAAAGCTTCAGCCAGTGTGAAAGTAACTATTAAAATGATCTACAAAAGTGAAGCCAAAATAAATTTAAGAATGAACTAGCTTAGCACATGTCAGTGATTGGTGAATACAGTACCTACTGCAATAAGCTCAGTTAACTTTCCTAAATTTTGAAATATATCCAGCGAAGGAATTTGTAAGTTGTAAACTTTCAGTAGTCAATGTTACCAAATGGAAAAAGCTGTAGCACCACTTTCAGCAAGTGAATTTATGGATTACCAAGAGACAATGATTTAGCAAAGCTAGATCCTGAAGAGGAATCAACAAGCACCAACAGCTTAATTATTCCACACAAGAGCCAATCATTGCAAGCTGAACCAATACTTTACTACAGCCCCTAGTCTAAAATAACTGCACCTTATCCAATATTCCAATTAATACATCAATGTTGAAGCACCTGAAATAAGTCCACATAACAGATTATTGCAAGCCCATAGAATTCTGAACGAGGTCCAGAAGGGTGTTCACATCTTGTTTTTAAACAATAAAGCTCTTGATTCTACAAATACTTGGCCAATGAGAAGGCTGTTTCTGGTATTTTTTACATTCATTGATGCTCATGGTATCATATATACCCATGCATGCAAAGTCTAAATCTTTCAATGATACTATTGCACCTGAATTTCATGCCCAATTAAGCTGTAGATGGTAATTTTATAGATACAGTTGAAGAAAGGACAACCAAAAAATATAAAACAGATAGTAAATAGCAATCTAGCAATACAAGCACAAATGTACAATCCGTACTTTCTAGTTTCTACCACCATACTCACCTTTTTCAGAAGGGTTAGTAGACAATCCCTCCTTCGCAAGCATCTCTTCAAGCTCTTTCATCAAGCAGGATTCACGCTTGTTTTCAGGAGCCTGTTTAACTTTCTTGTATATAGCAGGGGAAATACTGCAGAAGAACAAAGGAATAACATTAGCCTTAACAGAAACCATGTGGTAACAACTTGTTCAATTACTAACATTAATTTGAAAGATTGTGATACTAAGAAATTAGAGACCTCAAGCCACAAGATTTGATCACTGATTTTAAACGCTCCACTTGCTTTCCATATGAGGGTGGTTTAGGAACTTCTTTCTTCTGTTAAGTAAAATACTTCAATAGAAGATAATATTGATAAAGAATTTCATCAATTAGAAGGGATAGAGAGATATCTCACCTTCTTAGGTTTCTCAGCAGATGAATCAGAATTATCATTGTCAGAAACATGTCTGCCTTCCTCCTCACCACTTCCCTCTGATGTAGATTTTGAAACCTTACTTTGTTTTCTTTTAGCTCCTTTTGTGTCCTCCTCGGTCTTTTTACGTTTTTTGACTGACTCTGTTTTCTGTGGCTTTCTTTTGGTAGCACTTCTCTTTCTAACTTTCACTTCCTCTTCTTCAACCTCATCACTTTCATTCCCTGAAGAAGCAGCTGTTTCCTCTTTTCTAGAATTGGAAGAGATTTTTCGAGAAGAATTTTTCTTAAAATTCTTCTTCTTCTCACTCTCAGTGGATTGAGGAACATCAGATAAGTTTAATATCTGAAAAATTAGTGTCACACCTATTAGCAATGTTTATCTCAAGACGTCCACTTTTTGTTATCTCTTCCAAATGAGTTCCAATATATGTTAGCTCACCTCATCCACTTCCTGACCGATAAACTTCTTGAACGGATCCAATGAATGTTTTTTGAATGCTAAGTCTTCCTCCAGGAGCCGACGTAGTCCAACCAATGTAATATTCCTGAGTATAAAAAAAAAATCTTCTTTACTATAAACTCTTCCATACACAAATGAGCATCAAAAGATACAATGGAAACCCCTCCCGCCTTCCAAGAGAGAATGAGAGAGATGACAGCTATAAAAATTGAGCTATAGAAAGACATACTCAGAATTTTCTCTGAGATAAGAAGCTCTAGCCCAAATGGCCTTCTTTATTGTGATTTCATCTGGGACAAGTTTGCTTTCAGTGTCTTCAGCATCAACATTAGGTTTTTCTTTCTTATGACCTGTCATGAGACCCATAACAGGAGAGTCTTCCATTGTTTGTACACCTCCAGCGTTAGCCTCCTCTGCTTCGTTTTTTGCTTGAAGATCATCTACAGGTTGTGGTTCGTCAGTTGAGGAAACAACATTCTCCCCAGCTTCATCTTGGCTCTTGGACAAGTTATCAGAAGTAGCAGATTCTATGCACTAGCATTCAGAGAAGAGCAACATATATTTCCTTGAGTATTTGATCATCAACATCATCTTTATGAATTCAAGACAAGGTAATTATTTCCCATGGAAACCCAATTTTTATAAAATTAATTGAGAAGCTGTAGCATTATCAGCAGGCCAGTTTTCTCTCACTTAAATTTCCTTGTTTATTATTATCTACAGTGTAAGGACATAAAGGAAGAAAATCTAAGCATCTGAGATCTGACTAGGTCACTTAAATTGACGAAAATTGTTTCTGAAATCTTAAGTAAACAAGGTTTAAAGCAAACAAGTTATCTAAAGAGGATTTCAGGTCAGGAATAACCAGAATCATTCAACTAAAAAGAAAGGTACATTGCCCAATAGCCAAAGACCACATGGATGGAAGAGGGGGGGGGGGGCAGAAAGAGAGAAAGAGGCACAGAATATTTCATCTCAAATAGCTGGAGGGGAATGACCCTGATTGGTCACTCTAGCCTATATTCAATGGATTACACTTCCTCCTTTCCCTATGCCGTTCCTCCTAAACGTGAATAATAAAGCGATTTTTTTCATTTGTTTCTGCACTTGCATGAATACAGGGACTTATTTTCTAAATGTTTTGACTTGTTTAGTATGCCTGCAAAGCACCTTCCTTTTACATAAAGCTACCATTCAAATAAACCCAATAGATTCCTCTCGTATCTTTTCTAACATTTAAAGACACTTCATTTGACCTAAGATTATTATAGAAGACAGTGCTGCCCGATGACAGTAAGCTAGACCAGTCAATTTACCATTTCCTTCCCCATAACAGCTTAACTCAATCCACTACTTAGTTCACCAATTTTCTTATGAAATCTTATCAGGCATATATGGGAAAACGGAATAACAAAACATCCACTTATATATAGGGTCATCTTAGGCAATAAATTGCCACTTAAAAAATTATTCATATAAGAGTGTCCAGTTATCAGAAAAACCCTCAATTATATAATAAGAAATTGATGTTAAGTTTATCAAATCACTGGAATATATATCTATAGTCATAAGCTGTCTCACAACCTTCCAAATAAAATCAATAGCTCCATGCTTCTTCTGACACTGCCACTCTCTAACTAATCTCGGCTTCTATGTTTGAAAACACACTTTCACCAATTCTTATCAATCATGAAGAAACTAAACAATCATCTTGCCCCTTTTACAAACACCCCAAAATGGCAAAACTTGCTACCACATACTAAGACATCGAAAAAAAATAAACAATTAGCATTCCCCAACACCCTTACTTAAGCAAGACTCGTCCTTTCTCCAACCAAACCAAGCTAAATAACAAGCCAAATCACTAAATGCATTATAATCAGCAATAAACAGCTCAAATTAACAATGACTAAACAAAATTAGAACTTGAATCCGTAATCGCTACTGCATAAAGCTTAAAGAAGTATCAACAATCCAACATTAACCAAAGATCTGTTACAAATACACTAAAAATCAATCAAAATTTAGCTCCCACAACAATAATCACCACACTCCAATACAATACAATCAATCACAAACAAATCATCCAAAAAAAATTTACCGTTTGAAGCCATTGTTTAACAAATCGTTTATGAGTATCCAAAGCGTGAGTCTCTAACCCTAAATCCTTCTCAAGTAACCTTCGCACTTTCTCAAACGTCAAAGAACTGCAAATTCATTTCACAAATCACAAAACAAAATCAAAAATCATCAATCAAAAACTCAAACAACAAAAATTAACATCAAATAGAACCCGAAGATGTTCTAGAAAGTAAAGAAGAAGATTAAAGAGAGAGAGAAAGAGGAGTTACTCGGCTTGTTCTTGGAAGTAAGAGGAACGAGAATTAATGGCGGACTTGATTTGTGACTCGATATCGAGCGCCGTTTGGTTATCCTGAGCTTTTTCCGCCATTGTTAGAGGATGTTCTTGCTCAATAGAGGTTTGTGGAAAATGAGGTCAGCAGGTTTCAGGGAAGAGTGAAGTCACTTTTTTTCTTTTTTTTTTTTTCTTTTTTTTTTATTGCCGTGTGTGGACTTTTGCGCATACAAGTAGTACTATTCTATTTTCTATGAGAATTTTTTGTCTTTTTGAATTTCGAATTTTTGACAATGAAACATCTTTTAAAAATTACCCTCCATCTTGAAAAAAATTGCGCCATATGTTTTATTTTGGGTTGGATAGACTAAATTCCGAATTCTGATTATATAAAGGAGTAATGCTACATAAATATTTAATATATTTTTTAATTTAGTATTAATTTAAAAATGTATGATAAAATTACGTGTAAATTAGTGTAATTAATATTATATTTTCATTTATTTTTTCTAATTTTAGCTCGTTATATGTAGTTGTAAGAGCTACGTTAGCTCCTTATATAGTTATATGTAGCTCTAAGGGCTAAATATAGCATTTTCTTTAAACAAAAACTTACAATCACTTTTTAGGGTGTTAAATAAGAGAGCTAAAAGTAAAAATATTAAAAATACTAAATAAAATAAATATTAATCACATCGATCAACACATGATTTTGACATTCGTTTCAAACTTCATACTCCGGGAGGTGGGAGTGCTTGATAATAGTATCCTTTTGATTATATAGCCTACGCTAGTGATGCGTGGGATTTCGTTCATTTTGCTTCAACATATGAAATATATTTATAGAATGCTAGCCGTATTTAAAAAGAAATACCCATATGGGATATGAGATATTAGTAAGATTTAGAAATGATATTGACTTGATTTCAATTGGGTTAGAAAGTAAACTTTCATAACTTTCCAATGATATACTATTTGTCTTAATTTAAGTTCGAGATTAAAAATTAGGATAAAAACAAAAAACGCAAAAAAACTGGAAAATTCTAGGTCCTAGGGACTTTTGAAAATTCTAAGCGTTTATCCCCTAAAGTTTTGAAAAAATTAGGCATTTGGCCTCCACCCAAAAAAAAAAACAACTTTAACTCCGACGATGTGTTCGATGACCTTACCCTCAGTCGGTGGTGGATTGTTGGGAGGGGAGAATGTTAGATTGAGTTAGAGGCCAAGGAAAAAAAACATGAAATACACTCGAGAGTTTGTTTGTCCATTGGTGTCGTTTAACAACCATTGGAAACTGTTATAGATTCATTAATGTTTTAGTGGATTTCACTTTGGTTATTGTATACTACGTATTTTTTTTAACAACGTTTCTCACTCTAATATTAAGTTTCCGAACACATGGTTATTGACTTATTGATATTCGTTGATATACGTCGAGTCGAGTCAAGTTAGGACCAATTCGACATGTACACAAACTCATAAATACAGTTCTCTAAACACATCAATATGTTGAAAGAAGTTTTGTGAAAATTGTTATCCCCAATTGAGTAAAGAACACCTTATCCAAAATAACAGGAGAAATCAATGGGTCACGCTAAAGAAGCGGTAGAAGCGGCGAAGATCGTGGTCGAGGTGGCGGAGCTCGCTTGGTGCGCCGCTGAGCTCCTCCATCACAACAACCACTCTGATTACCCTAATAATTCCGCCGTTGAATCTAATGCCCCTCTTACTGTCGAAGAATTCGAGGATATTCGAACAGAGAATAGACGATTGAAGGAATTATTGGAGCAGAATTTGAAGTTGTTTCAGAAGATTTCTTCTTCTCCTTCCCTTCTTCAAGATTGCCCTCCTGATGTATGTTCTTAATTTTGATTTTGTGTTTTTGGGTTTGTTTGATTTGGGTATGGGAATTTAGGGATTTGGGAAGTAATTTTGGTTAATTTTTTGGTAGAATCTTGATTTTTTGTTGTAATTTGGTAGATATAAATCTTATGACGAAATTAAGCTTAAAAGATTTGGTCTTTTTAGCCTTTTGCTGTGTTTTTGGGAATTTTGTAATTGGGGATTGATGATAGGAAAGAGAATTGCCTGCTCCTTCAGATTTATGCTTCGAAAGATGATAATTATACTGGTTCTAAGTGATTGAAAGAAAAATTGCATGTCCCCCTTTGGAATTACGCTTCGAAAGATGATCAGTGTGTTGTTTTGAAATGATTTATTGGTGAAAGGGAAATTTCCATTGCCCCTTGCCGCCTTTTCGTGTTGTGTTTCCAATGATGATGATTATATAGCTATGGAGTGATTGGTGGCTGGAAAGGAAAATCGCCGGTTCCCCTTATCGAACTATGTTAAAAGAGATTATGTTTTAGAAGAGGATTATTGTTTTGAAGAGATTGAGGGAGATTTATGCTAAGCAATTTGCTATATGTTTTATATGATTTAGAACAATAGCAATGAGGTTGATGGATCAGGAATTGTTGTGAGCCTTGTTAGGACCAAGGAGGATGGGAGGAATGAACTTAATCGGTGTTTGGTACTCTGTATTGGAATGTGATATTAGCTAATTATGTAATTTGTTTTATGTTGTGAATGCAGCTTCACGAGCGTCTTGTGACTGCTGTAGATTCTGAAAGCTTCTTGACTCGACTTCAGTCGCTCCATGATGGATCGGTGAATGGGACTGCAAAGGAGTTTCCTTTCAAAGAGCCTACAGGTCTGTTGTCATTTGTAGTAACAACATTATAGTTCGTACAATGAGAAGAAGTATTACAGTATTACCATATATTGCCGTAAATCCTGATTTTTGATGGTTAATTGTTGCTTGGCAGGAGAAGACTTGGAAGCTGTTGAAGTTTTAATCAATGTTGACCAAGAAGGACCTAGTTGGTGGGTGTGGGTTACAGATTCCATGGCTCCTGGAAAAGTTGAGGAACGCAGTGGTATAGATGATGAAAACTATGTTATAGTCTGTGAGGAACAGGTGGTGGATGGTGTTGCCAACTTCCTTGCTAGATGTATTGTGTCAAATCCTAAGTTGCAGAAATTGACTCCAGAGCAGCTACAGAAAGGTAAGTTTATGTTGGCTATTGGCTTTTCATTACTTTCGTAGAACCATTTGTCATTAATATATGATATTTGTATTCTACGGAGTATAAAATAAGTCTCTTTTAGACATTGGTATCTGTAGAATTTCCATTCCACTGCATCTCTAAGGTTGCTCTCACCGGTTTGTTTGTTCATGCCCTGCAATTAATTTTATTCGTCTTGCTTACAATGGTTTTGATAAAACAAGTGTGGGCTGAAGTTACAGGCATTGGGAACTTTTTATCTAACTATGTAGTTTTCCTTTAAAGGAATTGGCAATTTAACATCCCTGATCTTGACATAATGACATAATCTGCTATCCAATGGATCTCGAGTGCCCAACTTTTGGATCTTCATATAACGTGATCTTAATTTTTCTTGACAAAAGCCCCTAGAGTAAGCCTTTTGGTACCTCTTTAAGACAACATGACATATGCCCTTCCTTTATAAGATGTTTGTGAATCAAATGAGGAAACCTTTGTTTATAAGTGTCGAGATGTCCCGTTACATTGATTTCTGCTGTTGTAATTTATGTACTGATGTGTGGCTTTAACCGTTGCAGCTTTGACCAGCTCACTTGGTGGATTTCATAAGGTTGAGAAGATGCTGAGTATATGGCATGCTGGGAAGCTGTTCTATGCCCTTTCTACATGGGGACTTGCTATCGCAGGGTCAGTTGATATCCACATAAATACATTTTCCATGCCCCCTTTCTTTAATTTTCAAGTTTATATTTTTTTTCTTGAAAGTAAACATGACAACCCTCCACTCACCTACCATTTTTGCCCTATCATTGTTGAACATGGAGACAAGTAATGGATATCAGTGTAAATTCAAGTGTCTGCCCTCTCAATTCGGAAATATTTTGACCAATTAACGCTAATTACCTAGCTAGAACGTGGGCTGTGCTTACAACTCCGAATTTTAATCTAATAATTTTCGATGATAATAATAAATTATTCTTCCTAAAATTGTTGTAAAAGTGTACTACACAAAACAGGATTGCAATATTTTAGTAAGTTATTTTTCTTGGGGTCTATTCTTTGTGTAGTAGCTGCTTGGTATGGAATCTTGCCTTTATCATGATTCAGTGATCAAGAAATATAGGAACTTTACCTTTACCTTCCCATGACATATACAGTATTTTTTTTTTGCTGCCTCATCTCTCTCTCTCTCCACTGGGTGCCAGATTGCCAGTGAGTCAGCTATTTGATTAGCCTCTCTCTGCTGTGCAACAGGCTGAACCTCTTATCTTTTTTATCAATTTATGCTTCACTTTTTCACATGTAGTCTTTCCTAGAGCTGGCAAAGCAGGTATACGGGTTGTGTTTATGTTTGATTTTGTGTCAATTTCTAGTGGTTCACCGAATACATAAAAAATTATGTAAAAAGTAGGACAGGATAGCCGATAGGTGCATAATTGTGTATAATTACAAATTGATCTGTTTGGGTCGGGTTTGATTCTTGTTTGTGTCATATGTAAAAAGTAGGATAGGATGGCCGATAGGTGCCATATGCCCTTAGGCACAGCCATACTTAACATAGAAATACTTGAAAGGATTTTGAAATAGTCGTGCCTTATGCATTAACTGGGCAATAGTTTAGATTGTGCGATAATTGATAATGATTGAAGTAGGAACCACGAAGCAGGCTACAGCTTTTTGGCTTTGAATTAACACATTCACTTAATTGTGCCTTGTGCTCATATGCTTTCCTCTGTGTAGGTTGTACCAAAGCCGTGCAGTGCTGAAACTTGCTGCTCATGGGGTTCATCATACTAGTAAACTTGTACTAAAGGCCATTTGAAGATTACCATCTTACTACGAAGTGTGCCTGTGAATCAAGGCTGTTGAAGATTATTGTCTTACTTTGAAGTGTCCCTGTGAATCAAGGCCATTTGAAGATGACCGTCTTAATAATGCACGCTGTTGGGATTGTTTTCATTTGTCTTCTTGAACTTAGTGTGTTGTCTAGTTCACTAACTAACTGTAAATAGTTGTAAATAACATTGATTTTCTTTGTTATGTGATGAGATTCTCAGTGGAAATGTTTATGTTCATTGTTTCTTCAATTTAATGATTCTTCTCCAAGTTTGTATTCACATTCTAATGCCGAGGGAATTAGCTCTCACTTTCTCTGGGTTGAATCAAGCTGAACTATTCTGAATGGATTTTATTTTTTTATATTTTTTACGGTAAGATACGAGGTTCCCCCTTCCCATTAATTAATAATAATAATAATTAATGATATAACAATTTGCAATAAACAAAGCTGCCTACTTGACTACAGATCAAGATCTATCTTTTTGTAAAAAAAAGGTACTCAGTATCTTCATAAATTATACTCTGTACTCCGTATTAATTGACCATATACGTATAATAGAACAGCAAAAAAAAATTGTAAAAAATACAAAGAATTTACAGAAGCTAGAACAGGACAGCTCAGACAGAGCATCACTCAGTCATACCCTCATTCTTGATCATGAAATCATGGAATTCTACACAAAAATGCATGGCTGGCATTTCAAGTACTTTATCCATTAATTTCTCATACCAACCATCTCTATTCATTTCTTGGTTCAATCTTCCAACAAATCCTTCATTTCTCTTCTCACAGTAAGCCAAAAACTTTGCCACTATTCTTGAATTCTTTTCTTCCCAACACTTTGCGCTGAAACCTCTCGGCTTGAATACCGGCTTTGGACTGCCAAAACCGGCCAAATCGCTTATATATTCAACCATTCCAGCTAGCAAGGTCTTCGGAGCTGTGTGTTGCCTATTGAACAGCAAAATTTCAGCCATGCCTTTTTGAATTTCCTTTCTGATTCTGTACCTGAAGTCACCAAATTCCATGACAAGAGGATTTATGAAGAGTATATACTTGCTCTTTTGTCCCAAAGACTTGACAGCAACTGTATGATCATTGGTTAGATTGTGGCTGACTAGTTGGACATCGACCTGGGCGATGAGCTTCTCAGGTATGCTACCATCACCAGGAAAAAGAATTTCAGCAGCAAAAGTGGAAGAACTTTGAACTAGTCGGATGGCTTCATCATTGGAGACGAAGAAGAGAGTGAATTTCTCTCCCGCTGGTGTATCCTTCATGTTGTTAACGGCTGTGATCGCAAATCCTTTTGATGCCTCATGGGATGCCCATATGGAGATAACACCAATTAAGAATATAACAAGGAGACGAGCAGATAAACCAAAGCAGGATGAGATGGTCTTGTCACTGTCGTTTGATGTCGGACCCACAAAGCCAGTGGTGGTGGTTATTGTGGCGTCAGCATGGTTTGCCAAGGGGAGGAGGGGGTGGCGGAGTTCCTTCTCTTCCATGGATGGAATGCTGTATAGGATAGATTGAAGGGGCAGCCCCAGATAGTTTGTATAAAAATAGGATCAAAATCAGATACAAAGCCAATGGGTTATCCTTAAAAATAACATGGGTGGGACACTATAGATTCAATAATGGCACATGGGATCATACTATCCAGCTAGATATTTGTTCAGATCTAATGGACCTGTAACTTCAAGCCTGAATATTTTTCTTAGATCTTTTTAATTACACGTGTTTAAATACATACCTAGTCTTTGGAAAAAACATTGTACAAAAAGAGACGTAAAGTTATCCAAAACATAGCAACATCTGCTGTTATTATCACTCTTCAAAACAATCAACTTAGTTATCTGATATTAATAAAAAGCTACAAAGAAATAAAGCATATGATTTATCGCCAAAGAACTATAGGGAGAAAAACATAATCTAACCAACTATGCCTAACCAGAAGAAATTGCAGTATCAGAAAATTGTGTAGTGATCCTGTATCATTTCATATCTGCTTATACCAGGAATAACAGAATTGACCATGCTTAACAGTTTTTGGACTCTCATAAACGAAGCTTCATGGAGCCATGTAAGCATATAGCAGCAAATGATTGAAACCCTGCAAGTAAATTTGGCTCACATATTAGATTGATCAAAGGTGAAAAGGGAGATAATATCTAAGTATCTAGATGAATTAAGGATCATGCCCCCTATAGGATATAAGATATTTGCCAATACCATCATTTGCGCTGAGTAAAAATTTGAGCAGAAATACTGAACACGTGTATCATGATGGATCTTTTCTCTTCTGACCTGATACTGATGATGCATCTGACTGGGCTCGGCCATAAACTGACCTGTTTTCTCAAATTATGATGCAGAAAGCAGAGAACAGAAAAGCAATCAGAAATGTAAAGGGAGATCAATACAGGAATGTGACTAAAATCTGAGAATAAACCCTGTCCCAAGAAAGTAAATGTCACGTCTTTTTTACCCCTGCCAAAAAAAAAAAAAAAAAAAAAAAAAAAAAACCTTGCAAACCCACCCCCACACACACCAAACAATATAGTTTAGAAATAGCAAGATGTAGAATCCACCAAAAAAGTTTGTACAAGACTACAAGGCACTTCACTTCACAGTGCACACACTGATCTTGAGCAGATGAACCAAATGACAAGTCCAATGGAAGGTATGGTAGTTCTCTAAATAACTAGATGACAAGTTCAATGGAAGGTAAAGGAGTTTTCCAGTTAACTATACTGGGCAGAACAAGTGAATGTGAAGAACTAAAATTATGTCAAATCCACAACAAAGAGAATTATCCCCTGCAATATAGTGGGCAACAGTTAAAATAAACTAAACAGCTTATACAACTGCTAAGCATGATCCTTTGACCATACTAGGTTTGCTAAGCACTAATTCGAAATACTGCAAAAGTTGTTCAATTTAGCTGCTGAGAAAAATGTTACTCACCCACATGTAGAACATTTCTTGTGGTGCATACAGAATATCGACAAGCATACCAAGCATATGTAACCCATATCTATCGTGTTTTTGTGGCAAAAACACCTGGAAAATTGAATAGCAGACATTAGCACACAATATTGAGAAAGTGGCCAAGCACATATTGAAACATGCAAAGCACAAAACACTATGTTATAGCAACATCATATCTAGGTATCATGTATACAAAACTACAAAAGTAATAAGAAAGCTTCAATTGAGCTAATGCAAAGGAATAAAAAAAACTTACGAGGCACGAAAATCAACGCCTACAGGTTTAGGAAGTTGTATGAAGTTCCTCGAGTGCAAGTCAGTAGCAAAAACAGTCTGCATATTATAAGCGTAAAAGTATATCAAGTCTGGAGCAGTAAGATTGAAAAAGAGAGAGAGAGAACTAGCTCCCCACCACAACAAGAAAAAAGAAGGAAACAGTCCCTGCAATAACCAAGGCCAAACTACAGTTGTGTCAACTGTTCAACCACACCGACATACCCCTAATTATAGGAGGGGGGCAGATAATATTGTAGAAACTGAGTGCATTATTGATAAGAACAACAAATAACTTACAGAAAGATACTGAAATAGCCCGTCGAGTTGCTGAGGTTTCAAATAGACCCCGCCAGTAATGTAAGACGCCTGCATATCAAATACAATAGAATTTAAAACATCTAAATGGACTACAAAAACAAAATCATTGAGGAAAAAGCATTACGCACTACCTGCTGCAAGAAGGCAGAATGCTGTGCTCCTATAACACAAGAATCAATCGGGACCTACATGTATATAACCAAACTTATCAAATTCGTAGACATCAATTGATCAAACAAGAGCCGTTGATTATATTTAATGTGTCTTTCTTTGGGCTCAGGATGAGGGTAGGGTCATCGTTACAGCCAGAACTTGAAATTGGTGCAATGACTAGTTCCCTTCACCTTAGAATAATCTTTATTCATTAAATATCAATTTTGATCTTTAGAATCAGAAATTTCATATAATACTAGTGTATCAATTAACATGTTTTAATCGGTACAAATCAGTTTTATCATTAAAAGATAATCCAGTTCAGTAGAAATCAAGGCCTCAGAAGGTTTTTGTTGAACCAAAAAAAAAAAAAAAAAAAAAAAAAAAAGCAAAACACACACAAGATCGGAAGATAAAGCCAAAAAAAATTAAAAAAAAAAAAAAGAAGATATTAATGCTTCAGAAAGAATTCTATTTTAACATTTGCAAGGCGAGAAGTATCCCTCTCTTCCATCCAAGTTATAGTAGAACTAAAGTTCAATTCAATCTTTAGGTCAATTGAAGCACCCTGTTTAGTTTACAGCAATAAATGTTTCTAATGGTAATGAGTATATATGTATATTTGTATGGAGAGTCTTATGCCAATGTCCATTGTAATGCATGTTCACCCCAATATAGTAATAGTAACGAGTATATATGTAAATTTGTATGGAAAGTATCATGCCAATATCCATTGCAATGCATGTTCACCCAAATATTATTAACTTTTTTTCATAATAATCCATTGCTAGATACCACATCAGCCATTTGTACTCATACAAGCTCACCTGTAGCAGAGACCAACCTGAAACCATCTTTTAGCATACAGTCCTCTAAAGTTATCACCGCATAATGAGAATAACCTTCAAATAAGAAGATTCTGAGGATTCCGCATAATGAAATCCATGTTAAATGTTGTCTTGGAAGGGTGGATTTGGTCCTAAATCAATAATGTTCATTCTAGGTTAGCAATAGTCATTCTAAGCAATATTCCAGAAATGTATCTAACCGACACCAACTCACCACTATTGAGGACTCTTTCATCTTGACCCCATAAACATCAGGAAAGAGAAACAAAGGAAACAAAAGGAAGACTGTAATATGCAGCATCATGACAAGGAGTATGAAATATTCCATATAATGTCTAGGAGTGCAGAAATTGGAGATGTCCATCAAAAGAAAGTCTGAAACCATAAAATAGAAAAGAGCTCAAACTACATAATCAAGGGAGCTCTCATTATTTTCTTTAAAAAAAAAAAAAAAAAAAAAAAAAAACGGAGCTCTCATTAATTTCTTTATATGCAATCCTATCTCCAATATGACATATAAATGAATCAAAGGGAGTATATTCTAAAACAGCAATCTACCAAAAATATTAATAAATTGTCATCACCGCTCTAAGAGATTCCCACCGGCTCCAATATCACAAAGGCATCACTAAGTCATACTCCCTAGTGAAGCATTAACTACTAGACAAACACTGCCCCTACACGGCCTACAGTCTACCAAATTAGCAAAATAACTACTAGTATAAGAGTTTAAGATGTAAAGTAGATTGCTGTGTACTCTGCTGCGTACTACTATAGGTACAGCTACTGAACTATTTCTCCCTGCTCTTTGTTTTGTAGCTTCCAATCAATCTCATAATTGGGACTGGGGCATCAAAGCAGGCACTATGGTGGCAGAGAAACAACTAGAATATGATGTTAATCAGCTTCCATGGTCTCACAAAACTGTTGGGTTATCAGAAAAAGAGCAGGGAATTTGCATTAAGCTTCCTTGGTTTTACCACGTAAGACTCATGGTGAAGCTTCACCATATATATTGGTCAAATAGATTCTTTATCAACCCATGACAAGGGAAAAAAAAAAATTGGGATTACACAAACTAATTAACTTGAGTACTGAATGAGTAAGGTACCATGGAACGCTGAGCTGAAAATATGGAATTCATCACAGCAACATATCTGAAAAAGGCCAAAAAAAAAAAAAAAAAAAAAAAAAAAAAATTAAAGGCCAATGTTAACTTTATAATTTATATAATAGAATAAAGGAATGAAAAAGAAAAGAACATACTGCTCAGGTCCACAGCCAAAATCACAAACAACTACGTCAGCTGAGAAATGTCCAAGTTTTACACTTTATCGCGGTGCCATGTATGAATGCAGGTGCTTTGGAGAGGCATGAAAGGTCCACTCAACATAGCAGTAATTGAAAAATACTTAACAACAGTTATACAGAATGCAACTAGCTTATAATTTTAATAAAAGTTCATGCAACTGAGCAAATATCACAAAATCCAAAAATTGCTTCAACAAAATTGAGATTTTTCATACATATTGAAGCCCACGTTTGATACATATCAAATTTCAAAAGTACATAACATGATGAAACACAAACAAGACTAAAAACCTACAAACACAAAATACAATCAAGCAACTCACCCTTGGCTGAGGATGAAGCGGCCCGGATCGAAAAACACGCTGAACATCTATTTTCCACAAATTAATGCAAACAAAACCAACAATGTCCTCAAAATTAAACATTCATTAACAACCAAAAAGCTCGAAAAATCGAACCAAAGGATACAACAAAGAGCCATAGACAGGGAACCCGATAAAAGAGAGGAACCTACGCCATTAGCAGCACCAACAGAGCTCAAACTCTCATCATTACTCACAAAATCCTCCAAATTCTTGAGCACTTCCGAGCAAAAAGCCGGCATTTTAACATCATCGGAGCTCTGATTGGAAGAAATCGATGACGAAACCGACGACAACGACGAATCGTAAATGTAACCACAAGTATTGTGACCAGTCGCAATGATCACAACTTGATTCAGCTGATTGAGCAGCAAAATTGAATTCACAAATGAGAGAATCTGCAAAAAAAAGATAGAATTATTACGAATGAATAAATAATGAAGAAAATTAAGGAAAGTGAAAATTTAGGGTTTAGGGTTTTACGTGAGAAAGGAAATGGGAGAACGAGATAGAAGATGAAGTCCAGAAATATGGATTGGTGTCGAGTAATAGTACCACCAAACTTACATCGTCTGCAAAAATTCAAAAATTAAAGGTTTGAATTTGGGGATTTTTGATTGTTAGGGTTTATTATGGGGGAAAAATTGTGATGAATTGAAGGAGGAGAGAGAAAGAGTGTTGATGATTACCAGTGTAGAGCTTGGAAGCAATCGGAGCCATTGCCGCCGATGTGAGTATTTTCTGACTTGAATTTATTTTGATGACTTCACTTGTTCACTTGTGTAGTTGTATAGTTGTGTTATGTCCTTCTAACCGAGTGAGGTGGCAATGGTCGGTTCGGGTCCGGTTGGGTTAGGATCAAGTAAGTTGAATCGCATTCAAATGATGAATTTTTCTTAACTAAGTATATGAAAATTAAACTTAATTTTTCAGATTTTTATTTTAAAATAAGGAAAAAAAGGAACATTAAGAGACCGTCCTCGCGAATTATAAATTCATTTCTAAGAAAATATAATCAATGTGTTAAGGGCCGCCCATAAAACTTTAATTGAGTTGATAACTATAAGATTATTGCCTTCAATATGGATGTTTTTGATGCCTTGTTAAACGCAAGAAAGTTGCTCTTGTGAAAAGCATATGTTTAGCTATGAGCGTATTAGTGTCGTCAAGGTTGAAAATACACGTAGTTTATACCCTTATACAAGTATAGAAAAAAGATGAATTTCATTCTTATATGAATTATAAATTCAAGTCTGTTTAATCTTAATTTTTTTAAAATGAACATAGTTTGTTTTTTGATATGTTGTTGTAGAAATGATTTTCATATATATTTTGACATGTTTGTCAATGAATGTTTTCAAACATTAATATCTTCAGCTATTAATGCAAAATTATAACAAAATGATGTTCGGATATTATACATTAAGACGAATCTAACAAAACTAAAATATACGTAGTAAATCACAAAAAGAAGTCAAAGTAACTTATGTAAATAGTGTCAAAATCAAAGTGTGTCAACTAATAAAAAAAACCAGAGGATGTAACACTTAATTGTCATTCAAAGAAATTAATTTGAGAAAATCACTCTTAAACCAATTTGCAACACATTATTGATACCTCCATACAAGAATTCGTAACATATCTGAACTTCTTAATAGTAACATCAATGAACAAGCATAGAAAACGTTCACAGCATGGACTTACTTTATGAATCTATGAGTTATGAGTCTTACGCCATCCATGCATGAGGTCTATCAAATTATTCTTGCTCTTAAATTTTGACCAAAAAAAAATGGATTAGCAGTATTTTATTGAGAAGATTATGGGTAGTCCAAATTAAACTATGAGTAAACATTAGTTCTGGAGTCTTAGCCACACTTTAGACACTAGTATAATTAACTTTAAATGACGGAAACTCCCTCAATATCCCCAATTTTAATTGAAATTAACTCCATATTAAAAACTAAAATATCAAAAAACAATTTTAATTTCAAAAGCTTCATAAAATTGTGATATGTTTGAAATTTGAGCATGTAACGTTAATGTATATTTCCTTCGTTATTTTTTAATCGCAATGTATTCCTTTTAGGAAAGTTATAAATTAACTGTAACATTACTTTATTTGGACAATGTTTTTCTCTATCTCTCTCCTCATCACATTAGTCAACTTTTTTTTTTACTCTTTCTATCTCTCTACTCTCATATATTACCGTGCATTTGTGTAACTCCCCTATGTTGCAATTAAAAAGAAAGAAATAAGTTTGTACTAGTGGGAAATTAGGTGCAATAACATTTATATAACGCCATAAGTATATACTAGTGGGAAATTAGGTGCAATGGCATTTATATAACGCCATAGTGCACATCAATCTAGTACAAAGTTGTTATTTCACTAGTAAGTTGCTTTAAATTTTGACACACAAAATATAAACACGACTATATTATAGGTATAAAGGCTATTACTCTGAGCCTCTTAGGTAACGCTCCACAACAATAACCAAAGGAATATATGTCAATGGATCTTTATTTGCATTTGCATCATCTCCATTTCATTGGTGGCCATCTTTTCAACATGCTCAACCCACCCCTACTACAATTCGCTTCACCAATTATTCTTATGATCTTCAATTTCATTCCATTAGCATTGACAATATCCACTTCACTTACAGTCACTTCTTCTCCCCAAGTGAGCTTTCGAGTTGATATTGCCCGTATTAATTCCAGGTTAAAACTACCTGTCTTGCAAACATCTCAAAGCACCATCAAGCTTGAAGGGTTTAACACACAAGCCGCGAACCCTACACCATCTCCTAGTTTCAAGTCATTAGTTCTTCAAGCTGATGGCGAGTTTATTATGAACGTGTCTCTTGGGGCTCCTCCTAGGCAGTTTCCTGCCATCATGGACACCGGCAGTGATCTTGTGTGGACACAATGCATGCCTTGTATGGCTTGCTACAGTCAAGCCACCCCTATTTTTGACCCTAATGCTTCGTCCTCTTTCTCTCCTCTCCCTTGTTCCAACCCTTTATGTGCCTCTAAAACGAAAAAATGCACGAATAATTTGTGTAGATATAGGACCTTATACGGGGATATGTCTTTCACACAAGGGTACCTAGCAACGGATACTTTCATCCTAGGTGACTCGACACACAATGTGTCTATACCGAGCATAGGATTTGGCTGTGGAATAACAATGGAGGGTCCGGTCTAGACACTGTAGCAGGCATTATAGGTCTAGGACGTGGCCCTCTGTCCCTTGTCTCACAGCTTAAGGTGAAAAAGTTATCGTATTGCTTGCCTATGCTAGGAGAAAACAAAAAGGGTACCCTTTCTTTTGGGTCTCTGGCAGATGAGGGCTGTAATGCTAGTAATTCTCAGGGTACAATTCTCGAAAAACCAGTATTACCATCTCGATACTATGTATGTATCTCTGGAAGGGATATCTGTTGATGATACTCTTCTTCTGCTAATGAAATCCACATTTGAGTTGAAGAAAGATGGAATTGGTGGGATGATTCTCGACACTGGAACCACACTAACTTGGTGCAAGAAGCATACCAGGTATTGAAGCAAGAGTTTGTGATGCGCACAAGGCTGTCTGTTGTTTTCTCCTCGTATACAGACCTGGATCTGTGCTTTCGTACACCTGCTGATAAAAATGCTTCGAGCCACAGTTTCCCCAAACTAAAATTCCACTTTAAGGATTTGGTGTTGGAGCTGCCTAAAGATAACTACTTGACTGATGCCAGCAGCCCGAGAATGGTGTGCCTGACAATCATGCCGAGTAAAAGTGTATCATTGTTTGGAAGCCAGCTGCAGCAGAACTTTGTAATTCCTCATGATCTGGAGAAGCAGACAGTATACTTCTTTCCATCTCAATGCGCATATAGACAGATGAGAATTTTTTTGTATTCGTAGAGCAAAAACTAATGAAAGCTGAAACATGGTGCACTTTTGTTTAACTGATAAGAGCAAAGCAAAAAATTATCACAGGTAAACCTAAAATGAACAAGGAATAACATAAAGCAACGTCCGGCTTCTAATTCAAGTTTCAAGACATTATCAAGAAAGGTGATAATTGCCGATAGTAGAAACTCACTAGTCATTGAACAAATATCGAATTACATGATGAGTTAACCAAATGCTCTACCGATACAAAAAAATTCTCATCAGGCATCCAAAAATTAGTAATTGTTACAATTAAGTCACATAGATACAACAAACAAGTTCAAAGTGGTAGAATATCAGAAGCCCTGACGAGCCCCCAGGCACACAAGGAGCACACATAAAGCAACTGTGACTTGGGAGGTAGCAAATGGATTCACCACCGAGCAGCCTGAGGTAGCAATCCCAGCAGTGCTTGCAGCAGGTCCACTGCCTGGAAATGAACCTAGAGGTGGTAAAACTGCACCTGTGGAACCAGGCACCCTAGCTCCCCGAGCATGTGAGGGTGATGGTGCTGGTGCTGATGCCGGAGCGTATATGGAATCCCGAGTAGATGTAGTAGGAGGTGGAAAGACTGCAGGAAACTGCTGAGGCCCTGAACCATTCGAGATTCAAAAAGACCAGAATCAGTATGTTTGGCAGTGTAATGCAAATATGCAAATGGCTACTTTGTGTGTGTGTGTGTGTGGGAGGGGAGGGGGGAGTAACCTAGAATTCTTTCTGGCTATTACTTCCATCATCCTTCTTTAAAATGAAATATACATAGAAATTGAGTTAATATTAAGAGGAAACTAGAGTTATTGATGCCACAAGATTGGAATCAACAGCAAAAAAGAGAAATAGGAAGTAACAAGCTGCGGACTATTGTTCTGCAGATCTTGTTTAATTTAAATGTTAAAGAAACAAGACAACAAGCATAATGATCCTTTTAAGTAGAAACACGGCTGCATATAACGTGTTCAGATTTTCCATGCAAAAATCAATATTTGATAATGGCCTCGTCTTTTAGTGAATGGGAAAAAATTAATGCATGGCATAGATGAACTAGTATCAACACCCCCGTCATCTCTAATTGAGATGGTACTGGCTGGATTCCTCTGGATTAGAAATTTAGAATGTGCTACCCTTTATTTGAATCCCACTGACGGCTTTAATAAACTTTGGTTGTTCCTTGTGGATTTCAATCTCTTGTAGAAGTAGATGTACGGAACCTCAGAAGTAAAACTAAACAAGTGAGCTTCCAACACACCAAAATCCTTTTTACAGGATCGTGAGGTCTGATGTTGCAATATATGATGAGTATGTGTCTCAATCTGAATTCCTAGTAATACCATACTTGTGTAGAATATGACTTTGAGACCCAGAGACTAACAGAACAATGACTCATGCACTACATACTAGCAGTGGGGAAAAATTAAAAAAAAATAAATAAATAAAACTCGATCATCCTTTAATAAGCATTCCTCTTGTGGGCAATTAGGAAGCCACAAAAGCATTAAACTAGACACATGAAGAACCGTATGCATTAGTTCTAGGTTTTACCTGGGCAACGAGGTTGAAGAGATGTGGACAACCTGCAAAGCATCAATAGAAATTTCAGCCAGAGAACTTTCAACCATAAATATTAAATACCAAGAAAGATGGCAGCTTATAGACAAACATACATAGTTAGAATTGTGCCATTTGAATAACCATCGTAATTACAAGAAGTAACATTGCAACCAGCACTGGTTTGTTGAATAGTAGAATTCCCAACCATAAGGTTGCTACCACGGCATTGCATGCTTGAGCAAGATACCGCCAATGATGCTGGCATGCAATACAAACTGTAAACATAACCACAACCATGCTTAATCTACCAAGCAAACAAGTAAACCAGTACCTCCAAATAAATTTAAAAGGTGAAAATCATCTTAAATTGTTTAAGTTACTTACTTGCGGCTCCCTGGGCCACAACTGCACTGTACACAGTGACTTGCAGAGATTGCATAACTTCCATTTGGAACAATCAGGCCATAATCAGAAGCAGTTGTTGGAAAATTTGATGCACATGCTGCAAGGCAATGACAAAATTAGAAGCTTATCCATCACACCATTGTTTAGATAAAAGATACCGAGAGAGGATTCCAACAAAGTGAACCTCATTGCTTGTTTGAATACTCTTTAAATTTGACAACATGTAGGCACTCAATCATCAATCATAATCACAATTACACACACACACACACACACACACACACACACCAACAAAGTGAACCTCATTGCTTGTTTGAATATAAGGCACTCAATCATCAATCACACGCACACACATACACACACACACACTCACACTCCAACAAAGTGAACCTCATTGCTTGTTTGAATACTCTCTAAATTTAACAGCATGTAGGTGACAGGTGACAACATGCACTCACCCCCACCCACTGACCCGCAACCACATCCACGCAACCCCCCCCCCCACCACCACCACCACACACACACACTATAATCCATCGTTTTACGTTAACATTGCAATTTTAGATAGAATTAACTAACTAAATTCTTAGATAATTCCTTAATGTATGCCAAAAAAAATAAAAAAATAAAAAGTAATACTACCTTGTTCAAAAGGTTCGTATTTTTCAGACAAAGGTAGTACAGAGTAGTATACTACAATTCTAATATTCAACATAGCCTTACTAGAGTACATAGCATTTAAAAATAAAAAATAAAAAAACACACACACACACACAATTTTTCTACTAGATTGCACCTAGAAAATCATACAATTAAAGACCTTGTTAAATTAAAACTTTAAAAGCAACATACAGGAGTCTGCATTTCAGTTAATTTAGCATTCTATACATAAAGCATAAAGTCTTCTTGAGTCATAACAAATAATGTTGTAGCACAATGCAGAAAACTCCCATAACTTGAAAGCTCAATCAATATTGCAAGCTGAACAATAAGCATGGGTACATGGTACATTTTAAAACAGAACGAATATGACAAAATCATGCGTCAATCAGTGTTATATCAATGCTAGACTATCTTGTCATTCAACTTCATATAATGGGTTACATACATCATTTTCCAACAGTTACAACAACAAGAAGAAAAACAGGACAGTCTTCTCACCAGACAGTGGCACTGAAAGTATATCTCCAGGAAAAATAGCAGTACTTCCCATAGCATTAACATTCATCAAATCAGTAATAGTATTCCTATACCTCGCCGCGATACCAGGCAATGTATCAGCAGGTTGAACAACATATGACAAATAGATAGCAGGCAAAGAGTTATCAGTATTATTAAAACAAGTACAAGGCAAAGGCACAACCAAATTCTGTCCAACATCAAGAACAGCAGTATCAGTAATTGAATTAGCTTCCCTAAGCTGATCTGCAGACACTAAACCCCCATAAATCGAGTCTGCAATCGAGGAAAGCGAATCCGAAGGCCGGGTTTTGTAATGTGTAGACACTGATTTCCTAATACCATCAACACAAGAACAACTAATGGGGATTCTGAGGAATAACTGGGATGGTAATATATGGTTTTCGACATCCGGGTACGAAATGTCAATTGAATTTGCGGTTAGTAGAGCAATTGGGTCGATTCCAAAGAGGGCAGCTACCTCAGAGACTTTAAGGTCAGTGTATAAAGTGTAACCAAGCATAGCATTGCATGAGTCTGAGTTTGAACAGGGTTCAATGGTTGATTTTGAGCTTACTAGTGATAAAATTGACAAGATTGTAAGTATGAAAATGGTTAGTTTTGAGGTTACTAGTGGATTTGAAGTGGGTTTTGAGTTTAGCATCTTTAGGTTGCTTTTTTTGGGTCTAAAATGAGTGAGAAAAACCCAGAAACAAGAAAAATGGAAGAAAAGTTTGGGTTTTTTTTTTTGTTGGGAGTTTGCTTAAGTTAAAGAGGTTTTTCTGGGTAAGAACAAAAAAAAAAAAAAAAAAATCTGGGGTTTCCGGGGAAGATGTAAACGGTTGGAAATTTGAAAGGGGTTTGAGGGTTTGGGAAAACTGGGTTTGAGGAGAGAGATTGGAGGCGGAAGAAGAGGGAGGAGAAATGGAGAAGTCTGTAAAAGTTGTAAAAGTAAGGAAGAAGTGGACAAAAGTTGTGCAAGACAGAGGTGAGGGTGTCTTGATTTTCGAGCTTTTTTTGTGAGTTGTGACAAGACAATTTTCAATTTTGCCATGATTCCATGAGTATTCCATTGCTCCTCAGTCTCACTAAAATTGTACTGTACAATATACGATACTGTATATTAATTGTAATTTGTATACTTTGTAGTTTGTACTGTATCATTTCATTTGAAAACTCTTGAATTTTTTAATTTGTTTTTCATTTTACGGTGATGATTGGGTTGTTGAGACTTGAGGGAAAACAATAACCATCATACTACATATGACATTTGTATCCACGAATATTACATATTACTAAATGCGAAACTAGGTAAGACACTCGGTAGTAATATATTAAATATTTTCCCTTCAATGATACTTTCTTAAAAAAAAAAAATCTTCCTCCAATTATACTTGCTTAAAAAAGGATTGTATTTAAATTATTACATTTGCCTAACATAAAATATAAACTAACTTTCTAAAATACTAAATTGTTCATTAAACTTTATGTGTGGTTATTTATTAATGTACTTCATACTCCGTACAGTTTAATACTTCTCAGTTCTTTTTTACTTGACCCGCTTTGACTTTTACACTACTCACCACCCTTCCTTTGACTGTCCTTTGTGAATTATACGTAAGGAAAAAACATATTCATGTGAGATCTTATTAAAATCGTCTCAATAAATACTATCATAATATATAACTTTTATAATTTTTGCGTACAGAGAGTTAAAGTTATTGATAGTTAAAGTTTAGCATTAGCAAGCGTGATGAATGAAACCGATCAAGTAAAAAATAATAGAGGAAGTGATTGGTATGTCGAGTCCTTTGAAAAAAACACTGTTTTTATAATTTGTTGTCAGTAAAATTATTGTACAACTGTATATCTATTGCACGGGGTTTAACCTAGTTTTGTAGTATATGGAAGTCAATGGAACAATATTAAGAATGCAGGAAAAAAAATAAAAAATAAAAAATTATTGTGAAGTACTACATATCATAAGGTGTTAACTGTTAAGGAATTATTTCAACTTTTAACTTAAACTGTATCTACCTGGTGTAATGTTGTGAGAAATAAAATTAAGACTTGTGTTTCTTGAATAAACTTGCTTGTAATACACTCTATGATTAACATATATTACTTACTTGCTAATTTCATTCTATATTGACATTTTGACATTTAGAATTAATGAATGAATGCAAAAACGAGCCTTTATGATGCTTAATGCAAAACCTTTGTCATGGGTACCAAAAAAATTGTTCTAATTGAGCAAGTGAGGAAGTACAAACACATACCCAATAGACTAATATTGGGTTTCATAGTTTCAACATACACAATTTTTTACTCGTATTTTTTCTTCAAATCTCAATGTCAATTCAGCCTCAGCATATGTGCAAAATATCATAATAAAACTTTATGGTAGTATTATAAAAACCTCTAATGATAAAATTTACTGGTATTATACTCACTCTGTTCTTAAAAAGGCTTTTTCAGTTTGATGGTAGCTAGTATACATTGACTATAAATCAATTTAGTTGGAAATTAAAAAAATACAAAATATAACAATTAAATATTAATAATAAACTTAATGAGATAAAATCAAATACAACCCAACATGACAATATTGTCTTTAATACGATATAAACTCTCTTCGTATTTTATTACTTGCTCCATTTCTCGTGGGCAAGTATGTTGATGCAAGTCCTTAATCAGTAATATATTTTAACAGCTGAAAATTAATAATATATTCATTGACACAATTCCAACAAGTGGCCACAAACTAAATTTTTTCTTATATATAAAAATCACAAGCAATAGTCAAGGTAGATCAAATGAATAATGCAAATGGAGGATTATTAAGAGTTATTTTGAAAAATCTATTATTTTGTGAATAGTGTCAATATTTCAAGTTCAAGTAGGAAGAGGTTGGAGGGATTTAAGTAAAACTTTTCTTTTCACTAGGCCGGCTAACGTTTTACTAGCCATGTCCAGTATTTTTTTTTGGGTTGGCATTGTTAGTAGCGTTAATTAAGAAAAATATGTAAACAAATTTTTTTAGGAGTATATGTCCACACTCTATTCGTAAGAGTTAAGAAAAACAATTAATATTAATAAGGGCAAATATGTAAATAAATATTTTACGGACGTAATCTTCTCAATATTAGTTATAAAGTGTGGTCATACTTTTAAAAGGGGGTAAATACGTAAATAAACATTTTAGGGGTATAATAGTCTTAACACATTCATAAGAGTTTACTCATACTTTTAAAAAGGTAGAGAAGAGTATATATTTTCATGTGTGCCAAGAAAGATTCTACAAAGGTTTTTTTAAAAGACAACCAGTTTTACATTATAATCTATCTCAACCATTTATTTTCAACATTATTTAATCTCAACCATTTACATTATAAATTATCAAAGTTGAATAAAAATTTTCCACAAAAAATAAATATAGGGTTTTGTTAAATCAAAAAATAATTTAATTTTCTATATTTCACGTACAACTCTTTGAGGAAAATGTGAATTGGTATAATTATTGCAAAACAAGGTATGACAAAATGAAGAGACTTTGGGGGAAGGAGTTCATATACACACATTAATTCGGAACAACCATAATTTGTCAACTTAGATGTACAAACAAAAATAATAATAATAATAATAATAATAATAATAATAATAATAATAAAAATAATAATAATAATAATAAAAACCCTCCATATGACAGTATATATAATATATATACATATATATATATTTTGAAAGACATATGACACTATAATTACCTAAATTCAATATGAACAAACAATATTATTTATTTATTTAAAATGTATATTGTCGGATAACAAACAATATTAAATTTTGGGTAATAAATATTTTACAATTTTTTTAATTTCTTAGCATTTTATTTTTTAATATTTTATATAATGGTAATTATAGCTCATTTATCTATATTATTAAAAATTATACAAACATATACATAAATAAAAACTCGTATTTTTTTTTCGTATTTGGTATTTTTCTCAATAATATCTAATAAATTGCATAATAGTAACTATAACTTATTAATCTAAATTATATTGAGTATCTTGTATATACTTCATATACAAATTTTAGAAACGTTTTTAAGAAATGATTAGAGTAGGTAAACGACTTCATCTAAATAATTTTTACATTAGGCCAAAAAATTTATGGTCTCTTAATTTCTATATTTTGTTCTAATATTGAATCTTGACACTATTTATAATAATCTTCAAATTTACTCACAATATTTATTTATTTATTTAATTTTTTTTTTGACGAATACTCTCAATATATTATAGTATAGTCAGGTTTGGGTCATATTTAATTCGTCTTGTATGATCAAAGTAATGCATTGACAAACGTGTATAGTTAAAATAAAAAGAAAATTTATAAACAAAGGAATGAAGTATTAAAACGGTAAAACCTGATTCGCTAATACACATAAAACAAGCTTCATTAAATTTATACTTTGTAAATTGTAGTATTGTTCCACATAGGCACCTACTTAGCATTTATTTTAGGTTTTTTTTTTTTTTTTTTTTTTTTTTTATAATCAAAAAATGAAAAACCACCAAAATAAACTTGTATAGTTTACCATGTCTGTCTTAAAAAAAAAACATCCTACGTAGTAATTTACGTAGTATTTAGGAACCCAACAAGTGAACAAGCTCATCCAAATTGCGCGGGAATAAATCTTTCACTCCCTCCATCACTCTTTCTCTCTCCCATCACATGTGAAACTCTAGTGTACTCCCGCTTAAAAAACCCCTAAATTCGATTGAAAAGCCCTAATTTCCAGAAACCCTAGCTCATCAATTCCATGGATAATCCACCTGATCAAACCGATCAACCCCCAATTTCCAATGTCGTCGATCTTCAATCACCGGATCCGAAGCTCGTTCGTCGGAAATTTGTACAAACAACGCTATTTCCTCTCAAGCCGCACGACACCAAAGTCGAGGAAATTGCCGCCGACGACGGCGATGCGGCGGAAGTTGGCGGAAGTCAAGGAGGAAAGAGAAAAAGGGGTAGACCTAAGGGAAGTACTACGCCTCAAAAACGGGGGTCTAAGAAGGTTAATGATACTAAGGTTGAGGTGATTGCCGACGATGACGACGAGGAGGAAGTTTGTGGGAGTCAAGGAGGGAAGCGAAAAAGAGCACGGAATACGAAAGGGAATTCTACGCCATCGAAACGGGTGTCTAAGAAGGTAGTCATTATTTGATTTGATGTGGGTTTGGGTTTTTATGCTTTAATTGTTTGATTGAATGGTGAGAAAGTTGTTTAATTTGAGCTTGATTATGTGGTCTTTTAAAATTTGATTTATATTTTGATATCTTTATTGAACGAGTATGAATGTGGCTAGCTTAAAGTAAACTATGATTATGATTTAGTCGAGTATGGTTGAAATTGGTGGAGTGTTGTTTAGATAATCTTATCCAATGGGGAATGTGTTCATAGTTGTATGTTATTTTACCTTATCTGCTTTGCTGTACATGTTTTTGTTCTACTCACGAAAGATGTTCTTGTTAATCTACGTGCATTGTCGTTGAAAAGCAGGCGGCTGTCAATGGAAAAGATGCTTCTGTTGTTGATCTTGATGATACGGAATCTCCAGGTAGTCCTAAATTAATCTTCTCTTGTTGGTGTCTGTGTTGAGATTTTGTTGTATTTAACAAATTGTCCTGAATATTAATGTTAAACAAATTGATGTTACCTGGAGTTTGTCTCTCTAGCTTTAGGGATGGTAGCATTAGGTTTATATGACATGACGTATGTCATATGTGTATATGACCATGATGCTTCTATAACGGTTTGAAGGCCATGTCAATCATGTGGAAATCTCTTGCGAATCATGAGATGCTAATGGTACTTAACAAGGCTCAGTTGAACAGGCAAAGAGTGTTTTTGGGTAGAAATCATAAAGGGGAAGGGAAGGGAAAGAGGGGGGGGGGGGTGAAAATTGAACTTGCATTATCCTTCTGATTTTTTCTCAAGTCTCATCATTGGAAGATTTTGGTATGTTAAAGAGGCAACAATCACTACATGATTCCAAAACATCATAAGCCCTTTTGTAAAAGGTATTGCCATTACACACCAACCATGGCACTACTCGACTGCCATAGATGTGTACCCCCAAAGAACCCTGTGATTTATTATTTGTGAAAGCAGCACCTGCATTCGCCCATCAAAGTGGGATGGAAGACCAAAATTATCTTTTATATCTAACTGTCTATACCTTTAGTGTAGGTAGAGCGTGGAAATGTATCATATGGATTGTCGTATTTCTTGAGAAACAAGGATCACATTTTGCACTCTTATAGTATAAAATGCAAATTAGGAAACAAGGCTCTAGTTGGCCATTGCACCTTAGATATTAGGAGTGTATTCAAAACTGCAGCCTGCATAAACTCATAAAGGTGGTAAACATCATAGGGGCTTTTGCTATCCAAATGCAATTGGAAGCAGGAATATAGTAAGATTTGGTATTTTGTTAAGTGCTCTATGCCCCATAGAAATATTTACAAAGTGAATGGCTTGAAAAATGGACGATCCAGATTCTTGATTAGCATTATTAAAGCATTAAAATCCAGGAAAATCTTACAGATAGACAACATCATGTTGTACAATGAAGCTTTAAGACTAGCTAATAATCCTCGCAAACTATAAGCTGTGAAATAGAAGCCTGGTGTAAGATGGACATATGATAAAGTCGAGGGGAAACAGTGGATGCTTTCTTGTCCAAGAACCCTCCATAACCGTTCATTAGTCACATAACTGGACTCAAACTTGGCCAGAAGATCCAATTATAAAGATATCTCTAAGGTAGACTTCCATGGCGTTAGATAGCAAACTTAGTGCTACCTTAAGCCTTGCGGTAATTTTGCTGAAGATAAAGTTTTAACTTGGTCTCCCTTGTGACTTAGAGTCAGGTGCCAAACGAAACATCTTTAGCTGCTTACCCACTTAGATGCTTCAAAACCTAACTTTCTCCCCTATCGTGGTCTATGAACTAAATCTCACACAACAGACTGTTGCACTCTCCCCTCATTGACTTTTGATTAGAGAAAAGTTGCATATATTCTCTTAACTTTCTTGCTACTCCATCTGGCACAAGAAGATGCCTGACTTACCAAGATTTATTTGAAATCTGCTCACAAGTTGAATCACTTAAATAAAAGTGAGTATGTTTTTGAAAGTAGAATAGGATAGTAAAATCTAACTCTGAAAAAACAAAGTCAGAGGTGACAATCTAGAGGATTAGTCAGAATTTTCAGCTTGAGTTTTTGGGGTGTGTGTATGGGACTGTTGTTGGACTTCAGCACTTTATTTTTCAAACCAACTCAGACACCATTGAGTATCTGAAGAGCTAAATGTCCCCAAGTAATGATATTTGTAGGGAATCAAACAAGCTGAATATTGGGCCCATTATCATCTTCAGCTGGTTATGAGCAACGACTGATCTGCCTGTCTTAATGGACTGCAGTTATTAAACAATTTTGGCGTTAGAAACATGATAAAGCACCCATATTTACTGTCATGTCCTCACAAACTAAGGGAAAATCGCTTGCGTTTGTTCGGGCATGTAAGACGGAGACCTCGGGGGGCACCGGTACAAAGAGTGGAAGAGTGAGATCATGGAGAGATTAAACGAGGTAGAGGGAGACCTAAAATGACTTGGTTGGAAGGAGTTAGGAAGGATGTGAACCATATGAATTTGCATGAGAATGAGGTATTTGATCCTAAGGGATGGAGGATGAAGATTTTTGTGGATGACTATATGGAATAATCACTTTTGGTTAATGTAGCCGACCTTATGAGATTAAGGCTTTGATTGATTGGTTGATTGTGCACAAGATATAACATAGACATTATGAATGGAGGGAAAGTTCTCCAATTCACATTTACCTTTTCTATGACTAAATTTTTTGTTTGTTTGTTTGTTTGTTTGTT
The DNA here is from genome assembly GCF_001683475.1 of Chenopodium quinoa. NCBI lineage: Eukaryota > Viridiplantae > Streptophyta > Magnoliopsida > Caryophyllales > Amaranthaceae > Chenopodium > Chenopodium quinoa. The sequence continues at coordinate 2,224,339 of NW_018745080.1, read as the reverse complement.
TTTTTTTTTGTTGTTGTTGTTGTTGGTTTTTTTTTTTTTTTTCCACAAGTAGATCAGCGTTAAATTTTATTTCTCTGCTTACCTCTTATATTTGATTATCAGTAGATAAAAAGCTAGTTAGAAATTTTGTCTTGAATGCTTATACTTTTGGCGTCATAAAATGCTTTACCCATTTCTTGAGGGAATATATTTTAATTTGATATTCATTCCTGAAGATGATGCAAGTCCTCATCAACTAAAAACAAAGCAACGTGCTTCAACAAGAAATGGAAGAACTAATGGAAATAAGGCGACATCCACTTCAAAGCTATCAACTCATCCAATAGCTACCCTGCAATCTCCACAGCCTGTTCCTGATCTGTGGCTGGAGGCTAAGAAGACTGCCGAGGTTTGCTTCCAGCATCATCCTTCTAATTTCTTTCTTATGCAATAGTTTTTAATGTCAAGTGATAAATTATGTTGATTGCTTATGTTTTGTTTAAGTCATGAATACTTAGCTCAGCTCTAATTTGCTGTTTTGCTCTCTGCCAGTCTTAGTTTTTTCTTCTAAAAAAATGTATAGTGAAAATTCAGCCTTTAATGAGTTGTTCTCTTAATGTGTAATTTTCTATGTGGCTAACTCTATCAATTCTGATCAGGAAAATTCACGGATTTTTGCTGGAAAGCAGATACACCCATTTTTCTCCTCGTGGAAGGCAGGAAAGAAAGATTTGGAGACTATTGAGGCGGAGAATAATGGGTACTTTAATAAAAGGAAGGAGAGAAATGTTGAGATCGGTCCTATTCATGTTTTTGATAACGTTAAGGTAGATAAACTGTTCTAGTAGGCTTCGTGACACTTCTCTCTCAATTAATGCTTTCTATCTCCAGTTGAGTTGAAGACAATCTGTTTTCTTTCTCATGTTTATTTTACAGGATGATTTAGATTCTATTGATTGGAGCAATTGGACCTTTGATGAGGGGATCTTCAGCACCTCTTGTAATCAAGAAAGGAAAAGATCTTGCTTCGAAGGCATTGTTGGTTCCCTAAATTTTGATGATATTCCGAGAGCTTCAAATACTTCCAGAACTTCACTGCTTCTTAAGGATGTTTCTTTGGCCCATTTCTGTAGTACTGATGAAGACTTTTCTGTAATGTTTACGTACACCTCTCCTATAGTCATCAATGAAGACGTGACACCATGTGACTCGTTGAAGAACTTAGAAAAGGTAAGCACATCATTGTTATACACGAGGTTACGTCTCAAGATTAATTTAAGTCAAATAAAATCTTTGTTTGGTTTGCATTTTACCTGCTGCTCTGACTAAGTGCTGCTTTGTTAGAATTCTGAAGAAACTGAACTTTGTATCTTTGGTAAGGTCGGCCAGGTCAGCACACATTTTGAGCAGCAAAATGTTGTTCCACAGGAAAGGTAGTCATGCACTCTTTGCTTTTAAATTTCAGTGGATGTATCAAGTTTTTGTGTTTAAATACAATGAACATAGATGTGTCATTATATCATATGTCTGTATGTACTATTCTGGTTCTTGGCTCTCCATTTCTATTAGTCTCTACCAGTTCTTGTAAGATATACTCTTTCTCTGTGGAGCTTGTATTAATTTTTTAAAGGACTATCTTATAAAGTCACCAAGGGGTGACATACTGACATCCATATACAGAAGGAAGGCTTGACATAGCCTGTAGAGAGTGTTTAAGTTATTTCGTGGAGGCCCATACTTTTAAGTATTTTGATTCAAGGAAAGCCCTAAAGTAGAAAAAAATAGTGAAACAGTATGGTAGCAATCCCTAGAAGCAGAAACAGTAAAGGAGACAATTAAAAAAAAAAAAAAAGTATGTGGTGGTGGGGATGTTCAGGGTACAAATTCTCTATATACTATATTCTAGGTGTCCATTTTTCGGCTGTCCATAAGATACTTGTGTTGTTATGTCTCCATGATGTCTATGTAGTTATTACATCAATAACTTAACACCTTTTGCTGCTGTTGTCCGCTGATACTGTCTCAATTGCTTTAAACAGTTTTCATGTTGCTCTGGACCAACAAAATGTGATCCTATACAAAAATGTTGCTGCCTTTGACTTTTTGGGCAATTTATATGCTTAGAAGATCCTATTTGTCTCTTAAAGCAATGTTCTGATAGAAGGATATGTCGGTTTTAACAAAACCTAACTGACGTGGTTGACTTGCAGAAATATGGAAGATTATCTCAATCGTGGTAATTATCCAGAGAATAGCATGTGGGCAAACAAATATCATCCAGAAAAGGGATTGGAGGTCTGGCCTTTGAACTTTATCTTGATACAGAACAACTTTTGTTTCTTTTACATACTTCGTATTTGTTTCACTTAACTTTTTGGGGTGGGTGGGTGGGGGAATCGTTATTTAATATGTACTTTTAAATATATCTTCTCCCATTATTTTGGCAGGTTTGTGGTAACAGTGAAGCTGTGAAGTTTATAAATGACTGGCTTCATCGTTGGCATGAAATGGATTTTCGTTTCAGCAAAAGTTCTTACTCTGCTGACAAGTGCTTGATCCAAGATGGTGAATATGATAGTGATTCAGATGCTGAAAATTTAGAGGCATCTGGCTTGAAAAACGTTCTTTTGGTGACAGGGCCTGTTGGGGTATGTTCTTGTTCACAATGCAGTTTATGTTCTAACAGTGTGAGAGTACATAAATGAATTACAATCATGCTTCTGATCTTTATTATAGTCTCTTTGTATGACATGTCCCTTCTTTTCACTGTATGGTCTATTGAATCTGTTCTAATATTTGTCTTCACGTTCAATTTTTTTCTTACAAAAATTTTCATACAGATCAATTATAAAGATATGTTATTGTTATAATTTTTTTTCTACATCAAGAAAACTTTAAAACAGAGTGCTAGTTGTGCTTAGAAGTCAGAACACCAGATTGCAAATTTACCCCGGTCCAGTAACTGTTAGAATTCCCACTGCCTTGGCCCACAAAGATGTTTAATAAGTAATTCTAGCCCACAAAAAAAAACTTGTTATAACAATTCATGAAGAAATACGTGCATTCTGCTCTAACCAAAGACACCACAAATTGCCATAAAAGCATTACACGACAAAATAAACATGCAGCAGTTTCAGTACTCCTCATAATCGCTTACAAAATAGTAAAGCTTGATCCTTTGGTATTTTTCCTGATATAAATCATATCATGTATCACTATGTCAGGTTAACCTGTTCCTTCTCTTTCTGGATGTTTTGTTTCCTTTGATTTTGCTAAGCTCTTTGTTTTGGCATGCAGAGTGGAAAATCGGCGGCCATATATGCTTGTGCAAAAGAGCAAGGCTTCCAAGTCATTGAGGTATGTTGTTATTTTGTTGAAAACCCCGTATTTGTTGCTTGAGGCTAAAAAATCAGCTCTAGTGTCAGTTTGAAGTCAAATGAGCTTCATATTGTCTTGTGTGTTTCCTTACTTTGTTTTGGGTAATCGAGGGGACACAATTTTTTTAGAAGTAAAATAGTTCAATTTTGCTGATTGTTCTGCAGATACTTGCTGCGTTGAGTTTTCAGTTGAGCCTCTTTGGTCTCATTATGTTGTCAGTAACTTAATTAGTGGCCCAACCTTAGTTGTTTCTTTGGATAATGATCTGACTGTGACAGCCTGCTTAAATCATTATTTTTCAATGTAGTCTCATTTTTTATACCTCTAAACAGTACTTTGCTGCATACATGGTGGTAGCATGCGGTTTCTCTAGTAACTGTTGAATGTAAATAGTTGGCTAAAAGGTCTTTAATTGTCCTTTATTGTCTTACCTATAAACTTTTATCTAGTTGCCTAAAGAAGAGCCTGATAACGCTTCTGCATAATTTCAAGGTAGCATATTGTTAAGTTGTGAAAGGCCCGGTGATTTTCCATTTCTATTGTGGGTTTTCTTCTCCCAGTGTAAAAGTGTGTTGTGACTTTTTGGGACATGGAAGTAAACTAATCTCGTTTATGGACTTCTGTAGATCCTGCCACTGGCAGAATTTATCATGGACTATTCTACCTAAACAACTCTTATTCATTTTTCTTGCTGCTTATTCATGCTGTTTCATCTTTTTCAAGGTTAATGCATCAGACTGGAGGAATGGAGCTCTTCTCAAGCAAAAATTTGGCGAGGCTGTAGGATCGCATTTTCTCAAACGGTTTGCCTTTGATGCCCATTGTCTTGAAATCATTCTTAAGATAATCCACAATCTCCTGAAATTGACCTTTTGTATTGCCTAGGGCCCAGGAAAGTCCTAAGGGTAAGCTCAACTTAAAGACTTCACCTGTAAAAACAAATGGAGCAGCAGAACAGTATTTGAACGATGGTTTAGTTGAAGTAATATCTCTCTCAGAAGAGGAAGATTATGTGGGTAATAATGAAAGTCAATACCACGGTAATGGTAAACTTTCTTGTGACAAAGGTGACATCAAATCATTGATACTTTTTGAAGATGTGGATATTACTTTATGCGATGATCGTGGCTTCATTTCTACCATACAACAACTGGCTGATATAGGGAAGCGGCCCATGATATTGACCAGTAATAGTAAGGGATTACTAATGAAGATTTTCTTACAAGTATATCAATAACATTATATATGCTCCACTAGCTTATAAACATGATAAATATTTCTGATATGTTCTCCAATTTATTTGGTTGTGAAGTTATTCACAGTTATAATTTTCAGATGAATGCCCGCTGCTGCCAGACAGTTTGGATAGAGAAGAAGTTTGTTTTACGATGCCATCACTAAAGGAGCTGGCGGACCATATATTTCTGGTTTGACCTTAATAACATCCTCTGACTTTTCTCCTGTTTGGAAGTTTTTCCGTTCACTCATCAAATTTCTCATTGTTGTCTTGTTCTGCAGGTTTCTTCTGCTGAAAAGGCCAACATACAACCTAACCTTATTGAAAGATGCATCAAATTTTGCGGAGGGGACATTCGTAAGACTTTGATGAATCTTCAATTCTGGTGCCAGAGTAAAGAATGCGTTAAAGGTGAGATGGATTTAGAGTGTAATATTGTCTAGGGAGAATACTTTGCTAACCACACATCCTCTCCCCACCACTCCACTCCCCTCCAAACAGCAATACCTTTTAACGAAGGCATGATATAGAGATACATAGCGCAGTCCAGGAGAAAGCTAGACATCAGATTGGAAGCATGTATGCTATGAATTGATATAAGAGGGATACGCAATTTAGGTAGTTGCGTTATGATCTATTGGCATGGGTAATAAGCTAGTTAGTTAGAGAGAGAGAGAGCTTTAATGGAAGGGACACTAGGCAGAAATATTTGAAGTTTTACCCTGCAAAACAATATGCATCTTTAACAGAAAAAGGAAAAAAAAAGGTGGTTTTAACTAAATATCTTAGATAATAGGTTTTTTTTTTTTTTTTTTTTTTTTTTTTTTTTTTTTTTTTTTTTAAACTAATTTGCTTAAATTTTGAAATACATATGAAGATGTAAATTCTAAACATGTTAATTCAACCCTAAAAAACAGAAAGCATTTATTATAACAATTTCAGAGCTCAGGTCAAAGACTAGTATATCATATTTGAAATGTAGGTATATATTTTGCTCATTCAGTTCAGCATATTGTCTGAAATCCTTTAAGATGTTATCGCTAGGTACATATATTTTGAATTGCATGTACATATGTACATATATATCAGAGTGTAGGCTTGATGAAAATTATGTACATTCTTCTTGCGAATGATCTATCTAAAGTTTTATAATAATGAAGAACCTGTAGTTCAAATTAAAGTATTTGTTATATTTATATACAAAGTATATATTATTTCCAAAAGCGTTTTTATCAGATTAGTCTTTTTAATGCTTCAGATGGAAATATGCGAAGTATATTCAGTCCTCTGATGTTCAATCTGGAAGCTGGCCACCGTGTATTGCCTAAACTGATTCCTTGGGCATTACCTTCTTCATTATCTGAGTTTGTTGAAGCAGAAGTTGCCAAATCCTTCTGCAAAATGGAAGAAAATCATAGCTTGTTAGGACTGATTGAGGAAGAAGAGTCGGGTGATATCAGTATACAGGATCAATTGGATCTTGATATAAGTGAATCAGCAAGCATTGAGGCAAAGAAAGAAGCAATTTTAAGCGGAGATTGCTTTCTACATGTAGATAATGATATAATAGAAGGAAGCAATACTTGTGAGTTCTTCAATTCTTCAGGCTCTCCAGTAGCATTTACTCGCCGCAATGTCCGCAGAAAATCTGACACCGTGCTGTCTGAATCTGAAGATGAGATCTGTAATAATGAATATCTTGCTGTTTCAGACAGTTTGCCTGGTGATGGTAATGATACATTATCTCAGAATTCTCAGTTTTCTGTCCTTCACCTAGCTTTAGAGGGACTTTCAAATAGTGTTGGTGGACAGTTACTTCAGTCTGGAGCAAAAGAAGTAGAATTAGCCAGACACCGGTCACCAGACATGGAACATGCTAACGACTTCAACTTTTTTGCTGTGGGTAATTCATGTAAGCAATCAACTGACCTTTTGGTACACTCTGCAGAGGAAAAGCATCAACATCTGGAATTTGTCCGTGCAAACTGCAGTAGTAATGGGGATAACAAGGACTCTCTGAGCCTGTTGAATGACCTTCTTGCACATACTCAAGATGGAAACTTAGATACCAACATGCACCAATTTCCTGTAGTGGATTATGAAATGTTTTCAATCATTGGCAACTCTAATAATCAGTCAGCGCATCAAGTCTTTCATTTTGGAGATGCAAATGGTGTGAAGATAGAGACAGAAAACGCCGGCAATCTGTGTTTGGACCCGTTGAGCGACCAGGTACGAACTTGCAAAGAGGGGGAAAACCCAATAAAGAGATGCCTGTTTACACCTCCAACGCATGCTGATCCCATCAGTGGTACCATAGGTAGTACAAGGAATCAGTCCACTGGCCAACTCATGCAGTGCATAGAGAAGGCTAGCATGGCTGAGCCTCAGCATTGGCATCTTGAAATGGGAACTGTGAATCTTGATGGTCCAGTAATAGCTGATGTCTCTTTCAATCCATCATTTGACCATCTGAATCTGGAAAAAACTCAAAACAGTGAGAATCAGCATCCAGAAACAGCAAGTGCCAACCCTTTCAGCTATACAGCACTGGGCGACTCTTTTAACCCTTCAAATGACCAGCTATTTCATTTCGTAGAAGCTAAAGAGAAGGAAATTCAGCGCCAACATCCAGAGACAGTTGATAGAAGTGACAATAGTTTTGTAGCTGTGGATGTTCCCTTGTTGCAATTAAGTAACCAGTTCTGTGAAATAGGAAAGGAGAAAGAAATCCAACAGCAACATCCACAAGTTCCCACTGTCAAGCATGCTAGCTGTCTGCAAGTAGGTGATTCTCTGAAACTAATGAGTGAACAAATATATAGAGATGAGGCAAAAGCAAAAAGTGCCCAACATCTATTACCTGATAAGAAGAATGTGTTTGGTTTCGCAAGCTTTCCTGCTGTAGATAATTCTCCAAACCCGTTAGATGGGCAAACACTAAATTTGGCAAAAGCAGAGGAGCATCATCGCCAATATTCAGATGCTACAAATTTTAATCACTTTAAAGATCAGTGTCAGTCATTCGACATGTCCTATGTACCAGAGTCAACATTTGTTCCAGAGACTGAAGTTAATGATGGAACAGAGTGTCCATCAGGAACAGATATGATGGAAATTGTCTCGCCAATTGCAACTGACGATGCTGACCCATCTGTTATTGGACATCAAGCTTCTGACTATAGATTCTGTGGTATTGACTTAAATTTGAATGCAAGGGATGAAGAGATGGGAGATTCTCATCGTGAAAATGAACATCATGAGCCCAGCACCTCTGGATGTCAGGTGATGGATGAGTGCAGTCGCATGGATTTCTTTAAGAAATCTAAGAAATCTAGGAGTTCTGCATTAAAAGTAAAAAATCCTGTGCAGGAAAGGTGGAATGAACTCCGGCAGACAGATTTGGGGCAGTATTGTGTCACAGAACATAAAAATGCTCTTCAACTTGTGGAGTTGGGTTATAGAATGAGCAATTTAATTTCAGAGGGTGATCTTTTACTTCATGACTATGAATTTTTACTCAATGTAAGCAACTCAGATGATTTTTAGCTTTACTGTTTATTCTCACTATTCTATGTTATGGTCATTTTTTTCATCTATGATAATTTGTTTATGGTTGCAGGATTCATCAGGTCTTAGTGAGGAAGATTTTTCCTTTGGTTTGCATGATCAGCAAATTCAGATGGCATTTTACATTGCACAATATGGCTATTTTTTGTATGCTAAAGAAATTGATGCTTTGCAATCAAAGCTGGGCCTTGCCAACAATCTGCATCTAGGTTGGGAGATGCTCATATCAACAACCAATTCAATGGCATTAGGAAAGTTACTAAGTCTAAATAAGAGGCAAATTCCATTGATTGACACGAGCATAAAGCAGGCAGCAACAACAGTTGATATTTCATCCACAAGGTCTGAACATGAACTTAGTTATGTGCTTGACTGTGATAAATGCATTGCATAGTTATAATTGATTTAAACCAATTCCATAATGTTCCTTGTGTCAGAACTAGGAGCTTGTTCCTTTTAGCTGAACATTCCCACTCATGAGCTGAATTTGGTGTGTTTTGTGTGTTGTGAAATGTAGCTATAGCCTAATATAAACTTTTTTTCTCTCATAGAGTTGTATCCTGTTGATCTCAATGCTGTTGCCACCTAATAAGTTTACAGGTCACTGTAATTCTTGTTTGCATTTTCGCCTGTTTAGTCATGAATTGTAAATAAAATGACCATATATGCACCCTCCTGGCAGTAATTAAATGGGGATTTTTTTTTTTTTCCCTGAAGTGAAGACAAACTGTCTTAATTTTGCATTTAGGAATACCTTTGCAATTTTTAAAAGCATTGGCTTATTTGGGGTGACTACGGGGGAAGTTGCACACACGCGCGCACGCACACACACACACTTGTGGAGGAGGATGTGGACTAGGACCAACAAAGTAAGAGGATCAGATCCAAGTCAAGATTTATTCTAGCTGAACCAAAACATGAACTTGGAGGTGTTAGCACGATGGTTGTCATTGATATAGATTGTCTGTTGATACACTTAATTCAGAAGGCTTTGGTATGGCATGACTTTTAGGACAGTGGATTGGGATTGCTATATGCTGGACAACTTTCTTCGATATTTGGTTTTTTTTTGGTGAGATGTTTTGTTGAATAAATGTGGAAAATAAATTATAATAAACAGTGGTGCCATTTATGGCCTGTTTATTAGTTGCATAATGGGAATGATTTTGTTTGTAATTATGTGAAGAAATTCCTATTTCAATTTCTATAGTAATGCTAGTCCATCCCCAAATACCTCGTATATTTCTTTGAATTTCATTACCAAACATTACTATTTTAGAGGTAGTATTGAGTGGTAGGGATGTTGGTGTTCTACTTCATTAAATTTTAAGATTTCAAATTTTTATTGTCCAGTTTAATTTTCGTTATACACGTTCTCTGGTTAATTTATCAAGCCCTTCAAGTTTCCAGTTTCATGTAATATTTGTGGTTTGTCTCCTATGTCTTGTGATTCTGTGAAATTCTTTTATAGAGTATATCTAATCCGCTGTGACCTATTGCAGAGAAAGGGAGATGTGCCTACAGAATATTGTTCAGTCAGTAGTTCCATTGAGATCTTACTTGACAGTAAGAGGATCTGTACTCCATGATTATCTATCTTCGCTGACTCACATTTCGAGATCAGAGGCTTCCCGATCGGCTGAAGCTGCTGAGAAGACAAAGCGAAGGAGGTAAGTTACTGGCTGTTGTTCAATTGACCTTGTTACTGGTATTATCAAAAAGAAACAATTTCATTCCTGAAAACATGTAATTACTATTAAACTAAGTTTTGTGCATTGCAGAGTACGTGTTGCCAAAAATTATTTAAGCTGCGGCGGTCTAGACTTGTCACAAGACGATATCTTAAAGCTGAATGAGTACGATTTTTGTCGAAGAGATTCATCCAAATCAACACCCGAAACTTATAGGTAGAAAACATCAACTATTTGTAATTAAGCTGATCATTATAAGATGGCTGTTGTAGTCTTGTAGAGTTGTAGATAGATAAGATAGCTTATGTTGATCCTTCATTCTTGTCAGCATAAAGTTCAACGAGCAGGATTTGTTGTAAATGCTACAGTATTTATGATTAAATTAGCTCTTTAAATTCAAAGGTAACTTCTCACCATCAGTTTCAAGTAGTGGCATCGGGTACAATTGAAGTTACTCTATGGCTATCTTTCTGGGTCTATCGTAAAGAGGGCTTACTAATGATTCGCCTTCTCTCCCTTTAAAAAAAATTAAAATAAATAAATTATAAGCTAACAAACAGTGTACTGTGTGTTAGTATATTTCACCCATCAAATTGACAAATTTTATCTTTTTCACAAAAATAAGACCTGGGTTTCATGTTATTTCGAGAACCTAGTGATAGAATACTGTCATATGCTCATACTCCATCTATGCAAATGCAGTCTGTAGACCTGTAAGTCTGTAACATAAATACAGTACATAGTACAGTCTAGAAATATAATTGCAGTAGAGAAGAGTTTGTGTACACTTAACATGTTACAGGCTTATTGTAGTTACCGTGGTAACACCACACACATTGGGTTAATTCTACATGTCTACTTCGAGCTACACTACTCCCTTCGTCTCATTATACTATCTGTTTATGATCAAAATCTATAGCCACTGATTTACTTCATATAACTAAATAATTTTAATTAATCATAAAATATACCATTACCAACCATTAATATTTCACTATCAATCATCAAAGGTGTGTGCCTTACGAGTAATTATTGCATGATATTGGACCAATGCTCTTCCGCATTACATAATGGTTGTTGCCTAAATTTTTAACAGATATACGGCGTTTGTTCCTAATTGATCCTTTGGTCTTTCCATCTCTTTTCTTTATAATTTTTTTTTTACTTTTTAATGGGTACATTTACTATTTTAACCTTATTACGATCATTTTAGACTAAAGGTATGGTATTACGAAGTATAAATTTAGAATTGCTCAATTGTTTGTTCTATTTCCTTTATTTAAGTCTCACGGCACGGGCCGTGATGAAGCAAACGATGCAACTAATATAAGACGAATGATATTTTACTTATTGTTAGTTTAGCAAGCTGATTGAGTAAAAGTTGGGTTGATTTGTGTGTTATAATGGTCACAAGATGCCCACTCATTACAAGAATGTTGAACACTAACTTGTCTCTTCTATCTTCTTCTGAGTAGAAATGTTTAACCAACCGATATTAAGATAACATGGATTTACAAGTTTTTGCGCACTAAAATGGCTTTCATCAGCTGGCACAAATTCCTATTTGTCCGGTATTCCTATTTTTCTTACTTTTTTGAGTTGTGATGATTCTGGTTCTGCTTGTCATGTGATGTTTGAATTAGAGAAATGCTATTAATTTAGTTTTATTGATATTTGTAACTATGATTATACATAATTAATAAGAAAAGTGAGTAAAATTATATATACAACCACAAGACCACGTAGAACTGATATAAGGAGGTAAAAGTGAAAATATAACAATAATCAACACGTGATTTTGTCATATTTTAGTAAAAGTTAAATTTTTGTTGTGGTAGATAGAAAATCATGAGGTGCATGTCATTTGATGAAGATGAGCATAAAATGCAATCCTATTGTCCTTCATAAATTTTATTTATTAAATGCGAAGTATGAAGTATATCTATTGTTTGCTAAAATCCTATCCTATCCTATATATAAAGTGAAAGGGGTTTTCGGTGATAAATTTCACTTTCCCAAATACCCCTCTCATTTTATTTATTTTTTTTTTAAAAAAAACTGTCATCCTTTAAAAAAAAACTACCATATTTGTTCAAAAAAAAAAATTCCATCTTTTCTTTCTAATTTGTTTTTTTTTGAGAAAAGTCAAATTTTACTATTTTTAAATCCACTAATATTTTTTTATTATAATAATGAAGGAAGATAATATGTGGGAAAAAAAAGAATCGAGCTTGATAGATTACTTATATTGCACACACACGCATTGTATGTGTCTCTTAACTTGTTGTAATAAGTTAAAAGCCATCTTAAAATTCCTACTCATTAAGAATTATTCTAAAAGTTACTATTAAAATAATTTACAACAATTGTATACAAAAGTTTTTGACTTTTTAGATGGAAATCATGTCCTCCCTTCTCTTATAGAATTACCATATCTCTATTTTCTTTAAGATATAAATAATACAATTACCAAATTCAGAAAATTCTCAAAGGATAAAACGAAATACTGTATAAAAGTTAAAGATAGTTGGAAATTAATCTTCCTTGGTGATAGAAAAAAAAAAATTGTGTGAAAAAAGTAGTGGTTTCAATAATTGGGAAGTTGGGGGTTAAAAAAAGTTTAACTGTTAGGCCCAAAAAAGGCAGTCTTAAATTGGAGTATTCAGAGAAGAAGATAGGGCCCGGCGAATTAATCGGGAGTAATTTCTATACATTCAATCATAATTTTCACCTCAAATTGTTATCATCTCTTTTCAATCGATCATCTCCAAATTAAACAATTGATAGCGAGTACTTGAGTATGAATTTTGAGGGTGCTTAATTTCTCATGACCACGAACTTCTTTCTCGCAACCTTCTGTCTCTCATACCGACTATGTTTTACCTCGCGTATAACAATATAAGAATATATAATAAATGATTTAAGTATAATCTTCCTAGTTCTTTCACAAAGGGACTACACTCTTTTTCTTAAACAAGCAATACCCATTATGGACCATCATTCTAGACCCAAATTAATTAGTCTTTTTTACAAACAAAAAACAATCTCATTATTTGTGCATGCCCAAAATTCATACTCCCTCCGTCCCCGAAACTTCGACCCTTTTGGGTTGATTTCGCGGGTATTAAGAAGTTAAATTGGAAGTGTAAGAGTGTATAGGGAAACTAAGAAAACTACATTGAAAAGGGAAATTTACATTGGAATTGCAAAAAAGTAGAGAGAGAAAGTAATAAAAGTATATAGAAAAAGCAAAATTTGCATGGGGAAGCTAATGTTGCACAAATATTATTGCAAATTAAAGGGTATTAAAATGCAAATGGGATGAACATTTTGAGACTAAAATTAGACCATAAGGATCGAAGTTTCGGGAACGGAGGGAGTACTATATAGCAATAATAAATGGAGTACCTCGTAGTTGGTTGTGCATCACATACCTTCCAACGTTCACAATTGGTATAAGAAAGGCCAAAATTTGATAAAAGTGATGTATAGCATAATCCAAGCAATGATGCTTCATCACCATTCCAATTTTTATTATTATTATTTTTTTCTAAATCACTTTTAAAAAGCAAATAAATTAGTACTCGTATTTATTTGATGACAAAATATTAGATAAACACTTTGATGACAAAATTTGACAAAAAAGGTACACATTATTTAGCCAATTAGGAGGAAGAAGACACTAATAAAGTAAGGAAAGGATCTCAAAAATAATGATACGAAATATGGAAGCAGCTTTTGGTATGATTTCAATTTGTCATTATATGCATGCATGCATTATATATGCCTGGTACATGCTGGTACGAATCTTAGCCTCATAAATAACAATGATGCAATTGCATATATATGCCTATGTATGTCAAGCTCTCTGTTATTGAAATTTGTACAATGAGTGCACATACATAACCTTAATACTAGCTCTGTCTAAAAAAAAAAAAAAAAAAAAAAAAAAAAAAAACCTTAATGCTAATGCCAAGGTACAAGTTCCATGAATGGATAGAGATGTAGTGTTGGGATCTTATCGAATTTGATCAAGGGTAGCCTCTTTTGATTGCTTTGCTTATTTGTCTAACTGTTAAACTGCTGACGTAAAATAAAATACTCCCTCCGTCCCTTATCTACATGCCTACTTTTTTTTTTGGGGTTTCAAAACTACATGTCTATTTTAATTTAAAGAATGTACTTTTTGACAATATTCCCTCTTTTTGATGAGTTGTCATCAATTTTCTTTTGACATCATTTTCCAACACTTTCTCTTTCTATCTTTTCAATATTTACCAACTACATTTCCTTTCTCTCTATCTCTTTCTAACCCCACATTCATATTTATACTTCCCAATCATGGGTTTTAAGGAATATTTAAATTCCTTAATTTCCGTGAAAAATGGGAAATAGGCATGTAGATAAGGGACGGAGAGAGTATTGATTATTTATACTTGTACTAATATTTTCTATTAGTCAGATTAATTGACATATTTTCCTCTCAATAATTGATCAAACATTTCTGGAAATTTTGAAAATTACTTTTGCGTTATATGTTTAAGAGAACAATCTATCAAAGTTGGATCCTCTAGTTCTCATCGACCTTGAATTAAAATTTAGACCATTTAATCTAAGTCATACATTATCTGTTGCATTCACTACAAATTAAAATATTTATTGCACCCTTATCTTGATTAAATTGTCACATTCCCACCCTTTAACTAAAAATAAAATGCAGATAGTACTTTCAGTATTATTCAATTCACAGGATTGTACATTTGGAAACATAATGCACCATTAAGTTGGTAAAATTTGTGTTATTAGCTTTTCGTACTATAATACTCCGTTTATCGTAAATGTTTAACTATCATAAACATGCATGAATCTTGTCATTAAATATTAAGTACACTTTAATGTTAACTTGTTGTACAACAGTAAATTAATTTTTGCACCTAGCTGCCTTTTGTTTGTTTTGTCGTTTGTACTTTGTGCACATGTATTAGGAGTCATTCCTACCACAATTGTTTATACGGGTAAAATGGGATAATACCCCGATTAATGGTAAACAATAAGTATTTGCAATAACCACAATTGGAGAGATATTACCAACCTTATTTTATCTTAATTCATACAAAGTGTAATATTTAAATTTAAATAAGTTTCAATCAAATTAAGAAAAAACCCTACATTATAACAATTCAAATAAAATTACATTTATAACAATTCAAATAAATAAAAGTACAATAAGTACATACAACATACAATTATACGTCCAGACAAGTTAGATTTTATCTAAACACTTTTATAATCTAACTCTCTCATGTTTAATCAAACTTACTTAATTGGTAGAGATAGTGAGGAACTCACCTTATAATTTTGGGGTCACAAGTTCGAGGTTCACCAATTACATATGTTTGGGAGTAGGAGTTTTCTTATCTCCCCCACTACTTGACATGTGAGAAATGCTAATTCAGTAGCTCTCTGTATTGCAAATACGAGTAATAGGTTAAAGTACGTACTATTACAACTACTCAGTACTTCGTTATGTCCAACTTCACGGGACGACCAAGGAGTATAATCTACTCTAATATACTATACACATCATTTCAGCCTGTTTGAACAGAGGTATCATTGTGCTAATATTCCACAATCTTAATTACCTGGTGGACATAATTAATTTGCAATTAATTTAAGAAGAAGAACTTATCAAGTGACCAAAAATCAGAGACATCGATTGAGTGTACAATACTTAACTATACTCTTTAAAGTCCTTATTTTATGAAGACGTGCCGTGTGCCCTTACTTTTGTCCGTGGGAATCAACTTCATTTAAGAAAGTTTGATATTTGGCATTCTAGGGTCATTTCAAAACTGAGGGATATATTTCCTCCGTTTCTTTTTAGTTGCTACGCTTTTCTATTTTGAAAATTGTTAATTACTTATAATACTTTTCATTTTTGACATTTTTTTTTTCCTCTCTCTCTCTCCTACCCACATGAGTCCCTCTTATTTTTCTCTTTATCTCTCTCCTCTTCAAAAATTATCTAACTAGAAGACCATGAAAATAAAAGTGTTACAGATAAAATAAACGGAGGAAGTAATATATACTCCTTATATCAAGAAAAATCTTGACATATTCTCCTCTTCTTTGCACGACTTAATTTTACCAATTCTAACTTAACTTTTATTTGATTTGATTTGATCATATATGTATTGAGAATAAAGGTTATAGATTGGTCATGTATAACTTTCCTTATTAAGAAAAGACTTCAAATAATCCCTTGATTTTTATACTTGTACCAGTAACTTAGAATCAATCTACATTGAAGGACATTATTTGAAAGATGCAACTCATGAAAGGTATGTATATCTATAAATAGAAGTACTTAAAATATGGAATATGGATACATCAATTGGAAGGAGTGGAATGAAGAGACAATAATGGTGAAGTAGGGAGACTACCTCACAGAAATTTACTATGTACAAACTTTTTCAAAACTTTGTAATAAATATCATATTATCATTTCATATTTACATAGGGAATTTGACAAAGGTTTTTCCCTAAATTATTACTTGTATATATAATATGGAGTTAATAAGAGATATTTAAGTTCAAGTTTACAACTATACTCGTAATAGGTTTAAATCAGTTTTGATTAACTCAAATAAATAAATTCATATAAGTTCAGTTAAATTTATACTAGTAATGATCAAGTGAATAAAAAGCGTAATAATAATAATAATCATCATCACAAGGACAAGTACATAATAGATTAAACATTGACACATCGTAATCCAAAAAATTTAGTTACACTACTGAATCTGTCACTAACAACCAATAACTCTCGACACCACATACACATAAATTAAAGTTTGGAGTAATAAATATCCCTATGCTACTTTAGGCAAATAAATCTCTAGTTAGTTGGTCCGCTTCATTTAGCGTGTTATGTCCAAGATATAGAGGTGTCCCTCTTTCCTAGTTAAATTCACGTTTTAAGGATTTATACAACTTGATAAAGAGGGCAATTCATGCAATATGTTAATGTTCACGGGGGTCATTTGAAAGAGATGATACTAAATAACATATAAAACCCAGTTACAAATTGTTGTGTTAATTACATCAAATACGACATAAATACGTTTATTTGGATTATAAATATTATACCCTTTTTGGCAACGTACATGCTACGTAATTGTCAACCCACGTTCATTTATTTCAGTTTGAGAATCATAGATTAATTTATTTATGACATTTTTTGATTTAGATTATCATGTAATTAATTAATGTACCTATTTATGGATCTATTAAGATTAGGATCTTGTTATTTTAATTAAATGATTCGTTTAGTAGTCATAGCACACGGTTACAGTTGGCTTTTTGTCTAATTATTTATGATCTTGTAATTAATTTGTCTAATGATTAGAAGGATACTATAACCTACAATAATACGAGTACTTTGTTGTTTCTAAACAAGCACTCTATAATCTTATGTGAAGGAAGGGCAAATTCCTTTACTTTGATATCCTGCCGATGACTGGCCGTTGCTGGTAGTTGCCGCGAACTGATGGTGTTGAGTTGCCTTGTCGGCTAAGCGTATTTGATGCCATGGTGGTGAGGAAAGGGATCAAAATGCTAAGGGAAGGTGAAGGATAGGGTGATGGAGCGACCAATTTGTTTAATCAATAGTGATAGGTTCTATACTTGTAAAGAGGGGGGAAAGAATAGATGATGGAGTGACAAATTTGAGTGATCAATTGTGATAGGTTCTATATTTGTTGTTACATTAATAATTATCTATACACATTAGCCTATACTCTATACGACCTTTTAATATTTACGGGCTAGATACTCGGGAGTAGAGAGAAGGGTAAAGAAATCACTACCCCAAACACCCTCATTTGGTAAAATTCGAACTCTAAACCTCTAGAATTTGAAGTAAGAAACTTACCCAGTGAGCCTATATTGCATATATATAATTATGTGCTTACATTGTGTGGATTTAAAGCTAGTACGTTAATACGGAAAATGAAAACAAAGATTAAGGAAAAGGTAGGGAATATAAAACTGAAAAAGAGAGAAGCAGAGCTACAAGAATTTTTTTTTTTTAAAAAAGATGGAATCTCTCTGGTAGTAGCAAAGAAAACTGAATAGGAGTAGAAAAAAACACAGTATAATTTCAATAACAATGATGATAAAAACAGAAGACTAAAAAAGTATAGTGATGCTTTTTGCTAGATCTGGTGCTAGAAAGTGATTCTCGTGAGCCTTTAACTACCCATAAAGTGTACCATTATCATTCATCCCACGACCTTACTTCCCCAACCTCGTCATATTCCTATCCCTATTTTTTTTTTTTTTAATTAATGTTAATTCTCCCAATTAATGAAGATCCTTTGTTAATTAAGATGATTTGGTGTGGGTGGTAGCTCGGGTAGAGAGTTGATCATTATTGACTAGGCGGGAAAAAAAAAGTTCGAGTTTTGAACTATTTAAAGAATGCGTTTTTAACTTAAAGTTTTAATTATCTCGAAATTGAGCTGAAAGTTTGAACTAATGTAGCATGTTTAACTACGTAGTATAAATTTTAGGACTAAAACGCAACTCAGTCTATTAATTGATCAGGTCTACTCAAGTGATCAGGCTTTGCTCTTCAATTGAAATTGAATTGATTTAATGAGTTGTTTGGAAATAACTTGAAAGTGGTGGGTTAAGATTGAGATTTTCAATACATTTTACTAAACGAAAAGAGAGAGCAATCCAAAGGATTTGAACTTTATTAAATGAAATGAGAGAGCAATGCACATTTTATACCTCAAAATAATAACAAGCACTAGAGACGCTTATGGATCAATTTTGAGGTAAGGGTATATAAATTTGTAGTTCCATGTCTTTTAACTCAATATCAAGGTTAGAAGAGAAGCAAAATTTGATGATTCCTTTTTTGAGTCATGTGATTAGATTCATTAAAAGTATTGTAGATTTATAGAGGGTTAAAGTAAGTGACAACAAAACTTATTGTTGAATCTTATCTATAAAAAGATGTTTAAGAGGCTAATGTGCCACATTCTACATCACCATTTTTTTTTTCCTTTTTTGTCGATTTACACTATATAAATAGCGTAACATATTAAAACCGATCATAAAACTTCAATTATTTATAAGCTAGTTGACATCCAGAATAAAAATTTACACCTATTCTTTCCTTTATGACATGATTAATTAAGTAATCTTGGGATATGCTTATATTTGTAATTAATTCATTGCCATCCTAATTGATTCCGTCAAACTCACTCTTTCTCTCTCCTCCTGTAATCACATCCATACGTCCATCACATCTCATCACAATTCACACTCATCCATCCGTTCACTATTTTGTCTTCTTCACTTTCCCTCACTTCATTCAGTGCTTGTCTCATTATAATACCACCTGCAAGTCTGCAACCCCATTTACCCTTCTTTCTCTCTCCTAAACCCCCATTTCTAACTTTCCCAGCAAAACCCATTAACCCATTTCTCTTCTATATTCATAAAACCCTTCTTCTCCCCATTTTTCTTCACTCAGGCATTTCATCGAACACCTTACCTGCTCCCCTCAAAATGCCAACCCCAGGTTCAATCTTGAGGCAATTAAGCGCAAAAGAAGGATGGAAATCCACATCTAAGAGATGGGCAAGCTATGGAGGCCGAAACAGCCATGGAAGATACTCTTATGGAGGTGAAAATGATATGGGTTCTTGTTGGAAACAGATGAATGGGATAAACAGTATGTATGCAAATGAATATGGAGGTAGTAACAATGGAGGAATGATGGCACAGAAAAGGGTAATGGTGGTTGTTGATGAAACTTCTAGATCTAAACATGCTATGATGTGGGCATTAACTCATGTTACTAATAAGGGTGATTGGCTTACTCTGCTTCATATTATTTCTGACTCTGATTCTCACTCTTCTGCTTCTACTCTTGCTAGCTCTCTTGGCTCTCTTTGCAAAGCTTGCAAACCTGAGGTATCTTCTTCTTCTTCATTAATTATCAGAGAAAACAGAGTAAAGTTGGGATCTTTTGTTTTGAAAGTTTAAAAATATATTGCTACATTTAAATGGGCGAAAATGGTGATTTATAAAGGTTTATGAAGAAAGTTGAGTTAAGGTTTTTGTAAAAAATGAGGTAAAGATGGGATCTTTATTATGCATGTAACGAAATCTAGGAATATACTACTTTTTGTTTTATCACTTTGTAAACTTGTAGTCATCTTTGATTATGAAATAGTGGAAAGTGACTTAAGCAAGAAATTTTTATTTAATAATGGGCTGTCATTTTGTTATTGGATTTTTTCCAAGTAATCTTTAATAGTTAAGCATCAATGTATGATAAATTCAAATGTGTAAATGAGTAAAATCTTTGAGAGAAATTCTTCCTAGGTTGGATATGCCCTGAACTTAAATTCAAATTAATCAAAGTCCAATAAGCTTTGGTAGCTCTTAGTTCAAATTTGGGTTAGGCAGAGTAATAAATTTTGGATTAATGGCTAATAAGTCGGAATTAGTAGGCTTTGGATTAATCCCGGCTAGTAGTTCATAATTACATGCTAAATATATTAGATTTGCTTGTAATTATTGGAGTTTGGTATACTATTTTCAGGTGGAAGTAGAAGCACTAGTGATACAAGGTCCTAAGCTATCAACAGTATTGAGCCAAGTGAAGAAGCTAGAAGCATCAGTGCTAGTGCTAGGCCAGAAGAAGCCCTCCCCAATAATGACTTGGTGAGTCCAATTTTTTTCTAAGAAATTTAATTAATTTTTTGTTTTAATATTTATTAGATCTACCTAATCAGAATTTAATCAGATAATTTAGAATCAATTTTAATTATTGTATTTGTCATGATTTTAATTTTTGATTTTTTGGGCAGTTTGTTTGGAATGAGCAATTCAGAGGATTTTGTGGAGCAATGCATTAACAATGCCGAATGCTTGACAATTGGAGTCAGAAAGCAGAGCAAAGGAATGGGTGGTTACCTCATTAGCACCAGGTGGCAGAAGAATTTCTGGCTCTTAGCTTAAAAATAATTAAAATAAATTAATTAAAATTAAATTTTATGTGGGTTTGTAGAGAGAAAAAAATGGGATATAAAGAATTTTTAGGATTTTAGAAGGGAATGAAGAATATTATTAATAATTATTAGGGATCCTTTTAAGTAGTAATATTTGGGGTTATATGTTAACCCATGATGTAATTACTAACTAAACTAATTTAGATCTGTTTATGAGATGGGAAAATATCATAATCATGATTATCTCCTTCAATTAAATTCCTCTGTAAATTTATTATCTTTAATTTAGATATATGTGACAATAATGTCAGAAATTGTCAGATTTTGAAAATTGATTAGTAACTTTTGTCATAATTAATCAGAATTTAAAACAAGGTGAAGGGTACCTTTAGTTTTGTGAGATATAATGGTGCTTGGTTGGATTTTGAATGCTACATTGTTTGGTTGTGGTTTTTATATTGCATTGAAATGAAGACTTCGTATTGCAATCAATAAGGTGCCTTGGAATTTGTGGGGCATAAAAACTTTGGGTTAAATTAATTTAGGTTGTGTTTCGGGTGAAAACAATGGAACCTTGTCGAAGGTCCGATGAAGTGGAGAAGACTAGATTCGATCCAAGTAATGTTGGGCCGAAGGTTTCCTGCACAGTAAACACACGTAAACTAGCCTCGGGAGTGTTGCCGAGGAAGGCCCCTCCGATGCTAAAGTCAGTTCAGTGCGTAGAAAGAGAACACTATGCAAGAGAATTAATTGCTTGAGGCTTTTTTTGAATGAATATACAAATGTAATATTGATGGCTTTTATACCTCTGCATACATGGGCCTTAGCCCAATTGGCTTGCCTTGAGGACTGATCTTTGACTTTAGCACAATTGGATAGATGAACCTTGACCTTGGGCTTTTAATTGGATCATTTAATGCCTAAGCCCAATTGGACTAAATTGGACCCAAACAACTTGCCCCCCAGACCCGATTTGGAAGGATGACAGGTCGGGTTTGATTTAATCAGAAAAGGAGGGAAGTGAATGATTTAATTAATCCAAAAATTTGAATTTAAACCGTAATTAAACCGTAACTAATGAGATAACAACAGTTAAGGCGGATAATTGTGGAAGTTGGACGGATAATGGGCAGTTTAATCGCAAGGTCGTGTGTTTAACGGTTACTTAGTGGGGTATTTAAGAGAAATTGAAACGCGGACTCCCCGTATTCCCATTTCTGGAGATATAATCAGAGGCGCGTCATCTCTCCTCACTTATTCACCAACACAAACCCAGAATTTTCGAGAGAACCCAAGAACCCGCATCAAAACTTCGCAAACTCCCCGAGCATTAAGCTTAGAAACTGAGACTTGCCACTACCAATTCGTAAATCGGCAACTTTCGCTTCAGATTAAGGTAAATTCCTTTGATTTTAGTTTATTTTTCTTCGAATTTGAACTCCTTCTTTTTTTTTCGACTTTTTTCTTCGAAATTATCAATGGCGAGAGGAGTTAGGGGTAGAGCCCGTGCTCCAAGAAGAGCAAGGCCAATTCCCGATCCCAGGAACAGGATTGGGACCTGGAATGGACGAAGAGCAGAGTCTGACCCTGCTGAAGGGATCAGGGCGACTCCAGTTTCCTCGGCTCCTCCTCAGAGAACGGAGGGGCCGAGCGCTTCTGGGCGGGACGATGAAGTTCCCGCTGTCCTTTGGGATATCCTTCCCGGGTTTTCAGAGTGGGAGGATGCCGAAGTAGCTTCGGCCATGATAAAGAACCGCCCCTACTCATGGTGGATGGAGAATGCCGAACAGTATCGGTTTGCCGAACAAATTGAGTTGCATTACGACATCCTTGAAGCTGATGGGTATTGGTGCCGAATGCTCGTGGCATCCGATAGAATCCATCGTCCACCCCCGGGGTATGTGGGGGTGTACACAAGACAACTTCAGTATGGGCTGAGGTTCCCTTTGGACGTATTCGTCCGAGACTTGTTGATCCATTACAATATTTCCCTATGTCAGCTAACTCCTACTAGCATCCGAAGGGTGATGACATAATTATGGGTCTGCAAGTTCTTCAGGTATGTGCCGAACCTGCACTGCTTCAAAAAGCTTCATCGGCTAGTGCCAAATATTCAAAGTGGGCACGGAAGTCATGGTTCTGGGTGGTACCGGATTGAGTCTCGGCCCCAGTACCTAACCATGTGGCCGAACGACTCTTCAGACAAGGACTGGAAAGGTCAATGGATTTGGGTTAGGGCACCCACGGACCCGGGCCACCCTTGCGTCTTCAGCGCTCCCCGGTACCTTGCTGAGCCTGATCCCGACATGGGAAGTTTAGGTCCCCCCGCAGATAACGGCCCAGATCCAAACCTTAATCAACAGAATATCTTCGGCAAGCTGCCGAACCGGGGGGGCAGCGGCCGAATGCAGCATATCCCGGAGACTTGGCTCCCCGATACGCATTATGTTTTCCAAGAGAACATGCTAGCAGCTGTCGGCCTCAGCCGAAAGTTTAAGGATGGTAAGCTTCTTCGGCTGGGGCCGAGGCTTTTAAATTATCTCTTTTTCTCCCCTCACTTCGTTTTTTTATGCTGTGCCAACCTGACTGAAGTGACCTTTCCCCTTTTCTTTTTCAGAGCGGGACGAGACCAACGTCGGCATTAACTACGCTCGTCTTGGCGTCAACCGAGAACGAGTTGTAACTGATCGGGCCCCCTCTATCACTGAACCACGGCATAGAGAAGTTCATCTAGACTCTTCCCACTTCCAAATTGAGGCTGTTGCTCTGTATCAAAGGCAGAAGCCTTTGTGGAAGAAGAGAGATCCCTGGTTTCAGCTGCTGGACGAATAAGCTGAAGCTGCCCGTACGGCCGAAGAGGTTGCACGGGTTATTGAAGCTCGTGAAGGAGGAGAAGGGTCCTCCAGGGCTGCTGAAGAAGAAGCTGCAGCTAGGGCAGCTGAAGAAGACGAGGCTTTGCTGAAGACCTCGGTGAGCTTTCAGACTTAATTTTGTCTGTTTCTGTTTGTTGTTTTGTTTTTACTCACATTCTTCCTCCCCCCTTGTCTTTTACAGTCTGAAGAGAGTAATAGACACAGAGAAGGGAAAGCCCCTATTCGTCTCGAAGACCAGATACAAGAAGAGTCCTCAGACTCAGACATGGACGAGCAGCCGCTTCAGAAAAGGCGCCGAAGAATGGCCATCATCGGCCCCCATGACTTTCAGCGGAGGCCGATGACCATCGACGTCGAAATAAGGGATCCCGAGGAAGGCAATGGATCGCCGAGGGTTCCCCGGCCACCACCTCAATCACCTCCAAAGACCCCTCTGCCACCTCCCGAGATGGAGGTGGATCAGAAAACTCCCGAACCTAAGGGAGCGGTCCAAGAAGAAATTAAGGAGAGTGCTGCTGAGCACGAAAACAAGGATGCCGTGATGTCCAGTGCTGAGGGCTTCACGGCAGACATTGCAAGAGAGGTTGAGGCTTTCGTCCTCACCCCTGAAGAAGAAGAGGTCATAATAATTGACTCTTCTGAGAAGGAGGATGCTGAGCCATCCAAAGTTAAAGAAGCTCCATCGTCATCCTTTCCTTCCTTCCAGACTCTGCAATCTGGAGAAATGGGTTTCTCGGCCCCCCGAATTCCAATCCCAGATCACATCTGGGACCTCATATGGGGTCAGAACCGAGAAGGTGCTGCAGCCTACTTCGGCGATGATGCAGGTCCGAAGTAGATAGGGCAAGAATCTGGTCGCTGAAGGCCACTGCTGGGATGGGCGAATCCAGCAGATCAGTTCCTGACCCAGCCAGGTCTAACCAACTGCTGATGATGCAGGTGATTTTCCTTGCCTTTATCTCCTCTAAAATTCAGCTCTATTTTTTATTTTAACTTGTGCTCCTGTTTCAGTTTGTGCACAATCAGACTTTCACTGTTGAGCTGATAGATACCCTACAAGATAGGGTAGACGCTGCCGAGCACGACAAAAAGGTAGCCGAAGAGGAGTTAAAGCTTGCTAAGCTGAAGCAAGCAGCAGCTGAAGAGAAGCAGCAGAAGGGTGAGGAATACGAGAAAAAAGCTGCTGAAGCCTTCAAAACCTTCTGCGACGCTATGGAGAAGGAAGTTTTTCCCCCACTGATGGAAGGGGAAAAATTCCTCCAAGAGCACATGGGAGTGGACATCTCCAAATTCAAGGCTACCATTGAGAGCCGAATCCAGGAAGGAGCTGCTGCACAAGCTGAAGTGCAGCAACGGCTAGAAGCTCTTGAAGCCAGCAGAATGACTGCTGAAGAGATGCTCCAAGCCAGGGATGTCCAACTCTCAGAGACTGCTGCTGCCGCTGAAGCTCAGAGAGCTAAGCTCCAAGAAGCTGAGGATCAGCTGATGGCCAAAAAGGAAGAAGTGGCCCAGGCCCAGACAGAGGCTTCCCAAGTTCAGCAGCAGCTGAATGAGCTAAAAGGTTCCTCCTTCAAGCTCGCCGATGAGCTGAAGAAATCCAAGGAAGACTTGGAGGAGACCCAGAAGAAGTTGGCTGATGCTGAGGCTCTACTCAAAGTCCGTGTCTATACCCAGGAAGAATATGAAATGGGTTTCAGAAACGGGTTCATGCTGAGCCGAAGTTGGACTGGTCCAAATGTGCTGAATGGGTCCAGAATCTCGAAGACCCTCATATGAAGTATGCAACTCCAGTCGAAGCTGAAATCCTTAAGGCTGAGGAAGCCGAAGAAGAAGCTGAGAGAATGGAGTTGGAGGCTGAACAGAGGGAAAGGGAGGCTCGGCAGAGTGCAAAGCCTGCTTCTTCTGCTGCTGGGGCTGAGACCACCATGAGGCCCAACAATGCTGACCAGTCTGATCCTCGGGCTGAAGCATAGGAACTCGGGCAGTCGTCTTCAGAATCTTGCGGTTCATCATGCGCTCAACTTTAGACTTGCCGTTTTCTGAATTTTTTGCCTTGTTTGTTTTTTGCTTCAGCTTGCCTTGTCGTACAAAACAGTTTATTTTTTTGCTTCTGTACGTATTTCGGCAGCTGTTATTTTCCGCTTGTGGGCGGCTGCCGATATAGTTTCTTAACTTATTTGAACTTGTAGCTCAATTTCTGAGCATAAATTATTAATTTGATGTTCTTTTCTTCAGCTGCTTTGTTTTTGAGTGCTTTACTGTTTCTTCAATTCTGCTGAACATAAACTTGCACTGGTAGTGCTTCTTGCCCCCCCAGAAATTGAAGTATGGCTTCAGCTGAATAAACAATTTCTTTATTTCTTAAAAATGGGTATTCGAAACACAGGGCCAACTGAAGGCAATGCTTCGGATAATGGCTTTCTGGGATAGGCAATATCTCAGAATTGTCCATGGACTCACGCCTTTGGAGAAAAAATCTTACTGAAGCTTGACTTCAGCTGAAAGACTAGAGTTCTTTTAAAAGACGAGTTTGCCAGCAATCAGAAACCCAGTTACCCGAAGGCGAAGGTTTCAGACGAGGCTGAATAAACAATTTCCAACAGTTGCTGTTATCCTTGGTTTTCTGTCTATCATTGAAAAATGGATATCCGAAACACAGGGCCAATTGAAGGCAATGTTTCGGATAATGGCTTTCTGGGATACAAGGCTCAGTTAAGGCAATATCCCAGAATTGTCCATGGACTCATGTCTTTGGAGAACAAGTCTTACTAAAGTTTGACTTCAGCTGAAAGACCAGTGTTCTTTAAAAAGACGAGTTTTGTCAGCAATCTGAAACCCAGTTACCCGAAGGCGAAGGTTTCAGACGAGGCTGAATAAAAAACCCTTAAAGAGTAGATAGAACCGAGAAAACTTTGAAAGGATAAAAAGTTGCAAACATTTATATAAATGGTGGCTCCAAGGCCTTTCATTAGTTCAAAATGTACTTACAAAGATTTTCCTGCCCCGAAGGGTTTACACATGATATTTTTTCAGTACATCAGCGTTCCAGTGATTTTTCAACTCAGTTCCATCCAACTGCCGAAGTCGGTATGTCCCTGGCTGAAGCTCATCACAGATTTCATAAGGCCCTTCCCATGCAGCTGAGAGTTTCCCATGGATTCGGCCTTTCTGAACTGCAGCAGCATTCCGAAGGACAAGGTCTCCACTTTTAAGAGGCCTTGCATGGACCCTTCGGTTATAAAATTTGCTGATTCTCTGCTTATAAGCGGCCATCCTGTCTCGGGCTGAGTCTCTTACTTCGTCGAGGAAATCGAGAGATTCCCTCACCAGTCGCTCATTCTCAGCCGAGAAGTGGTGCACTCGTAGGCTCTCAGAGCCAATTTCCACTGAAAGAACGGCTACAGAACCATACACCAGTTTAAAAGGTGAATAGCCCGTTGCCTCTTTTTCAGTTGTCCGAAGGGACCAAAGGGTTCCAGGGAGCTCCTCCAGCCACTTGGACTTTTGATCTTCCACCCTCTTCTTGAGGGCATTTAGGATCTGTTTATTTGCAGCTTCGGCTTGTCCGTTACTTTGCGGGTGGCATACCGCTGAATATGCCAGTTTGATGCCGAACTGATCTGTATACCGCTTCAATGGTAAGTTATCAAATTGCCTCCCATGATCGAAGACAAATACTCTCGGGATGCCAAAACGAGTAATGATATTCTGCCAGATAAATTTTCTGACAGTTTGCTCTGTAATGTTCGAAGCTGCTTCGGCCTCGATCCATTTACTGAAGTAGTCAACACCAACTATCAGCCATTTTTTCTGGTACACGGCCTCTGGAAATGGTCCTAGTATATCCAGTCCCCATTGGGCAAACGGGAGTGGATTAAGGATCAGCTGAAGATCCCTTGCTGGCTGGTGGATAACTGGAGCGTATTTTTGACATTTTTCGCATTTCCGGACCAGCTCCTTAGCATCTGCGATCATGGTGGGCCAGTAATATCCACCCTCAATGCCTTGTGGGCTAAGGTCCTTCCCCCAATGTGGTTCCCACAGATGCCGAGGTGAATCTCCCGTAGGATATAATCTGCATCTGTTGGTCCCACGCATTTCAGCAATGGGGCTGAGAAGGACTTTTTCAGAAGTTCCCCCCTGAAGACAATGAACCTTGAGCTGGTTCTCTTCATCTTGGAGGCCAAAGCTTTATCTTCGGGAGTTTCTCCCCGAAGCTTGAAAGCTAGGATGGGGTCCATCCAACTAGGCTCTGGGTCAGCGCAGCACACTTCAGGTGGTTCGTCGACACTTCTCTCTCGACGCACTTCTACATATACAGATCTGTTCAGCTCGGTAAGAGATGAACTGACAAGTTTGGAGAGTGCATCGGCTTGAGTATTCTGACCCCTTGGGATCAGCTGAACCTCAAAAGTTTTCAGCTCTGCAATGACTGACTTAGTCTTGGTTAGATAAGCTATCATGGAGGGCTCTTTGGCCTCGTAGCTGCCGCTAATCTGATATGCAACTAGTTGAGAGTCTGTTTTCAGGCAGACATGATCGGCTTCCAGGGAGATGCACAATTCTAGGCCGGCGATTGCTGCCTCATATTCGGCTTCGTTGTTCGAGGCCTTAAAAGAAAATTTTAGTGCATACTCAAAGGATTTGCCTTCGGGAGAAGTTATCACTACTCCTGCCCCCGAACCGTTTTCGGTGGAAGATCCATCCGTAAACAAGGTCCAGACTTTCTTTTCATTGTCTAGCGCTTCTTGGTATGAGCATTCGGCCAAGAAATCCGCTAGAGCTTGAGCCTTAATGGCAGCCCTCGGACGGTAGCTGATGCTGAATTCGGTGAGCTCAAAAGCCCACTTGGCTAGCCTACCAGATTTTTCAACCTTGCCGAGAACTTTTTCCAACGGCTGATCAGTTAAGACCACTATCTGATGGCAATCAAAATAGGGCCTCAGCTTCCGAGCAGCTACTACTACCGCGAAAGCGACTTTCTCGAGTAGAGGGTAGCGAGTCTCGGCATCCGTCAGTGTATGACTGACAAAGTAGATTGGTTGCTGACTTTTACTTTCTTCCTTCAGCAGTACTGCACTGATGGTGGCTGGGCTAACGGCCACATACAGGTACAAAGTTTCTCCTTCTGCTGGGCTAGCCAGCGTTGGGAGTTGAGCCAGATGCTCCCGAAGCTGTTTAAAGGCGTCTTTTTGCTCTTCCTCCCAAACGAGCTCTTTTGTTTTCGGGAGTTTCAGGGCTTTGAAGAAAGGTAACCCCTTATCCGAAGCTCTGAAAATGAACCTCGAGAGGGCTGCCATTCTTCCGGTGAGCCGCTGAACATCCCGCTTTGTTTTCGGCTCAGGAAGGTCGAGCGCTGCTTTGACTTTGGAGGGATTGGCATCAATCCCCCTTTTGCTGACTATGAACCCAAGGAATTTCCCTGACTTCACGCCGAAGACACACTTCTTCGGATTCAGCTTCATTTGATGTTTTCTTAAGGTGGCGAAAGTTTTAGCCAGGTCCTTAACATGGTCCTCAGGTTTTTTGCTTTTGACGATCGAATCGTCGACATAGACTTCCATGTTTCGGCCCTTTTGATCGGCAAAAACTTGATCCACCAGCCTTTGATAGGTTGCCCCCGCATTTTTCAATCCGAAGGGCATCATTTTGTAACTGTACACCCCAGCGTTCGTGACGAATGCTGTCTTTGCTCGATCGTCGGGGTGCATGAAGATCTGATGATACCCCGAGAATGCGTCCATGAAACTAAGCAAGGCATGGCCACTTGTCGAATCGACTAGCTGATCGATCCTCGGCAAGGGATAGAAATCCTTCGGACAAGCCTTATTTAGGTCCGTGAAGTCAACGCACATCCTCCAGGTACCATTGGCCTTCTGAACCATCACCACATTTGCCAGCCATTCTGGATATTGGCAAGGTTCGATGAAGCCTGCCTCCAGCAATTTTTTGACCTCGGCTGCGATGTCTCGGTTCTTATTAGCGGAGTAATTCCGCTTCTTTTGCTTAATTGGTTGACATGTTGGGTCAACATTAAGCTTATGGGAGATGAGGTCTGGACTTATCCCGGGCATATCAGCTGCCGAGAAAGAAAACACATCTTTGTTGTCCCGAAGGAGCTGAATAAGTTCACAACGGGTGTTTGGATCAAGGTCCATCCCGATTGTTACACATTTCTCAACGTCTCCTTCGGCCAACTCAACTGTTACAGTCTGTTGGTCCATTTCCATTGCTGATGGACTGGACTCTTCATAATCTGGCCTGCTGCCTATGTCAGCAGGTGTCCCAGTCTCTTTGTTCTTCGGCTGGCTCTCTGAGTCTTGCTGTTCAGCTGAAGAGCTAGCCTTTTCCCTTTCGGGCCCTTTACCTCTGGGTTCAGATCCTTGGGCCGAAGCACTTAGGCCTTTCGGCTTTTTTGTGCTTGGCTCTCTTTCTTTTTCTTTCTCCTCCTCATCCTTGTCGTCATCTGGGCGACTACTGGATGGCTTGAGGTAGTTGCACCTTCGGGCGTCCCTTTGGTTGCCCTGTATCCTTTCGGGGAAGCCGGCGTCTGAGACGTAAATCATCAGCTGATGATAAGTTGAGACGACCCCTTGGATCTCATGAATTATGGGTCTCCCCAAAATCACGTTGTACACTGAAGGAGCGTCAATGACCAAAAATTCAATCATGACGTTCCTGGCTGCCTCATCGCAGCCGATGGTGATAGGAAGTGTCACCTTCCCATCTGGATAAGTTGAAGCCCCGTTGAACCCGGATACCGGGTAGGGTACCAGCGTAAGGTGCTTGGGCTTCAGCTTGATTTGATTGTAGGCCTTTCGGAACAGAATGTTTGCTCCGCTGCCACCGTCAACAAGGACCTTACTGACGTCGTGGTTGGCCACCGTGGCGATGATCACCAACGGATCCTCGTGAGGGAACGTTATCCCCCGGAAGTCGGTGGCTGTGAACGTCATGTTCGACACCGGCGATTGGGGAGAATGAATGTCAGCGTTGTTCACCTGGTGAGTCAAAGCCCTAAGGTGTCGCTTGTGCTCCCTCCGAGAGCATATTCCTCCCGAGATAACATTGATCGGAGAGAATTTCCCCTCCGGCTTTTTACTGTTCTTCCGGGGGAAGTCGAGGTCTTGCCGAGAGTCCTTTGCTGACTTCTCGGACTCTTTTTTCTCGCGGTGTTCCGAGATGTATTTTTTCAAGTATCCCTTCCGGACCATGTCCTCTATCTGGTCCTTCAGTTGGATACACTCCTCAGTGTTGTGTCCCGGAGACTCGTGGAACTCGCACCACTGATTTTTATTTTTACGCTGATACCACTCTGGGAGTGGTCTCGACTTTCGGTAACTCTGCTCCTCCTTCGTCACGCTGTAAATTTTGGCGCGTGGAAGAGAGAGCGGAGTGTAGGACTCGTATATGCCTGTGTATGAGACAGATTTTTCCTTCTTTGGGTCGCTGGCCGAAGATTGCTCCGAGGCCTTTGACTTTTCCTTTGCCTTATGGCCTTGGCCTTCAGACAAGGGTATTTGTCTTTGTTTCCCTCCCCCAAATTGAGGTTGGGTTTTCGCTTTGTTCCATTCTTCGGCTCGGATGAACTTATCCGAGGCATTCAGAGCTTCCTCCAAGGTCTGCGGGGTATGCATGACCATGAAGTCTAGGAACTTCCCGGGCTGAAGGCCATCTGCATTGGAAAAACGGCTAGCCCCTGGTCCAGCTGAGAGACGCTGGATGACTCGTTACTGAAACGGGTCAGATAGTCTCGGAGGCTTTCGGTTTCCCCCTGTTGCAGACTCATGAGTTCTGCAGTAGTCTTCTCTCGGCGGTTTGCCGTGGAAAATTTGCTCCTAAACTTGGAGGACAGATCATCCCACCCTGTTATGGAGCCTTGCTTTACTCCCTTGGAGATCCACGCTTGCGCGACCCCCTTGAGAGTGGTTGGGAAATATTTGCACCAAGTCGCTTCGGATCTGGGGCAAAGATGCATATGAGTCTCATACGAGGCCACGTGGTCCTTCGGATCCGAGGTCCCGTCATATGTGATGTGCGACGGTATTTTAACCGTGGGCACGTGCTCTTCCAGTATCCATTGCTCGAATGACGAACTGGCGGGTAGCATAACGGCCTTGCCCTTGTTCCTGGCCGAAGGGACCGCGCTCCGCCCTCTTAGAGAGGTAGGAGTGGTTTTCGTCCCTGGCTGGGAAGTTTGGGCCTCGGCCGCAGGGAACGAGAGGCGACTGTGCACGCTCGGTTCCTTGCCGCCGAGTCGGTCGAGGACGCTTCGGCGAACAGTCTCAGGTTGTTCTCGGTGAGTAGATTCTGGCCGAGAAGCTGAGCTGCTGCTGTTATGCGTTTCTGGTCGGGAGGATGAGGATCCTTTTAAAAATTGAGGGTTCTTTTTCCTCTCTTTTTCATTTTTCCAGGTATCCTCTTCCCACTCTTCCAGTTCCCGGAAGGAAGGAAGCTTCCCACCATCATG
Source organism: Chenopodium quinoa (assembly GCF_001683475.1). Lineage (NCBI taxonomy): Eukaryota > Viridiplantae > Streptophyta > Magnoliopsida > Caryophyllales > Amaranthaceae > Chenopodium > Chenopodium quinoa. The sequence goes on along the minus strand of NW_018745080.1, from coordinate 2,192,108 downwards.
GTCTAGCTTCCTCCGTTGATGCCGGGTATGCGGAGGAGTTCGATCACGAGGTGGTGGCATATTTTGTGCCCTCATTGCCTCCATGAGCACTGTCAGCGCTCTTGCCACCTCCTCCGAGCTGGGCCCCGTCAAAGGGGTCCTCGGCCGAGTATGGGAATGAGGGCGCACAGTCGATGGTTGGCTTTGGGGCACTGAATGTGTCCTATGATCGGACTCACCCCTGCTAGACCGAGAGTGACTCGGCCTATGATGAGAGTTATGAATTACGGGAGAAAGGGAATCCTCCCTGTATGATCCTCCCCCCGAGATGGCACCCTTGGGAGAGTTCCGGTCCGGCGAGGGTGATGGTGTAGGGGTTTTAGGCTTTTCGCCTGCTCCTTGACGGAGGCCTTTGCTCTTGCGGTTCTTAGCCATTGCTACTAAGATAATTGCAAGATGATCTTGGTTAGAAATTTGGCTTAAAGATTTTTGAAAGTCTTCCCCACAGACGGCGCCAAATTGTTTCGGGTGAAAACAATGGGACCTTGTCGAAGGTCCGATGAAGTGGAGAAGACTAGATTCGATCCAAGTAATGTTGGGTCGAAGGTTTCCTGCACAGTAAACACACGTAAACTAGCCTCGGGGGTGTTGCCGAGGAAGGCCCCTCCGATGCTAAAGTCAGTTCAGTGCGTAGAAAGAGAACACTATGCAAGAGAATTAATTGCTTGAGGCTTTTTTTGAATGAATGTACAAATGTAATATTGATGGTTTTTATACCTCTGCATACATGGAGAAGTTGGGCCTTAGCCCAATTGGCTTGCCTTGAGGACTGATCTTTGACTTTAGCACAATTGGAGAGATGAACCTTGACCTTGGGCTTTTAATTGGATCATTTAATGCCTAAGCCCAATTGGACTAAATTGGACGCAAACAGGTTGTATAAACTAAAGTAAGATAGGACCATTTTTATGTCTTATACTATGTTGTTTATAGTATTTGATCTTATATGATGTCCAAAATTCTTAATTTATGGAGTTTGAAGTTGTATGTAGCCGTTCTACGTAAAACAAAACATTGAGGCCATCAAAGCCTAACCACCCTTATAAATTTTACTTGAAAAATGGTGAATGCGAACTTTAAAGATTACAAAGATGCTTCAAGACAAATGAAAAAGTGGGTGAGCTTAAAGAATGTCCGTGTTATTATATAAAGAAGTTTACTACGAAGTACAATATTGAGGTCTAGATGATTTCTTGATATGGTCCGAAGAGGGCTGTATTGGATAATCGACCACGTCTATGAAGGGTTGGAATCATACTTGTATAGTTGTATGTATTATTCGTGCTTCCCGTAACTGTGAAATACTAACTTTTAGAGTTGAGTTTTTAAGTTCCTTATTTGTAACCCTTAGGATTACTTGTATTATCTTCGTTTATCAAATATGTGAATGTAAATACGACAGATTATTTGATTAAAAAAATAGACAAAGAACAGAAGATCCTCATATATCGAGAAGACCTTATCCCCCAAATGTCTAATATAATGATAGTCAACCATTGAAGTAAATTAAGGCATAGATTAGCTAAACATACATACTAGAAAACTGCATTACGGGTTTAATGTGAATAAAGAACTAAAACTTATATTTAGCGGCTAATAATACAGAGTAAACTGCTATTGAAATATCAGGTTGTTTGCAAAAATATAAGCTTCATAGTGCTGCAATAGTGCAATGAGTAAACTAAAATGAGCCGAGTTAGAACAAGTTTTTGAACTTGACCAAAAGCTCAAGTTTCGACTCGGTTTCGCCTTAATAAGCTTGGACATAAATAGAAAATTAGAAACCAACTAGATTACTCCTAAGGAGTACCATTTTGTTCACAGGGCAAAATGGCTCCAAGAGTCATAGGCCAGACAGTTTCTGGTGTCTGTATCTTAAGAGCTTATATGAGTAAATGCACAACTTAATGTTACCATTGATGCCCATTGATTTATGTGTTAATGTCTAACATGGTTGGTTCAGATAAACCAAACCGTTTAACCTTACTGAAATATACTTATATGCATAAATGCATTATTCCCTCTTTCGCGTATATCTACTGAGTATATTATCAACCAGAACGTCTATCCTCACTCTACCATATTATTTTGCTCTACTATATTATCTACATCTACTGATTCCGCTCCATTTTCATTAATGTGTTAGCACATTATTCAGCTAAAAGGTAGTGAAATCAAAATAGACACTGCCAACTAATTCTATTTAAACAGCTAATACGAAATTACGAATATAACTCTTTTTTATAAGACTCGCAAAAAATACTCTGCAATATTCTTTAGTCCATAAATATCAACTTTATCCGTTTCCTTTTCATCTAATCAGCTGTATGCCTGTATCTATAAAACATACGAGTAGATATCTTTGTGGTTTGCTAGCTCAACGTTAATGTGTACTTCGTCTTTAAGCATAGCTAAATTCTACGGAGAATATGGAAGTATATTTTTTCAGAGCAAGAGGGCAACAGCTCTAAGAAAACATACTGTATAAAGCAAATACTGCCGCTGGTAAATTCAGAAATTGAAAAACTTCCTAAACTATCAATACTTCTAGAACTACTACCTTTTTTTCCCTCTATATATATGTATGAAGGGTTAGAAAAGAAGCATCTATTGAATAATAAGAATCTAATCATGTCTACACAACAAAGAAATAAATATCATTGTCATCACCTATGTTGTCTTCCTATAAACCTATTCCAAGCACCTTGAATTTACCTGCAATATACTACTTGATTCAGACCTTGTCATCTAACTTCTCATTCACAAGGGGGATCATTTCTGTCCGACTCCGTGGAGTCCTGGGTGTTCTTGGTGTGCCGGGCGGTTGTTGTGAGATCAAGTGCCTCACATAGCCATAGAAAGTACACCCAGCCAGTGTTACAGCACACCCAAGTGCATTCAAACCCGAAATTGGGTTTTTGAATATCAGCCATGAAATGAGAACGGCAACAGCAACCTAAGGAAAACAATACAAGCAAATTAGGTGTTTTTTTTTTTTAATTTTTTTTTAAAAATAGAAATAATCCACATAATCAGAATATTTTGCCAAGATTATTTTGTTGTTTATTTTTTTAATTACATCCTTTGCTAGGTTGTTTTAAACAAACTATAAGCATATTATCAAGTAAAGTTCTATGAAAGATGCATTGTTAATCTAAGGATTGTATTGATACTATTGCTCTGGATATTGTATTGATATACTTAATGTTGCATTTATATTGTAGTGTAAAATGACTTGTATTTTGTGAATGAATAAACTAAAATGATTGATACTTTGGATCGGAGGGAGTTTTAAGTTCTTTGAACTCACAAATAATATAGGGTAGAAAGATTCAACTAAACAAGTTCAGACCATAAGGGATGCCAAAAACAATAACCAGAATCATTTCAGCTCACCTTGAGATTTCCAGCAACGTTGAACGTGACTGCTGTAGTAGAATGAATAACATAAAAGATGGAAAAATTGAGACAGAAAGCCAATACTCCAGAGCCAAAGACGATGCTCATAGAAGAGAAGACTGACGGGTGTGTGTTAAGCCATACAATCACTCCAGGACCTTCAAGTACCAAAGCTGGTAATGCTAAAATAATTGTCGCAAAAGGTGCCATGTAGTAGACGGTATTTATGCTGGAAAAATATCAACACAGAAAAATCAGTTGGAGAGAAGAAATAGATTACTAAAGACCAAAGAGAAGAAGATAAATGAAGGCAAACACAGGCAAGGCAAGGCAAGGTAAAGATTGAAGCAGACTGCTAAACAAGCATATCTGCAATATGCACATAGGTAGACAAGGTTCTGAATATAATCAAAGGCACATATGAAGAAATGATTTTCAGTACACCGCCAGACCCAGAAAACTACGGGTGATGAGGAGGAAAGCAGAAATTGCCCATTCCACTCCCTCCCCGCTTCACCAATCAGAGCTAGGACAAGGCAAGAATGCATGAACAGTAAATGGGTTACTAATCATGAATTCCCAAGGTAGATAAGTGCAATGTTACGGAAGGTCACATTCCTACTAATTAGTCAAGATCCAAATGAAATCAGTACAGTTTCTCGTATCGCTATTCCTTCTACTTATCTCTTACTCTCTTTAAGAATATATCGGAGTATGTAACAGGGGCCTCAATCATTATCAAATGATGGCAGATAACACAGAAAGTTAATCACCACATAAAATTCAGGGATAATCTGTAATTCTCTCAACAATGGAAGAAAAACAGGGAGTGGGATGTGCTTCATATGTATAGTAGGTGTCTGAAGAATGCAGCAAAGCTAGGGCTGAGTTAGCCAACAGACGTTTACAGATCTAATAGAAACTGTCATTCTAAAGTATTACAAGCATGATAAGTAGAGGTTATAGCCTTATAGGTGAACATGTAATGCACATGAACTGATTTTCTTTGATGAATAAAATAACTTGGAAGTATATGAGAAACTCAGAAACAATAACTTTCACACATAACCCCTTTATCCTTTTAATTAACAATACAAAACAAGAAGAACAATAAAGGTCAGCCTATGAGATAGATCAAAATTGGGGCAAAAGGTCTTTATGCAAAATACTTGACACATTGACAGAACAGGAAGAAGAAACAGATAGGGATAAACAAGTACCTATCAAACTTGTAGCCATGCAACAGTGACTCTGCAAGAATAGTTTTGGTTGAGGTCGCCAAGCAACCAAACAAAGCAGCCAAAAATCCAAACATGTTGAAACTAAGTTCTGTCATAGAAGTTAGAAGAATCCCACCAACAATTGGGACCAAAGATGCCCAGATTTTCCACTCAAAGTATTTTCTCCATATGAGCCACTGCAAAATAACTGTTACAATATATGTTTAGACAAAAATTTATTGAAGAAAAGCCATCTCATATCAATGTGGAGACAAATAATCGACAAGTAAATTCTATAACTGACCAGTTGTTGCTGGAGTGAAGGATTTGATAGTTTGCATAAAGGAGACTGGTATATATCGAAGACTCACATTTCCCAAGACTATGTTGACGCAGAAGACAAATGACATGGGAAATATCCTTTTCCAGCGATCTTCAGGGTCAACTGTTATTAAAGGTTTTACCTTCATAATCTTAATCGCCACATAAGCTCCGATGGAAGAGCATATGAAGTGGACACAAGATACTGTAAGAGGAAACTTGAAATCCAGTTTCTGTTTAACCAATACCCGAAAAAGAAAACACGTTAACATTTGCACAAATAACTGATTCGTGAGTAAATTAAGACAACACATAGTTACGCATGCAGTGGCACATTTGACATCAATGGATCTGATCGAAACTGAAGAGAGGAAATTGTTATCTTCTACTTTAGATCAATTCAGACATTCTTCCTAGAACATCACTGAGTTACCAACTACGAGTTTCTCTAGCTGCTCTAAATCCCTGTGTTCATTTCAAAGGCACTTAATTTTAACAATTTAACTACTTTCATCACACCATATAGATATATAGCACATTCAAATGTCAGGTGCAGACACAAACAATACCATCTGACTAAATCAACATACTTAACTTGAAGTTCCACAATAGCAACTTTCTCTAAGAAGCCAATGATACAGTCTTTTACAGGAATACTATGCATCACAAGTCATAACATATCACGAAAAATATATTCACAACAAAATTTAGAAGTCTATGATAATACAATTGGCATTCTAATCACTTCAGAATTCCAACATTATAAAAAAAAATCAATTGTGTAAAAAACTAACACTAAATACGTCGATCCATCTCTTGGGGGATGCCAAATGTGATTAAGCAAGAACTTTTCTTTCCTATTTTTTCCCCTGTTCTAATAAAAAAAATCCAAAAAAAAAAAAAATCACTGACAAACTAGCATAAGCATCAACAGCCGTAACATCAATTTGATCATAACCAAAGATAACCTCACTTAACAAATGTAACATCAAACTAAACTGAAAGCGATTCAAACACATACAAATACTAAAACAAATAGCAACCATATTATTCAAAAATAAATTAGCAATTGGAAGAAATCATTTTTTTTTACATGATATAACAATAGAAAAACGGAAATAAAATACACAAATTATAAACTAAACATTAATAACAACGATCGACACGCAACCTCAAAATACACATTAACGATGGCATCACAAACCAATAATACAGAATCAGAACAAAGGAAACCTTAATATTTACACATTTAAATATAAATATACAGGAAGCAGCTAAGATAACCCATCAAAATTATTCAAATAAGATCACAAGATGAATAATTTATAAACACCCAATTAATAATAATAAAAAGGAAATTATAAAAAAAGACCTGAAAGATCCATTTGTTCATGATAATAACAGTGACATTGAAAGCCCACCATTGAACAATAGCAAGAAGAGATCGGATCACTCCCCAATTACAAAACCCCTCCTCCATTTTTCAAAAATTCTCTCTCCTACTTCTCCACAGATCCAAATAAGAAAAACCCAGATCAAAATTACCCCTTAATAATTAAACAAAAACCCAGAAAAATTAGACAAAAACCCAATTGAAACAGCTAAAGAGTGAAGAGAAAGGAGAGATAAAACCCTAAATTTGTGTCAATTGAAATTGAAATTGAGAAGGGGTTGGAGTGTCATGGAGAGTAAGGGGATTGAAGAGGAGAGAGAGAGAGCATGGAAGGCATTTGGGGTGTTATAGTGACAACTGACAAGAGAAGGTGAAGCTGTTTCTTCTTCAACTATGTGATGTGAGAAATAAGAATTTTATGTGAAAGAGGGATATTTGTGTGATTTATTTTTTTCCCAGACTTTTATTTATTTATTTGATTTACTATTATCATTTGTGAATTGTTGCCTTTTTGAAATATTTCCCTTAAAGATTTTTACTTTAAAATAAAATGGTGTGTAATTTTATTTTATTTTATTTTTTTTGGGGAAAAATGGTGTGTAATTAATATTGTTCTTAGTTTTTGATTAGTTAAAGGACAAATTAATTTAGAAAAGATTAAAAAATCAAATTACTTCAAACATATTTTGATAAATGTTAATAAGAATTAAGTAAGTTTATTTTATGATCGATATAGGTTCTAATAAGGTCTTATATTGCTCATAAAATTTGATTTATTAAAGGACAAATAAATTTAGAAAAAAGTTGACAAATTTAAATTAGTTCAAACAAATTCTAATACGGAGTAAGGGTTAATAAGAATTACAAAATCTGTCAAAAGAAAAATAATAAGAATTACAGAAGTACACATTATGATTACTATTAATTCTATATGTTTAAATGAGTGAAAATTAGAGAAATAGAACACTATATAAATACATTTGTATCGCTTAAAACATTTGTTCACAAATTTCTAAACCAAAAGCAAAATAAAGAAATCATGATCCTAGGTCGTTTATTTAACTTATTGCATTAGTACTGATTTTTTTTTTTAGGCTTTGTAGCTAATTTTGATTTTTTTTTTTCTCCATATAAATTGATTTTTTATTTTTATTATTAAAACGTTGATGGATTAATAATAATGTTAATTTCATATATTGTCAGAGTTTGGTATGGACAAATAGTCATTTAATAAAATTTTAAAATATTTTGCAAGAGAGCAAAAGCAATTGTTTATTACCGTAAAAGAATATTTACTTTGTATTTCTCTTTTCAAAAAGTATTATATACAACACAATATACAAAGTATATAAGTACAAGTAGTATTTAAACTTATGCTTGTACTTAGGTGTATTTTTATTATTTTTTTTATAACAAATATTGATTCATAAATAAAAAGCCATACGACATCTACAAAGAGATTTATATCAAATAAATACATGACAATTGAATCAAATAAAAACATCATTACAGCAAAGCTACGGTCGTTGTTGCAAATCGTGCATTCTTTATACCCTCTTTCACATCGCTGTGATTTACAGCCTTCATCGACGAGGGGGTCTATTGATCTGTTGTAGCCATGAAGAAAATTTTCGCCTGATTCGTCTGGTTGTAATCGAAAGATTAACCTCTTTTTCAATCCCGCACAAATCTTTACCTATGAAACAATTCTGCAGCAATCCATCAACAAAAAAAGCAATTCCTCCCTCAAAAGAGAGGAAAAAAACCTTTTATTTTGAAAGAGAAAAATCCTCAAAGAAGAAAAAAAGCCCTTTGTTTCGAAGGAGAAATGTTCCTCCTAAAAGAGAAAAAATTATTATAAACCTAGAAACAAACAAAAACAAAGAGAAATGATGCACAAAAAACAAAGATTAGGGGCTTTCCAACGATAAAAACTGATAGAAGCCCCTCTAAAATTCAACAATGAAAGCTAGGGTTTGTAGAGAAAGAAGAGGGGAGAGAGGAGAGAGGCTATGTGTTTTTAGGTGTATTTTTCATAATAATTTAAGTTAAATTGGGCTGTTTTTATTTTCATCTTAGGTGTTATTTGGTTGACAAATAAAAACATGAGAAGTTGAAATTCCTAAGAATTGAAATTCTTTAGACTTGTTTGATTGACAAATTCATGAAAGTATAAATTCCCATGAATTTTCATTTCCCACAAAATGAAGGAATTGAATTACCTAAGGGGACCTAGATAAGTGGAACTTCTCATGAGAATTTCTACTTTCCTTGGTTAACCAAATACTTTTTAGAATTTTCTAATAAGTTCTGGAAAATTAAATTTTAAATTTGTAACTTTTACCTAAAACCAAACAAGCCCTTAAAATAAAGCTTTTAACACATGCACCATGCGCATGTCTTCCCCCTCTGCGCCTTAACAACAGATAAATATTTATTAAAGGCACTTCAAAATTATAATTAAAAAAAATTAAAAATTATTAAGGTTAGTAGGGCCCACAGAAAACATAACATTCGAAGGTTGGAAGGTCCAAAGAATGGCAGCCGTTTGTTATAAAGTAGGCTTCTTGTTCCTGTGAATGTGGAGAATTAAATGTATTCTCTATTACGTGGCTGCTAATCCAACGTTTGACAAGTCGAACACCAGTACTTCCTTCGCTTCTTACAAAGTAATTGACACAGTTAAATTTGACACAAATACTACTTTACTTAAAATATTTTTTCTACCCCACATAAAATGTTAAAGTTTAGTTAAATCCGACAATTATATCAAATCAAACCAGATAAACAAAAATAAGATAAACTAAACACACCCTTATTTAATTACGGGGTTATGAAAGGAATACTAAGTATTGTAAGAACTTTGACTGAGTATACCATTACAAGGATTTATAACACGAAGTATTTATTTATTTATTTATTTATTTATTTTGACAGGAACAAGGATTTATATTTAAGAGTGCTTTGGTCAGTGAAATACTGTAATGCTGCAGTTACAATTTCATTTAAAAGCAATATTTTCCCTGAATATTTGGGGATACATTAAAGGCTTAAGGTTTTTTAGTTTGACTACTATGGCAAATTGGCAGTACCATTGGGATATGAATAATTGAATATGCTAGGCAATGTTTATTTTTTGATATTGATATGCTCAGCAAATTAGATACGGAGTAGTCATATAGAATTTCCTCTAGATTATCAAAGGTTTTAATTATTATTTTTTTTCATCATAAACCGTGAATTATCTTATATATAAACAAATCATCCAATCAAGTATAAATGTCATGCTGTTTAATTTACAAATGTATACTGTATAAAATGTTTGTTTCCAGCTGTTGTAATGGCTTATGTGTACAAAAGTGTAAGTTTAATCCTAATTCCACCAAGTATAGAAAGAAGGCTTGTTCATTCGTACATCTAATGTTTTTGCTTTCAATTGTAGCATGTCACTATATTTGAAAATCAATTCTAAGTTTGCGTTGTGCCGTCATATTATAGATTTATTTCAAACTTGGACTTTGATCATTTGTAGGGTGCAAGTGTGCCCAAACCTTAGCAAGAATGGTTGGTACTCGAACATGTAAAATTACATAATTATGGATCAACCATATGAATCAACAAATCGCCCTCATGCATCAAATATGCGAAAATTTTCATCCACTCAATATAATCAATTCAATACAATATGATCACAAAGACCCAATACTTTTTAATGTTCAATCTTAATCCATCTCTTATGGGTAAATTAATCTTGGCCGACATTATTATTTCTTGTATTACATAAAATAAATTGGAAAATAAAGGGAGAGATGTGATAAGGTGATCTATGATATATTTAAATTAGTTGATAAGTTGGTTTTTTTTTTTTTTTTTTTTTTACCATGATGTATAATGAAAATTTCAATAAGGGCAATACATATACAAATGGGATTGGACGAATTTGAACTGATAATATATCATATTCATCCCTTCAATCTTAACGACTAAGCCTAACCTCATCGACCAGATTGATTGTTTGGTATGAGGGCAAATGGCCAATATAGGTCGACCAATTGCTCAATAACCAACATAGGCCAAAATATGAAATGTTTTGGTAAAACTTGAAAGTTAGAACTCCATCTATATGTGGCAAATGAATGCCAATTCAGGCATATACATACATATAAATATACTTTTAATGTAATTCCACTTTTGCTTGATTTGTTGGTCTAATAAGTGATTGACTTTGTCAAACAAGTTTGAATAGACTTAAAATCATAGAGTAAGCTAAGTGATCAACATCTCATTAATTACTCACTTTAATCTTCAAGGATGGATATGTTTAACTTTGTTTGAAATGGAGAATTTGTCTAAACTTGTGTTTGATTAAAAAGGAAAATATCTTTGTTTCAAAAAAAAAAAAAGGAAAATATCTTTTATATATTCCACATTTTGAAAATTAATTGTACTTTTAAAATCAATTAAGTAATCAATAGCGCTTGTCAACCATATGTTGAGTCAAACCAAACTCTTACATAGATTGTCTCTGTTTAACTTGAATCCACTAACTTCAAAATTGAATCATCTCAAGATTAATTAAAATACTGTTTATCAACCACCCTCGTGTTGTAACTCGAGCTATACTCCATAAATGATGTTATAACGAAATAAACTATCATTGTTGCTATTGCAACTCAATTTGTGTTCAAATCAAGCAAGTCGTGTTAATAACTACCTCATCTTATGATTATATGGAAAGTTTAGACCTAGGCTAAAGGATGTATAGGGCAACATTATATAATTTGAGAGGTAACTTCTCCCCTATTTGTTCTGCACTTTTTTCATTAATACTGCAATGTTTGCAACGTTTCACTTTTACAATTTTTTTTTTTTTTTTTTTTTTTTTTTTTTTTTTTTTTTTTTTTGGGTAATTTGCATGTGATTGCAGTCCGTGTATTTCTTATTTATCTTTTACTTTCTTTTCATTGCATAAGCTTCTTAAATTTGCACATTATCTACATTGCATGTTGCAATAACAGTAAAACGAACAAAGTATAAGGAGCCCACGAGCTAAATACTACGTATTACAAATTTTTGAGTTTATGTCCATTTTTTTATTTGAACTTGACTCATTCACAACATGAGACTAAACAAGGCAGGCTATTAACTATCAAATTCAAACTATGCATGAGTGACTCAATTCATGGCCACCATGTCACAAAGTGATTCTCTCTTTACTATTTGGGTTTAATTTAGGGCGAAAATATGGAAATTTAACATTTTATCCCTATTTTATATTGTCAATACAAAAATGGTTATAATATAAATCATTCATCGTTTCATGCAAGGTAAAATCCTACATTTAAGAAATCAACACGGCTAAAATTAGACGAATTTACCATTAAAAGATTAATTAATAAGCCAAAATTTTCTTATAACGAAATTTAAAACTTAGCAAAAACATTAGACTATGTAAAAGGTACTTTTGAGTTTTGACCACATAATTTATGGTGCTAAGTAGCCAAACATCAGAGATGAAATACGGTAAAGTATCATGAATTTCTGTAGCTGCTGCATCAAGTCAGTTACAGACCTCTAATTTCATTTTATAAGCACTATAAATTATTGGTGTTCAAAGGCCTAAAAGTGAATTTGGTCCTCGAAGTTACGAAAGAAACAATTAAAATAATGGTATTTTATAAAGGCAAATTGGTCTTGGCATCACCTATATACTATATATAATACCATATTTAAATAGTAGTTGGAATCAACTTTTACAAATTGCTAAATTATTGTTCATGGTAAATTTTTGTCAATTCTACCCAAGTATAAAACTTGTTTGAATGGTAAGTGAAATCAATGAAAAAGAACACTTCAACCTAAGTATAACCAGATGGTACCTTAAAATGTACGAATCACACTTTGGTTTGGCCTAAATTGTCTACGTGCAAGCTACCTGTTGGCTTTGCCTAGGCTAGATTTTTGTACCACTAATCACGTCATATCATAGTCTATGGCACGAACCATGACCAAACCACGACCATGACACAAGAGTTCAAGTTAACCAAACGTGGCAGCTGGACATGGATGATACATGGAGCTGTGAAGGGTTTAGGCAGCCCTTTAAATTTGGCTGCATGACACACGAACTTGGGCAATCCACTGGCACAAGAGTAAGAGCTGTAGAAGTCTCAAGTAATTTTCAATGATTTCAAAAACTACTAAAATGAGTCTAATAATTATAATTTCACGTTAGAGCTCAATACATATTTTCATAAATTTATGATCAAGAATTATAAAATTCACGTTAGAGCTCAATACATATTTTCAGAAATTTATGATCAATAATGAAAATTTTGACAACTAAACTATACTGCAGCACATGCCAGAACAGAACAGAAGGTAATACTAATATGCCTGATTCTTAATAATAACTAGAAGTATAGAACATTTAGAGTTTCTTGGACCCAAAAATATGGAGCCAGACAAATAACTCAGACTGTTAGCATTGCCAAATTGCCATGTTACAACACTAAAGATATTCACACCCCATGGCAAACCCAAAGATCCTAGATAGAAAAAGATTAACGAAGGACATTTACATTTCTATAACTGGTGGCCTCATACCTCCAGTTCCTTAGACAAGCTTCTTACTGTTTCCCCGTCACCTGAAGGTGTAAGCCGAATTCTCTTTGCCAGTCGCACCTCATCTGAGTCTGAAGCTGAATCTTCAACCATCTCATTAATGCCTGCAGTTTCTCCTTCATCTTCAATATTCTGGAATTCTTGATGAGATGGCTCCGTAGCTTCTTCATGATTCAGCGTTTGTGTTTCTTCCTTAGCCTCTTCATGATTCGGAGTTTGTGTTTCTTCCTTAGCCTCTTCATGATTCAGAGTTTGTGTTTCTTCCTTAGCCTCTTCATGATTCAGAGTTTGTGTTTCTTCCAGATCTTTGTTTAATAATTCCTTTGTCTCTTCTTGATTCGGAATATGTGATTCTTCCATATCACTGTTTGGCAATTCCTTTGCCTCTTCTTGATTAGGAGTATGTAATTCCTCCAGATCATTCTTTGAAGGTTTCTCAGCCTCTACTTGATATACAAGTGAATCCTCCATATCATTGTCCCCATAAATTTTAGCCAACTCCTGAGAATCCTCAGCTGGGGTCTCCATCATATCACTGGAAGCAGAGGCATAGCTTTCTGTCAAACTATCTATATTTTCTTTCAGTTGATCAAAATCTTGATTTTGACCAAGAACGTCTTGGAATTCCTGCTCAGATTCAATGATCATCATATCCTCAGAGTCATCAGAACAATTCGAAGAAGGTGGTGAGTTATCCTCAGGCTCCCCTTGATTTGACAATCTCGAGTTCCATTGAAACCCACTATTAAAATCTGTGGGTGTATAACCAATGTCACAAGCATCAGAAGTCATTTCATTCATTTGCGGAAGTTCAGTTTGGCCCAAAGTGGAGGGGTCAAGATGCTCAACATCTCCTACTTCCTCCTGCAAAAGAGCACACAAAATTAATTCCAGAAAAATCATAATTTAACCCAAGGAGAAAAGCTCTCTAATTCCAAAAGAGGACTATAATGGAACTTGGTGGTATATTGGTACGTAGAGAACTGTATCAATTACATAAAAGACGAGATAGGAAATGAGAAAACAAGTGCAACAAGCTTGGATTACATAGTTAGCCAACTTTATGGTAGGGGGAAAATGACATTGAGGCAAGAAGCCCTCAGTATTGAAATGCCCATATGCTGCTCCTCTCTCTCTGTGAAAACATTTTTTAAACCATGGATGACCTAATTACATGCAACCTACAATGACTCACCTTGATTGTTGGCATTGGACATCCTGGCCGCCCAAATGAAGCTCCTTGATCATAATGACACTGTTCAAAAAGCTCTCTCATACCTATACGGGCTATGCTTGAGACATCACTGCACTCAGGAGTCCTATATAGCGAGGGCATATCCAGTAGACCCATTTCCATCCCCAGAACAGGTTGGGAGTGCAAGGAATTCACAGGTTTCAATGGGCTCCTCTCTGAAATAAACTCTATGCCATTGTCATTATCCTTATTTTCTGGTAATGCTGTGGGTTGTGACCCTTGGGAGTCATGATTACAAGTTGTAGCATTGTCCAATGGCCGAACTTCAAGGAATTCATGGATCAATTTCTGGATACGAACACGCTTAAGAGAAGCTTCAGCAGGCATAAACCAATCCGGCTTAAGCTGCAAAGTTTAAGCATGCTATCCATCAAAATTCAAATATGCAAAAATAAACATCCTACCTGTTTATCTATGAGGCTGCATTATAAAAGCTAGCCAATGCAGCAACTATACCCTATACGAGATCTTATTTGTCTACTGCTTTGAGTTCAATGCAATATTATAATCTTCCTCCGTTGTTTGTTAATCACAACTTGGAGATTTCACACTATTACACACTCCTTTGTCCGTCTTTAGTGATTTATAAATAGGAAAACAGTCATATGGGATCTTGACCATCTTGTTAGATTCGTCTCGATATATACTTTCAAAATATTAATTTTTATTTTTATTTTTACAAAAATATAATTAAACATATTACTGATATAAAATGTGCATGAGCAAGCATGACAACTCAAAACGTTGAGATTAAAAAAGATTGGAGGAAGTATAATTTTTTAAAATGAAATATGTACTAGTTCAATTGGAATAACAATGCAACACATATTTTTAATTCATGCCCATAAGGTCCCTCAAAAAAAAAAAAAAAAAACATGTCCATAAGGCATAAGCCCGTAGAGTCAAGAGAGAGCAAGTCACAAGATTCTTAGCTACAATTGTTTACAAGAAACAAGTGCTATGCCACTGATTCTATTTTCAATGAGAAACTGGACACTACGAATACTTGTAAGTGAGGAGTACTGGAGTACTAGCACAGCAATTAGCAGATATCAATACATTCCATCACAAGAGAAGCCATATGATAGCAAACACAAACTATACTATCAAATACCTGCATCTACTGAATCTGAATACAAATTACAATATGGAAGGAAAGATCTGTAGAAACAGAGTACTCACAAAATTCTCATACTTATTGATCTGGAAAGGACTGAAATTATGAGGTGCTTCAGCTATAAAGAGTTCTGCATAATGAAGCAGGAAAAGGCCGCAATCAGAACAGTTTTCTTGCTGTGGAAGCTGCCATGGAAAGGAAAAAGTCAGGCTTCATTTAATGTAAATAATAGATTTCCTTTGTTTCCTACAAGAAAACTTATTGAGGAAGAGGAAATGGCAGTTGAAGGGAGGAGAGAAGTAGGGAGGAAAATAAGGCGTCCTTCCCTTCCCTTCCTTTCATAAGGAATATGTTTTCCACTCTCAGGAAAATTATTTTCCACCCTTTACAAACTAAGCAGCAGGAAATGAAAAATTCATTTTCCTGGATAATGTTATCCATCAAAAAGACGGAGACTCAAGGCGAGAATGAACAGTTCATACATTCCCTCCATAAGAAAAGAGTGGGTAAAAGGTAAATTTAATAATAATTTTTTCAAAGCTGGATATCAACTTGTATAATATCGATAACGGTATGAAAGAGGAATAAATTATACAAAAAATTACTGCAATCCTTCAATTCAAAACCAATAAGCTTAAAGCATTTCATATATTCTTACATGATGCACCTAAACAATAAAGATAATAAATCACCATTCACCAACCCTCTACAATAAAATATATCTGTTGTATCATGCTATATCTGTTGCCTCATGATAAAGGATATCATGTTGCAACATACAGCTCTGATATCATCCATTAACAATCAAGATAAAGGATATCATGTTGCAACATACAGCTCTGAAATCCATGCTACCCATGGATGTCAAAAGGTGAAGTATGAAACCCATGCTACTGAAATCGATCATCCCACAATTAACTGCCAGTGCCAACCATAAACTATATATAAGCAGCCTATACCTATATAAATGAAATTGTATGCCCACTAAAACTATGATTGACGTCCAGTTTTGTTGCCTGAGCCTATTAAGGCACCATGATAGATCTTACATGACATAATCTAACCTAACTTGGTCAATAGTTTCAATATTAATAGAGAATTCAAGCAAATAGTACAGCATAAACAACAAACTATATAGTAACTGGATATCCAGCCTAAAAAATTACAAGAACTAGTATCTAGTCAGTATACATAAGAAATATACCTCAAGTGAAAGAAATCGAAGATTTAAAAATTTCGAAACTATATCTTCAGAAGTCTCTTTTTGCTTCTCTTTCCACTCTTCTGAGAGGTAGCTGCCATTTCAACAAAAATAAAGTTTGAAACCCAATTAAATTATAAAAGAAAAATAAAAAATATTCAATAGCAACCATAATGATACACCAAAGCAGCTAACAAGCTCTTCCCACCAAGCCACAGGTTCTATGAAACATACTTTCACCACTTTGCCAAAATAGCACAACAGGCACCAACATAGTGGGAAGGGAGCAAGGCAAGGATAAAAAATTCAAGTACACAGGAGCACACAACTTTCAGCACTACAGTGGGCAGAGAGCAGATCACTATAGTAAGCCCTGCCTGAAGGACCATCAGTGTACTGTTTCAAAGAAAATATGTTGATGATCCTAATAGAAGGAACATACCTTTGAATGAGATCCTTTAACCCTGCATGACTTCCTCTGATAGAGTCCATATGCAATATACACGGAACCTTCACAGATTCATCAACATTCTCATCTGAAATCAAAGGACCATAAGGTATCAATGTCAGTTTTAGTTTTAAGCACTAAGATATAAAAAAGCATAAGTTACAGCTTTTATGATATATTTAAAAATAGTCCCACTTAAAATACTCATGTAAAAACTGAAGTCTGACAGCTACAAAAAAACTCTTTATTATTATTTATTTCTCTTGAGAATGAAATACCATAAAAAGTGCACCTACCATTGAAGTTAGCAACTTCACCAGGATGGCATACAACAATCAAACTCCAGTGAAGACTGATGTTGCAAGCAAACAGAAAAGTAAGTGTCCACACAAATCACGTAACCATAATTCCATAAATGAACTTAAAACATACAAAGCTGATTTCTTACTTATAATTAACCGGAATAAATATGTAATCCTTCTCAAATATGTTCACTTTCCTTGTCCATTTCCGAACGCGTTGATAACCAGCCTTGCCATCAAAAACACCTGATGGGTTTTTGTCTGGATCAGCCAGCTTGCGGAAAAAGAAGCAATTAAAAAAGTGAAATCTGCCTCTTTCTGTGGAAGGAATTTCATTCTCTAAATACCTGTTCAAGGGCAAAAAATTGTGAGCAGATATACAAAACGAAAGAAAACCTAATAATCCTTAAATGAAGAGTCTGAGATTACATCAGATGATCAATAACTAGATATGCCTGCTACAAGAGCTACCATTATGCATCATACTTTAGCAAACAGATATAAAAAATTGGCAAAAAAAACACCATTTATTCTAAAGGCTATATTTTTAAACATTTCGATTAATTCAATTTATACAACAGTTTAGGTGAAGAAATTTCTTTTCTGTTTTTTCTCTGTTTTAAAATTATAGGTAAAGAAAAAAAATTAAGCATATGAAAGTAGCTTTAAACAAACCATCTCCATAGCTCTTGTCTCTCCACAGCAAGCAAGCAAAAAGCCGACGAGAGCAACTTGAAATCCTTAAAGAGGCAGACAACTATGCTACATATGTAATCCATAATATGACCATCTTTTATATTAATATTTTCTTTTTGAAAAAAAAAATACAGGTAAATCTTGACAGTTATATTTTATACAAGTAACATAAAAAGTCAGATAGTCATTATCAAACACTTTTGAATATCATATTATTTCAAAGTTGTTAAGATTGGATATGAATATAATAATGCAAATTTCAGAAACTCAATCCATTATCAGCCATAACAAGACACATAAAATTTCCAAAACTTACAACTACCGCCTAAAAGCCGAGATAAGAAACAATTATCCTAAAAAAAAAATTACTAGTAAATCCTTAAATAGTGACAACTCAAAGAAATAAGCGAACCTATTCAAAGAAAGGATGCAAATAAATCACCCCTAAGTAAGTGATCAATTCCCATAACCGACATAATCTGGGAAAAAAAAAAAAAGATACACCACCCTTCAGTTCTTAAAGGCAGTCTCACATCCAATTAAGCATCAAAGGATCTTTAGTTTACACTAACCTTATTTAGAGTTTTAGACCATAATAGAACAAATCAAATTACTTGTTACATGTATTAATATAATACACCCTGCCTTGGCCATATCTTCTTTTAGGCCATTGTATGATGATGGTATTTTGAATATGTCAACAAGCACTAATTAGGTATATTTTCTCTATAATGGAACTTCAATTCAGGTTCAAGGCCTTCAAGATAAATTAAATCCATTCAATTAAAAAGGTACTACTACGTGATGAAAATTTCGTTGAAGGGGATTTCAAAGCTCAATAAAATTCCATCTCATTCTTCTATGAAAATAACAAACAAGGAAGAATTTATCCTCACGCAAAGCATCTTAATACAAAGGGGAGTTCTTCCTTTATGGGGGTTATTGTCAATGGGTAGTTGGGATGAGACTCATGGGAGGGGTGTCGATGGTTTGTTTAGCATTATAAGGAAAAGCAAGTATCTCTTTTACAAAAATGAGTCCAATTAATAAGTCTAGTGTTGAAATATGAATAATTAATGAGTAATTGGATAGTTAATAGAGAAGGGTGGCATTGAGTATACATTTATGGGCTAAGAGGTGGTTTGTAATTTTTAGTTAGGAGTAGTTATGAGTATAGAGCACTTAAGAGTGTTTTTGATCTAAAATCCTAAAAGCAAAATCAAATTGATCTTATAAAGTTTAGAAGAAATTAGAGGTACAATTACCAACTCAAATATTTCAACAAAAAAGCCTTAGTCCAAAAATGATTTAGGGTCGACTAACATGAATTGTCATAAGGAACTATCAGACAAAGAAAAAAGGGCATAACAAGATAACCAGTTGCAGTAGTTTGATAAAAAACAAAAAAAAAGGTAAGTAAAGTGAGAAAAAGACAGATCATCCAAGTAAAATTTAAGAGAGATTTAAAAGAGTATCAAGAATAAAACTTTAAGAAAGACTTGAAGGGAGTGAAGAATTTAGAGGTACAGTCACCAACTCTAACCTTAAAAAATAAATTATACAACACAATATCCATGAAGCATACTTACTTAATATAGAAATCAATTATTGTATCATTAAGGAAAGTATCAGGCTCCAATAAATCCACATCCCTTTTACTGATTACAACCGCATCTACAGCACCTTTGGGGTAGACAACCTCTTCAAAAGGCTCCTCGAAACTGTAATAAATTTATAAACATGGATAAAAATTAATTTTATCATGTGCCTCGGAAAAAAGGACAGATAATCTATATCAAGCCTTTTCAACAATTTCACTTACTTGGGAAGGTACGAATCAGAAGACTCACAATTCTCTAAAGGATTTGTACCTCCTTCGCAAATTTTGCCACTATATACAAAACCATTTAAACATCAAAGGACATAGATAACAGAGCAAAAAGCTGCCAATAGCATCAGCAAAGATATAAAGATCATAATCGCATAGCATAATTCAAAACACTAACTTGTACTACGCAATAATTAGACCGGCATACTCCCTCTTTTACTTCCCATTTATTGTAGACTCTTGTTCCTAGGAGAGATGAGTGGGTTTAAGAAAAAGGTGGACAAAGTAAGAAAGATAAAGTAAAAAAGGTGGGTAGCTCATAGGTGTTCAAGGAAAAAGGTGAATAAAGTGGGTGGGTGAAAGGGTGTAAATATTGTGAAGGGGGCTATGATAGCAATATGAGTTTTCCACATATAGATTAATGCAGAAGCAGGTACATCAAAAATAAATTTTTTTTTTTAAAAAAAAAAAAGTATGAGTACCAAGGACCAAAATCCATGACCAGTGTAAGCCAATATTACTTTCACAGCCTCGAGATGTCCAGTATTAAAATGATTCAAATTAAAACAGATACCAGACAATGCAAACAAAACTTTACCCCTATATCTCCTGTTACATCATTGCAGTCAACCTACTTAAAAAGCTAGTTAGAATGGTATCTGTTCACCCCATCCAGCTAAAACTGGGCCAAACAAACAGCCAACAGAGGTTAGCACAAATGAGCAGACTGTTTTAAGAAACCTAATCAAAATGGTATCTCAATGTATGTGAATAAAAGAAAGAAATAACAGAGTGCCATGGAGTCTTCTACCTTCACCTATCCAAAGATTCTATCCAACCCTTCTAAAGCAATAAGACAACATATAAATTTACTACAGTCAGATAGTTCCCACGAATCAAATCAGATACTCACTTCAGCGCAAGATTCCAGAGAGCCTGGTACCTAGTATCAAGTGTCATGATCCACTCTTGTCTCTGGAGCCATTCAGGATCATGAACCAAGAATTCCAATACTTCAATGCCTGCACATCGTACAAGAGTATTGGTAAGCAATCACTTGCAAGGTCTAAAGACACCCCAAACTCTCAATCTTATCAATGCTTCTAAAGATTTTAAAACAAAGTGGTTGCAGATACCTATAACAAAGTACTGGTCAATTACCTAAGAGCTGAAATTAAGAAGTACAGCTACAAAACATAAGTTTCACATATATCCTGGATAAAAATTTTCCTTCTCTTCCAAAATATTCTAATTGGTTAATGTAGACTCCTATTCCTATAAAGTTTGAAAAAGGTGAGTAAAAGCTGGATAAAGTAACAGAGAGTGAGGGGAAAGGTGCCAATATCGTGGGGTCGTGGAAAAGGATGGTAATATGTAGTAAGGGCAATTCAATCCGAGTTCGATTCGAATCCAACCAATCCGAAGAAAAAAGTCCGATCCGAATCCGTTTAAAAATAGTCCGAATCCAAATCGTATATGAGGCGGATCGGACTTGGATCCTACACAAAGTCTGACCGAGTCCGAGCATGAGATATGCTTTATAACTTAGGACAATTGCTTGCTTTTTTGTAGCAAATTTTTGTTATGTAACTTAATTCATAATTTAAATATGTTATGTTTAGACTTTATTCCCTAAATTTTTTCTAATTTTTTACACAACAATATTATATAAGAAATAAAGTTTGTTAGGGAAAATACTACTCCCTCCGTTTCATAATTAGAAGCCTATTTCTCTTTATTATGTGAGTAATAAATGTTAGAAATAGGCTTCTAATTATGAAACAGAGGGAGTAGCAATTATAGGTACATCATACATAAAAAATAAAAAATAAAAAAATGTATTCGGATCATTTGAAAGTCCGAATAAAAGGATTGGATTCGGATCCTAAAATATACAAATCGGATCGGACTCAGACTCAAATTTTTTCGTATCCGAGTCCAAGGTCCGTTTACTAAACAGATCGAATTCAGATTTAGCCGCATCCAACCCTAATCCAATCCGTTGCCATTCCTAGTAATATGGGGTTGAGTAGGATATTATGAAACATCCAAAACAAAAGTGAGTTAAACATTGGGGAACAAAATGAGTAAATAATAAACCATCTCACATCTTAAAGAGATTGGCCGTGTTATATTCACCCTGAAAATGAGTTTCAATTCAACTTTGTTCACAAAAAAATAATAATATGGTTCATACAAAAATGTTAACTTTAGAAAACCTAAAATTTAACATTCCAAGCACAATGCCAGTTTTTTTTTTTTTTTTTGTCGGGGGGGTGGGGGGGGGTGTTCTACAAAAAATCCATTCTATTTCCCCAAACCTAGCATAATATTACCCTGATGTTTCTTTATCAGACACCCCAACCCTACTTAGGAAATTGAATTCCCTTGTTTGATAAAGCAACAAAAGATACAAGAACAACAACACAATTATGTAAAAGCAAATCTTATCAAACAGAAAAGTCAAAGCAAAAGATAAGTTTTCCTCAAAAAAAAAAAAAAAAAAAAAAAAAAAAAAAAAAAAAAAAACAAAAGATAAATTAAACAGCAATCAAGCAAAGCATCATCCTCAAGGCCATCACTCCTTTCCCAACACCAATTCACTAACCATCATAATAATCATTGAACTACCCCAATCATAATATCTGTTTTTGGGATCACTCAGCACAATTCAACAGCCATAGGTGGCAGTGGCACTTCGAGATTTGGGCAACGCTGACAGTACTGATCCTCAAGCCAGAGGCAGTAGATCAGGCCTAAAATCAACCATAAAAAGGTAGTTCTACCAAAACAACCATCCTCAACCACCATAATAACCACAAAGAAAGTAACAAATTGAGCATCTCCAGCTTCTACAATGAGATGCTAGAAGCACTGCTTTGGTGGTAAGAAGCAAATTTGATACTGACTTCAACAGTTCAACCCCAAAAATTTTAGAAATAACTGGAGTTCAAAATCAACCATAAGTTGGTTTGATTAATCAAGCCCCTGTTACCAAATAGGGGCATCGTGGCAGAGAGTGCCTATGACCACGATGAAGACAGAATGGCGATGAATAATAATTGTTGATCATCACTATGAGAGGTGAAGTAGGGATAGGTAACATTTGGCAATAATAAGGCCATAAGGGTTATAACCAAAAGACATGTCATCAAACAGCCTTTAAAATTCAAAACAAACCTGTCATGCCATGTGCATTTTCTGCTTCCACTGCATCCCTTGTGAAAAGGTAGACTTTTACTTTAGCAGTACAAGCCTGAAATAAATTACCATACATATGAGCTGCATGACAATCGCATGACAGGCAAATGTTAACAATAAATTCATAATAGAAAAGACAAAAGAGATAATTGACATACAACGTTACTCCACTGAGACTCAATTTTTAAAATCTCATCCAATCTCCATTCGGACCTAGATGCCTCAGATTCCTCTTCTAAGGTTGACATCTCAATTTTGAGGGAGGTTTTGGAAAACAATATACGGCAGCCAGGAAAATATTTATCACCGTAGGAGACATAATCGGTATAAACAGCTCCCATATCCATATCCATATCCATATCCATATCCCCCTGATATACATACACATTATTGTCAGCAAAAACATTGTGTAGCAGACACTTTCTTCTCGATAACACCACTAATAATAAGTCAAATACACAAATAAATTTAAAGAAGGCTTATGTCCACAAGAACACGCCTGAAAAAAATTATAAAAAAAAATAGTACAGTAATTACCATATACCAACCACTAACTAATTGATCCTCAGCTCGTCCATCTATTGCAAAAAAAAAAAAAAGAGAAGAGTAATGAGTTTTATTTGATAAGTCCAGCTTTGCCAGCAATACTTCCATCGAAGTTGGGAGAGAGGAGGGAAGCCAAAAACACACACACACACAGAAAAAAAAAAAAAGTATACCATAATCCTCTTCCTGCTCATAACCAGAAGTGGAAAGAGAGCTCTCTTGAATACTATCACAAGTTTCTGATGCCTCAGCATCAGCTGAACCGTTCTGCAAAATTCCCATGCAAAGTGAAATTGTGCTCAAACCAAAAACAATAAATTAAAAAAATGATACAAGAAAAACAACAGCATACACTGCATGGTGAATCTGGGATGGAATCACTGATATGACCATTTCCAGATGGAAGTCCGGCAGGACAGGAGATTCTTATCTCCATGTCCAAAGACGAAAATTCGGGTTTTACACTATCTCCAGTAAAATGACAGTGCTTTTGCAAGATTCTGTCTGATAAAGCACCAAAAACCTCAGCTTTTGGAGAAGCAGCTTTATCCAATTCACTTTCAGGGTGACCAGAAACATCATTGACAAGACCACGATCATCGTCATCAATTGCAACAACATGAATTTGTTTCACATTACGAATTTCTTTCACGCTGCGAATTTCTTTCATCTGAGCAATGGACCCAGAAGAAGCTAATGACAAAAAAGGCAGTCAAATTCATCAATTATCTTACTGAATACAGGCTTGAACATTTACAACAAAATTTAGCAAGTCCACTTGCAAAAACATGATGAGAAAGGGCATCAAAATGCAACATAAGCATATGAGATTTTGTGAATGGAGATTGAACACAAACTCGAAGTAAAAAAAAAAAAAAAAAAAAAAAAAAAAAAAAAAAAAAAAAAAAAAACTGAGTCAAGAAAATACTAAAGCTGATGCCATAAGCCTTTGTTCAACAAGGTCCAACTTATCTTAACATAATTTTTTTCAATTAACTCCTGGCAGGCAGCAAAATCACACTGTCACAAATCACAATGATACACTTCACTCTGATTAAGTTTAAACAGGCAAAGAAGAATGGATGTTGTTGGGACATGAGGTATCTTGTATTTGTGCTAAACTGCTAACGAAACCCAGAAACAGCGCAGCTTTCTTGCTTCCAAAAAAACGAGGGTTTTGTGCTACATAGTAAACATGTACAACAACAACAACAACAACAAAGCCTGGTCCAAAAATGATTTGAGGTTGGCTAACATGAATCATGAAGCGGAAGTGTACGCAAAAAGTGAAACAATAAAGGTAAACAAAGAAAAGTAATTAGATGAAAGTGGCAGAAAACGAGAGAAACATATTGAGCAAGATAACAAAGGAGGTTAAAGTGGGAACCCAAAAATGAGGACATACAAAAATAATTTGAGGAAGCCTTAAAAAATAGGGCAAAGAGAAGATAAAGAGAAAAAACATGTGACAAAAATCATAGCATAGGTTTGAGAAAACCTTAAGAATTTGCAAACACAATGAGTTAAAGTTAAAGATAAAAGAGTATATATAGAGAGAGTTATATAGTGTCCGCTAAGCAGATTTTTTTCCCTCCAAAGCCATATTTTCCTAATTCCCTCATAGACTCAAAAATCCCAATCACCCTCTTCCAAGTTTTCTTAGGTCGACCCCTAGCCCTTTCCAATCCCATCACTTTATCAGTTTTCAAGCCTCCTAACGGGTGCATAACAAAATCTCCATGTTACATGACCATACCACCTTAGGCTATTCTCCCTCATCTTGTTTTCAGTATACGTAACCCCCCAAATTCTTCATAACCACACATCCAACGCAGCTTACGCAACCCCGTCACATTCATCTTATACCCATGACAATACTTCGCTACCCAATTCATACTTCAAAGGTTTCCCTTCAATTTAATTCAGCCTTGTAGCCCTCTTCTTATTTAGCTATCCTGCTTTGTATCTATATGTCATATCTCCATCCAACTCCTCATGCCTTACAACTTCTAACTCCGCTAAGCTTACACACCAAATATTCCTTCTGATTTGTGCTCCATCCAAATCCTCAAGATTCTCAATTTTTTTTTTCCTCTCTATCCACTATCAGATTATTCATTTTCACATTTAAGAAATAACCTTAGTAATTGTGCCAAAACCAACTCTGAAATATAGTAAGCGACAGAGGGAGTTTCATTTTTAAAAAAATTCTAATAACAAATTGAATGACAATAATAATTATAAAACAGATATACTAATAAGGAGGTTAAAGCAAAGAAATAAAATACGGCTAAAAATAAATTCACAAATGAACACAGTCAGGGAGCCCTCCTCACAAATCTTGAAGTGGCAAAGCTTCTTATTACAGTCGTATGCCTTGATGAGATTTAGATGGTTAGAAGTCCTAATGGTTACCTATTTTTCTTCTCCAATTCCTCAATTGTCCTCCTAATCTTTATCAAGATGCCTCCTTTTAATGTAAACAACACATCTAAACCCCTCACTTTTTGTGCCTCAAATTCTATAGGGGTTAATACCCACTTTTCTTTCAATTACTACTCTTTGTAATATGCTTCATTATATTTGGCACCATCAAACATATCTTGCTTGGAGAAAACCCTAAACCACAAAGCAGAGTAGCCCTAAAAGTCCACACTTATGTTGTTAAACTTGATCTGCAATGGAATCTACTTGTCACATAAACACAAGACATTCCTTGATAACTATCAGTCCATCACCCAGAATGCATCAGTAACCTCCTCATTTACATCATCATTAACCTTGAAAATAACCTACATTACCCAACTTGTAAACAATCCTGATCCCGACATTGTAAGAAATCCTACCACAACTGCAAGCCTACAAAGCATCTCCACAAGGACCACAAAACTCTTCTCCCAGAAGAAAGGCATTAAAACCAAGGGGCTTTATACTTTATAGTGAAAATAAGGGCTATCAAGCCAATCACCCTTCCACATATTCTCCCCATTGCACCTACAACGCCATCTACATTCAATAAAAAAACAATTTTTTTTCGTTTTCCTTCCTCTCACCGACCCAAACAAAAGCATGTTGCATCGCAATTGTGTGCTCGAACCCGACATGGATACTGAAAGTATGAACAAATACAATTTTGGGAGGACCATGTCTGCCCAAGTTAATTTTGGAGCAAAAACTCACTCACATCTCCAGACTAGAACAGTCATACCTCGCATCCAAATTCTTTTGGAGCGTTTTCAATACCGAGCCCCACAAACCACCCAATCAAAACAAGCTATACTTAACCTTATTGATGAAATTATGGGAAAGCAATAGCTACACTACCTAAAACCTCGGATTCGAATCCCGTCTACATTACTCCCACACATAGAAACCTCAACACCAAAAACAAATCAAATGCCAATAACTACAGCTTAATCCTCCAACCAAACAACAAGCTTGCAAGCAATTGAACAAAATTAAACATCCAAAAACTCATACCAGCTTAAAATTAACATAAATTAAGACTAAACAAATCAAAAAGGAAAGATTACGAACTGAAGTAGAAAGAAAAAGTGATGAAAATTACCGTGTTGAAGGAACTGATACTTAGTCATCGCATTATCATCAGCATCGAATTTAGGGTTTGAGAATTTCGACCGAAGATTAAAAGTTTCGGGCAATTCGTCTTCTTCCTTGAAATCATAGATGCTCAAATCTCTTTCCTTCATATTTAAGCATAGAAATTGCAGGATTCAGGAACCCTAATTGACGAAGAAGTAGAGAGGTTTAGCGAGGAGAGAGAAGAAGGAGTTGACTATGGTTGTCTGGATTTGCGAAAAGACGATCATTTGCACGAAACGTTTCGTTTGGGTATTTATAGGTGGAGTGAAGTGAGAATATTGCAAAATTAATTAAAATTAATTAAGTGTTAAATTCTATCTCACCAATCCTTCTATAAAAGCATTAATTTGCCGAATTGGTTTACGGAGTACGAGTAGCTTAAAGTGTTATGGAGTACTCCCTCCATTTAATTTTTAAACACCATCATCCCCAACACTAGGCGTGATTGGCAAAATATAGTTGTTTTTTTTTTACAGGAAATAGGATTTCATTGACAAAATATAGCCAAACGGCACTTTACAATGTAAATACTTCTTAAGAAATCTAAACTTCCAACACAAAAATATATCACCATAAAACAAAATACATTGTAGATTCGATCAACAATAGCCTTCATAAAAAACTTCTTCCGAAGCAATACAATTTGTGAGTTAGCACTAATTCGGCTTAAGATCCACTAATGCATAGTCGTATGGATGAAAATACATATGTCGTATGCATAGTCGTATGAATATGAAAATATAGTTATGGATATAGCGGTTAAGATGTTAAATATCAACAAATTGAATATACTTTTGGATGTAGCGGTTAAGATGTTAACTATCAACAAACTGTTAGTTATGAACCTGTAAAATAGATATTTAAAGAATAAATTTCCAATGAAGTAGATGTTACGTATAAAAGTAGTTGTCAACAATTGCTTTTAAGTTTCAACGGCTAATAATTTTTAGCTTTTAATAAAGGTTACTTCTACCACTACCATACCAAATGCTCAAATTATTTATTGATTCAAACCAATCTGAAGCTAGTGCCGACCAAGCCCTTTAAATTGTGTGTAGTTTTGAAAATGTATATGTACTCCCTCATTTGACGGATTCTTGGATTTGGAAAAAATCCTTCATATTTGTCCTCTCCAAATTAGAGTTCTTCGTTGGAAGGTTGATAATGGCTATTTTATCCTCTTTTGAGTTGATATTTGGTGTACTGGTACCAATCTTATTGTTGTATTAAATTTTATTTGGATCCCGTATATTGATATTGCTATGGATATATTTATTTGAGATGATAATTCTAGAGATGTTCCTCTTCTTCATTATGTCCTTCTCCGTGATTTAGTTCAAACAATCGAGGGATCCCTCTTCCTTCTTCCCCTATTCCTGATGAAACTTGTTTGGGTCTCTCTAAACATGGTCATTTTTCTATTAAATCTATTACATTATGGTTGACTCACAATCTCACTACTTCCCCTAAATGAGAGTTTCACTGGTTATGGAATTTGGATATCCCACCTAAGATTAAGATTTTTTTTTATGGCAACTCTTCCGTAACAACATTCCTACTAGACACACTCTCCAGAAATATTGAAATTCCTTCCTTTTGTACTTTTTGTAATGCTCGCCCCGAGTCTCAACAACAACTATTCCTTCATTGTCCTTTTGCTTTTGCGCTCTGGACTTCTCCTTCGATGCGTAATTGGATTGGGGCCATATCCCCCTCTTCTCAACTCCTAGATTTCTTTCGTAAAATCAAAGTTCACTCTTCCCATCTTTGATCTCACTAAGGTTGCTATCCTTTTTTGGAGTATTTGGAAATGTCGTAATGTAATTATCTTTAGGAACTCATCGCCTTGTCTATATTCGTACATTCTCTCTTTTTAAGGAATGGAAAAAGCTCGTTCTTTTTTAGACTTTATTCACCAACCCGATGATTTGTCCCATTCACAGCCTCTGCATCCGACTTCCGCTACCGTTACTTGGTCCCTCCCTCAGGTCGGATATAGTAAACTTAATTTTGATGGTTCTGTTACACATAATTCAGCCTTACCTGGAGTAGTGCTTAGGGATCATTTAGGGAATCATATTGCCAGTCGTTCTTACAACTTGAGTTCCTACCAGCTTTAATTTTCTCGTTGAATGAGGCTATTGCCCTCCGTAATGTTCTTCTTTTGACCAAAGACCATAACATCTCTCATATTTCCATTGAAGGGGATAATCTAAATGTACAGTCATTAATATTTTACAAGGCCACTTTAGTTGTCCGTGGAAACTTCATTTCCTGTTGGCGGATATTAAGACTATTATGGAAACTTTTGGGGTTTCAAGTCTCAACATATTTTTTGGGAAGAAAATCGAGCTGCAGATTATGTTGCCTCATTTGGATTAGTTGGATACTCTACTCCGACATCAAGATATCGACCGCTTTAATGGTCAATAAGTTTTCTTATTTTTTACTCCTTGATAAATTAGGTCACGATCTTGTGAGAATCCGGCCCCATGATTATGTCACCCAAATCTCTCCATGTTGAATAGATCGATTTCTTACAATTGAATCCCCCATTTGTCTCTTCTCCAATTCTCTTCCTTCCTAATTCATTATCCAAATGAAAGATATTTCATCCCTTCCCTTCCTTTTCCTCTATCTCCTTCCTTCCTAATTTGTTATCCAAACAAAGGGATAAGCAAATATCTCAAACTTAGAAATGCCCTAATATATTGTTAGATTTCAACCATTATTTCTTGCTTATATATACAACATGTACATATGCACCTTTGTTTTTATAGAACTTGATGAGTGAGAGCACAAACAAAAACTTCATTCACAATATACATATGTACCTTTTTTTTTTTTTTTTTTTTTAATCTTTTAGGGTGAGAATTTGGGTAAGGCCATTAAGGCATATCATGCTACACCATACAGAAATACAAGCTCCATTAAAGTAATAATTCAATACATTGAGGAAAATAGTCCATTAGTCCATCGATAAGCTATTGTATTGTTAGAAAACTTCAATTCTTTTTTGGATCGAATGAATCTAATATGGACTAAACTGATTGCAATTGAAAATAAATAAATTAAATTGAACTGAACTGAAAAATTGGACCAAGAGAACACATCCTTATACATGCTCATATAGGTCACAATAACACAAAAATCCAGATTTTGAAGGATCACAAAGTTACAAGCTAAGTATGCACCTCATATAAATCTAGAAAACCGACCTAATACATTTTTTTTTTTTTTTTTTTTTGGAGAGAACCTAATACATTGACTTAGGGTAGTATTTTCTATAAGACACCCAACGTATTAAGGCCCAAATTTTTTGGAATAATAGTGCATGATCATTAGTAAGCATACTAAGGTTCAAAATGGATGAAATCAATTGGTTTCAGAATTTCTAATAGTCATAAAATATTACCTTAATTACACAATACAATTAAGTACACTTAATCTATCTCCACACATCAACATGACAGCATAGGCATGCAAATTGCACAAACTAGCTATAAAGTAAACCAAGCCAATTAAACACTGCTTATTTGGGTCTAATAATATAATATTAGTGCAAACTTTGATCTTTCATTTAGCGTTCTCGATCAGCTCTTCAAAATAGGCATAGCCTGCAAGAGAAAATCACCATTAAGCTTAGTTTTCTAACAAAGATGATTAGTCCGCCGTGTTGATTGAAAACGATCTCCAATATAGTATGTATGTCCAACAATATTTTCACATTTAATTAGATAATACCGAGTTAATAATTGTTTAACCAGATTTTTGCTATCTATTTAAATATGCCATTTATGTGAAATTTAAACAACGTGACAATTAGTTCCAGACAAATAATACGTACCATGCATGAATGAACATACATAAGCAAATAATACCATCCATGCATGCACATCACTCACCCTAGTTTAAGAGAAGTGTCCGAGCTATCATCTTCGGTGAGAGGAGGACCGCCATTTGTGATGGACTCTGACGAGTACTGACCTTCTTCGTGGATGGTCGAAGTATCAGACTGATCCAGAAGAAGAACAGGCTTTCTTCCTTGTGATAATTCATTCATCTGCAACCAAGAATGATCCATGCCAACTACAAAATTAAGCTACTATTACAAATTTACAAGTCATAAAAATGTCAAATTAAAGGGTGACTTACTTTTTGTTTCAGCTTTTGATTTTCTTCCATTAATACATCACCCTGCACTTGCCATTTAGTTAATAAACTTGCATTAACAACTGCAAATTTGTCTCATTAAAATTGCATGCATCTCTATCTATACTGTTACGGAAATATATCATCTCTTTGATGATTAATCGTTGAAGAATTAGGAAATAAAATTTCTTACCTGTTTTTGGAGAGTCTCAATCTCATGCTTTATACGTTTTCCCTGAAAATATGCTAGAATTATTAAAAAAAAAGTCCGATATTACACAAATGTAAATAGAAACATTAAATTGAGCAACAACTTTAGTCTCTCCATTTATCCCAATATTTACAAAAAAAATACTTCCTCTGTTTTAAACAAATTACTCTGTAACACTTTAATTAAAAATGTGGGAGCTTTGTGGTCAAAATATTGCAATTTTTATGAAATGGAGGAAGTATAATATATACATTTAGTACGTAGTACTCATATTGAATACTTGCAAATGGTCCAATAATAATTGCCAACTACGTACAATACATTTGTTCAGTTGAATTAGGTTATATTGTTAAATTTAAAACAACTAGAATAATGTACGGAGTAACAATTATTTTTGAATGGAAGGAGCGGCGGTATAATCATTCCCACAAACTACTAACAAAGTTTTCGTTAAATTAGTCCAAACCTTAGTTTCAAGAACCCGGGATAAACTATCCTCAAGGATCCTTTCAAGCTGTAGTAATTCCTCCAAATCCACACCTTGAAGGTCCTCTCCTCGCAACTTTCTACACGAATCGAAAGGCAATCGTCACTTACTTAGATAAACATTAGAGATGTACGAGTATAATTACAATTAATTAAGCTTGCTTAAACTTAGTATGTAGTACTACCTTAGTTCCTGGTTTTTATCTGCAACCTCACTGTTGAGTTTAGCAAGATTGCTGTTCTCTAGCTGCCATATAAAGAACCATAAGATGAATTAGTCAACATATTGTTTTTGTTTATATATATAACTGCATGCAAAATTGTATATAGATGCATGGAGGTATATTTGGTAGAATAATGGCAGTGTATGTAGTCGAGTAAGCGAATGTCATGCACTTATTTTCCATATATATGGCAATCTACGCTCAGTCTTCGGTGTACATACATCTTTATCCATTAATATCTTTAACTTATATTAATAAAAATTATAAAATTAAAATTTATAACAAGAACATTCACATTGAAACAAATTTAAGTTCTCACCATGATAACGACTTTTCAAATATATTTATGACCAAAAAAGGTCAAAATTTTCAAACTAATATTGCATATAAGATACCTGCAATTCAAGGAATGGTTCTTCTTCCTTCTTCTCATAATTCGCATATGTAGTGTATCGTGCCAAGATATCCTTCACTCTTCATAAAGATCGATCGAGGTTATTAATGGATATTATTAACTTGAATTTAATAATTATGCAACAAATCTCATATTGCAAGATTATACTAGACAAAACTAGTCAATTAATATAACACTTAGGTCAATTACTCATTGGATCATTCCTTATATCGTTACTAATCCTTATTGTTATAATGGCTGAATAGTGTGAGTTACACACAATATAAGATAGGAAATTTATACGTAAAAAATAAAATGTTTTTGAATTACTTTATTTTGTACTCCACTACTCCATAGTATATTGAATTAATGTGATTATATAAGCTAAATTATACTCTTAGGTTAGAATATGTTTGTCCAAAAAAACTAGCTATCAAACTCTAATTAAATAAAATGACTTTTACATCCTACTAAAAGTAATAACTTTACAATGTTGAGAAATGCAAGATACCATTCACAAAATCAAAGCAAACATATGTATCCCCATCAATTAACGTTAACAGTAAACTTTTGATCTTGTATAACGTCCATATAGTTGCATCAATCATCATCTTTATATTCTCTACAAAAGTCCAAGTGACAAGCAAGCATGCAACAATTAGTTGTAAATCTTGTAGTAGGTCCATCCCTTTCTATGTCTTCACCTTTTGTTTCGTGTTAAATCAAGTGTAGGGTTCATACCTAGATGACTATAAATACGTATACTCATATTAAAAGTGACTTCGTTCCTATAAAAAAATGATGTAATTATGAGTTCATATATATACAACGTCGTATAGACTATAGACGTATACCCATATCAGAGAACGAAGACTTTCACTTTCTACTAATCTGGTTAGCATTGCTAGCTAGCTACGTAACCAATTGGGCCAATTGGCAATACGTTGATCATAACAATGGGAAAGGACAGATCTAATTTAACAAACAAACAATAATAGAAAGGTTACATACATTAACAATGGGAAAGGACAGATCTAACATCCAAGTATAGGATAATTCGACGGGTATTGAGGAGTGTAATTACAATTATGCCAATATATGCTACACCTCATAAGAGTCCTAATGTGCAAGCAACAGGATGGGGCACCGTGGGCCGAAATGGCAATGTTAATTATGATCTTCAATGTTGTTCTAATTGCTTGACTTTTATTATACGTCTCCATTGCAAAGTAACATCAATCCTAATGTCTATAAGTATGCGATATCATCCCCAAACTCGTAGTTTCTTCATAAATATCCAATACCACAAAACACCACCCTCTAAATTGGTAATGAATAATGGACCTTTTAAAAAGTTTGAGATGAGTCTTATGAATAGTGTTTCATTAATGTTAATTACATCTTCTTTTTTTTTAAACTCTAAAGATTAGTTTGCAGACATTTATGCCCATAAAAGTATTTGTTTACATATTTTTCCACATTAACGCTACCAACAACTAAAGTTGTGATATAAGGTCAATTCAAAAGTTGTTTAATTTCCATATATGAAAACAAATAATTATTAGGATGAGATTGATCTGAGATTCAACTTCATAACCAGTACCATTAATAATCACTTGCCTTATGAAAACATGAGAGGTTTAGGTTATGTTGAAATTGATAAGCTTTTTCTTGCCAAAACTATAATAGAGTTATACCTACAACTTAATAGCAAAGTGCTTTACATAATAATTTTATGATGATATAAGATTTATTATTCTATTGTAATAATACATACATGAAGTATAAATTCACGTATCAACTTAGTCCCATTTTATTAATTGCCCTATTTGACAAATAATGTGATAGCCTTTTGGTCAAACGAGGCAAAAATTCAAAAGTTGATATATACACCCTTTGGTGCAAGTTTTTTTTTTTCTCGTTGCTCATTTAATCATCAAATGAGAAAAAAAAAATAACAATCGTGTATATAAAAATTTTCAGCACGTAAATATAGTATTTTGTTTAATTGCTTTTATTTGTTACAGATGTATGGAGAATTCCTTTTTATCTTATACTAGATTAGTGTCCGTACAATGCACGGTACGTAGTAATAATCTTTTTTCCATAATTAATTTGTGATATAATATAAAAATGAGGCAACTCATGTGAAACAAACAAATACAATGCATATAAGAAAGATGAAATAATAAGGCAAAAAAAAATTAAATTATAATTGAGAAAAAATTATTATTTTTGATTAGTCGTGTTGAAGTTATTTAAAAATAGCATACACTATATTACATTAATGATGCATGTTATTCCCAATAAAACTACACAATATGGATGTCGTATGACTTTTTATTAATGAATTAATTTAGTTAAAAAAAACTATATTATACAATGTGCTTCCGAAAATAAGCTAAGTAGAATATTTTTTTTTAAAAAAAAACTTAAAGCTGACATCATATATTGTATTGGCGGGAATTTTTTTTTAATTATGCTTGACATATGTCAAAAATGGTCGATGTAAGCATGACTTGTTTTAGTAATAATTAAGAGGTTTTTTTAAGGGGAAAAAAAGTTATAAGTTGGTAAAATTATTACAGAAATATTTAACAGAAAACTAACGCAATTATTATTATTTTATAAGATTTCCAACCAAACACCATGAATAAAAATATTTTTTGTTTCCATTGAATTCCACTATTGTACAACTATATAATGGTAATTTAAATGTTAATATTATATTTTTGGCTCCGTTATTTTATACTTTCCACCATATTTCAACCTTCTAAATTATTATAGCTTATTCTCCCTTAATTAAAAGGTCTCAAAATCTCATGTAACTATTTTAAGTAAATAAAACACGAAATAAAAAGGAATACAATTATTATAAAGATAATATATAAGATTAGGAATAATGTATTATTATAGTTGTATTAGAAAAATATTCCAAAAATAAAATATTTTTCCTAAAAAGGGAGGGGGGAGTTTTGGAGGGAAAAAACAGCACCAGGAAGTGACACGTGTCATTCCTGATGTCTGTTTTAGTATTTTGTTATTATGTTATTATTATTGATTGATTGGCTAGCAATATGCTATGATTAAATTGAGTAATACTACCTCAATCTGTCTTACTATGAATAAAGAAATTTTTACTAGTCGGTTAAAATACCAATACTACTGTTTGGGTCCAATTTAGTCCAATTGGGCCTAGATATTAAATGATCCAATTAAAAGCCCAAGGTCAAGGTTCAACTCTCCAATTGTGCTAAAGTCAAAGGTCAGCCCATAAAGCAAGCCAATTGGGCTAAGGCCCAACCTCTCCATGTATGATGAGGTATAAAAGCCATCAATATTCATATGCTCATTCATATGCTCATTCATATGTTGATTCATATGTTCATTCATATATTCTGATATATTCCATTAAAGCCTCAAGCAACAAACTCTCTTGCATAGTGTCCTCTTCTTACACATTGTACTGACTTTAGCATCGGAGGGGCCTTCCTCGGCAACACCCCCGAGGCTAGTTTACGTGTGTTTACTGTGCAGGAAACCTTCGGCCCAACATAACTTGGACCGAATCTAGCCTTCTCCGTTTCAGCGGACCTTCGGCAAGGTCCCATTGTTTTCACTCGAAACAATTTGGCGCCGTCTGTGGGGAAGACTTTCAAAAATCTTTAAGCCAAATTCCTAACCAAGATCATCTTGCAATTATCTTAGCAGCAATGGCTAAGAACCGCAAGAGCAAAAGCCTCCGTCAAGGAGCGGGCGAAAAGCCTAAAACCCCTACACCATCACCCTCGCCGGACCGGAACTCTCCCAAGGGTGTCGGCTCGGGGGGAGGATCATACAAGGAGGATTCCCTATCTCCCGTAATTCATGACTCTCATTATAGGCCGGGTCACTCTCGGTCTAGCAGGGGTGAGTCCGATCATAGGACACATTCAGTGTCCTAAAGCCAACCATCGGATGCGCGCCCTCATTCCCACACTCGGCCGAGGACCCCTTTGACGGGGCCCAGCTCGGAAGAGGTGGCAAGAGCGTTGGCAGTACTCATGGAGGCGATGAGGGCACAAAATATGCCACCACCTCGTGATCGAACTCCTCCGCATACCCGGCATCAGCGGAGGAAGTTAGACCATGATGGTGGGAAGCTTCCTTCCTTCCGGGAACTGGAAGAGTGGGAGGAGGATTCCTGGAAAAATGAAAAACAGAGGAAAAAGAACCCTCAATTTTTAAAAGGATCCTCATCCTCAAGACCAGAAGCGCATAAGAGCAGCAGCTCAGCTTCTCGGCCAGAATCTACTCACCGAGAACCTGAGACTGTTCGCAGAAGTGTCCTTGACCGACTCGGCGGCAAGGAACCGAGCGTGCGCAGTCGCCTCTCGTTCCCTGCAGCCGAGGCCCAGACTTCCCAGCCAGGGACGAAAACCACTCCTACCTCTCTAAGAGGGCGGAGCGCGGTCCCTTCGGCCAGGAACAAGGGCAAGGCCGTTATGCTACCCGCCAGTTCACCATTCGAGCAATGGATACTGGAAGAGCGCGTACCCACGGTTAAAATACCGTCGCACATCACATATGACGGGACCACGGATCCGAAGGATCACGTGGCCTCGTATGAGACTCATATGCATCTTTGCCCCAGATCCGAGGCGACTTGGTGCAAATATTTCCCAACCACTCTCAAGGGGGTCGCGCAAGCGTGGATCTCCAAGGGAGTAAGGCAAGGCTCCATAACAGGGTGGGATGATCTGTCCTCCAAGTTCAGGAGCAAGTTTTCCACGGCAAACCGCCGGGAGAAGACTACCGCAGAGCTCATGAGTCTGCAACAGGGGGAAACCGAAATCCTCCGAGACTACCTGACCCGTTTCAGTAACGAGTCATCAAGCGTCTCCCAGCTGGACCAGGGGCTAGCCGTTTTTGCAATGCAGAATGGCCTTCAGCCCGGAAAGTTCCTAGACTTCATGGTCATGCATACCCCGCAGACCTTGGAGGAAGCTCTTAATGCTTCGGATAAGTTCATCCGAGCCGAAGAATGGAACAAAGCGAAAACCCAACCTCAATTCGGGGGAGGGAAACAGAGACAAATACCCTTGTCTGAAGGCCAAGGCCATAAGGCAAAGGGAAAGTCAAAGGCCCCGGAGCAATCTTTGGCCATCGACCCAAAGAAGGAAAGATCTGCCTTATACACAGGCAGATACGAGTCCTACACTCCGCTCTCTCTTCCACGCGCCAAAATTTACAGCGTGACGAAGGAGGAGCAGAGTTACCGAAAGCCGAGACCACTCCCAGAGTGGTATCAGCGAAAAAATAAAAATCAGTGGTGCGAGTTCCACGAGTCTTCGGGACACAACACTGAGGAGTGTATGCAACTGAAGGACCAGATAAAGGACATGGTCCGGAAGGGATACTTGAAAAAATACATCGCGGATCACCGCGAGAAAAAAGAATCCGTGAGGTCAGCAAAGGACCCTCGGCAGGACCTCGACTTCCCCCGGAAAAACAGTAAAAAGCCGGAGGGGAAATTCCCTCCGATCAATGTTATCTCGGGAGGAATATACTCTCGGAGGGAGCACAAGCGCCACCTTAGAGCTTTGACTCACCAGGTGAACAACGCTGACATTCAATCTCCCCAGTCGCCGGTGCCGAACATGACGTTCACAGCCGCTGACTGCCGGGGGATTACGTTCCCTCACGAGGATCCGTTGGTGATCATCGCCACGGTGGCCAACCACGACGTCAGTAAGGTCCTTGTTGACGGTGGAAGTGGAGCAAACATTCTGTTCCGAAAGGCCTACAATCAAATTAAGCTGAAGCCCAAGCACCTTACGCTGGTACCCTACCCGGTATCCGGGTTCAATGGGGCTTCAACTTATCCAGATGGGAAGGTGACACTTCCTGTCACCATCGGTTGCGATAAGGCAGCCCGGAACGTCATGATTGAATTTTTGGTCATCGACGCTCCTTCAGTGTACAACGTGATTTTGGGGAGACCCATAATTCACGAGATCCAAGGGGTCGTCTCAACTTATCATCAGCTGATGATTTACGTCTCAGACGCCGGCTTCCCCGAAAGGATACAGGGCAACCAAAAGGACGCTCGAAGGTGCAACTACCTCAAGCCATCCAGTAGTCGCCCAGATGACGACAAGGATGAGGAGGAGAAAGAAAAAGAAAGAGAGCCAAGCACAAAAAAGCCAAAAGGCCTAAGTGCTTCGGCCCAAGGATCTGTGCCCAGAGAAAAAGGGCCCGAAAGGGAAAAGGCTAGCTCTTCAGCTGAGCCGCAAGACTCAGAGAGCCAGCCGAAAAACAAAAAGACTGGGACACCTGCTGACATTGGCAGCAGGCCAGATTCTGAAGAGTCCAGTCCATCGGCAATGGACATGGACCAACAGACTGAAACAGTTGAGTTGGCCGAAGGAGACGGTGAGAAATGTGTAACAATCGGGATGGACCTTGATCCGAACACCCGTTGTGAACTTATTCAGCTCCTTCGGGACAATAGAGATGTGTTTGCTTTCTCGGCAGCTGATATGCCCGGGATAAGTTCAGACCTCATCTCCCATAAGCTTAATGTTGACCCGACGTGTCGACCAATTAAGCAAAAGAAGCGGAATTACTCCGCCAATAAGAACCGAGACATCGCAGCCGAGGTCAAAAAATTATTGGAGGCAGGATTCATCGAACCTTGCCAATATCCAGAATGGCTGGCAAATGTGGTGATGGTTCAGAAGCCCAATGGTACCTGGAGGATTTGCGTTGACTTCACGGACCTAAATAAGGCTTGTCCAAAGGATTTCTATCCCTTGCCGAGGATCGATCAGCTAGTCGATTCGACAAGTGGCCATGCCTTGCTTAGTTTCATGGACGCATTCTCGGGGTATCATCAGATCTTTTTGCACCCCGACGATCGAGCAAATACAGCATTCGTCACGAACGCTGGGGTGTACAATTACAAAATGATGCCCTTCGGATTGAAAAATGCGGGGGCAACCTATCAAAGGCTGGTGGATCAAGTTTTCGCCGATCAAAAGGGCCGAAACATGGAAGTCTATGTTGACGATTCGATCGTCAAAAGCAAAAAACCAGAGGACCATGTAAAGGACCTGGCTGAAACTTTCGCCACCTTGAGAAAGCATCAAATGAAGCTAAATCCGAAGAAGTGTGTTTTCGGCGTGAAGTCAGGGAAATTCCTTGGGTTCATAGTCAGCAAAAGGGGGATTGATGCCAATCCCTCTAAAGTCAAAGCGGCGCTCGACCTTCCTGAGCCGAAAACGAAGCGGGATGTTCAGCGGCTCACCGGAAGAATGGCAGCCCTCTCGAGGTTCATTTCCAGAGCTTCGGATAAGGGGTTACCTTTCTTCAAAGCCCTGAAACTCCCGAAAACAAAAGAGCTCGTTTGGGAGGAAGAGCAAAAAGACGCCTTTAAACAGCTTCGGGAGCATCTAGCTGAACTCCCAACGCTGGCTAGCCCAGCTGAAGGAGAAATTTTATACCTATATGTGGCCGTTAGCCCTGCCACTATCAGCGCAGTATTGCTGAAGGAAGAGAGTAAAAGTTGCTTTCGCAGTAGTAGTAGCTGCTCGGAAGCTGAGGCCCTATTTTGATTGCCATCAGATAGTGGTCTTAACTGATCAGCCGTTGGAAAAAGTTCTCAGCAAGGTTGAAAAATCTGGTAGGCTAGCCAAGTGGGCTTTTAAGCTCACCGAATTCAGCATCAGCTACCGTCCGAGGGCTGCCATTAAGGCTCAAGCTCTAGCGGATTTCCTGGCAGAATGCTCATACCAAGAAGCGCTAGACAGTGAAAAGAAAGTTTGGAACGTGTTTACGGATGGATCTTCCATCGAAAACGGTTCAGGGGCAGGAGTAGTGATAACTTCTCCCGAAGGCAAATCCTTTGAGTATGCACTAAAGTTTTCTTTTAAGGCCTCGAACAATGAAGCCGAGTATGAGGCAGCAATCACCGGCCTAGAATTGTGCATCTCCCTGGAAGCCGATCATGTCTGCTTAAAAACAGACTCTCAGCTAGTTGCATATCAGATCAGTGGCAGCTACGAGGCCAAAGAGCCCTCCATGATAGCTTATCTTGCCAAGATCAAATCAGTCATTGCAGAGCTGAAAACTTTTGAGGTTCAGCTGATCCCAAGGGGTCAGAATACTCAAGCCGATGCACTCTCCAAACTTGCTAGTTCATCTTTTACCGAGCTGAACAGATTTGTATATGTAGAAGTGCGTCGAGAGAGAAGTGTCGACGAAGCACCTGAAGTGTGCTGCGCTGACCCAGAGCCTAGTTGGATGGACCCTATCCTAGCTTTCAAGCTTCGGGGAGAAACTCCTGAAGATAAAGCTTTGGCCTCCAAGATGAAGAGAACCAGCTCTAGGTTCATTGTCTTCAGGGGGGAACTTATGAAAAAGTCCTTCTCAGCCCCATTGCTGAAATGCGTGGGACCAACAGATGCAGATTATATCCTACGGGAGATTTACCTCGGCATCTGTGGGAACCACATTGGGGGAAGAACCTTAGCCCACAAGGCATTGAGGGCTGGATATTACTGGCCCACCATGATCGCAGATGCTAAGGAGCTGGTTCGGAAATGCGAAAAATGTCAAAAATACGCTCCAGTTATCCATCAGCCAGCAAGGGATCTTCAGCCGATCCTTAATCCACTCCCGTTTGCCCAATGGGGACTGGATATACTGGGACCATTTCCAGAGGCTGTGTACCAGAAAAAATGGCTGATAGTTGGTGTCGACTACTTCAGTAAATGGATCGAGGCCGAAGCAGCCTCGAACATTACAGAGCAAACTGTCAGAAAATTTATCTGGCAGAATATCATCACTCGATTTGGCATCCCGAGAGTATTTGTCTTCGATCATGGGAGGCAATTCGATAACTTGCCGCTGAAGCGGTATACAGATCAGTTCGGCATCAAACTGGCATATTCAGCGGTATGCCACCCGCAAAGTAACAGACAAGCCGAAGCTGCAAATAAACAGATCCTAAATGCCCTCAAGAAAAGGGTGGAAGATCAAAAGTCCAAGTGGCTGGAGGAGCTCCCTGGAACCCTTTGATCCCTTCGGACAACTGAAAAAGAGGCAACGGGCCACTCACCTTTTGAACTGGTGTATGGTGCCGAAGTAGTCCTTCCAGTGGAAATTGGCTCTGAGAGCCTTCGAGTGCACCACTTCTCGGCTGAGAATGAGCGACTGATGAGGGAATCTCTCGATTTCCTCGACGAAGTAAGAGACTCAGCCCGAGACAGAATGGCCGCCTATAGGCAGAGAATCAGCAAGTTTTATAACCGAAGGGTCCATGCAAGGCCTCTCAAAATTGGAGACCTTGTCCTTCGGAACGCTGCTGCAGTTCAGAAAGGCCGAATCTTTGGGAAACTCTCAGCTGCATGGGAAGGACCTTATGAAATTTATGATGAGCTTCAGCCAGGGACATACCGACTTCGGCAGTTGGATGGAACTGAGTTGAAAAATCACTGGAACGCTGATGTACTGAAAAAATACCATGTGTAAACCCTTCGGGGCAGAACAATCTTTGTAAGTACATTTTGAAAGGCCTTGGAGCCGCCATTTATATAAATGTTTACAACTTTTTATTCTTTCAAAATTTTCTTTGTTCTATCTACTCTTTAAGGGTTTTTTATTCAGCCTCGTCTGAAACCTTCGCCTTCGGATAACTGGGTTTCAGATTGCTGACAAAACTCGTCTTTTTAAAGAACACTGGTCTTTCAGCTGAAGTCAAACTTCAGTAAGACTTGTTCTCCAAAGACATGAGTCCATGGACAATTCTGGGATAT
Organism: Chenopodium quinoa; assembly: GCF_001683475.1. Lineage (NCBI taxonomy): Eukaryota > Viridiplantae > Streptophyta > Magnoliopsida > Caryophyllales > Amaranthaceae > Chenopodium > Chenopodium quinoa. The sequence goes on along the minus strand of NW_018745080.1, from coordinate 2,149,651 downwards.
TGCCTTAACTGAGCCTTGTATCCCAGAGAGCCATTATCCGAAACATTGCCTTAAGTTGGCCCTGTGTTTCGGGTATCCATTTTTCAAAGATAGACAGAAAATCAAGGATAACAGCAACAGTTGAAAATTTTTAAATCAGCCTCGTCTGAAACCTTCGCCTTCGGGTAACTGGGTTTCAGATGGCTGACAAAACTCGTCTTTTTAAAGAACACTGGTCTTTCAGCTGAAGTCAAACTTCAGTAAGACTTGTTCTCCAAAGACATTAGTCCATGGACAATTTTGGGATATTGCCTTAACTGAGCCTTGTATCCCAGAAAGCCATTATTCGAAACATTGCCTTCAGTTGGCCCTGTGTTTCGGATATGCGTCTTCTTAAAGAACACTGGTCTTTCAGCTGAAGTCAAACTTCAGTAAGACTTGTTCTCCAAAGACATGAGTCCATGGACAATTCTGGGATATTGCCTTAACTGAGCCTTGTATCCCAGAAAGCTAATATCCGAAGCATTGCCTTCAGTTGGCCCTGTGTTTCGGATATCCAACTTTCAGATGAAGTCAATCTTCAGTAAGACTTGTATCCCAGAAGCATTGCCTTCAGTTGGCCCTGTGTTTCGGATACCCATTTTGAAGAAGTGAAGAAATTGCTTATTCAGCTGAAGTCATACTTCAATTTCTGGGGGGGGGGGGCAAGAAGCACTCTCAGTGCAAGTATGTTCGGCAGAATTGAAGTATGTTCGGCAGAATTGAAGAAACAGAAACAGTAAAGCATTAAAAAACAAAGCAACTGAAGAAAAGAGCATCAGATTAATAATTCATGCTTAAAAATTGAGCTACAAGTTCAATTAAACTGTATCGGCAGCCGCCCACAAGCGGAAAATAACAGCTGCCGAAATACGTACATAAGCAAAAAAATAAACTGTTGTACGACAAGGCAAGCTGAAGCAAAAAACAAGGCAAAAAATTCAGAAAGCGACAAGTCTAAAGTTAAGCGCATGATGAACCGCAAGATTCTGAAGACAACTACCCGAGTTCCTATGCTTCAGCCCGAGGATCAGACTGATCAGCGTTGTTGAGCCCCATGGTGGCCTCAGCCCCAGCAGCAGAAGAAGCAGGCTTTGCACTCTGCCGAGCCTGTCTTTCCCTCTGTTCAGCCTCCAACTCCATTCTCTCAGCTTCCTCTTCGGCTTCCTCAGCCTTAAGAATTTCAGCTTCGACTGGAGTTGCATACTTCATATGAGGGTCTTCGGGATTCTGGACCCATTCAGCACATTTAGACCAGTCCAGCTTCGGTTCAGCATGAAGGCAGACTCTTCGGCATACTCTGAACCCGTTTCTGAAACCCATCTCATATTCCTCTTGGGTATAGACACGGACTTTGAGTAGAGCCTCAGCATCAGCCAGCTTCTTCTGGGTCTCCTCCAAGTCTTCCTTGGATTTCTTCAGCTCATCGGCGAGCTTGGAGGAGGAACTTTTCAGCTCATTCAGCTCCTGCTGAACTTGGGAAGCCTTTGTCTGAGCCTGGGCCACTTCAACTTTTTTGGCCATCAGTTGATCCTCAGCCTCATGGAGTTTAGCTCTCTAAGCTTCAGCAGCAGCAGCAGCCTCTGAGAGTTGGACATCCCTGGCCTGGAGCAGCTCTTCAGCAGCCATTCGGCTGGCTTCTAGACGTTGCTGCACTTCAGCTTGTGCAGCAGCTCCTTCCTGAATACGGCTCTCAACAGCAGCCTTGAATTTGGAGACGTCCACTCCCATATGCTCCTGGAGGAATTTTTCCCCTTCCATCAGTGGAGGAAAAACTTCCTTCTCCATAGCGTCGCAGAAGGTTTTGAGGGTTTCAGCAGCTCTTTTCTCGTACTCCTCACCCTTCTGCTGCTTCTCTTCAGCTGCTGCTTGCTTCAGCTTATCAAGCTTTAATTCCTCTTCAGCTACCTTCTTGTCGTGCACAGCAGCGTCTACCCTATCTTGTAGGGTATCTATCAGCTCTACAGTGAGAGTCTGATTGTGCACGAACTGAAAACAGGAAGACAAAAAAAAAATACAAAAAATATATATTTTTAATAATAAAAATAGAGCTGAATTTCAGAGGAAATGAAGACAATGAAAATTACCTGCATCATCAGCAGTTGGTTAGACCTGGCTGGGTCAGGAACTGATCTGCTGGATTCGCCTATCCCAGCAGTGGCCTTCAGCGACCAGATCCTTGCCCTATCTACTTCGGACATGCCAGCAAAATCGCCGAAGTAGGCTGCAGCTCCTTCTCGGTTCTGACCCCATATGAGGTCCCAGATGTGGTCTGGGATTGGAATTCGGGGGGCCGAGAAACCCATTTCTCCAGATTGCAGAGTCTGGAAGGAAGGGAAGGATGACGATGGAGCTTGATTAGCTTTGGATGGCTCAGCATCATCCTTCTCAGAGGAGTCAATTACTATGACCTCCTCTTCTTCAGGGGTGAGGACGAAATCCTCAACCTCTCTTGCGATGTCTGCCGTGAAGCCCTCAGCACTGGACATCACGGCATCCTTGTTTTCGTGCTCAGCAGCACTCTCCTTAATTTCTTCTTGCACCGCTCCCTTAGATTCGGGAGTTCTCTGATCCACCTCCATGTCAGGAGGTGGCGGAGGGGTCTTTTGAGGTGATTGGGGTGGTGGCCGGGGAACCCTCGGCGATCCATTGCCTTCCTCGGGTTCCCTTATTGCAACGCCGATGGTCATCGGCCTCCGCTGAAAGTCATGAGGGCCGATGATGGCCATCCTTCGGCGCCTTTTCTGAAGGGGCTGATCGTCCATATATGAGTCTGAAGACTCTCCTTGTATTTGGTCTTCGGGACGAACATGAGCTTTCCCTTCTCTATGTCTGTTACTCTCTTCAGACTGTAACAGACAGGGGGGAGGAAGAATGTGAGTAAAAAAAAAAAAAAAAAAAAAAAAAGAGAAAAAAGAAAGACAAAGTTAAGTCTGAAAGCTCACCGAGGTCTTCAGCAAAGTCTCGTCTTCTTCAGCTGCTCTAGCTGCAGCTTCTGCTTCAGCAGCTCTAGAGGACCCTTCTCCTCCTTCGCAAGCTTCGAGAACCCGTGCAACCTCTTCGGCTGTACGGACAGCTTCAGCTTCTTCGTCCAGCAGCTGAAACCAGGGGTCTCTCTTCTTCCACCAAGGCTTCTGCCTCTGATACAGAGCAACAGCCTCAATTTGGAAGTGGGAAGAGTCTAGATGAACTTCCCTATGCCTCGGCTCAGTGATAGACGGGGCCCGTTCAGTTACAACTCGTTCTCGGTTGACACCAAGACGAGCGTAGTTAATGTCAACGTTGGTCTCGTCCCGCTCTTGAAAAAGGAAAGGGGAAAGGTTAGTTCAGATAGGTTGGCACAGCATAAAAAAGCGAAGCGAGAGAAGAAAAAGAGAGTTAAAAAGCCTTGGCCCCAGCCGAAGAAGCTTACCATCCTTAAACTTTCGGCTGAGGCCAACAGCTGCTAGCATGTTCTCTTGGAAAACGTAATGCGTATCGGGGAGCCAAGTCTCCGGGATATGCTGCATTCGGCCACTGCCCCCCCCCCCCCGGTTCGGCAGCTTGCCGAAGATATGTTGCTGATCAAGGTTCGGATCCGCCCCGTTATCTGCGGGGGGACCTAGACTTCCCATTTCGGGATCAGGCTCAGCGAGGTACCGGGGAGCGCTGAAGACGCAAGGGTGGCCCGGATCTGTGGGTGCCCTAACCCAAATCCATTGACCTCTCCAGTCCTTGTCTGAAGAGTCGTTTGGCCACATGGTTAGGTATTGGGGCCGGGACTCAATCCGGTATCACCCAGAACCATGGCTTCCGTGCCCACTTTGAATATTTGGCACTAGCCGATGGAGCTTTTTGAAGCAGTGCAGGTTCGGCACATACTTGAAGAACTTGCAGACCCATAAGTATGTCATCACCCTTCGGATGCTGGTGGGAGTTAACTGACATAGAGAGATGTTGTAATGGATCAGCAAGTCTCGGACGAATACGTCCAAAGGGAACCTCAGCCCGTACTGAAGCTGTCTTGTGTACACCCCCACATACCCCGGGGGTGGACGATGGATTCTATCGGATGTCGAGGGCATTCGGCACCAATACCCATCAGCTTCAAAAATGTCGTAATGCAACTCAATTTGCTCGGCAAATCGATATTGATCGGCATTCTCCACCCACCATGGGTAGGGGCGGTTCTTTATCATGGCCGAAGCAACTTCGGCATTCTCCCATTCTGAAAACCCGGGGAGGATATCCCAAAGGACAGCGGGAACTTCATCATCCCGTCCAGAAGCGCTCGGCTCCTCCGTTCTCTGAGGAGGAGCCGAGGAAACTGGAGTCGCCCTAATCCCTTCAGCAGGGTCAGACTCTGGCCTTTGTCCATTCCAGGTCCCAATCCTGTTCCTAGGATCGGGAATCGGCCTTGCTCTTCTTGGAGCACGGGCTCTACCTCTAACTCTTCTTGCCATTGATTATTTCGAAGAAAAAAGTCGAAAGAAAAGGGGAAGGAGTTCGAATTCGAAGAAAAATAAACTGAAATCAAAGGAATTTACCTTAATCTGAAGCGAAAGTTGCCGATTTACGAGTTCGTAGTGGCAAGTCTCAGTTTCTAAGCTTAATGCTCGGGGAATTTGCGAAGTTTTGATGCGGGTTCTTGGTTTCTCTCTCGAGAATTCTGGGTTTGTGTTGGTGAATAAGTGAGGAGAGATGACGCGCCTCTGTTTATATCTCCAGGAATGGGATACGAGGAGTCTGCGTTTTAATTTCTCTTAAATACTCCACTAAGTAACCGTTAAACACATGATCTTGTGATTAAACTGCCCATTATCCGTCCAACTTCCACAATCATCCGCCTTAACCGTTGTTATCTCATTAATTACGGTTTAAATTCAAATTTTTGGATTAATTAAATCATTTACTTCCCTCCTTTTCTGAATTAAATCAAACCCGACCCGTCATCCTTCCAAATCGGGTCTGGGGGGCAAGTTGTTTGGGTCCAATTTAGTCCAATTGGGCCTAGATATTAAATGATCCAATTAAAAGCCCAAGGTCAAGGTTCAACTCTCCAATTGTGCTAAAGTCAAAGGTCAGCCCACAAAGCAAGCCAATTGGGCTAAGGCCCAACCTCTCCATGTATGATGAGGTATAAAAGCCATCAATATTCATATGCTCATTCATATGCTCATTCATATGCTCATTCATATGTTGATTCATATGTTCATTCATATATTCTGATATATTCCATTAAAGCCTCAAGCAACAAACTCTCTTGCATAGTGTCCTCTTCTTACACATTGTACTGACTTTAGCATCGGAGGGGCCTTCCTCGGCAACACCCCCGAGGCTAGTTTACGTGTGTTTACTGTGCAGGAAACTTTCGGCCCAACATAACTTGGACCGAATCTAGCCTTCTCCGTTTCAGCGGACCTTCGGCAAAGTCCCATTGTTTTCACCCGAAACAACTACATTCTACAAAAGTTGCCAACAGACACAAGCTTATTAGCAAAACAATTATATAGACACAATAGGAGTATACATTTTTAAGTATATAATAGTATAACTAGAATAAATTGAAAAATTACCTTGAGACAAAGATTACTTAGAAGATTGGGACGCGCATATGGCCACATTTAAACATACGAAGTACGTAGTATATTGATATATGCTCTTATTCACACAAGCCAATAATGTTGTTACTCAATTAAGTAAGGACCAAAATGCTCCGCGAATCGCATAGAATTTACAGATAACGTATAAGATGAAGTGTTATTCATGAATAATATGACACTTTTACAATGTTTATTTTTATTAATCATGCTTATGATTCCAAATTTGTTATACTTTCATATAGTCACATACTTATGCTTCACTAAAATTCCTTTTTTTTTTTTTTTTTTTGACATCACTTCACTAAAATTCATAGTATGACTTTAGATTAATATATATTCCCTCCGTTCCTAAAAATTCGACTCACTTTGCAATTATGCGGTCTCCAATAAACATTTTTGACCATGAATAACTCCAGTTATGTATAAGTGAAATTTGTAAAAAGTCGATATTTGGATTATTTATAATAAGGGGAATCTAATATGATCTCACATGCTAATTTATTTATATTGTATAGCTTATAAAATGTGGTCAAAGTTATTTTATTTTGACTAAATGAATAGTTAGTGAGTCGAACTTTTAGAAACGGAAGTAGTATATATCTTGTATTCCTTATATGAAGATATTGTAAATGTATTTACATTGACATTTTTTCCAATAATTTAATTTTCTTTTAGAGTGAAGGAAGGATGAGTATTTTCCCTTCTGTAAATTTTTATGATGATTTCAATTCAATTCCCCACTTTTTACTACATATTTTTCTCTATCATGGTCATCTTTACTAAATACCTTAACGATCATTATATTCATCAACTTTGTTACCTAAAAATTCATTACCATTACCGCCTACTAAGTAAACCATTGGAGTTCTTCCAATCAATTATTGCCCAAAAAAAAAAATGATCATTGATATGAGCTAATTTACTAGCAACGAGTATTATATTGCAATCTTAAGAATATGAATTGATGAATAAATCACATTATGAATTTAAATCATCCTGATTTAGTTGTCACATGACTACTCATAAGTATTACGGAGTAGATTGATTGAGTGTATAACACTTACGATCCACTGTTAGTGAATAATTATTTTATGTTGCTGTTAGTCATAATTATTTTGGGGGAGCGTTTGATACATCATACATAATTCTAGGGAGCTGTGAGTTTTGTACTTGACTACAGTAATCTCACTATCATCTCTCTACTCATTTCCTTCATCCCCATAAATTATCTTTCCATTAACATGCTCATATTTTATCAGCAAGAATCATTTAACAAAAAAAAAAAAAAAAAAAAAAAAAATAGGACCATCAAAAGAATAATTATCTCAGAAAATCAAGTATAATCTTTTCACTTGCAAATAACTTTAATTATTTCCTTTCAAAAAAAAAGAAAAAAAATAACATTAATTATTTTACAGATCAGAAAATAAATTAAACTTCACACATTACCTAATTTATTTTAAAAACAAAACTATCACCTCATTCTTTCTTTTCGAAAAGCTTTTTCATACTAATTATGAAAGATTGTAATTAAGTAATCCCTCCGTTTTTAAAAGTTTTTTTTATTTGAACAAAAAAATCAGAACAGAATTAGAAGAACGTTAAGAAACAGAGGTAGTATATGCATAACAACATAAACCTTTTCAAAACTCGATTGCAAGAAATAACACAGTTTGATACAAAGTACTAATAATCTAGATTTACCTGGAGTTGGAGAAATCAAATAATTTGCCAGTAGCAGAGAAGATGATGAGGGCAATATCGGCATCGCAAAGAACTGAAAGTTCCTCAGCTTTCTTAAAGATCCCTCTTCTTCTCTTAGAGAAGGTAACTTGTCTTGCTGTTATATTGTCTATCTTCTTTATCTTTATCTTCTCCCTCGCCATCGACGACGATGATGATCTTCCTGCCATTTTTACCCCTCTCAAGCTCAATTACCAGTAAATGAAACTAACCCAAATAATAATGTAGTTGATGATACAAATGATGCTTCTACTTATATTCTTTGTATAAATATATATGTAACAAAATATTAAACATTATGTTATATTTTAATCTATGGAGTGGAATTATGCAATATTCTAGATCTACAAATACCAATGCAATAAATTAAATTAAATTAAATTAAACTTAAGGTTATAGAAGAATAAAAAGAGTGAGGTAAAAGAGAGAAAAGATAAGAAGGGTTAGTACAAAAACTATATAAAGTAATATTACTAAAATTAGTAAAGAAAAAAAGGAAACCCTAGATCAGAAAAACCCAGAAAGAAAAAATGGAATAACCAATAATAGTAGATGAACATGTTTATCAACAAGAAAGAGATCATAAAATAAATAAATATATCTATAAACAGTAAGTATTTTTCTTGAGATTTGGTTTCTTTTTTCTTCCATGAATATATTTTTTTTGCAGAGGAGAGAGAAAGAAAGAGAGAGGGCAGACTTTTCATACCTGAGTCAATGAAGCAATGCTAACTATTCTGGGCAGGTATACAGTTTCGTGGAGAAACTTGTCAATATCTTCATATTAAAAAAAACATAATAATAAAAAAATAAAAAACAATTAGGGATTACGAGTACTAGACAAGAAAAGGCAGCCAATTAGGAAGGGAATCGGTCTTGTGTGGATCTACGCCATATTCTTTTAGACTTAATAGAGCTGAGCGGAATTGAACTGGATAATTATTGATTAATCCCTTCGTTATTTAAACAATAATCACATGTATCATTTGACTTTTTGCACTGCTCAATGACTTTGACTGTAAATTTTAATTCATCCTTACTAACAATTGATAAAACAAATATTCATATACTTATGTTTTTAAATTTTAGGTTCATTTGCTTATTGAATATTTTCAACGTATTGACTTTTCATTTTTTTACTAGTTGATAATTAGAGATATTAATAGTCCAATGTTGGCGTTTAACTAGTATGTCAATCAAAATGATGCATTTATTTTGAAATGAACGAAGAAAGCATCAATTAATTGTGGTCCTTATACTGTGTAGCCATACGAGAATTTGTTGTCTAATAAGAGAGTAAAAGCCAAATGCGAAGTAGGTTTATACTTAAAAAGAGATTGAGGGATGAAAATAGTAAAGCTATATTGATTGTGGTCCTTGTACTGTGTGTTTAGGTCCTATGATGAGTTTATGAGGATTTAAAGAAGGGCTGTATACTTGTATTATTATGGCTAAATTCTGGCGACCATTTTTCACTCTTTTAAATAAGTACTTATAGGCTTATAGATTATAGTACGGTATGGTGTAACGTTACTCATCTAAAACCTAGCTTAGACATCAATATATGTCACGAAGTACATTAGCAAAAGCATAGATTACATGTGTGATGTGTTCACGAGCCTGGTCTAGTCAAGATTAAGCTTTGGGTTGCCTAATTAGCTCATGACACTCGCCTTTTTCACTAACTTATCAAGTCGTGCTAGATAGAGAGGTTGGTGTTGAGCTCAACTCATGAAAATTATTTTTTATTTTAAACTATACTATATGAACTCAAATAATTCACGAGCCACCCAAGCATATCAACACCTATTGTGTTATTACTTATTTATTAACTAAGTAATAGTGTGCATAACTACATAAGTCAAAATAAATAGTATAGTGAAGGATATTTGTTGTGATCTGTTGGATAGCAAAAGCGAAAAAAAAAAAGAAAAAAAAGTTTGAAAAATCAAGCATTATTACCACTTCGTACTTCTATTTAGTATAACTTAGGAGTATATTATTATTTGATTACTAGTACATACATTTTATGTGCCAAGGGCTATGGGAGAGTGGCTGGATATATGATTCTCAAGGACATGATGGTGCTCTTTAACAACACGTTTAATATGTGGGAATGCATGAAAGTGGCTAATAGAAGTGCTCTTCTCTAAGTAGGGAAGGAATAATGAGAAGGGATTCCAAACCCTTTTCACTTTCACATTATCTACCCTAAGCTAAGCCTCGAATTTATGAGACCATAGCTTTACTTTGATTGATTATATTCCTAGAGGTATAGTACTCGATTGCACGAACTAACCATTCTAAGTTGATTCAGAAAGATTGTTTAGAGAATCGTACTATATAGATGGTGACCAAAAAAAAGTGAGAAATTTAAATTTGTGTCAAATTGAAGCTAAGGAATTGAAGTTAGCCATAAAAATATAGAATCGCGTCATAAAAATATTTACACTTTTGTTTGGTTGTGAATTAAGATTTTTTTAAAAAAAAAAATTCAATTGTTGAACTTCACTCTCAATTAGTTGAAATTTCAAAATAGTAAGTCTACTTTGATGCATCAATCTAAATAATTTCATGCGATTAAAAAAAAGTATAAATTTATTTTTTATGAAAAGAACTGAGCACTATTATTACTAACAACATAACCAATAAGAATTTTTTCATCTAAAATTTTACTCACTCAATACGTAGGCATTTAGTGTTTGTGCGAATTTTCTACCATGGTCTTTTTTTTTTTGTTTGAATAAATGTATACTTGCTATCTAGTTGTTACAACTTTGATCTTCTCCCATTGATTAATTGAAGCATATAACATATACTAGCTTCGCTTCATATTATTTGCAACATTTTGACATAAAATATGAGTAAAAAATGTCTAATCGTTACAAATAATTTGAAATAGAGGTAGTACAAGGATCTTTAACATCCTTGACAAATTACCCTAATCTTACGAGTAGAAATTAATTACATTTCATAATCGATGTTATATACTATTTTTATAATTTTATTAGATTCTGATATTCAATAGTGAAACCTAAAGAAGATGTAGGTGCATCAAGCAAAGCTTGGTTTAGTAGGAAAGTTTACATTTCACAACCTCTTGGTAATGAAATCATTCAAATTAAACCCCACTAGAAACATTTTGAAGTTAGAAAATCTGTGAGAGGTTTCGATCCGGTTGAACACTTCTCCTTTCTAGAGTACAAAAAATAAAGAATCGATTGTAATAACTCAATTACTTAGTACATACCGAATAAAAAAAAGAAGAAGAAAAATCGCAATCAAAATAAGTGGAGGAGGAGTTGTTCCTGTTGTCCGTACAAAAGTCGCATAGAGTCGAGCGTGATATAATTACCCTACTTGTACGTTTTGGCAGATAACCACGCATCAAGCATCACTATCTATTCTTCATTACCTGTCCTTTACAATTTAAAGTTATGTTTTTTTTTTTTTTTTTTCTTTTATGAAAAAATAAGAAAGGTGTTTATGCTAATTTGTACGGACAACTAAATTTCTCTGACTACAGTTTTCATATGCTAATTGAAAGATAATGTGAGAGGATGTATGTAAAATTACATTCGATTGTATTATGGTTACAAGTACTTTTTTTATTTACGATATTAAAATAAACTTAATGTCATTCAAATTAGAAAAAAAAACCATCATATAATGGTAAGAGACATGTTGTTAAACTTATTTTTGTTCCTCTAACGTTTATGGTCAACCCATCACATCTTTAAAATTTACGCCCTCGCCTACAAATCTTTTTCAATCTGACGCGTTATTTCTTAATTGTGTGTCATGTCATTACTCTCAAGTCTCCTTCGCGATTTCTTCCTTCAATCACTGCACATTAGGGTTCAATATTTCAAACCCCTGATCACCTAACTCCTTTCTATTCATGGATGAATTGTAGGGATTAGGGAAAAACCGATGAAAGTAAACACATAAAAAATAGGGTGAGCTTAATCAATGGGATAAATGAGACCCATTAGTTTGATCGTTCAAACTTTTTTGAGAAATAGAAGTAGCTAAGAGAATAGGAGTTGTCCATTTTTTGTAAAGTTATGGAGTATATTGTTTTTATTTCATATGGAACTTGATAAGATCGAAATAAATGCTCACTTTAGTCACTTTTGTTTGGTTTAATATTAGTAAAGGAAGAGAAAAGAAAGGAAGGGAAGGAAAAAGAAACAAAGAGAAGGGAACGGAAGGTGATTTTAATTTCCAATATTTGGTTAATAATGAAAGGAAGTGAAGAGAAAGAAAGCAAATTTATAATGCATAACTTTTATTTTTCTTTTTCCAGTCAAATTCCTCCAATTTTGGGAGGAAAAGAAAGCTAAAAATGTAAAGGGACTTTCCTCTGACTTCCCTTCCTTTCCTTTGAATTCTCATGTCATTTATTTAACCAAACATGGGAACATATAATTAAAACCATTTCCTTTCTTTTCTTTTCCATCCAAATCCCTTCAACCAAAAAGTCCCTGTTTGGTTATTGTTTGTTAATTGATTGAAAGGAAATAGTATGTGATAAAAGATAATAGAGTTTTCAAATTTGTGATTGAAATGAAAGAAATTGTGAGCCCCTTTATTTGTAATGGAAATTAAAGAGAAATGTAATCAAATTATAGTGCATAAAATATAATATGGGTAGTCATAAATCATTAATACACGACTCATAAGTCATAACATTCATATTTAAGGGTATAGTTTAATCGATATGATTTGTTTATTTCATTTTCTTAACAACTATAACTAGTAAATTACTGTAGGCATCCCTTCGATATAAGAGAACCACAATTGCAAATGGTGTCCGATGATGAGATTTGATCTCATGCATTGAATATTACTTTACGGAGTATAATTCAACTAACTAAAGTAGATGATGATCATCTACAATTCTACATTTGTAGACATTGCCTTTAAATGTTGGAATTTTGAATGTATGTTTAGGGTAATTATTATGATAACCATAGATCTTGTTCAAGCATCAGTCGTCAATTATGTTTGAATTATTTTTCACGTACCTAATCTTGCTCTAGGTTCACATTACAATATACGATTATCAACCGGGTAATAAACTACCCATATCGTTGGTTATTTTGTGAGGTAGTTATACCCAATAAATTTGATCCTACGTAATATATTGAAAGTACCGAGTAATTTGGAAAAATTGCCAAAGTGAGCTTTTAATAGAAACAATTTTTCAAAGTAGACGCATGGTAAAACTATTTACCAAACTAAGCTTCTAGGGTAAAACGCCAATCAGGCTGACGTTTTTAACTTGACCAATTTTTTTTAAAAAAAATTTAGTCAAAGCAAAAGCGCCATACAGGGTGGCGTTTTTACCTTGAATGAAATTTTTTAATAAAAATTAGCCAGGTTAAAAACGCCAGCCTGGTTGGCGTTTTTGTATCGGGTATTTCTGGTAGTGTAATGTTATTACATTCATTGTTCTTCAAGAAAACAAAAGGCCCTAATTTCCAAACCCTAACCCATGCCACATTGCTCGCCTATTCCTCCATATTTGCAGCAAATTCATCACATCTCATTGCTTAGATCTTCATCATACTCACTAAAAATTATTCCTCCTTCTTTGTTCAACACTTTTACGCAATACATTGATCGAATTTGAGGTATGTATTGAATTTAACTATTTTACTTATTTATGATGTTTTTTTGGGAATTTATGTTTGTAATTTACAATATATGTATTATATTGTTGTTCAAGTATGCGAAATAAGTATAACTACATAATACATTGTTGTTTAATTATTGAAATTAAGTATATTTATATGTATGTTGTTTAATTGCAAACCATGTATATGAAGCATACATTATTCTTCATACTTAGTGTATAAATTTCAAGTATGTTTACGAACTACATTGTTGAATTAGGTACATTTAAATATATACTACATCGTTGATTAACTAGGTAAATAAGTACATTGTTGAACACTAAGTTGTATATACGCTTAGCTTGAGGATTTAATAGAATCATTGTGGTTTTAGTTGTGTTGTGTATTTGTGTCATCTAATATGCGTTTCGATTGTTATGTAGAACATGGCTTCACAATTGATTGTTTTGTTATGCCGTTGAGGGGGTGAAATTTTGTGTGTCGGATCGAACGTCGAGTATAGAGGAGGAAAATGGAACCGTTGGCATTGAAACCTTGTATGACTTACAATGATTTGTTGAAGAAGGTTTATATTATAACTGCTTCAAATCCAATGAATGTTGAACTGAACATTAAAACGAGGTTTGAGAGTGTCAGTGGGGTTCAAATCTTACCTGTTTTGAATGACGACCATTTAGAGGTTTTGAGGGGTGTCGTTGCAATGAGATCTCTTCCCACTAATTTGTATGTGGAAATGGTGCCTATATGTACTCAACAGACTATTTGCTTGACACAGCAACAACCTACATATCTTCCCTCATACAATACAAGCTCGTCACAAATGCCCTTTTATCAACCAGTTGGGGAGGCCACCGTCACGCTCCAAGATGTGGCGATATTGACACGACTCCCGATACGTGTTAGGGCAGTGACATGTCCCATTATACTGGACCCTCGCGGCCTTGTTGAGAGGGTGTTAGGGGTGAGGCCTGAGGTCGCCAATATTAGAGGCCCAGGGCTGAGACACATGTGGTTACGAGAGACATTTGGGGTGCTGCCTCCTGATGTTGATGATGGAGTCGTTCAGAGATACGCTCGAGCGTACCTGTTCATGTTGGTAGGATCGTTATTCAGTAAAAAGAGTGGTAGTCGCATACAGTTGATCTACCTACAACTGTTAGAGAACAGCTGGGAGCGGATACGTGACTACAGCTGGAGTAGTGCGTGTCTGGCGACCTTGTATCGCCATCTTTGCAGAGCATCCCAGCGAGATAGATGGGAGACCGGCGACCCCTTAATTGTGCTTCAGGTAGCCATTTAATTTCATACCATTTTTTTAACTATTACGTACTTAACGGTGACTAAACTTAACTTGTGTTTTTTATTACAGTTATGGGCTTGGAAGCACATCCACGTTGGTAGGCCAGCTATGGCTGCTAGCCGTCGATGGCAGGATGGCCAGGAGGAGGAAAACAATCAGGAGCATGCATATGAGGCTCCGCCACTCCCTCCACCAGACATGGCATACGGTTGCAGGTATGTATGACTTACTGTTAAGTTTTCCACATACCGCTTTATTTTGCTAATAATTTCTCATGAACACTGTTATTATACATAATTAGGTGGCTGGTACGGAGACTTACTCGTGTGCATGCAGCGAGGGGTCTACCGTATTACCGAGACGCATTCGACGGACTAAGCGAGTCTCAGGTGATCAATTACACTATAAAAACTAATTTAACACTCCGTTCATTGTTTCAATAAGTTAATTATGGTGTTATTGACGGCGTGTTAATGCAGATGACGTGGGATCCGTACATCGCTGCCTTAGTCGATGCCATGACCCCATATCTTTGTGATCATCCGATGGAGTGGCGTGCCATGACAGTCCTCATCTGTTTTGAGGTAGTGGAGGCTCACCTCCCCGATAGAGTCATGCAACAGTTCGGCCTTCGTTAGGCCGTCCCCGCCACGTGTGACACCAGTGTCCACTTGCACAGGACAGACCGACGAGGAAAGGGGGACGTGAGCTAGGTAGTCCAGCATGCCCCTTTCATTGACATGTGGGATCAGCGGTTGCAGCACGTCGTGAATGGTGCGCCTTTCCAAGGCCGGATGGAGTATCACGATCCGTACATGGTATAATACAGGAGTATTACCCGACGCTTCATCAACCCTAACTACACCCCACCCTCAACTCATCAGCCAGCTTTTGGAGACATTAGTGGATATGTGAGTTTTAGATGGATTTTTTTTTTATCAATTGATAATTTCTGATATTATTAAATTGACTGATTGTTTACTTCTGTAAGCGTTTGATATGCTGGCTATACATGATGCACTGGGAGTCTTGAGCATATCATATCCCACCATACCGCAGATAGATGAAATTCAGGCAATGACTATGAGTAGCTTACAGAGGCATGGTCAGGGTCATCTTATCCAGGGACGGGACCACTCACAGCAGCGTTCACACCGTGAGGTAGGCGAGAGTAGTAGGGGACAGACTCACACGTCCCCTACAGCGTCCTCGCAGTTTTTTGACATGCATGAGGATTTCGCCGTACCCTTGTATGCGCCATACTCATCACATGAGGGACAATCATCCAGCCAACAGACTCCGCCCAAGACTTCAGCCCCAGATCCTTTCACAACGGTATCTCAATACTATCGTCGTTGGAGACCGCAAGTTGATAGACAGCAATTACGTCGAATAGATGAATCAGGATCTTAAAATTTCTTTTGTTAGTTTGTTGTAATCGAATTCTCTAGTACGTTGTATTCAAACAAATATTATCAATATTACTGACTTTTTGAATTGATGCTCTGTCCATTATCAATTTCACCATACACATTCATTCTTTTCATTGAACTGGTTGTTGTTTGTTGTGGTTGTTGTTGTTGTTG
This sequence comes from Chenopodium quinoa, assembly GCF_001683475.1. NCBI lineage: Eukaryota > Viridiplantae > Streptophyta > Magnoliopsida > Caryophyllales > Amaranthaceae > Chenopodium > Chenopodium quinoa. The sequence continues at coordinate 2,133,780 of NW_018745080.1, read as the reverse complement.
TGGTTGTTATTGCTTTGGTTGTTGTTATTGATGTTGTTGTTGTGGTTGTTGTTATTGATGTTGTTGTTGTTGTGGTTGTTGCTTTTGTTGTTGTTGTTGATGTTGTTGCTGCTGTTGTTGTGTTTGTGGCTGGTGTGGTCCCTGCAATTTGCAGGTTGGGTGTTGCAGGAAAAACCACCAGGCTGGCGCTTTATGTTTCAGAGTAAAACGCCAACCTGGTTAGCATTTTTACCTTGGCCTAATTTTTTAAGAAAATTTCAGTCAAGGTTAAACACCAACCAGGATGGCGTTTTTCCCTGCACTGAATTTTTTTTTTTAAAAAAAAAGGCTAGGGTAAAAACGCCACCCTGGATGACATTTTACCCTGAAGTTTAGTTTGGTAAATAGTTTTACCACGCGTCTACTTTAGAAAATTGTTTCCATTAAAAGCTCACTTTGTCAATTTTTTCGAGTAATTTAAAAGATTATCTTTTAGCTTTTTTTAAATATTCGAGTAATTTAGAAGATTCGCTTAACGGCTTAAGGGTCCGAGTTCATAGTAAATCGAGGCTCAAGGGCATCATATCGTGCTTCTCTTCACGCTTCCTCCTTCATCTTTCCTCATTCCCCCAAATTGATTCGTGTCATATTCCAACCTTTCCAAAAATTCAACTCAGTCACTCACCAGGTAAATAACGCTGTTTTTTTGCATTGCTTAAACTCGTTCGAATTCAAATTTTCAAATAGATTGACACGCCATTATTTCTAGCTCTTTAATTCATACAAGTATGTGCTTGTAAGTTTTCTCAAATTTCAAATTGTAGACTCAGTAAATTGACTGTATAATTTGGACCAATTTTCAGTATATTTGGTATTATCAAGCAATAGCGTCAGTATGTTGTAAGCTTTGATTGATTGATTGCTAATTTTTCTTTGTGTTAGGTAATTATTGATGGGTTTAGCACTATTATGCAAGATTAGGAAAAGGGTAATCACTAATTAGTATTAATTATTTGCTTTATGATGATGAAATTATGGAGGATTTCTTATGGAATCAGATATTTAGTTTGAAGTTATTCAATTGGGTCTTCAAAGTAAAGGGCTTATTTATTGGAAGTTTATGATTGATACTGTATTGTTTATCGTGGAGGTTATATAGTAGCATAACCATTTACTAGAATCCGTGATTTATGAAGAATTTGCTGTCGGTTGAGTGAAAATAAGAATACAAGTACAAAGTTTGATATTCATCACATTGGGTTAAGGGATGTGGACGAGTTGTAATGACTTGTGTCTGGTGGTTTGGTTTCAAACTTTCAATTTACACGCTTTGAAGCTCGACGATTTCCCTCTTGGAACTTACTTAAATTTGAGTTGGACATGGGAAGGTTTCGAGGTTATTGTTCGTTGAGATTGAAGCTGTGGTAGAATAGTTGGCTTTATTTGTTGGCCATGTTCATGTATAGCAATACATGTAATGATATAATGGAGCTGTGTAGCTAGAAGTTAATAAGTCTTACAAGTGACAACTAGTTTGGATGTTGGGGAAGGGGGGAGTGCAGGAAGGAGAAAACTTCTGTTCTGATTAGGAAACATTCTTCCCTTATGTTCCATTCCCAAAATTCCACCCATTTAAAGAAGCAAACTTCGAGAGATTGGTGTTGTATAACAAGAATTGGAGAAGAAACAAAGATCTGAGTGAATTCAATAGTTTGTGAACCAGGTTAATTGCTACATATATTAATTTGGAGAAGTAAGGTGCAAGGTACATGCCCCAATGTCACCAAAAGAAGAAATCAAGTATCCCTTTTTCTCAATCCTTGCAACGGCCTCCCTCTCTGACCCTCTCTTCTCCCTGTCTCTGGCTTTCCACCATCTTGAAGAGTGAGGAGACAGAGGACACTGCAGCAATACAAACAATAGCTGCTCCCCGTCTTCCTCGTACTATTCTCTGCCTTTAAACTTTCTCATCTTCTCCAATTTCCCAAGCACGTCTAAGTTTACCATAGGTTTCTCAATCTTCAAGTATTAGGTTTTCCTTTTTTGGCATTTTCTGCTGCTGTACCAATTGTCTGCTTCAAGAATGAGTCTCATGCTGATATTAGCAACTCTGGTTGTTTTGCTGTTGAATTAACATTGTGATGATCTGCGGTTGTTTTCGCGACCAATTTCATGGTAGGGATAATTTTAGGTTTGTGTGGCGTGATTGTATGATAGTTGTTAAGGTTCTTGTGGTTTCATTTGCTCTTATTGAGCCCATGTGATGACTGATGATAAGTGGCAATGCATTGAGCCCATAAGACAAGAAGTAGCAAGTGAGCAAATTTGCAATGATATACATGGGCAACAAGGGAATTTTGTAAGGAGATCTCTACAATTTGGGCAACATCATGGCTTATTGGCTTAGGAAGTTATTTTAAATAATTTTAAATGAATAAGACATAACTTAGAAAATATACAGGTTGTTTCCTTTTACCGGAGTTTGTTTACTAATATTATTAGGTTTTAGTCTTATATATGTTATATATCATTGACTCACTGTAAATAATGGAGAAAACCCAAAAAAAGACAAGATAAGAGTGTGGGGAACATTGGTCCATTAGTGGTATCAAAGGCGATCTTGAGAGTCTTGTAAGTCACTGTCATATTGACTTAAGTGATTAACTTAGATTGATAGATCTCCAAGCCTTGTAAATCATGTCTTACACATTATTTGAAGTCCTGGTGTAGCTTGGTGGATTTTCTCACCGGTTCTTGTGTTTCCGTGTAAAATCTTCTCGTGTCCCTTATTGTTGAACTTGTTATGTCCTGTCTGTAATTTCTGCATTCTTGTACTTGTTGATTGCACAATTTATAAACCCAATTACTTACAATTACTTTTAGGATTAATTCTTTGAGAGCTAAACATAGTGATTAGACCATTAGTTGCTTCCCATTAATTAGAACACAGAACATGTCCCTTAATCTGCTATATGCCTTATGTGCTTTTTGATTGAGTTTTGTTGGCTGGTGGTAAAAGATTTTTTTTTTTTTTTTTTTTTTTTTTTTTTTTTTTTTTTTTTTCTTTCCTCCAATTCACGTGCTCTTGCATTTGTCTGGTTTCAAGGAACAAAAAGAACAGGATGTGGGATACTGTAATGTCATATTCATTATAATGTTTAGTTTTAACTATCATGACATCTACAGATACTTGTCAATTGTGGTGATGGATCGGTCAGAAATGGTAGAGACGACGTCTTGTCAGAATCCTATTAACAAAGATAGCGGTGTGGAAATCACGTGCTTTTCAGATGTACTAGATGAGACACCTGTTCATTTTCAGATAATGCGCTTCAATAAACAGGTAGTTGGATTTGTTTTGCTGTAATGCTGTGCTTTATTGGTTTATTATTACTACGTATTAAGTTTTACTGTCTCTTTACTAATACTACAAGTCACTTACAATACATTGACTTTGAGGACTCGACAGTAAGTTTGGCCTGGTCTTGCTTAGTGTTCATGAGTTCCAAGCCATAAGAGTCAGGGTTTTTCATCTAAGTGGTAACTTTGGAGGGTGCCTCATATCAGTCATATGAGGCTTAGGTGTAGGTTATCCTTATGTTTGTCAGGGACTCAAGGCTCTGTACTGTGATCACATTTATAGAGAGATGGCTGTATAACCTAAGCCAATCTTCCTGACTCCCGAGGCATCCAAAAACACAACTTTAGATGGCCAGTCAATCTTAGTACATCCTTTCTTCGTGACTAAAAGGGTTTTTGTTGCCACAACTGCTTTAAATTTTTTTGTGGCTTTCATCTCCGTGTTTTAAGGTTTGTGTTGAGTGTTGAGACCTACATTTTTTCTAGTATGTAAATTCAAACAATATGCATTTTTGACACTGCTTGCCAATAAAAACCATATTTGGGCTATGGCATGGCTGTTTGGTATACGTACTTTCATGTGTTTGATTAACCATGCTGATATAAATATCTGCAAACCCTGTTAAGCGTACTCCAGATTTGAAATACTGTTTGCCTTACTAAATACTTTATGGTTTATTTAGATTTATGCATGGATTGGCTGCAGCTCTGCTAAACTCGGGCATCTTCATGCTGCTGGCCCGACACGACCTGTAAGCAACAAACATTGAGTTAAAATCTATGATTCTTCTATTTTTTTTTTTTTGTTTCTCTATAGAGTGTATATGTATAAACATCACCAAGAACTCTTGTTACAAATTTTGATACTGCAAGCTTGCTTAAATGGTAGTCTTTGTATGAGGAGCCTTCTTGTTCTTGTTTATCACCTTTATATTTTTCATCATAACCTTGTTGTCTTTGTTGCCATCTGAATTTCAATATGGTATGCAGAACAATACCGTGAGCGTGACTTCAATACTTGGGGGAACTTCTGATAATACTGGTGTTGGCATTGCTCGTCGGTTAGGTATTCTGCTCTTTTCCCTCTGATTTTGTTTTTTTTATGGCATTTTGTTAATCTATAAATAAATGAGTCTCTCTGACCCTGGTAATATGATGGATTGTAGTGCTTCGGACTGGGTTGAATATTATATTGGCTTGCAATCTCCCAAAGAGTAACCCATTGCTAGAGGTTTCCTGCGCTTCATTTAAATTTCAATTTATAACCACCTCATTTATGTTGATGAAGTTATATCGCATGATGTAATATTTCATTTTAATGGTTTCATCTAAAAAGAAAATTTTAACTTGTAGATTGGTGCTGAGAAGAAGCTGCTAGAGAAGTTAACGAGTCTCGGATACACAAAACCAAGATCGAATAATCTTCCTCAATGATAAAAAGATGGGTCTGCATTTCTAGAGACCTCCTCTTAGATGAATATTTAGTGTGTTGAAGTGTTCTATGGTTATTAACATTGCAACGTTTTGAGGATGCCGCGGTTGCAGATGGATGAAGCTACTGTGACTCTGTGAGGATGCTAACTTGATCGATATAACAAACACTAATTGATTAGTTGATGCTGCTTGGATTTACTTGGTGCTCCTGTGAGATTTGTAATTGATTTGGATTTTTTTAATTATAGAAAGAGATTGAACTGAATACAAAGTTGCTGTCAATGGTCAGACAATATGACTATTATCAATCTACTGAATATTGTATGAATACCGAATTCGTCCAATTTAAGTGTACATCTACCATGATTTGGTTATATGCCCTTGCTCATTAGGATTGCACAGAAATTGTCAGGTTAGTGGAAATGGTCATGGATGTAGTGTAATTGATCAAAGAGGATGATTTTGGTAACTAAGTGAACTTTGCATTATGCAAACATTCGGAAAATAATATTGACATATTGATTTAATAAAAACAAAAAAAAAATTGATTAATATATCTGCATGAAAGCATATTTGGTTGTTATTAAAAAAAACTGTTTTGCAAGAAAGTTGATTTTCTCACTTTCCTTTTTCTGGTTTGTTGAAGGGTATAGTTGATTTCGGTAGGCTAAACCTGGAAAATATATTCTTGTGTACGGTAAAAATGCCACAATTTCCTCTCTATCCCGATTCTTCTTCGTCTCAGAGTCTCCTCCCTTCCAATCTTCCATTTCTTTGCCTCCATTCCCCTTTTTATTTCTCTTAACTTATTACGACATTTACATCAATAGAGTTAACAAAGAAAATGGAGTCTGATTAATACATAATTTCTGTCAGAGAACAGAATTCAGTTCAAAGTGTTTTCCTTTGGAAAAAACACAACCCAGATAAATACCAGTAATGACTAATGATGCACTGTACTACATAGTACACTACAAAGCAGGAGTATAACAGAAGATGTAAACAGATAAAACTAGAAAGAACATGTCTATTTTCAGCTTTCAATTTTTTCTCAGAAGGAACAAAATGCTGTAAACAAACATAAATACATCAACCCCCCAAACCAGGGGGAAAGCCCTAGATTACAAATTCACTACAAAGATACAACATAAATAACTGTGATTATGTGAGTTAGTTCTACAAAGTACAAACTATTGATACATCTAAATTTAATCTACACTACCAGATTAAAAAACACCAACAATAAAACCAGCTTTCAACTTCAAAATTCTTCACTTCTCCCCCATCAATCCATCCCACCTTTAGAGGTGCTAATTTTCGCATTTTCGCAATCCTTATTCCCTTGGAAAATTTCATCTATTTCCACCCAATCCTCTAAAATAATTCATATAGAATCATTAGCCATCATCCTACATTGTCTGACCACCCAAATTCAACAACTAATCCCAACCACCACAATCCTACACAGGCAATGGATTCTTCCGGGGGCGCCCGCGCTTCTTGGCTGACTGAGTGCCCATCCCTGGTGGCACAGTCGGAAACCCTGCTGATACATTATTGTTATTACCCAAACCAGCAGAGGCACTGCCATCTGATATATCAATACCGCCAACAGGCACATTCATATTCATAGCTGCCCCGCCTCCTTGAGGCGCGGCAGCAGCTGCCACGGGCGTTGTAAACATGCCCGCAGGCATCCAATTCGGAAAACCCGAATTCGGATTATTGCTACTATTATTATTCCCATTATTATTAGCATTCACATTGTTAATGCCATCTTGATTAGACCCAACCTTCTTCTTCCCCTTAGTGGTAGTCTCGAGCGAGAACCCTAAGGGGAAGAACCCCCAACAGCAATAATACGCCTCTTTTCCGGGCACCATTGGCGGGAGTGAATTTATTACCGTGGCATGATAAGCTCGCTCGCAATTCTGGCATCGAAGACAGCAGTCTTCGTAAGCCCTCGGATATTCATACAGAACATAACAATACGGGCAGGCTGTCCAAAAATTGGTCGTCCTGCCCGTTGCTCCCCCACCCCGTCCCGCGCCCACGGTACTGCCTCGGGGGGTTTGTTTCTTCCCCGAGGCAGTATGCGGGGCGGCAGTTGGCGGCGATGGATCGGATGAATTGAATCCCGGTTCATCGCCGCCCCCTGCGACCCCTCCGCGCGGGCTCCTCCGGACGGGCAATTTATCCTTCTCGGCCCCGTGCCGGGGGAGCTCGACCTTCTCGTAAACGTTGAGCTCATGGTCGTAAAGCCCCCGCCTGGAATGATCCGAAAGAAGAGCCCACGCATCCGCGACGAGCTTAAATGCAGAGTCCGCAAGAGGGTAACGGTTCTTGTCGGGGTGGAGGATGAGAGCGAGACGGCGATAATTCTTCTTGAGAAGATCAGGGTCGGATGAAAGAGATTGACGATTGATTTGAAGGATGCCATACCAATCGTAGTGACGGTTGTTAACGACTCGATGTTCCGACGCAAGTAATACATCGGTAATAGCCAAGATCTGGTCGGATCCTTCGAGAAGCGGTTCGGTTTCTTGAGCAAGAAGGGCGAATTCTCGTGAGCCGGTTAGATCTCGGGTCTGAAGGAGCTTCTCAGCTATACCAAGAAGACGCTCTGCTTCTGCCCTATTCGGGTTCGGGTTCAGATTTGGATTTGGAATGGTGGTTGTGGTGGTTGGTGTGGTGGTGGGGTCGTCATGGTGGTGGTGTTGATGGAGGTCCATCTTTTTTGAAGAGGAGAGAGAAAATGAATTAAATGAAAAATGGAAAATAATTTAGGATATAATTCAGAGTAATTTTTATTACAACAGTAGTGGTGAAGCTGTTTTTATAAAGTGAATTGGGAGTGTAAAAGAAATTAGAAATGGTATTTCCTCCTTTTCGTAATAATCACAATTCTTTTCTTTTATGATCGTTTTATAATACTAGTAGTTGCAATTCTTCCTTATTTGATATGGGTCTACTATTATTTTACTGTATTAATTATTTTTCCTATTAACTCCACTTTCACAAATAGTATTCATTTCATATTAAATGCAATGAATTATTGATTTGACATAAAGTTTGGATACAAAATATCTAATCGTTGCAAATAATATGAAACGGAGGTAGTATTTTATTATTCCCTCTGTTTTACATTTTTAGTCCCCTTTGGAATCAATCAATTAAAATAAGAAAAGGAGGAATCCTAGTAATTTGGAAATTGATTGCATCTTTGTAATTAATGTTTTGTTTTAATCTGTTTTATTTGTTTTATTTATGGGAATTGGTTGTAATTAAATCACCTATAGTAAATATTGATTTGAAGAATTACTCGTGTTAGCAATCCACTAACACATATATTAATCAATCAGAATCATTTGACTCTTTAAACACCCAATTCGTAATAATAAAAAAGTAGCGTAAGGGGAGTTGATAAGAGTGAAAAATACTCCCTCCGTTTCACTTTGTTAGTCTCATAGATTATTATGAAAATTTTTCACCATACAATAATGTTAGGAATATATTCCATATGGGTATATCATTTTGAAACGCCAAAATAATATATGGGACTAACAAAGTGAAACAGAGGGAGTATTTTTACTCATACCAACTCCACTTACGCTAATTTTTTTTTATTATTTCTCTATCTTATTAATTATACTTTATATTATAAAAAATTTGTCCACTTGCATTATTTTATTAGAGCCTACAACCCTAATCTATATTTTTCTTCAACTATGTGCATTGTACTTCCAATTTGATCGATATGTTTATTAATGCATACCATTTGACTGATGATATCTTTAATTATCAACAAAGACAAGTTTTGAAAAGTTAAGATTTGAAAACTATACATTGAAACGAATCTAACAAGTGCTCATATGATTATTTTGCACCATAAGGACTTTTACACCATTACTTAATCTTCTTTGACCATCATATGTGATTTATCCGTTAGGAAAAACATAGTCATGTGGGATCTAGTTATATTCGTCTCAAAATCTACTTTTCAAAATATCAATTTTTTATAATTTTACAAAAGTATAATTGAAGACATTAATAGCCAAAGTAATGCATTAACAAGCGTGAAATCCTTTTATGATGCAATAAAAAAAATAACGGAGGAAGTAGTTAATTTTATTTATAAAGTAGAGACATTAGTTAAAGTAGTGTATGTAGATAGTGCAAATGTCAAATTGGGGTACATAAACAAAAATGAAGGAAGTTTTGTACTCTTCATTTTTATTGAATTGAAATAATCTATTCATATGGATTGTTTATTGTTGTATATTACTGTTTATTTGTGATTTAAAATTAGTTATCTTTACTAATTAAGGTCATGTTCTTTTGATATATTTTCTACTATATTCTGCTGAAATATGCTCTACTCATATATAATTAATTAAATTTATAATCCCCACTCATATATAAGGCTATTTTTATTTTGTCACATTTGATATTTTATGGACCAGAGCATATCTTTTCAAACCCTTCCCCCCCCCCATCTTCACTTGGAAATCTAATTAAGTTAGCCCACTGTACTCACTCAACACTTAAACTATTAAAGGTACCAAACTATGGATTTGTCTCTGATCCAATGTTAAAGAAGCATCTCAATCAAAAGAGTTAACCAACGGTTGAAGTTCAAGGTCGGTTTATATACTCTATCATTCCCCCCCCCCAAATACACAAGAGGCCATTAGCCCATTAGACTTGAAGTGTGAATGTAGTATAAACTGCTCCACACCCGGTGTTTAATATTTCACTTTTAAATGAGGGGTAGATGACATTTTTACTCGTGAAATTTGTGTCACATTGTTGACTTTTGAAGTGTAAACTTTCAAAAAAAAGAAAGAAAAAACACACACACACATGTAAGTGTCTCACATTGAGAAATTTTTTTAAAAGACTAAGGGTTTCTTCCTCCTATTGTCATATGGTTTTGGGATGATCTCTTTGCACATGTGAAGTGAACTTTGTCTCTTTATTGTAGGTGCAGCCCAAACCCTTTATTTAATAAGTGCCAATAGTTTAAATCAAATTTAGTTCCACCAATGTCGATTATAGTGTTTAAAATTTGACCACGAATTATTATCAATATGCAAGAAAAACAATAATTAGGATTTAGCATAATAAAACCACCTCGCCTTATATTTTAATTTTCAAAATCCTTACCTTTTAAAAAGTATGAATAACTCTTATGAACAGTGGTTGAACAATTATACCCTCTAAAATGTTTATTTACTTAATTGCCCCCATTGATATAAATTAGCTCTTTTTTTAAACTCTTAATAATAGTGTGTGGACATTTATATCCCTAAAAATATTTGTTAACATATTTCCCCTCATTAATGCTACTAACAACTAAAGCTGTAAGGCCAAACCAAAAAAAACTTCTCAAATATTGCTAGTTATGCCGCGTTAGCCACCCAAGTAATAAATAATTTTTTTTAATTTTTGATACTGCAAGACTAAAGATTTGCCGATCAAAGAACAAATTGAAATGTGTGATAAACTAATGGGTTCAAAGAAACACAAAGGAAGTTTCAATTAATTTTTTTTTTTTTTTTTTTTTTTCACTTTTTGCTGTCCATTAATTGATTAACATTTTTTTTTAATAAAAAAAAAATTATTTTTTATTTTTTATTTTTTTTTATCATTTCTTTAGTTTTGATTAACAATTATTATTATTTTTTTTTCCATTTCCTTAGTTTCATAAGAGCAATAATGCAACCTACATTCTAATATTATTTGCTTTTTATTTTTTATTTATTTTTAACCCATTCATATTTAATCATTATAAAATTAAATTTACAATTAAATAATTAATGTTACTATTTCCATTTCCTTAGTTTCATAAGAGCAATAATGCAACCTACATTCTAATATTATTTGCTTTTTATTTTTTATTTATTTTTAACCCATTCATATTTAATCATTATAAAATTAAATTTACAATTAAATAATTAATGTTACTATTTCCATTTCCTTAGTTTCATAAGAGCAATAATGCAACCTACATTCTAATATTATTTGCTTTTTATTTTTTATTTATTTTTAACCCATTCATATTTAATCATTATAAAATTAAATTTACAATTAAATAATTAATGTTACTATAATTTTTTTTTATTGATTCCATGTATAAAGTCTTGGCTTTATATTTTGTCAAATTAAAATAAAATAGCTTCATCTTTATGTATAGAAAAATAATAAAAAGTAGAGAATTTGTTAAGAAAAATAAAATGTAAATAAAACATTTGTAGATATAATAGATGGAGAGAGTGATTTTTGTTATAAAAGTAGTGAATTGTATTTTTTTGTTTTGTTTTTTTTTTTCCCTCCAATTTTCATCCATACCAAATTGAAAATTACAGTCAAATATGTGCATTGGAGAACCTGAATGTTATGTGAGTCGAACTTTTCAGAATGTAAGAAATTACATTAATTGATTCTCATTTTTTTTAGCCTTGCTTAGTTACATAATTTTCTATACATAAATTATGTAATCAAAGTTATCTTTGCGAAGTTGTGGTGATATATAAACTACGTGGTCTAACTATTCTAACCTTAAAAGAAATTATTATCTAATATTTTAATTTTATTTTTTTTAACTAGAGCGAGATTTTTTTTTTTAAATAATAATTTATAAACGAACAAAAACATTTTCATTCGCTCAATTAGATATAACAGTTCGGCTTAAACTTGTTTATTAATCGATCCTAATTTGGTATCCTAATTTGGTTGTATAAGTTTTTTGTATTTTTATTTTTTATTTAAATGTTGTGATCGAGGTTTGATTTCTTTCCGTTTTCTTTTGTTCTTCTTGTATTTCGAAAATTTTAAAAAAAATTATTCATGTCAAGGATTTTCCTACTAATGTATGGAGTAGTATTTTTTAGACATAAACAACCTCATTTTATTTCTAAATTACATTTTCTTAAAAATAAAATAAAGCTATTTTTATCTTGTGTAATACGACTTAAATAAGACAGAGTAATCAAGTACGAGTCATTGAGTCATTCTTATATGGTGTAATAAGATCGAATAACCAAGTAATTTGTATAAGCCATTCTTATCCAGTGTAGTAAGACCAAGTAATCGAGTACGACTCAATCTTATTCAGTGTACTTCGTAATAGTACTAAATTAGGTATGAAGTACACTAATTAATCGAGTACGAGTCAGTCTTATCCAATGTACTTCATAATAGTACTCCCTCCGTTTTTAAATACTTGTTCCACTTTTTATTTCTGGCCGTTTTCAAATACTTGCTTCATTTCCTTAAATTATTTGGAAAACTTTAGAATATTTAATTCATTTTTCTCAACTAGTGGATCCAACCTAAATCATATTTTATTAATTTCATATTCTCTCTCTAGTCTCTTCCAATTCTCTTAACTACTTTTGCTTTTTATAATTTTTTTTATTCTTCCACATACCCCACTACCTCCATATTTAATTACTTTTTTCAATTTTTCCTAAAACTCCGCACATAGAATAATGGATCAAGTATTTAAAAATAGAGGGAGTGATAAATTAGGTATGAAATACACTAATTAATCGAGTACGAGTCAGTCTTATTCAATGATTAGGTATGAAATACACTAATTAATCGAGTACGAGTCAGTTTTATCAAGGAGCGGCAGAAACAGTGACTCTAGTTTCTCCGATTCCACTCCGAATGAAATAATGCCGCGATGAGACAATTCACTGGGAATGTCAAAGTCAGCAGAGAGCTTCCTTACTCTGCTAGTAATCGCTAATCTGTAAAAACCCCCATTTTCTCACTTCTCAACAACAAACACCACGCCTTCACACTCTCACAACCTTCAAGATTCCCTTCTTCAATGCTTCTTCCCCCTTAATAAATTAAAATTAAATTCACCCCCTTTTTCTCTCTCTTCATCTGGGCACTTTCGTCTGCTGGTTTTTCTTCCTTTGGTTATTTGGTAAGCACCCTTTCTTCAATTCTTGCAATTGTTGCAAATTGCATGCTGATTTTTATGTTTGAATTTCCCAGATAATTTTATACGCAAATTTACTGTTTCTGCTAGAATGATGTGAAAAAACTTGTTATTGGGTTATCTTATAAACCAATTGTTGTAGTTTTATGCTGAATTGCTGCCGTTTAACTTCTGCTTTCATGAATTTTTTTTGTACTTTTTATTGGTTCTGTGTTATGTGATTGTGGGGTTGAGTTGATTTTGTCTGCTACGAAACGTCCGAACGAGGAAAGTTTGTACTTTGAAGCATTTTTGTTGAGAGTTTGTACTAAATGTGCCAATTCATAAGAAGTTTCTAGCTTTGATTAGATGTATCTGGAAACTTGGCCTATTCATTGGGAGTGAGTGTAAATTTTAGTGCACCTATTGTTTAGGAGACAAAGAGAGAGGGGGGGGGGGTGGTTGTCTTTTAAATTGGATTCAGAGGCGGTTGAGGAATAGGGGGGGGGGGATTATAGCCATTCTCTTCCCGGGACCCAGTCTGAGCCTGGTGAGTCGCTCCTTATTCGTGTGCTGATCAAAGGCCAAAACTTCTTGCAATTTGCTCGATAGGAATATTAATAGTCCAATACCATATCTAGGAAATGTTTGTTACATATCAAGGAAATGTGTGTTACCATTCCTAACTTAAACTATTAGCCTATTAGGTGGCCTTAATAATGGTCAACATATAGTATAATTAATTGGGGTTTTGTTGGTTTTGCCATATTTTAGTTAGCTTCTCGTTTCTCCTGGTTGATAAGATCAATATAGATAATGGGGTTTAATTTGAAAAGAGATCAAGAAATCTTGGGCTTAATTGTTTAATGCTTGGGAATTTGGTAGATCATTGCACCACTTTTGTTTGATAAAGAGTAGATTCTGTTGGGTTAGGGATCACGTTTTTTAGGGAAGTTTGCTTCCCCTAACTGTAATTGTGGAAATTGTCCCTTTCTTCTTTCCCAGTTTTAGAATTTTTTTTTTTATAGTGTTGGCGGGTGGAGTGATTACGTGTTGTGGTGTCATTTTGGTGTATGACATATTTCAATATCTTACAATCCTTTGCTTATGTTTATGGAGTCATTTTTTTATAATAGTTTTTCTTTCTGTGCTCCTCGACAATTTTTTTTAATAAGTTTGAAGTCCCTTGAGAGCTTTATAGTCACTTAATAAATGCTACATTGTAGTATTCTCCTTTAACCTTGTGAGGTTTTGTTGTTTCATATAGATAATTTATTGGATTAGCAACTGTTAATGCTAATATGATTTGTCTGAAGTGTAGGGGCTCTCTTAAAAGACCAGCTTAGTAATGTGCTTAAACACATTTCTCTTGGGTGCTATTCCTTATAAATTCTAGGTCATTGAGTGCTCGCACTTTCTCGTGTATTGTGCATTGGTTTGTGTAGCCCAGTAATTTTGCATACTAAGTTAAAAAATGGGAAAGGGAGGTCTTGCAAATGGTAAGGGACATGATGAAAGGGGAAAGAATGGAGATCTGGATAAACAGTCCTATGCTGAGTTCAGACCAGGAGACATAACGTGGATCAAGCTTCGTGGAACTTCATGGTGGCCTGCGCAAGTACATTTGCTTGTCTCAATTTCTTTTTGTAATTTTCCATGATTGTCAGGCTGATTTCTACTTCTACATGCTCTTGAAATAGATTGTGGATGGGAATGCAGTAAGTGATAATGCTAAACCTCGCAAGGGAAAAAGTGGTGAAGTTCTTGTGCGCCTATATGGAACATATAAGTAGTAAGTATTTTTTTTTCTTGACTTTCAGTTTTCTGTTGAGCATTTCATGAAACATCTATTATTAAACCCCAATTTGACTGTTTTGCAGCCTGCACATGGACCCTGTGAAAAGTCTCTTGGAGTTTACTAATGTGAGTTTTAATTCCTAATCTTTGTTAAAGGCTTAAAGGTGATATTTTTTTGATCCCCTTAATTTATTAATAAAAAATTGATGTCGTTATACTTCTTGACTATTCAATAGTGCCCACCAAATGTCACTTAATGCATTGACTGTCTTGTTCACTTCTCTTTGTTGATTGTTAATCTCTCAGGTACTAAAGCGAAATAATAGTACTCAAAGGGAGATGTTTAAGAAGGCTTTGGATCAGGTAGTTTTATCTGTTATTTATGTCTGTTTAGGTAAAATTTATCTGATAGTAGTATATGTTTTGCCTTAATTGAATTATTTCATTAACTAAACGTGATAATAGGACCTTTCTGAGTTACAATCTGGGAGAACCAACACACGGAAGGTCAAGGCCAAAGGTTAGCTGAATCTGTAATTGACAGTTCTCTGTTGAATTTTTTTGCCCATGTCTTCTTTTCTTGTTTTCTAGGGTAGGGGAGGTTTGATGTTTGGCCAATTTGTTTGTTGAGCTGTAGTTTTAGTATTGCCTGAAAAGAATTGTCGAGTTATTGTCAGAAACAAATTTATGTAATGTTTTGTATAAAATGACGGTTAGATTTGGTAGTTCGCTTTGGTATTAGTTGGGCAAACATCGTAATATATTGGTTTTGGCGTGAAAGACTGCTGCAAGATGTGTTTTAGTGGTGGTGGTTGTTCAGACTCAAAATGGCTTTTGGTCAAGTGAGCTTTTTAGAAAGTTTGCTCACCTTGAGGCTATCCAAGTCCCCAAGGGTATTTTATTATATATTTGTAGTTAATATGAGCAATGAAAGATATGCTTTACCTCTTCTACCTCCTCCTAGTTGAGTATAGTATCTATATATGTAAAAGTTAAAAGAATACGAACATTTCCTTTCAATCATTTTCTATTAGCATCTCTAGATTGTCGTGAACGGAGTGCAATTTTACAGTTTAATTATTCATCAATTTTAATTTTTAATGTTCATCTTTCATTTGTTGTCCATAATTCCAGACAATTGAGTGAAATATTTTTCAAATTTGTAAACTGCATTCTATGAAGTTGGCTATGTTGCTGCTTGGTTGGGATGCAACTTGCATGTCTGCCCTTATTGAGAGTATCCTGGGTTTAATATTGAGCAGCACTGAGATAAGTGATTAATGACAAGACAAAATGCTGAGATAACATGCACAAGTTTTCATTATGTATGAGAAATTTCTTTTCAGCAGCTTAGAGTTCTGAAGATTCGTAGTTGGCTGGAAGGGGAGTAGGGGGATCTATGTAATGTTTGTATAATGTCTCATATTAGAAAGAGAACAACATATTCCTGACAAATTGACAATAATGAATGCTTCATTGTTTGCAAGCGTGTTTTTATGTGTAACAAATGTGCGTTGTCATGATTTCTCGAGATTGCATTTATTAGTTGATATACTGTGACATGTTGTGTCCATAATAACTTTGAAATACTGCATGTTAATTTGTTTTGGAAAAGCTTTATATTCTATGTTAGAGATTGATAGATGTCAATACATGGAAAACTAATGCAGGGAATG
Source organism: Chenopodium quinoa (assembly GCF_001683475.1). NCBI lineage: Eukaryota > Viridiplantae > Streptophyta > Magnoliopsida > Caryophyllales > Amaranthaceae > Chenopodium > Chenopodium quinoa. The sequence goes on along the minus strand of NW_018745080.1, from coordinate 2,117,598 downwards.
ACAGTGTACACAAGGAAAAACCAGTATCTTCTAAAAGAGGATTTGAAGAGCACGATGTAAGTACATTTTTATCTACTTGTAGTTTCTTTCAGACAATTGATCATGAGTTGTTAACTTTGTATAGATGACGATCGATCTGTTAACCAAACTCACAGCTATGGAGAAACTACTTCATATAAGACTTAACCTGACAAGTTCTTTGATAATTCTGGCAATAAGGTCACATTTGTTTTTCTCTATGGTTGATGTTTCAGGATGACACTCCTAAAAAGCCTGATGGAAGTGCTCGGAGATTGAAAGTAATGCAGGATCTTGGCCTCACAGCTCCTTCCGGTTCACCCTTTCTAAAAAATGGTCAGGTTTTATCTGTTGTGAAGTGAACTAAATAATTGCAATCAAGGTACATTTACCCCAAAACCATATAATCTGCAGTATCATGATTCATAAACAATGATTTATTCATTTCTGCGATGCCTCTTGAAATTTGCAGGTACCGTTTTGTAACCATTGTGGAAATCCTGGACCTTTTTCTCATCTTCCATGCTTTTGGCAAGCAATTTTGCCTCTTTGGTCTTGCCCTTCTCATTGATGATAGTATAGAAGTAAATAGTAAAAGAAATGTAGAGAAATTCTTGGGAACTTTTGATGAACCTGGAGTTGATTGGTCATGGCAGTTCTGATGTTAGTCTCCGTCTTCATTATCCTTTCTTTCTTCCTCATCATTGTTATAGTGATTGAATTTCTTATTTGGTAGTGTTATTCTAATCTCAAGCAGTTGTTGGCGATCTCTCTGAAATTTGCAGTGCTTGGTGAGAATAACCAGGAGAGCAAAGGATTGTAGTTAGCTTTGATAGGGGCATTTGAGCTGTATTATTCTATTCATTTAGCAGCCTTTTGTTGTAGAACAACCAAAGAGTGAAATGCTTCCATTGATGAAAGTTTAGTTGATGTCTAACATCTTAATTAATTTGTTTTTTTTTCTTTTCTTTACTGTTCAATGACACAGCGTTTTTGCCTCATCTGGCTTGTACTTCTGCAAACTTTCAAATACTAAAGGTTTAGAAAAAGTAGAGCATTAGACTGACATTGAAATGAATTAGTTTTCATTGAATATAAAATGCAGCCTTTTCTTAGATAAACAGAACCAATTAGCAATTGCATGCTGTGTGAGTGTGTGACTGCCCTCTTGGACTAAGTCTGATCTCGTGAGATAAATAGCTATGTTTTGGATTAGTGTCATGGTATCTCATATAATTATGGGCTATTGCTGGTATGCATTAAATAAGCATGCTTGGTGGAGATGGTGGAAAACTTACCTTGTGAATTTGAGGCCACAAATTCGAGCCCTACAATTTAAAGATTCTCGATCTTACCTTCGCCTTTATGTTTAAGTGTTGAGCCTCTTGACTTATAAAAAGTGTTGGTTTGGTAGGATCTTTGTTAAATTTTTTTTTTTTCCAAATGACTGATGGCATAATAGGTCATTAAATGACCTACATGTTCACATTGTAGTGATCCGTTCATGCACGACGTGGAAGTGACGACTTGTGATAAGGTGCATAAGTATCATTTGCTATTCATAGTAATGCCTAATCTAGTAATCTTGATTTATGTGAGATATTGTCATATTGGTATCCACTTGTCCGTAGACTTTTCTTCAAAATAGTATTAGCTTGTATTTTTGGATTATGACCTCATAATGGGTGACATATTTTCTTGTACAAACTTCCACAAGCAAGATGCTATAATTTGTAGCTTAATTAATTACGTACGTAGCAGCCACTCAAGCTTGACCATTTCAATTCAACATATCATAGTGAAAGAAAATTCAGTAGCTTGCCCTATATAACACACATAACACCCTTCCAATTTCACCAAGAGCACATTATTACACCATAAACATGAAATCCTATGTAACCTGTGTTCTCATTTTCTTGCCTTGCTTCCTAGGAATAATATCAGCTGAGCAATGTGGTACACAGGCCGGTGGTGCACTATGCCCCAACGGCCTTTGTTGTAGCCAACACGGGTGGTGCGGGACTACCACTCCTTATTGCGGGACTGGCTGTCAAAGCCAGTGTACGCCAGGCAGCTCTAGTCCCAGCACACCAACACCCTCAGCCTCTGGGGATGTTGGGTCAATCATCACCCCTGCCCTCTTTGATCAAATGCTTAAACACCGTAATGAAAATAGCTGCCCTGGTCGCGGGTTTTACACCTATAATGCTTTCATTGCTGCTGCCCGTTCTTTCAATGGGTTTGGCACTACTGGAGATGTTACTACTCGCAAAAGAGAGCTCGCTGCTTTCTTTGCTCAAACCTCTCATGAAACTACTGGTTAGTCATTTAATTTGGTTCATTGCTCATAATCTTAGAAACTTCTTTATTTTATGATCTAACCAACACAAAAAGGACTCTATATTAATGAATTCAATCAATTCATAAAACCTTATGCCAAGATCTTTTAAATCATATGTGGTCTATTATTTAGGAATATGAATACTTCATAATTTTTTTTCGCTGTCGGTGGAGCAATAAATAAAAAAAATTACTTTCACTCTATCAAACTGTAATCAATTGAAACCAAAAGTGACATTTATTTGTAATACAGTATCTTGGTCAGATCAATTGCTTAGAGTAAATGAGTCATGCAAGTTGTTTTTATTATTCACAAAGAAACATCTTTTTCTTTTGTTTTTTATTTTCGACAAAAGAACATCTTTTTCTAACCAAACCAAGTTGTATACATATTCACTTATTCAATTGACACAATTCACACAAATAAATGATTATTAAGTATTGAGTGAGTAAGATTGACAACGAAAAGTTTATGAAGAAATATACATTGTCTTTGTCTTATATTGCTTAATATATACGGAGGATCAGTGTCGCTTACCAAATAAATTAATGTATTCTCTCGTAAAGTGTTAAACCGTTTATAATAAACGCAATTTTACTGGGTGTATTTTACTTTCAGGAGGATGGGCTACTGCACCAGATGGCCCATATTCTTGGGGTTACTGTTTTCTCAGAGAACAGGGCAACCCACCAGCTTATTGTGACCCTGGTTCGCCATGTCCTGCGGGTAAAATGTACTACGGAAGAGGCCCCATCCAATTAACCCAGTAAGTATTAGCTTTTTTTACAACCGACCCCACTTATGGAATTAAAGCTTTGAGTGATTGATACTAGCTTTGTTTATGTTGCAACAACAAATTATTAAAACAATATAACTATTTTTTTCTATGCAATTGACTACATAGGCGCTTATATTGTTGCATGACTTGTGCAGCAACTACAACTATGATCTAGCAGGTAAAGCCATAAAAGCTGACCTTATAAACAACCCGGATTTAGTAGCCACTGACGCTACCATATCATTCAAGACAGCAGTATGGTTTTGGATGACAGCACAAGGCAACAAGCCCTCGTGCCACAATGTCATCGTTGGAGGGTGGAACCCATCAGCAGCGGACCAGGCTGCAGGCCGTGTCCCAGGTTATGGCGTGATTACTAATATCATCAATGGTGGGAAAGAATGTGGTAAAGGCCAAAATGATAAGGTGGCTGATCGTATTGGGTTTTATAAGAGGTATTGTGATATCTTGGGAGTAAGCTATGGAAACAACTTAGATTGCTACTCCCAGCAACCCTTTGCTTAATAACATATGGTATACAAAGAACATGTAATAATATCATGACAACATAAAGTTGAAGTTGTGTTATTTTCAGTGTAATAAATCTTTAACATCCTTGGAGTAATACCATTGGATCTTTTATATGATAAAAGTGCATATATAATTCGCAACATATCGAGGACCAAGAGTTGAGTTAATGAGCTACTAATATGATCCCATTATACTTTATACTTGATCCCACCACTTTGACCATTATACTTCATATTTACTTGATCCCACCACTTTTGTTTGTGGTTTACCACAATAGGGTAGTCAATAACTCAATAAGTTGAGAGAGAAAAGTGGTGGGATTGTGAAGTAAGTTTTTATAATTTAGATTGGAAGGAGTCAATGAGAGAGAAAAGTGGTGGGATCAAGTATGAAGTATAATGGGCATGAAAGTAAAATTGTGGTCTCCTATCTATGACCATATGACAGACTTTGAGGAACAAACGTGAAAGAAAATAGGGCAAACTAAATACGTAGTACCTTTATCTTTGTCCTGGATGCAACTAAGTACTTAACTCTAGCCCTTCTAGGTGTAATGTGTACCCAATTTTTTAGTTTTTTTATGTGATCATTTTATCATTTTTGCTCATTCATTCAAAGAATATAAAATAAAGCTAAACGGATAATATGAGAACATAAAACTTGGGAACAACTAGTACAAACATTACGAGGAGACAAAAGACTAGTTGGTTAACATTGGTTCCTAAACAAGTCCTTATGCCATGTAGTATAGGTTTAATTAGACTTAATACGTTATTTACAAAAACAATACTCCGTAGTATCAATAAAGGATAGTGTAATGATAAAAAGATAATAAAAGTGAGATTCAATCATGATCTTTATGTAATACGGAGTACGGAATTACAAATTATTATTCATATAATAACGCAGGGTATTAGCCGATCTCAAAAATTAGTTTAAGAAATGATCTTTAGTAACACTTTATTTTTAATTTTCTCTTTGGTGAATAGTAAAAAAACTTATTATCTTTGATAACCATGAATTATTGTATTAATTTACTTATAACATTAATGATAATTTTTATTAAATCTTTAACTATAGTTAGATTATTTTTTTTTTAAAAAAAAACCACCCACCCCATGCACCCCTCTTTCCTCGCTAGTCGACCCACCTCCAGACCTCTCCTATGCCGACAACCCTACCCCAGCCACCCTGCTCTGCTTGTCGACCCACCAAAAAAAAATCAAATTAAATAAAACAAGTCACCCACCCACCACCTAATTAGCCATCACTTCAGAAAGCACCACCTCACCCTCATCCCTAAAACCTCCCCCACCCCGATTTGAACTGAGACCACCACCCCCACCTTAGTTCGTCGACACCACCCTCATCCCCACCCCCACCTACATCTGAAACCACTCCGTCGATAAAGGGTTGGTTTCATGGTGGGGGAAGGGAGAGGGAGTGGGTGACGAGGTGGGGGAAAGGGGGAGGGTAGGTCGTCGGCACAGAAGGGGGTTTGAGGGTGGGTCGCTGGCATTGGGAAAGGGGCTGGGGTTGGGCCGGTCAGAGATGGGGTTGGGTGCTGGTCGGTGGAGGGGTGATTTTGTTTTTAATAAAATTATTTTAATTGTTAAAAAAATAAAAAGGGAAATTATCAATGATACCCCCTAGGTATTGGCTTTTATCAATGATACAAATCATTAAACTTTCATTATCACCGGTACACCTAAACTTTTCCCTAAATACCTACCGTGACCTTGACCGTTAACTAAACGTTGATGAAGCTCTGTTCAGCGTTTTAAAGGTTAATTTCCCTCCAAATTTCCCTTCCATTTTCTGTAATATTGTAGTTTTTTCTGAAGCAAGTTCAGATGATGCTTCAGTTATGTTAGAGCAAGTGCAATGGAGGGGATTCACTCTCCTCTTAGCCTTCTCTCTCCTCTTAAGAGGAATCCCCTCCATTGTAGACATAAATGTTGGAGTCCTCTTAACAAGAGGAATGTGGTTAATCCTCTTTGGGAAGAGGATGATGAAATAGGGAAGGGGATTGGAAAAGGTGGGGAAAAAAACAAAAAGAAAAAAAAAAAGATTAAAAAAAAAGTTGGACCAGCAGCAGCGATGTGGCACACTCCTGCTGGCCGTTTGGGCTGGCAGGGGCCCACTTGTTTGTTGGTTTTGCTGACATTTGTTGCTTTATCATTGGTTGATATTTACAACGGTTATAAATTTTCAAACGGTAATAAAAAAAACGGTAACTTATTTTTAAAAAAAAAATACCAACGGTTATATTTTTTTTTTCTCTATAAAATGAACCTAAATTTGCCATATTTTCAAAATCTTCATTTTCTCCATATTTTCTCTCATTTTCCTATTAATCTCACTCATATTCAATTTAAGTCATTACATTTTATCTTTCAATATGGATCGAAATAATCCAAATTTAAGAAGAAATTTGAATTTTCAAAATATTCCAAACTCTCAAAATAATTCAAATAATCCTCCTTTTGATCCAAATATCCTCAATAATCCTCAATTTCAAGCTGCCTTACAATGGTTTGGTAATCAACCAAGACCAATGAATCCAAATGATACAACCCAATATCACCAACATTTTTCTCAACATAGTCCATTATTTCCCATGTCTCAACATTTTACCCAACCTATGGACCATTCTCCGGGAGGAGATGGTAGCACGAACGCAACTCCAACTGAAGAGGTACGAGAAGCACAACATCTAGAGGATCTTGATGATGTTGTCGTTGAAGTTTCTCCTGGAGAGACTATGCCGAGGAATTCATGGAGTGTAGCAGAGGATAACGCACTTGTTTCGGCTTACATCAACGCCGGGGGAAATGTTACAAAAAATACAAAAAGGACTAAGGCTGGATTTTGGGCTGCAGCTTGTAAATTGTACGAACAAGCACGACTTGCAAATCCTGATGAGCTCCAGAAGACGAGGAATACTAAGTCCTTACAACAACGTTGGGATCACATCAATTCGAATGTGAACAAGTGGGTAGAGGTATACAGTTACGAGATACGACATCTGAAGAGTGGACAATCAGATGCAGATGTTGAAAAACGTGCACACAATGCTTTTGCAATGGCGAACAAAGGTAAACATTTCCATTTACAACATTGTTTTGAAGTTATGCAAACTTTTCCAAAATGGGATCCGAATGAGGTCATGCAATTACCTGCTGAAAGCGGAGGAAGTGAAAAACGATCTGAACCAGAATCACCAACTGTTGAAGGTGGAAAACCACGAACTCGACCAGATGGCATAAAAAAGACGAAGAGACTAGCAACGGAATCTGGTTCTTCGTCTTCATCTATAAACCTTGATTCGTTCAATACAACTCTTGCAGAATGTAGTGACAAGAGGTATGACCAAGGAGAACGAATGATGGCCTTAATACGAGAGCGAGATGAAGAAAGGAAAAGGCAAAAGGAAGAGGAGATGAAGTTCAAAATGTTAAATATGTTGATGATGAAACCTAACCTTGATGAATTTGAGGTAGAAATGTACAAGAAGCTTAGAGAGGAATTTAGTAATAGGTTCTTATGAAGTTGTTGTTCTTATATGTTATTTTAATGTTTTATTTATTTCATGTTTTTAATGTATTAGTTTTTTTTAATGTTTTATTTATTTCTGAATTTATTTTAATTTTTTTTAATGTATTAGTTTTTATTTTGTAATGTTTTTAATATATGTTTAATTATATTGTAATGTTTACTATTATAATTACTATTATTATGACTGTTATTATTATTAATTTGTAATTATTATTATTAGGAGTGGTAAAAAACAAAAAACAAAATTCAGTGTGTAGTCACTTCATGCATTGATACATCTACTTCATATGTCAACTTTTCTGTAAATCCATACATATCTCTGCAAAGCTATAGATTATTGTCATGCAAAAATCTAATCTTCTGACATACATCTCATAATTCAAATTTTGAAATGTGTTACCAAAATATTCTCTTGCATTATTACTTAGTTCATGTGGATCATATTGTCTATATATTGACCAGTTTCATTCACATATAATTCTATCATTGTCATACAAATACTAACATTCAGTTTTATACAAATATTATCAAAAAATTGTAAAATGAATTTTGATTCTAGTTCTTCTACTTCTAGTGATGAAATATACGTTTCCATGTTGTTAGATTTTATTGAGGAAAATCGACAACAAGAAGTGATAGAGGATACAGTAAGATATGTTGTTAACACCGATGTAGAAGAACAAGAAGTTCATGGTTCACGACGTGAAAAAATGTCAAGGTGGATCGTTCCAAGAGATCGTGAAGGAGCACATGATCGGTTAGTTACAGACTACTTTAGTGACCATCCATTATACGGCGATGAAAAGTTTTGACGTAGGTTTCGTATGCGAAAACCTCTATTCATGAAGATAGTGAATACGTTGAGTGCAACTGATAGATTTTTTCAACAACATCCAGATGCCACAATGCGACTGGGTGCTTCTGGAATTCAAAAATGCACCGCAGTAATGAGAATGTTAGCATATGGTAGCCCAGCTGATCAAATTGATGAGTATCTAAAACTTGGGGCAAGTACGGCAAGAGAATGTCTTATACACTTTGTTGATGGAGTGATTCATGAATTCTCAACAAAATACCTGCGGAAGCCAAACGCCGAAGATCTTGTTCGTCTCCTTAAATAAGGGGAAGAAAGGGGTTTTCCTGGCATGATGGGGAGCATCGATTGCATGCATTGGGAGTGGAAAAATTGTCCAGCTGGATGGAAAGGAATGTATCAAGGAAGATCTAAAAGGGCAACGGTGATCTTAGAAGTTGTTGTTTCTTGGGATTTATGGATTTGGCATGCCTTTTTTGGCACGCCAGGGACATGTAACGATATAAATGTTCTTCAACGTTCTCCCGTCTTTGACGATATTTTAAATGGTCGAGCTCCACAAGTTAATTTCACTGTGAATGGAAATACCTATAACCAAGGATATTATCTCACAGATGGGATTTATCCAAAATGGGCAACATTTATTTCCGCTATTACCTCCCCACAAACCCCTAAACAGAAGTTGTTTACAATCAAACAAGAGAGTATTAGAAAAGATGTTGAGCGTGCATTTGGTGTGCTACAAGCTCGATTTGCAATAATTAGACATCCGGCTTTGGCATGGAGTGTCGAAATGCTATGGAAAATCGTGATGGCGTGTATTATCATGCACAATATGATTGTAGAAGACGAGCGCGATAATTACATGAATTATTGGGATCCAACGGAATTTTCCACCGAACAACCTGAGAATCTAGCAGGATCATCAAGGAGAGGAGCAACAACTTTCACCGTTACCCCTGGGCGTTATAAAGATCAAAATTTAGCTACATTGATGGCTACACGAGAAAATCTTTGTGATAAACAAATTAATACATCTTTGAAGAATGATTTGCTGGAACATATATGGGCTAGTTTTGGGAGCACTTTTGTCAACTCACCTTAAAGATAAAACGTATTTATGATTTAGTTTCTCGTTTTTCAATTATCGGCTTTTAATGTATTTTTATGTTTCCGAATTTCATGAATTGTCTTTTTACATAATGTATTGCAACGTTCCTTTTTAACTATTTTATATGCATGACAACTGTTCTATTTACTAATTATGTATTTTAAATTATCATTAATTGTACATTTTTGTATTATATTAAAATTGTCATTAATCTAATTATAATAATTTGTCATATTAAATTTACAAATATCTAAAATAGAAGTTGGTGGGGCATAAATAGAAAGGAAGGGGATTCATGAATCCCATTTGTTGTGGGAAAAAATAAAGAAAGAGGAAGAGGAAGAGGAAGAGGAAGAGGATGGAGATAGTGGAAAATGATGTGGAAGAAAGAGAAATGATGTGTCAAAAGGAGAGAAGGAGAGAGAAGAATTAAGGGGATTCATGAATCCCCTCCATTAAACATGCTCTTAGCTTTGAGGAAGAACTTGAATAACCCACCCGAATCACTTGGATGGTCCGACCCAGATCCCTGTAAATGGACCCATGTGGGTTGTAACCAGGAAAAAAAAGTGACTAGGATTTAAATTGGGCACCAGAACTTGGAAGGTACTCTCCCTGCTAGTCTTTCTTCTTTAACTTCTCTTGAAAGGTTAGAAGTTCAATGGAATAAATTTTCAGGCCCTTTTCCTAGTTTAAGTGGATTAAGTTCATTGCAAGTTTTAATGATTAGTAATAATAATTTTAGTTCAATTCCTAGTGATTTGTTTACTGGGTTGTCTGTACTTCAGTCTGTTGATCTTGATAATAACCCTTTTGAGGGTTGGGAAATTCCTGAATCCTTGAAAGATGCTTCAACACTTCAGAATTTTTCTGCTAATTCTGCTAATGTGACTGGGGTAATACCTGATTTTTTTCGGGCCGGATTCGTTTCCGGGTTTGGTGCATTTGCATTTGAGCTTTAATAATTTGGAAGGAGGATTGCCTAGGAGCTTTGATGGGTTTCAAATTCAGTCATTGTGGGTTAATGGGCAGAAAAGTGTTGGCAGGCTTAATGGGAGGATTGATGTGATTCAGAACATGACTGCTTTGAAGGAAGTTTGGTTGCATCAGAATGCATTTTCTGGTCCATTGCCTGATTTTTCAGGATTGAAGGATCTTCTGTTGAGCCTTAGGGATAATAAATTTACTGGAGTTATTCCGCCGTCTTTGATGAGTTTAGAGTCTCTAGCTGTTGTGAACTTGACCAATAACATGCTTCAAGGGCCAATGCCAGATTGCCAGTGTTTAAGGACTCGGTTGCTGTGGATTCATTAACGTTTAGTTAACGGTCAAGGTCACGGTAGGTATTTAGGGAAAAGTTTAGGTGTACCGGTGATAACGAAAGTTTAATGATGTGTATCATTGATAGAAGTCAAAACCTGGAGGGTATATTGATAATTTCCCAAATAAAAACTTATCATGATTAATGATTTAAGCTAAAATAATAATTATTTTTAGTAATCAATAATACAAGACTACCAACGATAATATTTTTTTTCCAAATCCACCATAAGAAAAGTTAAAACTTAATTGTTATCAAATAGAGCTTCCCTTTTCCTATAGACAAAAAAAAAAAAATGCTTAAGAAATTAAACTCCCGACTACACTCTTTTTTTCCTTTGCACATCTCTCCCAAGTGCAAACAAATTTACTTCGTCTTATATAAGTCCGGCTAAACCCAAATAAGACGAGGGGAAGAAGAAGCTCATCAAATTACAGTCTTTAACAGCAGATACCAGATTACAACAATTCAGATTGCTGAGATTCAAAGCGACGAAAATGATCTCACAGTTCTTCGTTCTCTCTCAACGTGGCGATAACATCGTCTTCCGAGACTGTAAGTTTCTCTCTCCTCGCCTAGATCTGTTAATCATTCGATTACAGTCAATTTCCATTGAATTTAATCTAAGATCTGTGATTTAATTGTTAATTTTTGTGTTATATCATTGTCAATTTCTACGACCTATTCGATTTCTGGTAGATTTTGATGGTTGGTAATTTTGATTGATGTAATCCGAAGTTTTGATGAATTGTAATTGATATTGATTTTTGCATTTATAAAATTGTTATTTATATTGTGGTTAAGCTGATTATTTGAGTTATTCTATATTGTTTAATGAAGAAGAATTGCTCGAATTTGGTTGATCAGTCTGTTGTTCAATTGATTAGTCAAGTGATTCAGATTTAGCTGATAGATTTCAGCGTGATGTGGTAAGAAATGTCCTTTTGTCATGCATTGTATGTATTGTGATGCGAGAGGTTGATTTTGGATGATTGTATCGAGGTTTCGAAGAGTCGTTAGTAAATGGTGATTAGTGAAAGATTATTTGGGTTTTATTTTAATGATTGTATTGAGTTGATGTTAATGATCAGAGGCTCTTTGTGATCATTCATAAAGGATCAAGTCTTACACTTGTGCATTTAAGTTCATAATTTGGCAAAGGTTTGAACTTGGGTGCTTCTTGAGAGATAATAGTAGATTAGGTAGTATGAGAAGTTTGGGAACATAGTGTCTCTACATCTGCTCATTCCCCCTTGTGATCTAGGTAGTTAGAAATTCTCGATAAACTTACATCCTGAATTTATATTTACTTTCTTTCACGATTTATTTGGTGAGTTCGGAATAACAGGAATTGGCTTAATTTTGTGGAATATATAGGGTTAGGTTCGTATTAGTCTTTGAAATACATAGTGTAACAATTAGGCACTTAGGCTTTTGGTCTTACCAACCAACAAGTTTATCGGTTTATTCATTTCTGTGGAATACGGATGCCTTGTGTTTCTTGGGATGATAGTGCTCTGCTTAGCTTCTTTATTTATCTCCTTGGAAGACAGCCTTTGTGATTTCTCATCATTCGTTTTCTTTTTCACTTTTATCCTTGTTACTGTGCTGTGATTATGGCATGCAAAAGAACCTTAGTTTGCCAATTCTTGCAGATATATATTGATGTTGTGCTTTCATATGTATGTTTACACAGATCGTGGGGATGTGCCAAAGGGAAGTACTGAGATCTTCTTCCGTAAAGTTAAATTTTGGAAGGAAGATGGCGAAGAGGAGGCACCTCCTGTCTTTGTAGGTATTCCTTTTCTCCTTCTCTCCCCTCCCCCAATAATAATTTGATTTTGTGAAAAATCATGGTGCATCAAATAGAGGGTGTCTAGTTTTGGTTGGGACATTTTTTTGTATTCTACACACACACACATACATATAGCTGTATAAGCAGTACAGTTTAATGAGCCAAATTGAGCTAGTCCGTTATAACTGCAAAGCAAAACTAGTAAATCTTTGACTCATTTGGATATGAACGTCACATACGTATATACATGCATATTGTATCATTCTTCCAGGATGATAGGGCCCCCTATCAATCAGCTACCAATAATTTTAATTATTACCAGCTAGCAACTTATATATCTACTTATAAATTGTGGCACAATATTACCTTGCTTATGTCTGTTTATACTTTATACAATTAACTCAAGATAGGAACAGATCATATTTAAAAGGATTAATGAATCAGTCTCCATCTCTCTTGCTCTCCATGTACCTCTTTACTCCAATCCCAATAATCCTAACGCGATAAAATGTCACTTAAATAAAATACTTAAATAAAATAAAATACTTTAGAACACAATTTAACGCGACAAAATAGATCAAAGCTAGTCCACTAAACAACCAAAATGGGAGATAGCGATTCATTTATATCCAAAGACTTAGACTACTCATAACAACTGTTTCAGAACAACCTCAATTGGAAAACAAAAATTCACATAATAATCAAAAGGTAGTAAGTCTTCCTATCACCTTCGTAGAAGTCATCCACTATAACTAAGTCTTCCTATCACCTTCGTAGTAAGCATACCCACAGTGGAGAGCTTACCATGGTCCATGGATCCCCTTTTGATAATCAGCTGTAGCAGCTTCAGCATAATAGGCCAATTATTCATTAAATGCGACTCTTAATGAAGAATGCTATTTCTGTCTTCAATTTTTTTTATTAATTTTTTTGACTTTCACAGTAAAAAAGCACTTTAATTGCTAAAAAAAGTTGGGTTCTGCAACAAACTTCCACATGGAATAAATAAATTGATCGAGTTGATCAATATTAGCCTAGTAGGATTGTCACCAGCCATAAAGATATTAGTTCCGCAAGCTACTCTTCAGTCTCTTTTTCAAGCTTCTCCTTCCTCAATTGAACAATTGGGTTCCTGTTTTTCAAAATGGGGGCAATTTGATTCAGTCCTATTCCTTTTGATGCAAACTTGCTATCACTAAAAATGTTAACCCTGGATTTTTAAAAGAGCTGTTAGCTGCCTCTTGCTCAGGCATATTCCCTATAAGTAAAACCTTGGGGTGACTTGACCTGATGCTCTAGGGTCTCAATATGCGTATTTCTCTGTTTAATCTGGAAAATTTTGTTCCTGATTTCCAGATACACTCTCTTACCGTGAAATATTTACAGTATTATACATGCTTGAATTAGTTTTCCTTACCATTATAATGGCATTAACTCAGGTTAATGTGCTTTGCTTAAAGTGTGTTTAGGGAACCTTTATGCTACCCTTTGTATATTATATGTTTGGGTGCTTTATTAGTTATCCCGTCCAAATATTTGAGAGGTTATCCCGTGTAATACATTCTTTATTTCTTGCTCATGTTAATCAATATGAAAGAATCTGAGCTATGGCCGTGGTGGTTATGGCAATTATAAATTTTATAATATCTACTTTTATTGATTAGTAAGTTTTAGTCGAAAATTCAGTGGACATTTGAAAGTCAAAGGCTTGTTTGCCTTTAAACTGCACGTGTAGAACTATTTTACTCAGACTTGGATTTTATTGTTGCATGGTTACATAATGTTGGACGCGGTTACATGTCTAGGTGCAAAGACTACATGATTTTGGTCCAAATTGAAATGTAAACTGTATGTCAGTATCTACCAATGTCAGGGTTTTGAGTATCATACATTGGTATTGAACTTGAACTGAATGAACAATGTGAGTGGCATAAATATGAGAGCTGAGGTGGTTATTGAGCATTATTATTACAAGGCCATTGCTAACATTGATATTGTTTTATCACTCCAGTGTGTCATATCCATTGACATCAATGACCATGTTTCTTGTTGCTTATGACCCTCTTAAAATTTCGTGGACCCTATTTAATGGTTTACAAGCCCTTTTCTTTAGTTGAGATCCAATTCCACAGTGAAAATTACTTTTTGGTGCATAGTGTATTGCTATATGATCGTGTGTAAAATCCCTCAATCCACCCCTCTTTGTTTTCCTGCCTTTTGTGTCTCACTGCTATTATCTGTTTTTAGATTGGCATTATATTAACTTTTTTTATTCATAATATTAAGGAAATCTTATCTCAACTCGTCCTATGATACTGTCAACAGAATGTAGATGGAGTGAATTACTTCCATGTGAAGATTGTTGGACTACTATTTGTGGCAACCACCAGAGCTAATGTATCACCTTCTCTTATAATGGAACTCCTTCAGCGTATTGCCCGTGTGACTAAGGATTACCTTGGGGTTCTAAGTGAAGAATCTCTTAGAAGAAATTTTGTGCTTGTTTATGAGTTGCTTGATGAAGTCATAGTAAGTATTCCTAACACTTCTTCCTGATTTCCACCTTGGCACAACCTCATGATATGCTAAGTAATCTTTTGCGAAATTTCTGTGGATGAATATGCAAAAAGTTCACATCTTTTCCTATTTTCCTTTGGGTTTATTGAGATGCTTGATGAAGTCATATTAAATATTTAACACTTCTTCCTGTTTTCCACCTCGGCAAAACCTCATGATATGCTAAGTAATCTTTTGCGAAATTTCTGTGGATGAATATGCAAAAAGTTCACATCTTTTACTATTTTCCTTTGGTTTTATTGAGATTTTGATCTTTTTGGCGTGTACTGGAAGTGCAATAGCCATGATACTTTGTTTATAAAGATATGGGTTAGTTTCATGAAAAGCTGTTAACTGCCATGTGCTTCTATGCATCTGAATCATTATCTCACTGTACAGGATTTTGGCTATGTGCAAACAACATCCACAGAAGTATTGAAGTCCTATATATTCAATGAACCAATAGTGGTTGATGCTGCACGGGTTCCTGCACTTGGTCCTGCTTCCATTTTCATGGTATGGGGTTAATCATAGTATCATGTCTTTTAAAATTGATTTTTTTCTTTCCATTGCAAACTATTTGCTACTCCACTATTTGTTGCTTATTATAAGTTTTAATGTTTGTAGCAAGGGAACAAAAGAATGCCTGGCACTGCTGTGACGAAGTCTGTGGTTGCAAATGAGCCTGGAGGTAGGAAGAGAGAAGAAATTTTTGTTGATATCATTGAGAAGATAAGTGTAACCTTCAGCTCCAGCGTAAGCACTTAACCCTATTTGATCTATTTATTATTTATTTTTTAATATAGAAATGTGTGCCTTATAGCTTCTAAAATTTCATAATATTTCGAGTTCCATGAAATGATAAAGAAGTTTAAAAGATACTTGAGAGCTGCTAGCTTGCATGTAGATCAGCACAAATTTGGGGTATGCTTAATTCCCAATTTAGAAAAGTGAAGTGCTAACAAAAGGCTCAAATATGTTCTGGTTTTTTGCTACCTTGTTTTTCGTATATTTCTATTAGGAAAAGAGAAAGAGGGGAGGGGGGGGGGGTGTTAGGGTACTAGGAAGGGCTTATAGATTTATTGACAGTCTTTTTGTCATTGTAAAGTTGGCATTATACTAAGCCATCATAATTCATACACATACTACATTTGTTGAAAGCTTCTACCTGCTCTTTTATTGTTTTTGTTGGCATACATGTTTTTAAGTTTAAACTGCAATGTTGGCTTTGCAGGGATATATATTAACTTCAGAAATTGACGGAACAATTCAGATGAAAAGTTACCTTACGGGTAATCCAGAAATTAAATTAGCTTTAAATGAGGATGTGTCAATAGGGAGAGGTGGAAGTTCAGCATATGGTAATTATGAGTTTCTTTGAATTTTAATTTGTGAAGTTGTGGCAAATGTATCTCAATAAGTTAATATGCTAAAAGCCCTCCTCTTTTTTTTTTTTTTTTCTTTATTGTTTTACAGGATATGGTAATTCTGTTGGTTCTGGTACAGTGATACTTGATGATTGCAACTTCCATGAATCTGTGCACCTTGATAATTTCGATTTAGACAGAACTTTAAGTCTGGTTAGTGAAATTTGAAGGAATTGTGCAGCTTTATTTCTAGTTTTGTTTTGAATCTCATTCTACCAGGGTATCATAATTATACACTGATATTTGTAGGTACCTTCAGATGGTGAATTCTCAGTTATGAATTATCGTATGACACAGGAGTTCAAACCTCCCTTTCGTGTCAATGCTTTGATTGAAGAAGCTGGAGCCCTCAAGGTGGTGTATACCATTCTTTCGTTTCTGAGTGAAATATCTATAATATACCTTCTCCTCTGAGATGATAACTCAGTCGCCTTCCTTTTTGGCTGTGAGTTGAATGTTTAAATGATCATGGTTGTAATTGCATCTCTAAGTTTTGAATCTCGGAGAAGAGAACTGCAGTAGAACCACCAATGGCTGATCTTGAGATAGCATGGTTCTATGCATGTTATTGATGTTTCTCTGAAATAAATTTTTGTATGAAAAGGTTTACAAAAATTGTTATTCTGCATATGTGCCTGTATAGTGCTGAGAGTGGGTCAGCAGCTGTGCATTTTTTTCCCAGAAATGACAATCTAGTTTCATTCCTCGTGATGTTGATTGTTTGGCTGTCTTGCTTCTTCAGAATATTTCTTATGACATTAGGTTTAGTTTTGTGCCACTATTTTTGTGTGGTGGAGATGCTGAATATCCATCCAGTTTATTGAATTTATCATGTTTTGTACTAGGGGTTTTTTTTTTTCTTGAATGTCTGATTGCTGATGCTTGCGTATGGATATAATATTCAAATTTTTTTGTCCTGTTCATACAGAAAAGACAGAATTCTTGACATGTGGTTCAGTTGTATTTGTTGGTAGATTTGTGAAGTGGTGAAAGTTCGTGTTCATAGTCTATATCATCTTATCCTCTATTTTTTAGTCTGGTTTCCTCTGACTTGAATGGATGGAGGGTTGTCTTTACATCTGTTATGTGATTATCATCTGCTTCATATTTGTATTGTCATGTAACAAGTGTGTTGTATAATAAGTTATATATTCATTGTATTATCTGATGTTTGCCTTTTTATTGAATAGGCTGAAGTAATTATCAAAATACGTGCTGAATTTCCTTCTAATGCCACTGCAAACACTATTCTAGTTCAAATGCCTCTGCCAAGTTATACCTCAAGGTATCAATGTTGCTTTGATCCTTACTTGCACAGAACAATGCATTATTTCAGATAGTGTTTTTCTTTTCTGATTAAGCGACCTAATTTCTGAAGCCCAGTTACTGCTTACTTCACAAGCTTTTACATAACTACGAAACTGTTGGGCATGCCATGCATTGACCAAATTAGACCTTGTATAGTTTCAAAGACACTGCCTGAGTGTTTGGTGATTTCACTACTTTTCAGAGTTAGCTTTGATGTGGAACCTGGTGCTATAGGACAAATGGCTGATTTCAAGGAAGCTAACAAGAGATTGGAATGGAGTCTAAAGAAGGTGAAGCTATTTCCTTAATTCCTTGTTCACATAGTCATGGACTGCAGCAAATTGAAAGTTGCAATATATAGAACATTTATCTAAATTTTTGCCAGTTGCTAATCAAATAATTTCAACAGATTGTTGGTGGAGCTGAGCATACATTACGTGCAAAACTGACATTTTCACAGGAATCACACGGTAGGAAATTTTCCTTTTTAGTTGCTTTCTCTATGTACTTGAATGGCCTCATTTTTTCTAAGATTATGCTTTACATTTATATATGCAAATATGATGAGTTGCCATCATTTCATTTCAGGGAACCTAACAAAGGAGGCTGGACCTGTCAGTATGAATTTCACAATTCCAATGTACAATGCTTCTAGACTACAGGTAACATTTTTGCTCATGTGTTTGCGAGTTCTTTCCATGGAACTTTAATCATAGGCCTTATCTGCTATGCTTTTAATTGTTGATTGGCTATGTTGTTGGTTTCTAAAATTTGTATCTGATGCTGCTTTTAGGGTGGCTAGGATTTTTCCTTTTTGTTTAATTGCTCAACATTGATTTTCACATTTGCCAATATCCTTGAATATCTTGGTGATGATTTGAAATTATAGTAGTACATTGAGACAAACTCGATACATAATAAAGTTTGTAAATAACTGGTGAAAATAATAGGCCAGTTGAAGGGCCTTCTGATACTCTTGCAATGTTTTTTGGTTTGAATGGTGCTTAATTTTTTGTTTCCCTGTTCTAATTTGTTATTCAGGTAAAATACCTGCAGATTGCAAAGAAGTCAAAAACCTACAATCCCTACCGCTGGGTAAGATATGTTACCCAGGCCAATTCCTACGTGGCTCGTATGTGATCAATAAGTGTTCAATGTTCGAAAATCAACTACGCAGAATCTTCCAGTCTGAAGGCTCATCCACTTGCACCCGATGCCTTTGTTGCTTGCCTTCAAAGTCAAGAAAAGAGCTGAGCTAGCTTAGAAAACTTACATCAAGTACGTTGCCTTTAGAGAAGTTGTTTCTTTGTAAGACATTGTACATGTTCTTGTGTGTTTAGTTGAAGTGGGTTGAAAGCTCATGAAATTCTTGTTTTCATTTCAATTCAAAATGTCTGCATCTTCATCGGATACTTTGATAATACTGCTCTTGGAATTTTTCAAAGTAGCTCAAAATAATATTGGAATTTTTTTGAGAGCTGAAATGTTAAATCGGTTAGCAGATCAGCATCATCACCATTTGACCTGATTCCTTGTTTCAATATGTGGGTTAGCAGTCATCGTAACGTATGTAGGCAGGTTGCCAAGCCATGTCATAACAAAGACTTGCAATACATTCGCAAGTCGCTATCCATATGACAAGTTTCTAGTAGTCTTTTGGAATAAAGAGTGGTTTTGGCTCTTGCTCTATCAAATGCGCAGCCTGTTAAAGCCTGCTTCTGTAAACTACCAGCTAATAGTGCCTTGTATTTGTGTTACAAGAAATCTTCAATTAACAAGATATATTGAGTGATTTGCTTCTTGTAGAAACTAGAAAGGGATAATGTATGACTATTAGACTTTGAATCTAAATAAATTGGCATCGGTAAAATTAAACCAATTGGTGGTTGATACGCCTGTCTTTGAGAGTGGATTTAATTCCATCCTTGTAACGGTTGTAACCCTATGAGATATACTAGGGCTAAACATTTTTGAAAGGTGGATTTTCAAACTCACCCGAGCAAAAACCTAATTTAAAAGTTGATGCAACATTATGAAATAAATTAATCACTTTTTCATAATTCACGTTACATTTTTGTTAGGTAACTGGCTTTAGGTTGGTTGTCAATTTTAATTTTTACCCTAAAGATTAATTTTCTATCTATTTTAATGCAACTATTTTGTGTATCAAACAATCTATCGTGGGTGAAATTTCATATTGGTCTCGATGATGAACAATCTCGCATAAGGGATTAAAGTAGCTTTATTTAGGGTATCTCCACCTAAACGAAGTAATACCACATTAACGTGAGGCATTTGGCTTCAAAATGCCCTTTCTCACTTGGGCGTAGACTAAGATCTTAATTCAAATCATTACAAGCAATTCAATTTGACTAATTTTTGACAATTATGAATCAATGATCAAACAAAAGTTAATCCAACTATGGCAAATCTATTGCCTAATTGTGTTGTCGTGTTACAATTTAATGGAAGACTTAACTCTTAAGTGGTATGTAGAAAAATTTGTGGCTACCAAAGTCCATGAATTTCCCTTTTTTTCCCCTTAAAGTTTTCATTTCTAGTATTTTTAAGAATGATAAGAATACGTTATCTAATAAAATATCACAAAACTTTCCAAAATTCTTTGCAATTGAATCATTAAGAAATAAAGCCATAATATTTTACAATTAAGTCGTTAACAACTTGTGAAAGCTAGGTACAAAATTCTTGAAACACTAGCAACTGGATGAACCAATATCCATTATCCCTTCCCTATATGACAAAATATTCACATAGTAGTCCAATCCAATTTAGACAAAGAATAAAAGAAAGACAAAACATATCTCATCAAATAAATTTCATAGTCTAATTAAAGCAATATTGCCAATCAGAAGGTGATTTGATCAATAATGGTGAATTATTCAATAATTAAATGATTGATATAAAGCAATCAAATCATAAAGTTACCATTTACCCTATAGTTTTAACTTTTACTAATTAGGTGAAAATTGAATTAATGGTAGATTGGTAGTGACCACTACTACAAGTTGCTCAATTTTTGGTATCTCTTCTGACTGCTGAGTAAAACACATGTCAATAAAGCTTATTCCTTTTTTTTTTTTTTTCCAATCTTCATTTCCCCCAATTCTTTAGTTTCACCATAAGCTAGTTGAAACTTTTTTACGAGTAACATTTTAGGCAACATAATACTTAATACAATAATACACCTTCTCCTTCCAAATATGGCATGTATGTTCATTGCATAAAGAGCATCCCTTGTGATTAAAGTGTTACTGTTATTGATTATATATTCATATAGTGTTGAAAGAAAGCATGCATGTCAATAGCCACCTTTTATTTATTTATTTATTTTTATTTTTTTAGTAGTTTCTGCTCTTTTGATTTTATGTAACGTAAAAGTGTCCACATTGAAGGTGTACGGTAAAGAGTTTATTGGGACAAAATTAGCTTATTTGACCAATATTAGTTGATTGATCATTAAATAAGCTAATTTGGAGTGTTCAGTGAAGAGTTGATTCAAAGAATTTATTCCATTAAATAAACTCTTTTTCAATGAGCTTCTTAGAGAGCTTTCTCATTGGCTAATTCAACATTTCTAGGTGAAATTACACTTATACCCTAAATTAATCTAAAACCATATCTCAACTACCTACCTCTACAATTAGCTTATTGGTCATTTTACATCCTCAAATAGTTTTAATCAATTAGCTATTTACCAAAACACTTTTATACAATTAATTAATACAATCAGTTAATATATACAATCAGTTAGCCAAAACTAGCTAACAATACTCAGATTTAGCTTTCAGCTTTTCACCTAACACTACTATTAAGTTCTCCTTATCTAAATGGCTTTCATTTTATATATTTCAAAAAAAAATAAGTTCTAAAAAGGATAAAAAAAATTAAAAACTTATGATTGGGTTAATAAGGATGGCGTGATTATAGTTTAAACTAACATGAGTTAAATATAATAAGTTTGAATAAGTAAACAAAAATTCAGATAATTTAGGATCATTGGTGGCTTAGTTGTGTGTTGTCGACTTGTCGTATTCATCTGGTTATTACAAAAGAATTTGAAACAAGCTTTATTAACTAAAACTGTATTATACTTATCAGTGCTACTTTTTTAACACTTCAAAACTATATACTTCGTATATTATTCTTTAGTGTTTTTATCTTATATAAATTGCATACTTATTTTTAATTTTTTTTTTTTTTGAAACCATGCTTACTTATTTTATTATTTATGAATTCAAAGTGATTATACTGATATTTCTTATTAAATATATATACTTCATTATCTTCATAACTCAAATAGATTAATTAAGGGCTTAGTTTGACTCATTATTATTTTCATAGCAGAGAGTATCCTAGCTTATCTTTTTGCATTGTCTAAATATGGTCAAAGTCTCAAATTGTGACTTCTCTAAAAATATAATGTTCACTTGCGAATCAATATGTGATATCTTGTATAACAAAATTACTATACTTTGTCTAAGATAATAAAATTGGACACTTTGCCGAAATCCTTGACAAAGACTAATCTCATGCATCACCTAATGAGATTATCATACGTTTGCCCACCACTCACTAGAAGATACTTGGAAATTATTCCAAGTAACTTTGCTAGAACGATTATAGCATGAGCCAATTATGTAAGAGCAACTAAACTAAGCTTCTGGCAAGATTAATGGCCACAAACGCAACGCAAGTGCATGCCTAAATATATCTCGTACTTGAATTATTTAATTTATATTCTACCCCCACAGTAGAGTAGTTAAATTTAAGAGTATAAGTTTACTTAAGACGTATTCAGACATATGTTGTTATTTTAAGGTCTTAAAAACGAAAGTTATTTATTCCCTTGTTTGTACATATTATTGTGAAAAAATCGAATAACTGTTTTGAAAGGGTTTTTATTAGACTCTTGATACCACATAAGAATATTTTAGGGTTAATCACCTCATCCTCGGTGGGAGTCGGTGTGCATGTATAGAGGGGAATATATATGTTCAATTTACATTGTCCTTAGCCATTTATTGAATTAAATAAATATGGAGTAATTAATACTACTGGTACTTCCTATCTCCCAATTCTAGAAGCTTCGTTTGTAGTAAGTTGGACCCATTGGGTGTGATCTAACTACAAGTAAAGCCTCCACATCAAAAAATTGTTATCTTAGTTGGTATTAAATTCGGAGGATGGAGTAACGAGCAAATAGTGGGTCATATATTAGATAGAATGATAGATTAAACTAGTTAATATGGAGCTAATAATTAATTAACGTAATGTTTGCACATTGTAAATGAAAAACATTCTGAAGTAAGAAATGATTAAACTGTTTGACTTTTAGAGATAATTTAGCCCAAAAAACATTTGATGCACGTAAGCAAAGCATGAATTGAACCACCACCTTTATAGCACATGCCTATTCTTATTGTCAAAGGCATTCAACTCCCATTTTGGGTTTCTTCAAACATAGGTAAACGGCACCAAAAGGATTAGGTGGATCTTCTTAAAATTTCAAGGTTGAGTTGGTGTGTATATTAAGATCTTGCTCATATGGATTAATTAGTTATATAGCAAACTTATAAGTAATTAAGGGTATTTTTTGTATCTTTTGAGTTTTAATAGATAAAGTAGGGTGTTTAAATACTTGCATTTTGATAAACCAATTAAATGTTCTCAATACCTTAAATTAGTAGAATCTCAACTTACCAAGTATCTTCTTTTGTAAATCTTTGACTAATTAACAATGCAACATAAATTCAAAATAATCACATAGTTAAACATAACTCAATCTAGAGAATATAAAGACTTATTGATAGGCTTATAATGGATCTAAATTAACATTTATAATCGACCTTGGGAGACACCCTACACATTCACTTCAATTTTGGAAAAATTTCCCAAATTTGGTCCCAAGCAGGTTTATAACCTTCATTTTAGACAATTTATTACTTTTTCGGACCCCAAAAGGAAAGTGGTCGGGGTGCTTCAATTCCCATAAATCCCACAACACACCATAAGATGCCATTTGAGTAGCAGGGCTGTTCATTTTGCCTTTAAACTGGTCAGTTTACCATTTACGGACATCTTCATTCATGAAATCAAATTCACAGCAAACCTTTTATGTGACCAATTAGTGGTCGTTTATGGTTTCAATCAACGTCACATGACCTCATGATGCATCCCTTATCATCTCTTAAATTTTAGGAATTGGATCCCGAAATCTCGTAAAATGGTCCAATTTTGTGTATTATGGACCATCAAACTTGACCTCCGGAGCACCTTTTTGGACTCAGCAAGATTATGCATCCAAGTACTCCATGGACTTTCCAAAGGACTCTGAGAAAGGCTCGTTTTGTGACCAAAACCATCTCATTCATGCATTGGCTTACCGTTAATTATCATGTCTTAAGATGCCTTGTTTATTTTGCCTTGCCCTGGTCTTGTAACCATGGTTTGGCTTTGCGCTGCTTTCATTTATGTTATCTTACTTATCCTAGGCCTTGCATTGTCTTGCCTTGGCATTAAGGCAAGCCAAGATGCTACTCACTGCACATTATCAGAATAGGTGTTTTTTTAAGGATTGATGATGTGATTTTATGTATGTCTTATCCCTTATGCCCACCCCTTATGTATATGCCTTGTGCCTAAGTCATTGCGTGTCATCAATTTTAATTGAACCTTAGAATTCACTATTGCGCACGAGCCCTCAATCCAATCCTAAACACTAGATCAAGGTCTCGCTCGTTGGTCAATATTAATGTTGTGATTATTATGAAATGTACTTTGTATTATTATGCACTTAACTAATTAACATCACTGTATTTTTTATTCTCAACATTAAAAATGGTGTACTAATTTTGATCTAGCAGCATTTTTGGAAGCTTAACCTTGTGATTTGGTGGTAATGAGTTCGACGCTCTAATAGGTGACTTTAAAGGTGAGATTCCTTTTTCCTACTCAGAACTTTGAAGTGTTCATGCATTGAAAGAATTGATTAACTCCTATAGATTTTTGTAATTTTACAACTTTAATATACGTACATCTTGTTTATTTTAAATAATGTACTTGAATGTCACTAATTTACTATGCTAGGTTATGTTAAATTACATTAATTAACTTTTCTATCAATTTTTGCATTGACTTTCTAAAATTATTTCCAATTCTTATTGTTGATCCTGCTCAAATAAAAGTATACTTCTTCCATTCCACAAATATTGTAATAAGGATGAAATTACGCATCTCAAAACACATTTCATATGTTAAATATATATAACTATATAAGAGTAAAAATTATAAAAAGTTGATATAGTAAAAGTATTTTACGAGATGAATATAACAAGACCCCACATGACTATATTTTACTTTACGTATAAATCATAATATGTGGTCAAACAAACATAATGAATAGTGCAAAAATCCAGTTATTGCAATATTACTAGAATGGAGGAAGTATAACTTATGTATTCGAAGGAGGGGTGTTTAGCTTTGAAATGTTGTTTGCCTTTAGATAATTAAAATCACTTTATTCTACAATTCACCTCCTCGGCTAGACATATTTTCAGGAAGTTTTTAAAAAAGGTGCGAGAAATGGGAGATGAAATTAGCCGACAAATAGACACTGACAAAATTGTCATTAATATTTAAGGTTCATCCTATTTAATGTCATCATTGACTCTGATATAAATAATTGTATAATTGTTTTAGTATATGACTGATTGATTCATGGTAATTGGTAAAAAGAATACTTTGAAAATAAATAATTGTATAATTGTTTTAGTATGCAATACTATATGTATACACAATTTAGTTATGGTAAATGCATGATAGCAACTGACTATATATCAATAATTAACTAGCTAAAAGGATAAGCAAGCAAAGAAAACTACAAATGTACGAGAACACACTGGTATAGTATGGGAACTTGAGTTCTATGAGAAAACCAACCAAGCTATACTAGCCATGAAGTAATATTGATGATAAATGAGTGATTACAAAGCTCTAAAGAAATGACATACTATAGGAATTCGTGTTTTTAGCGAATGTAGATACTGACGACTTGTACAATTAATAATTCATTATCTCAAATTTATAGATCTCAAATATCATAAATGTATTTAAAATATGCCAATGTAGTACATATAATACGCTAAATTACAAATGCAAAATTAACATGTGTGCTAATTATAAGCATAAGTGTGCACGAATGTCTAATCTATAGAATCACGTAGTTACTGTTCCAAATTAATTTTGAGCCATCTCCATAATTTGATATTCGCCTAATGACATAATAAATTTCATCGAGTTCGAATAAATATTTATATGGAGTGCTTTCAGCAACGGCAAAGCAAGAGCGGGGAGAGTAGGTAAGGGAGAGAACATAGGAAGGTTGTGAAAGTTAATGGAGAAGTGTATATGATAAAATTTATAATGTCATGTCATTAAACGCACCCAACATTAAAACTATACTATCATACATCCATATATGTCCAATAATAAAGTTAATGGTACCCTATCAGGTTATCAAATATCGACCCACTTAATACAAATAGTATTATTTCATATATTTAAACAATTACTAGAGTTCTTTAAATAAAACAAAAAAATAAAAAAAAAACACAATAACTAATCATTTACAAGCCAAGTATTAAACTACTCGAACAAGCATCACATTTTGTCATTTTGAGATACAAATCAAGTAAACCAACGAACGCACAAATGCACAAAAGGTAGTGTACGTCCTTAAAATAGGCAACGCCTTGCAGTCGAATTGAAACACACACCAGAGTCACGCCCACACAACACACCTCTCTTTCTGTCACCTTCCCTGTCTGTATCTATGCTCTCTTCTGGACCCCACACACCCCCCCCCCCCCCCCCTTCCCCATTTCTAACCAGCGGCGCCCTCTTTACTTTGTTTCAAAGCTCACCCACCTCCTTCTTTCTCTCTCCTCTTCATTTCCTTCCTTATTTTAACCTTCTTCATCTCCATTATTCACCCACCAAAAGAGAATAAAAAAAATTCAATCTTTCTTTAACCCTCTTAAAACCCCATTTCATAATTTAATAAAATAAAAAACCCCCAAGTCCTAAATTTTTTATATTATCCATTAATTTCACAAAAATAAAATATCCATCTCCATCAAACCAACTTAAAAAAATCATAAAAAAAAAATGAAAGGAGAATATGTAGAAGAAGAAAATGATATCAACAACAACAATACTCAAAATAATGCACCCAATATGTTTGCAAAATTCTCTCACCACCCTAAATTCCATCCCCCTCCTCCTCCTCCTCACCACCACCACCACCACTTTCCTCCACCACATCTCCACCACTCTCACCACCCTTTCTCCGAAGAATCCGACTCCGCAACAACTACGACTCCGACTCCTCCTCATCAACATCAAACTCTACACGAATCTATTACAAAGAAACCTAAGATTGTAACACCTCAAGCTCAAACAACCACCACCACTACTAGCAATGAAGATGGTGGGACCATCGAGGTTTCCCGCCGTCCACGTGGCAGACCACCCGGCTCGAAGAATAAACCCAAACCCCCAGTTGTCATAACCCGTGAACCCGACCCTGCCATGTCACCTTACATTCTTGAACTCCCTAGTGGTGCTGACGTCATCGACTCGCTCACGCGCTTCACGCGCCGCCGTGGTGTTGGTCTTTGTGTTTTAGCCGCTTCTGGGGCGGTCGCGAACGTTACCCTTAACCAGCCCTCTACAACAACCCCAGGTGGGACCGTCACTTTTCACGGGAGATTCGATATTTTGTCTCTTTCTGCAGTTGTTGTTAATACGGTGCCGTTTCATGGCGGTGCTGGTGTAGGTGGTGGAGGCTTCACGATATCGTTAGCGGGCCCACAAGGGCAGATTGTGGGTGGCAAGGTAGTGGGCACACTGGCGTGTTCCGGCACAGTATACGTTATTGCGGCGTCGTTTAACAATCCTACTTACTGTCGGCTGCCTCTTGACGAGCAAGAGGCGCCGAATAGTCAATGCCATGATGAGGATAATTCTGCCGTATCGGGTGGCGGAGATGGTGGTAGGACAATGAGCTTGTATAGTGGTCATTTGGGTAATACTCCGACTACTTCAGCTCCTGCAGGTGATGTTATTTGGGCTACTCCTACTACTGCTAGACCAACTTACTAATGTCAGAAATTCAAAGTTTGGTATATTCCATGTTCACTATTGTTACTACTTCCACAACTTCATCGTCATGGTTTCATGTAATAGGTTAGTTTTTGTTTTTATTTTGTGAAATGATATGAAAAAATTATTATGTTTTTTTTTTTTTTTTTTTTTTTTTTTTTTTTTTTTAATTGTAATTTTTAGGAATTTGTTGTGTTCAAAATGATGGTTACTTGAAAACCCACTTTATTTGTTAGATTATGTTAATGTGATTTTCTTGATTCTCATCTTATTTAGATAGGAGTGGAGTTTTATTAGATTTGTAGGTATGTATTTAGTATTTGCATGTTTTTGAATGTTGAAATTTGTAATGAAAATGAAAACAAAATTATCTTATTAAGGTGTTGGTTAATGAAATTTGTAACCTTGCTTGCTAGTGTATATTCAAGCTTGATGCAAAAACCCGTATACAACAGGTGTATGGTATCCGACATGTTTAATCACATTTTCTCGAGTTTTATGTGATTTATCCATTAAGAACAGCTAAACTTAATGTATGCTACTAGTACAATACACCCATTTACCTAAAATCACATTTTCTAGCCATTTAGGACAGCTAAATTTAATGTATGCTACTTGTACAATACACCCATTTATACAAGGCTTAGCTTAACAGTGATTTCATTATAATCTTGTTAATTTAAACTTTGGAAATGTGGGATTATGCTAATGAAATACTATAGTCTGCATAACTTTGCTAGTTGAATTCTTCTTTTATCACATTTTGCTGTTTATGTTTATTCAAACATAGCTCAAAAGTATGTTGGTATACTGGGATTCTGCCTTGTTATATTTTTTCCTCCTTTTGCTTTAAGAACTGTTTGACATGACATAAAAACTCTAAAAAGTAATCCTATGTTTTCATCTTTGGAATGTAGTATTAGTTTTATCATCTTAATCCCTTTTCCTTTATAATTAATCAACTTAATCATCTCTTTAATCCCACTTTTCAACTCAATTATTTTAAATTATAATTGTACTTGTATAACTTGATCAATGATCATGCATCAAATAATGCAAATAAAACATTACACTATGTCCGTCTCTAAATATTGTTCCTACTTTGGATTTTTTTAGTGTGTAATAATTATCAACAAAACATGAATGAACAACATTTAGAGGCGGAAGAAGAGTATTAAATACAATGACGAAGTAATTGCTTTATGGAAGTATATGGCAATAATTCAGATATGCATTAAAGCCTGAGAAATTTTTTTAAAAAAAGTGAAAGAAGAGAGAGAAAAATAAGTGTTAGGAGTGAAGAAGATGGCAGTGCTTTGAAGAAAGAGTTAAGAGAAATAGAAAAGAAAAGTGATGGTGTGATAAATCTGACTTTCTGATATGAATTTAAGCATGCATTTGCAGACCTTACATATTTCAGAGACTATCTTTAGCTCTCTTGCTTTACCCTAGCTTGTTGTGTGAATTGTATAGCATCATGTTTCATGTAATTTGTTGTTTGTACAATTTAAAGTGTAGGAACTAGGAACTAGTTTTATTTTGTGCAGTCTTAGAACGTGACTTGAGCTAGGGCTTCTTTTTTTGTTTTCCCTCTTTGTTGTTGCTTGCCAGCTTGATCTTTCTCTCTATTGTACGTTTTTCGGAATCTTAATTTACTCTTAAGTACCCGTGTCAGATATTTGACACTCTGGTAAAAGTACGGTTGTTACACATACATCTTAAAACATACGTGGTACAGTAGAAGCTAGAGATGAAAATTTGTGACGGAGTATGAAGTAGTCGAGTTTATCACTTGGACATGTATTAACACGAATAACCAAGTTGTCCGAGAGTCGAGCCTTGAGTTAAGGTGATTTTTCTTTGGAAATGGTGGGATATTGATTTGATGTGTCTTAAAATTCTCTCAGAATTTCTATTGGAGGATGCTTCATTTAACTCAATTTTCTTGTTCAGTTGTTCTCCTTTCTTTTTCTTCTTTAATAGCCTATTCTCGGTTAATTTGTACTTTGCTTTGTCTTTTTCATTCATTAGTCCTTTTCTTAAATTGGGTAAAGACTGTTTGAGGTTCATACCTTAGCTTGAATATTACTCTCTTTCACTTCTAAGTTAGCTATAAGTTCGATAAAATTGTACCAATACTAGTCTTTAATTAGTAATAAGGTAACATTAAGATAGGATAATTATTACCATTTGTACTCATTCTATTGTAATTATCTTTTAAATCAACAAGTCACATATAGTACTAATGTACTATGCATTGTGTGCCTTGTTTACTTCCAAAATACTCGTCACGTCTTTAGCTCATTAAACCTAGTTTATATGTTCCCTGGAATAGAATCATTATCATGATACTACTAATAAGTTAGGATTTCCCTAATGTCTCAATGTTGGGAAATAAAAAATGTCATTACCCGTTTCATAGATAGGATATCGCCCCATTAGTCTGATTGATATTATACCTCAATCGACCTGTTTAATGTGTCGATCTTGTTTATAGTATGATTACATTTTGTTTAGTCTATGTTCGAAGAATTTAAGTCTATTCATTAAGCATCGTGTCATGTAAGCTAGAATAGTTGGTAAAGTCTTGGTGGTGGTTGGAATTAATAACTCGTAAGAGAATTTCAAAGTAATTTATCTAGCTTAAGGCCTGATCTAGGTATACCCGAGAACATAATAGACTCGATGCGGAATATTGTCCGTAAGCTATAGTGATGGTTCTGGAAAGGTCATGGGACTATTGTATGGATGGGCAGTAGTGAATGGGGAATTTGGGACGTGACATAAATGATGGAAATGGTGCACCGAATGCTCCCAACTTTGAAGATGACCCCATTCCCTATCCCATCCCATCTCATCTCATCTCATCTTTGCATCAATTTTGTTGTTTTGTTGAATATCTCGAGAAGCATCTGTTTTTGCCTTTAAATTTACCTTTCTTTGTGGATAAATTTCTTCAGCACATTCTTTCTTTTATGGGGAATTTTCTTTATAATTCTACAAATGTCACGAGTATAATTTTTACTTGTTTTGGTAAATTCACTTTTTCAATACATGATTATTACTAGTAAGAAGTTATGTCATTTTTTAGGGAAGTTGGTTGGATTAACATGTGTGTTAAAAAGATGATACTAATTATTAATGACATTCTTGTTAAATCGTGTGTTTATGTGCTTACTTGATGTATTAGTTTGATGAGGATTAATTATAAGTAATTGAGATGTACTAATAATTGTGTTTGTTATTGTACTTGAATACCTTTGGTTAATAATGCTAGATGGTCAAACAGATCCAGATCAATTTTGGCTTAATTTGTGGTAGAAATCTGCTATATCTTCTCATCTTATCCTCTACACTTGTACGAGGTGTATCTATCACCACTTAATCCTAAAACTATAACCTAACTTCCCTCTTCCTAGTCCCTACATTGGTACCCTTCGTTCCCTCGCACGTCGCGTTCCACTGCCATCTAATGTTGGAGCTTTGATGATGCCGAGAGGGGCTGTGGAGGTGTGAAGAGGGTGGGGAGCGACGTAGGGTGGAAGGAGAGTGTGTAATTGAGGGTAATAGGTTTGGAAAATTAAGGTTAAGTTTGGGCAAAGATAGATCACCTAGGTCTCAAAATTTGATTAGGAACATACTAATACAATTATATATGTTAAAACATGCTATAGGTGACATTAAAATTACCTCCGTCCAATACATCTTTAATCATTACATTATTGATGCATAAATATATGTTAAAAAATCTATGCACAATCGTTAATTTTCTTAAAATACCTATGTAACTATCCTATTGTACTACCTTCGTTATATATTTTTTACAACTTTGCAATATTTTATATTCCCTCTGTCCCAAAATATATGAGACGTTGGACTTTTTTCTATTAGCTTTGACCATAATTTTTTACTAACATAATTAACACATATTTTATTGTAAAATATGTTGTTAGATAGGTATTAATAGAAAGTTTCATAATATAATTTTTGAAATAATTTTTATTAATATTTAATCATATAAAAACAAAGTCAAACTAGTGCATTGACATGTGTGCAATGTTGATTGTCAGGGATGTCAATGGGGCGAGGTGGAGCGGATGCTGGCTTTCCCATCCCCATACCCGTCTAACATTTTCATCCCCATTCCCGCGAAGGGTCCAAAATTCATCCTCATCCCCGCCCCACTCCGGCTGGTACAATTCCAAAACCATCCCTGCCCCACCTTCCACTTGGATATCCATCCCCACCTAAGACCTGCCTAATCCCCACCTTCCAAATACAATTATACTACATAGTAATAATTAAGTTATACATTTTTTTTGTGTATAATATAAGTCTATTACAAAGTTTTACACTTTGACTATATTATTTTACTTAATTTTTATATAAAATGGTATAAAATTAAAGTATATATTTTTATGTAATAATATATATGGATGTGGGTATGGGGTGGTAGGGCGGGTATGAAGTGGAAATGGGGCGGGTACAACCTAAAATCCATCCCCGCCCCATCACCCATGGCGGGTATGTTTTTTATCCCTATCCCTGCCTCACCTCCCGCCAAATCGGGACCCATCCCCGCCCCGATGGGGCAGATCTCCTACTTAACCCGCCCCACTGACATCCCTAATGATTGTGTCATGTATTATGGGACAGATGCAGTATCTCACAAATAATACCCCAAAATTGCAAAAAAATATGAAACGAAGGTACGGAGTAGTAAATAATTTTGTACTTTCTCTTTATTTTTTTTAAAGTAAAACGTTTCCCTTGGACATGTATGTCAATGCAAAAATTAAATAATATTATTTTTAATTATAACAGTTGAATATTAATAAACTATTTATTAAGACGATTCTAATAGATATTCACAAGACTGTGTATTTTCTTATGTGTGAATCACTTACATCAGTCAAAGTGTAATTAGTCAAAATATTTCACTTAAAAATATACGGAGGAAGTATAACTTAAAACGCCAATTAATATAGATTAAAAACAGTAGCTCGATTGCGGTCGAGTATCACGGAAGGAAACAACAAAATTGACTAAAAACATATTGACAAAAGAAGCACAATAATTAGTAGAGATTGATATAGTGTGTAACTGAAAATGATGGGGATTTGGTGCAATCCCTAGAGCCTTAAAAATTGTATTCAAGATGATTTCTGCTTTCTCATTAGTCATACATAGCCGAAAAGTGGACGCAAAAAATATTTTTTAAAAAATTTATGTTTCATACTTGTAACAGTATATTTTTCTTTTTTTTTACAAATGAAAACTTTATAAGCATGCATCATGTTGAATATGGTACAGATTTGGATTTTGGATCCTCCAGCAAAGTGTTGGTGCTTTTTACTACAACTTCGACAAATAAAGGACTTGTGTTATGCGGCTGTGTTATTGCATACGTAATTTTCTTTGATCCTAAATGATTATGATATAAAATGATTAATACATACTTTATTTCTTTCTTACATTTTATTTATAATTTGTTTTAAGATTTGTCATTTTCATTTTACCTTCTTTATAATCGCAACGTGTATATTGTAACGAAGTTGTCCATATATATATTACACCATACTCATTTGAGAAAATTGAACATCTCCTTTCACGTTGCAACTACCTAGTCTTATCTAGCTCTTTTAGTTTTATGGGTAAGTCGTTTTTGTGGTCTCATCTTGTTTTAAGATTCTCATTAAAACTCAATGCCCATGAAACTGTAATTCCTAGGAATTGCCAAATATTGCTTGGTTGGATGTGGGAATTTCTACTTTCCATAGGAAGTTTCATTTTAGGGGAAGCTAGGTAAGTTAATTCCCCCATTTTGTGGGAAGTAGAAGTTCCAAGGAAGCCTCACTTCTTACATTATTGTCAACCAAACAAGTATACATATATCTATTTCCTAGGAAAATAAACTTCCCATAAATTTATTAGGCAACCAAACAAGTGCTGTGAAGGACGGAGGAAGAAATAAACTAGTTGTAGAAGATATTCACAATCCTAACAGTAAATATTGGTACAAATTAGTCTCCACAAAGTTCCAAGAAGCTTTGAAAAAAAAGAAGAGTAATGTAGCTTCAACGGTAGATGGCGGATAATAAGGGTAGTTGAACACATATCCGTCAAACTAAGTTGAAATGATTCAAAGTAAAACGAACCTGGCTTAATCTCGTGTACCCAAAGTCAATTCATGCATCGTTATTCAGATAATATTTCCAGATCAGCTTTTATTAACTTGATGTTATGTGATTGTTACTAGCTACTTCGGATCGTATGTATTAGTGTAATCAAATTTAACGATGTGACGATTAGATTTGTTCCATCGTAGAATCGTTACATTTTCAACTTTTGATTGGGTGATATTAGTGAAAGATAGAGTTAGGCCCACTTTGTTAATTAGCTAGTAGCTATTAGCTTTTTGATATAACTGAATGTATTGACTGGTTTGAATAGCTGATTGCATTAGATGTTTGATTAATTTTGTACATCATTTATATCAACATCAAAATAGTTT
Source organism: Chenopodium quinoa (assembly GCF_001683475.1). Taxonomy (NCBI): domain Eukaryota; kingdom Viridiplantae; phylum Streptophyta; class Magnoliopsida; order Caryophyllales; family Amaranthaceae; genus Chenopodium; species Chenopodium quinoa. The sequence goes on along the minus strand of NW_018745080.1, from coordinate 2,083,344 downwards.
ATTATAACAATTGCTATAATATTTGTCATTTTTTTATTTTATTTTTTTTGTTGTTGCTATAATAGGTCTTTCAAAAGGCTAGGTTGAGCAACTTTTCCAAAACAACCTATTGAAATTTAATAAGCTCCGTAAATCATTTATTTTCCGAACGCCAAAAGTAGCTTATTATGAGGTCAAGCATCAAGTCGTATAATTGCTCTTAAAAACCTACAAATGTACAAAATATAATCTCTTCAATCATCAATCGTGTATGTGAGAGTAATATAGTAATCACTTATATTTTAAGCAATTTTTCATAAATTATGGAACAGAGAGAATAATAGTAAACTTACCGAGTGATGGGCCTCCATGAAACACACAAAAATAAAAAAAATTATACCTGTGCAATCGTTGAGGATTTGAGGAATGTAGGGAACATAAAATTGGTAATACAGAGTGATGTTTTGTTTTTGTTGTTTATTGTTTATTCACCTACAAGTTCTTTTCTTGTTACTTTATCTTTGTAAAATAATCTTCGACACAAGTTATAGAGGCCTACAAAAAGTTGCTATACAGTCACATAAAGAGTAACAGTGCGGTTAAATAAAATCAAGATTAAACACTAGTTGAACTCAATTAAAGGTTGATGTTTCTAAATTTATATTTTTCGAGCTTTACTACTTAAGCGAAATACTAACAATTAATAAGTGATTATACTTTTCACGTAGGGGCTATGTTTTTCTCAACTCATTCAATAAATATTTAGTGAGAATAAGTTATGTTTTGTTTTAGCAAACATAAGTTACATAAAATTATGTTCATCAAAGCTCAGCAAATATAGGTTAAGGTAAGCAAAAATGTAGCCAAGTTAAGCAATCATCTGACAAATTAAGATTTTTTCATCAAAAAAATAATGTGAGGAGAACATAACCTACCAAAGCGAGCAAGTATATCATCATTTTCTATCAATCAAACAACCGTATGAGCAACCAAGTTAAGCTTAGTCTAGTGGTAAGGATTGTACTTTTCAACCTTGAATTTGGGGGTTCAATCCCCCACTTGAGACACTTTGAGGATGGGGGGTCCCTTGCTCTTCCCCCTCACTCTCAAAAAGTGTCTGACGTGCAAATATCGGATCAAAAAACCGTGAGGGTTGAAGCTTAAAATTTATAATCAAACCAATAGTGTAATCAGAGATATTTCGTGACAACTAAATTCAAACAAATTGCATTTGTTGAAGAACTAAAGTTGGGTTGGGGTCCTAAGGGAACATGGCAGTGAACATAATTTTATTTATAAAGGCCCACACCCAACAACATATAGAAGAAGTACATGGTGTATTGGTGTGCACACAATCTGTACAATCAAGTTTGTTTTAGCGGGTCCAAACATGAAAGAGGAGGGGTATGGGCTTATATTAGAAGCAATCATAACTTAAATAAAAACTACAAGAAGGTATAAAGAAGGACTTCTTATCCACAGATGAATAATAGGGGGTTACCCTACAATTTAAAGGGTACCCCACAAAAATTGGGATGGTTGTCGTGGAGGAGCTGACCTTTATATTTATGGATTCAATTCAATGGTTTTGACGATTTGTCCCCGTTATCCAAGTGGCTTAATGGGGACCTCTTACCATACCTTTTCTTTCGTCGGCAGTGTTTGTAGGGTTGTTTTCGCCAACGGTTTTGAAGCTGACCTTTCACCGTCTTATTCTTGGTTACATTTTTTGGGATCATTGTTCAAACTATAGTTTTCAGTATCACTGTAGTTTACAGTTTTTCGATTTTTTTGTTCTTAAATTATGGAGTCTTTTTGGGTGTGAGGATAGTTCATGTACTCTATTTGACTATCTAGGTGATTAATGAAAATACACTCGTAAATAATAACAATAGTTAAAGTGGTAGTACTAAAAAATTGTGTTTGGTTATAAGTATGATTTAAAGTGTCGTCTTTGTAAGTTGTTCATGTGAATCTTTCTCCTTTACTCATTCGGAGAGGAGGGAGGGCATTTCGCTTACTACAAAAAGCAAGATGCCCCACTAGTTTTCTTTCACACTAGCCCTTATTCTATGTGAAGTAATGCCTCATATAACGTTGGTTGCTCATGAAAAATCCAAGGTTAGTCTTTAGAATTGATCGCCACAAAGCGGCTTTAGCTTCGCTTAGCTCTTAGATCACCTACTTGTATAGTTGTATAGCGCAAATTGTGTGCATCCTTTGCATTAGGTTTCATCTTAGAAACGTCCACAAATCTATGATGGGCTGTGATGTTACTAAGCACAACCAGGACACATTTTCTTGTGCCTTGGCCTTACTTGGGAGTAGACGGCCTGGTACAACACGGCACGAGCACCACCAGTTCCAAAGCATGGCTGATGGCTCAATGCCGAGAATGAAGCATACTAAATAGGCTTGACTTTGATAATGGTTAAGAGTCGGTTGTCAACTTGAATAGACAACGGCCACACCGCCACACTATATATTGTAGAAAACAGAGAGAAGATGTATCAGACATTTAACAATTTACTAGTCACAGGAAAGCAAATTTGTTAGTTGTTTAAAGATTTTCAATGTAAAGTTGCAAGAATCGGAAACAATCTGGGCTATCTGAAAGTAAGATTTGGTACATGTGAAATTTAAATTTCCATTTTTCTTTATACCTTCTCATTAAATACAAATGTAACAACTTACATACATACAATATTTCCGACCCCCTTCCCCGCAAAAGATCAAGAAAAAAATGATGGGGGAAAAGGAATACTACCATTAATCACTTATTCCCAACTCTTAACATTATATGATGGAATACTTAATCTGTTCTATTCCTCCAAGATCGTCTCAGATATACACCAGATTTTCCATTATCCAAAGGGTTAGCCCGTCCTAATTTCTCGGCATCAGCCTCTCTACCACTAATATTTACTAGCTTCCTAACTTGCTGGCCACTACTACTAATACTACTACTACTGTTAGAATGCAAAAATGGAACTCCACTCACTGAACCTGAATCCTCAGCTCTAGAAGCCTCATAAGGCGCTTTTGCACAAGAATGGTCCTCCATTGAAACTGAATGAGAATTATCACCGGGAAGTGCAGAAGCATACCTCTCTGAATTGGAAAGGGGTGAATGCTTTGAGTATTGAGGAGAAGATGAGGAGGAAGAGGAAGAAGAGGTGTCTGAATCTGAAGAGTGCCTAAAAAAGGCATTGTAACCAAAAATATACTCAGAGAAGTCATCGGCACTGATAGACTCCCTGTTGCTATCGGTGCTACTTGAGACTTCATCGGAGTGACTAAACAGGGATGAATTATCACTGGAAGAGTCAAAATCAAGAATATTTCGCACTGGTGGGATGCTTGTTCCATCTTGACGTATGTAACCAATATCTGGGCTACGATTGGCATGCGCGGGTGGATCTCTCTGTCTTGAAGTGGAACTCTTCACATTGATCCGAGAGGCATCAACCTCTGGAATTTTAATCTTACTTGGAAGATCACGAGAGACTATAGCACTTCTAATAGATCTTGGAGCACGTGGTGAGATTCTGCAAATCAGTATAAAATCTTAAGATCACGAAGAGTAAAACCAGAGATATCACTGAAAAAGCATTATAACTGGTATATAAACACAAGTAAACATTTGGCTTTACTAAAACCCAAATTTTATAAGGACTAAAATAATACTACAAAAATATAACGACTCAAGTACATCTATGGCTCCATTAAATAAAATTAGAAAATCACAGGTAATTGAAAAGATAAATAATGTCGAAAGAATAGCCACATATGACCACCAAAAAGGGAGTTGAACGTAGCTGATTATTTAATTCATTCTAATTCTAGTTTTGCCTCCCTCCATGACGAACCCATGATACGAATGCATTCCGTAATCAACTACATTTACCCCTGTACTGTATAAGGTTTTTTTTCCCCCAAATTTGGCATATAAATTAGAATGTCATATTTCTTAATAGAACAGTAAAGTAGACATCAATCAAATTCACATAATCAAGCAGTTGATTCAGCAAATTCTATGCAGTCCAGCCACCTTCAACAATTTAAAGTAAGAACTCCCAGAGTAAATAGCTAAATACATTACAAGTAGACCAGTCCCCAGCCTCCAAGTACCACAGGTCCACAAATAACCAATGTTTCTAAAAGCTGATATAATAGATGATACCTTGAGTAGAAGAGCATGTATGCTCCCTTGTTTAGCACTCTCTCAAGTTCCACAGCCTTTACCTGTTCAAGCAAGTTCCATGTCAATAAAAGCTTCAAGGTTTCAAAAGATATTCTTAAAAGATCATAACAGATGCCCCAATTAAAATAGCCTCTGAAGTCAACATACAATAAGCTAACACTCAACAAGTACTTGGCAGTTAAATTGCAACATCACAGGCATATAGTTTGTCAGTTTTCTGGATGTACTAAGCTAACAATGGAGAATTCTTATGGCTCATAACAAATCAAAGGTCCAATTTATATGTTATCACTGGCAGCTCAAGAAAACCAAAAGCTGAAGTGCATGGTCAAAGAAAAGAGAGAAATAATTCATGACATTCATACTTTCCAGCTCTTACTCCCCTTCAACAGACACAAGGCAACAAAGTTTCAGTATAATACACTTGCATGATAATTATGCAACTTAAATAAAATTTAATGAACCATACCGTGCTATCGTCAATTTTGTACCACTTGTTTTGTGCGTTTCGAACATAACATACATAGTGACCCGAAAAGGAAGAATTCATAATGTCCAAGTGAACGACGACCCCATAGAGTCTGTATATTGGCGATTTGTCACTTCCTCCCCTCATATATGGGGCTAGGTTTAAAATCTCCGGGAATCGAATAGTCTTATTGAGCTTGCCAAACTTCCCAGACTGAATTTCAAAAAATATAAGATATTAAAAGAAAACTAGAGTTAAAAAATTAGCATGTGAGAGAAAAATATAAAAATTCTCATTCTATGATTCCAAATTACCTGAAACCTCTTCAATGCAATGGTGAGGATATTAGGAGCCTCTAGTATATTTAATTTCTTCTTAGCTTTCTCATAAGATTTGCATCTGCCAAAAGAAAGGAACATAATCAGGAAGTTATTTTGCAATTAATCAGCAAAGAAAGAAGTTAAATGTCTCATTTACTATTCTGGAATAACAGCATGGAAACTACACCCAATAACACAATACTCTACACTTTGTTATCAAAAAAAAAACACGGTTCACTCAGACATGTATAGAGTTAAGTATAAGCAAAGCTAATACTTTACAATTATAGCTCTATAACTGAGGAGAAAACATTCATATGGTGGATACATGGAATATAAAAATACTTGGCTTCCAAACCTGTCATCCATAATTCAAAATTGTGTACAATGCCAATCAGGAAATTACCAAATGTTTAATAGTCAAAAGAGACTAAGGAAAAAAGCATATATAAAAAGCATGATGCGTCCATTCTATATGCTACAAATAGATTGCCAGATTCCATAGATATCAAGTAATTGTACCAGCATAAAGAAAAGAACCAACCTGCCACAGTGGTATTTATTTTCCCCATCAAGAGGCTCAGTTCCAGTAAATTGTCGCAAGGCATCTTCCAAAGTCTCTATATCTCCTCCAATCTCCACAGTAAGATCCATCATTCTATCCTGTTTCTCTGATTTACCACGACACCTTGCACATTTTATCTGCAAGGGTGGGGCGGGTGCAAAAAAAGGGAGCAGCTTCAGAACACAATTATCAACTGCAATATTATTTTGGCCACAAAATTGTCTTTGAAAGTTATATCCTACCTTTGAACGAAGATAACCGCCAAAAGTAAGCCCCAAGAGAGTTGTTTCTTCATGTAACGAGCCAGAAGCATTCACACCAGCTTCTTGAAGGCATGTAGATTGCATTGTGTCAATAGCATACCTATCAATACCATTAATTCGTCAAAAATTCAATAGCAAAGATTCATTTGAAAGGCAAGATAAACCATAAACATATACATCTCGAAAACAACCAACCTTAAAAACTCATGTGCATCTTCTTCCCTCCCATTAGAAAGATGGCTCCCTATCTTCTGGATTTGGGATAGTATACTTATAGGAGAAAGTGGAGAACCCCCTTCCTTTGCCTTCAAGATCAACCTTTCAAACTCGCATGTGAAACACCAGTGTTTCTTTGCACCTATCATGTAAAGAAAATCAGATCATAAAAAAGAAATTAAGTTCAAAGAAAACAACACATACAATAGATGGGAAGTATTGTTGAAAAATAATCCAACAAGTAAGCATTGGGTAAGGAACTTACATGTTGTTTCAAAAAAAAAAAAAAAAAAAGGAACTTACATGTTTTTGAATGGAGCCCTTGAAGAAGATAAGCGGTGAGTGGTGGGGTAAATGCCAAGCATTGAAGTATTACATTGGCATAACAGCTATACAGGGAGGGAAAAAATCACATCAGAACAAAAATAACAATAAATATATTTTAAAATAAAAAAAAAAATAATAATAAAAAAAAAAGATAAAGTCAGCTATCATTGTTATCCTGAAGCAAGCAGCTCTTCTTTCCCTTAACCCCCCCCCCCCTCTCCTCTCTCACATAGACTTAACTAATACCAGAAAAAAAAAAAAAAAAAAAATTTACAACAAACAAGATCCTGAAACTATTATGCAGGCTCACAATCTATTTTACTCACCCTTCATTTCCTTTACTTCATTTGTCTACAATACCAAGCGCACTAGAATACAATTAGAAATAGTCATCTCTACTCAAATTGTCTCCTTCCAAAGAATCCATAGTTCCATATCTGTCATTTATTGCATTCGTACGTCTAGATACTACACCTCCAATCCAGATCTAGCAGCGCTAACAAGGTGCTACCATTACCAAATCCCTATGTACTCTTTCTCCCATAAATATCTCTCCGCCATTCAGAATCCATTTATAATACATATACATTTCGTTCACTCTCTCAGAAAGCAGTTTTAACAATAGATTCCAGGAATCATAGTCCATAATGTGGAGTATGATAAACTCAAACAGCTATCTGAGCACCACCTATTCATTATACACAAGTCAGACTCTTCAGAGTTCACATGAGCAGGAAGAGTATGCAGTATGTTTAGGGTTTGAGTGAGGTGGAGAAAATGCCAAATAGATTACCAATAAGGCCATACATTAAGAAAATTAATACTAATTTGATTTGCAAAGATAAATCTAGTTATATTTAAAAATTTTGAATCCCAAACCTTCTCTGCCAAAGGTTTTCATCATATAACATGCTAATAAGCCCTCCTTTGTCCCGCAAAAAACAGGGTTCTTGAAATCAATCACTAACAACTTATCTTATACCTGTTTTAACCTTAATTTCCCTATAAACTTAGCATTCACCTTGATTTGCAAAGACAATTAGGATGTTCTTATACTCTATCAAACTTTCTACTAATGATACTGCAATGAACATATGTGAAACTTCCTGCATTAATATTTTTGGCTACATAGTGTGACCAAAGAGTTAAGAGAGTCATATTAATAATTTAATATCCAATGATTCAAAACCAACAAAAATTTCCATGACTTTGAATTGTTAATAATGACTACTCAGCTAAGTGTGATATCCAAATAATACATCCACCACAAATTGTTAGTTGTTGGTTCACTGGAACTTAAATGAACGACTACGATTAATATTCTAAGTTTGTAAACACTTCCTAATCTCTATAGCAATTTATATAAGCTTTTTTCAGATCAGGGCAACTGATGTCTTTGATAATGGTGATCTATATATAAAACCAATACAGAGTATTTTTCAGTCTTACATTTTTATCTACGTCTGTTCACCTAGTTCGCCAAACAATATTTCAGTGTTCTAAGCCTGTGTAGTGTCATGTTTGTAGTCTTGGTTACATCTGCACATAACCATGCAACACGAAGAAGAAGAAGAATGAAAATGATCATGTAATCACCTGTTCCCACAATTTATTAGGCCACATGGACGAAGCTCCACTTTGTTCCAATGATAAAGCTTAACGAATGACTCATATGGGAAAACAGCCTGCAAAATCAACAAGGTCATCCACTAAACATCACATAATCACATTAGGCAAAAAAAAATGGCAAGACCTGCGCACCAACCTTTTCAGTTTTTCTTTCAACATCATCATTTTGCTTCACCATCTTTGGAGCTCTAAATTGCTCTACAACTTTTAGCACTGACGTTTTCAAGCCAGCAGAAGCACTCGGGGTAGGTCTGGCTACCTGAGAAGGCATGGCAACATTTGCAGCAGATTTAACAGGCTTTATAACTGGGGCAATAGGCTCCTTCATTCCAGATGGAGGACCATTAATAGATTTTGGTGACAATCCAGCTTTCTTAGACATTGGTGATTGCAGAACATCCTTGGAGTTTCTGTCCAGATCATTTGCCTTCTCTGAAACGCAGAATGGCAGGGCACTGCCTTTCAAATTTTCAACTCCAACTTCTACAGACTTTACCAAATCTTTGTCATTCTTCATTGTCTTAACCCTAGCGGCAGGTTCCTTAGAGCCAACCAATGTAGAGCTCAGATTCTTTGAGGGATCTCCAGAACCCTTTTCTGCCAAAGCGGGCTCAGCAACAAGCTTACCAGTGCTTGAAATTCCAGGATGGGTATCAGTTGATGTTTTTGGCCCTTTAGAGCGTATATCTGATGAGAAATCAGCTAATCCCCCAGAATTTGGTTTGGCATCAGTGCTTTGCATATACTTCTTAGTTCTGCAATAATCAAGAGAACCCTCCCAGAAACCAGATGTGGCTACTGAAGGCTTAGCTAAGTTCTTGTCAGAGCGATTGATGCTTAAACCTGAAGAGCCACTTAATTTACCCGATGCTTCTTCCTTGGGATCACTAGAAGCATACATATTACCATTGGATGACACTCTTGAATAAGATTTTTCCTCCAGTGTCTTAATTGGCTCCAAATTCCTATCACTTGACACTGTCTCAAGGTTGTCAAGCGTGGAGCAAGAATCACATGAATCAGAATTAAGATCATGTATACTATCAGTATCTGAGATGGAATCATCAATGCACATGCCATCACTAGAAGAAGATACATGAAGCTGAGATACTTCTGAGGTGCCACGAAGCTCTAATTGAGACACTGGTTCATCTTCTGGCAAAGAATGGTGAACTGCATTCTTGTCATCCTTCACAGACAAATCTGGTGTAAAATATGCAGGGGGGGTGAACCCAGGTTTCACTTTTGCAGTTTGAACTTGTTCCTCATATTGTATTCCACCATTCACAGTAATTGGAACATTACCATCAGAATAAAGCTGGTTATCGCCCACAAAACTAACTTCCTCATCACTGAACTCAGAATTGTTCACCGATGGACGACATTCATCCTTATGACCTTGTCTCCAATGAACTATTTGACACTTGCCAGAGCTGAAATGATCAAACTGATAAGTGGATGCAGCAATGTAGGGTTTATTAAAGAACTTCAAGAATTTTCTACTTTTTTCTTTGATTTTTCAAAATAAGAATTTTCTACTTTTTCTTTGACTTTTCAAAATGAATTGCAGCATCAACATATATACATACATACCAAATCACCAACAAATATATATATTTACAAGAAGCCAGCTTATACCAACGAGTGAACTAAATTCAGTAAAAAGCAACACTAATCAATTAGTCGTTTCGGCTCTTCCCAACAAATCCCAGCCCATCATAGTCATGTCAAGCTAAATATAGAGAGTCCTAATATATAACATCAACCATATGCACATACCGCAAAATCGTATAGAATAATCATAACATGATTGATGATTCACCACCTTTGTATAACTATGAGATAGGATCAAATCAACTGATATGTTACCTATTTAATTAGATTGGGCCTAAAAGGCAAAACTTATCAATTCATTAACATAAATCACCTTTTTCTGTTCATAGTTTGCGGGGCAGGAGAGGGGGAGGGGGGTCTAGGGGCAAATTAGGTAACATAGTTCACCACTTAGAATAGGAAAAGGATTGGATTTGCGAAGGTCATAGCCAACTGTGATAGTGGTACATTTTCCAATGATATCACCCAACACCAAAATATCAACTTATAAGAGATCCTAACAATTTCTCACGATAATATCTCGTTGTCCAACAGCAAATATTCCATCAATTCCTCAAACCACTAGCGTCTACCACTATGTTCATTGATTCTAGCACCAAAAATTGCTAAAACTTCATCAACACAATTCCACAAACAGTAATCTCTATCACCCTTCAGTTTACCTTCTGTGAGAGACTAACCAGACCTATGACTTATGACAACTTACAAAACAAAATGGAAAAAGATCCATAGAAATAGAATGTAATCTAACAAATAAATGACACCATCTCTAAAGCCATAATACTGCGTCCTGGTAAAAACCTGCAGGCGGATGGGGGAAAATGCCTAATTTTGCAACATAATGACCAGATCCGACAGTCCGACTGCTCTGTATGACTGTATCATAAGATTCATCCAATTCATCTTCAACAAAGTTTTGGACAGACTTTTTAAAACAACCAGAGTTTTAAACTTCAATAAGACTCTTTGCTAACAGGAATCAGTCCAATGTCCAATTGATGCAAACTAACATGAAAATCTCAATACCTTCAAATCCAAATGATCGAATCACTTACTTTTGACAAAAAGTAAAAACTCCACAGTCAAATGAACCTTCCTTTTTCCCCAATAAACTTCAATATTACTCATTGTTAACCAGTAATCAAGTCCACTAGCCAATTGGTGTTAATAACACCCAAATCTCAACATCCTTCAAATCCAAATCGCTTTCTCACTGCAAAAACCCGCAGTCAAATAGACTAAAATGCCCTCATGACCCCCCTAACCCACTAATTCTCACCATTAGATTCAATGAATCATCCAAATAAATCATCAATCGCTGTTCTGAACAAATTCTAACAAATTTTATCCATTTAGCCAGTAATTTCTTCAATTTTCAACCATTAAAGTCCAATATTCTCAAATTGACTCAAAATTCAAGCATCAAAATGAAAATAAAAAATACGGAAAATTCAACAAAAGCAACAAAATTGACCCAAAAAAAATAACAAAAATCAAACATACCAGTAATTCACTGACTTGCATCTAGCACATCGATTAGGTGTAGGAGTAAAACAAACAGCACAAAGCCGTTGAACCGGTATCGAAACCGAAGAACTAGTATAATTATTCCCAAAATTAGCCTCAATCTCAGCTCGAGCAGCCTCTTCAGATGCCAAAACAAGCAATCGATTGATCTCCTGCTGTCTAGCCACCGCAATCCGCCATTTTCGCCGGAGAACAAAGAAAACCACCGGAAAAACCCCAAAAATAAAGAAAACAGCAACGCGAAACCCTAGATCCCCGGGAAAGAGCATTTATGCACTAAAATTAATAAAATTAATGACATCACAATCACATAGCTTCGAAAAACCCTAAAAATTTTCCCCCAATTTCTTCCTCGATTTCCGAAATTCATAAACTACTTCACCACCAATTAATCGATAAATTCACCACCATAATCTTCAACAATGAAGATGAAATTGCAGGTATTTTAAAAGCTTGCATGCAGATTAAACGACTAAATGGAATGTCGTTTGGAGTGAAGAGAGAGAAAGTTAGAGAGAGAAAGAAAGAGAGAGCGTGTGTTTATGTTGTTGTATGATTCTTTCTTCGTTTAGTTTGTTTTTGGTGTTTTTTTTTTTTTTTTTTTTTTTGGTCTGAAATGTCTGAGATCGGAAATTTAGGGCTTTTTTTTTCTTATTATTTTCTTTTTCTTTCTTTTTCTAGTACTAAGTCTTAGTAGTATACGAAGTATTTTTTATTTTTAAATTTTTTTTGCTTTTTTGAAATTGTGGGAGGTAAGGAATTTTTGGTTTAGGAGAAGAGGTGTTGGGAAATGTGACCTCATCAAATATTCGAACCGGGTTTATTTTATCATTTGGAGACTTGGAGAAGGGTTTATTTTGTGTTTGGTATTGGGCATGTAATGTAACCCAATCATAGAGGAACTTTCATCTTTTGTTATATACTTTGTATATTCCGACATCGTGTGTATGGTAGAGAGAGCCACAAAGGTCAGAAGAGTTTAATGCAGATGAGGTTTGAATTGTGTTGATACTAATTGTCAAATATTTTTGTGCAATAATGATAGTATGGTGTTCTTACAGAAAATTTCAATGTGTCAACAGATTAACGGTTTGTATGGCGTAGGTTTATACGAAATATGTGTAATTTAAGATTTGAGTGTGTTGAAAAAACGGTTTGGTATGAAAGATTTAAATAATGGGGAATATTGAAGTCTAGATTGTAAGGCGTTTGTATTTTGTTTTCTAATTAATACATAGATATCGATTTTTCATTTTTTATTCGTTACCGTGCACCATATTTTTTATTTAAACGGTTACGGTTTGGTATCATTTGTGTGTGTTATAGTCTTATAGCTAGGCATGCAATAGAAAATCTCTAGTAATAAAAAGCAAGGATGACATATCTTCTCCCTTTTAATTCTTTTAAATTTAATATTTCTATCGCAAAATAAATTTAAAGCTAAGTATTTGTAATTTTTTCATGATAGATTTATCGAAATAATTTTAAATCCTTTTAAATACCATATTAACCAAACTAATACGAGGAAATATAAGAGACCATGCAACACATCAACTGATACTAACTCTACGAGCACAGTGCAATTGACATTTTTGTGACAATCTATTAACATTTTTGTGTCGTTATGGTAAAAACTTTTTGTGTCTAACAGCTTATTTTGTGAGAGTATAATTTTAGGCATCACGTATACAATTCTGAATTTAAATATATAAATATGATGCTTATACATAAGATCAAAGCATATATACCCTATATGAAAGTGTAAATTTAACATCTATATTTTCCAATAATCAATATCCACGTAATATCAATTAGTCATTATTAAAAAAAATTAATTACTGTCTACTTCATATGTAGCTTAGCTAATCAAGACATTCAATCCAACAATAGGCTAGAACCTTTTGCATATTGACTATTTAGTACAAGATGTCAAGATGTCCATAAATCATATACAAGGGGCAAGGACTATTAACACTTCATCACAAAGCCAACCTAGTATTCTTATTTTTTATTATTAGATAATTGACATACAAGACACAAGAGTAATATATTGCACCTAATAAAGACAAATTTTCAGTGTCTAGCTAGTTGATTGTTACTTCGTTTCCTAAAGATTGCCCCAATTTTTTCCCCTTCACTTTCTTTATGAATTGACCTAAAAAAAACATGCAGGTTGTTTATAGTTTTGCATATATCTTACACTAAATAATCGACTATAACTTCATAAATTTATGACAAAATTATGCGTCAATCAATGTTATACAATGCTTCATAATTTTTAACATTTCCTTTTTAAATGCACCCTAATCTTACGATTGCATTTATATATCGTTTTCCTATTAATAGTTGAAATAGTGCATACGCTAAAAAAATACGTATTATGGGTCAAATACAGAGGAACAAATCAAAAAGGAAACCGGGGCAAACCTATAAGACATAGAAGAGTGTTTCCTATTTGCTCCTATAATCCAAATTCCAATATTATTGGGGCACAATGTAAACCAATTCCGGTTTGAACCGGACTTTAAAACCAGTTTTTTAACTCTTTAAAACAGTAAATTTCTTGCACGCGGTTTGACTGATTTACGGCATGTATGAAAAATGTACTTTGTTGTATGGTAGTTGTGAGAATACCTGACTTTTTGAGTTGCAAATTGCAAAAAGAGATAGAGATTGTGATTAATGAACGGTCAAGATTTTATATAATTTTGGAAACAAATTAAAAGAAGATGAAGAGTCGGTCTCATACTCCTACTTATACTATGATGATGCATGTGGAAATAATCCCAAAATGTGGTAATTGTCACCTTTCATAAAGAAATTTAGACCATTAAATTTTCACGTTATAAACAGTAATATGATATGATATTAATGTAAAGGTAAGGTTGAGTATTGGTAAATTAATTTGGTGGCATCTAGATAACTTTAGTTTAGTCAAATTCAACATCATCTACCGTTGTATATGTGTAGGATTGTATGTTTTCTATCCGATTAGGTATGTAATAAGGATAGGCAGTAAAAGAGTAAGATTATTGATGGTATATGTGAAAAGGTAATTGATTAGGTGCATTTTAGGAGTAATAACAACTAATTAACAAGGCTTAGCTTGCTTGAGATGTCTCACTATGAGATAATATAAAGAGATTAGCAACCCTATATGGTTTGGAGAAGTGATTGAGCTTATGTTTGGATCAAACTCAATTATATTCATTAAAACAAGCTTTAAGAACTGAACGAGCAAAGGTTTTTAGTTTGAGGCAAGCTTGAGCTTAACTTTAAATGTGTTATAATTACGAGTACATGAAATTGAGTCACACCATTTTAGATTTCTGTTCAATTTGATCAATTTGTGGTTGTGCTAACATATGCCTTACAAGCTATTAATTTATTTATTTTTGTTTGGCAATTGATGTCTATTAAAGGTTTCCCAAATATATTTAAAGTTATTCAAAATGAATTATATAAAATCAAAGCTAACTTTTTTCAGTACTCCCTCCTTCCCTTATTTATATGCCTATTTCTCTTTATTATGTCAGTAATAAATGTTAGAAATAGGCATATAAATAAGAGACGGAGAGAGTAATACGCAGAGGACCACTAAAAAAATTACTACACCTAGAATATTCTTATTGATTACTAGAGATTGGAAATCTTGGAACAATTTTGAATGGAGTATTGTGTACTGAGGTAGTACTACTATTTCATTGGGTGACGATAATGTGTTAAGATTTGTCGCAATTAAATGTCACAATTTAATTTCAGAGCTTAAATCTCTTTTTCATTCCCATTGTTAAAATTATGTTGACTTTGCGCCTCTTATGAGGAAAATAATGTAGCAAATTTATTGCAATGCAGACTCTTAAACTTATGCATTTACTATGACTTAGAAAAAAATACAATAAGATAGGTGCATATATGTGAAAAAGATATATACTCGTAGTTGTGTTTTCTAAGAATAGATAATTGGCAAAAGCTAATGAGCGCCCCGCGACATTACATAGGAGAACTAAAAGTGAAAATGTTATAGTATAATTAACATTAATTACACCGATCGACGTGTGATTTTGTCATGCATTTCGAGCTTTATACTATTTTAAGTAATATATTAATCCCTTATCTAACACCCCGGGGCGCTTGTTAGCAAGATCTAGAATTTTTTTTTTTTTTTTTGGTGTTTAGAGAACCACAAAAGCGAGCAATGAGAATCGATCTCAGAATCACCTAAAACCGGGAGGGAAGCTTTAACCATTTGAGCTATCCCTCACTCTCTAGATAGTTTTGTAAATATAGCTAGCCAACATTAAGTTCAATTAAAATTATAACTGTCATTCATCATGCTCAAATAATATTTCGGTTTTGATATATGTATGTAACCCTAAATGGATATAAGCTTATTGAGATCGGAGGGACAAAGTAAGGTAAAGCATAGGGTAAAAGAGTGAGGGCATTGGTTAATACTTAATGGAAGACAAAGTGTGTATTGTGCGGGGCTAATATTAGAGTAGGCGCTTCAAATATTTGGTTGAGTAGTTGACAAGGTTTAAGGCCCTGTTCTTTTGAGATTCTGGGCAGAGCATAGCAAGGGTTAGTAGAGCAGAGCAGAACAGAACATCGCAGATTTCAGCAGAGCAGAGCAGATTTCATCATCATCATCATCATTATTATTATTATTATTATTATTATTATTATTATTATTATCATTATTATTATCATTATTATTTTATTATTAATCTTATCATTATTTTATTTTAAGTATTATTAATATTATTATCACATTTTTTTTTTATTATTATTATTATTATTATTATTATTATTATTATTATTATTATTATTATTATTATTAACAAGTGCATACCATTAGTTTAGGTGAATGAAAACATAGATAGATGTGTACTGTTTCGGGGTTTTCTGATGTCCTGCGGGAGAGTTACAATTCCGAGACTGGAACCGGACGCCTGTACCTGCAAAACAAACGGATGCTCCGGACGATTGGAGATCCGCCTCCGACGGTCAAGTTAGTACTTGATTAAGGAGTGATTAATGCGGAAATAAAAGTAATTGAGTCTCTCTAGGTGAGAGTGTTAAATGTGCGTAATCCCCCTTAATGAGGATTAATGGGCATATTTATATGCCTTGGGATGCGTGCCAGTACTAGGTTTAGGTTAAACCTAAGGCTGACTGGGCCTCCCACAAAGATTGGGCCTTGTTGGCCGGTTTTCCCATTTGGAATGGGTGGACACGTGTCACATTGCAATTGGTGCAAGGAGGACGAATCTCTTGATGACACGTGGCAGGCTCCTATTGGCCTACATGAAGGACACGTGGTGAAACCTGGCTGGCCCACGTGTCGGATGCTGATTGGTGGATAAAAATCCCCTAATCATTTGCCCCTCACAGGTGGCGCGTGACTGGTCACGTGTCACCTGTGGCAGGTGTCGCACCGTGACAGGCGACGGCCTGCTACAGGTGTCACTCGGCGAAAGGCCGAGAGATTCTCCCGCCCAAATTTTGAATTTTGGAAGTGACCCTTCGCCTTCTCACTTTGCCTATATAAGGGTTTGTTGACTTCAGTCATTTTCACACTTGAGAACTTTTTAGAGAGAACACTCGGACCCCTGAACTTGCTCTGACATTTCGGACCCTTTCTGCCTACCGCCTGCTCTGACAAGCCGACTACACAGGATTTTCAGAACTGCGTCAACTTCATTCGTTCAGGTAACCGTCGGTTCTCTTACTCTTAATTTTCTGTTTATTTTATTCTTTTTTGGAATGGCACCACGGAAGCACACGATACGACCTAGGTTAGTGATCAGCCGGTCACCGGGGACGGCTGAATCTAGGACTAGGAATGCCGCCTGCCCTTTTCCGGACCCATCTTTGCCCTTTATACAAAGTCCGACTGTCTCTGTGTCTATGCAGAACATGATGGCCAGAACAAAAAGGATTACTAGGATCTCGAACTCAGACGGCTCCTCCCACAGGGTGCCGATTAGTGAAACATCTGACCAGGCGCCAGATGTGGAAGTGAACCAAAGTGGCTTGAAAGCCGACAGTTCTGAGGGAGGAGTCAAAGTGACCCCTTCCCATTTTACAGTTGACAAGTCTACATTCTCTCCTGCTCCTTTTGAAGGAGAGAAGGCGGGCCCCTCTGGGAGAGGGGAGGAGTCGTCCTCTTCGGACTCGTCAGAGGACGAATCCGAGTCTAGCTCTTCTGGTCATGCTTCTCTGGACACAGAAGAGAAAAACAACCGCCTACAAGAGGCGAGGCTTTCTCACGCAGTTGAGAAGGGGGACAATTGGGCGGAGCCATCCGCCTCTTACCGAGAGCAAAATACCCCTTACTACTGCACTGTCCCACGGGGCCGGATTACGACCATGCAAGAGAGAGTGGGGAGCTTTATTGCGAACCACACAATGGGCCCCGACTTTTTAGTTTTCGTGCCGGATCCAGAAGACACAGTCGTCTGGCCGGCTGGTACTAGTTATGATAGCGCCTGCTTTGGCTGCTACGAGGCGGCCATCAGGGCTGGGCTGCGCTTCCCACTACATCCGGCTGTTCAGCGGATCTTGGATGTGTATGAGTTGGGGTTATGGCAGTTAGCCCCAAACTCTTGGGTCAACGTACTCGGCTATGTGGCCGGGTGCGAACTGCACGGGGTGGAGCCAAACTTCGAGGCTTTCGCCCACATGAACTACCTCAGCCGGACCCCTAAGGCAGGCGGTACCGGCTGGTATCAATTGACGAGCCATAGAGGCTACCTCATGACAAGAGGTAAAGCAAACAAGTGGAAGGATTAGCGAAGCACCTTCCTTATCATTGAAAGTTCAGACACAGAGCTGAACAAGCGCTTCAACAGGTGGAACAGGAATCCGCCTCTTCTTGCAGGCGGCCGCAGCATGCCACCTGTTCCCCCCAAAGCTAAGAAAGAGATCCTGGATAAAGGACTCTTTAAAGTAGAGTCGAGGGTCGACTCTACTACAGGGGTACGAGAGCAAGTACCCCTGCACTGCGTCCCGAGCTTCAAATGGCTCTATGACGAGTACTTTTTGGCCGCCTGTGGCCTCAGCAGTCGGTGCTCAAGAGGTAGCCGGCCTGTCGAATACTCTGTTTTTCCATGCATTACTATTATGACTTTTTATTAACTTTGCTATTTGTTCTTGTAGCGGACGCCTTGAGCAAAATTACCGCCTCCAAGACTGCGGCGGCCATGTTGCGAGCCTCCATCATGCAACAATCCTCAACCGACTCCCCCAACAAGGGGGCGCCCTTGGTGAGCTCCGAACCTTTCACTTTCTTTTTGGAGTTGGGTTTATGCATATACTGACCGAGTGTTTTTTTTTTTTAGACGGGCACTCCAAGAGCCTCTTCTTCCCAACAGCCGGACTCCAAGACCCGGAGGACGACTGTTGCGAGCTCTCCTGGTACTGCCAGGAAACATGCGGCGGCTGAGAAACAGCCGTCCACTCCTTCTAAAACTCCAATCGGGCCGCCTAGAAGTATGAAGCTGTCCTTGTGAATTTAGACTTGCTCCCTTCTTTACTAGGTCTAACTCGTTTGTTTATGCTTGATGCAGCCGGCCCTCAGGAGCCAGACTTGGTCGAGGTGGCCAAGTCTATGATCAAAGCCGTCCCTCCGGCTGAGAGGGAGGCGGTCAGGGGTGTCGGCACCCTTGACCTAGACGGGATTGCAGGGGTCCTTGCTGAGGTATACTTAGCAAATTTTTGGTTATTTAAATTCCAGGACGCCTGTTTTTTGTTTGAAAACTGACGCATGTTCCCTTTTACTTAGGCCCTGCTCCGAGTGAACGGCCTTCGCAAGCCGCTTGACAGGAAGAACAAAGAGGTAAAGGCTGCAAAAGCTATGGCCGCCTCTGACTGTGATAAGGCATTGTTTCAAATTGCCCAAAATGAGGTTTTGACAATTGATATTCTTTATTATCAGGCGCAGGCTACTTCTGCTATCCGGGCTCAGTTAGAGGCGGCCCAGAAGAAAAATAATGAGCTGGAGGTGACTATCAACAATCTCAAGGCCGAGCTGAGATCTCTTCGCCAAAAAATGTCCTCATACGACACCTTGGAGAAATCCTTGGCACACGTTAAGGAACGCCTGGTGACCCAGGAGAAGAGTCTTACTCAGGAGCTCTCGGCAAAGGCCGAGCAAGAAAAGAAGGAGCTGGTCCGAGAGATGATGGAAGACTCTGCTCTGATCCAGCGCCTGACCTGGGGCCGCCTCTTCCCCAATGCCGACTTTTCCTCATGGGAAAAAACGTACCGCCAGTGTTCTGATAGATATAATCAAGAGATCCTGGCGGCTGCTGAGGACGAGGCGTTGGAGGAGGAGGAGCCGGTAGTGGCGCTTGTGCCGCTTGGGGTGGATGCATCGAAGAAGGATGCAGCTGAAGCCGAGTCCAGCAAAAAGAGTGCTGACCAGGCGGCAGCTGCTATTATTGAAGATCTGCCCCCTTCTTAAGCTTTATGTCTTCTTTTTACGGCCTGCGTGCCGTTTGTTTCTGTTTACCCGGCCAGGGGCCGGGGTTCTGAATATTTTGCCGGACTTAATGACCGGCTTCTTTTTGTATCTTTTACCCGGCCAAGGGGCCGGGGGTATGAATATTTATGCCGGTCCTTCAGGCCGGCTTGTTAATATAACTCAGGCGACCATTATTTTAGGTCGCCTTTTTGCCAAAATGTTTCGAATTTGTTTCGTTTCGAATTTGTTTCGACTTTGCTAAGTATCGAAACTTTGATATCCAATTGCATACTATACCGACTGTTTTGCATGGTCGATAGTTGCGGACAGGTACGAGTAGTTAGTAACGCCACCTATGCCCCTGGACGACTGGTTGTCTGTTTCCAGGCTAAGCGATCAGTCGGCCACTTTAAAGACTGGATCCCCTTCGACCAAGTAGGAAGGTGGTTTCCTACCTGCCTTGTTTTTTTTTTTGTTTTTAGGCTAGAGATCTAGTCGATCCAGGCCGACTGTTCCCCGCCACATTTAATCTAGTGTGAACAGGCGCTGTATGAACACCTTTTTAGTTTCATACTAAATTTTTAAGGAGTGACAAAGTAAACATGGTTGTTACCTAGTCGCTGAGTGACTAAGTAGTAGAGGTTTCAAGCGGTGGGTACCGGTTGTTCCCCTTTATTCGCCAATGTTTGTTGGCTATTAACTCATAAGATACCGACTGTTCTTATCCCAAGTAGTTCAGTCGGTTGGTTGACACGGATGGTTACTGCGAACACTTGTTTGACCTGATTAGTCAGTTAAGCGAGAGGTATCCTTGTCCGGGAAACGGCTACGTGGTTGTCTTGGTTAGACAGTCGTATAGGTGCCGTGTAATGATTTTATAGAACAATGTTCCACCCAAAAGGGAGCTGATCTCTGCGACGAATTTCATCCGGATTAAACTTATATTTGGATCAGTTGTCTTGGCGCCTGGTCTGATCATTTCAGCCATGAGCCTTTGATAGTTCTTGGTGAATTGTGTTATGGGAGAGTAGCTGGTTGTGTGGAACAAGCGGCGTGCCCCTCTTAAGTAAAAATGAAAATTAAACATGGAGAGTAGCCGACTGTTTGTCAGTAGGCATGCCCCTCTTAGTACAAAATTGAATGAAACAACAAACTTTTATTAAGTAGCCCTCGACTATTTACATCCTTCAAAAGAAATATTTCTTATGATTATCTACATTCCAGGTTCGAGGCAACGGTTGGCCGTCTGGTGTTTCCAGACGGTAGGTACCGTCTCTGACCTCTTCATAGATTCGGTAGGGTCCTTCCCAGTTGGGAGTTAATTTGCCAGACTCATTAGCCCTACCAACTGCTTCCATTTTTCTAAGTACAAAGTCCCCCACTTTGAGTGGACGCCTGTGTACTTTTTTGTTGTATGATCTGGTCATTCTCAGGCGGTAAATTTCATGGCGCAAGACAGCATTGCCCCTCCTTTCTGGGAGTGAGTCTAATGCCAAGCGCATGGCTTCCCAGTTTTCCTCTTCGTCATATAGCATTACTTGAAGAGTCGGCTCGTAGTGTTCAATTGGAAGAACAGCTTCCGCACCATAAGTTAGGAGGAATGGAGTTTCTCCAGTCGCCCCTTTTTCAGTCGTCCTAATGGCCCAGAGAACATGTGGTAATTCATCCGCCCATAGGCGCCTGCTCGTTCAATCTTTTTCTTGAGACCGTCTGAGATGATTTTATTAAAGGCTTCTACCTGGCCGTTTGCTTGTGGACGGCCGACTGATGCAAAGTGGTGTGCAATTCCTTGGTCACCCAACCAGCTTTTGAGAACAGGCGTCTCAAATTGGGGACCATTATCAAAAACCATAGACATGGGAACCCCGAACCGAGTAATGACATTTTTCCAGATGAATGAAATTACATCCTTCGTCTTGATTCCCTTTACAGCCTCCGCCTCCACCCATTTAGTGAAGTAGTCGACTGCAACAAGTATGTACCTCCTTCCGCCTGTAGCAGGCGTATAGGGACCCAGAATATCCATGCCCCACTTAGCAAACGGTAGTGGGCTATGAATGGTAGTGAGGTCAGTAGCCGGACGGTGAATTAGTTTGCCAACCCTTTGGCACTTGTCACATTTTTTCACCACCTCCATTGCATCTGCTTCTAAAGTAGGCCAAAAGTAGCCCTGCCGCCTTGTCCGTTGAGCAAGCGACCTACCGCCTATATGGGAAGCGCAGTAACCAGAGTGAAGATCGTCTAGTATCTCTCGTCCCTTTTCTGGAGTGACACACTTTAAGTAGGGTTGAAGGTACCCTCTTTTGTGAAGTTCTCCCCTTATCATTTCAAAACTGGCTGCCCGTTTTTTCAGCGCAGCCGCCTGGTGATGATCATCCGGCAGGGTACCATCTGTCAGATATGCCCTGATTGGATCCATCCAGGTTGAGCTTCTGTCTAGGATTCCAATAGGATCTTCCTCGATGCTTCTCTTTTCCATTACTTCCCAAAAAACAGTTCGAGGAGTATCACAAGAGGCGGATGATGCTAATTTTGAAAGTGCATTCGCCTGGTTGTTTTCTGATCTAGGCACTTGAGTCAGATGAAAATCTTCAAGGGATCCGACTGCTTGTCGTACCGCCTGTAAATACTTGATCATGGCCGGATGGGTTGCTTCGTATTCGCCATTATACTGACTCACTATCAATTGTGAATCGGAACAGGCGTCTATCTTTCGTGCCCCTGCCGCCTTGCACATGCGGATTCCGGCTAGTAAAGCTTCATATTCTGCCTCATTGTTTGAGGCCTGAAAACTGAAGCGTAGAGCATACTCGTACCTGTCGCCCTCTGGCGACTGACATATGACGCCTGCTCCACAACCATTTGAAGTAGAGCTTCCGTCCACATATACCTTCCAGACTTGGTCTGGATCTCGAGAATCAGGGGGACGAGTCATCTCAACAATAAAGTCAGCAAAGGCTTGCCCCTTCACTGCTTTTCTAGGCTCGAAGGTAACTTCGAGGCTCTGTATTTCTATGGCCCATTTGATCATCCGCCCTGACGACTCCATGGTGGTCAGTGGCCGCTTGATAGGTTGATCTGTATACACGACGACTGCATGTGCCAAAAAGTAGGGCTTCGATTTTTTAACAGCCATGAAGAGTGCAAGACCAAATTTCTCCACTAAGGGATACCTCAACTCGGCATTTTTTAGTACATGACTGACAAAGTAGACCGGGAGCTGACAGCCGTCTCTTTCAGCAAGAAGAACAGCGCTTAACGCATGATCAGAGACGGCCAGGTACATGTAGAGTACTTCTTTGGGCAAAGGGCTGACCAGCCTCGGCAAGGAATGCAAGTGAACTTTCAATTTCTGGAAGGCCGCCTCAGCATCCGGCCCCCATTCAAACCTTGCCTTCTTCTTAATGGCTTGGAAGAAGTATAAGCATTTGTCGCCTGATCGGCTTAGAAATCTTCCCAAGGCCGCCAGACAACCTGTTAACTTCTGAACCTCTCGGACGGTACGAGGCGACTGCATGTCGATGACCGCCTGCACCTTCTCAGGGTTCGCCTCTATTCCTCTCTGATTGATAAGGAATCCGAGAAATTTCCCAGACTCAACTCCAAATACACATTTCTTGGGATTGAGCATGACATGGTGCCGCCTGAGTGTGGCAAAAGTTTCTCGGAGGTCCGACAGATGATCTATCTGAAGCTTAGACTTGACAATCATATCATCAATGTATGCCTCGACGTTTCTCCCAATCTGATCAAAGAACACAGTGTTTATCATTCGCTGGAAGGTGGTCGGGGCATTCTTAAGACCAAACGGCATGACCGTGTAACAGTATAACCCTTGATCAGTGACGAAGGCCGTCTTCTCCTGATCTTTCTTCCATAAAGGAATTTGATGGAAACCAGAGTAGGCGTCCATAAAACTCATCAAAGCATGGCCGGCTGTTGAGTCGACCAGGTTATCAATTTTAGGCAGAGGGTAACTGTCTTTGGGGCACGCCTTGTTTAAGTCTGTGTAGTCTACACACATTCGCCAGGTGCCATTCGGCTTTTTAACAAGCACCACATTTGCAACCTAGTCTGGGAAGTAACATTGCCGAATGAACCCTGCATCAAGTAATTTTTTAACTTTGGCGGCTGCCGCCTGACTTCTTTCTTCGCCATGGTTCCGCTTCTTCTGCTTTACCGGCTTCTTTTTCGGATCCACAGCCAGTTTATGTACCGCCAGGTCAGGACTAATGCCTGGCATTTCGTGGACTTCGAATGCAAAGATGTCCTTGTATTCTTTCAATAGTTTGTGAAAGTCGTCACCCAGGACTCTCAGAGCAGTCGTCCCAACTTTGACTGTTCGCTCAGGACGTGAGTCGTCTAAGATCAGGTCCGTATGCTCACCAGCCGGCTGAGGGAGGAATTCATCCGACCGCTCCTCTGCCAATGATTGCTATTTTCTGTCTTTTCTTGCGGCCCCCGTCTGGGCTGCCTTTCTCTTCTTGCCGCCTGCTTCTTGAACAGGCGCACTCTCCTTGACATTGTCAAGGTTTGTTTTTCCACCACTTGACCCAGCGGCCATAACAGTGGGCTTGATATCCGAGAGATAGCACTCTCGGGCCATCCTCTGATCTCCCCTTAGGGACCCGACTGTTCCATCATCCCTCTCAAACTTGAGCAACATAAGAGATGGAATTATAACAGCCTTGGAATTATTCAGGGTTGGTCGTCCCAGAATCATGTTGTAGGCCGAGAGTTCTTCTACTACCAGGAACCGGACTACCATGTGTCGTCCTTCCTCTTTTTCACCCAGGCGGATGGGTAAATCCACTCGTCCCACTGGGTGGACGACTCCTCCTCCAAACCCTACTAAAGGGTGAGATGCCGGATGTATGCAATCAGTCTGATATTTGAGTTTTGACAGACATTTGCTACTGATAAGATCTGAGGAGCTTCCGGTATCTATAAGGATTCGGCCAACTCTCTGGTTGGCCACTTTACATTCAATAACGATAGGGTCGTCATGCGGCCCCTTTACCCCTCCTAGATCTTCTTCAGTGATGACAATCTCAGGAAATGAATATTTGCAGGGTCATTCTTGGTGAACGGAATTTACGTCTAGCCGCCTGATATTGTCTTTGTTGCCCCTAATAGTGGGGCGGCCTCCTGAGAAGCCGCCTGCAATGGTGTAGACGACTGCATCATCTGTATCAGAGCTGTCGGCCTGTTGACTCTTTTTGGCCGACTGCTTTTTCGAGGAAGTGTTCCCCGTAGATTTCTTGACATAAGAGTCAAGATCGCCTTGTTCAGCCAGGCGGTCCAGATACCGCATGAGACTGATGCATTCGTTGGTGTGATGACCAACATCTTCATGATAATCACATAATTTTTCTTGGTTCCGGTTGCCTGCAGAACCCTTCATGGGGGTCGGCTTCTCAATTGAGATCCGTCCCTTGATTTCCTTTAGGATAGCTTGGCTATCCTTGTTAAACGCATACTTTGGGGAGTATGGTTTGAATTCTTTCCTCTTCTTCTGGGCCGGCTGTTTAGAGGAATCAGCCGCCCAGACCTCTTTTCTCTTCTTCTCATCTTTGTTCGACGACTGTTTCTGTCGTCCTTCTCGTTTGTCGAACCTTTTCCCATCCGACTGTTTTCCCGTACTACAAAGATCAGTCGCCTGTATATAGGCTTCCGCTTCAATCAAGACCTCTTGAAGAGTCGCCACCCTCTTTCAAACTAAATCAAATTTGAATGTCGACCCGTCTTTGAGGCCTCTGAAAAAGTCAGTATAGGCTACCTCATCCGGTAACCCTGGAATCTGTATTCTCATCAGGTTGAACCGCCTGATGTAAGAACGAAGCCCCTCCTTCTCGCCCTGCTGAATCGTTCCTAAATCAAGGGTCGTCTTCTTCGCAGGTATGTTCATGGCAAAGTTGGAGGTGAATAAGTAAGCAAGCGTCCTGAAGTTATTCACACAACCAGTCGGCAGGTTGCCGAACCATTGTTGTGCGATTCCTTTGAGAGTCGTTGGAAAACACTTGCACCAAGTGGGATCATCCAACCCTTGAAGGTACATCAGGTTGGTGAATGCCATCAAATGGTCTTCTGGGTTAGTAGTGCCGTCATAGGCGCCTACTAATACATTTTTCACTTTGGCCGGCTGAGCGGCTTCAGTAATTTCCTTGGAGAAGGCCGACGGCTGTTCCCCAAGTCTAAGCAACCGTAGCTGCCAGTCCATAGGTTGGACATTCTTTGCTGCATGCCCTCCAAACAGAGGTGGCTGCGAAAAATATTGTTGTTGCGGTACAAATGGTAAGTTTGGTACCGCCTGGTCACTATGAAAGCCGGACTGACGGGAGGTACCGCCTGACTGACTCTCATGATGCGACTGAGTATACCTCATCGAGGTATTGCGTAGACTGTCTTGGAAGTCTGAAGTAGAGGCCGACTCTGACAATTGGTCATTCTTTTTCTGCTCTAGCAATAGCCGAGCATCTGTGTATGTTTTCTTCGACCCGTCCGCCTGAATATGACGAACAGGTTTCCTCTTTCCTGGAGTAGGAAAGCGGTACTTTGTGAAATCAAGGACAGGCGGCTCCCACTTCCTAGAGTTAGGATGAGGGGTCGCCTCTCGCCCTTGAACAGGCTTCCTCTTCCCTGAAGTGGAATGTTTCTTAGCCGACTGCTCCTTGGCAGAGCAGGCGGCTTCTTGTTGAGCAACTCTTGAATCTCTCCCTTGAAGCCCCTCATGAAGGTCATGAGTTCGTTTCTTGTAATGGGAGCAGACCCATCAGCCGGCTGCTGCTGAACAGGCGGTGCGCCGGCTGGATCACTGAGTCCAGTTTGAAAATCTCCCCGTTCTCTCCTTTCGGTATGACGGGTGCGTCGGGCCCTTAGGGTCCCGTCTGAAGCTGTGTGAGCTTCAACTTCAAATTCTTCCTCAGTATCATGGTCCGACTGAACTTGAGGGTCGTTCAGGGGACGCCTCTCTTCAGGAGTCGGTACAGACATGGATGTCATCTCAGAAGTACTCTCCCCACAGACGGCGCCAAAATGTTTCGGGGTTTTCTGATGTCCTGCGGGAGAGTTACAATTCCGAGACTGGAACCGGACGCATGTACCTGCAAAACAAACGGATGCTCCGGACGATTGGAGATCCGCCTCCGACGGTCAAGTTAGTACTTGGTTAAGGAGTGATTAATGCGGAAATAAAAGTAATTGAGTCTCTCTAGGTGAGAGTGTTAAATGTGCGTAATCCCCCTTAATGAGGATTAATGGGCATATTTATATGCCTTGGGATGCGTGCCAGTACTAGGTTTAGGTTAAACCTAAGGCTGACTGGGCCTCCCACAAAGATTGGGCCTTGTTGGCCGGTTTTCCCATTTGGAATGGGTGGACACGTGTCACATTGCAATTGGTGCAAGGAGGACGAATCTCTTGATGACACGTGGTAGACTTCTATTGGCCTACATGAAGGACACGTGGCGAAACCTGGCTGGCCCACGTGTCGGATGCTGATTGGTGGATAAAAATCCCCTAATCATGTACCATCTTTAACATATCTTAATAGTAGAAAGATAAAAGACAATAGTTTAACAATAGTTATTATTATGATCGTTAAATATTAGAAATTGTTATTAATTATTATTATTTTAATTATTAATTAATATTATTATATATTATTATTTTTATTGTGAATTATTAATTATTATATTATAATTATTAAATATTAATTATTATTATGATTATTAAATATTAATTATTATTTTTATTATTGCTATTATTAATTATTATTATTTTAAACAAAGCACAGCAGAGCAGAGCAGCTCAAAAGAACAGGGCCTAAGTTTGTAAAGGATATATTTTTCAAAATTAAGGGTACATATTTTTTAAGTTGGATGAAAGACCCTACTGAAACAACACCTTTCACAAGTTAAACCAACCCAACTCCGCTGGTCAACGCTTGATAGTAAAAGCTCAAAGGCACCACCAACTCCATCAAGCAATCTTGGTTAAACTTTAAGGATACATATATACTCATCATGTATTGATTGGCGTTAGTTATATCTATATAGCGAGCGCTTAATCTTTCTACTTACTATATGCATGTATTATTTTCTTATATAAATAGTACAATGACAACGAATTATATTAAACGAAAAGTATTTTAGATTGTAAATTTAAGAAGTTTCTATTTTCTTTACTTGTTTTAAAATCTAATTTAAATAATAACACTATTTTGATATTTTAAAGTATTAACATTTTTTTTTGAAGACAAGTATTAACAAAATAATAGAATGCATTCATTAGATATAAATACTATATTAGTACCCGTGCGTTGCACAGTGGTGATAAGCAATTTTTTCATATTTCTTTTATAACTTTTGTTGTTGATAACTTTTTAACATGACTTAGCTCGCTTTTTATATTGTAAAAATAAAGTTTGTTACTCTAAAAATATTTAAAAAAAAATAAAATGTACATCATCCCCCCCGCTTTTTTTTTAAAATGATTATAATTTAATGCTACACCATATTATTTACTATGTTATTGAAAATATACTACAATAATGATTAGAAAAAATATACTTCGTATAAAATATTGCATTATCTAATGAGCTTATACATTTAGAGTGGGAGCACAACAATATTGATGTCAAAGTCAGGTTTGGATTTTTAGTTTCATACCTATTTGGTTCCAGTTTCTAGCATATAAAATGAAAAGTAAAAAAATAAATAAAAATTGATGATACCATATGTAAATTTGGAGGGAAATTTTTTAATGAGAGCTTAACACATAAGACATTTTAGGAATTGATGGCATCGGCATGTTTTGTTTTAGTAATAGTTAATAGACATGCTATAATCTATAATATGTTCATGCAACCCTGGACCCCTTATGACCTGCATATAATAATCATCAAATAGAAAATGCATAATGAAATCATACATAGATTGATATATTAATGTTTGATTCGTACTCTTTGCATCCTGCAAA
Source organism: Chenopodium quinoa (assembly GCF_001683475.1). NCBI lineage: Eukaryota > Viridiplantae > Streptophyta > Magnoliopsida > Caryophyllales > Amaranthaceae > Chenopodium > Chenopodium quinoa. The sequence goes on along the minus strand of NW_018745080.1, from coordinate 2,054,782 downwards.
TATAATGGTGGAGGCGTATCCGCGATGCATAGTGCTCACTGTGCATACGTCGAACATCAACTCTAACTTTAAAGAACATTAAGATTGTGTTTGGATTGAAGGAAATGAAGGGAAATTATTGAGGGATTGAATTTCTTTCATTTGAATAACAAATAAAGAAGAAAGGGAATTGAAAGGCACGTAAATGGAGAGATTAAATTGTAAGAGTTGATTTCTCCAATATTAGAAAGATATGGAAGGAAAATTCATTATTTCCCCCCTCCCTTTCCCTTTTTTCCTCTTCCCCTCCCTCCCCTTCTTTTCCTTCCTTTTTCTTTATCCAAACAAATTGTAAGACTAAACTACAATGAACTATACTCCAATAATGTATACACATAAAAACTATAAGTAAGAAGATGTAATGTTCATTGAAGTTAGTCTTCATATTCTTGGAAGTTAGGCTTGAGATTCAATGTACGCACAATAAACACTATGCATACACCTCCACCATCCAAAATTATAAATTACAAATCAGATTATATATACACCAGTGTCTAATTTAAAAGTGTAAATAGAGATGTTGTCTAGCTTATGAATTAATAAGTTGTCTATCATAACAATAAGGCGATAATTCTTGAATATACCACTATACATAATAGGCACGGCTACTTTATATATTTGAAATTCTTGAATACGCCATTGGCTAAAGGTTTGGTCGTGTAATTTTAGGTAATAGTTATAATCTGAAAAACCAAATTGACTATTGTGGTATGCATCCGTTTATAGCTTCGAAAGGTTATAATTGAGAGCAGAGAAGAAGAAAAAAAAGCATTATTAGAAGAAATAGTAGTGGAGGAGTAGCTGTTATGTTAGATGTAGATTGAAAGACATTTGAGACCTATGACAACCATAATTAATTGGCGAAAACTCAGTCCTAGTCACGTGCCTATTATTTTAGCCTTTTTAATGAGTTGATGACTAGATTTACATCTAAATTGGGTGAGAATTTTTGCATTGATGAATTTGGGTTATTAGGGGGTTGGGTGGTGGACTGGTGGTAGTGGTGGTGGAATTTGGAATAATAGTAGCTTCCTCTAATAATGGACCATTTCTCACTAATGAAATAAAGAAGAAATATTATCACATTCACTTTGATCCAAAATATCGCATTTTTTTTACATGAAACATAACAATTGTTCTATATCTAAATCAATAATAATGTACGTCATATCAGATTTTATTTAGTTTTTGTTAATATCGCCATCCATAATAATGTATGTTCATGCATGTCAAGACAAAATATTATACATCATCGATAATATCAATATTATTTTGCAATACTAATGCAATTATTATATTCTAACACATTTTATTATATACTAAGACAGTTTTTAGACTGATATAAATTTCTCGTAAACCTTTAAAAAAAATCTTATTTTTTTGTAAGATATATTGACTTGGACCACAGGTTATTAGAGGCTTAGAGCTATTATTTATTCCTCACTATTTAAATTAGGAAACTAAATGTATGTTTTTTCAACTAATCTAAACTTACTATGTGAATCCTAATGGAAGCTAATACAACATGACTATTGACTATATATGCAATTAATCACAAGCACAATTATAGTGTCCTTCTCTACATATCTAATTTGGCTCAATAAAATTGTGATTCTTTCGTCGTTTAATAAACTTATATAATACTCCGTAGTCATAGAGTTAATTTGTTGCTTTATACCAAAGCAAGCAAAAACTCGTCTTGGAGGACCACTTGCACCATCACACGTATATAAGGAAGTTATTGCAAATCTTCTTAGAAATTTGTATGACATAATATTCTAACATAATAATATATATAAATACAACAACCTCTTATAAATTTGTCATATTCTTGGAAGAGAGGAAATGAAAAGCTTTGTCCGTGGGAAAGGCATAGTTAGGAGAAAGAATGAAAACGACTACGGCTACTTTACTTGCCATGTTAAGCTTATTCGTTTCCTAACCCCTTAAATACGCCACTTTATTTGTTGTACTAAATTAATTTATTCCTAATTATACTTCTATTTGGGGAAGATGATGGTTTGTTGAAGAAAAACTTTCTATTTTTGGTCGTAAAGAAGGACTTGTTTATTGCTTCCTATTTTTTTTCTTTGTCAAGTTTCTTAACTTCGTTTAAATGGCCCTTCGTTCGCTACCTCTTTGATTTTTGTCTTTTTGTCCTTTTTGGCATTTAGTACGTATGTTGGAGAAATTAAAATATTTGCGTACACAATTATTATTATTTTTTTCCCGACTATTTCACTAAATGCCACTAAGCACTTTAATAGTTCACCAAATGTCATCAAAGTTTTCAAAATTCACCAAATGCCAACGAGTGTTTAAAAAATTCACCGAGTGCCATTATAACTAACGGCTGTTAACTCCGTTAGTCATTAGGGTTTAATCATGACACATGTTATGATATGATTGGTTCAATTTAAAAAAAATCTTAAAAAAAAGAAAAAAAATTAATTTTTTTTAAAAAAATCCTAACCCTAACCCAGCCCCACCACCAACACTGCTGCTACCGGCAACCCAACCCCAACCGTCGGTACTCCCTGCCCACCTTCACCGTCAAAACCAGCCAAACGGCCACCACCCCTAAAACCAGCGACTTAGCGCCTTCCGCTTTTTCCCCTCACGAAAAAACACCCTGCGTTTTCCGACCACCGTGCAAAACCACCCCTCCTATCCTCCACCCTTGAAATGACGAAATCGGCCATAGAAATTGACCATTCTGGATTTCCATGGTTGATTTCGATCGTTTGAGGGTGAATGGTTTCCATGGTCGGGTTTTTTTTTCTGGGTTTCCACGGTCGGTTTCGGTGGCTACCATTATAAGTAGTATTTGGTGCGTCAGGTGGTTGCGAAGGCTGGGGTAGGGATCAGGGCGGGGGTCTTCGGGCAGGCAGAGTTCTGTGGGTCGTCGTCTGGGTGCTGGAGTCGGGCAGGCGGAGTTTTGGGAATTGCTTGAGACGGTAACGGTGGCTGGGGTGGTTTTTTGGGAGGAGGAAGGGGGATGAAGTGGAGTCGGTGGTTTTGGTGGGGTCAAAGGGTTCCAGAGGGAGGTCAGGGGGTTCCGACGAGAGGTTAGGGGGTTTCAGCAGGAGGTCAAGGAGTTCCGGCGGTTGGCTTTGGCAGGTGGTTACGGTGGTGGGGCTGGGTTGGGTTAGGATTTGGAGTTTTTTTTTTTTTTTTTTTTTTTAAATTATCTTTTTTTTTAAAAAACAAATAGTTGACTGACACACGTCCACATGTGTCATGATTAAACCCTAATGACTAACACAGTTAACGGTTGTCAGTCATTAATGGCACTCGGTGAATTTTTGTAAAACTTGGTGGCATTTGGTGAATTTTGAAAACCTTGATGGCATTTGGTGAATTATTAAAGTCCTCAGTGGCATTTGGTGAAATAGTCGTTTTTTTTCTTTGTTAATACAGTATTATGTGGAATTTCAGTGCACACAATATTACAAATCAATACATGTCATATATTTAATATCATTAAGGAAAATAAAAGTATAACATTAATTACAATGATTTGCGCATGATTTTGTCATGCATTCCTATATTAATACCAAATTACTTAGTAGGAAAGATATTAGAGTACTTCATAAATGTTTATTCTTAGTCTTAAGGGCTACACATAACATTATCTCGTATTTAATTATCTTATAAAAGCAAATTACTACATAATATACTATTTTAAAAGTATATATCGAAATTATTCGATCAAAATCTCACATAGTTAATTGCCTGATTACATTTTTTTTTTCTTATGTGAAAAAATAGATTTTTTTTTTTTTTTTTTATCAAGGAAGGGCATATACAAATAGCGTAAAAGTCTCTATAATATATATTACGGAGTAATATGTAGTGCAAAAAATAAAGAACGGATAAAGTGATATACTTTGTAAATTGTACTCCATATGAGAACATTTGACCATACGAAAATAGTTGAAGAATTTGTAAAAGAGAGTGTTTTCCCACAAGTAATTTATATTTAGGTTGACAAAATAACTAATTCTGATTATAATGATCTAACTTACGAGTATCTAAATCTAAGTATGATTAAATTAGATAGTGGAGTAAGTTAGACATTTTCTTTCAACATTTTTTTGAGTGAAATTAACGGCATATACATCAAACTATACAGTACGGAGTACTGTACTACATATACAAGTATAATTGATTTTCCCCCCTAATATTGACTATACATACATCACAACCAATAATAATTTTTTTTAATAATTTCTTATTACTTATCCGTTTCAATTTTGTTTTTTTCAAGACTTTAAATAATTTTCTAGTTCCGCCCCTAGCACAATAATAACAATCGTGTAAAGATATATATTCTGCATGAAACATGACATGAGCTAAGGAGAGACATCTTCTTATATGAAGAGTAAAAAAAAACCATTTTTTTTCACTTAGTATATTTAAATTAGTTGCGGTTTGAATAGAAAATCATATAGTGAACATGAGAAACTTAATAATATAATAGATGCACTATAAGATCAGAGCTGCTCAAAATTGATTGATTCAATAGTTGAAAGAAAAGAAAACACAATTTTATAAAGTAAGGTTTTTTATTTTATTAATATGAAAAGGTGGCAAGAAAAGAACCTCTTAGTATAAGATTTGGTATATTACTTCAATATTAGGTTATGTAAGGAAGCCCATAATATGTAGTACTACAGATCACAAAAGCATAAACAGAAATGCATGCCAATGATAATCCATTTTGCAAATTTCTTGCTGCAGGCCTTTAAGTTGTTTATTACAGTAATTTATGAGATTGTTTGTTAATTATGAACTTTATAACATTAGAGATGCTTTTTTAGCTTCTCGAAAAAATTTCCACAATAATAATGTCTTCTCTACATTCTATTACTAATTATAGATGAGAATATATGTAACTTAGCGAGTTAGTAGAATACACTAAGAAGTTATACTCCTTACGTTCCTCTAGAATCTTCTCATTTACACAAGTTTAAGTAATGTTATTTTCAATATAATGTTTCTATTACGTAGTAATATTTTTAAATCCATCATTATTAAAAATAAATAAAATTATAACCGACTGGAGTTATATGTGATATAAAATTGCGATGAATAAAAATACACATTGAAATAAATTAAACAAAATTCATTCGATACTATACATAGATTTTCAAAAAATGATCAAAATTTTAAAAATTTGGCCTTATAAAAAAAAGTACGGACTAAGTTATTAAATAAAATACAAACGCCTCCGTACGTTCATTAAAATAGTAATATGACCACTATATGCCTAATAAGCCAAGGCAAAGTAACTCGATTGTTTGGATTTGACTTGTAGGTTAGCTGCGAATATTATGTTCCTTCAAATTTTGGATGTTATAAGGAATCAATCTCACATGCTCCATGCCATCCATTTTGTACTACTCGTATTAATCCACACAAAATTATTTCAATTGGTCCCAAATACGAATCTATAGATTTAAATATCTCCAAACCCTGTATTATAATCGACTAAGGCCTTGTTTAGTTTAACTTATTTTTACTTATTTCAGAAAAAATAAGTTCAGATCAGAAAAAATAGTTCAGATCAGAAAAAATAAGTTCAGATCAGAACATCGTTTTATGTGCGATTTTTTATCGCTAAATATTCTTAATTTTGTAATGAAAAAAATTGTGAAAATTACATATTAATAAACTACACATTATTACGAATCTAACAAGATCCCATTTGATATATTTTTTCCTTATAGATTATTGTACACTTAAGGTCAAAGTTTGGTCAAATCAGACAATCAGATCAGATCAGATCAGACCAGACCAGATCAGATCAGATCAGACCAGACCAGATCAGATCAGATCAGTAAAAATAAGGTGAACCAATCAAAGCCTAAATCAACCCAAAAACTTTTTGAAGTTGTGTTGTCTTGCACATTTCTTCTTCTTCTTCTTCCTTTATTTTTTTCTTGGGCTAGTCTACTTTGGGCTCGCTTTTCCTTGGTGGGTTTATGACCCCATTAGAATGGGTTATAATGGCAATGGGCTCTTCTTAATTTCCCTTCATGAATCGTAATGACTGGGCCAAGCCCAGGAATCTTTGGTTTCCTTACATGAACGATGAACCTAATAAGATGACAAACACTACGATTGCAAAACAAAAACATGGTTTAAAGCCGACATGAATGGAAATAATGCATATGAATGCGCCAAAATGGAATCAAGTCTATGTTTAATTCATCTTATTTTTACTTATTTCAGATCAAATTTGAAAAAAAAATAAGTTTAGATCATATCTGAATATCATTTTATGTGCGTTTTCTTATGTAATGCAATTTTTTTTTTAAAATTACAATGTTAATAAAATATACATTATTATGTCAGAAATAATAAGCTTATATCAGATTAAATAAGTAAATATAAGATGAACTAAACATGGCCTAAGTCTAAAATTTTATTATAAAAATGGATCGTAATGACATATAAGGTGAATGTGAATCCCATTTAGGCATTTATTAGTCATGATAGTTGGTGACTTGGTGCTTAGTTTAAATCATGAAGATCAAAGGTTTGAGAACTAGTTTGACATAAGTTTTTCTTTGTTAAATAATATACTTTATCTGTCCTTAAATGTTCTTCTATTTATTTATATGACACTATTTTTAAGGTGGAAGAATTTTCTAAATTACTCTTAATATATATTGCATACAACATAACATAATCATGTCGAGTCTTATGTTATTCATCTATATGAATAGTTTATTAATATTTAGTTGTTGTATTTTTCACCAATAAGCAAATAATGATATTTATGGTCAAAATTTTACATTGACAAAAACAGAAAGAACATCTGAAGACAGAGGGAGTAATATTTATGAATTGTTAATGAGTTTGCCTCACATATGAACCAATGAGACCGCAAACCGCACGACCCAATAACCGCCTTGATGAATAGACGATGATCTCACAGATCTTGGTAGTATCTTGAAACAAGAAGAAACCACATGAGTGGATGACAAATAGGCGGCAAACCATAAATAGTAAACAAAACAATCTCCTAGACTTTGATTAATCATCTAAACATCGCCAGCTGTTGGCGTACTCAAAAGACATTTACCTTTTAAATCACATTCAAAATATCAATTTTTGATGACATAAGACATGGCCATATCTATCAACTGACCATTCCACTGAGAATAAAGACACAAACTTTCAAAAAATATCACATTCAACTTTTTTTTGTTTCATCAAAATTTATCAAAAATAAAAAATAAAGATTGGATTTTTATTTGCTTTTGCTGACAATTTTGTGTCGTAGCGGCAGCCATGACTGGAACCCTGAAATGTGTGGTGGTCCCAGTAGATGGTAGCGAAGAGAGTATGAACGCTTTGAAATGGGCACTTGAAAACGTCACCGTTTTATCACCGGAAGATGGTGGATCTTTCGTTGTTCTTCATGTTCAATCTCCGCCGTCCATTGCTGTCGGAATTAATCCTGGTTCTATTCCTTTTGGGGGTCCCAGTTAAGTTCTTCATATTTCCCACAAATTTATTTTTTGATTTTTTTTGGTTTTTTTTTTTTTTTTGATTTTTAATTTTGGGGTTGAAATAGGTATGGAGGTGCCAGCTTTTGCGGCGGCGGTTGAAGCTCATCAGAAGCGGATTACTGAAGCTATTATTAATCATGCTTTGGAAATTGTTTCCCAGAAAAATGTGAGTTTTAATTTTTTGAATGTGAATTGATTTGGGTTTTAGGGTTCTTCAAAAGTATGATCATTATTTTGAGAAAAATGGAGTAATTGAATGTGGAATGTAAAATTGAGGTTAAATTGTTGAAATTTGTGTGTTATGATGAGTTTTGAGAAAAAAGAGCGAACCTTGATTAGGGTCAATGATTATTTGGTTTATGGTTAGGATTGATAGATGGGAAAACTTAGTTTGAGCTATGATAGTGCAATTTATACTGATTAGACACTTAATTTTCAGTTTTTGTTGTTACTTGGTGGACTTAGTTGAGTTGGAAATTTTTGCGATTTTAATCAATTTTCAATGCTGGAGTGTCATTTTGTTTACGGTTCATGGTGTAATGTTATGATGAACGAGCTATGATTGATCATATAATGAATAAGGCTTCTTTAGTGGAGATTTGGAGAGAAAGGGTGCTGTTTGATCAATGGGTGTTGAAATTTGATTTTGCTGTAAGTGGTTTGGCTTTTGCTTGGCTATCCTAATCCAGCAGCCAGCCTGCTGCATTTGCCAATTACGGTGCTATGGTTTTAGGAATTGCATTTGTATTCGGGGAGCTGCTTATTTAACTTTTTGCACGAGTTGCTGATTGTAAATCACTAGAGATACCATAACCAAGTTACAGAAGCAATAATCATACCTAGTAGTTTGCTTCATAATTTAGCTCTGCCTTTTGGCGACATTCTGTCCTATGACTTGTCTACCTGAAATGTAGGCACCACTTATTTTCTAAGGAAATTGATCGATCAAGCAAAATGACTTTTTTGCATTACTTGCTTGCCAATGTTGAGGTCTTGAAGACATTGGTTCAAGTGTGACATTTCAACCCATACTCAGTCTAGCTCTGCCCGTATCCCTGATGAATTCATTACTTCCCAATACTCCCATGTATGTGATATCACTATAGTGGTTTATTATTGGGAATGCTAGGGTTATAACAAGGTGTCACTATAGTGGTGTATGTGATATCACTAGGGTTAATTCTCATCATTAAAGAGTTAGTTGTGAAGCTACTTTGTGGAGATGAACCTTGGCCGGTATAGAGTTGAGGTTGCTAAGCTTCTAATAACTTATTATTACTCCTCCCTCCCGAAGGAAAGACATAAGGGCAAAGTTGTTGATAGTCGTATGAGTGTGTAATAAACTAACCTAAGGAGGGCAATTATGGTTAATCTAGTATTATAAGGTTACGGAGTAATATTCTTAAGTTTTGTTATAAATAGAGAAATAGGGGAAAGGAAGAGGCAGACAGATTTTGGAGTGAATCCTTATGAGAGTTGTGACTTCAAGTCACTGTTTTGAGAGTGGTGACCTAAAGTCACTAACATAGATTGACAGGCTAAAGTTGCTAGCTTGTACAAACCCCCGTTTTCAATATTTTCGATAAAAGATTCGATCTTTTCTCTCTGTTATCTGTGTTTATTGTGTGTGAGAGATTCCAGTAAGCTTGAGTCCATTACATAGAGTTTGGCAACCTAAAGTTGCTAGCTTGCACAAACCCCCAGTATTTTCAATCAATGATTCGATCTTTTCTCTCTGATTTCTATGCTAATTGTGTGCGAGAGAGTCCAGCAAGCTTGAGTCCATTACAGAGTGATGCACACTTGATTCACTTCTAATTCCCTTCATCTTGCTCTCTTGTGTGTCCTTGTCTTGAACACTCCTTGTTTGATTCTATTTTCATGCCAATTCACTGCAATTTAGCTAATGTCTTATCATAGTTACGTTCAAATTTATATCTTTCTTTTCACCGAGGAGGCGAGGACTAAAGTTTTCTCTTGCTGGCAACATTCTCTTAGGTGAATGCCAAAACCCATGTAATTATTGGAGATCCAAAGGAAAAGATTTGTGAAGTTGTTGATGAAATGCATGCTGATTTGCTGGTCATGGGTAACCGTGCTTTTGGTCCCATCAAAAGGTAATTTTCTAAAAATTAAGTGATATTCTCACTTGCTTCCTAATCAGGGTGTTAACATTCAAAAGCATACATTTTTCTGTTTAAACTTTTAAGCTTGCCCAAAAAGTCATGGGGATGTGACAATTTAGGCTTATACTTATCCAAACTGCTGCTAATCTTGAGAATTTTTTGTGATGACAGAATGTTTCTGGGAAGTGTGAGTAAGTATTGCAGCAACCACGCATCTTGCCCTGTTGTCATTGTAAAGAATAATCAAGTTGATGAAGCTTTACCAGGTATTTGCCAAGGCAGTGAGGACAGGCTTTAAATCATATGCCCTTCCCTAACTGACATATACACCATTTTTTTTTCTTCTTGTGGTATTTAAGGACAGGCTTATAACCTGTCGCTGCTCAACAAGATGTACTTAGGCATGCATATTTGTTTGTTTTGCCAATTTTCACCTAATTATTTATTTTTTTCTTCCTGGCATAATGCCAACAAACTACATTTGAAGTTTGTTGTGATTTTGGTGCTTGTATATTTTCATTGCATTGGCATCATTAGATGTATTAGCTAGCTCCTAGCAGTAAGTTTTTCGGAAAAGGCTGGTTATTAGTCTTGTTACTTTTAAGTGGTTTTGTAGTTGAGCAGCCTAGTTATTAGTCTGTTACTTTTCAGTGGTTTTGTAGTTAAGCAGCTTTGAGCTACTGTCGCTTTTATAGTCTCCTTAGTACATACATTGAGTTTACAAGAACTCTGATTAGGTGTTTATCAGTGATATGCACTCTCCCAACTAGCATTACACAAACAAGATAAACCAATAGTTTATTGTTGACTGATGTTGCTATCAGTTGTGTACGTTCTTTAAAGTTTCTGGTGAACCCTCTGAATAGGTTATTGTTTCTGTGTTTGATGTCAAATCTCATTATACTAACAAACTAACCGAAAATTTTTGGCACCTTTATCGTTGGCTTCTATCCTTCTAGGATCATGTGTAAATGTAAGACTCGGTATTTTTGAAAAACATTCCATGTTTTTATCCAAAGTGAGGTCTCAAGTGTGTTAGAGTAATCCAACATGGGTACTTGAGGTGAATCGAATAGTTCGAGTAACATAGTTGCCTTATGCCCTCATGCCAGATATTTGTGATATTATCTTATTTATGGTCTTATCTCTTCTGCAGCATATGGTGAGAAATGACACACTTGCATGGTCTAACTGGGTTTGTTTTCTTCTTCTCTTGATGAGTCGGTGGAATTGCTGGACTATGTACTTTCTATGGCTGCTCTTGGACTTTTGTTTACTATTGTGAAGTTTGTCATTGCGATGATTAAATTGATTGTTCGTTACTGGTCTAAGCTCTTTGTCACTGGACTAAGGTTCCATACTTGTTTTTATTCGATGGTGTTTGTATTGTAGAAAATGATGAAGTTTGTAATATTGTAACTTTGTATAGTATCATCAGCGTTATCTTGTGGGAAATAAGATCGAGGCTTCGTTGCAATTATTTCTTCTTAATCATTCTATTTGTTGTTATTATAAACTACTGCGTCCTGTCTTTAACTTCTTCTCACTTTTAAATGACACGAAGAAAAAATTATTCGTATAGTAAGATTCATCTTAACTTGAAAAGGAAATGAGAAGTTTTTTTCGGAAGGTATTTCAAAACGAAATTTAAGATTTTAAAGAGTATCATTTTGTTACCAATAATCTTTGCAACTACAAGATCCATTTTTAAAATGATGGAATCTATTTACGTCTCGCACAACAAAATCTCTCTCAACTATGCTACTAATGAGCTTAAAAGCTTCATGGCAGTCTCCACACATCCTTAAATTTTTCATGATTCTTATAGTTTCTCCTTTAGGTATGCTTATTAAACTAAAACCTAAGGCAAGCCTTTCACTATGTAAGTTCACAATTTCCTCTTTCGATTCGTCTTCTACATCAACAAACACCAACCCTTTGCTTCCTCCAACGTAACCTTGTTCCTTCATCCTGTTCTCCAAGTCCTTCAACAATTTCAAAACCTCCGTGCCTCTTGGACATGATGAGACATCTCGAGCATAGAATACGTAGACTGAATCTTTGATCTCAACCCAGCTGCAACCAGGCTCCTTTCTTACTCCTACGCGCTTCATTTCTGAACGAATACTCTGGGAGTCATCCCAGTTGCCAGTCAAAACATGAATGTTTGACATTGAGACATAAGCAGTGTCCACTTGTTGCTTAGCTTCTATTAACCACTTGCTAGCTTCAGCTGCAATATCCAATCTTCCATGAAGCTTACTAGCTGAGAGAAGGGCGCCCCACAAGAGAGCACCTTCACTATCGTGTCTTAACTCTATGGTCTTTGCCAATCGGTAAGCTTCATCCAAACGGCCTCTTCTTCCAAGCATGTCAACAACACAAGTATAATGCTTCACATCAGGGACAACACCGTGCTCTGCTTGCATCGAGTTCAAGAGCACAAGGCCTCTGTCTACGAGTCCTGAATGGCTACAAGCATACAAGATGCCAAGATATGTGACATCAGTTGGCGTTATTCCTTTGAGGATCATTTCTTCGAAGAGCTCAAGCGACACCTCTCCAAGCCCGTGTTTTGCAGCAGACATGATCATAGAAGTATATGATATAAGACAAGAATTAAGCATTCTCTTAAACACCTTAAGAGAGGATTCGAAGCATCCACATTTAGCATACATATCAGCAAGTGCAGTAGCAACAACTTCATTTGATTCATGCCCTCTTTTAACTACTGAAGCATGTGTGACTTTTCCATATACCAGCCTTCCTAAACTCGCACACGCATTAACAACACAAGACAGCATATACTGATTCGGCGGATCATCTTCAAGTCGGCTAAATTCCTTGAAAAGCTCTAATGCTTCATACCCTTGAGCATTTTGTGCATAACCCACTATCATTGAAGTCCAAGACACAACATTTCTCTCAACCATCAAATCGAAAACCCGTCTAGCAGAACCCAAATCATTCGATTTCCCATACATGTCGACCAATGAAGCACAGACAATGAGATTTGTGTGATAACCATATAACTCAACAAAAGCATGAACCAGTTTCCCTGCTTTTACATCAGCAAGAACAGAACAAGCATTTACGACAGTCGAAAGTGTAAAGGCATTGGGAAACACCGTATTTTTGGGCATTTTTGCAAAGAGCCAAACAGCCATACTAGGCTGTTTAGCAGCAGTATAACCCCCCATGAGCGACGTCCAAGAAATAGTGTTTGGTTCAAGCATTTCGTCGAACAGTTGGTGTGCATTATTGACATACTTACATCTAATGTATGCATTGATGAGATGATTGGTGTAGAAAGTTTTATTTAAGAACCCAGATTTGAAAAGCTTAGAATGGGTTGATTGCACAAAATTTAAATCTTTAGAGTATTGAAATTGTTTGATGATTGTTTGGGCTTCAGTATGAAAAAATGATACTTTTTGTCGCTGTAAAAGGCGGGAAATGTTGATATTGAGGAGGTTTTGTTTTTGCGGTCTCCTCATAGTATGATTAACGTAATGTTGTGCTATGCTTCGTATCGAGTCTACACTAGCAATATGTATGTTGGTGTAGGATTGTTACAAGTCAAGAATAGTTCGGATTGGTGAATTCATGCAAACATGTACTCATACAGGTATGATAAGATTAAACAGATGTGTTAATGTATGTACTTTAACTAGTTAAGTAGTTATTGGCTCGAGCAACGACTTTTATATATCTTATACATGTAAAACAAATGCAAACCAAATTGTTGAATTAAGAATAAAATTAAAGACGAGCCTTGAATTGATTGATACATCTTTAATGTGGTTAATAGATCATTAGATCAATGATCGATACATTTTTAATATGGTTGATAGATCATTAGATCAATGCATTTAGGTGTAAGGCCTTGCATTAGAGTGAAAGATCTTCAATAAGAAAAATGAGTAGATAGATTGATACATATTGATAAAGTATAAAACATATTCATGAGCCTCAACCATCAGCTTAAGCTTTTGGTTGAGTTGGTTCACTAATATGGTGTTAGAGCCGACGTGACACAAAGGTCACGAGTTCAAATCTCATCTACCTCTCCTTTCAAAGTGAAATATTAAGCGCAGGGTATGAGGAGGGAAACTTGGTTTTATGAAGGATGAAATCATTAACTCATTAAGCTAAATTTACCTAATCAAAATTCAAAATATTGTATTCAACATAATATTAGAAAAGCTTAAAAAAATCATCTAAAATAAAATCTATTTATAGTTGTAGACACCTGATTGTGTCTCCCCAAAAACCAAACACAGTGATGAGTACCTTTCACGTCTTTGATTAACGAGTTCGATATAGACTTGAAGAATCTCGTGAAGTTTCCTTAAGCCTTGACCATACCCCTAACCTAATGTTTTAATCCAAAATCATTCATTTCGTGTCTTTAAACCCAAAATAATTCATTTCGTGTCCTTAAAATCATTCATTTCGTGTCCAACTCATAAAAATGTCCAAACCAGATTATTTTGGTCCATGATCGTAATCCAATTATTGTCTAGTTGGATGGAGCTTGAAAAGAGATTTCCAACGATACATTATAAGCCCAAATCCGACTTAAAACGAATAAGTTATGGCCAAAATACTAAATCGAGCCCAAACCGGATATAGGTCCACCTTACCTACGACCAAATGATCATGTGAGAGTCCAATACCTTAATCCCAATCCTAAACCAATCATGATTCATTAGGAGCTTCTGGAATCATCTGGAAGGTTCTAATCTATCCCTTCCGAGTAGATAAGGATTGAAAGAATTCGAAGCTGAATAAAACATCTTTTTTATTTTTTTTAATTTTATTTTTAATTTTTTTTTATAATACTCCCGATCCGCGATACACCTGTCTCCCCGCGATGAAAACTGTTCTATTCTGATTCGAATTCGGATCTTTTCTGATCGATTCGACTGTCTTTTTTCCCTATTAATAGAGGTCATTTTCCAGCTTTTCCCTTCACCAACAATCATCAATAATCCTCTCTAATCATCTTAATCATCTCCTCTTTCTTGATCCTCATGTTCTTAGCCTAAACACATTCTTTATATTCTCCCAAATCAAACACCATACCTCATTTACGAGATTTGAATACTTTAAGCCATCCTCAACGTTGCCTTCGATCTCAACGTGAAAGGTTGATAGTTATGAGAGTTTGGTCCTAAATCTATATTTACTTTATTGATTTAACTTTCTTGAAGTTTATTGACGTGTGTATTATTTTAATAGCAAGAAGGTTGAGGCATCAAAGTGAGTATTTTAATCACCCTTATTATTATTCTTTGATTTTAGAGTAGAAATTATGTTTACAATATTATATTAATTCCTAGTATCATGTTTAGGATGTTGATTATGATTTCTAGTATCATATTTAAGATAATGCTTTGATTTTGTTATTAGTGACATGCTAGGGTTTGTTATTAATCCGTTTAATATCATGCCTAGGATCTTATTATTAACGATGTTTTGATGAATTTGTTATGATGATGATTGTTGTGTTAATCATATGTTGCTTGATTATTCATGATTTATTGCTATTGCTTGATCATGCCCCTTTTTGCAGGTTTAAAGAGAATTATTACTTGAAATCACGATTAATAATATAATTAATAATTTGGCTTAGGTTTAATATGACTTTAATTCAAGTGATCACCAATAATAGATTTGATTGTGCATTAATAATCAACCAACGTAGATTAAACAGGTTTATTAGGATTAATTCGATATATGTATGTTGATCGAAAAGCGCACATGAATATCATAAGAATTGAGTATAGGCCTATTTAGGGCGAGTTCAATCTCTTTAAGGTTGGATTCGTACCATCATCCCCGAACCAGTCATGGTTGCGGACCACTATGGAGTTAGCGATCTCCGTGATCGTGAATGAGGTGTAACCTTCACACCCGTGAACTGTTTACAAGTTCCTAAAACTTGTTGTAGACTCTTTTATTTTTAGCTTCTTTTCCTTGGAACGCCGCCATGCTTAAAAGCATGAACCATAGTATGGCTCAAATAAGAGGTTGAAAAATTCCCTACAATAGTATAACAAACACTTTGATCCATATTGATCATACACATTTTATAAAAGTTTCAACTAATTTACTTCTGTAAAACGAAAATTTTGCAAGGCATCAGAAGTGACATCTAAATATTGTATTTCATGTACGATAAGATGAGGTTGAAATGAATAAGATTGGAAATGTGAATAAATTAGAACAAGAAGATTTTTTCGAGTAGTCCAATTTGAAGGGTGCTTATGAGAGGTTTTTACATGCACCCGAGTGTACTTATTGGTAGGTGCACCTAGGGTAAAATTTGCTCATTTGATTTTTTTTTTTCCATTTATTCGAAAATTTTAAAATAAGCAAAAAGAAAAAGAAAAAGGAAATATTGGCTATATCGCTATACTAAGTCTGATCTATGTATACGTGGGTGCATATAAGAATTTTTAGGTGATTCATAAATATAAATTTTATATAGGAATAAATCCCCAACGTTGTTGATTTTCTTATTAGGGTCAAGAAAGCAATAATATTTTACCGGCTCATGTAATGCTAATAATTTGGACAATACACGGCTTAACAATTAGTACTCCTATTGTGATATTATCTTTAGACAATTAAGAACAAAATAAGTTTTTCATATAATTTTTCAGACAAATTATTGAAGTAATACTATTTCAACCGTATAGAGATACTTCCCCCGTTCCATAATATCGTAATAAGGATGAAATTACGAATCCCAATGCATATTTTATGTGTTAATTATCTACAATTGCAAAAGAGTAAAAATTATTAAAAGTTGATATTGTGAAAGTATTTTGTGAGATGAATTTAACAAGATCCCACATTACTACATTTTACTTAATGTATAAATTATATTATATGATCAAACAAAAGTGATAAATAGTGTAAAAGTTCAATTATTGTAATATTATTGAAACCAAAGAAGTATTTTTTTTAACTATGATCCTGTATTCCTGTGCTAGATAGTCAATAGATGCTCTGCGATTTTTATGTTTGACTAATTGGCTAAAAACAAGTTCAAATCTTAAAAAATAAAATGAGTGGATCAATCTCAAGAATAACACTGCAAGTCCGTGAAAAAGCTGACCCCTCAATCTCGTGGGTGGTTCTTCTTTTAAGGACAAAACACATTTTCAGCTTCATTATTCCCACTTTCGAACCAAATTCCAAACTTGTCCATTTTGTTCACGAGTTGCCCTTTCTCTTTTTTATGTTCAATCTATGTCCCCCCTTTTAAATTAATTGCTCTTTTTGGTGTATGTGTTTTAATAATTGATCTATCGTTGTTGATATGTATTGCTTATACAAAGTATGTTTTAATTTTGTAATACAAAAATATTTAATAAGTTTATATAAGTACGGGTAGCTAGTTTAACGTGGTATGAAATTTTAGCTTAAGTTTTGTACAATAAACGTATCATATATGTGAACTTAGCATAGATATATATAGCTAACATTCAAATTGATAAGCGTATAATGTGAAAGGTCATGACAGTAAAGTATTCACATAAAGTCATACTCCGTATAAAGATGACCAAATGACCAATACGTCATTTAGATAGATTTCACTTCGTTATATAATCAAATCCAGTAATGATTTATTTAGTTTTGATTGTTTAGTCGATTCTTATTTGAATTAGGTTAACATAGATTAACCATTTAGGCTTTACAAAAAATCAAGCAAGAGACTAGGTGATCTTTATTCCCTAGAAAATGACCCTTGAGATCTGCTCCTCCAGCCGATGAAGATAACAAGTAAATTGTTTTGAGAGACTAATTTTTCTCCCTCGTAGTACAAAGCAGTACATAGTCAACATTATCCTAATTTCCGTACAAATTAAGGTTATGTTACTTATATTAATTTGCATACTTCACATAATCACATGTGATAGAAAGATCACGGCATTTTGTTCTGGTTCAATGAAGTAGTAATAGTTGGTTAATTTATTACTTCAATTTGTCTCTATTTATTCTACTTGTACTAGTTACATGCTTGCCTCCAAATAATAGTTTTGTTACCATCTTTGCAGCCATAAAATTGTGCCTTTCTATTGGCCATCCTATATATTTATTTATTTATATATTTATATTTGGGTGTTACAAAAGATGCTCATGCAATCATTCCACATACTACGTATTATAACTAATTCTGTATAATACTAATAGGGGCATTTTAGTAATTCCACATTTCTAAAACTCAATATATATAGTTGTTCTCCCATGCACACTTAATGAAACATCTTATCCAAAACACAAGAAATCTAAAGAGTGAAACATTGGCAAGTCACTCATGGAGTACTTGGCTACTACATTCCTCTTTTTTGCCTTTCTCATCACAAACACTCAAGGCATTAAACCAACATCATTATGCTCTTCTTCTAAACTCGATATGTCTGATCTCTCTATCTTTCACATTTATGGTGGTTGTTCGCCCTTTAAGAACCAAAAACCCAATTTATGGCCCAACACGGTCCTTGACATGGCCGCAAAAGACCCTAAGAGGGTTGCATTTTTAGATAGTCTAGCAGCCCACAAGACTTCTGCCCCTATAGCTTCGGGCCAACAAGTCCTTAACATAGGCAATTACTTGGTCCGAACCAAGATTGGGACTCCAGGCCAACTCATGTTTATGGTCTTGGACACGAGTTTGGATGCAGCATGGGTCCCTTGTTCGGGTTGTGTAGGGTGCTCCTCTAATATTTTCTCACCCAACTCATCCTCCACCTTTGGGTCCATGGGTTGTGCTTCAGCTCAATGTAGCCAAGTCCGCGGGCCTATTTCATGCCCTTCAGCCGGGTCCGGGGCGTGTCAATTTAACCAATCCTATGGTGGAGATTCATCACTTTTAGCTACCCTCTCACATGACTCTTTGTCATTAGACAAAGATGTCATCCCTAACTATGCTTTTGGATGCATCAATGCTATCTCACGCAACTCAATCCCACCACAAGGCTTATTGGGTTTGGGCCGTGGGCCATTATCACTAATTTCCCAATCAAAATCCCTTTACAATGGAGTATTCTCCTATTGCCTCCCAAGCTTCAAATCCTACTATTTCTCCGGGTCACTCAAACTCGGCCCAACGAGCCAACCTCGATCAATCAAAACCACCCCACTCCTCCAAAGCCCACACCGTCCCTCACTGTAGTATGTAAACCTAATCGCGGTTAGCGTGGGCCGGGTCCAAGTACCCATCCCCAAACAATACTTCACATTCGACCCAAACACCAGTGTTGGGACCATCATCGATTCCGGTACCCTCCTAACGCGGTTCATAGCACCCGCTTACTACGCAATTCGGGATGAGTACAAAAAACAAGTCCAAGGACCATTTAGCTCACTCGGGGCGTTCGACACTTGCTTCCCCGTGACCCACGAGCAAGTGGCCCCAACCGTAACCCTACATTTTGAAGGGATGGACTTAAAATTACCAATGGAGAACACATTGATCCATAGTAGTGCAGGCAACCTAGCTTGCCTAGCAATGGCCGCAAATAGCGCCAATTCTGTGATCAATATAATAGCAAGTTGGCAGCAACAAAACCTTAGGATTCTCTATGATACCGCCAATTCTCGTCTAGGAATTGCTCGTGAACTCTGTAACTAAAATTAAAATTAGTTACTAGTAGTAAAAGTATATATATATATAAAAAAAAAAAAAAAGGTTGCACCACGTTAGAAGTACCAAACTACAATGTAACGCTATTACTCCCATAAGAAAGGGTGTATAATTAGGAATTTCCATTATTTTTTGTTTTTTTCTTTTCATTTTTGGTAAAATCAAGTGTTGTGCATTGAAGATGGAAGAATTCTATCTTTTGTATTTTAATTGATAATAAAGAGTAAGTTTCTTTTACGTTGTTTTCTTTCTTTTTTGTTTTGTTTTGTTATACACAATCAAATTCTATAGGTACATGTATCATATGTACTTAAAATGTTTTCTACGTAATTGAGAGATAGAAATAAAATGATGATATACATGATATAGTAAAAGTAATTTTAATCTTAATTGTACACATAACAAATAAATATGAGAGTTTAATTTGGCGAGTTACATATAACCACAATAATTTTGATTATATGAGTAGACTTGTGAGATGTACACTTGTGCCATTTCATGAACAATTGATCGATTACATATTAGCACCATATATTTGCAAATATAATGAAAGAATTAAACACATTATTAATTTCATTGATATGATTTAAACCAAATGAACACAAAGCAATATAACATAGATTTGATCATTGAGAAGAATGAATCATAATCTTGTCTAAACCTTACCCCCACCATTGGTGCACAGCAACACCAAAATCCCTTAACCTTCCATACAAAGCCAAGCATTCCCAATAAGCCCTTTTGCTACTACCGCCTTTCCCAATAGGCTTACACTCCAAGAAGAGCTCATCCACAAGCGCGATAGCCTTACTTTTTAGCATCTCCTCCACCACCTCGGCATCAGCCTTCATCACCACGTACTCCTCGGCCTTAACATTCCTCCACAACCAATCCGAGATCCCCATTTGTGTAGGTGGCCCTTCCCATGCATCGTCTGATTCCACCTCCGTCTCAGGGACAGTCTCAATCCTATACATGTCAAAGTCCTTGTTTCGAGTAGGGTAGTTTTGCTCGAACCAACGCGTTGATCCATGACCACCCCCTACATCAATGTACACTCTCCTAGAGTAACCCTCCAAAGAGTCATTCAATAGATCAGGAAGAAATTTTGTTTTCCTTAGGTATGTCTTAGACTTTCCTGTGGCTGATCGCGGTGGCTCTAAGAGGACATCCTCGAGGTTGCCTAGAACTGCCTTCTTTTCCTCCGAAAAAAATTGTAATAGCTTCCTTTGAGAGGCTGATCTCGATGACATTGTATTAGCATAGGCCACCTTCCTCATCGCGATAAATGTAGAATTATTACACTTCCTAAAATAAACAATTTTGTAATTTGGTGGCCCCTCGAATGCCATCGCTGGATCTCGACTAAGTTGGACAGCCATGACACCACCTATCTTTAGGGTTCGGTCTAGGAAACCTTCAATTGCTCTTCCAAAGCAATCGGTGTAGGAGAAATCGAATGTATCATTGTGTATGGACTTGTATTTCGTGTCTGAAGGTGATAATGTAAGGGTAAATTCAACCTTATTCGTTGCCTCGATCACTTGTTCTTTGGTGTCACTAACAATGATGGATTTATCCTTAGTTGATTTCCATAATCCTTCATTAGCAAGATCTTGAAAAACCAAGGCGTTTTTATTATTATTAATATTATTTGTGATTAACTTAACATTATTTTTGCTTGGTAAGACAATATTATCATATTCTCTAGCATTGGTTCCTCCACATACACCGACTAATACCATGATTAGGAGGGCAAGTAGCAAAGCTTGAGCTAGGATTTTCATGAGCACCCTCGATTCCGAGTGTCGAATGATAACAAATAATCTAGACGAGTCTCCATGTAAGACATGTACATTATTGTGTTTGTTGTACGCGTAAGGTAACTCCATGTTCATGTTTTCGAGTTGCATTGTTTTTAATTTTTTTTTTTTTTGTGTGTTTTCGATATGTATGTACGTATGGTTGTTGTTTCGAGCACAAACGTGCTATAATGGCGGGGGGTTGGCGGGAGTTGGAGCTTGCTGATCAATGATGGCAGAATGATAGCTGACGAGACAAATACAAAAGCGAAAAATTAAGATGTAGAAGGGAATGAAGAATGGAACAAGCATAAATAGGCTTAATTTTTATAAAAATGTAGGAAAGAAATAGCTAACATTGCAGAGAAAATATTAGGGTATGCTATGTTTTTTATAAAGAGATTAGAAGAGAGAAATAAACCTAGCGAGTACAGAACCTGGCTGCGGTATGATTTCCACCAACGAGAGATGCACGAGAATTATGTCCTTTATGTTTCAATATTAACAATTGTAAAATTCTTTCCACCTCCATTAAAACTTTTTGATACGTCTCTTTTCTTCAGGTGACCCAATTTGACAGATTTCTCTAATCACGTCGACATGACTAATTATACGTAAAAACAAAAAAAACTAATTATGTTTTTTGTTTTCGATCAAAGACAGCCCTTTTGATTCAATGAAAATATAGAAGATTTTGTGTCAGCAATTGATGAAGAAAGAGCCTTTAAGATTATGCATGATATTCTTTTCTTTTCTATTTTTTTTTTTCTTTTTGTTGTAATGATTTAGTATTTTAAGAGATATATTAGGGTGTTAAATTGGGGGTTAGATTTAGGTGAAGAGGATTTGAAGGTAAAACGGCTAATTTAGGATAAATTTGGGCAGAATAGTTGGAAACGAAATTTGGGGTGAGATAAATCTAGCAAAAGCAATAATTTCGGACATGCATGATGTCCGTTGTATTCTTAAAGTCTTAATTGCCAAACGCTCTATTTTTTTTTTTTTTTTTTTAAATATATACTAGTACATACCCCAGGTGATGCTCTAGGTTCCCTCCGCAATGTATATCCTTATATTTGAAAATCTTACATTAATTGGCTACTTATAGAATATTTATAAAGTCATAATCATTTTCTCAATGGCATTACCGCATCATGTTATTACGGTTTGGAATTGATGGCATTACCGCATCATGTTATATTTATCCATGTTTGAAACATTTGTTGCTTTAAATGTTCATAATCAGATGAGTAGTTTAATATTACGGTTTCATTGACATTTAACAATTTGAGTACTCCTAGACTTTATTCAAAATCATCATGTTATTAATGGCATTACCGCATCATGTTATATTTATCCATGTTTGAAACATTTGTTGCTTTAAATGTTCATTATCAGATGAGTAGTTTAATATTACGGTTTCATTGACATTTAACAATTTGAGTACTCCCAGACTTTATTCAAAATCATCAGTTTAAAAGTAAGTCTCCGGCTCCTAGACTTTTAGGATTTTTTTTTTTGAAAGACGATTGTCTATTTGGAATAAAGATGACTATCTATTTGGAATTCTAATCATGGTTGTGAATTGTGATGCTCGGTTTGTTTATTGAATTTTAAAATATTTTATTTTTAATTATGCCAAATTTTATAATATGTCATTGACACAAATTAAACATTGTTATGTAAGAGGTGTATATCCCTTTTAATTTAAGATATTTTGACGTAGGATACCATTGAATTTTGTAAGAGCGCAATATATAATATAGAAATATACACTATATATGAGAAAAATATTTATGTTATTCGAATTTTCAACTCATGGATTGATTAATAATCACTTGACAATCATACTTGTAAAATAAAAAATATAGTACTACCGTTCATAAAGTTGTAGGTTATAATTTTTAAAGTATATCATAAATGGATTTATTTTGAAGTACTTTTTAACTCGAATATTATAATATAAAAATAATAAATTATCAATAAAATAATTATTGAAAATTATAATTTAATTTTTTAAAATTGAATTATAACTTTCAAATTTTATTAACAATTATACCTGTTAATAAAATTAAAGTCGTGTGCGTAGAAATTGAGCATCAAAGAGTGCGTGTGAGTGTGAGTAGAAATTAAGCGTCAAAGAGTGCGCGTGAGTGTGCGTGTACAGATTTTGAATGTTAATAAGTGTCGTTGAGCAAAGGTGAGGTTAGAGGGTTTATATAAGCATCAATTTGTTTTAATTAGTTTCCTCTAACGAATAGAATTCTTATAGTTGTTGATTAAAAATAAAATTATGTAGCAATTCGTACTCGTTAGTAAGGTAGGGGCATCAAAACAATCTATATCACCAAAGCACTCGTACACTGCCTCGACTACGAGCATCAACCCACAGAAAATCTTTCAATCGGCCATCATCATCAACCCTATTTGCATGGAAAAAATTCTGATTATCGGTCATCATATACTCAAAATATATGACATCATGGCAGATGAGTGACCCCCTTAGCTTGCATCTTAGATTTACGCTCCTTATAACCTTGTGCTGTAAATCTTTCACAGTCATAGACATGTTTTCTTCCATTTCAGTCTCAAGACATCATGAATTTGTTTAATTGGAACACCCTCATCATAATAATTCATTAACCTCTTCCTAACAGTAGATGAGTAATTCTTCATTCTGTATTCCTTAACTAGTTTTTCAAAACTTGGGTTTATCAAGTGTTTATGTTCTAACACTACAGTCTTAATCACCCAGTCACTCTCCCCATTCGCACTTGCATATATCCTTGCCTCGCACTCACACTTCTTTGATTTTCGCTTACAACGGCTCAGCTCATCACTCCAATTACACCACCAACAACCCCACCAGTACCATAGACCTGCATTTCTTCGGCTCTCTTCTTCGCCTCCCTAACCGCCCTCATGTCAGGTCTACCCAAGCACTCACAACGCCATGTAGTCGCCCTACGTTCCTTTTCTTTAGTATATGAGCCCTGAAACCTGGTCACACCAAAACCATTATATTCGACGTATTCCTTGTTGACCTAATCGCCGATTTCCATGAACACCTCTAGAAACACTTGTCGACTTAACCTATGAACCCTAAATTGAAAAATTGAAAGAGGGGAAATTGAAAAATAGAGTCTAACCATGGTTAAGCATCAACTACTAACAGCTAACGGAAGTAAACGATGTCAATTCCAGAGGTGGGACCATACTGCTTGCTTTCCACTTGCTTTTAACAAATACTTTAACTTTTTGCCCATGTGTCAACATTAAGTGAGCCAACACTATGTGATAAACATTTTTTGTTTATCTCTGAGATCAATGGGGACAACCTCTTTTTTTAATTCATATCTAATTTCTTCAATTTGTTATTAATTACAGAGTACATTCATACGGTGTACCGTACCATAAATAAATCAGTATTTTCAATTTTTTGGGAAAATTTGAAAAATACCACTAACAATTATACTCATTTTTTAAATAATCACCAACAGTTTTTTTTTTTTTTTTTTTTTTTTTTTTTTTTTTTTTTTTTTTTTTTTACTTTTCCACCAACAATTGTTCAAAACCTTAAAAATTACCACCTGTTTTCCCAACTCCTCTATAGTGACGTCATAGTGGGCCCCACTCTTCAATTTTCCTCCTTTTCCCCTTCTCTTCTCTCGATTCTCACATTTGTTCTTCCCTCTTCTTCCCTTAATTTGCGAAAAAATTACGATTAGTGCGGCAATTAGGGTTTTCATTCATTATTCTTACTTCTGCCAAACAACAATGCAACACCAATTCCATAATTATGTTATTAAAAGGTATGTTTAATTAGGCTTTATGAAATCAATTTGGGGGGTTTTTCAATTGAAATTAGGGTTTATAAAATAAATTTGGGGATTTGATTTTGGGGTTATATTAGTTAAATTAGTTGCCAAATTGGCTATTATTTCGCGATTTATTGCTAATTAAGATTGCAATTTGTGGTTATTTTTGTACGGATTTTAGGGTTTACTACAATCACTTAAAAACACAAATTACCTTGAAATGCTTCCCCCCCCCCCCGCCCCCCTCCAATGCTGCTACTTTTGCTTTGCTTTTGGTCCCTCTTCTCCTGCCTTATTTCAATGAGAACAATGACGAAAAACCCTATCTTATGAAAGAAAAAGGAGAGAGAGAGAAAAACAAGTGATGAATGTATCAATTGGCCTTCAATGTGTGTGGGTGAAAGATCTTTAATGAGGGTTAAAAAAGAGACATGGAAGAAGAGGGAAGAACAGAGGTGAGAATCGAGAGAAGAGAAAGGGAAAAGGAGGGAAATTGAAGAGTGGGGCCCACTATGATATCATTGGGCAAACATGTGGTAATTTTTAAGGGCTTGAAGAATAGTTGGTGGTAAAATAAAAACAAAAAATAAATAAAACTCTGTTGGTGGTTATGTAAAAAATGAGTATAATTGTTGGTGATATTTTTCAAATTTTTTTTTTTTTGCGCACATGCTTTACAAGATATTGAAATCAATCAACCATCTATAATAGCGTCCTTTAATTATTATTTTTTTCTTCAATAGATCAATTGCATGCATATTAAGAATTGAGTTTATAGTTTTTAAATACTCCCTATAAAACTAGTGTGTGGCCTTAGTGTTACACCGGGTTGCTACTTGCTATTTTAAAACATATTAATATTAATAAAAAAAGAAGATTTAAAGAAAGTAATTAACTATCCATTGTCTTGGTGGAAGATATATTTATTTATGTGTATATAGATAACATATATTACTAACTAGTTCTTTGCTCGAGCAACGCTCGGTTATTCACAGGAAAAAAAATTATTTTTATTAGTTATTATGAGTTTGTATTTGTTATAGATTGTGTATACAATTAAATACCTATTTATGTTATCAAATTATTGTAAATGAGATATGTTAATAAAGAGTATCTCTATTTTGTAGTTTGCTTACAAGTTATGAATTTAAAATTGAGTTAAAATTCTGTTTTAAGTAGGAAACGAAAAAAATATTTTTATATATTAACGATTAAAGATTCAAGGGAATATACACTTTGTAGATTATCGATTAAAAAATTATTTTATTTATTTAAAATTGTTGTTATTGTTCTATTTTTTTTTGGGTTGTTTAGGTTGCATATTCTTTTTTTTTTTTTTTTGCAAAACAATAGTGTATATTATTAAGACGTTGAAAGGTCCAACGAGGCCAAAGTTACAATACTCTGCGGGAAAGAGTCAAAGCGGATAAGCTCTTGACAAGTCCCCGTGTCGTGTCTAGCCACAAGATGAGCGACCGTGTTACAACTATGTTTTGCATGGGAAAACATACACCAATCAAAATATAAACTATCCTGCCAAATGTCCCTTAGAACATTAAAAAGAGGAGAGGAACCCTTTTTTCCTTCTATTGATTGCCGCAACCACTCCCTGGGAGTCTGATTCAATCCAGGCTCGCTTATACCCATACCTTTGCAGTTCAGTGAGAGCATAGTCTACTGCCATTGCTTCAGCTAGTTCAGGGCAGATTTGAGTGACCTTCTTTGTTGCAGTCAGAAGGACGTTGCCCCCGTCATCTCTAAGAACAACTCCAAGCCCTGACCTCCCATTACCATCAATATGCGCATCCACATTTGCTTTTATAACACTAACAGGTGGGGGTTTCCATGTGCCCAGACTGATTATGTCAGTTGTTTGGGGGCGATGGTAAACCTTATTGTCGTATGCTTGGTAGTCTTCCACC